>NC_058089.1:41307565-42670354 GCF_014858855.1 Bufo gargarizans
AGCTGGCGTTCTATGTTTTACCTGCACTCCACGCAGTCAGGGCGTCAGAGGAATCCTCACTTGGTATTCAGTTCGAGGCTCCTATGGTGAGTCAGCGATGATGTAAATTACCGACTATGCGGTTATGTCCGTAACTGTGCGTGCTGATCAGCTGATGTCTCCGGTATAGTGAGGTGTCTTGTTCAGTATAAGGGTCCCATCCGCTATACGCGTTTCAAGGTCTCTGACCTCTTCCTCAGTAGCTGGTTATGGGATCCATCTTTGCTTCCTTATATACCCTAAACGGGTTACACCTCTTTTCCTTGATTGAGACTCCTTTAAAAAAAAATCTGGTTTGGAATGAGTTAATTGTTCCTCATGCTTTGAACATAAAGCACGGATGAATTCAAAATAGTTGTAATTTTAATTAGTTTAAATAATTGTAATTATTTTTTTAAAATTATTTTTATTTATTTTTTAGTATATTATACAGAGGAGACTAAAGAATATAATAATTGTATAGAACACATATAGTTTTTTAATAATTGGATAAAAATAAAAATGTTTATATGTATTAAAATGTTTATTTTTAGATTATAGAATAATATTTGTTATAGAAAGATACAGTATATATAAATTAAGTATATTTAATGTTGAAACAAAAGGAATAAGGAGTTGATAAATTTGAGAGAAATGTGGAATATCCTAATCTAATAGCATGAGGAACAATTAACTCATTCCAAACCAGATTTTTTTAAAGGAGTCTCAATCAAGGAAAAGAGGTGTAACCCGTTTAGGGTATATAAGGAAGCAAAGATGGATCCCATAACCAGCTACTGAGGAAGAGGTCAGAGACCTTGAAACGCGTATAGCGGATGGGACCCTTATACTGAACAAGACACCTCACTATACCGGAGACATCAGCTGATCAGCACGCACAGTTACGGACATAACCGCATAGTCGGTAATTTACATCATCGCTGACTCACCATAGGAGCCTCGAACTGAATACCAAGTGAGGATTCCTCTGACGCCCTGACTGCGTGGAGTGCAGGTAAAACATAGAACGCCAGCTACACGTGGGGCGCATAGAAGCCAGCGGTGAGCAGATCTTCAAGTTCCGTAACGATACTGCGGATACTAAATATCGGAAGACACTTCATAGTATCATAAAGAAACCGGGTGAGTGTACTGACCTGTGGTGGGACGCCACCACGGGCTGACACGTGCAAGTTGGACCCCAAATAGTGAGTAACATTGAAATCCATACTCACGGACATACTGCATAGGACTGTGAATTGTTTCCCCAATAGCACAATTACACGATTGAGACTCTGTAGCACTTTGAACAAAGGTGCAATGTTTATAAGGATATAAACAGAACTTTTTAGATGTGTTTTAAGGTATACATCTGATACTATTAACAAACCGCAATACTCTATATCAGACTGAGTTATTTTATTTTTATATTTTTATATTTTGTATTTTATATTTTATAATTTATACTGTCCTACCTCATATTATGTATGATATATTGTGATATAATAAATAATTCACTACAAATTGGACCTGATATATAGCAACAGATATTGAGTGCCCACTATAACATTCCTATATCTTTTAAATTTTATATTGTGGTTAGGGTGAACCACTCCTTAGTTAGAGCACCTACCCTAGCTATTAGAGGGGTGAGCCACTATAAATCTATACCATTTATCTAACACTATCACCTGATAGTTGAGCCCCCCTTCTGAAAACTATGGATATCTGGAGCTATATTGAGGGTCAAAAACTGAGGATGGATAACTATTCATTTGATGAATCAAACATAAGAGAAAATACTGCAGATAGATCCATAACCGAGACCTTTAGAGAACTTGAATTTTCACTCATTAAACAATTAAAACAAAGATGGGAAATCAAAGCCCTGAACCGCCATTTGGAGAAGGGCATTATACCTAAGGGATTAAGACTCTCTAAAGTGCCGGCTCAGGATCTCTGCAGTATTAGTTTTGATAAGGAATGGGAAGATTTGCTTAAGTCACAATCTATATTACTTGTGCAACTTATTATTAAAAGGAGAACAACAATATTAGAGGAAATATCTGGTAAAATAGAAGAACTAAAAGAAATCGTAGACAAATTCCCAAAGAATGAAATATTCAAGAACTGGCATGACAGAATATGCAAACAGTTAGGCATAGTAGAACAAGAAATTATCTCCAAAAAAAGTAGAAAAATACAGAACCTGGTAAGAAGTGATAGGCAAATTGATAGACATAATACAATAGAAGATTGTCCAAACATTATTATAACACCAAACCAGAGAGAGAGATATATAAATGAAGATAGAACAATACAATATAATATCCCTATCACTAATAGATATGAGACACTGAATAATCCTCTTTTTTTAGATCGCACACCCCCACATCACAGGATTCGCACAAGATCAGCCCGACAATCACCACGGGATCACCACCACATAACACCAATCACAGGGCACAATTACAATTTGAGACACAGGGAGGAAACACAGAAGAACAATCAGAACCAATATCCTCAGAGAGGACATCAAACGAGGAATCAACATGCACCCTACAACAGCAGAGAGAACCATGTAGAGAATTATTACAAACACCAACACAATCAAAATTTAGGAATCAAAAGACACGAAGAGGGAAGAGAAGGAAGGGAAAGGATAAATCACAGGAGACACTAGTTGAGGAGGATAACTCCATAATAAATTTAAGCTCAGTCACTTTAACCACGGCACAACATGCACTGTTAAACAAAGGTTTAAAATTTGCACCGACGGCACCATTGAGTAAATTTGACACTTATATAGGGATAGAAAAATTTGTACGTAAATTATGCCTAAAAAAATTTTTTTTGAAGAACCCTATAAATACAATAGGGACAATACAAGGGAAATACGTACATACGAATCTCAAAGTAAAAAGTAAAACATACCCAAGACATGAAATGGGACAGGATATCATCCCATTCAAGAAGAATGTAGAGGCGGACATAAGAAAAATTAAAAAGGATCCAAGGAAATTTAATAATTTGAAACCCCATGAAATCCATGCAATCAAACAATTGCAACAAAATGACAATATAACCATACGCCCAGCGGACAAAGGGGGGGCAATTGTGATCTTAGATACATGTAAATATGACACAGAATGCAGAAGACAATTAGAAGATAAGGAAACATATTTAAAGTTACAGAAAGACCCTATGATAGGATTTGTGGAATCTTTGGGGATGTATGTAGAACAAGGCCTAGCGAAAGGATTCTTAAATACACAGGAATCCAAATTTATTATGGGCACGCCTAAACGTACACCTGTTTTCTACATCATACCAAAGGTTCACAAAGATCCACTGAACCCTCCAGGGAGACCCATCATCTCCGGGATAGGATCATATACATCAAACCTATCCCAGTACTTAGATAGACTATTACAGCCGGTGGTAAGGAAGACATTTGCTTATATCAGGGACACTACACAGATAGTTCAGATCATTGAGAATCTTGAATATGAACCAAATTGGATTCTTGGAACCCTTGATGTTAATTCCCTATATACCATAATAAAGCATGATCAGGGATTAGAAGCTTTGACACAACAACTAACATCATATGGGAAATATCTGCCGGACCAAGTAGAATACATAGTGAAAGGGGTACAACACATTCTGAGTCATAATTATTTTGTATATGACTCCGATTTCTTTCTCCAGATGATGGGCACCGCCATGGGCACCAGGTTCGCCCCCAGTTATGCCAATTTGTTTATGGCACAATGGGAGGAACAATATATAGCACCCGTACTGGGGACGGACCTGGTGCTCTGGCGAAGGTTCATTGACGATATGATCTTCATCTGGAGGGGAACAGAGGAACATTTAGTATAATTTTTGGACCATATAAATCAGAATGAAAATAATATAAAATTCAGTTCTAAAGTTAATAAAAAACAAATAGAGTTCTTGGATCTAACTATTATGGTGGAAGATGAAAAATTAATCTGTCAAACATACCAAAAAGAGATAGCAAAAAATAGCTATATTCTCTATACTAGCTGCCATCTACTGTACAAGGGAAGAGGATTATATGAAAGAAGCTATACACATGAAGGAACAGTTCTTGACGAAAAAATACCCTTTAGAACAGGTCGAGAAAGCCCTAGTGGAAGTGAAAAGTATGGACAGAAAAATATTCTTTGAAGAGAAGATAGGGACCAGAATAGAAATTGACCCCAAAATAGGGGATCCAATTAGAATTGTCTTACCCTATAGTGCACAATATAGGAAGATTGAGGCCATCATTAAAAAGCACTGGCACCATATTACAAATGACAAACTAATAGGACCATACTTAACTAATGGTCCCCAAATGGTATATACAAAAGCACCTAATCTAGCCCTTAAAGTAGCACCGACTATAAAAAACAAAAAAGAAGATACTCATAAAAATTATTTTAACCTGAAGGGATTTTACAGATGTAATACTTGTAGTAATTGTAAAAATACAAAATTTATGAAAAAGACAAGTTCAATTTCTTCCACATCCAATTCATTTTCGTATGAAATTGATACATTTCTATCATGCAATACGTCAAATGTCCTGTATATGATTGCCCCTGCAAAAAGCAATATATAGGGCGGACTAAAAGGTTACTAAAAGTCAGGATTGCAGAACATATGACTAAGATCAGAACAGGATATGAGAAGCATTCATTGTCCAAGCACTTTAAATATCATCACAATCAGGATCCCTCCGTATTAAAGTTTGTGGCATTTGAAAAAATAGATATTCATTGGAGGGGGGGGTGATCATATCTCCAACATGTCAAGACAGGAGGCAAGACGCATATATGATTTTAACACCTTATTACCTGAGGGTCTGAACGCAGATTTCGAAATATTTGGTTTTCTGTAGATCAAGGGGTGGGTGCCCCTGGCGGACGAGATATCGGTGTTTTAGCTGTAATACCAGCACCCCGATCTCTCCTTGGCTAGGAGCCCCCACCCCCTATACATCACTTTGAACATAAAGCACGGATAAATTCAAAATAGTTGTTATTTTAATTAGTTTAAATCATTTTAATTATTTTTTAAAAATTATTTTAAATTTTTTTTTTGTATATTATACAGAGGAGACTAAAGAATATAATAATTGTATAGAACACATATAGTTTTTTAATAATTGGATAAAAATAAAATGTTTATATGTATTAAAATGTTTATTTTTAGATTATAGAATAATATTTGTTATAGAAAGATACAGTATATATAAATTAAGTATATTTAATGTTGAAACAAAAGGAATAAGGAGTTGATAAATTTGAGAGAAATGTGGAATATCCTAATCTAATAGCATGAGGAACAATTAACTCATTCCAAACCAGATTTTTTTTAAAGGAGTCTCAATCAAGGAAAAGAGGTGTAACCCGTTTAGGGTATATAAGGAAGCAAAGATGGATCCCATAACCAGCTACTGAGGAAGAGGTCAGAGACCTTGAAACGCGTATAGCGGATGGGACCCTTATACTGAACAAGACACCTCACTATACCGGAGACATCAGCTGATCAGCACGCACAGTTACGGACATAACAGCATAGTCGGTAATTTACATCATCGCTGACTCACCATAGGAGCCTCGAACTGAATACCAAGTGAGGATTCCTCTGACGCCCTGACTGCGTGGAGTGCAGGTAAAACATAGAACGCCAGCTACACGTGGGGCGCATAGAAGCCAGCGGTGAGCAGATCTTCAAGTTCCGTAACGATACTGCGGATACTAAATATCGGAAGACACTTCATAGTATCATAAAGAAACCGGGTGAGTGTACTGACCTGTGGTGGGACGCCACCACGGGCTGACACGTGCAAGTTGGACCCCAAATAGTGAGTAACATTGAAATCCATACTCACGGACATACTGCATAGGACTGTGAATTGTTTCCCCAATAGCACAATTACACGATTGAGACTCTGTAGCACTTTGAACAAAGGTGCAATGTTTATAAGGATATAAACAGAACTTTTTAGATGTGTTTTAAGGTATACATCTGATACTATTAACAAACCGCAATATATCAGACTGAGTTATTTTATTTTTATATTTTTATATTTTGTATTTTATATTTTATAATTTATACTGTCCTACCTCATATTATGTATGATATATTGTGATATAATAAATAATTCACTACAAATTGGACCTGATATATAGCAACAGATATTGAGTGCCCACTATAACATTCCTATAATTTAAAATATATGCCTGCATCCACCTAAAAAAAAAAGCTGCAAAGTCATGGCCACCAGGGGTCTTACTTCCACCTAATTTGCAGCAAACTGCCTGTTGCCAGGCAAGATCCATCCCTAGTAACTGGGACACAGAAGACAGCAGAGAGGAAATGGGGGCATGCCAGAGCTAGCTGAGATCCTGAGATAATAAAAGAACTGTTTCTGCACAGTTTTTGAACATTATAGGAGCCTCCTGAGTGTCTGTAAGTGTAATTGCCTCCTCCTGTGAGTGCTGGAGCTTAAAACAAACATAGTGGGAAGTAAGGGAAAGGATGTCACAGCAGTACAGTGCTGGCAGATTTCACAGATAGGATATGCCCCCTGCTTCTGAGTGGAATGAATCTTGCTGTGCAGCTGAAACAGGGAATAAAATGGCTGAAAAAAAGCCCAAAAACTTGTCTTTCTTCATAGTTATGACTGTAGACAGAAGCTCAGCCATTATGCAATTTTTTTTGAAAACTCAGGTACGCTAAAATAAACCAGACCAGGAAGGAACTGCAATTAAGATCAACAGCTGATTCAATAACAGAGCAAGCTGTACGGATGAGGTGGATCGATGGCAGAAGTAACCTCTGTGCCAAGTGACCGGTTTGACTTTGGGCCAAACCCTAAGGGCTTTATTCCAGTGCCCTCTGGTTCTCACCTTTAACCCCTATATAAGGATCTGGTCTTAGCCGCAGGGGGGCGACCGGACTGATACTTCCCGGGATGGTCCCGGTACACTTGCCAGCTGACCTGCAAGGAAACAGACTCTGGTGCAAGGCACCAGCAATCTGGGCAAACTATATAGAACGCTGTTCCGACACACAACCAGGATACAGGATCATGGACAGAGCCACATAGCCAGGAACCTATGCACATCAGGATACAAGGAATATAGACAGATAAGGACATAATCATACAATAATTACAGTTGCAAGAAAAAGTATGTGAACCCTTTGGAATTATATGGATTTCTGCACAAATTAGTCATGAAATGTGATCTGATCTTCATCTAAGTCACAACAATAGACAATCACAGCCTGCTTAAACTAATAACACACAAAAAATTAAATGTTACCATGTTTTTATTGAACACACCATGTAAACATTCACAGTACAGGTGGAAAAAGTATGTGAACCCCTAGACTAATGACATCTCCAAAAGCTAATTGAAGTAAGGTGTCAGCCAACTGGAGTCCAATCAATGAGATGAGATTGGAGGTGTTGGTTACAGCTGCCCTGCCCTATAAAAAACACACACCAGTTCTGGGTTTGCTTTTCACAAGAAGTATTGCCTGATGTACACAAGAACTCTCAGAAGACCTACAATTAAGAATTGTTGACTTGCATAAAAGGGTTATAAAGGTATCTCCAAAAGCCTTGCTGTTCATCAGTCCACGGTAAGACAAATTGTCTATAAATGGAGAAAGTTCAGCACTGCTGCTACTCTCCCTAGGAGTGGCCGTCCTGTAAAGATGACTGCAAGAGCACAGCGCAGACTGCTCAATGAGGTGAAGAAGAATCCTAGAGTGTCAGCTAAAGACTTACAAAAGTCTCTGGCATATGCTAACATCCCTGTTAGCGAATCTACGATACGTAAAACACTAAACAAGAATGGATTTCATGGGAGGATACCACAGAGAAAGCCACTGCTGTCCCAAAAAAAACATTGCTGCACGTTTACAGTTTGCACAAGAGCACCTGGATGCTCCACAGCAGTACTGGCAAAATATTCTGTGGACAGATGAAACCAAAGTTGAATTGTTTGGTAGAAACACACAACGCTATGTGTGGAGAAAAGGAGGCACAGCACACCAACATCAAAACCGCATCCCAACTGTGAAGTATGGTGGCGGGGGAATCATGGTTTGGGGCTGCTTTGCTACATCAGGGCCTGGACGGATTGCTATCATCGAATGAAAAATTAATTCCATAGTTTATCAATACATTTTGCAGGAAAACTTAAGACCTTATGTCCACCAGCTGAAGCTCAACAGAAGATGGATGTTGCAACAGGACAATGACCCAAAGCATAGAAGCAAATCAACAACAGAATGGCTTAAACAGAAGAAAATATGCCTTCTGGAGTGGCCCAGTCAGAGTCCTAACTTCAACCCGATTGAGATGCTGTGTCATGACCTCAAGAAAGCGATTCACACCAGACATCCCTAGAATATTGCTGAATTGAAACCGTTCTGTAAAGAGGAATGGTCAAGAATTACTCCTGACCGTTGTGCACGTCTGATCTGCAACTACAGGAAACGTTTGGTTGAAGTTATTGCTGCCAAAGGAGGTTCAACCAGTTATTAAATCCAAGGGTTCACATACTTTTTCCACCTGCACTGTGAATGTTTACATGGTGTGTTCAATAAAAACATGGTAACATTTAATTATTTGTGTGTTATTAGTTTAAGCAGACTGTGATTGTCTATTGTTGTGACTTAGATGAAAATCAGATCATATTTTATGACCAATTTGTGCAGAAATCCATATCATTGCAAAGGGTTTACATACTTTTTCGTGCAACTGTATACATTGCCTAGAACCCATGTGGAACCAATGCATGGCACACAGAGACAGATCTGGAAAAAGAAAGACATAGAAATATAGAAAGGTCGCACATAGCCTTAAACCCATGCAGAATAGGAAACATGGCATTCCCAGACAGGGACATTAGGACATGAAGACATTGAAGAATAACCAGGCTGACCAAACAAGTCAGGGGAGAGTCACAAACACACTGGTCAGGAGCATGCACCCTGCACACAGCATTCCTGGAGACAGACTGAGCCCCCAGGGCATACATTACACAGGTTTAAATAGCCAGTTCAATTAAGGACCTGACCACCTGATACAAACACAGGGAAACATTAACTCTAGATAGATTCACACTACAGAAGACAGTAGCCAGCACGCACCACACAAGCAACCACCAGCATACACTGGAAGGTAAACCACAGCCAGTACGCAACACACAAGCAACAAGCATACACAGGAATCACAACCGCCACTAGTATGCAAGTGCACAGGCAGTCAGTCTACACAGCAACAGAGTGCAACAGTAAACTGCACATCATTACATACCCAAGTAACTAGTATACATGGGTAACATCCCGCAGCCAGTACGCAGGAGAACAGCCAGCCAGCCTACATGCCAACACAGCTGTGAACTGCACTGTGACTTCCAGCATGCAGAACTTTTTTCTACTAAAAGATGTTCTCTCAAACAGAAATCTAACAGATACTCAATGGGATCTGTTAGGCTCCATTTCTGTCAATTATGTGCCAGATCCGGCACCTCCGTTATTTTCATTCTTTTGCTCCTATAATGGTGCCGAAGAAAAGAAATAGATACGAAAGCAGCCTTACAGAAAGTAATCTCCATTTGAAAATACATTGATAATCAAAAGATTTATTTTCAGCGCAGTAAATCTTACTTGTCTGATAGCCCACCAAATATTATGGCTCCAACCAACACTCCTGCCATGTAAATGGATTGAGCGAGCTGCCTCATTTTCTTCTGATTACAGACCAAATCCCACTGTAAAAAATAGAAGAATGTAAATAAGATAACATAACATAGTAACATAGTACATAAGGCCGAAAAAAGACATTTGTCCATCCAGTTCGGCCTGTTATCCTGCAAGTTGATCCAGAGGAAGGCAAAAAAAAAAAACCCTGTGAGGTAGAAGCCAATTTTCTCCACTTAGGGGAATAAAAAATTCCTTCCCGACTCCAATCAGGCAATCAGAATAACTCCCTGGATCAACGACCCCTCTCTAGTAGCTATAGCCTGTAATATTATTAAGCTCCAGAAATACATCCAGGCCCCTCTTGAATTCCTTTATTGTACTCACCATCACCACCTCCTCAGGCAGAGAGTCCCATAGTCTCACTGCTCTTACCGTAAAGAATCCTTTTATATGTTTGTGTACAAACCTTCTTTCCTCCAGACGCAGAGGATGTCCCCTCGTCACAGTCCTGGGGATAAATAGCTGATGGGATAGATCTCTGTACTGACCCCTGATATATTTATACATAGTAATTAGATCTCCTCTCAGTTGTCTTTTTTCTAAAGTGAATAACCCTAATTTTGATAATCTTTCAGGGTACTGTAGTTGCCCCATTCCAGTTATTACTTTAGATGCCCTCCTCTGGACCTTCTCCAGCTCTGCTATGTCTGCCTTGTTTACAGGAGCCCAGAACTGTACACAGTCCTCCATGTGTGGTCTGACTAGCGATTTGTAAAGTGGTAGGACTATGTTCTTATCACGGGAATCTATGCCCCTTCTGATGCAACCCATTATCTTGTTGGCCTTGGCAGCAGCTGCCTGACACTGGTTTTTGCAGCTTAGTTTGCTGTTTATTAAAATTCCTAGATCCTTTTCCATGTCAGTGTTACCAAGTGTTTTACCATTTAGTATGTACGGGTGACTTGCATTTTTCCTTCCCATGTGCATAATTTTACATTTATCAGTGTTAAACCTCATCTGCCACTTATCTGCCCAAGCCTCCAATCTATCCAGATCCCTCTGTAGCAGTATACTGTCCTCATCAGTGTAAATTACTTTACACAGTTTAGTGTCATCTGCGAAAATTGATACTTTACTATGCAAGCCTTCTACAAGATCATTAATAAATATATTGGAGAATAGGGCCCAATACTGACCCCTGAGGTACCCCACTAGTGACAGTGACCCAATCTGAGTGTGTACCGTTAATAACCACCCTCTGTTTTCTATCACTGAGCCAGTTACTTACCCACATACAGATGTTTTCTCCCAGTCCGAGCATTCTCATTTTATATACTAACCTTTTATGTGGTACAGTGTCAAATGCTTTGGAGAAGTCCAGATATACGACATCCATTGATTCGCCGCTGTCAAGTCTAGAACTTACCTCCTCATAGAAACTGATTAAATTAGTCTGACATGACCGATCCCTCACGAAGCCATGCTGATATGGCGTTATTTGCTTATTTCCATTGAGATGCTCTAATATAGCATCTCTCAGAAAACCTTCAAACAGTTTACCCACAACAGATGTTAAACTTACCGGCCTATAGTTTACAGGCTCTGTTTTTGGCCCCTTTTTGAATATTGGCACCACATATGCCATGCGCCAATCCTGTGGGACATTCCCTGTCAGTATAGAGTCTGCAAATATCAGAAATAAGGGTCTGGCTATGACATTACTTAATTCCTTTAGGATACGGGGGTGTATGTCATTCCGTCCTGGCGATTTGTCTATTTTTATCTTTTTAAGACGCTGATGTACTTCTTCCTGGGTCAGACAGGACACTTTTAATGGGGAATTTATTTTTGCATTCTGCATGTCATCTATTTATTTTCCTCAGTGAATACACTGGAGAAAAAAATATTTAACAGCTTTGCTTTCTCCTCATCTCTCTCTGCGACTTCCTCCTCATTACTCTTTAAAGGGCCGACACCTTCAGATTTATACTTTTTAACATTTATATAATTGAAGAACATTTTAGGGTTAGTTTTACTCTCTTTGGCAATTAATCTCTCGGTCTCTAGTTTGGCCGCTTTTATTTGTTTTTTACATGTTCTATTTTTTTCCTTATAGTTTTTCAGTGCTTCCGTGCTCCCCTCCTGTTTCAGTGAATTATATGCTTTCTTTTTGTCATTTATTGCTTTCTTTATAGTTCTATTTATCCACATTGGTTTCTTTTTGTTCCTTAACCTTTTATTACCATACGGTATGTACCTCTCACAATGAGATTTTAGGATGTTTTTAAAGATATCCCATTTTGTGGCTGTATTTTTATTTTTGAGGACTTTGTCCCAGTTAGTTTGGCCTATGGCCTCTCTTAGTTGGCTAAATTTAGCTTTTTTGAAGTTTGGTATTTTTGTTCCTCCCTGTAGAAACGCTCTTTTGAATAATAATTGGAAGGTTATTACTTTATGGTCACTATTTCCCAGGTGTCCCCCAACCTGCACGTCTGTTGTTCTGTCGGGCCTATTGGTTAATACTAAGTCCAGTATGGCCGTCCCTCTAGTCGGGTCCTGAACCAGTTGGGAGAGGTAATTGTCTTTGGTTATTGCCAAGAACCTGTTTCCCTTATGAGATATACAAGTTTCAGTTTCCCAGTCTATATCTGGGTAGTTGAAGTTCTATATCTGGGTAGTTGAAGTTCTATATCATGTTGCCATTTTTCCTCAGGAATCACACTCAGTTACTTTCAGTCACCCTCATCACTTCCAGTGTCTTTTTATTCTCTGGTTGACTGGTAGACCTCAAACACTATATTTTACAGAACCATTAATAAGATACAATATCACTAAAGCTAAATAATTTGAAGGGTCTAATGGGTTGATTAGACATCCCAAACACATGCATTTACCGAGTGTATCCTATTAGTGGTCAAACCATGTATTATAAAGACATAAAAACCTCTATGCATCAATTCTCTTAGTGCATATAGAGGTTATAGAACGGGAAACGCTTCTGGGCTTGTAAAGTTTGGGTAACAAACCGCTATGTGCTGTGCCCTAAAAATGGAGCACTCACCCTGAAAAGAGCATCCCCAACCAGTACTAGAACTCAACTAATGTTTCAATAAAAAAAAATAAAAAAAAGAACTCAATCCCTAACTTGATTATAGTACTCTACAAAACCCTAACCTCATACACACTTTGCCAGTGTAATCATCTGGTTCCTCAAGGAGTACTGGGTAGCATGCTCTCAGTGTCAATTAGCTTCTGACACCTCTCACCCAAAATTTTGGACCACTCTTTCTTAGCAAACTTCTCCAGGTTTCTCTTATTGGAAGGGCGACTTTTCCCAACAGCAATTTTAAGATCTCTCCACAGATGTTCAATGGAATTCGACGGGTTCGGCCGAACTTCACAGGTTCGGGACCCTTGAACCTGAACACCATTGAAGTCAATGGGGACCCAAACTTTTGAGCACTAAAATGGCTGTAAAAATGTCACGTAAAGGGCTAGAGGGCTGCAAATGGCATCAAAATGTGGTTTAAGAGCATAGCAAGTGCTCTGCAAACAAATGTGGATAGGGAAATGACTTTAAATAACATAAAATACATAAAAATAAAAATGTATAATCTTGATCTAGGAGGACGAGGTCCATATGGAGTAGGAGGTTGAGGAGGCGGTGGATGTGGCGGTGTATATGGAAGCAGCGGTGTAGGAGGAGGTAGCCTACACTGCTTTTTGGTTTTAAATTTATTTTTATTTTTATTAGGGAAAACCCCAAAACATTGGGAAATATAACCTGTGATAACCCCTTCCAGTTGTGCTAAACACACGTTTAGAAAATACAATGTCTGCATGGCAGGGTAGCACCTCCAAGAGGTAAAGGGCAAGCTCAGGCTCAATTTCGTGACCCAGAAGTTGCAGGGGCTGACCCCTGTTAGTCAGTTAGTGTAGGCGTGTGCACACTTACTGCCCCAACATGTCGCATGTCCCCGTGATGTTCACGATCCAATTTGATATCTGCTCTATCAACATTCGATGTTCTTTTATGAGCCTACCATGTTGATCACAGTTATCGGCGAATCAGGGTTCCACACCGGAGAGGGAGCGTGAGAAAGAAAGACCACATCCAAGGGAGGATTCATTTTTTTCTAATTTTAAATTATAGAGCAGAAATATGGGACAAAGTATTAGGCCTCATGCACACGACCGTTGTGTGCATCCGTGGCCGTTGTGCCATTTTCCGCAGACCCATTGACTTTCAATGGGTCCGTGGAAAAAATCGGAAAATGCACCGTTTTGCAGCCGAGACCGTGATCCGTGTTTCCTGTCCGTCAAAAAAATATGACCTGTCCTATTTTTTTGACGGACAACGGTTCACGGACCCATTCAAGTCAATGGGTCCGTGAAAGAACACGGATGCACACAAGATTGGCATCCGTGTCCGTGATCCGTGGACATAGGTTACTTTCATACAGACGGATCCGAAGATCCGTCTGCATAAAAGCTTTTTCAGAGCTGAGTTTTCACTCCGTGAAAACTCAGATCCGACAGTATATTCTAACACAGAGGCTTTCCCATAGTGATGAGGACGCTTCTAGTTAGAATACACAACGAACTGTGTACATGACTGCCCCTCTGGCAGCACCCGATCTCTTACAGGGGGCCGTGAACAGCACAATTAACCCCTTCAGGTGCTGCACCTGAAGGGGTTAATTGTGCGTATCATATCCCCCTGTAAGAGATCAGTGGCTGCCAGGAAGCAGGGGGCAGACCCCCCCCTGCCCAGTTTGAATATCATTGGTGGCCAGTGTGCGGCCTCCCCCAGCCCCCCCTCTATTGCATTAATAACATTGGTGGCAGTGTGCGGCCTCCCCTCTTCCCCCCCTGATCATTGGTGGCAGCAGAGTTCCGATCGGAGCCCCAGCGATTAAACTTGAACTCCGATCGGAAGTCTATGCCAGTATCACGACCGGCGTGCCTATCACATACGTGACACAAAGGGAGGGAAAAGGGAAGGCTCTGTCCAAGGGAGAGGGAAAGGTAGTGACCCCTATCTCACCTTGAGGCTGGCACCTGACTGCCCTGACGTCCCTAGACGGGTTCCTCATTTGTACGCCGATCGCGTGCCTAAAATCCTGGCTTTCCCTAAGATGAGCCCTAGATAGTGAACAGGGCGGTGGGAACACTAGTCCGCACCACTAGCTCTAAAGGAAAACACCAAGGGGAGGACAGACAATACAGACAACATATAATCCCAGGTGGGCGACAACAGAAGACAACAAAAAGCCCAACAGGGATCGGAGGGTAACACTCTGGAACAACAACCAGGATTCACAGCTCCAGTGGGTCAGTATAGAAGTCCAGGCAGGAAGCTCTATATCTGGCAACCAGAGAAGTGAGAGAGGAGAATATAAGGAGATTGGGAGTGACAGACAAGAAACAGCTGAGGAGGAGAAGCTACGGATCCCTGAGTGAGACAAAAAGGATAGTAAGGCAAACACAGAAAACTATCATTAAGAAACAACGTGCTCTTTAGACATAGAGCGCGCAGCCACCCGCTCCGACTTCCTGACCCCGGGTATAACAGAGTCAGACGTGGCTCTTGACACCCCCGTGACAGCAAGCCTCAGTGCCTCATCACATCTCCTGCCACAGTGTGCCATGATTTGCCAGCCACACTGCCTCAACACATTAGAAGCCATAATGCCCCCTGACAATACCAGCCATGATTCCTCATCAAATTTACAGCCACAGTGCCCCCTGACTTTGCTAGCCAGATTGCCTCATCACATTAGCAACCATAATTCCCTCTCACTATGCCAGTCTCAATGCCACCTGGCAACCACAGTGTCTCATCACATTGCAAGCCACAGTGTTTAATCACAGTGCCCGCTGACTATGCTAGCCACAGAGCACTATCATAAGTAGGGCCAGTTCACACCACTTATTATCTCCCCCCCCCCCCATCATTGGTGGCAGCGGAGTTCCGATCGGAGTCCCAGTTTAATCGCTGGGGCTCCGATCGTTAACCATGGCAACCAGGACGCTACTGCAGTCCTGGTTGCCATGGTTACTTAGCAATAGTAGAAGCATCATACTTACCTGCTGGCTGCTGCGATGTCTGTGTCCGGCCGGGAGCTCCTCCTACTGGTAAGTGACAGCAATGTGCCGCACAGACCTGTCACTTACTAGTAGGAGGAGCTCCTGGGGGAGGGAGGGGGGGCCAGGGGGGCCGCACACTGGCCACCAATGATATTCAAACTGGGGAGGGGGGGTCTGCCCCCTGCTGCCTGGCAGCCCCTGATCTCTTATAGGGGGCTATGATACGCACAATTAACCTTGGCTGTGAACAGACGGCTGCACTTGTCTGTGATGACGCCCCCTGCCATGCTAAACACACGTTCAGATAATACACTGACTGCAGGGCAGGCCAGCAACTCCAAGGCATAATGGGCAAGCTCAGGCCATGTGCCCAATTTGGAGACCCAGAAGTTGAAGGGGGCAGAACCGTCATTCAGTACGTGTAGGCATGTGCACACATACTGCTCCACCATGTTGGTGAAATGCTGCCTCCTGCTAAGACGTTCCATATCAGCTGGTGGTGCTGGTTGTTGTGACGTGCTGACAAAGCTTTTCCACATTTCGGCCATGCTAATCCTGCCTTCTGAGGTGCTGGCAGAGCCCCAGCTGCGTTGGCGACCTCTTCCTCTGCCTTCACCTTGTGCTTCCACTGTGTCCCCACTGTCAGGTGGGAATGCCACCAGCAGCGTGTCTACCAGCGTGCGCTTGTACTCGCGCATTTTACGTTCACGCTCCAGTGACATTACAAGGTACGTTGTCCTTGTAAAGGGGATCCAGCAGCGTGGCCACCCAGTAATCATCACAAGTCAGAATGTGGGCAACTAGGCAGTCATTGCGGAGACACTGCAGCATGTAATCGCTCATGTGTGCCAGGCTGCCCAGAGGCAACGAAAAGCTGTCCTCTGTGGGAGGTGTATAGTCTGTGTCCTCTGTATCCCCAGTGATGGCCATGAGCTGGTCTGGATGCCACCCTGCTGCGAACATAGTTCCTCCTCCTCATCCTCCACCTTGTCATCCTCCAGAACTGTGCCCTGGTTGGACAATTGTGTACCTGGCGTTTGTGGGTGCAGGAACCCACCCTCGGAGCCACTTGTGAATGACTGGCAGGAAACCCTACGAAATGATCCCTCTTCCTCCTCCTCCTCCTGTGCCACATCCTCTTCCATCATCGCCAGCAGCGTTTTTTCAAGGAGGTATAGAAGTGGGATAGTTAAGCTGAGAACGGCGTTATCGGCACTGGCCATGTTGGTGGAGTACTTGAAACAGCGCAACAAGGAACACAGGTCTCGCATGGAGGCCCAGTCATTGGTGGTGAAGTGGTGCTGTTCCGCAGAGCGACTCACCCGTGCGTGCTGCAGCTGAAACTCCACTATCGCCTGCTGCTGCTCACACAGTCTGGCCAGCATGTGCAAGGTGGAGTTCCCTTATTTGGTGAGTACAATAAAGGAGTTCAAGAGGGGCCTGGATGTATTTTTGGAGTGTAATAATATTACAGGATATAGCTACTAGAGAGAGATCGTTGATCCAGGGAGTTATTCTGATTGCCTGATTGGAGTCGGGAAGGAATTTTTTATTCCCCTAAAGTGAGGAAAATTGGCTTCTACCTCACAGTTTTTTTTTTTGCCTTCCTCTGGATCAACTTGCAGGATGACAGGCCGAACTGGATGGACAAATGTCTTTTTTCGGCCTTATGTACTATGTTACTTGTGCGTGTAGCTGGCACAGATCGACCACGTCCTCTTCCTGCAACAGGAACTCCACCAGCAGCACCACGACCTGCTCTCCTCATATTTCTCAAATTTAGGATCTTGCCCCGAATGGGTGTTTAATTAATAGCAGAATAGAACAACAGTATGTACAGTGTGTATCTCACAGTCCCTGATCCAGACTAGGCCTCAATTAAATTTGTTTGCTCAAAAATGGCTGTATTTCAAATACCTGAATAGAACCCCTGTATATAAAAGGCTGCAAAATAAACTTTATTTGCTTAAACGGGTGTTTGTTTAATAACTGAATAGGACAGCATTATATAACCCTGAAATTTCCAACGTCTTGTGTATTTTGCCCAGAAAAGGGTGTTTTATTAATAGAAGAATATAACCCCTGTATATAAAGGGTGTATCTAACACGCCCTGACCCACACTAGGCTGCAATTAAAGATTTGTGCCCAAAATGGCTGTATTTCAAATACCTGAATATAACACCTGTATATAAAGGGTGTATCTCCCTGACCCACACTAGGCCGCAATTAAAGATTTATGCCCAAAATGGCTGTATCTAAAGTGTGTATCTCACAATGAAATATGCAGCAAAAGCTGCAAAATAAACTTTTTTTCCCCAAACGGGTGTTTGTTTAATAATTGAATATGACAGCAGTATATAACCCTTAATTTTCACACATGCTGATGCTGCAAGGGCTTTAAAATTGTGTATTTTGGCAAAAAAGTGTGTTTTTAAAAACCCAGAAAATGATGGCTGTATTTCTAGCTTAAATTGCACACTGACTAATCCAGATGTTGCATATTGCCCAAAAAGTGTGTTTTTTTACTAACAGAATATGAAAGCTGTATATAACGTTTGAATTTCACTTGTCCAGATGCAGCTAGGGATGTAAAATAGTGTATTTTGCACAAAAAGGGTGTTTTAAAAAGCAGAGAAAATTATGGCTTTATTTCTAGCTTAAATTGCACACTGACTAATCCTGCAAATGCACCAGAAGTTGTATATTGCCAAAAAAGGGTTATTTTTTGCAACCAGATTAGTACAGTTTTCCAAGATTGGATTTCAATGTCACAAAGGCTCAGATGCAGTGTTGGTGCACTGTGTGACGAACTGCGACCGCCGCGGCCACAATACGTCACAAAACCATCACAGCGCCCCTAGTGGTCAATCCGCAAACAGGCCTCCCAGCCACCTTCAGCACACTTGAGTCCGTACAGTCGATAGGCTGAAAGCGCAGGGAGTGGACCTCCGATTGACCGCAAGTAAGCGTGCGACGAACTACGACCGGATCTACACACAGGGTAGTTTAACTGCCACCACCTTGCAATTTATGGGAGCAAGGAACCCACTATCTAGATAACACAACCGAGTAGCTTTCCCTTCGGAGAGGCTAGGGTAAGTTTTTGCAGTGTTTGAAAACAGGCATATGGCTAGAGAAATGACTTGGAGGTCATTTATTATATATCTATATACAATACAAATTATCACGATGCACAGTAATTATTAACACAATAATCAAGGAAAGTATAGTCCAATAAACAAAAGGGAGAAAAGAAAGAAAATACTTAGTTTCCGCAGAAAAGATGTCCGTTGGTGAAATAGTCCGTTGCAGGGATAAAGTCCAAGAAGCCTTTGTCCAGTGTAATATGCCTACAGCCCACAGGTTCTCTGGCTGAGGCTCTCTTCAGGTGTTGTTAAAAGTGGAGAACTCCTTTAGCAGATTCTAGGTCTTTGTTATAAAGGGTCCCAGAAACAAGGCGGGGAATTGAGAGTCCGCCTGCTGGGCAGGCTGTATTCCTGAGGTGAATGTCAGTTCTGAAATATGGCATGTGCCATATCGTGGGATGTCTCCGCTGTACACAAGTAACAAGCACATATTCACATTCCCCACAAAATATGGAGTTCAGGGATACCAAATATTACTATTATAACTGGTTCTATGATGGGGTAACACCATAACTTTACCTGGGTACATCTTAGAGTTATGTTTGTCCTATGTAAACGTCCAGTGAATTCTGAGTGACACGATGATGTAATTTTTACGTCCGTAAGATGCATGGGCTCTCTTAAAAAGGTAAAAATCATATCTCAGATTCATGTTGCAGTCTGGGAAAAGTTGGTGCCGGCCTGTCTGCAGCAAGCTAGCTTACAGACCCCTTATGGCAGCGACACCAAATGTCTCCCCCCCAGGTGCAGTCTTCACACCTAGCTGTGATATCTCTGCAGACAGGGAAGTTCTTTTGTCAACCTGAGGAAGCCAGCTGTAATTGCGTTATCTGCTGGGCATCTATTGACTGACTTGAACAAAAGGACTATGTTGTTCTCTGGGTACAACAGAAGGACAGAAGGAGACGCTCTGAATAATCAAATTGTAGGTTCTGGGGCCTAGGGAAATAATTACTGTTTAATAGACCTACTGATCAATAAGGCAGAGTAATATTGATAATATTGGGAGGACAGTTCAATATTCTCGCGGATCATCCGTGACACACTGAGCTTGCAAAAAATGGCAGCCGCCCACCTAACTAACAGACGGATAAAAGTTGTTGTTTTTTTCGGTCACTGGGCTCAGGGCAGGGTAAAAAGATTGTGCCCTGCACCCACACAACTGAATGTATGTCGATCGCTGAGTTAGATTCACGCTCTGAACAGAGATTCTCTACTATTCTCTCCCTGAAATCACTAGCAGCATCCTCTCCCTACACTAGTAACAGCAGAGTGACGTGCAGCGCTACGTGACTCCAGCTTATATAGAGGCTGGTTCACATGCTGCACTGGCCAATCACAGCAATGCCATTAGTAGGGATGGCTGTGATGGCTTCTAAGGGCACAGAGTTAAACGCTTGTTGATTGGCTGCTCTGCAGCCTTTCAAAAAGCGCCAAGAAATCGCCGAACACCGAACCCAAACTTTTACTGAAATGTTCGGGTTCGGGTCCGGGGTCCAAAAATCTAAAGTTCTGTACGCTTAACCCTAATCTAGACTCATTGCTGGCCACTTCAGAACTCTCCATTGCTTTGTTGCCATCCATTTCTGGGTGCTTTTTGACGTATGTTTGGGGTCATTGTCCTGCTGGACCCAAGATCCTGGACGCAAACCCAGCTTTTTGACACTGGGATCTACAGTGCGACCCAAAATCCGTTGGTAATCCTCAGATTTCATAATGTCTTGCACACATTCAAGGCACTTGTTACCTTGAGATTGTTGATATTTTTCCACAATTTTGGTTCTTGAGTCCTCAAACAGTTCTCTTCTCCCCTTTCTGTTGCCCATGCTTAGTGTGGCGCACACAGACACACAATGCAAAGACTAAGTGAACTTCTCTCATTTTTATCTGATTTCATGTGTGATTTTTTTTTATTGCCCACACCTGTTACTTGCCCCAGGTGAGTTTAAAGGAGCATCACATCCTTGAAACAATATTTATCCACAATTTTGAAAGGGTGCGAATAATTTTGTCCAGCCCATTTTTGGAGTTTGGTGTGACATTATGTCCAATTAGCTTTTTTTCCTCCCTTTTTTGGTTTTGTTCCAATACACACAAAGGGAATAAACATGTGTATAGTAAAACATGTGTTACTGCAATACTTTTCTGTTAGAAATACATAATTTGGTTGAAAAACTTCTGGGATGCCAACATTTACGGCCATGACTGTAGACCTATATTGCACATCTCCCGGTGTTTACAATGTGTAGGGTACTATGTTCAGGTTAGGGATTAGATTCCAGTACTGGTTGGGGTTGCCCTTCTGAGGGCAGGTGATCTGCTTTTGCCAGTGTTGAGGCATAGTACATATAAGTTTGACACCTAGTAAGAATATTATAGGGCTTGAAATAGACCCCCAGTGATCCAGTTTATACAGAGGACCTAATCCAGAAAGTACTACTCTGATACTAATAAGTTACTTTTATATCTTCTAGTTGCGACCTCAAAGTTTTTAATAAAATGAATGAAAAGTTTTACAATGCATTTCTTCAGACCCAGAGGCGTAATAACTACCATATCGGCTGACAATGCGACTTCTATGGGGCCCAGGGCAAGAGGGGGCCCAGTCTAAGGCTACTTTCACACTCGCGTTTGGTGTGGATCCATCATGGATCTGCGCAGACAAATCCGTTCAGATAACACAACCGTCTGCATCCGTTCAGAACGGATCCATTTGTATTATCTTGAACATAGCCAAGACAGATCCGTCTTGAACACCAATGAATGCCAATGGAGGACGGATCGTTTTCTATTGTACCAGATTGTGTCATAGAAAATGGATCCGTCCCTATTGACTTACATTGTGTGTCAGGACGGATCCGTTTGGCTCAGTTTCGTCAGACGGACACCAAAACGCTGAAAGCAGCGTTTTGGTGTCCGTCTCCAAAGCGGAATGGAGACAGAACGGAGGCAAACTGAGGCATTATGAGCGGATCCTTTCCATTAAGAATGCATTAGAATGCAAACTGATCCGTTTTGAACAGCTTGTGAGAGCCCTGAACGGATCTCACAAACGGAAAGCCAAAATGTCATTGTGAAAGTAGCCTTAGTTGGGATTATCTCATCTTTTACTGGAGGTAAAAACTTGGTCAGGACTCTACCCGCTAAAAGGAACAACTTTTAGCAAATGAGTCAGTGGAAAAAAATGGCCCAAGGTTCATTGAAAAGGGTTTAGGCAGAAACCCTTCTGTCCTGTGTGGGGGCCTGGTTTGATCCTTGCTATGGGGCCCTTACTTCTCTATGTACCCCACTGTTCAGACCCTTTCACTTTTATCACATTGTGTCCTTGTGCTGAAATAAAACAAATAATCCTCCATCATTCTACACTCAGTACCCCATAGTAAGAAAGTGATAATTGAATTTTAGAAAGAAAAACTAAAATTTTGCGTGACCATAAGTATTCGGACCCTTTGGTATGACGCTTTAAATTTAGCTCTAGGGGGCCAACCATTTCTCTTGAATATCTTTGAGATGTTTCTACACCTCAATTGGAATCCACCTGTGGTAAATTGAATTGATTGGACATGATTTGCAAATACACACCCCTGTGTATATAAGGTCTCACAGCTGACAAACCATATCTGTCATGGCGCTGCTTGCCATTCCACTATCCAGGTCAGGTACATGCATTGCATCACTGACCTAGCTTCTGCCCAGCCACTAGACTCCAATGCGGCAGACCAAGGCCTGGCTGTAAGGCTTCTTCCCGTGTGTGTATTAGGCCTCATGCACACGACCGTTGTGTGCATCCGTGGCCGTTGTGCCGTTTTCCATTTTTTTTCGCGGACCCATTGACTTTCAATGGGTCTGTAGAAAAATCGGAAAATGCACCGTTTGGCAGCCGCATCCGTGATCCGTGTTTCCTGGCCGTGAAAAAAATAGGACCTGTCCTATTTTTTTCACGCCCAACGGTTCACGGACCCATTCAAGTCAATAGGTCCGTGAAAAATCACGGATACACACAAGATTGTCATCCGCGTCCGTGATCCGTGACCGTTTTTTCCTAGCATTTCAATGGCAAACTTGACTTCGATTTTTTTTTTCATTTTTCATGTCCGTGGATCCTCCAAAAATCAAGGAAGACCCACGGACGAAAAAAACGGTCACGGATCACGGACCTACGGACCCCGTTTTTGCGGACCTTAAAAAATAACGGTCGTGTGCATGAGGCCTAAGAGAGATTTTTCCCTCTAGCAATGCAGGGTTTAATTCCCTTCCTGATCCTGTGCTAACCAGCTCTTCTGTAAAGCTGCGTTGCTGACCTCACTTCCTTGCCTAAGAAGTAGTCAAGTCAATAGATCCACCAGATCTTTCTATCTAGCTAGAGCCTGTATAAGAGCTAGGATCCATTTGTCTGCCTGTGCACCTGACTTGTGCCTTTTCATTGTACTAACCCTGTGCTGCCTGCCCTAACCTTTTAACTGTTTCACAGATTTGCATGAACTGTGCCCACCCTGACCTCAGCCTGTTAGTGATTATGAGTTTTCCAGTTCCCTCAGGACCATGTACTGGTGTCTCTGATCCCTGTGGGTCAGCAGCCCACCACACTGGGACTATTACAAGAGGTAAGGGTCCTGCTGGCTCCCCTGTAGCGAAGTCCAGATCCTTGTATGGGGGTAAAATGTGAATACTAGTAGACCACCAGGATAATGCCCTCAGGACTAGCACAAAGCGGTTGGTAGGCATAGTGGATCCACATCAAATACCTGTAGCATGTCAGGGCAATCTTTGTCAGCCAATACGCCATCCAGTGTCTAATCACTAGTCAGACCACACATGGAGGACTGTGTAAAGTTCTGGGCACCTGTGAACAAGGCAGATAATAACTGTAATGGGTGGACTACTGTACCCAGAAAGATCAAAATTATGGTTATTCACTTTAGAAAAAATACGATTAAGGGGATATCTAATAACTATGTATAAATATATCAGGGGTCAGTACAGAGATCACTCCACTAAAGCTTATGGTCTGTAATGTGACTTCAGGTTGCAGTGTTATACAGCTTTCTTTCTCTCTGAATTGAGCAGGACACACTTGATGGTTAGCTTTCCCCACCTCGGTCTACAGACAACTTTGTTTCTGCTATTTCCCTGTCCAAGACACACCAGACTCTATGTCTACTACAGTATAGGAACTTTTACTATGCACACTCAAAAACCTTCCCCTACTGTCTCCTGATGTTTGGTTCCACGTCCCTCTTGCTGACACATAGCACCTAGACACTATGGCAGGTTCTACATACAAGGGGAGTGCAGCTTCTCAGAGTGTTACAGACAGATCCTTATTTAGATAAGGTACTCTATAATGATAAGGCCTACACCACTGGACTGGTTTATGACGGAAGTGGTGTCAATGTTCAAAAAATGAAATCGTAAACTATAGGCCTGTTGCCTGTTTGCTAAGAGATGCTATCTGTGAGTCAATGAAAGCAAGTGTATAATGCTGTATCAATGTGGTTTTATGTGAGGGAACAGTCCTGTCAAACTAATCTGATCAGTTTCTATGGGGAGTTAAATTACAGATTGGGACTAGGTGAGTCATTGGATCTTGTTGCATATCTTGTGTAATGTCTCGGCTGCGTGTTGCTTCAGGTACACAGCTTAACATCAAGTATAAACCGAATCCCAATGAAAGATGCGCTGGTTTGCTGAACTGATGCAATCTTTACTGAGATATAATGAACAGGAATGTGTACAATAATGTTCATATGATATGATATGGGATGATATGTGAGGTAAAACTGTGAAACAAACATAAAAAGAGAAATATAAGCATGGCTAATTCAAGCAACATACATTATACATAGCTAATACAAAAGATAGGGCCTAACTAACATGTGCTTGCTTACTACACTGAAACACACATTATCTATCTGCAATGTCTAACATCCCTCTACACAAGCTGAACTAGCAAAACCCCTTTACTCACAGGCTTTGGTGTTCGTCAGGTTTGCAATCTGTAATAGCTTTAAGATGTCCTGTGGATCTGGTCACTATAGTACCCAGAGCTGGACTGAACAGGATATGTCCCAGCAAGCCCTAGAGAGTACAGAGAAGACCCGCCTCTAGGCTTCAAGAAAATGGAGGGTCTTAAAGAAACAGACACTACTGAGTGCCAAGCATGTAATATACATTGCAAAGGCAGCACACTCCCCACCTGGCGTACCATTGGTTATGCCACTAACCTTTGGACAGAAGTAAAACTACTTCAGAAATTGGCCTAGCATACACCTTGGGAATGCCCTGTCTAACAATTCTAACTTCAACTTTTCTAACTCTAGCATCACCACTAGGATCAGTCCCCACAATGAGTCCAATAGGCCATTCATTCCTGTGGGCCTGAGTGTCTTTTAATAAGACAATGTCTCCAACTTCTAAGTTGGGTTTGTCATCTTGCCATTTCTTGCGTGGCTGGAGTGTCACCAGGTATTCCTGTCTCCACCTCTTCCAGAAAATGTCTGCAAGGCTTTGAACTTGTCTCCATTGCTTAGTATACAAGTCCTTGAGGTCAAAGTCTCCAGTGGGAGCTGTCACTGGTTCCATCTTCTGGGTCAGCAGCATTGCGGGTGTCAAGACTGATGGCATCTCTGGATCTGTAGACACTGGAACCAAAGGTCTGGCGTTCATAATGGCCACGACTTCAGCCATTAGTGTAGTCAAAGCTTCATGAGTGAGGCGAGTAGACCCAACCTTCAGGAGCATGGCATCCAGAATACGACGAGCTACTCCAATCATCCTCTCCCATGCTCCTCCCATATGCGATGCGTGTGGAGGATTAAAAGTCCAAGTGCATCCTTGATCTTGAAGATAGGAACCTGTTTCAGAGTCTGTAGAGATGATTTTCAACTCCTTGCAGGCCCCAATAAAGTTTGTGCCACGGTCTGAACGAATCAATTTCGCTGGTCCTCTGATAGAGAAGAATCTTCTCAAGGCATTGATGAAACTTGAAGTGGATAAAGATTCAATCACTTCAATATGAACTGCTCTAGTACTCAAGCAAGAGAACAGAACAGCCCAGCGTTTACTTTCGGCACTGCCTCCTCTAGTCTTGCGAGAAGAGATGTTCCATGGTCCAAAAACGTCTAGACCTACGTGAGTGAATGGAGGATCTGAAGCAAGTCTGTCTGCAGGTAAGTTTGACATCTTCTGAACCTCAAGTTTCCCTCTAATCTTCTTACAGGTAACGCATTGGCTGATCACGCTGGAGACTAGTCTCTTACCTCCTATGATCCACAATCCTGCTGACCGTACTGCTCCTTCAGTGAAGTGTCGTCCTTGATGTGCAACTTGCTCGTGATAGTGTCTTACCAGAAGAAGAGCGATGTGATGATTCTTAGGTATGATGAAGGGATGTCTCTCTTGGATAGTCATATCCGCTGCCGACAAACGACCTCCAATTCTTAGTACTCCGTCTTCGTCGAGGATAGGGTTCAACTTCTTGAGCGAACTGTGTCGAGAAATCTCTTCCGTTTTCAGAAGGCTTTGAATTTCTTCTTTAAAGACTTCCTGCTGGACGCATTTGATGATCGCGACCTTGGCTTGTTCAAGATGGTCGTTGCTACGTTGATCAGTATTAGTAGCTCTGGAGGAGTATCTGGCTAGACAGATAAGTTTTCCGATTGCACGAGTCAGCGACTTCCAACTGGAAAACCTTTCAAATCTATGGGCGCCCAGACTGTCTCTGGTAACTAAAGTCTTGCAAACTGCAACTTGAGGTCTTACCTCTTTGTCTTGATCTGGTTCTATGAGCTGAAAGGTCTCTACCTGAGTAGTCTCTTTGATTTCTGGCTTACCAAGAAACGATGGACCTACGAACCAGTTAGTTTGCTTGAGTACAGCGGCTGACACCAATCTTGTCCCATGATCCGCTGGGTTCTTGTCTGTGCTGATGTGATGCCACTGATCTGGACTTGTAGACTTTCTGATACATGTCACTCTGTTGGTCACGTATGTGTAAAATCTTTTTGAAGTGTTGTGAATATATCCTAACACAATCTTGCTGTCTGTATAAAAGTTCACTGCATGAACCTCAATGTCCAGTTCAGTCGTAATCATGTCTGCCATCTCTACCGCTAAGACAGCAGCACAAAGTTCTAGACGTGGGACAGTGTGAGCAGGTCTGGGAGCTAGTTTAGATTTTCCCATGATGAACCCAACATGGCTTTGTCCCTCAGTGTCTATTACCCTGAGGTAAGTTACAGCTGCAATAGCCATAGTGGAAGCGTCAGAGAATACGCATAATTCTCTCCTCTTTGTAGCAGACAAGGAAACAAATACGTACGGTCTTGAAATGTAGAGTTGTTCAAGCTCTAACAATGAGTCTTTCCACACCTTCCACTGCATTCGCTTCTCGTCAGGAAGAAGTACGTCCCAGTCAATTTGTTCCTGCTCAGTAGTGATCTGTCTCAAAAAAGCTTTGCCTTGCATGATGATGGGTGCTACGAATCCCAGGGGGTCATAAAGACTGTTGACTGTAGATAGGACACCTCTTTTTGTGAATGGTTTCTCTTCTCTGGAGACCCTGAAGGTGAAACTGTCAGTCTTTAAGTCCCAACTAAGCCCAAGACTTCTTTGCAAGGGGGGTGATTCTGTTCCTAGATCTAAGTCTTTGAGGTCTTTAGCACGGTCTTCCATTGGAAATGCTTCCATGACTCTGTAGCTGTTGGAAGCTACCTTGTTCAATCTTATGTTGGATTCTGCCAACATTTCTTTTGTACTTTTCAGGACGTTAATAGCTTCTTCGTTGCTGGAGAAAGAAGCAAGTCCATCATCCACGTAGAAGTTCTTCATGACAAACTGTTTGGCTTCTTGACCATGTCTTTCACCTTGCTGTGCTGCTCGTTTCAGGTTGTAGATAGCTACAGCTGGGGAAGGGCTGTTTCCGAACACATGTACCTTCATCCTGTACTCTATGATGTCTTTGTTAAAGTCATTGTCTGCATACCACAGGAACCTTAAGTAGTCTCGGTGATCTTCTCGAACGAAGAAACAGTAGAACATCTGTTGTACATCTGCTGTTACTGCTACAAGTTCTTTCCTGAACCTGATGAGTACTCCAAGGAGTGTGTTGTTCAGGTCAGGTCCGCTGAGAAGGACGTCATTTAGTGAGATGCCTTCGTGCTTCGCACTAGAGTCAAATACTACACGTATCTGACCTGGTTTTTGAGGATGATACACTCCAAATATTGGTAAGTACCAGTGTTCTTGGTTTTCTTGTAGTGGTGGTGCCCTTTCTGCATGCTCGTTGTCAAAAATCTTTTGCATGAAGGCTTGGAAGTGTTTCTTCATATCTGGCTTTCTTTGTAGAGTGCGCTGCAACAAACTGAAGCGTTTCTCTGCTTGTACCTTGTTGACAGGAAGGCGATGGCGTGGTGACCGGAAGGGTAGAGGGGCTACCCAGCTGCCTGACTTGTCTCTGTAGACTTCTCTGTCCATGATCTCGAGGAAGAGGGTATCTTCTACCGAGGGTGCTGGCTTGTCGTCGTCTCGTGTTCTTTCAAACACCTTACAACCCAGTTCATCTGTATTTCCAGTTGAGGCTAAGTCTTCCATGCACCTCTGGATACTCTGATGATGTGTTGGGTTATCTAATCTCTCTTTAATGTGTAGACTGTTGGTACATGGGCAAAGACAAGATGTACGACCATTCTGCAACAGATGTGTTCTGTAGACATTTACCTTTGATGGTTTGTGCAGTCCGTCTAGACATACTTCTCCAACGATGACCCATCCGAGATCAAGGCGTTGTGCAAATGGTGCATTGTGTGGCCCATTGTACTGTTCTCTGACTTTGTGCAATCTGAGAATATCTCTCCCAAGTAGAAGGGTGATTGCAGCATCTGGATCTAGTGCTGGTATTTGGTCTGCTATTCGCACCAGATGAGGGTGATGACGAGCAACTTCAGGTGTGGGTATCTCTGACCTGTCGTCTGGTATCTCATCGCATTCTATCAGGGTAGGTAGAGTCACCTTTGTCTTTCCATCTAAAGACTCGATGATGTAGTTATTTGCTCTTCTCCCTATTGTCTCTACAACTCCAGAACAAGTCTTCAAGGTGTATGGAGTTGGACTTCCTTTGTCACCGAAGAGGTCAAAGAATTCTGTTTTTGCCAGAGATCTGTTACTCTGTTCATCCATGACTGTGTACATCTTGATTGCTTTTTCTCTAAAACCTGCTGGATACACCTTGACTAAGCATATCTTGGAGCACGATCTTGAGCGGCCCTGCTCTGTACAGATCTCAGTGCACTTTGAGGTTACTGCTGGCGTTGTACTCTCTCCTTGCTCCCCACCATGATCTTCTTGAGTTGCTTGAACTTCTTGTTTCCATGGTGGTGGTCCCGGGTGCAGTGCTGACAAGTGTTTGTCACTGTTACACTCTGCGCATTGTATTGTTTTTGTACAGTCTTTTGCAAGATGCTGAATTGAAGCGCAGCATCTGAAACAAATGCGATTGTCTTTAAGATAAGCTTTGCGCTCTTCTAACGTCTTACTTCTGAAACTGCGACATTTTCTTAGTGGATGAGGCTTATTGTGGATAGGACATATTTTGTCTGACTCCTCAACTTTCTTCCTTGTGTTGTCTTCCTGATTAGCTGCAGATTCAGGCGGAACTTCTGTCTTCCTTACAGAAACTGTTGCTCTGCGTTCTTTGTAAAGCCCTGGAGGTTTCTGCTCTACCTTTGGGAAGCTTGCCGTTCTCTTGTTCAGGAAAGCAAAGCTTGGGTCATTGCGTATTTCAGCTTGGTCTTCTATGAATTCAGCGAAGAAGGCGAATGGTGGAAATGCAACATGATGATCTTTCTTGTATCTTGAAGCTTGAGCTACCCACCTTTCTTGCAAGTTGTAAGGAAGTTTCTCGATTATGGGCTCAACTCCACGTGCTGTATCCAGATATGAGAGACCTGGCAGATATCCACTAGACTTAGCGGCTTCTATTTCTAAGAGTAGGTCTCCCAAACCTCTCAGCTTTTGGTAATCCTTATTTGTTATTCTTGGATAGTTTTCTATCCTTTTCAGAAGAGCATCCTCGATCACTTCAGGTGATCCATAGCATTGTTCTAGTCTCTGCCACACCATTGCAAGTCCTGCTGCTGCGTCATGAACGTGTACTGATCTGATCCTTTGGGCTTGCTCAGTGGACTCTGGTCCTAGCCATCTGACAAGCTGGTCAAGCTTTTCTTTCTCTGTCAGGTTTAAGTTTTGGGTACCGCTCAGGAAAGATGATTTCCAGGCCCAGTAGTTTTCTGGACGGTCATCGAATTTCATGAGACCAGCGCCCACTATCTCACGGTGCATCAGGAATTTTGCCACTTCTATAGCACTTGTTGCGTCTGGCGAATACTTCTCGGGTGTAAACTCAGGGTATGGTTGCGGCTGGTAAGGCTGATGAGGCGCTTGACTGAATCCACTTTGTTTAGGTGGTTGTTCTCGTCTGTTGTAAGTCTTTCTGCTATAATCCAGACTTGTATTTACTTGAGGAGGGAGTACGCGAGCATCCGTTTGCACTCTTGGAGGGTTGGCAGATTGGTCTCTAAGCATGCGACCACTTGACTTCCCACACTGGGATTCTGATTTAGTCTTGCAATGTTGCGTAGTATCAAAGTTGCTTATTGCTAGTGGAGTCAATGAAAGCCTAGGTGCGTCATTGGACTGCTGGTCGGTGTACATGGTTGCTTGTGACTGTACGTACTCACGGGTGCGTTGGATTGCGCTGTGGGATGACATCTGGTTTTCTATGCCATCAAACTGAGCTTCAGCAGCCCTTGTGAAAACTTCTGCCTCGGCTAAGGCTGCTGCTGCGTTTTTCTGCTGTTTGAGTAAGTGTAAAGATGCTTCCACTTCTGCTTTCTTTTTAAGTGCTTCAGATTCACTTTTTGCTTGCTCTCTCATCAATTCAGCTTCCTGCTCCGCATAAGAAGCCATGGCGCAAGCTGCCTCTGCTTTTGCTCTTGCCCTAGTCGCTTTGTCGCTAGCCGATGACAGACTGGTGATGCCTGAACGTCTAGAACTAGTACGCTTAGATCTTGCTGAATCGGCGCTAGCTGAAGTCAGATTTGTTTGACTGGATGCTCTAGACAGTGTTGTGCATCTAGACTTGATTCTTGGCAAGCTGTGTGTGTCATCTTCCTTATAGGAGCATTGAGGGTTAACTGTCAGAGTGTTGTTCCCTGTGTTCTGCATCTTGATTTAGCTGGCAGCGTGGATAATGATGATGACTGGACACAGGCAGTATCAGTGTTGTAGTGAGTGAGAGAAATTAGTTTCACTTTCGTTTCACTCCACGTGGCTGAAAGGAGTTATTAGTCCTTTTACTGCGGAGGACGATTTAAAGCTGTTTAACTGCTTCTGACAACGTTTTAAAGCCTTTTTACTGTAATGTCTCGGCTGCGTGTTGCTTCAGGTACACAGCTTAACATCAAGTATAAACCGAATCCCAATGAAAGATGCGCTGGTTTGCTGAACTGATGCAATCTTTACTGAGATATAATGAACAGGAATGTGTACAATAATGTTCATATGATATGATATGGGATGATATGTGAGGTAAAACTGTGAAACAAACATAAAAAGAGAAATATAAGCATGGCTAATTCAAGCAACATACATTATACATAGCTAATACAAAAGATAGGGCCTAACTAACATGTGCTTGCTTACTACACTGAAACACACATTATCTATCTGCAATGTCTAACATCCCTCTACACAAGCTGAACTAGCAAAACCCCTTTACTCACAGGCTTTGGTGTTCGTCAGGTTTGCAATCTGTAATAGCTTTAAGATGTCCTGTGGATCTGGTCACTATAGTACCCAGAGCTGGACTGAACAGGATATGTCCCAGCAAGCCCTAGAGAGTACAGAGAAGACCCGCCTCTAGGCTTCAAGAAAATGGAGGGTCTTAAAGAAACAGACACTACTGAGTGCCAAGCATGTAATATACATTGCAAAGGCAGCACATCTTGATTTTTCCAAAGCATTTGATACTGTGCCACATAAAATGTTGGAACATAAAATAAGAATGCTTGGACTGGAGGAAAATGCATGTAATTAGTAAGAAACTGGCTCAGTGATATAAAGCAGACGATAGTTATTAACCCTTTGCCATAAATGGACGTAGCTGTACTTCCATTTTTGTGATGTATTCCTGCAAATAGACATACAGTTACGTAATTGGAATAGAGCAGGCACAGAAGCTGTAATACAGAGCCAGGCTCTCATTGAAATGGCTAAGATTGGAACTAATTATTTTCCTGGATGTTTTATCCCTTATATGTCATCGTTAGTTGCAAGTTGGTCATGTCTAGCAGGCCCTACTAAGGCACTACTAAACTTTTGCAGTGTATCGGACGAACAATCATTCTCCCAGTATGATTTAAAAAAAGTTAAAAAAATATAATTTGAAAAATCTAAAATCAAAACGTTCCAGTAAAAAAGTTTTTATTGCTCTTATCCAGTCTTTTATTATTGACACGCAGAATAAAAAATAAAAAAATGCACATAATTAATATTGCTGCATTTGTAATCACCTGATTCATAAAAGACTAATGTTACTTGGGCCGCATGGTAAAGACTCTAAATGAATTAATGCTAGTTTTGGTCATCTACCTTCCAAAACTGGTATAAAATGCAATAAAAAAAAGTATAAGTACCCCAACAATGGTACCAATAAAAACAACCCCAAAGTTGCCTCCACAGAAAAACTGGGTCTTAGACAGAAAAACATGGGTCCTAGAATATGGCTAAACAAAACAAATTATTTGTAATAAAAAAGTTATGTTATGAAGCAAAAGTAGTAAAACATAAAAAAAACTATAAGAATTTTGTTTTATTGTAATCGTTAGAGATGAGAGAATTTCTCAAAAATTCTATTTGGTCGGTTCACCGAATTTTCAAAAATGATTTGATTCAATCTGAATTTTTGGCGACTCATGTTAAAAAACAGCTATTTCCTGGCTACAGAGAGCCTGTGGCATCAGCATGAGGAGACCACAGAGTGGTGAGGTGGCAGCAGCATAAGGAGACCACAGAGTGGCCCAGTGACAGAGTGGGGAGGTGGCAGCAGCATGAAGAGACCACAGAGTGGCTCAGTGACATAGTGGGGAGGTCGGGGGTTAATACCAGTACCAGCTGAAGATGGTGGGTGGCAGTAAGAGCACCATGCAGGAGGTGAGGCATCAGGCGGGTGGCAGCATCAGAATACTGAGCACTGTGTTTGAAAATCCTGGCTGATCCTCGCCTGATTATTCTTCACAAACATCAGTTTCTCCACATTTTGGGTGGACAGGCGAGTTTTCCTTCGGGTAACTATGGACCCCGACGCATTAAACACCTGCTCAGATGCCACACTGCTGGCCGTGCAGAAAAGCTTGTTCAGGGCAAACCCAGCCAGTTGTGGCCACAAATTGAGTTTGGCTGCCCAGTAGTCCAGGGGATCTTCGATGTGGGGTGGCAGGGTGCACTCCAAGTATGCCACAACCTGCTGGTTCAGGTTCTTCTCTATGTCTAGCTGCTTCTGGTGAGTTATTTCTCTAGTAGGCGGGTGAATAAAACTTGTCATCAGCGACTCTAGACTTAAGTTCCTGCTGATGGTACTACTGCTGCCCCCCAACCCCCCCCCCAGCAGCCATGGCAGTGAAACGTGAGCTCAGAGGGCCCCCCCGGTCAGACCTGCGTGAGGATGGGCGATGGCGCACATAGACAGCGGCCAACTGACTACATAGGATGTCTCGATAGTAGTACACTTTGTCCTCCCTTTCAGCGGGTGTAAAAAGGCCTCCATTTTCGACCGGTAGCAAGGGTCTAACATGGTGGAGAGCCAGTAGTCATCCCTCTGCCAAATGGTGACAAATGGTGACAATTAGGCTGTCACTACGCAAGCAACTGAGCAAACATCGGGCCATTTGCATAAGTGACTCTGACTTCCTGCCTCCATCTCCACTGCATACTGCCATGGTGTGTCTGGGTCATCTGCCTCATCTTCCTCATCGCCTTGTAGCTAGGGTTGAGCGAACCCAAACTGTAAAGTTCAGGTTCGTACCAAACTTTACTATTTTTGGACCCTGGACCCAAAACCGAACATTTCTGTAAAAGTTCGGTGTTCGGCGCTTTCTTGGCGCTTTTTGAAAGGCTGCACAGCAGCCAATCAACAAGCGTCATACTACTTGCCCCAAGAGGCCATCACAGCTATGCCTACTAATGGCATGGCTGTGATTGGCCAGAGCAGCATGTGACCCAGGCTCTATATAAGCTTGAGTCACGTAGCGCTGCACGTCACGTCACTCTGCTGTTACAAGTGTAGGGAGAGGATGCTGCTGGACTTGTAATTTCAGAGAGAGAATAGGAGAGAATCTCACTCAGCGATCTACCTAGAAATAGTTGTGTGGGCAGGGCCGTCTTTAATATTGATTGGACCATGGGCAAAAATTAACTTGGGCCCCCTGGATCCCGCCTTCCCACACCTTAGCAGGCAATCACGACCTCCACCACAACACACACACACAAAATCCACACATCTGGTAGAGTACAGTGAATGACTGTAAATACTTCCAGTTCTGAAGACTCCAGCGGCTCAGGATCTGTGCTGTGGGCAGCTGGGCTCAGGCAGAATGTGGGCATCGCTATGCAGGAAGGAGACCAGGGCTCGGCTCACCCTAGTGTTACAGTGCACCCCAGCACCCCACAGTATGCAGTATAGCATCCTATAGTATACAGCACCACACAGTATGCAGTATAGCACCCCACACTATACAGTACCTCACAGTATACAGTAGAGCAGTATAGCACCTCAATGTATACAGCACCCCAAACTATACATGATACAGCACCCCACAATATACAGCCCCCCACACTATACAGTACAGCAGTATAGCACTCCACAATATACAGCACCCACATTATACATTATACAGCACCCACAGTATACAGCCCCCCACAGTATACAGTGCAGCAGTATAGCACTCCACATTATACAGCACCCACAGTATACAGTATACAGCCCTCCACAGTATACATCCCCCCACAGTATACAGTACAGCAGTATAGCACGCCACAATATACAGCACCCACAGTATACAGTATACAGCCCCTCACACTATACAGCACAGCAGTATAGCACTCCACAATATACAGCACCTACAGTATACAGCCCCCCACAGTATACAGTCCCTCACAGTATACAGCACCCCACTATACAGTAGTTTACAGTATATTAGCATAACAGCCCCTGTCACCTTTTTCTGATGTAATCTTCACAAAAAAAGCTCCACAGTTAAGGCAAACTTCTACAGCAACATTCCTGGTAGAAAGGATCTTAATGACCTCATAGCCATGTGACCAGTAATATTGCTAGGTTACTGGTCACATGGTGATTATGTCATCTAAGGTCCTAGAGAATCACAGTTCTCACAGTACGCTGCCTGGAGTGCCGGCAGACATGCATGGCAGCACCCCCTGTGTAGCTGACAGCCTGACACCCGGGGCAGTGGCTAGCAGGGCTCAAGAGGCAGCTGCCTTGGGCCCCCCAGGAGAAACTGGGCCCGGGGCAGCTGCCCCTTTTGCCCCTTGTTAAAGATGGCCCTGTGTGTGGGTGCAGACACAATCGTTTTACCCTGCCCTGAGGCCATCTGCCCTGAGGCCATTGACCAAAAAAAAAATAACTTTTATAATTCTGTTAGTTAGGTGGGTGGTGGCGGCGGCCATTTTACACAAGCTCAGTGCACCAGCGCTGCATCTGAGCTTTTGGGACATTGCAAATCACCATTTTGCAACATCCGGATTAGTCAGTGTACAATTTAAGGTAGAAATACACCCATCATTTTCTGGGGTTTGAAAAAACACACTATTTTTTTCAAGAAACAGTATTTTCAGGCCTGGCAGCATCAGCACATGTGAAATTACAGGCTTATGTACTGCTGTCAAATTAAGTTGTTAAACAAACACTCGTTTGGGCACAAAAAATTTAGTTGGCAGCCTTTGATGCAGATGTCATTGTGAGATACACCCTTAATACATTTGGGTTACATAAAGAGATTTTAAATATCGCCATTTTGGTGCACCAATATTGAATTCAGGCCTACACTGATTCAGGCCCTGTGAGATACACCCTCTACATACAAGGGTTTGAATCAGGGATTTGAAATACAGCCATTTGAAATACAGCCATTTAGGGCAAAGAAATATTTACTTCAGTCCTAAACTAGTTCAGACCGTGTGAGATACTCCCTCTACATACAGGGGTTTTATTCAGGAATTTGAAATACAGCCATTTTGTGCAAATAAATATTTACTTCAGGCCTACACTGGTTCAGGCCCTGTGAGATACCCTCTCTACATACAGGAGTTTGAATCAGGGATTTGAAATACAGCCATTTGAAATATAGCCATTTAGGGCAAAGAAATATTTACTTCAGGCCTACACTGGTTCAGGCCCTGTGAGATACTCCCTCTACATACATGGGTTTGATTCAGGGATTTGAAATACAGCCATTTGAAATACAGCCATTTTGTGCAAATAAATATTTACTTCAGGCCTACACTGGTTCAGACCGTGTGAGATACCCCCCTACATACAGGGAGGTTTGAATCAGACATTAGAAATACAGCCATTTTGTGCAAAGATATATTTACTTCAGGCCTACACTGGTTCAGACCGTGTAAGATACCCCCTCTACATACAGGGGTTTGAATCAGGGATTTGAAATACAGCCATTTTGGGCAAAGAAATATTGAATTCAGGCCTACACTGGTTCAGGCCCTGTGAGATACTCCCTCTACATACAGGGGTTTGATTCAGGGATTTGAAATACAGCCATTTGAAATACAGCCATTTTGTGCAAAGAAATATTTACTTCAGGCCTACACTGGTTCAGACCGTGTGAGATACCCCTCTAACATACAGGGGGGGTTGAATCAGGCATTTGAAATACAGCCATTTTGTGCAAATAAATATTTACTTCAGGCCTACACTGGTTCAGGACTTTTAAGATACCCCTTCTACATACAAGGATTTGATTCAGGGATTTGAAATACAGCCATTTAGGGCATATAAATATTTACTTCAGGTCTACACTGGTTCAACCCATGTGAGATACCCCCTTGACATACAGGGGTTTAAATCGGGCATTTACTCCTTTTTCTTTTTTTCAAAGTCCACAAGTCCGTCGATTCCAACCCTGAGCATACTCGGCAATAATTACATAAACACAAGTACCCATAACAATATGAGTATTGAAAGTCGAGTGGAGATCCCGCCCTCTGGGGGAGAAGGCCAGAATCCCCCAGCATCCGTCATTTAATGCCTGAGGGACCTGCCATCCCCCAGCATCTCTGCAGATGCTACAATACTCCAGAACAACTGCACATTCTTTGCCGATACAGACATGTAGAAAAGACCGGACTAATGAGATCTTCCCCATCCCACCCCCCAAACCCCCCACCCTGCAGGAAAAAAAAAGGGAAAAAAATAATAATTCCTAATTAATTATCCGCGTCCCAATCTTCCCACAGCTGACTCCACTTTGCGCAGGATCCTCTTTGTTTGTACAGAATCCTCTCATAGTTTCTCACTTTCTCAACCAAACCCAACCAATTACTGCAGTCTGGAGTAGAAGAGCAAAACCATGATCTAGAAATGAGAAGCCTAGCCAAAAACATCACCTTGATCAACAAACAGCGTTTTATAGGCAGGTAATCAACCTCCGATAGGTCTCCCAGGACCCATATCCTGGGAGACAAGGGAACCACAATACCGAGTTTACGAGCCAGATTGGATTGAACCAGTCTCCAATAGCTGCTCACCATTGGGCAGTCCCAAAACAGATGTAAGTGATCTGCCTCGGAGTCACCACAGCGTGGGCAGTCAGAGGAGGCTCTGAGTCCCCTCCTATATAACCATACAGGTGTCACATAAATTTTATGCATAATATTAAATTGTACAACCGTGTGATAAAATTATGTGAAACCAACTTTAAACTTTCCCCTATATTCTCCCAATTTGGAGGGCCCACCTCTGAAAGTAAAGAAGACCAGGATTTCTGTCCTGGAGAGAGAACATCTAAAAAAAATTTCTTCATTAAGTGACTATAACAATGTGATATTTTAATTCTCGTGACAGTTTTCTTGCAAATTAAATTGTGTAAAAATTCAGGAGTATCTATAATAAAAACGTGTCTATTCGTAGTGCTAGAAAGTGCTAACCTAAATTGAAAGTATGCATACCAAGCCACCTCACCTAAATTTGCCCTTTGCTTTAGTTCCTTAAGGGGCAGGATTTGTCCACCACTAACCACTTGATGTAAATACTGGACATTTTTGGTCCTCCAGTACTGGCTACAGCTCAAATCACTCAGGTTCATAAGCTTTGAATTATGCCACAATGGGGTGCAAACGAGTGATGCCTTGACTCCGCACCAACTCCTTATGGCCGCCCAAGTCTTTATAGCCATTCTGCAGAAAAGTGTGTAACCACCCAGTGTATTTAATAAGTAGTCAGATTCCAATACGGTAAAAAAATCAGAAAAACCTGAATCCTTCACCACTCTGCTGCAGAAATGGCTATTTTCCCAATCATTAAAAAGGCAGAGTTGGGAGGCCACAAAGTAGCCCTTAAAATAGGGGAGGTTAAGACCTCCCCGATTATAGGGCATAGAAAAATAAAGTGCCTTCAGTCTCACGCGCTTCCTCCCCCATAATAAGTCGTTAAGCATCCGCTCTATCAATCTAAAGTATTTATCTGCAATCCAAACAGGCGAGTTACGCAGGACGTAAAGAACCTGGGGAAGCACTACCATTTTTATTAAGGAAATTCTGTCCGCTCTTGCAAGCAGAATTTTTTGCCATATCTTAATTTTAGCCCTCAGTTTTATCAGCAAGGGGATCAGATTGAGTTGTAAATATTCCTGTGGTTTAGCAGAAACTGTTATCCCCAGGTACTTTATTGAGTCCGAGATCGTTAACTGGTTATCCCATTCGCCCCGCAACTCGTCTATAGGGAGGAGAACGGTCTTGTCCCAGTTGATCTCCAGACCAGATGGATCAGAAAAGAGACCAACCAGGTCCATTATACGAGGGAGAGTGGTATCTGTTTGGTGAATAAAGACCAGGATATCGTCTGCATAAAGGGATACACGATCGTGCTTCCCCATTATACCAAAGCCGACCACCTTCGGATCCTGCCTTATACTAGCCGCTAAGGGTTCAATGTAAATGTTAAATAAAAGGGGAGAGAGGGGACAGCCTTGACGGGTACCTCTTTCTAGAGCGAAGCTCTCTGTCGTCATATCATTGATCCTAATCCTAGCCACTGGAGAGTTATATAATAGCTGAACCATCGCCATAAATCTTGGGCCAAAGCCCATTTTTTTCATCACCTCCCAGAGAAAAGTCCACTCCACCCTGTCGAAGGCTTTAGTAGCGTCCAACGACAGGATGGAGCGGGTACCACACTCCGGGGACTGAATATTCATAAATAGCCTATGAAGATTATGCTGGGTGCCTCTTTTTGGCATAAAGCCATTTTGATCTGGATGAATGATAGTAGATATTACCCGCGAAAGCCTCCTTGCCAAAACTTTTGATAGTAACTTAACATCAGTATTTAATAAGGAGATTGGCCTGTAGGAGCTCAATTCTGCCGGGTCTTTATCCTTTTTTGGAATTAAAACAATGAGAGCCTCCATCATAGAGCATGGTAGTCCCCCTCCCTTTAATGCTTGAGTAAAAACCTCTAGCATCTGAGGGAGAGTCACTTCACTGTACTTACGATAAACCTCATATGGAAGGCCATCCAGTCCTGGCGATGAGTTCCCCGAGATAGACCCCAGGGCCTCCTGCAGCTCCGAGAGAGACAACTCCTCTTCCAGACATTCTATTTGAGCTTTATTTAAAGTAGAGAGAGGAATTTTCTCCAAGAACCGCATCGCCAGTTCGGATGACAAACCAGGAGAGGATCTATATATCTGAGTAAAGTATTGTAAAAAAGTATCTCTGACTCCTTCTAAATCTGTTATAATTACCCCCTCTGTGTTACGAATCAAAGTAATGGATTGTTTTTTCTTATCTTGTTGTGTAATGATTCTGGCTAAAAGCTTACCAGGGCGTCCAGACTCTGAAAAATATTTAATCCCCTTAAAAAATACTCTATGGTTTGCTTTCTCAGTTACATATTTCTCCAGAGAACAGCTGGCCTTCTGAAACTCTTCCCTGTTGTACTCAGTGGGTTGACTGATAAATCGCTCAGTTGTAAGTGCGACAGTCTTGACCAGTTCCTCCTCTTTTTTCCTAAATGTTCTCTTTACTGCCGCGATCTCACTTATAAAAACCCCCCTCAGGTATGCTTTCAAGGAGTCCCACACTATATTAATGTTAGCAGAGGGTAGATTTACCTCCAAAAAGGAGGATATCAGTATCCTGATGGACTGTGGATTGTCCAGAATAGTGAGCCAGTATGGATTCAACTTGAATCCTAACCCCCCACCATCCTTATTCTCCCCAGTGCGAACCTCAATTAGTACGGGTGAATGGTCCGAGACTGTTCTTACTCCATATCTTATCTTCCGAATGTTGCTCAGATTGCTCTCATTAGTGAATGCTAGATCAATCCTGGACATTGCTCTGCCACTCCTACTAAGGCCCCATGCACACGGCCGTTGTTCAGGGCCGTGTGCGGGCCGTGGAACCGCGGCCTGGATCCCTTCCTGTGAGCTGGAGCGCACGGCGTCACTGGTTGCTATGACGCCGTGCGCCCCCTGCTGCCGGCACAGTACAGTAATACACTGGTATAGATCATACCAGTGTATTACTGTATTGCGGCGGCAGCAGGGAGCGCACGGCGTCATAGCAACCAGTGACGCCGTGCGCTCCAGCTCACAGGAAGGGATCCAGGCCGCGGTTCCACGGCCCGCACACGGCCCTGAACAACGGCCGTGTGCATGGGGCCTAACACAGGAGTATACTCTCTTTCCTCCGCCCAGATGTTCCCATATATCCACCACTCCTACCTCCAAGCAGAACTGGGGCAACGGCGAATTACAAAGGTTCCTTCCCCGTTCTACATCTGATCTAAATCTGTCTTTTCTGGGGTCCATAACCGCATTAAAATCCCCCATCAGGATTAGCCGACATTCTGGTCTCTGTTCAAAAAAAAGCGTTAACTGGATCAGTGGGTACATTGAAAATGGCGGGGGTATATAAAAAAAAGCGAGAATGTAACTGTAGCCATACAGCTTACCATGCAAAAAAATAAATCTGCCCTGATCATCTATATGGGATTTTATAAGGATGAAATCTACAGAGTTATGAATCAGAACTGAGACACCCCTAGAAGAGCCGCTAAAGGTGGAATGATAGGATTGAGCGTTCCATCCCGTTGTCAAGCGGGACAAGGTTTCCTTAGTAAGGTGAGTTTCTACTATGCAGATAATTGCTGGGAGATATCTTTTTAATGCATCCATGATAGCTTGCCTTTTTACCCTTTCCCCGAGCCCTCTGACATTCCAGGATACAATTCTAGTGGACATCAATCATAAAAGAAAAAAAAAAAAAAACGTTCCTGCAAGGTGGGTTCCCTCCCGCCCCTATCCTCCCACCCCCCCCTCTCTATTGGTCCGCCCGATCTCGTCGGCGAACCTCTAACTTCCGGCCGTTCTCCCCATCCTGGCCCCGCCTCCCATCCATCCCTTCAATTATAGTAGTAGACAGATTTAAATATCCCTTTGCTCCATCCAATCTAAAGCTTGTTGTGGTGTCTCAAAAAAAAAAGAAGTCCCACTATGGATCACTCTTAGTTTCGCTGGATACTGCAAAGAATATTTAATCTCCTTAGCCGCCAAGCGTTTCTTTATCTCCATAAAGTTTCTTCTTCTTTCCTGAGTCTGCCGCGCAAAATCAGGAAAGAAGAGCAATTTAGTACCCTGATGTTCAATGGGTGTACATTCTCTTGCTCTTCTCAGTATCATATCTCTGTCTGCGGACAGTAATAGCTTCATTAAAATTGCACGCGGCGGCCGCCCTGGGGTGGGTTTCCCTCCTGGGATTCGATGGGCTCTTTCTATTTGAAACATGGAGGAAAAATTATCGCTGCCAAGGTTGTGCATGACCACCTCTTTGAGTTGTGCCTCCAAGAGTCGGCCTTCAACTCCTTCTGGGAAACCAATTATGCGTACATTGTTTCGCCTAGACCTATTTTCCAGGTCCTCTAACTTATTTTGTAGAGCTAGATTTTCTGTAGTAAGAAGGAGAAGTTTAGATTTTATCATGTCCATGTCGGTTTGCAGAAGGTCGACTGTTTTTTCCACATTGAGGACTCGGTCACGGATCTTTAACAAATCTTCTCTTATTAGAGAAATATCACTCTGTACCGACCCCAATTGAGTGGACATCCCTTGCACTAGAATGCCGTTATTTTCCACAGCGCCAAGGATTCTATCCAGAACAGATGTATCGCATTCAGTTTGCATTTGTGCAGAGAGACCTTCCTCTCCTGCCTCCGGATCCACCACCCCTGATCCATCCTCAGAGGGGTCAGCAATTTGGGGAGTTTTAGCAAATTTCCCCAAATTAGCAGAGGGTTTAATTTTAGCTGGATTCTTTTCGTTTAAGAAAGGTGATTTCAAAAACTTAACGATTTTGTTCTCTGGAGTCTTAACCCCCAGTTTAGTTACAGTGGAGTCAACAGACCGTCGCTTAGGGGCCATTCTTTTCCCTTCTTCCTATTCCTCTATTTTGCCCTTTATATCACCGTTTGCTTCTTTTTTTTTTTTTCCCCTTTCTGTTCTTCCTCCTTTTAGCCACACCCTCTCTTGTTTTCTTCTCCCTTTTTTTTTCTCTCCTTTCCTTCCCCTTTTCCTTTTTCTTTTTCCCTTTCTCTTTTTTTTCTTTCTCCTTCTCTCTTTCTTTCCCCCCTCTTCCCTTCCTTCTTCCTCTTTCCCCTTCGCCAGACGCCAAAAAAAAAAAAAAAAAAAATTACATAAGAAAACAGAAGTGTATCTCCTCAGTGAGCAGTGCAGCAGTACAAAGCAGCACGGAAGCCGGCAGTCCAGCACAAAGAAAAAGAGAACAAAACATATGGAGAAGAAAAAGGCAGTCAATAAGCTAATCTCACGTGTCCAGAAGAAACTCAGTCCTGGTACGCACTACAGCCGTGTCAGAAATTAAAGTTGTACAAGAAGACAGCGTCCTCCCTAATCCCCAGGGCAGCAAACAGTCCAGACGTCAGGCCGTCGCACACCGATGAAGGGAGGGCTGCAGGGAGAGCCACGCGGCGACCGAGTCCAGGGCAGGGAAGGAGAGCAAAGCAGGCAGCGGAGAGAGAAGTTAGGAGGACCCCCAAACAGGATCAGAGGCAGAGACGCGGCACCCAACAACCGCGGCCGCAAGAACAGCCGAAAGCCGTCCAGCATCCAGCAGCGTGGGACAGAGCAGGAGACCCAGCAGGCAGGCCAGCGCAGCGCCGCAGCTCAAGGCATCAGCTGTTCGGCGTCAGCGCAGCGCAGCTGTTCGGATGGAGCCGGGAGCTCGGACGGAGGAGGCCAGCGAGAGGGGAGAACGAGACGTGGCGTGTTCACGTCATCACGCCGCTCACAGGTGTAGCGAAACTGTAAATCGGGCATTTAAAATACAGCCATTTGAAATACAGCCATTTTGTGCAAAGATATATTTACTTCAGGCCTACACTGGTTCAGGCCCTGTGAGATACTCCCTCTACATACAGGGGTTTGAATCAGGCATTTGAAATACAGACATTTGAAATACAGCCATTTTGTGCAAATAAATATTTACTTCAGGCATACACTGGTTCAGACTGTGTGAGATACTCCCTCTACATACAGGGGTTTGAATCAGGGATTTTAAATACATCCATTTGAAATACAGCTACTTTGTGCAAAGATATATTTACTTCAGGCCTACACTGGTTCAGACCGTGTGAGATACCCCCTCTACATACAGGGGTTAAATCAGGCATTTAAAATACAGCCATTTGAAATACAGCCATTTTGTGCAAAGAAATATTTACTTCAGGCCTACACTGGTTCAGACCGTGTGAGATACACCCTTTACATACTGTTGTTCTATTGTACTATTAATTAAACACCCATTTAGGGCAAGATCCTAAATTCTAAAAATATGAGGAGAGCCTCAAATAAGGGACGTGGCCCAGGTCGTGGTGCTACTGGTGGAGCTCCTGTTGCAGGGAGAGGATGTGGTGGATCTGTGCCAGCTACACGCACAAGTGAAATCCCTTCCTCAGGTGCAAGTAGGTGACAAAACCTGCAGCGGTATTAGGTCGGTCCTAATGCTGCTCTAAGAATGGTGAGGCCTGAACAAGTACAGGCGATAGTAGATTGGATTGCTTACAGTGGATCCAGTTCCTTCACATTGTCTCCCACCCAGTCTCCTGCTGAAAGACCACAGTTGGCAACTGCAGCCAATGTCCATCAGTCTTTCACCTCACCCCCTTGCAAATCAGCCAAGCAGTCTGAGCCCCAAGTCATGCAGCAGTCTCTTCTGCTTTTTGATGACTCTGTTAGCAGGGTTTCCCAGGGCCATCCACCTAGCCCTGCGCCAGAAGTGGAAGAGATTGAGTGCACCGATGCCCAACCACTAATCTTTCAAGATGAGTACATGGGAGGACCATCGCAGCATGTCTCGGATGATGACGAAACACAGGTGCCAACTGCTGGGGCTTTTGAAAGTGTGCAGACCGACAAGGAAGGCAGGGGTTAAGACTGGGTGGAAGTTGATGTGGAGCATGATGAGGTCCTCGACCCCACATGGAATCAAGGTCATGAGAGTGACCTATGTAGTTCGGAGGAAGAGGCAGTGGTCGCACAGAGCCACCAGCACAGCAGAAGAGGGAGCAGGGTGCAAAAGCGGAGCGGCCGTCCTCTAGACAGTACGCCTGCTACTGCCCACTGCAGCAAGGGACCGAGCACACCAAAGCCAGCTCCAAAGAGTTCCCTGGCGTGACAGTTCTTCAGACAATGTGCTGACGACAAGACACGAGTGGTTTGCACGCTGTGCAATCAGAGCCTGAAGCTAAACGTTCTTAACCTGAGCACAACCTGCATGACCAAGCATTTAAGTGCAAAGCACAAGCTGCAGTGGAGTAGACACCTCAAAAACCAAGAAAGGTCTCTGGCTCCTCCTGCTTCCTCTTCTGCTGCAGTCTTGGCCTCTTCATCCACCTCTAGAGTGACAGTGCCACCTGCCACCCCGCAAACAGAGGATCTGCCAGCAACACCAACACCTGGGTCACCAAGCATCTCCACAATGTCCCACGGAAGCGTTCAGCTCTCCATCTCCCAAACGCTGTAGAGGAAGAGGAAGTACCCCCCTACCCACCCGCGATCCCTAGCCCTGAATGCCAGCATTTCTAAATTACTGGCCTTTGAAATGCTGTCATTCCGTCTGGTGGAGACGGATAGTTTTAGAGGTCTTATGGTGGTGGCTGTCCCACAATATGTCGTGCCCAGCCGCCACTACTTTTCAAGCCGAGCCATCCCTTCCCTTCACAACCAAGTAGGGGACAAAACCCGCTGTGCACTGCGCAACGCCATCTGTGGCAAGGTGCACCTGACTACGGATACGTGGACCAGTAAGCACGGTCAGGGCCGTTATATCTCAATAACAGCACACTGGGTAAATGCAGTGGCGGCTAGGCCTGAGCCGGATAGCAGTTTGGCGCATGTCCTTCCACCACCGAGGATTGCAGGGCGCTTCAGTTTGCCTCCTGTTGCTTTCTCCTCCAACTCTGCTTCCTCATCCTCTACCAGCTCCTCATCCGGTCAGCGTAACACCTTCACCACCAAATTCAGCACAGCCAGGGGTAAACGACAGCAGGCAGTTTTAAAACATATCTGTTTGGGCGACAAACCCCACACCGCGCAGGAGCTGTGGACGGGCCTTGAACAACAGACCGATGAGTGGTTTGTGCCAGTCAGCCTCAAGCCCGGCCTGGTGGTGTGCGATAATGGGCGAAATCTCGTAGCAGCTCTGGGACTAGCCGGTTTGACGCACATCCCTTGCCTGGCACATGTGCTGAATTTGGTGATGCAGAGATTCCTTAAAAATTACCCCGAATTATGTCAAAGCCCGCTGGGCACGCTTTCGGCGTTCTCACCCTGCTGCTGCTCGCCTGTCAGCGCTGCAGCGTAACTTTGGCCTTCCCACTCACCGCCTCATATGCGACGGGGGGGGGATACAGAGAACACAAACGATACACCTCCCACAGAGGACAGCTTTTCGTTGCCTCTGGGCAGCCTGGCACACATGAGCGATTACATGCTGCAGTGTATCCGCAACAACCGCGAGTTGCCCACATTCTATCTTGTGCTGATTACTGGGTGGCCACGCTGCTGGATCCCCGTTACAAGGACAATGTACCGTCCTTAATTCCCTCACTGGAGCGTGATTGTAAAATGCGCGAGTAGACGCTCTGCTGGTGGTATTCCCACCTGACAGTGAGGGCACAGTGGAAGCACAAGGCGAAGGCATAGGACGAGGAAGAGGTCGCCAACGCAGCTGGGGCACCGCCAGCACCTCAGAAGGCAGGGTTTGCATGGCCGAAATGTGGAAAATATAAAATGTGGTTTATATTTCCCAATGTTTTGGGGTGTACCCTAATTTAAAAAAATGTAAATACATTTTAAACCAAAAGGCAGTGTAGGCTAGCTCTTTCTCCTCCACTGCCACTTCCACCTACACCGCCACATCCACTGCCTCCTCAGCCTCCTACTCCATATGGACCTCGTCCTCCTAGATCAAGATTTTTTTTAATTTTTTTACGTATTTTATGTTATTTTAACCTCTTTCCGTCCGCCCATAGGATATAAATGTCCTATGGGTGGACCTCTATTTCTGAAAGCACGTTTTAAAACGTCCTTTCAGAAACAGCAGCTGCACGCTAATCGTGCAGCTGCTGATCGGATTGCCTGCTGTCAGTGACAGCAGGGCAACCCAGAGATAAGGCAGGGACAGTTCCCAGGTGTCCCTGCCTTCCGGATCGCTGCATACAAAGCGCTCACCAAGCACTGTGTATGCAGAGCAGGAAGCGCTGTGCGCTTCCTGTTCCGGCCCGGCGGTCATGTGATCGCCGGGACCAGAGAGTGCAGGAGCTGTGTGAGGTCTTTCAGAGACCTCGATCAGCCCTGCTCTGAGGCTGTACAGCGCAGTATTGCGCTGTACAGCCTCTCTGGGGGGTGCATTTCTTCTGTAACTGGGGCTACTATGTCAGCCCCAGTTACAGGAGAAATCAACAGTGAAAAAAAAAAAAGAAAAAGTAAAGCAAATGTCCCCCAGAGGTCTTGTATGACCTTATGGGGGACGAAAAGTGTAAAATAAAATAAAATAAATAAAGGGTTGAAAAAATAAAATAAAAAAAAGTTTCACATGTAAAAAAAAAAAGTCCCCAAGTAAGGAATAAAAAAAAAATTTAAAAATAGAAAAAATAAAATAAAATAGACATATTTGGTATTGCCGCGTCCGTAAAAACCAGCTCTATAAAAATATCACATGACCTAACCCCTCGGGTGAACACCGTAAAAAAACAAACAAAAAAAACTGTGTCAAAACAAGCTATTTTTGTCACCTTGCTTCACAAAAGGTGCAACGCCAAGTGATCAAAAACGCGTATGTCCCACAAAATGGTACCAATAAAACCGTCACCTCATCCCGCAAAAAATGAGCCCCTACATAAGAAAATCTCTCAAAAAATAAAAAAAACTATAGCTCTCAGAACATGGACACATTAAAACATAATTTTTTTGTTTCAAAAATACTATTATTGTGTAAAACTTTCATATAAAGTATACAGATTAGGTATCGCCGCGTCCGTAACAATCTGCTCTATAAAAATGGCACTTGACTGAACCCCTCAGGTGAACGCTGTAAAAATAAATAAATAGAAACTGTGCTAAAACAACCAATTTTTTGGTCACCTTGCCCCATAAAGTGTTATAATGAATGATCAAAAAATCATATGTACCCAAAAATAGTACTAATAAAACTGGCACCTTATCCCCTAGTTTCCAAAATGGGGTCACTTCTTGGGAGTTTCTACTGTAAGGGTGCATCAGGGGGCTTCAAATGGGACATGGCATCTAAAAACCATGTGGAGTTCCTTTTCTTCTGCGCCCTGCCGTGTGCCCATACAGCAGTTTATTACCACATGTGGGGTGTTTCTGTAAACCGCAGAATCTGGGTAATAAATATTGAGTTTTGTTTGGCTGTTAACCATCGTTGTGTTAAAGAAAAAATTGGATTAAAATGGAAAATCTGCCCAAAAAGTGAAATTTAAAAATTTGATCTCCATTTTCCTTTAATTCTTGTAGAACGCATAAAGGGTTAAAAAAGTTTGTAAAATCGGTTTTGAATACCTTGAGGGGTGTAGTTTCTACAATGGGGTCATTTATGGGGGTATCCACTATGTAGGCCCCACAAAGTGACTTCAGACCTAAACTGATCCTTATAAAGTGGGTTTTGGCAATTTTCTTAAAAATTTGAAGAATTGCTTCTAAACTTCTAAGCCTTCTAACGTCCTAAAAAAATAAAATGACATTTCCAAAATGATGCCAACATAAAGTAGACATATGGGGAATGTTAAGTAATAAATATTTTATGAGGTATCACTTTCTGTTTTAAAAGCAGAGAAATTGAAATTTAGAAAATTGCAAATTTTTCAAATTTTTGGGTAAATTTGGGATTTTTTCATAAATAAAGGTGAAATATTTTGACTCAAATTTATGGCTATCATGAAGTACAATGTGTCACGAGAAAACAATCTCTGAATGACTTGGATAAATAAAGGCGTTCCAAAGTTATTACCACATAAAGTGAGATATGTCAGTTTAGCAAAATTAGGCCTGGTCAGAAAGGGGGCAAATGGCCCAGATGGGTAGTGGTTAAGTCATTTTCCTATGCACATTTGTTTGCAGAGCACTTGCCATGCTCTTAACCACATTGTGACGCCATTTGCAGCCCTCTAGCTCTTTCCATGACATTTTTACAGCCATTTTAGTGCTCAAAAGTTCGGGTCTCCATTGACTTCAATGGGGTTCGGGTTCAGGGTCAAGTTTGGGTCCCGAACTCGAACTTTTTTCCGGAGTTCAGCCGAACCCGTCGAACCCGAACATTCAGGTGTCCGCTCAACTCTACTTGTAGCTCGTCCGTCTGCTCCTGCTTCTCCTCTCCTGTCACCTGTGCAGAAAAATCTGCCATATCTCTACGCATTGCTTGTGCTCGAATGTCCTCCTCCTCCTCTTGTTCAGCCCCCACAGTGCTCATGTGGCCGTGAGATGTAGTCGCCACGTCTCTTGTCCCGCCACATTTAGCAGCATCTGCTCCAGAACATGAATCAGTGGAATGACGTTGTTCATCCCATAGTCCTGGCGACTGACAAATAAAGTGGCCTACTCAAAGGGCCCAAGCAAATGGCAGGTGTCACGCATGAGCTGCCACTGGCTAAAAATCGAAGTTACACAATGGAGTACCTGTGTTGACCTGTATCATCAAGAAATCATTTATGGCCTTTATCTGTTCATATAATCGGTTGGAATTCTAATGGGTGGGAACATCTCATATCAGCCTATGTTAGGGAAAGCCATTCTGCCACTGAAGCTAAAGGAGGGTGTGCTTAACGGTGTACGAGTGGCTGAAGAGCAAGCAAAGTTTCCTGGCCATTTTCAGGATGTCTTGCAGATAGGTGGAAGACTTCAGAAACCACCTTACAACCAGATTAAACACGTGCGCCATGCAGGGCGCATGACTCAGCCCTCCTTGACACAGCACCGACAACATGTTCTTCCCGTTGTTGGTCACCATGGTTCCGATTTAGAGTTGTCGAGGAGAAAGCCAGGATTTGATTTCTTGATGAATGACGCCGAGCAGTTCCTCCCCTGTGCGACTCCGTTCACCCAGGCAAACTATGTGCAGGACAGCATGACACCGCCGTGCCCTGCACATGTGTTATGCTGGAGGAGCACCGTAAAGCATGATACCGCCGTCCCCTGCACATGTGTTATGCTGGAGGAGCACCGTAAATTGTCCCTGCAGTGGAGGCTGAGGACAGGGTGGAAGATAAGGAGGCAGAGGAGGACATTATCGCAGGACCAACGGCGTAAGAATGTGAAGGCGGAAGGGGCGTCACCTGGCCAAGTTGGTGGTGTGGCTGGGCAGGAACAACATTTACCCAGTTGGCCGTAAAGAACATATATTGCCCTTGACCGTAGTTACAGCTCAACACGTCGGCGCTGCCATGCACTTTGGCAGACACCAACAGGCTCAATGACTGGCCCACCTTGTGTTCTACATATGTGTGCAGGGCTATTACTGCCTTTTTCCCAAAATAAATGATGGCTTGGGACTCTACACCTCGGCTCGGCACAAGCTATCAGTTCTCTGAAAGGTGCAGAGTCCACCACTTGGAAAGGGAGCAACTACAGCACCAGCAACTTGGCCAAGAGCACGTTCAGGTTCTGAGCCGTTGGATAAGTGCACACATACTAGGAGTACGAGGATGAGGAGCAGGAGCATCAGGACCAGCAGATGATGGGAAGGACAGACAGCCCCCTTCGGCTGAAGTGTTGGAGCCTTGACTGCATGAAATTAGGTGCATGCCACTGGGTGATGCAGCAGTTCCTGCGGGAGGCTGGACCACCACCTCCGAGCCACGGTTTTCCCAGGCCACTTTATGGTAATGTTGCATATGTTGACGCAGGGCAGCGGTGTCAACATTGGCACCCTGGCCACGCTTCACCTTCTGACCACAAATTTGGCAAATGGGCATGTTCATCTCCTCTTGCAGCTTAACAAAAAATTGCCACACCTCTTACTATGGCATTTTCTCCCCACTTCACTTCACGCTGACTGCCTTCTACCGCTGCCTCTGTGAACCCCTGTACCGCTACTTTCTGGGCAGGTAGGTTCCTGCGAAGTGGGTGGTCTACCCCAGGAATATTTAGTTCCCAACCTCCCACTGCTGTCACACTGCTGACTCACGGCCACATTACCTCACATGTAAGCTGGCCTCACACGTAAGCTGCCATCTTCTTCTCCTGATGATGAGGATGATGAAGCCCCTTCTTCACCCGGCTCCCAGGAGCGATCGGATACATCATCATCATCCGCGGTGAAGGTCTGCTGCTCAGCTGACCATCTAAAACATTAGGGGCGAGTGCCTGCTGTTAATCTGACCTTCTAAAACATTATGGGCGACTGTTTCCTAAATGGAAACATTTCCAGGGCCAACAATTTGGAAAGGTGTGCATTTTGTGCTATGGTCTGTGGGTGGCTGGGTATTTGCGCTTTCGTTATGCAGTGTCCCAGGGGGTCAGTAGTGTAGCTTTAGGTATGCTGGGCTTTGTAGTGCAGGGTAACCCACTAACCTGGGACTCACTGTCGTCTTCAAACGGGTCAGCACTGGAACAGGCAGGTGATGAATGTCGTGACGCCAGTGCCAATTGAACGGTGGCACACCGTGTAGTGACAGGCGGAATAATTGAGGAATCTTTATATTTGAATAACAGGGTAACTTTACTGAAGATACTTGAAGATAGATGAACAGTCAGTAAGTACAGTTCCAGAATATTCCACACGTTACAAAACAGTCATAGCAGTGGTTCAGGCTATTAAGCGCAGCCGCAAAAAGCTATCTTCAAGACAGGCCTCCTAGGATCAGGGCTTTCCTCTTACTCTAGATGTAGCAATACACTTCAGGCAACTATTCTCTCTGCAGGGGTACACTTACTTCCTCTCCTGCTTTAGTTCCTGGCTGTAAGCAATACTCTCAAGGTCCAGACACCCAAATCACGGTGATAACCCTTGAGCAAAGGTTTTGTAGAGGTTCCCCTTTTCTCCTGTGGACAGGCGGTTACTTAGAGTACCTGTAATGACCGGCGTCACACACAGGGAGGAAAACAGGGAAAGCCCTGCCCAAGGGAGAGGGAAAGGTGGTGACCCCTAACTCACCTTGCGGCTGTCACCTGACTGCCCTGACGTCCCTAGACGGGTTCCTCACCCGTGCGGCGATCACGTGCCTAAACCCTGGCTTTCCCTGAAATGAGCCCTAGATAGTGAACGGGCCGGTGGGATCGCTAGTCCGCACCACTGCACTAAGAGGGAAACACCAGGGAGAGGACAGACAAATACAAACAAACACAAACACCCAGGTGGGCGACCACAGCAGTCCACAAAGGTCCAACAGGGATCCGGAGGGTAGCGTTCTGAAACAACCATCCGAGAACGCAGCAACACAGCTCCAGTGGGTCAGAATAGATGTCCAGGCAGGAAGCTCTATCTCTGGCAACCAGAGAAGTGTGAGAGAGGAATATAAGGAGGTTTGGGAGTGCTGGACAAGGAACAGCTGAGGAGAAGGAGCTACGGGTCCCTGAGTGAGCCAAAAGGGTTTGCAAAGCAAACCCAGAAAGCTACCATAAGGAAAACAGCCCTATCTTAAATAGAGCGTGCAGCCAACCGCTGCGACTTCCTGACCCCGGGTATAACGGAGTCAGGCGTGGTTCTCGATACCCTCGTGACAGTACCTAAGGTATCCTTGACCTGGAAAACTGGGTGGGAATGATCCTCCACACCAGTGGTACAATTTCTGCACTAGTTACTGAGTCCTGAATCTCTCAGAACCCACTCTGAACTAGGAACTTCCAACTACTACTCTTCCTGGGTTAGGCCCCAGCCTATTTATACTAACTTCGGGGCTCCCTCTGCTGGCTGGAATATGAATTGCCGGCTACAGGCCTAACTTTCTTAAAGGGAGCTACACATTATAATATAGCAGTGTCGGGTAACCTACCCGTATACTGCACACCCCCAGACTTTAACGTGAGTAAGGCCTCGTACTCACACACATGCCTTTCTGAACCGGCATCCAATGGTACATAAATTAAGCATTACATTATAAATATGGTAAATAATTATTTCACACAGAAGATATAACATTTGTAACTTAATGAACAGACGACGCAAGGGAAAGGGGCGTCTTCTTGCTTCTTAGACACGGCCGCCGACCTGGCACAGCGGACTTAAGGTGAACCAGGTTAGTCCATTTTTCTTGGTTAAAGTATAATAAGGGAACTACACAGGGGTTTCCTGCGGGTGTATAACAGGCAAGTCCATTCTTGCGCACAAACGTCAAGCAAGCTATTTCCAGTAGCAACTGCCTGGGAAGAGACACCACCAGCATAATCAAAGTCCCCTAAACGGACTGGCGGACGTCCCCTGTTCATCCGGGTGGACCTTCTCAACACAGGGGTCTCCTCCTCCCTTAGCATCGAGGTAGAAGAGAGACGAGCAACAGGAGGGTCTCCACCAGTGGGACCCTGGTCAGGAACAACAGGATCCCCTATAAGGAGGACTGGATCCGGGGCATTTTGAACCGGCTCTTCTGGAGGTAAAGGCACCATAGGTGTCGGAGCGGGCACCAACAAATTCAACCATGGTGTCAGGAGCCAATGCATGGGTTCGGTGTCATACATTAGATTACTGACAGCCTGCATAGGATCCTCAGGCTGTATTGATGACTCTGACACAGGTGATTCAGATTCAGAACTCTCATCACTGGGTTCTTTCATCAGGCAGAGCTTTAACCGGTTCCTGTGCACAATCTGGGATCCCCTGCCTTCTCGGGTAATCTCATAAGTGTGGGTCCCAGCATTTGGGATCGCAATGACAACATAGGGAATCTGCTCCCATTTACTGTCCAGTTTACTTGTACGACGGTTGTTTTTCAACCACACCACATCTCCTATTGTCAAGGGTTCTGCATGGGCTGCTTGATCATAGTCTCTCTGCTGTCGGTCTCTAGCATAATCCATACGTTCCTGAACAATGGCTTTGGCCGTATTCAATCGCCTTTGGTGCTCAGCAACCCAGTCGGTGTTAGGTAATGGGTTGATGCAATCAGGTACGTGTATGTCCAAGGAGTGATCAGCAGGCAATGTCCCTTGGCGCCCAAACATCAAGTAAAAAGGGGTATACCCAGTGGAACAATGGATGGTATGGTTGTACGCGTACATGAGCTGTGGCAACAGACTGGGCCAATCCCCTCTGGTTTCAGGAGGCACGGCCCTCAGCATCTCTATCAAGGTCTGGTTCATTTTTTCACACAGTCCATTACCTTGAGGATGGTAGGCCGTTGTCCGGATCTTCTTGCAGTTGTGTAAGCGGCACAGTTCATGGAACAGATGGGACTCAAAAGCAGGGCCTTGATCAGTGAGGATCTTTTCTGGACATCCGTAGGGCAAGAGGAAGTGTTTCCAGAACAGTTTGGCTGTAGTCTTGGCCGTCTGGTCTCTCACAGGCACTGCTATGACAAACTTGGTGAAGTGGTCAATAATAGTCATGGCATAAGCATACCCTGAGCGACTAGGCTCCAACTTCACATGATCGATGGCGACAAGTTCAAGAGGACGGGTACTTACAATGGGTCGTAGTGGTGCCCTCTGGTCGTGGTGCTCACTTAGTTTTAAGGCACAGGCTATACACTCCCGACACCATCTCTCAATGTCCTCTCTCATGCCCACCCAATAAAACCGCTGGCGGATATTAGCCTCAGTCTTTTGGACCCCAAAATGACCGGATTGATTATGATACATCTCCAACACCATACCTGCATCTCGTCGGGGTATGAGAATCTGATGCACTCTCTCGTTGGATACTGGGTCTAGGCTTCTCCGTAGTAATAGGCCCTTTTGTATGAAGAGCTGATGGCGCTGTCTCCACAGTTTGGTAAGCTCTGGATCTGCAGTCTTACGTCTAATTCTCTCAGGGGCTCTGCCACTAGTAATAAAATCCAACAACTCACCCAGCACTCTACTTTCAGACTGTAATTTCACCCATCTTTCCTCTTTGGGCTCGGGCTTACTGGAGGGTGAAGGGGCGGTGGCTCTGTCATTGGTAGCTCGAGCCTGATCCTGTTGAGCAAATTTGTTATAGAAGGCCGGCATTTCTACATCTGCCCAAGCATCCCGCCCGTCATCAGGAGCTGTCTCTGTGGGAAGCCTGGATAAAGCATCAGCATTATCATTAGTACGTCCAGCACGGTATTTTACAGAGAAATCATAGTTGGCGAGGCGGGAGGCCCATCTCTGCTCCAAGGCCCCCAATTTAGCTGTATTTAGATGCGCCAGAGGGTTATTGTCGGTGAATGCAATAACTAATGCCAGGAACTCTAGTTTGAAGGAACTATAATTCTGATCATTTTTCTCAGCCCCTTTCAGGGAGCGGCTTGCATAAGCTATCACTCTTTCTTTTCCCTCTTGGATCTGAGCCAACACAGCTCCCAGGCCTCGTTTGCTAGCATCGGTATAAAGATGGAAGGGTTTGCTGTAGTCTGGGTAACCTAACACAGGAGGCTCGGTCAATTTCTTTTTTAACAATTGGAACGCTATTTCCCTTTCCTCATTCCACTCAATGGGCACAGGAGTCCTAGGGCTTTTCTTGGGTTGCCCCCTCAGGAGTTCCTGAATAGGATCAGCTATTTGAGCAAAATGGGGGATAAAACGTCTATAGTAGCCTGCAAAGCTAAGAAAACTCCTCACCTCTTTGACAGTAGAGGGGAACGGCCAATTACGGACAGCCGCTAGCTTATCAGGGTCAGGCTGCACGCCCTCTGCGCTTACCACATGCCCCAGGTATTTTACGGCAGGTTTGAGCAAGTGACACTTGGATGGCTTTACTTTCAAGCCATATTTGATAAGGATTTCAAATACTTCTGCTAAATGTTTCAGATGGTCCTCATATGTTTTTGAATATACAATGACATCATCTAGATACAGCAGCACTGTTTCAAAGTTTTTGTGGCCCAAACACCGCTCCATTAGTCTCTGGAAAGTCCCTGGGGCATTACATAGCCCGAACGGCATACAATTGAATTCAAACAGGCCCATGGGAGTGGTGAAAGCCGTCTTTTCCCTATCCTCGGGGGCCATGGGTACTTGCCAGTAGCCACTGGTCAAGTCCAATGTGGAGAAATAAGCGGAGGAGCCCAGAGCAGTTAGTGACTCCTCAATGCGGGGCAGTGGGTATGCATCTTTGTGGGTTATTTGGTTAATTTTTCTATAATCCACACAGAAACGGATACCACCATCCTTTTTCTTTACAAGGACCAGGGGTGCAGCCCACGGACTACGGCTGTCCCGGATTACATTGGAGTCTTTCATCTCTTGGATCATTTCTTTTACAGTCTGATATGAAGTCGGCGGCAAGGGTCTGTATCTCTCCTTGATAGGAGGATGAGAGCCAGTAGGTATGGTGTGTTGTATGGCACTAACCTCTCCATAATCATTAGCATGTTTACTGAAGGCCTGGTGGTGCTCTTTGACAAGCTGTAGGATCCCTTCTCGTTGATGTTGGGGGGTAGCCTCGTCCCCGACATGGAGCTATTCCCACCAGGGTACTTGTGGCTGGGTCACCGGCGGACGTCCACTGACTGCAGCTGGCGGCTTTTCTGTCACTGGCAGACGAATGATGTCCTGGAAGGACACCTGGGAAAGCTGGGCAACAGGGCAGTGCTTAGTAAGCGCAACAGGATGATCACTCAGGTTAATCAGACGGACAGGCACTTTACCTTGGGAGACGTTCACCAGGCACTTGGCAGCTCTCACATAAGGGTAGTTCTCCATCTGGATTGGTTCCACCAGGGCTGGATAATCTTGGCCTTGGACTCCCAGGACAGCACAACACCATAAAAGAGTTTGAGAATTAGGAGGCAGAGTCACAGGCCTATTATCACGGATCCTGGCAGTACAAATTTCTCCTTTCCCATTAGCAAACCTCTGCTGAGCACTTAACACGGTAATAGTCTTCTGAATCACCCTCTTGGATGCAGAGGAAGCAGTGGGCAAAGTCTGATGCAGTGCGTAAAGTATTTCAGAATAACAGTTCTTGAAGACATTGGTGCCTAGAATGACAGGATGTCCTCCTCTGTCGCCAGCTTGTACTACTATCACCCCCTGTTGAGGCAAGGTTGCTTCTCCCACCTGCAGGGTGGGTTCCCAGTACCCATGAACCTTTACTGGCTTGCCATTGCTGACGATAATCTCCACCCAGGATTCAGGCGGTTGGGCTAACTGGTTGGTGTCCCAGAATTTTTCAAATGTGGGCAGCTGAATGGTAGTGACCTGGGACCCAGTATCTAGTAGGGCTTCAAAGGGGACCCCGTTGATCTCTATATTGATTTTAGGATGGGATCCTACATACCGGGGCATCCAACTTGGATCCTTTGGACCTAATGTTCTACCTCCCGAGGGGTGGTCCTCAGCCTCGAGGGTAGCCCGTTTAACTGCCAGCACGTGGATTCTGTGTGTCCTACCTTTTTACAGTATTTACACACGGGCCGTTTGCGGTCTTTGGAACGATCTCTATTACGCCTCCCAGGATCCCTGGGGTGAGTCTCTTGGTATGGAGGTGAGAATGGTTTAGGAGGTGACAGGAACTCTTCCTCTGACATCAGGGGTTTTTCCCATTCTTCTATCTTTCTGCACACTCTCTCTAAACTTTTAGTGAGATGGTTTACCTGTTCCGTCAGCATGGCTATAGTATCAGTAGCTGAAGCTTGAACAGCTTGGCCGGCCCCAGCCTGGTTAGGGATAAGCGGTTTTGGCCTGCAGACTGGCGACTCAGGTGGGGTGCTCACCTCCGTAGATACTGTTGACCCCAGAATTTTTATAGCTAGCTCTTTAAAATCCAGAAAGGTACTGCTGGGGTGTTGGGCTGACAGCATTTTTAATTGAGTCCTTATTTGCTCACTAGACACCCCTGTGATAAATTGTTCCCTCAGGGTCTGGTCCTGATTATCAGCCTCCCTGGGATCTATCTGGATTACAGCCCCCAAAGCCTTCTGAAGTGATAGGGCATAGTCACGGAGGGACTCACCGGACTTCTGCTTCTTGCCAAAGAAGTGCATTTTTATCTCTGAGGCAGTCCTTGTTTCAAAAATGGTCCTGAGGCGGGTGAATATTTGCTCTAGAGTACTCCGCTCAGCATCAGGCCAGGATAATACCTCTCTGCGGGCAGCTCCCTCCAATTGTGCTAGCAGGATTTCCATCTGCTGTTCGGCATTTATGGGGTACAGTTTGAATAATGCCAGCAACTTTTCTTTAAAGTCTCTTAAGGTATGGGCCTCCCCTTTATAGCGGGGAAACCATGGGGCCCCAAAATAGTAAGGCATAGTAAAGGGCATCATGCTGGGGGCTATAGGAGGATTAGAAGCCGCAAGTTCTCCTGGTGCCGGCTGCTCGGGAACTCCCGGCTCTGACATATTAGTTTAATAAGATGCGGCCGCTGGCGACTAAAAGGGCCAGAACAATCCCCTTCCTTCCGGTTACAAGTCCTTACCGGTATCGCCGGGGTTGTGCAGGCCAAGTCTCGTGAGACTCCGGACTTCCTGTGTACGCGGTGACGTTGCTGACGCAGGAAAAGCAGGGCCGCGGCGGTGCGATGATGAAGAGGGGCGGGATTCTCTGTGTCTTTGAAGGGATCCGCCCACGAAGGTCCTCAGCAGCACGGGAAACTTTACTCTATGCGGCCGGCGGCCATCTTGGTCGCCATTCCCTGACAGCAAGCAGGGGCGTTGAAAAGTCAATAAATTGCAATCCACAAACACGATTTTCTCTCTGGGGGTAGCGCAACACAGCGCAGCGCCTCCGATTCTTCCCAGGCACAATTATAATCCACAGACTTGGGAATAAAGGGTACAGTCCTTGCAATACGGTGATGGAATAGTTAAAGCACACAGTTCACACTTCTCTGCACTCCAGAAGCATGCGATCCTGTTCGTGACGCCAAAAAGAGCGATGCAGTGTCCCAGGGGGTCAGTAGTGTAGCTTTAGGTATGCTGGGCTTTGTAGTGCAGGGTAACCCACTAACCTGGGACTCACTGTCGTCTTCAAACGGGTCAGCACTGGAACAGGCAGGTGATGAATGTCGTGACGCCAGTGCCAATTGAACGGTGGCACACCGTGTAGTGACAGGCGGAATAATTGAGGAATCTTTATATTTGAATAACAGGGTAACTTTACTGAAGATACTTGAAGATAGATGAACAGTCAGTAAGTACAGTTCCAGAATATTCCACACGTTACAAAACAGTCATAGCAGTGGTTCAGGCTATTAAGCGCAGCCGCAAAAAGCTATCTTCAAGACTGGCCTCCTAGGATCAGGGCTTTCCTCTTACTCTAGATGTAGCAATACACTTCAGGCAACTATTCTCTCTGCAGGGGTACACTTACTTCCTCTCCTGCTTTAGTTCCTGGCTGTAAGCAATACTCTCAAGGTCCAGACACCCAAATCACGGTGATAACCCTTGAGCAAAGGTTTTGTAGAGGTTCCCCTTTTCTCCTGTGGACAGGCGGTTACTTAGAGTACCTCAGGTATCCTTGACCTGGAAAACTGGGTGGGAATGATCCTCCACACCAGTGGTACAATTTCTGCACTAGTTACTGAGTCCTGAATCTCTCAGAACCCACTCTGAACTAGGAACTTCCAACTACTACTCTTCCTGGGTTATGCCCTAGCCTATTTATACTAACTTCGGGGCTCCCTCTGCTGGCTGGAATATGAATTGCCGGCTACAGGCCTAACTTTCTTAAAGGGAGCTACACATTATAATATAGCAGTGTCGGGTAACCTACCCGTATACTGCAGTTATGGTCCCTTATACCCTGCCACAACTCTGCGGCGGTGTGCTGTTTGTCACATATGCAGATCAGTTTAAGCACGGCCTATTGCAGCTTCCCCACTGCAGTGCTACACTGCTCCCAGCTACTGATTGATGTCTGACTGGTGCTGCAAGATGATAATTCAGAGGTGGAAGAGAAGGAGAAGGTGGGAGAGAAGTTTGGGTTGGAGCCACTAATGTAGGTGATGGCGGAAACCCTGATGGAAGTAGGGCTCGCAATCCTTGGTGTCGGTAGCACCTGTGCCATCCCAGGGTATGACCCGCTCCCGGCCTCCACAACGTTCACTCAGTGTGAAGTCAGGGAAAAGTAGCATCCATGGCAAAAAGCACTTGTCCATGTGTCAGTCATTAAGTAGACCTACGCAATAACTGCGTTGGTCAGGGCACTGGTGATGTTACGGGACACATGCTGGTTTAAGGCTGGGACTGCACACCATGAAAAATATTGTCGGCTGGAGACAGTACAGCAGGAAAGCCGCCGCTATCAGGCTGTGGAAAGCCTCAGTTTTCCACAAGCCTAAATGGAAACATTTCCAGGGCCAGCAATTTGGAAAGGTGCTCATTTTGTGCTATGGTCTGTGGGTGGGTGGCTGGGTATTTGCGCTTTCGTTCAAAGGCCTGGGGTATAGACATCTGTATGCTCCGCTGGGACACAAAAGTGGATGTGCAAGCTGATGGTGTTTGCGAAGGTCCAGGTGCATGGCAGGAGGCATCTGGGCCTTCGTCTTGGACAGGGGATTGGCCAGCACGTAACACAGGGGAAGAGGAGGCAGTGGTGTGACCTGCAGACATTGGTTGTGGACCCAGGCGTTCGGCCCACCTATTCGGGTGCTTTGATGCCATATGGCGGATAATGCTGGTAGTGGTGAGGTTTCAATTGTTCACACCCCTGCTCATTTTGGTACGGCACAGGTTGCAAATGCCAATTCTTTTGATGTCCGCACTTTCCTCTAAAACGCACCAGACTGCGCAACACCTACCACTTGTGTCTCATCATCATCATCCACCTTGTGAAAGACTAATTTCCATTTCCCACCGTCATTTTCTTCTGACTGTGGATGCTCCAGAGTTAAGGAATCAGGGCACAAGATCTCCTCATGTTCCTCTTCAAGCTTGCTCGGCGAGAGACCCACATAGGGTTCACAGCTCTCTAGGACGTACTGTTCCTGAGAGATTCCCCAAAAATTACCTGCATTAGCCAATACAAGCCTGCAAGTCTTTCTCTTCATATCCCAACTGCCATACACACAGTCACATGTTCCTTATCAGCCAATTGATGTCATACGCTCCAATTCACAAAATAGAATAAATCATCACTCAAAATAGAATTTAAGCAAATATCTTTATTTATTTAGTTGGGTAATTAAAGGCCGCAATGCTTATTACTTAACCAATTAATTATAATCTGGTTAATCCAATTTATTCTCAAATATAAATAAGTAAATATTTAAACCAATAAACCATATAACACTCAGTCCACTCAGAGAGTGACTTAACCCCCGTCAATAAGCAAAGCGACAAAATAAATAGGGAAGGGAGGGAGGGAACTTGAAAAATACTTACGTGAATGAGCCAAAATCGTTATTTTCTGTTTTTTTATAGGTTCTCAAACTGGCAGTTAAAGTGATCTCCAATCAAATTTGAAGATATCAGCGCAAGCACCCACAGCATCTGGGTTAACCCATTCTTCACATAGGTAAGTAAATAATATAATCAACATATTAACTGTAATGTTAGGTGCCATGTCATCATGGCTCACCACACTGAATTTATCAGTATGGTTCGCTCCATGATGTCATACGCTCCAATTCACAAAATAGAATAAATCATCACTCAAAATAGAATTTAAGCAAATATCTTTATTTATTTAGTTGGGTAATTAAAGGCCGCAATGCTTATTACTTAACCAATTAATTATAATCTGGTTAATCCAATTTATTCTCAAATATAAATAAGTAAATATTTAAACCAATAAACCATATAACACTCAGTCCACTCAGAGAGTGACTTAACCCCACAACGCCACATAAAAACAAGTGGCCCAATAAACATTGCAAGCCTTTAATAAAAACCATTATCAATTATGTTCTGCAAATCTGAAATGAATATATCACATCCAATATCAGAAAGCTGATCATCCTTTTCTTGGTAAAGTCCTCTAACGAATCCTTCTAATTCAACATGTCTGTAATTGCCATGACCAATTTCCTTCAAATAAATCTCCATTTTTTTTTTATTAATTCTTTTCCTAATTGTTTCCAGAAAGGATAACTCAGAATTGAACCAAGAAAATTTTGGGATGATGTCAGAAAATACGAGTACAACACCATCAAGTAAGTAGCATATTTTACATAACAATTCTTTTAATTCATAAATTAACAAATGCGTTTTGATTTTTCCCAAATCAAACGAGCCAATATGTAAAATAAACAGGTCAGGTTTCGACATTTTTGAATATATAAGGCTGACATTCTTGAAGATATCAGAAATTTTAAGGTCAGCAAAGGAAAACCAGTTTATGGAAAATTCTGCTGAATAACCTAAATTAACAGTAGAATGTCTAAAAGCAGATCTTCTCTCAGCCAATTGAATCAGTTCATCACCAAAAATCCATACAACTTTTGAAGGTCCTATATCAATAATGGGGGATTTGAGATTTTATTGTCTGCAGCAATCTCGCTTAATCTTAGAGCAGCAAAGAAAGCTATAGAAAATGCTGCAGAAAATAAATTGGTTTCATATTCCGAAGAACAAACTAATACTAAATTACATATGACCTTTTGTAACAATTCAATAGATAAAGGGCTGGTCTTAACATTGGGGACTGACATTCTTTTGATACCTTTAATCATTTGTTTAATGATAAAATTATTCAGAATAGAGCTTTCGCCTTTTAATTTAAAGAAAAAAGAAATGCCCGATAATTTTTTAGAAATAGAATCGGCTTGTAAACCGTTGTTGTAAAGATATATAATAAATTTGATAAAATTCCCTAAATTAAAATCAATGTAAGAAATTTTTTGAGATATGCAGAAAAGCTTCCAATCCAACCATGCGGCAGAATATGCTGCCCATGTATTCTTGGCTAATGAACCAAAAATAAGTTCATTAGTTAATCCTCTGATATCTCCCAAAGATGAGTTGGACAAGGAATTCCCATTCGGGAAGCTCGAGGTGTCATTAAGAAGAATTCCTTGAAGCGCTGTCGGGACAAATAATCAGCAATATAATTAGTTTTCCCAGAAATAAATCTAGCTTTTATCCAAATGTTAAATTTTAGACATTGAAAAACTATCTTACGCAATAATGAAGAAACTAACGGAGACTTTGAAGTTAAACAGTTTATGGAAAAAACTACTCCCATATTGTCCGACCTTAGCAGAATTCTCTTATTCTGAAACACTGAGGACCAAATTGTTAGAGAAACTAGAACTGGAAATAATTCTAGAAAAACCAAATTTTTTGAGTACTTGTTATTAGTAATCCAATTTAAAGGCCAACGTTCGGCAGACCAAAAGTTGTCAAAATAAGCACCATATCCAATAGCACCAGACGCATCTGTATAAAGAGACAAGGTGTCTGAGCCAACAAACTCTTCCTGCCAAATGGTGTGACCGTTAAATTCACATAAAATTTGCAACCAAACTGAAATGTCATCCTTTAGTTGTTTGGTGATGCGAATATGGGATCGAGGTGAGGACTTACCTGATGTGGCAGCATACAATCTTTTAGAAAAGACCCTTCCCATGGGAATCACACGAGAAATAAAATTAAGAGAACCTAAAAGAGACTGAAGTTGTTTAAGCGTAATTTTTTCTTTTCCGGATATGCGAGTTAATTGTTGAACAGTATTCTGGATTTTTTCCATTGGTATGCTAAATTCCATTGTTACTGTATTTATATCTATGCCCAAAAACTTGAGATTCATAGTAGGATAGACAGTTTTATCTACAGCTAATGGAATGCAGAAATATTTAGCTATACCAATGAATCTATTCAGAAGATTTATACAATCATCCGAATCTTCACGACCTATAAATAAAAAGTCATCGAGATAATGTAGTAAAAATCCACTACCTGAGTGAATATCCATAACCCAGTGTAGAAAAGTTGAAAACGCCTCAAAATAAAAGCAAGATAGGGTGAATCCCATGGGAAGGGCCATATCATAAAAGAATTTATCGAGAAAATAAAAACCCAAAGAATTATAACCGATGGGGTTTATAGGTAGTAGTCTGAAAGCAGATTTAATGTCAGCTTTGGCAAGAAGAGAATTGCGGCCTGCTTTTTGTAAAAAAGACAAAGCTTGATCAAATGAGGAGTATTTCACACTGGCTTTATTTTTTTCCATCTCATCGTTTAAGGAACTGAATTTAGGATAAGATAAATTGTGAATAAGACGAAAAGAATTTGGTTCTTTTTTAGGAACTAAAGCTAAAGGAGATATACGAAAATTCAAGAAGGGGGGAGAATCAAAGGGACCAGCAATCCTACCTGCCAAAATTTCAGATTCAATTTTTTCTTTAACAATGTCAATATTTTGTTTTACAGATAACGCATTTACAACTAGAATGCAACCTGGACCCACAAATTCAGGTATGAAAAACCCATTGGTAAAACTGTCAATTAATAAATTAGCCATCTGAATGTTTGGGTAATGACCTAGCCACTGAATTATTATTGGCAAATTCAGCGGAGTCACCTTGTTTAAACGATTGAATTTCCTTGTTAGAAATTGGGAAGTGAATACCTTGTTTTTTAAAACATTTTGAGGCTGAATGAGAACCGGCACAGAAAGAACACTCGTGTCGGTATTTGCAATTATGTTGCCATCTGCAATGCGACTCGTTAAATGCGAAACAGATACCTTTTTTGGAGTTAATGAAATTGGGTTGACGAAAAAGATTGTTTTTGTTAGGGAGCATTAAATTCAACCAAAGCCCGACATCTTTACTACCCCAATTTAGATTCGGATATACTGCAAGTTTCTGACGAAAGGATTCGTCATACAGACACCAACCCATTCCGCCAAAATTTCTATATGCTTCCAAAATAGTATCTACATGGTAAAATAAACCAGTACAAAGACTAGGAAATTTTTCATCCAAAACTGCTGCGTATATATTAAATGCTTGCAGCCAGTTAAAAAAGGATTTCTGGTGTAATTTTCTATTTTCTTCAGAATCTGATTTTTTGTCTTTCAATAATTCACTTTTTAAATTCTCACTAGATGAAGGAAGAAGAGAAAAAATTTCAACATATTCTTTTCTCCAAATTTTTTCTTTCACGCTCAAGGGTAAATGAAACCCTAATGGAGAAATTTGACACGCCAGAACTTCTTTAACAGATGTCTCTTTTATACCTGAGTTAAATTCAAGCTCAGGAATTACTGCCATTTCAGGGTTAATATTGGACATTTTAGGTACATTAGTGAACGGTTGAATGGTTGAATTAGCAGCAGTCAGACTATTAAGGGTATTAACTTGACTGACATCTGCTAATCCAGACCAAACATTTTTTGGTGATTCATCCTTTTTAGATAGGTAAAGTAAAAATTCATCAAACAACTGAATCTTCAATTTAGAAGAATCAATGTCAAGTGAATTAATCTCTTGATTAATAGTGCCCTGCGGTTTGCAGTCACTTAAAAAGTTATAATTCAGCTCACCAGAAGCAGATGATGTAGGAGGATGATCAACTGTTGAAGCAGGTGATGGCTCCTGAGTGACAGTTGAATGCTGTTGAAAATGACGCCGTTGAATTTTCCTGCTGGCTCGGCTTGAAGATAAGTTGGTTTTCTTGGTCTTAGAAGGAGGCGCATATTGTGAAGGGGAATATGCCCTCTTGTCTCTCCGCTGACGTTTTTTAATCGGCGAGCGGGTCTCAGGTTTTTCGCGCATGCGCACAAAATTATCGCAGGGAGGATCGATCAGTTCGGCGCTCGCGCCAGGTACTGCGCAGCAGACGGGATTAGAAGATAAAAGAAGCTCTTCTTGCTGGTCCGGTCCTTGCTGTAAGCACTTCCTCAGCCATTCTTCTCCCCCTTGGCTTTCTGCTCTGAAAATAAGTTGGTTTCAACAGATCTTCCATGACACAGATGAACGCAGGTCTGTCTCTTGAAAAATACTTACGTGAATGAGCCAAAATCGTTATTTTCTGTTTTTTTATAGGTTCTCAAACTGGCAGTTAAAGTGATCTCCAATCAAATTTGAAGATATCAGCGCAAGCACCCACAGCATCTGGGTTAACCCATTCTTCACATAGGTAAGTAAATAATATAATCAACATATTAACTGTAATGTTAGGTGCCATGTCATCATGGCTCACCACACTGAATTTATCAGTATGGTTCGCTCCAAGAAGCTCGCAGGCATTTTTCTTCACTGATGTAGGTCAGATTTAGGCTAGGGCTACACAACGACAATAAGTCGCACGACACAACTACACTGCTACATGTGTTGCGCGACATTGATGTCACACCAATGTCGTGCAACAATTTTTTGAATGATAGTCTATGGTGCTGCACTGCAACATGTGACATGCTGCAACTGAGACGCGATAATCACAGAAAAATCAATCTTGGATGGATTTTTTGCAACTGTCATGTCGCAGTCGCAGAATGTCACATGTTATAGTGCGCCACCATAGCCTATCATTATAAAAATTGTTGAGACAAAATGTCGAGCGACACATGTCGCCGTGTAGCCCTAGCATTAAAGGGGCGGGCACTGTGGAGGTCACTGTTAAAGTGGCGTTCACTGTGGATATTACTGTTAAGGGGGCAGGTCGCTGTGGAGGTCACTGTTAAAGGGATGGACACTGTGGAGGTCACTGTTAAGGGGGCAGGGGCCACTATTAAAGGGGCAACTGATGTGCAGGTCACTGTTAAGGCAGCGGGGTACTGTGGAGGTCACTGTTAAGGGAGTGGGAATCTCACTGATAAAGGGGTGGGCTGCTGTGAAAGTCAAAGTTAAGGGGATGGGCTGCTGTGAAGGTCCCATTTTAAAGTGGCGGGCACTGTGGGGGGGGTCAGTGCTAAGGGGTGGGAGACTGTGGAATTTACTGTTAAAGGGGCAGGGTGCTGTAGAGGTCACTGTTAGGGGGGATACTGTCAATATCTTTTAACGACACACAGAAACATGAAATGAAATAGATGAAATATCCCCGTGCAGAGCCAGGTCCTTCTGCTAGAGTTTTAATAAAAATACATCACTTGGCTCTAGTTCAGACCCTTTGGGCACCTTGTCTGTAACATTCAGTACATTCCTCTCCTTATAAGTTTCCAAATATAATTACCACCTCTCAACAGACAAAAGACACATTCTCTGACATGTGAAACTCGAAAAATCTCCCTCATGCACTTCTCTAAAATGTTCAGTGAGGAAACCAGAAACATGGCGTCATATGCGCACCTTAAATGGTCCAGAAGTCTGCCCCACATATTGCAAGTTGCATGACATGTAGGTCACCAGGCAAATCATATGTGTGGTATTGCAATTTATGTACAACCCAATTTGAAACTCCTACATAGCGGTATAGGCTTGAAAAGAATTATTAACCCTAGAATTCCTCTATGCCTTACACTTCTGACGTCCATACTTGTAAAAAACTGAAAAAAACAACCAAGTCAATCTATGTTATAACACCCCTTTGGGCAGCAGTCAGTAGATGGAGTGTATGGTGTATTTTCTCACCCCACTATGGCGCAGTGCCTCCACCCAAATCTTGCTTGGAGTTCTATAGGATAGCATAAGGGTCTTCATCTTCTGTCAGGAGTAGACTTGGGAAACCTCTGCCCAGCTCAGTACACACTTACCCCAGGAAGGAGTTAACTGATCAACAGGATTATTTTGGAAAAGGTGAACGGTGAAGAACATAAAGATAATATGATAAAAAGAACAGAGCACAGGTGAAGGGGTGGGCTATCTGTAACAGTAAACAGTGATGGTGATCCACACACACTCTCCTTTAACCCCTTAAGGACCGGGCTCATTTTCACCTTAAGGACCAAGCCATTTTTTGCAAATCTAAACAGTGTCACTTTATGTGGTGGTAACTTTAAAACGCTTTGACTTATCCAGGCTATTCTGAGAATGTTTTTTCGTCACATATTGTACTTCATGAAACTGGTAAAATGGAGTCAAAAAAGTTCATTTATATTTATATAAAAAAAATTTACCCAAAATTTGGAAAAGTTAACAAATTTTTTAGTTTCAATTTCTCTACTTCTATAATACATAGTAATACCTCCAAACATAGTCATTACTTTACATTCCCCATATGTCTACTTCATGTTTGGATCATTTTGGGAATTATATTTTATTTTTTGCGGATGTTACAAGGCTTAGAAGTTTAGAAGTAAATCTTGAAATTTCTCAGAAATTTTCAAAAAACAACTTTTTAAGGACCAGTTCAGGTCTGAAGTCACTTTGTGAAGCTTACATGATATAAACCACCCAAAAATGACCCCATTCTAGAAACTACACCCCTCAAGGTATTCAAAACTGATTTTACAAACATTGTTAACCCTTTAGGTGTTCCACAAGAATTAATGGAAAATAGAGATACAATTTTAAAATTTCACTTTTTGGCATTTTTATATTTTTTTTCCAGTTAAAAAGCAAGGGTTAACAGCCAAACAAAACTCATTATTTATGGCCCTGATTCTGTCGTTTGCAGAAACATCCCATATGTGGTTGTAAACTGCTGTACTGGCACACGGCAGGGTGCAGAAGGAAAGGAATGCTATATGGTTTTTGGAAGGCAGATTTTGCTAGACTGTTTTTTTTTTTACACCATGTCCCATTCAAAGCCCCCCTGATGCACCCCTAGAGTAGAAACTCCATAAAAGTGACCCCATCTAAGAAACTACACCACTCAAGGTATTCAAAACTGATATTACAAACGCTGTTAACCCTTTAGGTGTTCCACAAGAGTTATTGGCAAATAGAGATGAAATTTCAGAATTTTCATTTTTTGGCAAATTTTATATTTTAATCATTTTTTTCCAGAAACAAAGCAAGGGTTAACAGCCAAACAAAACTTAATATTTATGGTACTGATTCTGTAGTTTACAGAAACACCCCATATGTGGTCGTAAACTGCTGTACGGGCACACGGCAGGGCGCAGAAGGAAAGGAATGCCATACGGTTTTTGGAAGGCAGATTTTGCTAGACTGTTTTTTTTTTACACCATGTCCGATTTGAAGCCCCCCTGATGCACCCCTAGAGTAGAAACTCCGTAAAAGTGACCCCATCTAAGAAACTACACCCCTCAAGGTATTCAAAGCTGATATTACAAACGTCGTTAACCCTTTAGGTGTTTCACAAGAGTTATTGGCAAATAGAGATGAAATTTCTGAATTGAAATTTTTGGGCAAATTTTCAATTTTAATCAATTTTTTCCAGTAACAAAGCAAGGGTTAACAGCCAAACAAAACTCAATATTTATGGCCCTGATTCTGTAGTTTACAGAAACACCCCATATGTGGCCGTAAACTGCTGTACGGGCACACGGCAGGGCGCAGAGGAAAGGAATACCATACGGTTTTTGGAAGACAGATTTTGCCATACGGTTTTTGGAAGACAGACTGTTTTATTTGACATCCTGTACCATTTGAAGGCCCCTTGATGCACCCCTAGAGTAGAAACTCCAAAAAAGAGACCCCATTTTAGAAACTACGGAATAGGGTGGAAGTTTTGTTGGTACTAGTTTAGGGTACATATGATTTTTGGTTGCTCTATATTACACTTTTTGTGAGGCAAGGTAACAAGAAATAGCTTTTTTGGCACTTTTTTGTTTGTTATTTACAAAATTCATCTGACAGGTGAGTTTGTGTGGTATTTTTATAGAGCAGGTTGTCACAGACTCGGCTATACTTAATATGTATAATTTTTTTTATTTATGTAAGTTTTACACAATGATTTCATTTTTTAAACAAAAAAATAATGTTTTAGTGTCTCCATAGTCTGAGAGCCATAGTTTTTTCAGTTTTTGGGTGATTATCTTAGGTAGGGTCTCATTTTTTGCGGGATAATATGACGGGGGTGCATATGACTTTTTGAACGCTTGCTATTACACTTTTTGTGATGTAAGATGACACAAAATGTTTTTACACAGTTTTAATTTTTAATTTTTACGGTGTTCATCTGAGGGGTTAGGTTATGTGATATTTTTATAGAGCCGGTCGATACGGACGCGGCAATACCTAATATGTATACTTTTTTTATTTATGTAAGTTTTACCCAATAATATCATTTTTGAAACAAAAAAAATCATGTTTTAGTGTTTCCATAGTCTAAGAGCCATAGTTTTTTTTTTTTTTTTCGGCGATTATCTTGGGTAGGGTATGATTTTTGTGGGATGAGATGACGGCTTGATTGGCACCATTTTGGGGTGCATATGACTTTTTGATCGCTTGCTATTACACTTTTTGTGATGTAAGGTGACAAAAAATTGTTTATTTAGCACAGTTTTTATTTTTTATTTTTTACGGTGTTCACCTGAGGGGTTAGGTCATGTGACATTTTTATAGAGCCAGTCGATACGAACGCGGCGATACCTACAAGTATACTTTTTTTTATTTATGTAAGTTTTACACAATAATAGCTTTTTTAAAACAAAAAAAAAGATGTTTTAATGTCTCCATATTCTGAGCATTAGTTTTTTATTTTTTGAGAGATTGTCTCAAGTAGGGGCTAATTTTTGTGGAATGAGGTGACGGTTAGATTGGTACTATTTTGGTGGGCGTACGCCTTTTTGATCGCTTGCTGTTGTACTTTTTGTGATGTAAGGTGACAAAAAAATTGTTTATTTGGCAGTTTTTGTTCTGTGTTCATCTGAGGGGTTAGACCATATGATATTTTTATAGACCTGGTCGATACGGACGCAACGATACCTAATATGTCTATATGTCTTTTCCCTATTTTTTTTTACTTTTTTTTTTACTTTAGTTTTGGAAAATGATGCTTTTTTTTTACTTGAAACTTAATTTTTTTTTTGTAAAACTTAAATGTTATTAACTTTTTTTTTCACTTTATTTTTTGTCCCACTATGGGACAGGGTTTGATCCTTGTTTCAATACAGCACAATACATCTGTATTGTGCTGTATTGAACTGTTAGTGTCTTAGGCCTCATGCACACGACCGTTGTGTGCATCTGTGGCCGTTGTGCCGTTTTCCGTTTTTTTTCGCGGACACATTGACTTTCAATGGGTCAGTGGAAAAATCGGAAAATTCACCGTTTGGCAGCCGCATCCGTGATCCGTGTTTCCTGGCCGTGAAAAAAATAGGACCTGCCCTATTTTTTTCACGGCCAACAGTTCACGGACCCATTCAAGTCAATGGGTCCGTGAAAAAACACGGATGCACACAAGATTGTCATCCGCGTCCGTGATCCGTGTCCGTGATGCATGTCTGTTTTTTCCTATCATTTCAATTGCAAACTTGACTTAGATTTTTATTTTATTTTTTTCATGTCCGTGGATCCTCCAAAAATCAAGGAAGACCCACGGACGAAAAAACGGTCACGGATCACGGACCTACGGACCCCATTTTTGCGGACCTTAAAAAAAAACGGTTGTGTGCATGAGGCCTAACACTGTAAGACGCAAACAGTTGCCTAGGAGGACCCAGCCTGGGGGCTGGGCCTCTTAGGCTTCCGTAGATAACAGGCCCCAAGCCTCGGAATGGCTTGGGCCTGCCATGGGAACGATCAAGTCCCCGCCACAGCACAGCGGGGACCCGATGCATCAGGTGAGGGAGCGCAAACCTCCCATATGCCGCGATCAGCGCTGACCGCGGCATATGAGGGGTTATATAACCGGCAACGGCGTTATCACCGATGCTGGTGGATGCAGCAGGGATCCGCGGGATCTCTGCTGCTGACCGGGGGGACCGCACGTGGGGGGGGGGGGCGACTGCAGGACGAGAGCGCTTGTCCTCAAGCGCTAAGTGCCGACGTTTGAGGATGAGCATTCTCGTCCTCGGTCTTTAACGTGTTAACAAACAAATACAGTATGGCTTCCCAGCTATCAACTCCTGGCACTCAGCTTGCTATTAAGTCCAGTCTGAACAATGGGGCCCAGTTGCAGAAACCTTGGCGTGCTAATGTTGGTGCACATACAATTGTCCTGTCCGGGAACCAGCTTGCACCCACAAAATAATCGCTATAGGTCACCCACAGAATTAACAGCTAGATTAATTATTATATTTCTGTGTCAGGGGTACAAAGCTGGTGTATTGTACCCACAAAAAAAATCACTATAGGTCAGCCACAGAATCAATAGCCAAATGAAATTCCTAACGCTCTCCGTCAGTTCAGCTGCCTGCTTCCTGTCCCTGCACTGCTCAGCGCTGATGGGGCAGTGTGACACGTGACCCAGCTTGTATACATTACTAGTATAACAGGAGATGTTTATCTATGAAAAACAAAATAGGCGCACCATAGGGTAATAAAGTCAAGTAAAATGTACATGAATCACTCCAAAAGGAGGCTCATCTTATCATGTTGTGCATATATTAGGCACAACTCTACTGAGGGCTTAAAGAAGGGTATTGCAAACCCCAGAGATGGGTGGTCATGCAGCCAGGGATATGAGCACTTCCATGTAGGGATGCCTGGAGTCTCCAAGAAGGCAAATGGATCCAAAGGAAAAAAAGAGATAATCCCATGGAGCAAAGAACCAGCCTTTGATGTCAACCTGAACTCGGTTTATTAATTTAGCAGATAGTACAAAGCGTTTCGAACTACTGTACCTGATGAAGGGGTTCTTGTCCACCGAAACGCGTTGTACTATCTGCTAAAATAATAAACTAAGTTACTGTTGACATCAAAGGCTGGTTCTTTGCGCCGTGGGATTATCTATTTTTTCCCTTTGTATACATTACTAGGCATGGCTGTGAAGTGCCTACAGTTTAAAAGCTTGTTGATTGGCTGCTTTGCAGCTTTTAAACAAGTTTTATTAAATGCCCGAACAACGAATCTGAACTTTCGCGGCAAAGTTCAGGTTCGGGTCCGGGTACCTAAACTGGCAAAATTCAGTACGGACCGAACTTTGCAGTTCAGGTATGCTTAACACTACCCTTGAGCTGTCAGCTTGATATAAACCTTGCAGACCAATGAATGGGGAAATCTGTGGACCCATGTGAAGTACAGGGCTGGTTATAGTTTTGTTAGAAATAGAGTGTCATGTACTAAATGATTTAAATTTTTACATTGGTCATAGGATAACCCCTTTAAGGTGCGCATATGACGCCATATTTTTGATGCGACTAATAACAAGGTAAATGTTTCTTACCTCACTAAACATTTTAGAGAAGTGCATGAGGGGATTTTTCAAGTTTTACATTTCAGGTAATAGAATGTCTCTTTTGTCCGTTGAGAACTTTATGAATTAAACTTATGAACTTTACTGAAATTTACTGAATGTTAATTTCACAGACAATGTGCCCAAAGGGTCTGGACAAGCACCAAGACATTGAGCTGCAAGTGCAACAATATTTCTTATCCTAGTATTGTTTGCTACATAGGGAGGGTATGATTCCGTTCCACATTTTTGTTCTTTCCCAGATGTGATCATTTGATGCCCCTAATAGTGAGGCTGGTATGTGTTATTCAGTCTTGTAAGTCATGAGTAAGAACAAAGTCTAGTCCAAAATGTGTCGCTTGTTCCATGAGGGGAAATTTGACTATGGAGTATTTTATGGATTTTTCAACAAAAGAAGCTTTTATGAAATAGAGTCCCCCCAGATTCTGGATTTCCTTTCTTTGTTTTCTGCTGGACCTGCTTAGTCTAGATCCGTGAACATGGGAAGGCTCTGGAGTGGTGAGTTGATCATCATTTATTTACTTGGTATTTTGCTCTGCTGGGGCGGTATAATGTGTCGCAATGTTACTGTTGGCCACTACTTGTGTTGCCCTGACTTTCATCAGTTTGGACTAGACTACACAGTGGAGACACTTATATATATATATTTTTTTTCCAGGGCCACTTTAAATTCCCAGTCTACTAGTTCTCCTGCCTCTTCCCTGATTGTAGTTATTCATGGTAAAACGTATCTGGCATGTTGGATTTCAGTATCCTTTGTTCTTAAGGTGTATAAATCTCCTTATTAAAAAACATGCATGTTCAGCTAAGCCAGGAAGTTACAACACGCTATAATGTAATATGTGCTCCTCCAATGTGATAAGTGCCCCTCAGTTTCATGGCTATAGTGTTAGGTAAGGGGCCTATAACTTATTATCTGAGGGGGGCAGATTAGTCTCATTTCATCTCTACTTCTGTTTCACTAAACAGCTCAAAAAGTAAATCACAAGTAGGTATTTTTCTAAGGTAAAACTGATAAAAACAACCTGTTCTTTTTTTGAGAAAATGGAAGGTTGGAAGGAAGAATTTACAGGAAAATAAAGAATTAAAGTTCTCACCTGGTTTATAATAGTTGAAGAAAATTCGCTGTCATCATACATGTAGCCATCAGCACATATCTCAGTCTGTAAGCCACTAGTATTGCTTGTAAGACTATAATTCAGTACATTGAGTTGGAGGTTTGTATATCTTGAGCAGCTAGAGAGTTTCCCATTTGACTGCAACGGAATATGAGCATGTAACCAAGGTCCAGTAAAATTACCTTCTTCCCAGGATTCATTAAGTTTACATCGATGTTTTGGAATAGCAGCAGTGAAGTTCTGCATGAGATTGTGGCTAGCCAACATGAAAACTGGCAAGGCCAGAAGAATGACATGAATGATCTGATATCGTCCCATGCCACCTATTCTCTCCAAGATCTCCTGAAACGCCATGGCTGATCACACAGTTCACAATCTCCACATAAAATACCATGAACATTGAAGCTTTGATGCAAAAAGCATGACTATTTACATAGTCAGTGGGTGGCACAATGACAAGATATAAGAGCGCAGTGCATTTGTAGGCGTGAAGACACCTGACCAATGGGTTAAACTTTTACCAGGTAATAAAATTAACCTTTGGAGAAAATAAGTATTTTCTACTGAATTAGGGATAAAGGGCAGAATGTAGGGTGACTGATGGATACATAGTTATATGGGTACTAGAGTTGAAAAAGACAGATCCATCAAGTTAAACCTTTCTCAGATCAATTATAAGACACCTTTTGATTAATTATGACAATGAATGTCAATTGCCACAATATAAGTCCTTTTTAAAAATTGCCATTATTTCCTCTTGGGGCAGGGCATTCTATTGTTTGACTGCTCTAACTGTGAAGAATCCTTTCCTGTATTGATGTCTAAATTGATATGCCTCCACACGTAAACAATGTCTCCTGGTGTTTTGTAAAGTCCTTAACCTGTAGACGACCAACGCTGTACAGTGATGAGGGACGAGACTTAAGCCCCAGCGCCGAACATGTACATTTGCGGAGGGTATCTGCACCTTCTTCATCCCCATTTCAGGATAAATTTGATTTGCCACGAAGCAGAAGTTCCTTGTGCTTTGTGGTAGCGAATTGATTTAACCTGAAATTACACCCGATTATTTCTATTAGATGCTGCGATCAGCTATGAACGCGGCATCTGAGGGGTACAATGATGCAATCGCCGCTCCCTGTCATTGTACTTACTACTTACAAAGATATGTGCTTTGTGACAAAGTAATTTGTGATACAGCAAATCTTTTTGAAAAATTCTGTGAAGCAGCCAAATCAAATGTTTTTATATTCTCTCATCTCTATGACCACATCTGGGTTGTTACCATATTCAGAAGAAAATGGGTAACAAATTATGAGGTGCTTTTTTCCTGTTACCACTAAAGCAGAATCAGCAACATTTTATTGGAAGAATTGCAATTTTTCATTTTCACAACCAAGTGTTTCTAAGTTCCATAAAACACCTGTGGGGTCAAAGTGCTCAGTACACCCCTTACTAAATTCCTTAAAGGGTGTAGTTTCCAAAAGTCAAAAATTCTAAGCCTTCTAACATCCTAAAAAAATAAAATTACATTAACAAAATTATGCCAACATAAAGTAGACATATGGGGAATGTTGCCCGATAACCATTTTATGAGGTATTACTATCTGTATTTAAAGTAAATCAATTCAAATTTTGAAAATTGTGAATTTTTCCAAATTTGCTGTAAATTTGAAATTTGTTTACTAAATAAAGGGAAAATAAATATTGACCCAAATGTACAGCTAACATGAAATAATAATAACAATGTGTCACCAGTAAACAATCTCAGAATCGGTTAGATAAGTAAAACCATTCCAAAGTTATTACCACATAAAGTGACACATGTCAGATTTGCAAAAATAGGTCTGGACAGAAAGGTGAAAAGTGGCCTGGAGTAGAAGGAGTTAAAATGAATAAATCAGGTACCAGTTCATTGTCTTCACCAGAAATGTATTTGTACATATAAATGAGATCACCTCTAAGGGTACTTTCACACTTGCGTTAAAGTTTTCCGGTATTGAGTTCCGTCACAGGGTCTCAATACCGGAAAAAAACGCTTCAGTGTTATCCTAATGCATTCTGAATGGAAAGCATTCCGTTCAGTATGCAACAGGATATCTTCAGTTTAGTCACTCTTACGGCTCGCAGTAGCGCCGCTGCCTTCTCTCAGCTTTTCCTAGGCCATATGTGCTCAGCCCTATTGAAGGGAATAGGCCTGAGCTACAATACCAAGCACAGCCGCTATGCAATGTAAGGTGCTGTGCTTGGTGAGCAGAGAGAAGGCTGTGGTGCTTCTGAGAGAACCAGTGCTTTCTCAAACAGCTGATTGGCTGGGGTCCTGGGTGTCAGACCCGCACCGATCAGATACTGATGACCTAGCCAGAGGATCGAGACCTTTAGGGATGAGATCTTTAATGCCCTATCAGGTACCTAGGAACATGCCTATAAACCCCTGTGATGCCATATAAAATGGGCAGTGCTACATAGAACAATAGAGTGCAAAGATGCGTCAGTAATTAAGAAGCTGGAAATGACATGTCACCCCAAAAAATTAATAAACAATAAGGAAAGTAAAACTTTTAAGAAACCATACAGTTTATAGAAGATCGCCAAACCCAGTCACAATTGCCATGTGTAGGGTTGGAGAGAGAGGGGGAGATCCAGTTTGCGATGTTAAAACAACTACATCAGCTGAGAAAAAGTACAACAAAAATAGCAAAAACAAAAACAAAAAATAATATGTGGACGTCCAACAGCCACCGCCAAGACATGACTTATTGAATGTCCCAACAGGCAACCAGCAGTTCGTATATGGGGGAGTCTCTGAAGTAGATGAGAAAGTCAAGGACTATAACAATATATTTGTGTGTTTCGAGATATACAGATGGGTCAAGAGTGGAGAAAAGCAGCCCCAATGTAGAATGATGTAGGCAGGTGGGGTACCTTACATGGTTGGCACCTATGGAGGTTATCACTTTATGGATTTCACCACAGTCCATTCTTGGGTCAGCGTGGGTGGCTTCTGTTTCCCTGGAGATCTGGTTCCCTCTTGTGGCTGGAGTAAGAACCACCTCTCCAGAAGGTTTGCAGCTTGAGATGGAGAAAGTAAAAAAAAGATTGTGGTATATTTAGCAAACTCCTGCCTCCTGTCTAGAGTTGCTGGAGAGAGATCAGCTTAGAAAGAAACTTGTTTAAAACGCTCAGGAATTACTTTTTTTCTTCCTGCTTCCCTGAGAAGCTTGTTTTTAAAATGGAAGAAGTAAAGGCGAGCTAGTACATCCCTTGGCATGATGGCCGGCATAGATTTGGGTTAAAGGACCCTGTGCACCCTATCTAAATCCTCCTCTGGGGTGTCTGGCAGGATTGATGTAAAGAGATCTATCAGATAATCCTGAAGAGAGTCCTCTGTAATATCTTCAGGGGTACTTCTGATTCTGATATCATTCCTTCTAGACCTATCCTCAAGGTCTGCTAATTTCAGTTTCATGGCAGCAACCTTATCATGTGTCTCATTATAGGAATCCACTGGGGAGTTGTGTGCTTCCTTAAATTCCTCCATCTTTTTCCTCAAGGTGCACATTGCGATCCCCAATGGCCGTGATGTCTGCCCTTATAGTGTTTAAGGCTGACTGAATATCTGAGTGTATAGAACTTTTCAGGTCTGAAAAAAAAAAAAAAAATCACAGAAAAAACTAAGATAAAAACATCCTGCACGATATGATACAAATTTGCGGATGTCCCTGGCCATATTATTGAAGAAAACCACAGAAATAAGATAATAATGCACTTATTAAAGCAGATGCAAGCACTATATATGTACTAAGTCCTCACTCTGATATGATAATGTCTGAGACACTTAGTCAATATATTTTGATCAAAACACATCTAAGCCGCCTACCGAACGCCAAGGTGGTCTCAGGTCAGGCGGTCCTACGCTAAACCTACCTAAGCCGTTGGGCTTCTATGTTCAGGAGCGCAGACCCCGCACATATGGTGTGCTGCTCCTAGTAACCTCCATGTGCATCAAGCAACCAATGGGAGGAGGATATACAATAAAAAAGTCACCAGTCCGCAGTAATGATATGCAGCAGGTCCGCAAAGTGATGTGGGATCAATCACACTTCAAATGGATAAAGTATATGGGTTTCGGACCGCGCTTTTTGTTCAGGCCAGTACGCAAACTTAGATCCTTCTTCCTTCTTCCTATACAGGAGAACCGAGGGCTACAAATATCCTTTAACTGGATATCCTGTAACTATAAAGGTAATAATAGTGTGAGACCGTATGATAAGGTAACCTGCACTGCACAGATTGTACTCACTCGGCGTTTTCAAGAAATAGGCGTAGATATAATCCCTCCGTAATGGATTGTTGAGATTCTCTCATATACCGCTTTCTCGTGCACTACTGCAGGGTCTCCACCCGGTCTTTAATCAGGTATGATCCAGATAATTTCTCCAATAGTTTTTTGTCCGGATTCTGATAGGTTTCTGTAGGTACAAGTGCTTCTACAATAGTGAAGCTCAGTTGATATATATTTAAAAGTTTTTATTTGTCCATACTTACAAGACAATTGTTAAAAAAGTCATATAAAATTCCCAGCATCGATAATACTGCTACTGCCCGACCCGGGTTTCACTCCATGAGCTTCGTCAGGGGCACACTTAATTTCACCCTCCCCCTTCTTTTTATTTGTGGGTTGGTGTTAGTCAAGAGTCAGGTGTGCTCCTTCACACTACTAACCTCATACATCTTTAACCCTATACCAGTATCACCTAATCCGCAAGGGAGAAAAACGGTTGCTACTAGGTCACAATTCACATGGACACACTTAATACTCGGGTTCTGTTTTGTCAATTCTTCTTTCTAATTTAACACAGCCTGTAGGTCAAAATCTACATTTAGACCTCCTGGTTGTAATGTACCCAGTTCATATATCCATTGGCTCTCTTTTTTATTAATTTTCTCCAGGAAACTTCCTCCCCTCCAATGTTTTTGAATGGATTCTACTCCCATAAACTTGAGACCCTCTGGCTTTTTTTGATGACATTTTTTATAGTGGGCCGATACCCCATGACTTTCAAGTCCTTTTCTTATATTTCTAATATGTTCCTGTATACGAACTTTCAAAGGTCTGATAGTCCGTCCTACATACTGGAGGCCACAAGGGCACTCCAGTACATAAATTACCCCTTTACTATAACATGTCATCTCGCCCACCAATTCTAACTGTTTATTCTTACTGGTACTTTTAACTGTAGTGCTACTTTGTAATTTTTCTGTTCTTTTCCTGTTTTTGCAAGGGATGCAAAAACCGCACCAATTGAAGCTATTTTTTGTTTTTTTGTTACTTTTTTTATTTTCCAATCTATTAGCGCTATGTACCAATTTGTTTTGTAGGTTGGGTGCTTTTTTGTAGATGACTGTTGGTTGTTCAGGAATAACAAGACCCAACACTGGGTCATTTTTTAAAATCGACCAATTTTTTTTGATTGCGTTTTTCAATTCACCAGAACACTGTGTGAACTGTGTTATGAATGAAAAACGGAAATCCATGGTTTTTTTGTTTAATTCCGATTTTTTTGGGGTTCCCTCTCGTTTTTTAGTTACATCTTTTATACATCTCTCCAAGTCATCATGTTTGTAACCTTTTTCCAAAAAACGTTCTTTTATTATATTGCTTTGTTCTTTAAATATAGCCTGATCAGTGCCGTTTCGGTGGATTCTCTGGACCTGTCCCTTTGGTATATTATATAACCACGGGGCATAATGACAGCTGGTTAGATCTATATATCCGTTAACATCTGTTGGCTTAAAATAGGTTTTAGTTTTAAGCTGTCCCTCCTCGGCATATATAGTTAGGTCCAAAAAATCCACCGAGACCGCACTGACCGTGCTAGTAAAACTAAGGTTCCATTCTTTGTTTTCCAGCCCTACAATAAAAGTCTCAAGTTGATTTTTGTCACCCTCCCATATCAACAAGCAGTCATCTATATACCTTTTCCAGGTTTTTAGAGTCCCACTTTTTTCCGATTTTTTTAAAACAGGGTCAATATATTCTTTTTCCCACATGGTCATGAAAATATTCGCGAAACTGGGGGCGAATTTCGCCCCCATCGCCGTTCCGACCTTCTGCAGGTAGTACTGGTCCTTAAACCAGAAGTAATTATGTTCTAAGCAGAATTCAACACATTGTACTATAAAATCAGCCTGTATTTTGTTCATATCCGGGTCATTGTACAGTGTCTCTCTTATTGCATGTATTCCTAATTTTTTGGGGATGATGGTATACAAGGAGGACACGTCAATGGTGGCCATCCACGTGTTCTCCCCCACCCCTTGTAAATCGTTTATTATTTTAATCACGCTACCGCTATCCTTCAAGTAAGAGGGTGCCTTTGGTATATATTTTTGCAAGAAGTTATCTATATACTCCGTAATTCTACTAGTGAGGGAATTAATTCCCGACACTATAGGTCTACCAGGGGGATTTGTGACACTCTTATGAATTTTCGGCAGTATATAGATAATTGGAGTCATCGGTTCTTTTATATTCAAATATTCCATTTCCTTTTTATTAAGAATACCTTTGTCGCCACCATATTTCACCAAGGTTTGTAGTTTATTTTTATATTCTGGGAGGGGGTCTTTTTTCAATACAGCATAGGTCTTATTATCTCCCAGCTGCCTCAGAACTTCTATTTCATAGTCCTCAATATTCATAATAACCACTCCTCCCCCTTTATCCGCAGGCTTTATTATTATATCCTGATTATCCTGTAGCGCCTTCAATGCATCCCTTTCTTTTTTAGTTAGGTTGCCCCCTTTCTTTTTAGATTCTATTTTTTCCAGTTCATTTAGGATACTTCTTTTGAAGGCATCTACGCATTCGTTATTTCTATTTTTAGGATAAAACTTCGATTTATCTTTTAAATTCGTATGTATATATTCTTGTTCTTGCTCTACATTGTTTTGGTTATTTACTAGTTCTTTCCCTGCAAAAATTTTTGCTATATTCAGTTTTCTAATAAATCTATGAATATCTACAAAGGCATCAAACTTGTTTAGGCTTTTAGATGGCGCAAATTTTAACCCCTTTTTAAGTACCGCTTTTTCTGACTCCGACAAGGTGTGTCTGCTGAGATTAAATATCCCTTCATTCACACCTTGCTTTTTTTGTTCACGGATTTTGTGCTTTTTTCCCCCTCTTTTTCCTCTGTGAACCTTCTCTTTTGCGGTGTGTTGGTGTTTGGTGTGATTGTTTTTCTTTTTTCTTGCTCTTTCTCTAGTTTTTCTTGTTCCCCCCTCTGTACACCCTTGATCGCTTGGTGTGGAAAATTCTGTTGATCTAGCTGTCTCCTTTCCTGCATTATATGCCCTGGTTCAACACCTTTATCGGTTTGTCTCACCATATTTTCTTGCATGATCGTGGGATCCTCTTTTATAAATCTATATGGGTTATTGTTTTGCCGCCCATATTGTTGATATGGTCTCCTTGTATTGGGCCACTGATGGTGGTAAGGGTTCCTCCCATATCCATTATAGTTTCCATTATATTGCTGTGTATTCCATGAGTTACTTGACCGATCCTCATAGTATTCATTTTTTCTAGTAGCATCCCATTCTCTCCACTGTTGCCTGGGGTAACCTTTAACACTATGTTCCTTTTCCTCGGCCCCTTTTCCCTCTCCCATTTCTAAATTATTCGCCCTTCTGTTTGCTTCTGACCTAAATCTCCACTTGTAGATTTTTTTAGTCTCATATTCTTCGCATGTTTTGCGATATTTTTTCTGCTTTTTTTCTTTTATTTCTTTATCTACTCCTGTGATGTTCACTTGACACTTTTCACTTAACTTAATATATTCTTTATTTGTTTTAAAGGGTTTTAGTTTTTCCTGTAATTTTTCTATATTTTGTCCTATATTTTTTAGTTTCTGTCTACGTATTTTTATAATGAATTCCATGGCTTTAAAACCACAAAAATCCATTAGTTTTTCCCAGTCGTCTATATCCTTGGGATCTTCCGTATTAAGGGGGAGTTGCCATCGCAGACCCTCTGGGATCTTACCCTTCGCCAAATACCTTTCTAGGGATAAGACTTCCCAGGTAGTCCTAATTTCTTTACATAGATCTTTTTCTAACTCTACAAACATATCCCCCATAATTTTCTCTTCCTTCATATCTTCATTTACAGTGAAAATACTTTCGACATCACATACCATATTTGCTCTAAAATCAAAAATATCCATAACTGCTGGACTCGGCGAACGTCCCACCAAGACACAATATACAATAAAAAAGTCACCAGTCCGCAGTAATGATATGCAGCAGTGTTATGTGTTAAATTAGAAAGAAGAATTGACAAAACAGAACCCGAGTATTAAGTGTGTCCATGTGAATTGTGACCTAGTAGCAACCGTTTTTCTCCCTTGCGGATTAGGTGATACTGGTATAGGGTTAAAGATGTATGAGGTTAGTAGTGTGAAGGAGCACACCTGACTCTTGACTAACACCAACCCACAAATAAAAAGAAGGGGGAGGGTGAAATTAAGTGTGCCCCTGACGAAGCTCATGGAGTGAAACCCGGGTCGGGCAGTAGCAGTATTATCGATGCTGGGAATTTTATATGACTTTTTTAACAATTGTCTTGTAAGTATGGACAAATAAAAACTTTTAAATATATATCAACTGAGCTTCACTATTGTAGAAGCACTTGTACCTACAGAAACCTATCAGAATCCGGACAAAAAACTATTGGAGAAATTATCTGGATCATACCTGATTAAAGACCGGGTGGAGACCCTGCAGTAGTGCACGAGAAAGCGGTATATGAGAGAATCTCAACAATCCATTACGGAGGGATTATATCTACGCCTATTTCTTGAAAACGCCGAGTGAGTACAATCTGTGCAGTGCAGGTTACCTTATCATACGGTCTCACACTATTATTACCTTTATAGTTACAGGATATCCAGTTAAAGGATATTTGTAGCCCTCGGTTCTCCTGTATAGGAAGAAGGAAGAAGGATCTAAGTTTGCGTACTGGCCTGAACAAAAAGCGCGGTCCGAAACCCATATACTTTATCCATTTGAAGTGTGATTGATCCCACATCACTTTGCGGACCTGCTGCATATCATTACTGCGGACTGGTGACTTTTTTATTGTATATTGTGTCTTGGTGGGACGTTCGCCGAGTCCAGCAGTTATGGATATTTTTGATTTTAGAGCAAATATGGTATGTGATGTCGAAAGTATTTTCACTGTAAATGAAGATATGAAGGAAGAGAAAATTATGGGGGATATGTTTGTAGAGTTAGAAAAAGATCTATGTAAAGAAATTAGGACTACCTGGGAAGTCTTATCCCTGGAAAGGTATTTGGCGGAGGGTAAGATCCCAGAGGGTCTGCGATGGCAACTCCCCCTTAATACGGAAGATCCCAAGGATATAGACGACTGGGAAAAACTAATGGATTTTTGTGGTTTTAAAGCCATGGAATTCATTATAAAAATACGTAGACAGAAACTAAAAAATATAGGACAGAATATAGAAAAATTACAGGAAAAACTAAAACCCTTTAAAACAAATAAAGAATATATTAAGTTAAGTGAAAAGTGTCAAGTGAACATCACAGGAGTAGATAAAGAAATAAAAGAAAAAAAGCAGAAAAAATATCGCAAAACATGCGAAGAATATGAGACTAAAAAAATCTACAAGTGGAGATTTAGGTCAGAAGTAGAGTTGAGCGAACACCTGGATGTTCGGGTTCGAGAAGTTCGGCCGAACATCCCGGAAATGTTCGGGATCCGAACCCGATCCGAACTTCGTCCCGAACCCGAACCCCATTGAAGTCAATGGGGACCCGAACTTTTCGGCACTAAAAAGGCTGTAAAACAGCCCAGGAAAGAGCTAGAGGGCTGCAAAAGGCAGCAACATGTAGGTAAATCCCCTGCAAACAAATGTGGATAGGGAAATGAATTAAAATAAAAATTAAATAAATAAAAATTAACCAAAATCAATTGGAGAGAGGTTCCATAGCAGAGAATCTGGCTTCCCGTCACCCACCACTGGAACAGTCCATTCTCAGATATTTAGGCCCCGGCACCCAGGCAGAGGAGAGAGGTCCCGTAACAGAGAATCTGTCTTCATGTCAGCAGAGAATTAGTCTGCATGTCATAGCAGAGAATGAGGCTTCACGTCAGCCACCACTGCAACAGTCCATTGGCATATATTTAGGCCTAGCACACAGGCAGAGCAGAGAGGTCCCGTAACAGAGAATCTGGCTTCATGTCAGCAGAGAATCAGTCTGCATGTCATAGCAGAGAATGAGGCTTCACGTCACCCACCACTGCAACAGTCCATTGGCATATATTTAGGCCTAGCACACAGGCAGAGCAGAGAGGTCCCGTAACAGACAATCTGGCTTCATGTCAGCAGAGAATCAGTCTGCATGTCATAGCAGAGAATGAGGCTTCACGTCAGCCACCACTGCAACAGTCCATTGGCATATATTTAGGCCTAGCACACAGGCAGAGCAGAGAGGTCCCGTAACAGACAATCTGGCTTCATGTCAGCAGAGAATCAGTCTGCATGTCATAGCAGAGAATCAGGCTTCACGTCAGCCACCACTGCAACAGTCCATTGTCATAAATTTAGGCCCAGCACCCAGGCAGAGGAGAGAGGTCCCGTAACAGACAATCTGGCTTCATGTCAGCAGAGAATTAGTCTGCATGTCATAGCAGAGAATCAGGCTTCATGTCAGCCACCACTGCAACAGTCCATTGGCATATATTTAGGCCCAGCACCCAGGCAGAGGAGGGAGGTCCCGTAACAGAGAATCTGTCTTCATGTCAGCAGAGAATCAGTCTGCATGTCATAGCAGAGAATGAGGCTTCACGTCACCCACCACTGCAACAGTCCATTGGCATATATTTAGGCCTAGCACACAGGCAGAGCAGAGAGGTCCCGTAACAGACAATCTGGCTTCATGTCAGCAGAGAATCAGTCTGCATGTCATAGCAGAGAATCAGGCTTCACGTCAGCCACCACTGCAACAGTCCATTGGCATATATTTAGGCCTAGCACACAGGCAGAGCAGAGAGGTCCCGTAACAGACAATCTGGCTTCATGTCAGCAGAGAATCAGTCTGCATGTCATAGCAGAGAATGAGGCTTCACGTCAGCCACCACTGCAACAGTCCATTGGCATATATTTAGGCCTAGCACACAGGCAGAGCAGAGAGGTCCCGTAACAGACAATCTGGCTTCATGTCAGCAGAGAATCAGTCTGCATGTCATAGCAGAGAATCAGGCTTCACGTCAGCCACCACTGCAACAGTCCATTGTCATAAATTTAGGCCCAGCACCCAGGCAGAGGAGAGAGGTCCCGTAACAGACAATCTGGCTTCATGTCAGCAGAGAATTAGTCTGCATGTCATAGCAGAGAATCAGGCTTCATGTCAGCCACCACTGCAACAGTCCATTGGCATATATTTAGGCCCAGCACCCAGGCAGAGGAGGGAGGTCCCGTAACAGACAATCTGTCTTCATGTCAGCAGAGAATCAGTCTGCATGTCATAGCAGAGAATGAGGCTTCACGTCAGCCACCACTGCAACAGTCCATTGGCATATATTTAGGCCTAGCACACAGGCAGAGGAGAGGTTCATTCAACTTTGGGTAGCCTCGCAATATAATGGTAAAATGAAAATAAAAATAGGATTGAATGAGGAAGTGCCCTGGAGTCCAATAATATATGGTTATGGGGAGGTAGTTAATGTCTAATCTGGACAAGGGACGGACAGGTCCTGTGGGATCCATGCCTGGTTCAATTTTATGAACGTCAGCTTGTCCACATTGGCTGTAGACAGGCGGCTGCGTTTGTCTGTAATGACGCCCCCTGCCGTGCTGAATACACGTTCAGACAAAACGCTGGCTGCCGGGCAGGCCAGCACCTCCAAGGCATAAAAGGCTAGCTCTGGCCACGTGGACAATTTAGAGACCCAGAAGTTGAATGGGGCCGAACCATCAGTCAGTACGTGGAGGGGTGTGCACACGTACTGTTCCACCATGTTAGTGAAATGTTGCCTCCTGCTAACACGTTGCGTATCAGGTGGTGGTGCAGTTAGCTGTGGCGTGTTGACAAAAGTTTTCCACATCTCTGCCATGCTAACCCTGCCCTCAGAGGAGCTGGCCGTGACACAGCTGCCTTGGCGACCTCTTGCTCCTCCTCTGCCTTGGCCTTGGGCTTCCACTTGTTCCCCTGTGACATTTGGGAATGCTCTCAGTAGCGCGTCTACCAACGTGCGCTTGTACTCGCGCATCTTCCTATCACGCTCCAGTGCAGGAAGTAAGGTGGGCACATTGTCTTTGTAGCGTGGATCCAGCAGGGTGGCAACCCAGTAGTCCGCACAGGTTAAAATGTGGGCAACTCTGCTGTCGTTGCGCAGGCACTGCAGCATGTAGTCGCTCATGTGTGCCAGGCTGCCCAGGGGTAAGGACAAGCTGTCCTCTGTGGGAGGCGTATCGTCATCGTCCTGCCTTTCCCCCCAGCCACGCACCAGTGATGGACCCGAGCTGCGTTGGGTGCCACCCCGCTGTGACCATGCTTCATCCTCATCCTCCTCCACCTCCTCCTCATCCTCGTCCTCCTCGTCCTCCAGTAGTGGGCCCTGGCTGGCCACATTTGTACCTGGCCTCTGCTGTTGCCAAAAACCTCCCTCTGAGTCACTTCGAAGAGACTGGCCTGAAAGTGCTAAAAATGACCCCTCTTCCTCCTCCTCCTCCTCCTCCTCCTCCTGGGCCACCTCCTCTTCCATCATCGCCCTAAGTGTTTTCTCAAGGAGACATAGAAGTGGTATTGTAACGCTGATAACGGTGTCATCGCCACTGGCCATGTTGGTGGAGTACTCGAAACAGCGCAACAGGGCACACAGGTCTCGCATGGAGGCCCAGTCATTGGTGGTGAAGTGGTGCTGTTCTGTAGTGCGACTGACCCGTGCGTGCTGCAGCTGAAACTCCACTATGGCCTGCTGCTGCTCGCACAGTCTGTCCAGCATGTGCAAGGTGGAGTTCCACCTGGTGGGCACGTCGCATATGAGGCGGTGAGCGGGAAGGCCGAAGTTACGCTGTAGCGCAGACAGGCGAGCAGCAGCAGGATGTGAACGCCGGAAGCGCGAACAGACGGCCCGCACTTTATGCAGCAGCTCTGACATGTCGGGGTAGTTGTGAATGAACTTCTGCACCACCAAATTCAGCACATGCGCCAAGCAAGGGATGTGCGTCAAATTGGCTAGTCCCAGAGCTGCAACGAGATTTCGCCCATTATCACACACCACCAGGCCGGGCTTGAGGCTCACCGGCAGCAACCACTCGTCGGTCTGTTGTTCTATACCCCGCCACAACTCCTGTGCGGTGTGGGGCCTGTCCCCCAAACATATGAGTTTCAGAATGGCCTGCTGACGTTTACCCCGGGCTGTGCTGAAGTTGGTGGTGAAGGTGTGTGGCTGACTGGATGAGCAGGTGGAAGAAGAGGAGGAGGAAGCCGAGAAGGAGGAGGTGGCAACAGGAGGCAAAGAATGTTGCCCTGCGATCCTTGGCGGCGGAAGGACGTGCGCCAAACAGCTCTCCGCCTGGGGCCCAGCTGCCACTACATTTACCCAGTGTGCAGTTAGGGAGATATAGCGTCCCTGGCCGTGCTTACTGGTCCACGTATCTGTGGTTAGGTGGACCTTGCCACAGATGGCGTTGCGCAGTGCACACTTGATTTTATCGGATACTTGGTTGTGCAGGGAAGGCACGGCTCTCTTGGAGAAGTAGTGCCGGCTGGGAACAACATACTGTGGGACAGCAAGCGACATGAGCTGTTTGAAGCTGTCTGTGTCCACCAGCCTAAATGACAGCATTTCATAGGCCAGTAGTTTAGAAATGCTGGCATTCAGGGCCAGGGATCGAGGGTGGCTAGGTGGGAATTTACGCTTTCTATCAAATGTTTGTGAGATGGAGAGCTGAACGCTGGCGTGTGACATGGTTGAGACGCTTGGTGACGGAGGTGGTGGTGGTGGTGTTGGTGGTACATCCCCTGTTTGCTGGGCGGCAGGTGCCAACGTTCCTCCAGAGGCGGAGGAAGAGGCCGAGGCGGCAGCAGCAGAATAGGCCGAGGCGGCAGCAGCAGAAGAGGTAGCAGGGGGAGCCTGAGTGACTTCCTTGGTTTTAAGGTGTTTACTCCACTGCAGTTCATGCTTTGCATGCAGGTGCCTGGTCATGCAGGTTGTGCTCAGGTTCAGAACGTTAATGCCTCGCTTCAGGCTCTGATGGCACAGCGTGCAAACCACTCGGGTCTTGTCGTCAGCACATTGTTTGAAGAAGTGCCATGCCAGGGAACTCCTTGAAGCTGCCTTTGGGGTGCTCGGTCCCAGATGGCGGCGGTCAGTAGCAGGCGGAGTCTCTTGGCGGCGGGTGTTCTGCTTTTGCCCACTGCTCCCTCTTTTGCTACGCTGTTGGCTCGGTCTCACCACTGCCTCTTCCTCCGAACTGTGAAAGTCAGTGGCACGACCTTCATTCCATGTGGGGTCTAGGACCTCATCGTCCCCTGCATCGTCTTCCACCCAGTCTTGATCCCTGACCTCCTGTTCAGTCTGCACACTGCAGAAAGACGCAGCAGTTGGCACCTGTGTTTCGTCATCATCAGAGACATGCTGAGGTGGTATTCCCATGTCCTCATCATCAGGAAACATAAGTGGTTGTGCGTCAGTGCATTCTATGTCTTTCACCGCTGGGGAAGGGCTAGGTGGATGCCCTTGGGAAACCCTGCCAGCGGAGTCTTCAAACAGCATAAGAGACTGCTGCATAACTTGAGGCTGAGACAGTTTCCCTGGTATGCATGGGGGTGATGTGACAGACTGATGGGGTTGGTTTTCAGGCGCCATCTGTGCGCTTTCTGCAGAAGACTGGGTGGGAGATAATGTGAACGTGCTGGATCCACTGTCGGCCACCCAATTGACTAATGCCTGTACCTGCTCAGGCCTTACCATCCTTAGAACGGCATTGGGCCCCACCATATATCGCTGTAAATTCTGGCGGCTACTGGGACCTGAGGTAGTTGGTACACTAGGACGTGTGGATGTGGCAGAACGGCCACGTCCTCTCCCAGCACCAGAGGGTCCACTAACACCACCACGACCATGTCCACGTCCGCGTCCCTTACTAGATGTTTTTCTCATTGTTATGGTTCACCACAACAACAAATATATTATTTGGCCCAATGTATTGTATTCAAATTCAGCGGGATATAAATTTGAGGCCTAGTATTTAGGCGCTGGGTGACCGGTATGGATTTAGTGACAGAATTAGACTTGGAAATGCACAGAAGCGTGTGTGTGAAGTTATTCTGAATGACCCTATGTGCACCTTCAATATGATCTACCCTTTTAGGGATAGATTTCAAATAGCTCTGATATAGCAGAAACGACTAAATTATGAAATTGCTAAATTGGGAATTGTATTTCAACCCAGAACAAAAAATGTGCTTTGACGGACACTAAATAACTTTCCCAGCCACAACAGGACAGCGGTAACGAGAGATTTAGCGGGATATAAATTTGAGGCCTAGTATTTAGGCGCTGGGTGACAGGTATGGGTTTAGTGACAGAATTAGATTTGGAAATGCACAGTAGCGGGTGTGTGAAGTTATTCTGAATGACCCTATGTGCACCTTGAATATTATATACCCTTTTAGGGATAGATTTCAAATAGCTCTGATATAGCAGAAACCACTAAATTATGAAATTGCTAAATTGGGAATTGTATTTCAACCCAGAACAAGAAATGTGCTTGAACGGACACTAAATAACTCGCCCAGCTACAGCACTAGGGACAGATTTAGCGGGATATAAATTTGAGGCCTAGTATTTAGGCGCTGGGTGACAGGTATGGGTTTAGTGCCAGAATTAGACTTGGAAATACACAGTAGCGGGTGTGTGTGAAGTTATTCTGAATGACCCAATGTGCACCTTGAATATTATATACCCTTTTAGGGATAGATTTCAAATAGCTCTGATATAGCAGAAACCACTAAATTATGAAATTGCTAAATTGGGAATTGTATTTCAACCCAGAACAAGAAATGTGCTTGAACGGACACTAAATAACTCGCCCAGCTACAGCACTAAGGACAGATTTAGCGGGATATAAATTTGAGGCCTAGTATTTAGGCGCTGGGTGACAGGTATGGGTTTAGTGCCAGAATTAGACTTGGAAATACACAGTAGCGGGTGTGTGTGAAGTTATTCTGAATGACCCAATGTGCACCTTGAATATTATATACCCTTTTAGGGATAGATTTCAAATAGCTCTGATATAGCAGAAACCACTAAATTATGAAATTGCTAAATTGGGAATTGTATTTCAACCCAGAACAAGAAATGTGCTTGAACGGACACTAAATAACTCGCCCAGCTACAGCACTAGGGACAGATTTAGCTGGATATAAATTTGAGGCCTAGTATTTAGGCGCTGGGTGACAGGTATGGGTTTAGTGCCAGAATTAGACTTGGAAATACACAGTAGCGGGTGTGTGTGAAGTTATTCTGAATGACCCAATGTGCACCTTGAATATTATATACCCTTTTAGGGATAGATTTCAAATAGCTCTGATATAGCAGAAACCACTAAATTATGAAATTGCTAAATTGGGAATTGTATTTCAACCCAGAACAAGAAATGTGCTTGAACGGACACTAAATAACTCGCCCAGCTACAGCACTAGGGACAGATTTAGCGGGATATAAATTTGAGGCCTAGTATTTAGGCGCTGGGTGACAGGTATGGGTTTAGTGCCAGAATTAGACTTGGAAATACACAGTAGCGGGTGTGTGTGAAGTTATTCTGAATGACCCAATGTGCACCTTGAATATTATATACCCTTTTAGGGATAGATTTCAAATAGCTCTGATATAGCAGAAACCACTAAATTATGAAATTGCTAAATTGGGAATTGTATTTCAACCCAGAACAAGAAATGTGCTTGAACGGACACTAAATAACTCGCCCAGCTACAGCACTAGGGACAGATTTAGCGGGATATAAATTTGAGGCCTAGTATTTAGGCGCTGGGTGACAGGTATGGGTTTAGTGCCAGAATTAGACTTGGAAATACACAGTAGCGGGTGTGTGTGAAGTTATTCTGAATGACCCAATGTGCACCTTGAATATTATATACCCTTTTAGGGATAGATTTCAAATAGCTCTGATATAGCAGAAACCACTAAATTATGAAATTGCTAAATTGGGAATTGTATTTCAACCCAGAACAAGAAATGTGCTTGAACGGACACTAAATAACTCGCCCAGCTACAGCACTAAGGACAGATTTAGCGGGATATAAATTTGAGGCCTAGTATTTAGGCGCTGGGTGACAGGTATGGGTTTAGTGCCAGAATTAGACTTGGAAATACACAGTAGCGGGTGTGTGTGAAGTTATTCTGAATGACCCAATGTGCACCTTGAATATTATATACCCTTTTAGGGATAGATTTCAAATAGCTCTGATATAGCAGAAACCACTAAATTATGAAATTGCTAAATTGGGAATTGTATTTCAACCCAGAACAAGAAATGTGCTTGAACGGACACTAAATAACTCGCCCAGCTACAGCACTAGGGACAGATTTAGCTGGATATAAATTTGAGGCCTAGTATTTAGGCGCTGGGTGACAGGTATGGGTTTAGTGCCAGAATTAGACTTGGAAATACACAGTAGCGGGTGTGTGTGAAGTTATTCTGAATGACCCAATGTGCACCTTGAATATTATATACCCTTTTAGGGATAGATTTCAAATAGCTCTGATATAGCAGAAACCACTAAATTATGAAATTGCTAAATTGGGAATTGTATTTCAACCCAGAACAAGAAATGTGCTTGAACGGACACTAAATAACTCGCCCAGCTACAGCACTAGGGACAGATTTAGCTGGATATAAATTTGAGGCCTAGTATTTAGGCGCTGGGTGACAGGTATGGGTTTAGTGCCAGAATTAGACTTGGAAATACACAGTAGCGGGTGTGTGTGAAGTTATTCTGAATGACCCAATGTGCACCTTGAATATTATATACCCTTTTAGGGATAGATTTCAAATAGCTCTGATATAGCAGAAACCACTAAATTATGAAATTGCTAAATTGGGAATTGTATTTCAACCCAGAACAAGAAATGTGCTTGAACGGACACTAAATAACTCGCCCAGCTACAGCACTAGGGACATATTTAGCGGGATATAAATTTGAGGCCTAGTATTTAGGCGCTGGGTGACAGGTATGGGTTTAGTGACAGAATTAGACTTGGAAATACACAGTAGCGGGTGTGTGTGAAGTTATTCTGAATGACCCAATGTGCACCTTGAATATTATATACCCTTTTAGGGATAGATTTCAAATAGCTCTGATATAGCAGAAACCACTAAATTATGAAATTGCTAAATTGGGAATTGTATTTCAACCCAGAACAAGAAATGTGCTTGAACGGACACTAAATAACTCGCCCAGCTACAGCACTAGGGACAGATTTAGCGGGATATAAATTTGAGGCCTAGTATTTAGGCGCTGGGTGACAGGTATGGGTTTAGTGCCAGAATTAGACTTGGAAATACACAGTAGCGGGTGTGTGTGAAGTTATTCTGAATGACCCAATGTGCACCTTGAATATTATATACCCTTTTAGGGATAGATTTCAAATAGCTCTGATATAGCAGAAACCACTAAATTATGAAATTGCTAAATTGGGAATTGTATTTCAACCCAGAACAAGAAATGTGCTTGAACGGACACTAAATAACTCGCCCAGCTACAGCACTAGGGACAGATTTAGCTGGATATAAATTTGAGGCCTAGTATTTAGGCGCTGGGTGACAGGTATGGGTTTAGTGCCAGAATTAGACTTGGAAATACACAGTAGCGGGTGTGTGTGAAGTTATTCTGAATGACCCAATGTGCACCTTGAATATTATATACCCTTTTAGGGATAGATTTCAAATAGCTCTGATATAGCAGAAACCACTAAATTATGAAATTGCTAAATTGGGAATTGTATTTCAACCCAGAACAAGAAATGTGCTTGAACGGACACTAAATAACTCGCCCAGCTACAGCACTAAGGACAGATTTAGCGGGATATAAATTTGAGGCCTAGTATTTAGGCGCTGGGTGACCGGTATGGATTTAGTGACAGAATTAGACTGGGATATGGCCAAAAAATAAACAGACTATTGCTGGTTAAATGCACTTGGTGTGACAGCTTCACCCTGATGTAGGCTTTAGCCAAAAAACAACCACACCATTGAGGGTTAAATGCACTTGGTGACAGGCGCAGCTTGCCCCTGATTTAGTATATGGCCAAAAAATGAACAGACTATTGCTGGTTAAATGCACTTGGTGTGACAGCTTCACCCTGATGTAGGCTTTAGCCAAAAAACAACCACACCATTGAGGGTTAAATGCACTTGGTGACAGGCGCAGCTTGCCCCTGATTTTGTATATGGCCAAAAAATGAACAGACTATTGCTGGTTAAATGCACTTGGTGTGACAGCTTCACCCTGATGTAGGCTTTAGCCAAAAAACAACCACACCATTGAGGGTTAAATGCACTTGGTCGCAGCTTGTGCTGGCGCACCACAAGACACAAAATGGCCGCCGATCACCCCAGAAAAATGTGACTGACAAACGGTCTGGGCAGCCTAAAAACAGTGAGCAATTGAGGATCAGCAGCTCAATGATCCACAGCTGCAGATCGATCAGTTAATCAAGTCCTTTGGAGGAGTTAATCTGCCTAATCTCGCCCTACTGTCGCAGCCGCAACCTCTCCCTACGCTAATCAGAGCAGAGTGACGGGCGGCGCTATGTGACTCCAGCTTAAATAGAGGCTGGGTCACATGGTGCTCTGGCCAATCACAGCCATGCCAATAGTAGGCATGGCTGTGATGGCCTCTTGGGGCAAGTAGTATGACGCTTGTTGATTGGCTGCTTTGCAGCCTTTCAAAAAGCGCCAAGAAAGCGTCACAAAAGCGCGAAGAAAGCGACGAACACCGAACCCGAACCCGGACTTTTACGAAAATGTCCGGGTTCGGGTCCGTGTCACGGACACCCCAAAATTCGGTACGAACCCGAACTATACAGTTCGAGTTCGCTCATCCCTAGTCAGAAGCAAACAGAAGGGCGAATAATTTAGAAATGGGAGAGGGAAAAGGGGCCGAGGAAAAGGAACATAGTGTTAAAGGTTACCCCAGGCAACAGTGGAGAGAATGGGATGCTACTAGAAAAAATGAATACTATGAGGATCGGTCAAGTAACTCATGGAATACACAGCAATATAATGGAAACTATAATGGATATGGGAGGAACCCTTACCACCATCAGTGGCCCAATACAAGGAGACCATATCAACAATATGGGCGGCAAAACAATAACCCATATAGATTTATAAAAGAGGATCCCACGATCATGCAAGAAAATATGGTGAGACAAACCGATAAAGGTGTTGAACCAGGGCATATAATGCAGGAAAGGAGACAGCTAGATCAACAGAATTTTCCACACCAAGCGATCAAGGGTGTACAGAGGGGGGAACAAGAAAAACTAGAGAAAGAGCAAGAAAAAAGAAAAACAATCACACCAAACACCAACACACCGCAAAAGAGAAGGTTCACAGAGGAAAAAGAGGGGGAAAAAAGCACAAAATCCGTGAACAAAAAAAGCAAGGTGTGAATGAAGGGATATTTAATCTCAGCAGACACACCTTGTCGGAGTCAGAAAAAGCGGTACTTAAAAAGGGGTTAAAATTTGCGCCATCTAAAAGCCTAAACAAGTTTGATGCCTTTGTAGATATTCATAGATTTATTAGAAAACTGAATATAGCAAAATTTTTTGCAGGGAAAGAACTAGTAAATAACCAAAACAATGTAGAGCAAGAACAAGAATATATACATACGAATTTAAAAGATAATCGAAGTTTTATCCTAAAAATAGAAATAACGAATGCGTAGATGCCTTCAAAAGAAGTATCCTAAATGAACTGGAAAAAATAGAATCTAAAAAGAAAGGGGGCAACCTAACTAAAAAAGAAAGGGATGCATTGAAGGCGCTACAGGATAATCAGGATATAATAATAAAGCCTGCGGATAAAGGGGGAGGAGTGGTTATTATGAATATTGAGGACTATGAAATAGAAGTTCTGAGGCAGCTGGGAGATAATAAGACCTATGCTGTATTGAAAAAAGACCCCCTCCCAGAATATAAAAATAAACTACAAACCTTGGTGAAATATGGTGGCGACAAAGGTATTCTTAATAAAAAGGAAATGGAATATTTGAATATAAAAGAACCGATGACTCCAATTATCTATATACTGCCGAAAATTCATAAGAGTGTCACAAATCCCCCTGGTAGACCTATAGTGTCGGGAATTAATTCCCTCACTAGTAGAATTACGGAGTATATAGATAACTTCTTGCAAAAATATATACCAAAGGCACCCTCTTACTTGAAGGATAGCGGTAGCGTGATTAAAATAATAAACGATTTACAAGGGGTGGGGGAGAACACGTGGATGGCCACCATTGACGTGTCCTCCTTGTATACCATCATCCCCAAAAAATTAGGAATACATGCAATAAGAGAGACACTGTACAATGACCCGGATATGAACAAAATACAGGCTGATTTTATAGTACAATGTGTTGAATTCTGCTTAGAACATAATTACTTCTGGTTTAAGGACCAGTACTACCTGCAGAAGGTCGGAACGGCGATGGGGGCGAAATTCGCCCCCAGTTTCGCGAATATTTTCATGACCATGTGGGAAAAAGAATATATTGACCCTGTTTTAAAAAAATCGGAAAAAAGTGGGACTCTAAAAACCTGGAAAAGGTATATAGATGACTGCTTGTTGATATGGGAGGGTGACAAAAATCAACTTGAGACTTTTATTGTAGGGCTGGAAAACAAAGAATGGAACCTTAGTTTTACTAGCACGGTCAGTGCGGTCTCGGTGGATTTTTTGGACCTAACTATATATGCCGAGGAGGGACAGCTTAAAACTAAAACCTATTTTAAGCCAACAGATGTTAACGGATATATAGATCTAACCAGCTGTCATTATGCCCCGTGGTTATATAATATACCAAAGGGACAGGTCCAGAGAATCCACCGAAACTGCACTGATCAGGCTATATTTAAAGAACAAAGCAATATAATAAAAGAACGTTTTTTGGAAAAAGGTTACAAACATGATGACTTGGAGAGATGTATAAAAGATGTAACTAAAAAACGAGAGGGAACCCCAAAAAAATCGGAATTAAACAAAAAAAACCATGGATTTCCGTTTTTCATTCATAACACAGTTCACACAGTGTTCTGGTGAATTGAAAAACGCAATCAAAAAAAATTGGTCGATTTTAAAAAATGACCCAGTGTTGGGTCTTGTTATTCCTGAACAACCAACAGTCATCTACAAAAAAGCACCCAACCTACAAAACAAATTGGTACATAGCGCTAATAGATTGGAAAATAAAAAAAGTAACAAAAAAACAAAAAATAGCTTCAATTGGTGCGGTTTTTGCATCCCTTGCAAAAACAGGAAAAGAACAGAAAAATTACAAAGTAGCACTACAGTTAAAAGTACCAGTAAGAATAAACAGTTAGAATTGGTGGGCGAGATGACATGTTATAGTAAAGGGGTAATTTATGTACTGGAGTGCCCTTGTGGCCTCCAGTATGTAGGACGGACTATCAGACCTTTGAAAGTTCGTATACAGGAACATATTAGAAATATAAGAAAAGGACTTGAAAGTCATGGGGTATCGGCCCACTATAAAAAAATGTCATCAAAAAAAGCCAGAGGGTCTCAAGTTTATGGGAGTAGAATCCATTCAAAAACATTGGAGGGGAGGAAGTTTCCTGGAGAAAATTAATAAAAAAGAGAGCCAATGGATATATGAACTGGGTACATTACAACCAGGAGGTCTAAATGTAGATTTTGACCTACAGGCTGTGTTAAATTAGAAAGAAGAATTGACAAAACAGAACCCGAGTATTAAGTGTGTCCATGTGAATTGTGACCTAGTAGCAACCGTTTTTCTCCCTTGCGGATTAGGTGATACTGGTATAGGGTTAAAGATGTATGAGGTTAGTAGTGTGAAGGAGCACACCTGACTCTTGACTAACACCAACCCACAAATAAAAAGAAGGGGGAGGGTGAAATTAAGTGTGCCCCTGACGAAGCTCATGGAGTGAAACCCGGGTCGGGCAGTAGCAGTATTATCGATGCTGGGAATTTTATATGACTTTTTTTAACAATTGTCTTGTAAGTATGGACAAATAAAAACTTTTAAATATATATCAACTGAGCTTCACTATTGTAGAAGCACTTGTACCTACAGAAACCTATCAGAATCCGGACAAAAAACTATTGGAGAAATTATCTGGATCATACCTGATTAAAGACCGGGTGGAGACCCTGCAGTAGTGCACGAGAAAGCGGTATATGAGAGAATCTCAACAATCCATTACGGAGGGATTATATCTACGCCTATTTCTTGAAAACGCCGAGTGAGTACAATCTGTGCAGTGCAGGTTACCTTATCATACGGTCTCACACTATTATTACCTTTATAGTTACAGGATATCCAGTTAAAGGATATTTGTAGCCCTCGGTTCTCCTGTATAGGAAGAAGGAAGAAGGATCTAAGTTTGCGTACTGGCCTGAACAAAAAGCGCGGTCCGAAACCCATATACTTTATCCAATGGGAGGAGGAGCAAGCACAGCTTGCTCCTCCTCCCATTGGTTGCTTGATGCACATGGAGGTTACTAGGAGCAGCACACCATATGTGCGGGGTCTGCGCTCCTGAACATAGAAGCCCAACGGCTTAGGTAGGTTTAGCGTAGGACCGCCTGACCTGAGACCACCTTGGCGTTCGGTAGGCGGCTTAGATGTGTTTTGATCAAAATATATTGACTAAGTGTCTCAGACATTATCATATCAGAGTGAGGACTTAGTACATATATAGTGCTTGCATCTGCTTTAATAAGTGCATTATTATCTTATTTCTGTGGTTTTCTTCAATAATATGGCCAGGGACATCCGCAAATTTGTATCATATCGTGCAGGATGTTTTTATCTTAGTTTTTTCTGTGATTTTTTTGTTTCTGTAGTGTTTGCTTGAGGGAGTGGCACCTTCAAGTGTGAATGCGCACCTAGTATCTTGGGAGTAGCATTCCTCTGCACTTTTGCCCCCATCCTCTATCCAATGAGCGCCTTAATTAGGTGGTACATATGGCTGTGCTTGCTCCTCCTCCCATTGGTTGCTTGATGCACATGGAGGTTACTAGGAGCAGTACACCATATGTGCGGGGTCTGCGCTCCTGAACATAGAAGCCCAATGGCTTAGGTAGGTTTAGCGTAGGACCGCCTGACCTGAGACCACCTTGGCGTTCGGTAGGCGGCTTAGATGTGTTTTGATCAAAATATATTGACTAAGTGTCTCAGACATTATCATATCAGAGTGAGGACTTAGTACATATATAGTGCTTGCATCTGCTTTAATAAGTGCATTATTATCTTATTTCTGTGGTTTTCTTCAACTTTTCAGGTCTGCCATTAAATCTTGTATAGCAGACAGGGTGATCCTATCATGTTCAGAGCTTGTATTGGGGCTCATGTTAAAGTCAAACTTTGGCCCTGCTGGAGAGCTTTGGGCAGATCCTCCACTCACATGACTAGTTTTACTTGCAGGAGAACTATGTCCTACCAGCTCCTCATGGACCTTCTGCCTCATGTTGTGCTTGTTGCTGGAGTTCATTGGTGTCTGTGCTGCCTTCTGCATATGCCGGGGGCCATCTTGGATCGGTGCTGCTGTGAAGAAAGAGGTGGGTGTTGTGGGGAAACCGGGGTCTTTCTTCATGCTCATCATCTCCAGTGTCTTCCTGGGGGTGAGTGGGTGGAGAGGGGTCTACTCTTTGGGTGCCTCTGGGGCAGCTTTATAATGCTGTACTCGGCTGTGGATGCTGGAGCTCAGCTATTCTGCTTCTGCTTAGCTCTGCATCCATCTCCGCCCCCTCTAAACTAATCTGATTCATCAGGAATTTTGCAAAAAAATCTTCTTCCATATGAATCCAAAGCTTTCGCTTTGGACGAAACACTCAAAATGGCACCCACAATTTTATTTTTGTAAATTCAGTACACTAGCAAGGAAAACATGCCAATGGAGGATTAAGACAGAGGATCACATGACACTGGGCAAGGCCATGGCTGGTGGGCTTGCCAGCAAATCTTTGCGGGCAGCCTGACAGACAACCAGGAGGGAGGATATTGGGTGGTCCATCAGGCTCTATTAGGCTTTGTGCTAGCTCCAGAGCACAGATGCCATTGTGAGCATAGCCACTGATGTGAAAGGATAAATCTTACAGACACAGGCCAGTAATCTTAAGCTCTTGCAGGTACAGTGTTGGGGTATATTTAGTTAAGTAGATTTAAAGGAAATTTGTCACCAAAATGTTATTGCCAGTTAACAATAAATCTCCCTTTTTAATAATCTGTTTTTATGTTCTGATTGTAGATTTATTTATTCTATTTCCTGAACATTATTATGGGAGCTGCCATCTTGCCTGAGCTGTTCTAAATATCATTTAGAAAATTGCTTTACGGCAGCCCAGGGGTGTATTGGCCGTAGACCCTACAGGAAAATTTCCTGGTGGGCTGATGCCTAGGAGGGCCACCCAAGCCTTCCTCATGGCCACAAGCTAGGTACATAATTATCTGATTCTCTCCTACGCACTTGGCCAGCAGCCGCAGGTGTCCTCCTGAATTCAACTGTATCTATGTCCTCGGGACAAAGATACAATTGAATACTGTGACACAGGTGGGTGTAATGTGTGTTACACTGTGGTATTTGGTTCAGCTGGAGTGGTATATTGCTCTGCACTAAAGTATTGCTGGCCCTGCCTAATGATGTTGCCTTCTGTCAGTTTGGACCTACCTGTAACATGGGGGCCACTATTATGTTTTTTTTCCCAGGGCCTCTTTTAGTTCCCAATCTACCCCAGTGGCAGTCACATGAGCCATAGACTCAATGGTCTGGAGGGGACCTCATTGACTTCTATATGAGAGTTTTCTGGGCATACTCTGTGCCCTGCGCAGAGGTCATTGTACAAGGAAAGAATAGATAAGCTTTGACAATTGCTTATTATGAATGGTGAGTCCTTTCTTATCTATACACAGAGGTGATCAATACAGGGCAGGGATCAGTATGTCACAGTACATGTTGGCATTCATGGTTTCCTCAATAAACTGTAGCTCGCCACAGCTGCCAGAACTCGTGCAGCCCAAAACCATCATGCTTGACTGTAGGCAAGACACACTTGTCTTTGTACTCCTCACCTGGTTGTGGCTGAACTAAATTAGATTATTTTGGTCTCATAAGACCACAGGGCATGGTTCCAGTAATCAATTTCCTTAGTCTCTTTGTCTTCAGCAAACTGTTTGCGGACTTTCTTGTGCATCATCTTTAAAAGAGGCCTCCTTCTGGGACGCCATGCAGACCAATTTGATGCAATGTGCGGGGTATGGTTTGAGCACTGTTGTCAGCGGTTTAGACATTAATGGATGAGTTATTTTGAGGGAACACTGTTATACAAGCTGTACACTGACTACATTTCATTAAAAGGGTCATATCTTCAGTGTTGTAACATGAAAAGCTAAAATAAAATATTTATAAAAATGGGGTGTACTCACTTTTTTGAGAAACTGTACATTTTGCTGCATATTCTTTCCTAAAATCTGTACTTATGCAATCTAGCACAGTTTAGGCTGTTGATAGCAGTGTACAGTGTGTTCATTGCAGAGTACATTTAATTGTGCCTGTAGTGCCTACCATGTCTGCATGTTGGCTTTATGGATATGCTAGTCTACATTTTCTTGCAGAATGGAAAACAAAAGGCCTGTGCCTTCTCATCTAGTGAGAATGTGGATGGATGTGATGGTGCAAACAGCAGTAGCAGTACAGTAGGCAACACCTGTCCAACCAGCTGGCCACAGTTCTCTCTTCCTTCTGGTAGACTACAGATTGAGGACAAAGAGGATGATATTGTGGACGGGATGGCTCACTCATGCTCTCACAGCAGGATGATGTCGATGTCACCTCTGAGTCTGACGCCATGCCTTTGAGCCAGGGGTAAGTGCATCCCTCCTGCTCTTCCTCCTTGCGGCCCAAGAAAAGCCTTTCACTAGCATAATATATGTGTTCCCAATCCTAGTGGGGCACCTTCTTTTTCCTAGCAAGAGGCAACAACACCTCATGTGCTATCAAACATATTTAAGATAGTCTTCCTGTTCATGAGTTGTGTGAGAACAGTCAGTGTTTGGACTCGCGTGAGGAGGTTCAAGCTGAGATGGTGGACCCATAGCTGTGTTGGTGGTGGTAGCAGTAGTAGTGGTACTTATAACCACGGTGGTGATGATAGGAGCAGTGATACCAATGGTGACAGTGACACTTGGGGCAAATACAGAGGAGGGACTTGAGAGGAGGAGACCATGATGACATATCACAGTGTGATAAAAGTGGAAGGGAGGGTAAGGACTATGATGTGTTAAGCACAAATTCGGAGTACGACAGGGGAGCCCAGAAGGAGGTTACATCAGAGGAGGAGGATGGTGGCGATGGCATTAATAGGAGCAGAGGCAATGTAGGGCCAGAATCTCCCCAAAGATTGCCAGGGCCAGATCTGCTTTCATTCTGGTCAGCTCAGAACTGGTGATGCTGCTGATACAATGGGCACATCAAAATATGCCACATCTAGGCCAAGCTCGGATGCTACTAACTATGTGCAAGTATCTCCTATATGGCAGTTTTTCTCCAGAGTGCTGGCAGATAAAAGCACTGCCGTGTGCAAAATTTGCAGGATGAAAATAAGCCGTGGGCATTCAAACATATTCATAGGCACCATGGCTCTATTGCAGCATTATGAGGTGTCATCACCAGATCCAATGGGAAAATAAAACTGGACAGAAATCAGAACAAGACTGTCCTCCTTATCTTAGTCTTCTTTGTAGCACCACATCCACAAGCAGTACAATACCCATGTCATCTGTTGAGGAAGGGTTGAGACGTATGCATATATATATATATCCATACATGCATGCAAATACGTGCATGCATGTGTGATATATATGCATGCACTGACTGCCACATCATAGGATGATGTGCGCAGATGTGCCCAGCATCTGCGCACATCTGCCCCTATGGGCAGGGAAGTGTATTCAATTCCCCATGTTTAGAGTAAAACTTGTGGTGATAGCCTGTAGGATAACACCTGATTAGTATCTAGTCCACTTTTGTTCAGGCCCCAAACAATCAGACTCTCTGGCACCGTTTGTCAGGGTAACAAAAGACATCATAAACCTGTTTTCCACACCTCTGCCCCATGGCTAAACTCCATGCCCCTACTCCCTGCATTTTGGGACATGGGGGGGGGGGGGGGACTCTGGGGATTTGAGGAAGGCACACTATGATGTCACATGCCTGATGAGGGGAGAGGTGGGCTGTTTCTGGGGCTGATATAGGAGCCCCAAGCGAGGAAAAAGGTCTAATGCAACCAGACGAGAATCAGAGAGACATGGGAGAGAGCAGCTCACCTGGAGAAGGCCTACTCTGGAAGGATTAAGTATCTACCTGTCTAGCCCCTAACTACCCCTCACATACCCCCTATATCCCCAACAATAGTAACCCCTTCCCTGCCACCAAATCCTTCATCCACTTCTACCATTGCCCTGTACCTCAGCAATCACTTGCAAGGTATTCCCTAACCACCTAACAGGAGCATCCCTGTTCCCTATACTATCACTTGCAAGGTATTAACCCTTGATCCTAACAGGAGCATCCCTGTTATCACTTGCAAGGTATTAACCCTTGCATTGCTGGATCCCTACCCTTTAGTTCCCCTTACCCGAATCCTATACTTGCAAGGTATTAACCCTTGCATTGCTGGACCCCTACCCAATGTCTGTGGCCTGCATTCACCCCTGCAGTGTCACCAATAACCCTTCGTCGTACTCTTAGGGATAGAATTAGACAGGTGGGGTGGGCTGCTAATACGTGTGTGTGTATTGTATAGTTAGTTTGTGGGTGAAATTTGGGAACTGTGTAGTGTAGTTTAGTGCTGTATTTATAGTACTGTATTGTTAGTGTATTGTGTGCGTAGTGTATTGTTGGTAGAGTTGAGCGAACACCTGGATGTTCGGGTTCGAGAGGTTCGGCCGAACTTCCCGGAAATGTTCGGGTTCGGGATCCGAACCCGACCCGAACTTCAAGTCAATGGGGACCCAAACTTTTCGGCACTAAAAAAGCTGTAAAACATCCCAGGAAAGGGCTAGGGGGCTGCAAAAGGCAGTAAAATGTAGTTAAATCCCCTGCAAACAAATGTGGATAGGGAAATGAATAAAAATAAAAATAAAATAAATAAAAATTAACCAATATCAATTGGAGAGAGGTCCCATAGCAGAGAATCAGGCTTTATGTCACCCACCACTGGAACACACCACTGTCAGATATTTAGACCCCGGCACCCAGACAGAGGAGAGAGGTCCCATAGCAGAGAATCAGGCTTCATGTCATAGCAGAGAATCATGCTTCATGTCACCCAACACTGGAACAGGCCACTGTCAGATATTTTTAGGCCCCGGCACCCAGACAGAGGAGAGAGGTCCCATAGCAGAGAATCAGGCTTCAAGTCATAGCAGAGAATCAGGCTGCATGTCACACACCACTGGAACAGGCCATTGTAAGATATTTTTAGGCCCCGGCACCCAGACAGAGGAGAGAGGTCCCATAGCAGAGAATCAGGCTTCATGTCATAGCAGAGAATCAGGCTTCATGTCATAGCAGAGAATCAGGCTTCATGTCATAGCAGAGAATCAGGCTTCATGTCACCCAACACTGGAACAGGCCACTGTCAGATATTTTTAGGCCACGGCACCCAGACAAAGGAGAGAGGTCCCATAGCAGAGAATCAGGCTTCATGTCATAGCAGAGAATCAGGCTTCATGTCACCCACCACTGGAACAGGCCATTGTCAGATATTTTTAGGCCCCGGCACCCAGACAGAGGAGAGAGATCCCATAACAGAGAATCAGGCTTCATGTCATAGCAGAGAATCAGGCTTCATGTCATAGCAGAGAATCAGGCTTCATGTCATAGCAGAGAATCAGGCTTCGTGTCATAGCAGAGAATCAGGCTTCATGTCATAGCAGAGAATCAGGCTTTATGTCACCCAACACTAGAACAGGCCACTGTCAGATATTTTTAGGCCCCGGCACCCAGACAGAGGAGAGAGGTCCCATAGCAGAGAATCAGGCTTCATGTCATAGCAGAGAATCAGGCTTTATGTCACCCACCACTGGAACAGGCCATTGTCAGATATGTTTAGTCCCCGGCACCCAGACAGAGGAGAGAGGTCCCATAGCAGAGAATCAGGCTTCATGTCATAGCAGAGAATCAGGCTTCATGTCATAGCAGAGAATCAGGCTTCATGTCACCCAACACTAGAACAGGCCACTGTCAGATATTTTTAGGCCCCAGCACCCAGACAGAGGAGAGAGGTCCCATAGCAGAGAATCAGGCTTCATGTCATAGCAGAGAATCAGGCTTCATGTCACCCACCACTGGAACAGGCCATTGTCAGATATTTTGAGGCCCCGGCACCCAGACAGAGGAGAAAGGTCCCATAGCAGAGAATCAGGCTTCATGTCATAGCAGAGAATCAGGCTTCATGTCATAGCAGAGAATCAGGCTTCATGTCACCCAACACTGGAACAGGCCACTGTCAGATATTTTTAGGCCCCGGCACCCAGACAGAGGAAAGAGGTCCCATATCAGAGAATCAGGCTTTATATCATAGCAGAGAATCAGGCTTCATGTCACCCACCACTGGAACATGCCATTGTCAGATATTTTTAGGCCCCGGCACCCAGACAGAGGAGAGAGGTCCCATAGCAGAGAATCAGGCTTCATGTCATAGCAGAGAATCAGGCTTCATGTCACCCAACACTGGAACAGGCCACGGTCAGATATTTTTAGGCCCCGGCACCCAGACAGAGGAGAGAGGTCCCATAGCAGAGAATCAGGCTTCATGTCATAGCAGAGAATCAGGCTTAATGTCACCCACCACTGGATCAGGCCACTGTCAGATATTTTTAGGCCCCGGCACCCAGACAGAGGTCCCATAGCAGAGAATTAGGTTTCATGCCATAGCAGAGAATCATGCTTTATGTCACCCACCACTGGAACAGCCCATTGTCAGATATTTTTAGGCCCCAGCACCCAGACAGAGGAGATAGGTCCCATAGCAGAGAATCAGGCTTCATGTCACCCAACACTGGAACAGGCCACTGTCAGATATTTTTAGGCCCCAGCACCCAGACAGAGGAGAGAGTTCCCATAGCAGAGAATCAGGCTTCATGTCATAGCAGAGAATCAGGCTTCATGTCACCCACCACTGGAACAGGCCATTGTCAGATATTTTTAGGCCCCGGCACCCAGACAGAGGAGAGAGGTCCCATAGCAGAGAATCAGGCTTCATGTCATAGCAGAGAACCAGGATTCATGTCATAGCAGAGAATCAGGCTTCATGTCATAGCAGAGAATCAGGCTTAATGTCATAGCAGAGTATCAGGCTTCATGTCACCCAACACTGGAACAGGCCATTGTCAGATATTTTTAGGCCCCGGCACCCAGACATAGGAGAGAGGTCCCATAGCAGAGAATCAGGCTTCATGTCATAGCAGAGAATCATGCTTCATGTCACCCAACACTGGAACAGGCCACTGTCAGATATTTTTAGGCCTCGGCACCCAGACAGAGGAGAGAGGTCCCATAGCAGAGAATCAGGCTTCATGTCAAAGCAGAGAATCAGGCTTCATGTCACCCACCACTGGAACAGGCCACTGTCAGATATTTTTAGGCCCCGGCACCCAGACAGAGGAGAGAGGTCCCATAGCAGAGAATCAGGCTTCATGTCATAGCAGAGAATCATGCTTCATGTCACCCAACACTGGAACAGGCCACTGTCAGAAAATTTTAGGCCCCGGCACCCAGACAGAGGAGAGGTTCATTCAAGTGCCCTGGAGTACAATAATATATGGTTAAAAGGAGGTAGTTATAAATGTCTAATCTGCACAAGGGATGGACAGGTCCTGTGGGATCCATGCCTGGTTCATTTTTATGAACGTCAGCTTGTCCACATTGGCTGTAGACAGGCGGCTGCGTTTGTCTGTAATGACGCCCCCCGCCGTGCTTAATACACGTTCAGACAAAACGCTGGCCGCCGGGCAGGCAAGCACCTCCAAGGCATAAAAGGCTAGCTCTGGCCACGTGGACAATTTAGAGACCCAGAAGTTCAATGGGGCCGAACCATCAGTCAGTACGTGGAGGTGTGTGCACACGTACTGTTCCACCATGTTAGTGAAATGTTGCCACCTGCTAACACGTTCCTTATCAGATGGTGGTGCAGTTAGCTGTGGCGTGTTGACAAAACTTTTCCACATCTCTGCCATGCTAACCCTGCCCTCAGAGGAGCTGGCCGTGACACAGCTGCGTTGGCGACCTCTTGATCCTCCTCTGCCTTCGCCTTGGGCTTCCACTTGTTCCCCTGTGACATTTGGGAATGCTCTCAGTAGCGCGTCTACCAATGTGCGCTTGTACTTGCGCATCTTCCTATCACGCTCCAGTGCAGGAAGTAAGGTTGGCACATTGTCTTTGTACCGTGGATCCAGCAGGGTGGCAACCCAGTAGTCCGCACACGTTAAAATGTGGGCAACTCCGCTGTCGTTGCTCAGGCACTGCAGCATGTAGTCGCTCTTGTGTGCCAGGCTGCCCAGAGGTAAGGACAAGCTGTCCTCTGTGGGAAGCGTATCGTCATCGTCATGCGTTTCCCCCCAGCCACGCACCAGTGATGGGCCCGAGCTGCGTTGGGTGCCACCCCGCTGTGACCATGCTTCATCCTCATCCTCCTCGTCCTCCAGTAGTGGGCCCTGGCTGGCCACATTTGTACCTGGCCTCTGCTGTTGCAAAAAACCTCCCTCTGAGTCACTTCGAAGAGACTGGCCTGAAAGTGCTAAAAATGACCCCTCTTCCTCCTCCTCCTCCTCCTCCTCCTGGGCCACCTCCTCTTCCATCATCGCCCTAAGTGTTTTCTCAAGGAGACATAGAAGTGGTATTGTAATGCTGATAACGGCGTCATCGCCACTGGCCATGTTGGTGGAGTACTCGAAACAGCGCAACAGGGCACACAGGTCTCGCATGGAGGCCCAGTCATTGGTGGTGAAGTGGTGCTGTTCCGCAGTGCGACTGACCCGTGCGTGCTGCAGCTGAAACTCCACTATGGCCTGCTGCTGCTCGCACAGTCTGTCCAGCATGTGCAAGGTGGAGTTTGCATATGAGGCGGTGAGCGGGAAGGCCGAAGTTACGCTGTAGCGCAGACAGGCGAGCAGTGGCAGGATGTGAACGCCGGAAGCGCGAACAGACGGCCCGCACTTTATGCATCAGCTCTGACATGTCGGGGTAGTTGTGAATGAACTTCTGCACCACCAAATTCAGCACATGTGCCAGGCAAGGGATGTGCGTCAAACCGGCTAGTCCCAGAGCTGCAACGAGATTTCGCCCATTATCGCACACCACCAGGCCGGGCTTGAGGCTCACCGGCAGCAACCACTCGTCGGTCTGTTGTTCTATACCCCGCCATAACTCTTGTGCGGTGTGGGGCCTGTCCCCCAAACATATGAGTTTCAGAATGGCCTGCTGACGTTTACCACGGGCTGTGCTGAAGTTGGTGGTGAAGGTGTGTGGCTGACTGGATGAGCAGGTGGAAGAAGAGGAGGAGGAAGCCGAGTAGGAGGAGGAGGCAACAGGAGGCAAAGAATGTTGCCCTGCGATCCTTGGCGGCGGAAGGACGTGCGCCAAACAGCTCTCCGCCTGGGGCCCAGCCACCACTACATTTACCCAGTGTGCAGTTAGGGAGATATAGCGTCCCTGGCTGTGCTTACTGGTCCACGTATCTGTGGTTAGGTGGACCTTGCCACAGGTGGCGTTGCGCAGTGAACACTTGATTTTATCGGATACTTGGTTGTGCAGGGAAGGCACGGCTCTCTTGGAGAAGTAGTGGCGGCTGGGAACAACATACTGTGGGACAGCAAGCGACATGAGCTGTTTGAAGCTGTCTGTGTCCACCAGCCTGAATGACAGCATTTCATAGGCCAGTAGTTTATAAATGCTGGCATTCAGGGCCAGAGATCGAGGGTGGCTAGGTGGGATTTACGCTTTCTCTCAAATGCTTGAGATGGTTGAGATGCTTGTTTGCTGGGCGGCAGGTGCCAACGTTCTTCCAGAGGCGGAGGAAGAGGCCGAGGCGGCAGCAGCAGAAGAGGCCGAGGCGGCAGAAGAGGTAGCAAGGGGAGCCTGAGTGAGTTCCTTGTTTTTAAGGTGTTTACTCCACTGCAGTTCATGCTTTGTATGCAGGTGCCTGGTCATGCAGGTTGTGCTAAGGTTCAGAACGTTAATGCCTCGCTTCAGGCTCTGATGGCACAGCGTGCAAACCACTCGGGTCTTGTCGTCAGCACATTGTTTGAAGAAGTGCCATGCCAGGGAACTCCTTGAAGATGCCTTTGGGGTGCTCGGTCCCAGATGGCGGCGGTCAGTAGCAGACGGAGTCTCTTGGCTGCGGGTGTTCTGCTTTTGCCCACTGCTCCCTCTTTTGCTACGCTGTTGGCTCGGTCTCACCACTGCCTTTTCCTCCGAACTGTGAAAGTCAGTGGCACGACCTTCATTCCATGTGGGGTCTAGGACCTCATCGTCCCCTGCATCGTCTTCCACCCAGTCTTCCTCCCTGACCTCCTGTTCAGTCTGCACACTGCCGAAAGACGCAGCAGTTGGCACCTGTGTTTCGTCATCATCAGAGACATGCTGAGGTGGTATTCCCATGTCCTCATCATCAGGAAACATAAGTGGTTGTGCGTCAGTGCATTCTATGTCTTCCATTGCTGGGGAAGGGCTAGGTGGATGCCCTTGGGAAACCCTGCCAGCAGAGTCTTCAAACAGCATAAGAGACTGCTGCAAACCTTGAGGCTCAGACAGTTTCCCTGATATGCATGGGGGTGATGTGACAGACTGATGGGGTTGGTTTTCAGGTGCCATCTGTGCGCTTTCTGCAGAAGACTGGGTGGGAGATAATGTGAACGTGCTGGATCCACTGTCGGCCACCCAATTGACTAATGCCTGTACCTGCTCAGGCCTTACCATCCTTAGAACGGCATTGGGCCCCACCAAATATCGCTGTAAATTATGGCGGCTACTGGGACCTGAGGTAGTTGGTTCACTAGGACGTGTGGCTGTGGCAGAACGGCCACGTCCTCTCCCAGCACCAGAGGGTCCACTAACACCACCACGACCATGTCCGCATCCGCGTCCCTTACTAGATGTTTTTCTCATTGTTACCATTCACCACAATAAGAAAAAAATTATTTGGCCCAATGTATTGAATTCAAATTCAGGTCTTTTTTTACAGACACCTAACACTATCTGGCTATCTGTTTAGGTACCGTATTACACTAATACAGGCACAGCAATAACGACAGATTTAGCTGAATATAAATTGTAGGCCTAGTATTTAGGCGCTGGATGACAGGTATACGTTTACGGACAGAATTAGACTTGGAAATGCACGGTAGCGTGTGAAGTTGACCCTATCCGCACATTCAATCTAATATACCCTTTTATGGATAGATTTAAAGTTGGCCTGATACAGCAGAAACCACTGATTTAGGGAATTGCTAAGTTGGGAATTGTATTTCAACCCAGAACAAAAACTGTGCTTTGGCGGACACTAAATGAATTGACCAGCCACAGCAATAAACACAGATTTAGCTGAATATAAATTTTAGGCCTATTATTTAGGCGCTGGATGACAGGTATACGTTTACGGACAGAATTAGACTTGGAAATGCATGGTAGCGTGTAAAGTTATTGAGGATGACCCTATCAGCACCTTCAATCTAATATACCCTTTTATGGATAGATTTAAAGTTGGCCTGATACAGCATAAACCACTGATTTAGGGAATTGCTAAGTTGGGAATTGTATTTCAACCCAGAACAAAAATATATCCTTTGCCAGACAGCAGACAGTATTACAATTGGCTAGCCACAGCTGAAACACCAGATTTAGGGTACTGCTATTTTGGCAATTGTATTTCACCCCTCAATAAAATAGCAAGCACAGCCAAGCCCCTGATGTAGGATATAGCAAAAAACAACAACACACTATTGATGGTTAAATGGACTTGGTGGCAGCTTGTGCTGGCACACCACAAGACACAAAATGGCCGCCGATCACCCAAGAAAAAAGTGACTGAAAAACGCTCTGTGCAGCCTAAAAACAGTGAGCAATTGAATATCAGAAGATGAATGATTCACAGCTGTAGATCGATCACTTCACTAAAAGTTTTTTTGCTGAGTAAATCCCTGCCTAGTGCCTAATCTTGCCCTAACAGCAGCAGCTGCATCCTCTCCCTGCACTGTTCAGAGCAGAGTGACGTGCGGCGCTATGTGACTCCAGCTTAAATAGAGGCTGGGTCACATGCTGCACTGGCCAATCACAGCCATGCCAATAGTAGGCATGGCTGTGATGGCCTCTTGGGGCAAGTAGTATGACGCTTGTTGATTGGCTGCTTTGCAGCCTTTCAAAAAGCGCCAAGAAAGCGACGAACACCGAACCCGAACCCGGACTTTTATGAAAATGTTCGGGTTCGGGTCCGTGTCACGGACACCCCAAAATTCGGTACGAACCCGAACTATACAGTTCGGGTTCGCTCATCCCTACTCAGGACCCCTTTTTCATGATCAGTGGGTGTTCCAGCAGTCAGACCTCCTTTCCATCAAATTATACACAGCACGTATCCGTGGTTACGACTACCCTGCAATCCAGCAGTGGTGGCATTGCTTACACAATATAGGGAAAGGCTGGAAGTGTGCATAGGCCAACACCTTTACCTATAGTGTGCAAGCACGGCCACCACTGCTGGATTCCAGAGTGGTCAAAACCATGGATATGAGCAGTGTATAATGTGGAAGAAAAGAGCCAATATGGAGAATCAGAATACATTAGTAAGTGCCTTGTATTAACTTTCTCTACATAATAAATGCCATTTGTTGAATTGAGGCAGCCCTTTTAAATGTGCTACACTTAATAGGGTTAGGTAAAAATGTCTTGGTGCGGGCATTGTGTGTTTCCTATGTGTGATAGAAACTACATGTGTCTTGTTTCTGACTGACTTAAGAGCAGGATATCCATATACGTGTAAGGCCACTTTCACACTTGCGGTAGCAGGGTTCGGCAGGCTATTCCAGTGGGGGAAAAACCTGCCAGATCCGTGATTACGCTAGCCCAATGTGCCGCTGGAGGTCCGCTCCGGCCCCATTCACTATAATGGGGGCGGCCCAGAGGTTTGTCCATAGCACGGCAAACATGCCGAGAGGCGGCAGGACAAAAACTTCAGTGGACTTCCGGCAGCATGGTGGGCTAGCGTTAGCACAGGTGCGGCAGGCTGTTCCCCCGTCAGAACATCCTGCCGGACCCTACTACTGCAAGTGTGAAAGTAGCCTAAATTCTGCCACATGTATGTTTGTGCATTTTGCTGTGAGTGTCTACCATCATACTTCATCTTTAATATTTCTGTTATCACTGTAAGTGCTCATGAACACGATTGTTGGATGTTTTGCAGTCCGCAAATTGCGGATCTGCAAAACATGGATACCGGGTGTGTAAATTCGACATTATGTGGAACAGAACAGCTGGCCTCTAATAGAACGGTCTTATCCTTGTCTTTAATGCCAAAAATAATAGGACATGTTCGTGCGTAACGGCCATGCGGACATACAGACACGGAATGTACGTGGAGTCATTTCCGTTCTTTTGCGGCCCCATTGAAGTGAATGGTTTCACATACAGACCACAAAAAAAATGGTACGGACATGAAAAAAATATAAGTTTGTGTGCAAACTTTCCCGCGTCACAGACGTTCCCGCGACAGGTGGCAGGAGATTGGTGAGACTGGCAACCAGTGGTTTGATCTGACATATTTTCCGTTTGGTTTAAATGATGTCTGTGTTGTTTTTGGTGCTTACCACACCTTTTTTCCCCAGGTGTGGCTATTATGGTCATTTAACCTTCTCTATTTATTATTTTTTCTCCCAGTATGCTATGCGGTTTATAGCTTCTGTTTGAGTTGTGCATAGCTGGTGTATGGATCTCGACTGATTTCCTGGTGCTGTCATAGCCACTTGAAGTTAAGTGTTTTCTTTCCCTTTTGTATTTTGTTTTGGTTATTTTGTGTGTTGCATTTCCCTATCATTTGCATTAAGGCCTGAGAGAGACTCCTGTTCGTCCTTCCTTTTTGAGGAACAGGTTGTCTCAGTCCTGACATTAGTACCAGGGTCCTATAGGGTGAGTTAGGACACAAAGTATTCCTATGTATGAACTCACCTACCTCTGGGGTCTGTTCATACTAGTAGTTAGTCAGGACTTTGATTAGGGTTTTACTAGGACGTGTACATCTCCTTTCCCTAGTTTCCAGGCCTTATTCCCTCACCCCTTTTCCTCCTATGTCCAGTGTGGTGTTTCCCTCCCACATCCGGATGTGACAATCAGTTACACTGTTGGGCCCTAGGTACCCCAGTCAACACTGACTATAACACATGACTAAGGAGATCAGGCATCTGGGTTAAGCTCACAGTTTCTTCTGTTACTGTTTTTGTTTTCTTAAGATTAAATTCCATCTTTACAGATATCTCTTCATTGCACCTGTAAGCCTTCTTCCTATGTGTAGGGCTGTAAAGAAATCAAATATCAGCATGCAGTCACCAGACCAAGGCACAAAAAATTGTCACAATACTATTATATGATACAAAAACTGTGTAATACAAAGGGTTTTGCAGCAATTGACAGTGCAATATTTTTGTGCTATTAATATTTAATAATTAATAATAACTAACATTCTGTTCTATTAATAATGTATTAATATTTTATGTTCTAGTAAATGTAATATGCCTGTTTGTGTTTCTTCCTAATTTCTAACTGTGCCATCACAACATGCCGCAGCAAGGCCAAAAATCTAAATAAATACTTTGTTGACAGGTTTGTCCGGCTAATATTTTTGGAGCCTATTTGTCTTAAAAAAATAAAAACATGGGGAAAAAAACTCCAGAACCATGAATGATCAGGCAAGTTTGTTTAGAGTCTCCCCCCTCTAGCCCCCCCCGCGGGTTACTAAATCCTGGCATAGCATATGTGTACTCTGTAACCAAGCCAGGATTAGCTGAGGGGAGCGGCTCCTGCCTGTGCCTGCTTCGCTAAGCTAAGAGCTAACATGCAGGACTATTAACTTAGCAATGCCAGGATTTAGTAAACCTCGGGTGGAGGGATGGGGGGTGCACGGGCAGGGGCAGCAATATATGCTCCTGTCTATACTTCGTGTGCTGCGGTCCCATTCATAAACTGTAGACTCCATACTCCCAACACTGCGAAAAGTGGATTTTAAGTGTGCAGTGACCAGGAACGGGGTAGACAAATAGTTTGTAATTTTGTTCGTGATGCCAATTGTAGTGGGTGCAGGGTACTATCACAGGGCCCTTCCAAGATGTTATAACTCACGCCCCAGGTTTGGAATGCCAGAGTGGTGTGATTGCCTATAATGTCTCTAATATGGTGATGATAATGTAGTGTCAACTGTGTCTCCTGCCTGGGTATGGCTGGACTCCTGGCTCCTGACTCACTTGCAATAAATTGAGTGTAGTGATAGTAGGAGTAACAGAGGAATTTTGCAGCAGAAATTGATGTCCAGACCTTTAGATAAAGTTCAAACTTGGCTTTACTGAAGATAACTTTCATCCAAGCAAAATACAGCTTTGGTCCCAGCAGGCTTTGGCAATGGAATACATCTTCTGCACTATAAATCTGGTGCTTGCAGAAAAAGACATCTGCTTGTTAGCTCTGCAACTGTGGCAGGAATTAGGCTTCTGCACTTCTCTTTATCTTCTGCTGTATGGGGACTGACTAGCTGAGGAGGAATATGGCTTCTCCTAGGTCTCTGGACTTTACTCACAGATAGGCTCACTGGGAATGCTTTCTGGAACTCTGGAGATTGTCTGCTTTCTTCATCCAGCCGAGGCTGAGAGTTCTCAGGCTGGGGAGGTGATCAGTGTCTCAGCCTGGCTTTCTTCCCTAGACAGGGGAACTCCTGACACACATACCCTACCCATAGCAGGGGGTGGGCTACACTCAACCTAACTTCCTTCTCCACCCAAGGTGTAGGATGTGGGAACAGTCCACACCTGCACAGACGGGGAGCTAAGCTGGAATGAACCATTTCAGCCTTGATATACTAAACTGAAACTAATTCCTTACCAATCCATTGCTGCCACCTGCTCGTGAACATGGAAAATTGCAAGGATATTTACATTTAGGGCTTCTGTCACCCCCCAAACAGCAATTTTCAGTATTGGACTTAATATAATTGCTAATGTATGCAGAGTCCATATATACCCCTCTTACCTCTGGCTGTGCTTGAAATTCTTTAAAAATAGTACTTTTGTGATATGCAAATTCACTACCAGAAAGTTGGGTGGTTATTTGCTGGTAGCCGCCGCATCCTCAGTCTAAAAAAACTCCCCCTCCTCCACTTGATTGACAGGGCCAGCGAGCGCTCTCCTCCTTCCGCTGGCCTTGTCTGCAGCTGAAATCCTGCGCCGTACCAGTCCTCATTCGGCGCAGGCGCTCTGAGAGAAAGCTTGCTTGGCTGCTCCTTCCTCAGTGCGCCTGCGTCGGTGCCGTCAGCCCTACACCCAGAAGAGAAGGCGCCGGCATCGCTGGTAAGGAGGCGGAGAGTCCGGTGACGTCGCTGGATGCTTAATTCAGGTAAGTATTTGCCTAATAAGCATGCAGCCACTACAACCACCAATGAAATGGGGTGCTATTATTTTACAAAAAGTATATTTAGACACACTATACCACTAATGCTTATAAATAATATACCCATAATTAATAAATATATATAATTAATAAATATATGTGATATATATACATATATTTATATATGTGGGATATGAAATGAAAAATAGATGAGCAGCACACAAATCCAGGAGGTACAATTACTTGAAATGGATCGCGGACTTGGAACCAATTAGGTATATGTAAAAAAAGAATCCAAGGCAGCACACAGATATCCGTGAAAAACAAAGGGTATTTTATTCACCCATGTGTGAACAGCAACGTTTCAGCTCTCTCTATGGAGCCTTTATCAAGCCATAATACTCAATGCAAACGCAGGTACTCATAAAGCATACAAAATTAACAAAACGTGAATACATGATTATATTCCAATTAATACATAAACATTAATAAAATCAGTGAATCTCGACTGTACATGATTATAATATGAAAGGTATAGCCACACAAAACGAATTATCAAAAAAGTGCCAAGTGTCATAAATATCGGTCATCGATACATACAGTTATACAGCATAAAAATCGTCAATTGATAATCTCTTGCAGGTGCATATGATTGTGTTAATTAAAATTTCATTTACTTGTGGATATCTTATATGTCTCTGGAGACGGCAGGACTCACTCGGCGTCCGGAACATGACACTGCGCAGGCGTGGGGAATGTTACATCCTGCGAGACTGTCTAAGACATACAGCAGCCAACGGCCCACAATCAAGATGGCGGCTCGGCATCACACTCGGACCGAGCATGTTCTCTCCCAAAGCTATGCAGGCATAAACCAACAGGCACGGCGATCATGTGACCAGTCACCTGACAATCATGCATAGCAACGGACCTGTTATACTATTGATTTCCAAGTTACTCATCCATAACAAGGGGGGTCCAGCGGTATGAAACAGGCTAATGGCAAACGCCACTATCACCCTTAACCACCTAATCCCCATATTTATAAACTTAAAATTGTCAATTTACAGGTCTGCACAGTATAGACTTTCACACCTGTTCTCCATATATGTAAAGCCTCCGCCTGGGAAACCAGACCAGAGACAACACACCATAGTGGGTCCAGCGAACACAGACGTCACCGTAAAGTGACTCCATGTCCCAGTCCCCACAGTGGGAGGACCAAGCAAACACACATAGACACTGTCAGTGTTAAAAAGTCGTCCTACACATGTGCCATGCCTGCAGTCACCATCCATCCATGTTCTATCAGGGAAACTCACAGTCGCAAAACGCGTGTGATGCCAAGTCCCACACCGCCCATATTGCCGGGCAGCAAGTATATATTCATAAAAATACTTAATTCAAAAAAGTATTACAAAAAAGGGGCGTGGCGATGGGGTCTAATGTAGCACCCACTTACGCCAATATTTTTATGAGGTGCTTTGAGGAGGATGTCGTCCATGTGTCACAACACCGCAGCCATTTGCTGCGGTGGTGGAGATACATTGACGACATCTTCCTCATATGGACTGGTAGTGTTGATCAACTTGATGAGTTTCATGTGTTCCTCAATAGTGTCAATAGGGACCTCCAATTCACCCTGGTCCATTCTGGTACTGAACTACAGTTCTTAGACACCACAGTCATTTACAATCAGGGCAAGTTGCATACACAGTTATACACTAAGCCCACGGATAAAAATACTCTCCTTTGCTTTAACAGTGGTCATCCACGTAGTATGCTTAAGTATCTACCCTTTTCCCAGTTCCTTAGGGTCAAACGCATAGTTTCTGAACCAGAGCAGGTTGACCTGGCTTTGGACAACATGGCCAAGAAATTTCAAAAAAGGGGGTATCCTGCCCAACTTCTCGATTCCCACAAAAACAAGGTTCTTAGCCTAGACAGGAGTAGTATTTTGAGAAGGGGGACAACCGACAGGTCTTCCACTCGGATTCCCTTTATCTCAAAATACACGGAACAAAGTGAGGAAATTAATCGCATTATTAAGCAACATTGGGGGATCATGGGTGGGTGTCATAGCGAGATCCTAGAATTTAGATCCCCTCCCCTTGCGTGACCAACTCGTTAGAGCAGATATTGGACCTAGATCCAAGTCCGTCCAAACCTCCTTAACCATACATGGCAAGGGCAGCTTCCCCTGCCTTTGCTGTATTGATTGCAAATATATGGGCAGGGGCAGTGCTTTTGTCCATCCTATCACTGGAGTTTCATACCCGATCCAATTTCACCTTACATGTAATTCCAATTACGTAATTTATGTTTTGATTTGTCCATGCAAATTATTATATGTGGGTGAAACGTCGACGGATCTCAAAACGCGGTTGAACAATCACAGATTGTCTATACGTAAAAAAAGAAAGGACCTCCCTGTTGCCAAACATTTTACGGAGCTTCAACACTCCGAAAAAGATCTTAAATGTTGGGCTATTGATCTTGTACCCATGCCAAGACGTGGGGGCAACAGGGTGTTGATCCTTGGAAAAAGAGAGCTCTTTTGGATCTATACTCTTAATAGCTTGAGACCTAATGGGCTCAATGTTGATTACAATCCGGGGATATATGTTTAGAGGAGCAGTTTGCCCTATAATGTTTTTTCTTTGCGATATGTGACTCTCTTCTGGTGTTACATAGTGTACTATGAACACTATTAAGCCATTATTTTCATTTTTCTTTCCTTTTTATTTTCACAGATAAGAGTGATGCTGCGGGTTGGAGAAGTGGGATGTACCCGATGTGTCCCGTATCTGCCTACATGTCTCTATTCAGTGTGCATGATGGTTTTTTAGCTTCATCTACACTTTTTAAGTTATGCCTGTTATATGATGCCACCTGTGTGTCCTATATTGTATGTGTCCCCATTGGGGATTGTTGGCCTTTTGTGATATGTCCGCTGCGGACATCATTACATTTTGTCCATCTATGAGGTGGGTCTGCATCTCCATTAAGCTGAATCCTCTCCTCTGTCCCTCATGGGTGCATGGTATGGTACACGGCACTATTTCCTTGTTGCGATGTCCTGTCTACTGATTACATGGCTATGCGCACGCACACTAGTGGGTATTTTATATTCTTTATTCTTTTTCCTTTTTAAGATGGCTGACTAAGTGTTTTTTTGGTCTGCGCATGCTCTCGCTATTACATGCGACGGAATATACTATATCGCATCGTTGATGCGATTTTGTGCTGACGCTTTTTTCCATTGGAAAGTTTTTTTACCTCTTTCAAGATGGCCTACGAAGCATTTCCATACTTGCGTGCATGCTCCAACTACTTCAGGTGATGAGGTTACGCCGTGATCTTTATGCGACTTGGCGCCTGCGCACTGTTTCCATCGGAACGCCGGACGTGGCGGTATACGACATGTGTGGCATGGGAAACGGCACCGGGTATGTCATCGCTCCCCCCTCCCTTTGGCAGCATCATTTCTCTTCGTCCCTCCCACATTCTGTGCATAATGTATTCACTTTACATTGTATTTTGTACACATTAATGATATATATTGTTGCTGATGAATATGACACTGTTATTTATGCTCTCTGATTTTTTTATGCATGTACTATTTGCACTTTATTGTACACTTTCTGTTCATTGATTATATTGTGATGTAATAGGGGTTGGACTATATATACCCCATTTTACACTGTGTTCATTGCTTGAAAAAGGCTCTTGTTTGAGCTGAAACGTTGCCATCCACATGGGTGAATAAACACCACTACTTTTTACTTGGAGTGCTGTCCGTTTCTCATCTTTATCATACGGGGTAAGCTGCTACATCCCTGGACCTAGCACCCTCATTGTGTTTCTCCAGTGCCGCCTTTTGTTTTCTTTTTTATATATATATATGTTCCGCAAAAACTATAAAACGCAACCATCGATTTAAACTAAACTTGGTATACACATCCCTTGCTACCTGGAAATAAATCTTGCAGGGTCTCGGCTCTCTACGACGTACACAAGATATTCTCAAAAAATGACCTGTATTATCCAATACAAGCCTGTAAAGCCTTTCACTTAACCTCTTAAGGACATAGGGCGTACAGGTACGCCCTTGTGCCCTGGTACTTAAGGACACAGGGCGTACATGTACGCCCTGTGCATTTTTGATCACCGCCGCACGGCGGGCGGTGATCGGAACCCCGTGCCTGCTCAAATCATTGAGCAGGCACTTGGAGCAAATGCGCCGGGGGGTCCGGTGACGCCCCCATGTATGCGATCGCAGAAAACCGCAGGTCAATTCAGACCTGCGGTTTTCTGCGTTTCCGGGTTATTCGGGTCTCTGAAGTCCCGATAACCCGGAACAGGATGGTGATGGTAGTGTGATTTCACCCCACCAATCACCATCCAGCGATCCTGAGTGGTGATGGTGACATCACCACTCAGGATCGCTTTCTGATTGGTCTGTGGGCGGTCCGGCGGCAGATTCAAAAGAGGCAGGCGCTCCTCTCCTCCTCCTTTTGTGTTCCGGAGTCGGAGGAGAGAGGAGCTGCCTGCACGTGTCTGCTGCACCGCTGCCTGCACCCGATCTGTGCCCCCCAGGACCCGATCTGTGCCCCCCAGGACCCGATCACTGCCCCCAGCACCCCATCAGGTACATAGGGACAGCTAGGGAAAGTTTGGTTTAGGCAGGGAAAAAAAAGGGAAAGTTAGTTTCTGAACTTTGATTGCATCACCCTAAGTTAGGGTGTCTGGGGTCCACAGCACAGCTGTGTGACCCTAGACCCCCCAGGGGTGCTGCCACTTGCCCCCCTGCCCCCCCCCCCACCTTTTTTGGGGTGCATTTTTTTTTTTCGTGTACGCTGACTGTGGCCGGCACTTAGTGTCCGGCCACTATTAGCGCATCGCACACCCCACTGCTGATCAACTTCGGACGGTTGATCAGCGGTTTTGAATTTTTTTCCCCACATTTTTTGCCCTTTTTTTAGTTAGTTTATTTTATTTTTTTTCTGTTAGTTTTAGGGTGAGTTTGTGAACACCCGTGCCCCCACACACACAAAATAAAGAGTTACACACATGCACATATACACGCAGACACACACTCCCCTATGGCCCGCCGGACGTTCTCGGCCGAGGAGGCATACGCCCAGATTGCCTCCGACTCCGAGAGTCCCAGTGAGGATGAGGATGACCCCACATTCCTGTTGTCATCCGCATCCTCCTCATCATCTAGCGATGATGATGAGCCCCCAAGGCGGCGGAGACGCCGCCAGGCGGAGCAAGGGGACCGCCATGTTAGGGACCCTGTGGCCCACACTAGTACGAGCAGCTCTGGGGCTCGTACTGGTTTCCCGGCCCACCAGTTAAATCCACCGGAGCCCCCTGCCGGTGAACTTGTCTGGTGTAGCCCAGAGCGATACGAGCCTGTGATTCCTGATTTTGTAGGCCAATCAGGAATCCAGGTTTCCACAGTGGGCTACACTGAATATGACTTTTTTTGTCATTTTTTCAGTGACCCACTGGTAAATCTGATGGTGGAGCAGACGAATCTGTACGCCCAACAGTTCGTCGCTCAACACCCGGGCTCCTTTTTGGCCAGGCCCGGTGGCTGGACGCCGGTCAGTGCAGCCGAAATGAGGACATTTTGGGGCCTCGTGCTGCATATGGGCCTGGTAAAAAAAAACAGTGTCAGGCTGTACTGGAGTGGGGACGTCCTATACCAGGCCCCACTTTACAGTACAGCCATGACACGCTCCCGGTTTGAGGCCATCCGGAAATGTCTGCATTATTCCGATAATGCAGCATGTCCCCCCCGAGGTGATCCTGCCCATGACCGTCTGTACAAGATACGGCCGGTCATCGATCACTTTGGGGCCAAATTCATGGAGGCCTATGTACCTGGAAGAGAGGTCGCGGTTGATGAGTCTCTCATTGCGTTCAAGGGGAGACTCATTTTCCGCCAGTATGTGCCCTCCATGAAGCTATACAAAATTTGTGAGAGTACCTCAGGGTACACTTACAAATTTCGTGTATACGAGGGGCGAGATTCCCGGATTCAACCCCCAGAATGTCCCCCCACTCTGGGTGTTACCGGGAAACTTGTGTGGGACCTTATGTACCCACTGCTGGATAAGGGTTACCACCTTTACGTGGATAACTTTTATACCAGTATCCCCTTGTTCCAGTCCCTTGCCGCCAGATCCACGTCCGCTTGTGGGACCGTGCGGAAAAATCAACGCGGCCTCCCTGCCCACCCCCTCCAGGTACCTATCCCCAGGGGTGAGACCCGTGCCCTTACCACTGGAAACCTGTTGCTGGTCAGGTATAAGGACAAGAGGGATGTCCTTATGCTGTCCACAATTCATGGTAACGGCATCACCCCTGTCCCTGTGCAAGGTACCGCGGCAACGGTCCTCAAGCCCAATTGTATCGTCGCTTACAATCGGTATATGGGAGGAGTTGATCTCTCTGATCAAGTCCTCAAGCCATATAACGCCATGCGCAAAACCCGGGCATGGTACAAAAAAGTTGCGGTCTACTTGGTGCAGGTTGCTATGTACAACTCTTTTGTACTATCCCGAAGCGCTGGCAGCACAGGGACATTCCTCCAGTTCTATGAGGCAGTCCTCAAGGCCCTGATCTTTTCGGACCGGGAAAGAGCAGGCCGGAGTACCTCGGGAACTGTAGGTGCCCGGATCGTCCCTGGCCAACACTTTCCAGGTGTGGTCCCCCATACTGGAAAGAAGGGACGAACCCAAAAAAAGTACAGAGTGTGTCGCAGGAGGGGGATACGGAAGGACACGACTACTCAGTGCGACACTTGCCCCGATCATCCGGGCCTCTGCATTGACGGTTGCTTCAGGGAGTATCACACTTCCATGGAGTACTAAATTTATATCCCAATTTAGCACTGACATCGGATAAAAAAAAACTGGTTCTCAGACTTGAGACACCCAAAAAAACTAAAATAATTTATTAAAAGTAGACATATTAGGTATCGCCGCGTCGGTAATAATCTCCTCTATAAAACTACCCCATGACCTAACCCCCCAGATTAACACGGTCAAGGAAAAAAAAAAAAAAGGTGCAAAAAAAAGATTTTTTTTTTTGTCACCTTACATAATAAAAAGTTTAATAGCAAGCGATCAAAAAGTCATATAGCCCCCCAAAAAGTGCCAATAAAGCCGTACGCTCATCCCACAAAAAATGAGCCCCCACATGAGATAATTGGATAAAAAATTTTTTTTTTAAAATGACCCTTAGACTTTAGAGATACCCCCAAAAAAATTTGAATCAAAAAATATAATATAGTCTAAAACCAAAATAATTGTAAAAAAAGTTGACTTATCAGGTATTGCCGTGTCCGTAAGAATCTCCTCTATAAAAATACCCCATGACCCAACCCCCCAGATTAACACGGTCCAAAAAAAAAAAAATAGGTGCAAAAAAAGAAATTTTTTGTCACCTTACATAACAAAAAGTTTAATAGCAAGCGATAAAAAAGTCATATAGCCCCCAAAATAGTGCCAATAAAACCGTCCGCTCATCCCGCAAAAAATGAGTCCCCACATGAGATAATTGGATAAAAAAAAAAAGAAATGACCCTTAGACTTTAGAGATACCCAAAAAAAGATTTGTATCAAAAAAGATAATATAGTCAAAAACCTAAATAATTGTAAAAAAAAAGTAGACTTATTAGGTATTGCCGCGTCCGTAAGAATCTCCTCTATAAAAATATCCCATTACCTAACCCCCCAGATTAACATAGTTAAAAAAAAAAAAAACGGTGCCAAAACCGCTATTTTTGGCACTTTTCCATTTCAATCCGTTTTTTCCGGTAACAAAACAAGGGTTAACAACCAAACAAAACTTAATATTTATTACCCTGATACTGCAGTTTACAGAAACACCACATTTGTGGTCGTAAACTGCTGTATCAGTAAAAGGGAGGCCGCAAAAGGAAAGGACCGACATGGTTTCTGGAAGGCCGATTTTGATGGCCTTTTTTATTGACACCATGTCCCTTTTGAAGCCCCCCTGATGCACCCTAGAGTAAAAACTCCCCAAAACTGACCCCATCTAAGAAACTACACCCCTCAAGGTATTCAAAACTGATTATACAAACTTCATTAACCCTTTAGGTGTTCCTCAACAGTTAATGGCAAATGGAGATGAAATTTCAGAATTTCAATTTTTGGTAACCTTGCGTCACAAAAATGTAATATAGAGCAACCAAAAATCATATTTACCCTAAAAATAGTCCCCAAAAAAATGCCACCTTATCCCGTAGTTTCCAAAATGGGGTCACTTTTTAGGGAGTTTCTACTCCAGGGGTGCATCAGGGGGCTTCAAATGGGACATGGTGTAAATAAACCAGTCCATAAAAATCAGCCCTCCAAAAACCAAACGGCGCACCTTTCCCTCTACGCCCCGCTGTGTGGCCGTACAGTAGTTTACGGCCACATATTGGGTGTTTCTGTAAACGGCAGAGTCAGGGCAATAAAGATACAGTCTTGTTTGACTGTTAACCCTTGCTTTGTTAGTGGAAAAAATGGGTTAAAATGGAAAATTAGACAAAAAAAATGAAATTAGCAAATTTCACCCCCATTTGCCAATAACTCTTGTGCAACACCTAAAGGGTTAACGACGTATGTAAAATCAGTTTTGAATACCTTGAGGGGTGTAGTTTCTTAGATGGGGTCACTTTTAGGGAGTTTCTACTCTAGGGGTGCATCAGGGGTCTTCAAATGGGGCATGGTGTAAATAAACCAGTCCATAAAAATCAGCCCTCCAAAAACCAAACGGCGCACGTTTCCCTCTACGCCCCGCTGTGTGGCCGTACAGTAGTTTACGGCCACATATTGGGTGTTTCTGTAAACGGCAGAGTCAGGGCAATAAAGATACAGTCTTGTTTGGCTGTTAACCCTTGATTTGTTAGTGGAAAAAATGGGTTAAAATGGAAAATTAGACAAAAAAATGAAATTTGCTAATTTCATCCCCATTTGCCAATAACTCTTGTGCAACACCTAAAGGGTTAACGACGTATGTAAAATCAGTTTTGAATACCTTGAGGGGTGTAGTTTCTTAGATGGGGTCACTTTTAGGGAGTTTCTACTCTAGGGGTGCATCAGGGGTCTTCAAATGGGGCATGGTGTAAATAAACCAGTCCATAAAAATCAGCCCTCCAAAAACCAAACGGCGCACCTTTCCCTCTACGCCCCGCTGTGTGGCCGTACAGTAGTTTACGGCCACATATTGGGTGTTTCTGTAAACGGCAGAGTCAGGGCAATAAAGATACAGTCTTGTTTGGCTGTTAACCCTTGATTTGTTAGTGGAAAAAATGGGTTAAAATGGAAAATTAGACAAAAAAATGAAATTTGCTAATTTCATCCCCATTTGCCAATAACTCTTGTGCAACACCTAAAGGGTTAACGACGTATGTAAAATCAGTTTTGAATACCTTGAGGGGTTTAGTTTCTTAGATGGGGTCACTTTTAGGGAGTTTCTACTCTAGGGGTGCATCAGGGGTCTTCAAATGGGACATGGTGTAAATAAACCAGTCCATAAAAATCAGCCCTCCAAAAACCAAACGGCGCACCTTTCCCTCTACGCCCCGCTGTGTGGCCGTACAGTAGTTTACGGCCACATATTGGGTGTTTCTGTAAACGGCAGAGTCAGGGCAATAAAGATACAGTCTTGTTTGGCTGTTAACCCTTGCTTTGTTAGTGGAAAAAATGGGTTAAAATGGAAAATTAGACAAAAAAATGAAATTCTCAAATTTCATCCCCATTTGCCAATAACTCTTGTGCAACACCTAAAGGGTTAACGACGTATGTAAAATCAGTTTTGAATACCTTGAGGGGTGTAGTTTCTAAAATGGGGTCACTTTTAGGGAGTTTCTACTCTAGGGGTGCATCAGGGGGCTTCAAATGGGACATGGTGTAAATAAACCAGTCCATAAAAATCAGCCCTCCAAAAACCAAACGGCGCACCTTTCACTCTATGCCCCGCTGTGTGGCCGTACAGTAGTTTACGGCCACATATTGGGTGTTTCTGTAAACGGCAGAGTCAGGGCAATAAAGATACAGTCTTGTTTGGCTGTTAACCCTTGCTTTGTTAGTGGAAAAAATGGGTTAAAATGGAAAATTAGACAAAAAAATGAAATTCTCAAATTTCATCCCCATTTGCCAATAACTCTTGTGCAACACCTAAAGGGTTAACGACATATGTAAAATCAGTTTTGAATACCTTGACGGGTGTAGTTTCTTAGATGGGGTCATTCTTGGGTGGTTTCTATTATGTAAGCCTCGCAAAGTGACTTCAGACCTGAACTGGTCCCTAAAAATGTAGTTTTTGTAAATTGCTGAAAAATTTCAAGATTTGCTTCTAAACTTCTAAGCCTTATAACATCCCCAAAAAATAAAATATCATTCCCAAAACAATTCAAACATAAATTAGACATATGGGGAATGTAAAGTCATCACAATTTTTGGGGGTATTACTATGTATTACAGAAGTAGAGAAACTGAAACTTTGAAATTTGCTAATTTTTCCCAAAATTTGTTAAATTAGGTATTTTTTGGTGCAAAAAAATATATTTTTTTGACTTCATTTCACCAGTGTCATGAAGTACAATATGTGACGAAAAAACAATCTCAGAACGGCCTGGATAAGTCAAAGCGTTTTAAAGTTATGAGCACTTAAAGTGACACTGGTCAGATTTGCAAAAAATGGCCTGGTCCTAAGGTGTAAAAAGGCTGTGTCCTTAAGGGGTTAAATCCTAACTACCAATTGACGAGAGCTGTGGAGTTCACAGTTAAAGGGGCGTTCACCGTGAAAGTCACTGTGTATTAGGGCCGGTCACCATCAAAGTCACTGTTAAGGGGGCGGTCACCGTCAAAGTGACACTTAAAGGGGAGACTTTAAGCCTCCTTCTAATTATAAAGTTACCGTGACAACTAAATCAACAGATCTTCAAAATGCGGCTTAGCAGACAGTATAACGCTGGCAGCCACAAAAAATTATATACCCAACATAACACCATCCAATAACCCCTCATCTAATTTCCGAACTGTTGTTTGGTTTACCTAAACATCCATTACCCAGTCACAATACCCTATAGGGCACCTTCCTAACAAATGCCATGTTACCTCATCCTACCTTGTAACTTAGACTAGTGTTTTTTTGTTTTTTTAAAGGTAAATCCACAATTGGTATAATTCATAATCCCATGCAGATTCCACCATATAGGAATTTCTTGATCTTTGCCTTGGTTATGGTTTATGAGTGGTTTGTGTAAATTCTTAACATTGTGTCATTATTACAGGTCAACCCGTTCCCTCGGTCCGCCACCCCAAAAAAAAAAGGTGAACGAGGAGGAGGGAGAAAATGTGGAGGTGCCCATGGAGGAGGAGAGAGTAAATGTGGAGGCGGCCATAGAGGAGGAGGGAGAAAATGTGGAGGCCCCTTCACCCACAGATGTTGGCGAGACAGAGGCCACTGAGGAGGAGGCCGGACCTTCCCAGCCACCTGATTCCGCCCCCCCAGCTCCAGAAGAGGAGGAAGAGGTGGTCTAAACCTCCAATCGGGAGGGTAAATATGTGCACACATTACTATAATTTGATATACATAACATATTCACAAGCATCCCACGATCCCCCCACCACCCTGCATCTCCGGAGCTGTAATGCGCATGTGTAATGAATCTGACAAATAGCAGCCCTTAGGTAACATGGCTGCCTGTTTAGCTGAGTTGCATTTGCACCCCGGTTCACAAACGATTATGCCTGGGGGCAGGGTGTTTGTTGGTCCGTATCTGTAATAGATTGTCCCTCTGCATCAAGTCACGTTCCGCTGAGGCCTACGCTTAATGGCCGGTCGTGAAGTGGTTAAAAGTGGTAACAATGAGGGGACAACAGAAACTAGTGTTATATTAAAATAAAAATAAAATGCACTATTTGTCTTATAAGTAACCCTAATTTTAATTATAATATTTTTTTTTCCAGTAGTGAACATGGCCATACGAGAGTTGGAGGCCACGATAAAAGAATTTATATAAAATGTTGCGGAGCTCAAGAAAATTCAGCACCGCTTTAATAAGAAGATGCGGCAAATGGAGAAAATAAACCTCCACCAGCTCCGAAAACTAAGAAAAATAGTATTGGAGCTGAAAAAGTTGCCATAGAGGCTTGCTTTATTATTTTTGTTATAATAAATACATTTTTTACAGTTTGATAACGTGTGTTGTTTTTTATTTTTATGTAATGTTACGGTGTAATTTTAGACATTTGTTGTAAGGCCCCTTTATTGCAGGGTCAGGGCAGACAGCAGAACAGACAGCATTAGGTACACGGTAATACTGTAGTATACAACTCACACATAACTCAGCAGTGTCAGGACCTACAACAGCAAGTATCGGTAACGGTGGAGAATAAGGTCTACATAACTCAGCAGTGGACATATGCATAGGACAGACTTCAGCATCCGCAGCAGGCATATGCTAAGAGTCCAGTATAAGGCCTACACATAGCTCGGCCTAACTCAGCACGACAGTCAGCAGCATGTTCGAAGTGTGCAGCAGGAATTTGTTCCCAGGAATGAGCCCCTACTAGACCAGGACAGCACCAAAAATAAACCAATACACCTCTGACAGCATCATGTTGTAAGTGTGCAGCAGGAATGGGCTAACATGAAAAAAATTACACTATTTGACTTTCTAAAATTTTTGTTTAAATAAAAAATATTTTTTTTAAACAACAAGAAAAAGAAGTACAAAATTAGCTACACACTACACGACACATTCAATTGACTGAGAGAACTTTCAAGATTGGACACATCAAGTCTGTGGCAGATAAATGTTTTTAATAAAATTTAACAATAACAGTCCTTTTTGGCTTATTTTTTATTTTTCATAAAATACATATGTTTTATTATTTTACGGTTCCTCTGATCCATCCTCCGAACCTTCTTTGAAACCCGCCGCAGCAGCTTATGTAGAGCCAATCGATCCTTTTCCTGCTCCTTCTGGTACCTGGCCATTCTTTTATGGCATTTATTTATTACTGTATGTTTAAAAGAAAAGAAAATATTAATGCAATTTAGTTTATTAGAGAATTAGTGCATTGTGTGGAGTAGGTGTATAAACACAAGATTTACATCTAAATCCAAAAGTTACACATGTTTATGGTCAATATAGTGTTTTTTAGATCAGAGATAGTTCGGATACAGTTTAATGTTATTTTTTTGGGTAGTTTATATTTATTAGCTACTTTAGACACTTACGCCACTTGCACACGACCGTATGCCCTACGAGACATACAGTCCCAAAAATAATATTGTATCAATATAGATAATAATCGCATCTACGAATATTTCAGAATTCGTGATCTACAGAACAATCATTGTGCTGCATGCAAATATCTACATAACATATATGCTTTAAGAGAATATTACTTACAGTAATATGATGTCGTCCTCATCTTTCTCAAGTATGTGTCTGAACTTTGACGTACTTCCAGTAGCCATTGTAGTCATTCACTTGTAAAGTTCAAATAGTGACGATGAATGCTTTATAGACACTGGTCACAGTCACTGGGCGGTTCTAGTACTGTAAATTACGTCATACGCTTTTTCACGCACGTTTACATTAGGCGACTTTTACACTAGCGTTCGGGGCTCCGCTTGTGAGTTCTGTTTAAAGGCTCTCACAAGCGGCCCCGAACGTATCCGTACTGCCCCAATGCATTCTGAGTGGATGCGGATCCGAGAATGCATCAGTCTGGCAGCGTTTGTCCTCCGCTCCGCTCAGCAGGCGGACACCTGAACGCTGCTTGCAGCATTCTGGTGTCCCCCTGACCGCGCGGAGGCAAACGGATCCGTCCAGACTTACAATGTAAGTGAATGGGGACGGATCCGTTTGAAGTTGACACAATATGGCTCAATTTCAAACGGATCCGTCCCCCATTGACTTTCAATGTAAAGTCTGGACGGATCCGTCTGAGTAACTTTCACACTTCGAATTTTTTCTAAACTATAATGCAGACGGATCCGTTCTGAACGGATCCCATCGTCTGCATTATAGGAGAGGATCCGTCTGTGCAGACACCAGACGTATCCGCTCTGAACGCAAGTGTGAAAGTAGCCTTACCCGCTTTATTTAAATTAGGGACAGCGATAGCAAATAAAAAATACTAATAAAAAATCAAATATTATTTGGAACAAATAAATCAAATGTTTGTTCAAGAATATTCGAAAAAACGAATACTTAGCAATATAGTGTATATATTCGTTATTTAATCAACTTTGGCATACACCTCCTCGACAAGCGTCCCGTCACCATGGCAATGCCTGTGGGTTAGAAAATACCATTGGATCAGAGTTTTCCCTGAGAGCGTGAAAACTCAAATCTGATGGTATATTCTAACCCACAGGCGTTGCAATGGTTACGGTGACGCTTATCGGGGAGCAGTATGCCAAAGTGGAATAACTACACATTGGAAAAAAAAAGGACGAATATTCTAAATAACGAATGTATTCTTAATATTGCTCTAACTTCGTCTTTTAGAATATTCGTAATATTGCTCTAACTTCGTCTTTTAGAATATTACGAATATTCAAAAAGACAAAGTTAAAGCAGTATTAAGAATATTCGTAAAATACACATATAGACTTTAATTTAGCTAATATAGTGCTATTGTAATTTTTTTCATAGTGTATATATTTTCCAAAACTCAAGTTCAGAAGAGGCAAAAAAAAATTGACAAAAAAACAAAATTATAGCACTATATTAGCTAAATTACAATCTATATGTGTATTTTACGAATATTCTTAATATTGCTCTAACTTCGTCATTTAGAATATTACGAATATTCTAAAAGACAAAGTTAGAGCAATATTACGAATATTCGTAAAATACACATATTAGCCTAGCCATAGTCAATTAGTTTGGAACGTTGCTTTATACTGTCAAAAGATCGCAATGCGCGATTAATTAAATCGCATATGATTCGCGATAAATGAAATAATGACGAATATTCGATTTCGACGAATATTCTGCGAATATTCAATCGAATATTTGCGAAATATCGCAAAATCGAATATGGCACCCCCCGCTCATCACTACCGACCAGTCGAGCACCGAGTGATCAGCTCGGCGCTCAAGGCAGACCTAGGAGCAGGGAGCCTCCCAGCTAGCAAAGCCGCCCTGGGAACGAGGTCAAACACAGATCCTCGCTCCCGAAGCTAAGCAGCAGGTCTGCGGCTGATGGGAGACTGAGTGCGCCTTCGGCACCCCGTTACACTATGGCTATTTTCTGATTTCCTGGAATTTCTTCTGAAATCAGTGACTCATGCACAAGGGTTACCAGGCTCCCAGAATCCAGCAGTGTCTTGACCGGGTACCCATTAACAGAGACCTGGCACAAGGGAGGCGTATCAGCGGCCCGCAGGGGGTCAGCGATACACACAGGTCGTGCATAGAACGAGGACAAGCGAGCAAACCCACAGTCCATGGGTTCAGAAGTCATAGGGCAGTTAGCCGCAACATGTCCCGGGCCTTGGCAGCGCCAGCACCAAATCACAGTGGCCTCGCAGGTTCCTGGGACTCGCCTCACAGGAGTTTTGGTAGCGTTCCCCCCCATAGAAGGCCAGGCCCTTATTCCAGGCTCCTTGGGCTGGTGTGTCTCTCTCAACTGAGCAGAGTCCCGCATCAAGTCCTACGTCACCAAATACCACTCGACCAGGTTAACCAACTGATCAAGGTTGCCTGGGTCTCCTTGGCCCACACAGCACTGTATGGCCCTCGGCAGTGTGCACACAAAACAGGCCACTACCACCCGCTAAATCATTTGTGAGGGACTCAAAGTCTCTGGCTGGAGCCACTTCTTCACCAGGTTCAGCAAGTCATATGCCTGAGACCTGGCGGGCCGGATCTCTGAAAAAGCCCACTGGTAAACCCTTTGTGCCCGCACATACGTGTTAACCCCAATCCGAGCCAAGACCTCACCTTTAAGTTTCTCATAGCCCTGGGCGTCCTCACGACTGAGGTTAAAATAGGCTTTTTGGGCAACTCCTACCAGGAATGGTGCCAACACCTCAGCCCACTATTAAGAGGGCAGGTTTTCCCACTCCTTTCAAATACCACGAGGAATGCCACCCTGTCGTCCTCAGGACTCATTTTCCTCAGCGCTGACCGGACTTTATCTCTGGCAGCAGATGGAAACGGGGTCACTGCAGGTGGGGTTCCTTGCTGGGATGCTTGTAGGTTCTCTTGCATGGCCGCCATCTGTTGAATCAACAAGCTGTTTGTCTGTTGATGCTGGGTGTTCACTGCTTGCTGTTGCGCATTGCATTCAGCTTTTTGGGCATTAGCCCGGACCAGCTGCTGTAGTATTGCCTCCATTTGATCCGCTGTCTTAGGGCAAAACTTAGCTGGCTTTATGAAGGACATGCACAATAGTGTTTGCCTCACTGGTCACTTGCCCGCATCCGACACCATTTGTGGGGAACCGTACTTAATTGACAAGTGTACAGAGGCAGGGACACCAAACCGTTCAACAAAAGTCCTCTTTATTTAGGCTTTTTCATCAAAAGTACAGCCAGTACATCAGGATCGCAGCCGGGTTCAGCAGTCATAGCACACTCTGACAATGTTACTTCACATTGTCTGCCTTTCCTCCAGACTGAGACACACCTAAGATCCAGCAGCAGGATGAAATAGGATCCCTGCACATGAGCATGTCTCAAGTCCCGGACTGGAACCTGGGGAACAGGCACCCACCCAACACATTGCCTGTTCCCAGTAAAAGCCCGCTCTGAACTAGCTGAACCAGCTACACTATCTATTTTCTGTGTCCACCAGCTAACTTAGTGGACACCTAGACTAGGGCTTTTACTCCACCAAGGCTTGGTGGCACATTCCTGGTAAGCAAGCCGCTTTAGAATGCTTCCTGCAACATTCTGGGTGACACATATCTCCCCTCATAGATGACTCCTGTCACCGCCTCACAGTATATAAATCCCCTTAATAAGTATTTTGTGGAAACAGGTATATCGTAGCCCTCAATCAATATTTTGTGGAAGCAGGTATCTTGCCGTCCTCAATCAATATTTGGTCAAAACAGGTATAGCAAACCTCTTAATCAGTATTTTGCAGAAGCAGATATATCGCAGCCCTCAATCAGTATTTTGTAGAAGCAGATATTTTGCAGGCCTCAATCAATATTTGGCGGAAGCAGGAATATCAATCCCCTTAATTAGTATTTTGCGGAAGCAGGTATATCGTAGCCCTCAATCAGTATTTTGTTGAAGCAGGTATTTCAATCCCCTTAATCAGTATTTTGTGGAAGCAGGTATATCGCAGGCCTCAATCAACATTTGGTGGAAGCAGGTATATCAAACCCCTTAATCAGTATTTCGTGGAAACAGGTATATCGCACCCCTCAATCAATATTTGGTGAAAGCAGGTATATCGAACCCCTTAATCAGTATTTTGTGAAAGCAGGTTATATCACACCCCTCAATTATTATAATTATTTTTTCTTTACCAGTTATATCACACCACTCTGTTTATTTGGGGCAACAGGTATATCGCAGCCTTCAATCAGTATTTTGTGGAAGAAGATATATCACACCCCTCAATTATTATTTTTTTTTTTTAGGTATATCACACCCGTTACAATTAGTTGTTCCAATAGTGCTTGTCCCTCTATATAGCTGCGGTATCGCAGCAGAACCACACACAACTGCTGCACAATACAAATACACTATATACTTTTTATGCTAGAAAGTATTTTATAAGTATATCACACCCCTCAGTATATCACACCTATCGATAGCACACCTATGCCAGTCCTTAAAAGGACTTTTGTGACCATATTAGCTAGCATTTGGTGTCCCTAACAGCCTGTCTCTGCTCCACAAAGCAACCTCTCCCTACAATGGCAAAACACAGAATGTAAAATTGCTGCCATATCGGCAGGGGTCAAGTCCTGGGAAAAAAAGTGTGGGAACTCACCCAAGATCCACTGCAACCCCCCCCCCCCCCCCCCCCCCCCCTCCAAAAAATAAAAAAGCACAGAAAATCTAGCATGCTGTAATTTGTGTCGCTGCGGACTAAAAAATAAATTAAAAAAATAGCACTTTTAGAAAAGTTTGTCCTGGGATTCGATCTCATGACCTCTACACAGCAGAAGCAAGGCATATGCCCTCACAGCTATGAAAGCTGTCTAGCTTGCTACTTAAAAAAAAATATATATAAGACTTCTACTGTAGGTAACTTTGCCCACTGTGTATAGATGTAGCAGAGCTGGGTGTGTTGGGGCAGCTGTCATGTGTATGGTTGTACACTAGGTATCAGTACACAAGGTATCAGTAGAAGTATCAGAAAAAGAAAAAAAAAACACTTTTAGTTTGTCCTGGGATTCGAACTCATGACCTCTACACATTACAGGCAAGGCATTTACCCTCACAGCCATAAAAGCTGTTGAGGTAGTTGCTTAAAAAAAAAAAACTAAGACTTCTACTTATACCTAGTGTACTGATACCTAGTGTACAACCATACACATGACAGCTGCCCCAACACACCCAGCCCTGCTACATCCATACACAGTGGGCAGCTGTCATGTGTATGGTTGTACACTTGGTATCAGTAAACTAGGTATCAGTAGAAGTCTTATAAAAAAAAAAAAAAACACTTTTAGAAAAGTTTGTCCTGGGATTCGAACTCATGACCTCTACACATCAGAGGCAAGGCATTTACCCTCACAGCCATAAAAGCTGTCAAGGTAGCTGTTTAAAAAAAAAAAAATAAGACTTCTACTTATACCTAGTGTACTGATACCTAGTGTACAACCATACACATGACAGCTGCCCCAACACACCCAGCTCTGCTACATCCATACACAGTGGGCAGCTGTCATGTGTATGGTTGTACACTAGATATCAGTACACTAGGTATAATTAGAAGTCTTATATTTTTTTTTTTAAGCATTTACCTAGATGGCTTTCATGGCTGTGAGGGTAAATGCCTTCCTCTGATGTGTAGAGGTCGTGAGTTCGAATCCCAGGACAAACTTTTCTAAAAGACATTCTAAATGATCTCGTAGTGAAGGAGATGATGTCATTAGGGGGCGGGGCGCCATGAGAGGAGTCGCAGGCAGTGGCACCGCACAGACAGCTTCCTCTCAACTGAAGCCTCCCCTAGCCTGCCCTGCACAGTGCGCTCCGTCTCCCCCTGTGAATCTGATTCAGCCGTGTTCTCCTGGCTTGAGGCTGAAAGGGAACGGCGTTCCTGCCATGAAAAAAGTGCAGGAACGCCGTTCCCATGCGTTCCCCCTCCACTCGACCCCTGCATATCGGGTTCTGTGATAGGTTGGGGATGTGTCCATGTGCTGAAACATCTCAATTGGCTGTCGTGTTCCACCTGATGGATGTGTCATGGGTCAAAGTTCAGCACAATGCAAAAGAATACGGCGCCGGCGGACATTGCTATAGGTTCACATGTTCGGCGAATCGCGAACACGCAAATTTTGCCGCGAAACGACTGCTGGGCGAACCGCAAGGCCATCGCTAGTGTCCATAATTGTTTATGTGAGCTTAAGCAGGTCACTTTAATTATAATTCTAAGCATTTTAGAGTTTTCAGTAAATGCTGGTAATGTGTTCTGTATTAGGATCTGACCTATAGCCACTTCAGCCCCGTGGGTGTCTTCTTTCCGAAATGGGGTCACATGTGGGGTATTTACACTGCCCTGGCATTTTAGGGCCCTAAAGCGTGAGAAGTTAGTGGAATATGAGACTTAGTAAGAAAAAACAAAAACAAACAAAAAATTTCCGCTAACTTGGGCCAAAAAAATTTCTGAATGGAGCCTTACAGGGGGTGATCAATGACAGGGGGTGATCAATGACAGGGGGGTGATCAGGGAGTCTATATGGGGTGATAACCCCCCTGTCATTGATCACCCCCCTGTCATTGATCACCCCCCTGTAATGCTCCATTCAGACGTCCGTATGATTTTTTACGGATCCACTGATACATGGATCGGATCCGCAAAACACATGCGGACCTCTGAATGGAGCCTTACAGGGGGGGGGGTGATCAATGACAGAGGGGTGATCACCCATATAGACTCCCTGATCACCCCCCTGTAAGGCTCCATTCAGACGTCCGTATGATTTTTACGGATCCACTGATACATGGATCGGATCCGCATAACACATGCGGACGTCTGAATGGAGCCTTACAGGGGGGGGTGATCAATGACAGAGGGGTGATCACCCATATAGACTCCCTGATCACCCCCTGTAAGGCTCCATTCAGACGTCTGTATGATTTTTACGGATCCACTGATACATGGATCGGATCTGCATAACACATGCGGACGTCTGAATAGAGCCTTACAGGGGGGGGGGTGATCAATGACAGAGGGGTGATCACCCATATAGACTCCCTGATCACCCCCCTGTAAGGCTCCATTCAGAAGTCCGTATGATTTTTACGGATCCACTGATACATGGATCGGATCCGCAAAACACATGCGGACCTCTGAATGGAGCCATACAGGGGGGTGATCAATGACAAGGGGGTGATCAATGACAGGGAAGTGATCAGGAAGTCTATATGCGTGATCACCCCCTTGTCATTGATCACCCCCCTGTAAGGCTCTATTCAGACGTCCGCATGTGTTTTGCGGATCCGATCCTTGCATCAGTGGATCCGTAAAAATCATACGGACGTCTGAATGGAGCCTTACAGGGGGGTGATCAATGACAGGGGGGTGATCAATGACAGGGAAGTGATCAGGAAGTCTATATGCGTGATCACCCCCTTGTCATTGATCACCCCCCTGTAAGGCTCCATTCAGACGTCCGCATGTGTTTTGCGGATCCGATCCATGTATCAGTGGATCCGTAAAAATCATACGGACATCTGAATGGAGCCTTACAGGGGGGTGATCAATGACAGGGGGGTGATCAATGACAGGGAAGTGATCAGGAATTTATGTGCGTGATCACCCCCTTGTCATTGATCACCCCCCTGTAAGGCTCCATTAAGACGTCCGCATGTGTTTTGCGGATCCGATCCATGTATCAGTGGATCCGTAAAAATAATACGGACGTCTGAAAGGAGCCTGACAGGGGGGTGATCAATGACAGGGGGGTGATCAATGACAGGGGGGTGATCAGGGAGTCTATATGGGGTGATCAGTGGTGCATAAGGGGTTAAAAAGTGACAGGGGGGTGTAGTGTAGTGTAGTGTTTTCTGGTACTTTGCACAGCTACCTGTGTCCTCTGGTGGTCGATCCAAACAAAAGGGACCACCAGAGGACCAGGTAGCAGGTATATTAGATGTTGTTATCAAAACAGCGTCTAATATACCTGTTAGGGGTTAAAAAAATCACATCTCCAGCCTGCCAGCGAACGATCGCCGCTGGCAGGCTGGAGATCCACTCACTTACCTTCCGTTCCTGTGAGCGCGCGCGCCTGTGCGCGTGCGTTCACAGGAAATCTCGCGTCTCGCGAGATGACGCGTATATGCGTCCAGGAGGAGTAAAGCAACCACCTCCCGGACGCATATCTGCGTACAGCGGTCGGGAGGTGGATAGACAAGTATCACAGTATTTTTAAAGGGCTTCTGTCACCCCCAAAACACATTTTTTTTGGGGGGCTTAAAATCCTTATTTAACGACTATTCCCTATATAGGGCTCTTACCTTTGTCTGTGGCTTTGTTTCCTTAAAAATTGATCTTTTAAAATATGCAAATCACTTCACTACCAGCAAGTAGGGCGTCTACTTGCTGGTAGCCGCCACAAAAAAAAAACGCCCCTCCTCCTGTTGATTGACAGGGCCAGCGAACGCTCTCCTCCTCTGGCTGGCCCTGTCAGCATTTCAAATCCCACGCCTGTCTTCATTCGGCGCAGGCGCTCTGAGAGAAGGAGGTTCGCCTCCTCAGCACTCCTTCAGTGCGCCTGCACCCTTGACGTCACCGAAAAGCCTCCTTCTCTGCGCCGAATGAAGACAGGCGTGGGATTTGAAATGCTGACAGGGCCAGCCGGAGGAGGAGAGCGTTCGCTGGCCCTGTCAATCAACAGGAATAGGGGGCGGTTTTTTGCAGTGGCTACCAGCAAGTAGATGCCCTACTTGCTGGTAGTGAAGTGATTTGCATATTTAAATAGATCGATTTTTAAGGAAACGAAGCCACAGACAAAGGTAAGAGCCCTATATAGGGAATAGTCGTTAAATAAGGAGTTTAACAAGCCCCCCACAAAAAAATTGTGTTTTGGGGGTGACAGAAGCCTTTTAAGACACACAGGACCATATCACACACCTAGGCTATAGGAAGCATTATGGAAGCTATAAGATGCACTGCCAATTTCCCCTCGCTTTTGTAAAATATGGTAGTTATAATCTTTATATGTCATTGTAATTTTCCAATTTGTCCATAAAAATTTTGGCTGTCAGTGATTTTAGGAAAAATTGTAACAAAAAAAATATATAGTTTAGCTGAGCTGAGGTGAACAGCACAAAAGATGAGATCATGGCTTATGAAACATAGAAAACATTGCAGAATATCAACAAAGGCTATAATAGTAAGTGTCATATAGTCGTCTCACAAACACATTCATCAACTATAGCAAACACAATTAACCGCTTGCCTACCACCCATTAACTATATTTGTCCAGGCGTTTTAAAACGTCTGTGCATAGATCATAGCTGCACACCAACCATGCAGTTGCTAGGGTGGAGGACCCATTGTCAGTTCTTCACAGTCCCTGCCTTCCAACATAGCTCTATGAATGCTGTCTATAGAGATAAGGAAGCAGCAATACCAATGGTAATGTGCTCCCTGAAGGCTGGGTAACAGCATGAGCTGCTGGGTCTTATCAGACCCAGATCAGGTCTACAGAGAGACTGTACAGCCTTGTACAAGAACTCTGGGGAGCTGTGTTCCTCTTGTAACTGGGGCTAATATGTCAGTCCGTCACAGCACAAATCAGCAATAAATGAAAACAAAAAATAATGTTAAATGTTCCCCAAAGGTCTTATAGGGGGCACAAAATGTAAGATTAAAAAAAAATTAAAATAAAATAGAAAAAATCACCACACACTGAACTGCAGCTTCTAGCCCCTCCCCCTGCCCGCATAACCCATACATCCCATCAGTCAAAGAAAACATAATAAAAAAATATTTTAGTTGCACAATGTGCTATTAAGAAAGAAAATGAAAAAAAAATGAAAAACAGACTATCCCCTTTACTAAATAACATGACATAAAAATAAAGCCCTGTGTGTCACCCAAAAAAGAAAAAAAAAATTTACACAACTGAACAGAAAAAAAGTTAGGGCTTTCTAAGACACATGCTAAAGAAATAGAAAATGAGCCTTGTCAGGAAGCGGAGTATATGGCCTGGTCTAGAGCTGGTCAATAATCTTCATCCTGCCACTGCCAGATTGGTCCACTAAGTGTCTGGTCTGGAAGAGCAGGCCATATTCAGAATACCCTTACCCTGTGCTAATTAAAGGAAATTAACCAGATGTACTACGTGTAACTGCCGTTATTTCCGGAGATCCTATAGGCGACCCAGGCACAGGAGTAAGCAGAGTGGTTGTCTTGAGCTTTATCCCACCCTGCCCCTCCTGGGTGAAGTGAGTGTCTTTCATCGTTTTTATCTTAACGTTTTTATCATATTATACCATGTCTTTACTATTATACTACTCGACTATTTTATAAAAAGGTATTGCTTTTAAAGCTACTGCTGTTGATTTTAAGGGAAACTAATTGAAGACATCCCACAATTAGCCACTAATCATCATCTAGTGGGTTATTACTTCAGAGGTATCTGGTGCCATTTACAGGCTTCTTTTTCCTCCTTTCTCTTTATCTTTGTATCACATCCACATAGGATAATCCTTATTTGGACTGTATGCCTGTGGCAGCCTATCACCTCTCCAGTAACTAAATACACCTGGAACTTTTATCTACGGTCCTTCCTTTGGTGCCCTGCCTGGATATCACAGACCCTCTCTTTCCAAAGGGCCTGTGAGTAACCCCTCTTCTCTTTTTCCTCTTGTCCCTGCCTTAAATATTCAGAATAGACATGTTGAGCTCAGTGGTGTATCTTGGTTTTGTGCTGCCCTAGGCGAGACAAAACTCGGGCACCCCCCCTAATATAAATTTGACCCACCCCTTCCTGTCAAGGCCAAACCCCTTTCTCTCTAAACCCCACCCCTTCCTATGTGCCATCCACAGATCCCCCCTAAAGAGTGCCATCCACGGATCCCCCTCCCCTAAATAGTGCCATCCACGGATCCCCGCCCCTAAATGGTGCCATCCACGGATCCCCCTCCCCTAAACGGTGCCATCCACGGATCCCCCTCCTCTAAACAGTGCCATCCACGGATCGCCCTCCCCTAAACGGTGCCATCCACGGATCCCCCTCCCCTAAACAGTGCCATCCACGGATCCCCCTCCCCTAAAGAGTGCCATCCACGGATTCCCCTCCCCTAAATAGTGCCATCCACGGATCCCCCTCCCCTAAACAGTGCATCCACGGATCCCCCTCCCCTAAACAGTGCCATCCACAGATCCCCCTCCCCTAATCAGTGCCATCCACAGATCCCCCTTCCCTAAATAGTGCCATCCACAGATCCCCCTCCCCTAAATAGTGCCATCCACAGATCCCCCCCTCCCCTGAACGGTGCCATCCACAGATCCCCCCTCCTCCCCTAAACGGTGCCATCCACAGATCCCCCCATCTCCCCCAAACGGTGCCATCCACAGATCCCCCCCTCCTCCCCTAAACGGTGCCATCCACAGATTCCCCCCCTCCCCTAAACGGTGCCATCCACAGATTCCCCCCCCTCCCCTAAACAGTGCCATCCACAGATTCCCCCCCTCCCCTAAACGGTGCCATCCACAGATCCCCCCCCTCCCCTAAACGGTGCCATCCACAGATTCCTCCTCCCCTGACGCTCACAGGAAAACATTTAAAAACAAATCAGTAACCTAAACTTTATTCATTAGTGATGTCTTTACTGTATACCTTACTCTGTCTTTCAGCTTCGGTAACAGCAGGCAGTGCGGGCGGGCGGCGCTCACTCACTGATGTCACGCGCCTGCTCCTCCCACTAGGCGGCGCAGGCGCGTGACGTCAGTGAGTGAGCGCCGCCCGCCCGCACTGCCTGCTGTTACCGGAGCTGAAAGACAGAGTAAAGTATACAGTAAAGACATCACTAATGAATAAAGTTTAGGTTACTGATTCGTTTTTAAATGCTTTCCTGTGAGCGGCGGGGCCCTGTATATTCTAACCCCCAGGCAAGCGTCCCTGTCACCATGGGAACGCCTGGGGGTTAGAATATACCATCGGATTTGTGTTTTCACGCTCTCACTGAGCGCGTGAAAACTCAGATCCGATGGTATATTCTAACCCCCAGGCAAGTCCGCCGACTGATTAAGAAGGGGGAGCGGTTACTGTTGTGACACCCCCCATTTCGGCATTGGTAATAAGGTTTTAGCCCCGCCCTCCCTTCTTTCTCCCTCTCTTGAATAGGATTTATAGGTAGGCAATGCAGGGGTTAAAAGCTATCCGTGCTCCCCGTCTTTTCTTTTCCGGGCTGTATGGGCATCTCCCATTCAGTATTTAGCCCTTTGGTGCCGTCTCCCATCTTCCCTTTTACGTCTGGCCAGCAGTTGTCCCTCCCTCCCTCCCGCCCCTTTTGTTTGCTCTACGGGTTTGGTTTTTCCGATCATTTTTGTGTTCCTGATTTCTGTTCCTGCTTTTTAGTCTCTCCGATTATGCCTATTCTTAAGTCACAGCTGGCGGTACGAACATAAATAGCAGTATGGAGTGAAGGAGAAATGGCAAACTTGCCCCCTGGGAGTCCAGTGGCCGGCATACCGATCCTGATGAGTAACATTTGAGCAGTTCAAGGCTCAGGTTTTTCGTTGATAAGAGAAAGTGAATAAAGCTGTGGCCAATCACCACCCAACATCTGGAAGTCTTGTGGTTATTTCCCTAGGAGGTGGGGTGTTTCAAAGGAGGGAAGGGGTGGTGGTTATGGTTCCCCTGGTTATGGTTTGGGTTCTCAGCAGTCCTTACACACGTTTATGTTTTACGCTCAATTAAAGGGGTTGTCTCATGTCTCCATTCGACCACATTCACATGACCATGTACGTTTTGCAAACCAAAACAGCAGTTATGGTGAGATAAGACAACTCCTTTAAGTAATGTCCAATTCAGTGTCTGTATAGTGTAGGGAATCGCCTCTTATTCGGGGGTCATTCTCACAATGACCACTGGGTTTCAGGTCCAAACAGTGCAATTTATTTTACACTCTTCATACACAACATGGCATAAAACAAAAGTCTGCCCGTCTGGGCTCTACCTAAACATAATAAACATTGTATCCCTAACTCGGCTATACGATAGCGTTCCCACATGGAACCAGGTGCGGCTTACCCCAGTCATACAGTCCACCAGCCCTCAGGCTGTAACAAATGCAGTACCTTTGGAGGGGGTTGTGGTCTAGCAGTCCTCCCGACTCTGACCTTTCAATGCTTGTTCCCGGGTGTCGCTGAGTCCCCCAAAGTCCAGGCTACTGCATAGCCTCATGGCCCCTCAGCCTTGCCTAGCTGAGACCACACTGACAGAGCCTCACTAGGCCTCTGTCTGCACACTCTCCAGAGTGAGACCCACCCAGGATTCAGTAGCAGGATTAAATAGGATCCCTGGACATGAGCAGCGCCCTAAGTCCTGGACTGGAACCTGGGGAAACAACACCTGAATGTTCACATTGCCACAATAGCGAATAGTCCGCTTAGATTATTGATACTATATTAGGCGCTCCAATGAGATTTTCTTTGCAGACACCAAAATGTTGGTCAAGGGAATATGAGAATAAGATAATTTGAACTGTGTCTAATGGTAAAATGAGTGGATCAAGTAGAATATAACAGAATACTTACTATCCATTTAATTAATTTGCCAATGAAAATTACAGAATGCATTATAGCATCATGTTCAGAGGGTGTTCACAGGGTAAAAAAAAATGCTAAGATATGAGGTACTGTGTGATGCAGACATTTGTACATCTGCCAGTGATATAGGGAAAGCAGGGGTGTACACAGAAATCATGGGGTCCCTTTGCAAAGGTCAGAATCCCCACCCCCCTTACATAGCTGCCCCTGTATATGTAACCTATTACAGTTTTTCAAGATTGTCTCTGCCAAGTCTTAAACCCCGGACCTGTTGTATGGGAGGCAGAAACTTTAACTGTAGTCAAGCACATTATGCATAGGAAAAGCCCTCCTACTGACTACAGTTAAAGGGGGTATACACCAATTTCCAGACCTCTCAGACTGGTAGGACCCACCTTGGTGATCATAATCTGCAGTTTCTGCTGCTTGTCTCGGATCCCTCCAGGTAAACTTCCGGATTCTCATCACTGGCCGCAGTGGTGATCTGCTTCCCTTGTGTCACGTGACCATATGACATGATATAAGGAGAGTTGTAGCCAGTGATTGGGTGCAGTGGTGTCAAACAGGAAGTTTAGGGATCAGAGACAAGCAGTGGAGGCCGAGGAGCGAAGTAGCCGGGACCCAATGAAGGATATCAGGTAAGTATGATCACCAACAAGGGTCCCGCCAGTCTGAGAGGTCTGGAAATTAGTGTGCAACCCCTTAAGTCCATTGCTTAACTGGTATGGTTTCTGCCTTACATACTATATGTTGTGGGTTCAAGACCTGGCAGCGACAAGCTGGAAGAAACATTAATACAAATTAAATATATAGGGATGTTTTGAAGGCCAATCCCTCTTCATGCCGCAGTGCTAAGACCCCACAGAGGGGATCTAAAGGGGAAAGCGTTGTGACAACAGGTTCTTTTTGCTCTAACTGTCCTATGATTTGGGATCTAAAGGGGTCATTTATCTGGTGTAAAGTAGAACCATAGCAACCAATAAAATTCCACCTTTCATTTTTCACAGCTCCTTTGGAAAATGAAAGGTGGAATCTGATTAATTGATATAGGCAACTAAGCCAGTTCTACTTTACACCAGTTTGATAAATGACCCATAAAGTGTGCAAGTATGTAGAACCAAAAACAGTGGCATCCATGTAAAAGCTGCCTAAACACTGATGAAATCTCCCTGTGGAGGCTATAGTAACTCCAGAAACACAGTACAGTATTTTCAAAATACCTGTGGACAATAACCTATTCTTAGAAGAACCCTTTAATAAAAGCCATTATCAATTATTGCACATCATATATGTTATTTATTTATTCATTTATTTCATTAGTTACATTGCAGCAGTTATACGTACATCTATTCATGTAGCCTAACAATATTAAAGTCTCCATGGACATCCAAAACACAACTGAATTATATGTGAGCTTTGCAAAAGAGTGTCTACAAACTTTTTTTTTTCTACTTTGAGTGAATGTAAGTGTAATTTAGATCCAATGTAACGTTTTCAGAAAAATAACTAAATATCTGACGTAGGTAGAGAAGACCTGAAAGAGGACCTTTCAGCACTCCTGACATGCCTGTTTTAATAGCTTCATGCATTCCTCATGTAATAACAGTTCTGGAATATCTATTCTTATGACTCCATTTTGTGCCATTACTTTATTATTTCTACCAGAGGTTATGAATGCTAGCAGTCTGCAGTAAGGATATAGAGGGGAGGTAACAAGTTGGGGGCATGTCCCTGCACAGGCTCACTCTATCTAATCAGTGCTGCCATTTTCAGACTGTGAAAGTACCCCCCCCCCCCCCCAACTGGTCACCACCCCTCTGTACCCTTACTGCAGACTGCTAGCAATTCATTCATAACTTCTAGTAGAAATAATAAAGGAATTACATAACATAGAGCCATAAGAATAGATGTTCCAGAATTCTTATTGCATGGGGAATGCATGACGCTATTAAAACAGGCATGTCAGGAGTGGTGAAAGGTCCTCTTTAAGCTGACAATACACTTTAGATAGAAGTAACCTTATGGTTGGATAACCTCTGAATGAAAATTTGTCTGATGTACTATCATTCCAACATTGCAGTCATACATATTTTAGTCCATATTGGAAGTTGCAGTCATTCATCTTAGACATGCATGTTTCATGTGACCTATCTTTTTGGGAATGTTCTGGGGATATGTTTTCAAACAAAAAATTCAAATGCAGCTGAATTTTTTCCAGACAATGGGGATGGGCATTGTTTTTCATTAATTTTACCCAATTCAAGTGTATGATAGTTGAAACGGTTAAAATTTTCAATTTTTATAAATTTATGTCTTATATACAGGGAGTGCAGAATTATTAGGCAAATGAGTATTTTGACCACATCATCCTCTTTATGCATGTTGTCTTACTCCAAGCTGTATAGGCTCGAAAGCCTACTTGTCACGACCCTTGGTCATTGGTCGTGACTCTTGTGGCCGCATGCAGTTGCCTGCGGTCTTGGTGTTGTTGTCAATCACAGGTGAGGGCTATAGTATGTTGCCTCACCTGTGGTTGCCGCTGGCAACATTGGGTATTTGGCAGCAGTGCAGCCTGAGTGGTGTTAGGCAGCTTGCTGCGGTAGGCATGCGGTTGCTCCTGGCAACCTCTCCTATAGGTGTGCCTTTTATTGGTGTGCACAGTGTGTTGTTTATCAGTGTGCACTTTGTGTGTTGCCCTTGGCAACGTGTTTTTGTGTGCACTCCCTTTGTTTGTTTGTTGTGCACGAGTTCATGTTTTGTATGCACGTAGACACCTCCCTTCACCTGCGGTTGTCCGCGGCAACGTTGTTGTTGTGTGCATGTGGTGGCAGGGTCTCGGCCTGCTGGCTGTTCCCCAGAACATGTTTGCCACGCATGCCGTTGCTGGCGGTAACAGGTGAGTGTGTTTGTGTGTTTCTTGGATTGTGTGTACTTCCCCTTTAAGTTGGTGTTTTCCCTTTCCTGTGGTGCGGGAAGGGTTAACTCTCTTCCCAGTGTGTGTGATGTCACTGGGTGTGTTCTGACCGGTGGGTGTGGCCACTTAGGCCTATAAAGCCTCGTTCTCTGGCTTGGCTCAGTAGGTTGCTTTCAGCCAGGCATAGCTGGAGCAGCCTCCTGTATTTTACCATCATCCAGTGGGGGCCTCCCCTTCTGGTCATACTGTCACGGCTGGCGGTGGGGGAAACCCCCAGCCGTGCGGTGCCAGGAGATGGTAGGGTTACCACTTGGCCAAACAACACAGAATTAGGGAGCAGGTCACCTCTTGTTGCGTCCCTAACTCTGTGTTGTTTGGCCAAGTGGTAACCCTACCATCTCCTGGCACCGCACGGCTGGGGGTTTCCCCCACCGCCAGCCGTGACACTACTACCAATTAAGCATATTAGGTGATGTGCATCTCTGTAATGAGAAGGGGTGTGGTCTAATGACATCAACACCCTATATCAGGTGTGCATAATTATTAGGCAACTTCCTTTCCTTTGGCAAAATGGGTCAAAAGAAGGACTTGACAGGCTCAGAAAAGTCAAAAATAGTGAGATATCTTGCAGAGGGATGCAGCACTCTTAAAATTGCAAAGCTTCTGAAGCGTTTCATTCAAAATAGTCAACAGGGTCGCAAGAAGCGTGTGGAAAAACCAAGGCGCAAAATAACTGCCCATGAACTGAGAAAAGTCAAGCGTGCAGCTGCCAAGATGCCACTTGCCACCAGTTTGGCCATATTTCAGAGCTGCAACATCACTGGAGTGCCCAAAAGCACAAGGTGTGCAATACTCAGAGACATGGCCAAGGTAAGAAAGGCTGAAAGATGACCACCACTGAACAAGACACACAAGCTGAAACGTCAAGACTGGGCCAAGAAATATCTCAAGACTGATTTTTCTAAGGTTTTATGGACTGATGAAATGAGAGTGAGTCTTGATGGGCCAGATGGATGGGCCCGTGTCTGGATTGGTAAAGGGCAGAGAGCTCCAGTCCGACTCAGACGCCAGCAAGGTGGAGGTGGAGTACTGGTTTGGGCTGGTATCATCAAAGATGAGCTTGTGGGGCCTTTTCGGGTTGAGGATGGAGTCAAGCTCAACTCCCAGTCCTACTGCCAGTTTCTGGAAGACACCTTCTTAAAGCAGTGGTACAGGAAGAAGTCTGCATCCTTCAAGAAAAACATGATTTTCATGCAGGACAATGCTCCATCACACGCGTCCAAGTACTCCACAGCGTGGCTGGCAAAAAAGGGTATAAAAGAAGAAAAACTAATGACATGGCCTCCTTGTTCACCTGATCTGAACCCCATTGAGAACCTGTGGTCCATCATCAAATGTGAGATTTACAAGGAGGGAAAACAGTACACCTCTCTGAACAGTGTCTGGGAGGCTGTGGTTGCTGCTGCACGCAATGTTGATGGTGAACAGATCAAAACACTGACAGAATCCATGGATGGCAGGCTTTTGAGTGTCCTTGCAAAGAAAGGTGGCTATATTGGTCACTGATTTGTTTTTGTTTTGTTTTTGAATGTCAGAAATGTATATTTGTGAATGTTGAGATGTTATATTGGTTTCACTGGTAAAAATAAATAATTGAAATGGGTATATATTTGTTTTTTGTTAAGTTGCCTAATAATTATGCACAGTAATAGTCACCTGCACACACAGATATCCCTCTAAAATAGCTAAAACTAAAAACAAACTAAAAACTACTTCCAAAAATATTCAGCTTTGATATTAATGAGTTTTTTGGGTTCATTGAGAACATGGTTGTTGTTCAATAATAAAATTAATCCTCAAAAATACAACTTGCCTAATAATTCTGCACTCCCAGTACAGTATATTGGACACTTTTAGATACCTGGAAATAGCCTGTTCAGAGCAACTTAAAGACACTGTTTATTGGCATATATTAAAAATATGTTTCAGACTGAAACCCATGGTCATCAGGCTAATAATAGGGAAAAAATATGGTGAGGAATGGAACTTGTGAGTGAAATATTTCACTGCAATGTGATCTGTTATCTGTCTGTGTGAAGCAATAGGGGAGGTATTTAAAGTGTTACTATCATTCTGTTTTATTTGTGTAATGTATTGGGGCAGTGATACTGACCATTTTTGGAATATACTTTAATTACTGAAATTTTACATTTCTATTAGAAAAATAGCTCTAAAGTGGCCCATTTTGAGCCTTAACAATGATCCTTTGTTTTCTGTTTACATAACACAGTCAGTGTGGAGCGCGTCTCCACAGTTATGTAAACAGAAGACAGAGGAGCATTGCTAAGGCTTAAAATGGGCCAATTTAGAGCTATTTTTCTAATAGAAATGTACAATTTCAGTAATTAAAGTATAATACAAAAATGGTAGTATCACTACCCCTATACATCACAAAAAATAAAAATAAAAATGACAATTACACTTTAAAAAGCCTCTTAGCACGGTGCTTTATGGCTGAGTTACTATGGCCAGTTACATTACTTAGTACCCGATGGTGCTGTTTCAAACATACCATGATACCCCTGATGACGCACTTGGCTACTTTAGTGCACAAATGCATACAGTAAATACTATGGCAATATTGTAATCAAGATTATCACCTCCACTGTATAGGGATGAACAATTGCTACAGATTCCATACAGATTTGTTGTGCTGTTCTGCTCACAAAGGATTATGTTGGTGCCAGACTCAACAAATGTTTGCTTGTTTATTGGGTGATCTGCGGCACCTTTACACAAGGCTGTTATCAGGGATGAGTATTGGCACATGTGAAGGGTCTTTAACACTTACGTTCTCCTTTTTGTCTTTTTGCTGAAAATTGCCACTATATCTTTTCTCTTCTTTTTTTGTTTGATATGTATACTCATCATTGTATTTGCTGATACTTAAAGGCTATAAACATCTTTGGGGACAATTTCTTTTTATCATTGAATTTTACTTTTACTCCTTTTCAGCTAAAAATAATTTTTGAATTGTCTTTATTAAATATTTTAAACAGTTTTTGTTCTACAGCCTTCACTTCCAGTTCATTTTTTGTTTGTTTTAGGCCTCATGCTTACAGCCGTTGTTTGGGTCTGCATCCGAGCCGCCACTTTGGTGGCTTGGATGCGGACCCATTCACTTCAATGGGGCCGCAAAAGATGCGGACAGCACTCCGTGTGCTGTCCGCATCCGTTACTCCGTTCCGTGGCCCCGCAATTTTTTTTTATAACATGTCCTATTCTTGTCTGCAAAACGGACAAGAATAGGCAGTTATATCAATGGCTGCCTGTTCCGTTCCGCAAATTGCGGAAGACACACGGGCGGCTTCTGTTTTTTGTGGATCCGCGGTTTGCAGACCGCAAAAAACGTCACGGTCGTGTGCATGTAGCCTAACACTGCATCCATCAGGGTGCTCCTCTGATGGCTAGATCTGTAGCCCTAATATGTTCTTTCCTGACAGTTCATAAACGCTCATTATAGTTGAAATCTTATAAGGTCTCATGCACACGACAGTGGTTTTTGTCAGCATCTGATCTGCATTTTTTGGTGATTGGATGCGGACCATTCACTCCAAAGGGGCCGCAAAAGACGTGTGTTGTTCCCTGCAAACAAAAAACAAAAAACAAAACATATCCTTTTCTTCTATGTTTTGTGGACAAGGATAGGATATTTCTGCAGGTGAAAATTAAAATGGTGGCAGGCTCTTGTATAGTATCCGTGCATTGTGGATCTACGATTTGTAGACCTCAAAAACAGCAATGGGCGTGTGCATGAGCGCTAAGTTTGATAGTAATTTAGCTGAAATGCATGTTAAGGAGCTGTCAGGAGTTCAGGGATAAGGGCTACAGATCAAGTCATCAGAGCAGCCCATGGACACATTGTGTAAACCAGAAGGAAATTATCTGCTCTGAACACTGATACACTAAACTTAAAAGCGGTAAAACTAAACAGTTGAAAATATTTAATAAAGGCAATTGAAAAAAGATTTTTAGCCCAAAATGAGTAGATGCAATGATAAAAAAAATTCCCCCAAATTCGTGCACAGATTTTAAAACCACTTCCTGATAGGATAAAATACATCATCCTTTCAGTTGATGACTAATATCAATATCACATTTCTTTTTCTAAAAGGGCCTATACACTTTACAGGAATGCCAGTGGGACTGGCCAACCATCTAATGTCTATGGGATGTTTATCTAGACACATAAGTTTCAGAATGTGAACATGTATTCTGCCCCTTTATGCGTTCAATGGATTACTGAATTACTGACCAAGCAACATTATCAGATGCTTAGAGCTTTGTGAAGGTGGGAACAGTAGCTTCTCACCAGATTTGTATGAATTAAAATGATGCAGGCTTTGTACCAACAGTCTTCTTTGTGCAGGTGGACAGTGCATAGTACATCACTAAAACCTATATAGATTAGAGCAAAGGGGATTGAACTATCACCTACCTATAGGCCACCAAAATCATGATCTGGTTCCATGTCTAACTATTTTTTGCTGCTCTCCGGACCTGGGATTTGGATTTTGTTCCTATTTTTAATTAGAGCAAATCACAATAAAGATTTAGCATAAGAGCTATAGCCTCCTTGCATTATGGCACTGTATATATCCATTATACATAAGTCTTTTATTGGTCTTTTAGTCATTTAGCCAATGCTACACTGGCATTATGCCACCGGTAGGGAAGCCTTGGTATGTTTTAGGGTTCTAAAGAAGACCCAGTCCCTTCTCAGATTATATTCTCTTCAGTTCTCAGAAGCACCCATATGTACGCCAGTACTTAGTATTCTGGCAGCATTAGAGTGATCATTTTGGCAAGCTTCATTGGCACCACTGATATCAAATGGCCACATGTACAGAGTTTGTGGGTACTGTCTGTAGAGGCACAATTTCTTTCTTCTCTTCTTTTTCTGGTGCCTTTTTTAACCTATAGAACAAAATAAAATAGGAAACTATTATCTATTTTTGTCATAAAAATTTCATCTCTATAATATAATGACTTAAAAATTATATAACCAGTATACAATCATAAATGTATGTCTTACGCTGTCATTTTCCTGTATGGTAAAGTAGCTTTTTTATGATTATGGTAAAAAAGAATGAATCAATTCTAAACAAAAAGGATTCATTATGAATTTCACAAAAAATTATGTGCCAAACAAATCTGAAGATTTCATTTCAGATGAATAACGTAAAAACTGTGCCCAGCGTCATTTTAACTGTAGATATTAGTGGGGAAAACCATGAGGGATGGAGAAGATGGAGGATCATATAACACTGGAAGTGGAGGAAGGGATTGCCCTGATTGGCTCAGAAGCAGACAGTCTTATTAGTCAGAAGAATTCAGCAGGGTCCTTTGCTAAGAGTGTCATAGAAAGCCATTCTGTGTTTAGCTTCTGACCTGGTAGGGTGTCATGTGGCAGTGTCTGGCAAAAAAAACTATTACAGGCACAAGCCACTAATGTAGTGTGATATGGGCACTATAGAGAGAAAACAGGGAGATATAATTAGGTAGAATTTAGGGAATTTAATCAAGGAAAGCTTTGAAGGAGTTAAGGACTGGTTATCCAGTTGTGTTTTTAATTCGAGGTAACAAATCAAATTTTTTCCTAAAATGGCTGCTGCACATGTTTGGACATGGAGCAAAGAACTCTGGGAACGAGGGATCAACCACAATGCCATGCATGCAGCCAATCAGCAGCCAGCAAGCCCCTGTGATGTCACAGCCCTATAAATAGCCTCAGCTATCTTGGATTCAGCCATTTTCCAGTCAACTTAGTGCAGGGAGAGACGTGACAGGCACTAGGGAAAGTATTAGGAAAGACTTTATTGTGCTGAAAAAAAGATTTATAAGGACAGGGAAAGATCAATCAAGGTGTAGGGAAAGGGTAGGGAGGCATTATCTACACTATAAAAGGAGAACACGGTCCAATAGGGAAATGTAAAGCCTGGGTAATAGGAGAGATTCTATTACACATTGCTCCACTAATTGGGGATCCAAATTGCTGTTATACTGCTGCTTTAAAGTTTGCACTATATGATAGCTCAGTAATTCCAGGAAACCTTGCTTGTTATTGGGGTGCAAATGCTGTGTGATTAATAAGAACTATACTGTATGTACAACTTATTAGTCATTTTGCGGTGAACGTGCATTTCTTTATAGACATTTTTGTGGTCTATTAATAAAAAAAGTAAGTCTTATTAGCCATTCAGCAGTGTGGACTTACATTGTTTTATATACATTGTGGTGTATTAGTAAAAAAAAAAATACTTCTTATTAGCTGTTTTGCGGTGACTGTGCATTTCTTTATAGCCATTTTTGTGGTGTATGAATAAGAAAAAGAAGTATGTCTTAATAGCCATTAAGCGGTGAACATACATTGTTTTAGACACATTTTCGTGGTGTATTAATAATTAAAAAAAACTACGTCTTATTAGCCATTTTGCTGTGAACTTACATTGTTCTACTGCCTTTTATGGAGTGTATTAATTTACTTTTACTTTAAAAATTTTATTTTGAAGTATGTCAGACAGACAAGTGACAGGCCCTTCAAAGGGAATGGGCAGTGGCCAAAATGTTTCTGGGGCAGGCGCAAGTAGCAGCAGAAGAAGGGGGGTGGCAGCAGGAGTCGCAGCAAAAGGCCTGAGCTTCCATTGTCTTCTAGCAGTCTTGTCTTGACCAGCAACCAAGCGGTGCTTGAGTGGTTGAATTGGTCTTCTACTACTTCGCAAGTGACATCAGACACCTTCAGCTAAGAGTCGATGGGGTCTTCTGACACAACGCTTAGTTCGCATGGCCCAGGAGCAGGCCCTGTGTCCTCACCTGTCCTCAACCTGCCTCTGTCATTTTCTGTACCCTCAGCACGAGAAGTATTATATCCCGTAGGCTCCTCCACTTTTCAACGAGGATAAGCTACTAGAAGACAGTCAGCAGTTACTGCCCAGCCAAGATCTGGAGGAGAGATCGGCTGCTTACTCCAGTAGGCGGCAAGTAGTGATGATGAGTAGAGATGGACGAACATCGGTCGGGACGATTCGCGAATGCAAATAGGCCCCATTCACTTTAATTACAGGCAAACCCATAAAACCTTCAGGCCATATTTGCAGCCACCAAATACTTACAAGTAGTGCACAAATCGTCCCACAACATGGACAGTGACATACCAGTGGGGGATCAATGGCAAAAATTCCCCCAAAAAATATGTATTTTAATCAGGGCCATTTTTATGCGTCTTAAAGGAAATTTCTTAGAAATGTGCACTGCTGGAGCCTAGGGAATAAATTATTTTAGACCACGGGAGTGCAGGCCCTGAAACATCAAGTGATTATGTGACTGAAGGTATTTTAGACGGTCATTGGATATCAATTTTACTGCAGGCCAGTACAAATAGATGTCAAATACATATGTTTAAAAGAACAAAAAATATAAAATTGGATTAAAAACATGCCTAACGAAATCCCCCTCTTGAAAAAACTCTAAATGATAATAGTTGAAATTCGATAACACGTGGTCGTCGTCAACAGGTGTTGAATTCCTCTGAGGTCCCAAACATTAGGCATTCACCGGACAGAAAAGAACAAGTAATTATGTGGCTGGAGGTATATTAGAAGGTCATTCAATGTCAATTTTACTGCAGGCCAGTGTAGTACAGGGCCCAAACAATAGGTATTCACCGGACAGAAAAGAAAAATTATAATGTGGCTGGAGGTAAATTAGGCGGTCACCGTATAACAATTTTACTGTTGGCCAGTTAGATTACAGGCCCAAAAAATTATGCATTCACCGTACATAAAAAATCAAGTGATTATATGGCCGGAGGTATATTAGACAGTCAATGGATATCAATTTTACTGCAGGCCAGTGGAGTACAGGCCCCAAAAATTATTAATTTACCGTACAGAAAGGAACAATTGATAATGTTGCTGGAGGTAAATTAGGCTTTCACCGTATAACAATTTAACTGTTGGCCAGCTAGATTACAGGCCCCAAAAATTATGCATTCACCCAGGGGCGTTGCTAGAGTCTCAAAAGATCCGGGACACAAGTCTGGACAACTTCTCTCAGCCGCCTCGTCTCTGCAGAGTGTGACACACAGACATCTTAGCTTCCTCACATTCTATCATTATCCCCTAAGTGGAGTCCCCACAGTGTTATCATGCTGCTTGCTGTACCCCCCCCCCCCCCCCCCCCAGGGGTGTAGATATAGGGGTGCAGGGGTAGCAGTCGCTACCAGGCCCGGGAGCCTGAAGGGGCCCAAAAACACTTGTACCGCATAAGAAGACACACAAAGCACTAAGGGAAGGGGGGCCCAAGCTGAACTCTTGCACCGGGGCCCATGAGCCTTTAGTTACGCCCCTGCCCCCCCAATACTATCCTGAAGAAACATTACTGCTCCCCATAGTAATAGTGCTCCTCATAGTCCCACCAATAGTAATTCCCTTCTAGAATGCCCTCATTAGTAACACTGCCCCAATAGTCATAATGCTCCTCAACAATGCCCCCATTATTAGAAGAGCCCTCCCATATTAAAGGGAATCTGTCACTAGCATATTAGCAAAAATTTTGTTTGATGAATCCATGTGTAATAAAGTACCTTATTTCCATATGTCTTGTTCTTTTTATTCTGTGTCTTGTCATTTCTTAAAAAAAACACGCTTTTTATGATATGCAAATGAAGCTGGAGCCCAGATGGGGCGTTATTCTTTGTCCACGGTGCCCAGGAACACCCCTCTGAAGTGCCGTGCCTAAATTTGAAAACACCTCCAAGATCGCCTAAATCGCCTCCCAGAGGCGAGGCTAAGTGCCCCCCCTCAGCGCCGCGCTCTGTGGCGAACACCCCCGATCCTCCTCTCGCCCGCATCCGAAATCCCGCGCAGGCGCAGTGCCGGCGATTGCCTGCGCGATGATAAGACGACTGAGGGCAGCTGGCTGAGGAAACAGCGAACACATCACTGGGATCGGCGCACGCCCAGTGACCCTGTTGAAGCTGTTGCCCTCAGTCGTCTTATCATCGCGCAGGCGCAGGCAATTCGGATGCGGGCGAGAGGATTATCGGGGGTGTTTGCCGCAGAGCGCGGCGCTGAGGAAGGGGCACTTAGCCTCGCCTCTGGGAGGCGACTTAGGCGATCTTGGAGGAGTTCTTAGTTTCCAAATTTAAGCGGGCACGGCACTTCAGAGGGGCTTTCCTGGGCACCGTGGACAAAGAATAACGCCCCTCTGGGCTCCTTACAGCTTCATTTGCATATCATAAAAAGCGTTTTTTTTTTTAAGAAATGACAAGACACAGAATAAGAAGAACAAGACATATGGAAATAAGGTACTTTATTACACATGGATTCATAAAATTATTTTTTTGCTAATATGCTAGTGACAGATTCCCTTTAACAATACCCTCACAGAGTTCCCAGTAGAAATAAGGCCCCCTATTGTTCCCCCAGTGGTAATAAAGCTTCCTACAGACCCCTCAGTAGTAATAAGGCCCCCATAGTGCGCTTAGTAGAAATAAGGCGGATCTATAATACCCTCCTATAGAGCCCCCAGTAGTAATAAGACCGCCTATAATGTCCACTGGATCTGCAGTGCCCCTGCAGTTATAATCCTCCCTCGACCATACAGTCCCATGTAAATAACATCACATCCTCCCCAGCTGCCTCCAACGCACAATCCCATGTAAACATCACCCCCTAAGGCTACTTTCACATTTGCGTTTGTGCGGATCTGTCCTGTACTTGTGCAGGACGGATCCGCACCGATAATACAAACAAATGCATCCATTCAGGACCGATTCGTTTGTATTAGATTTGAATTTCTAAGTCTCAATACGGATCCGTCCTGACTTACATTGAAAGTCAATGGGGGACGGATCCGTTTACAATTGCACCATTTTGTGTCAATGCAAAGGGATCCGTCCCCATTGACTTACATTGTAAGTCAGGACGGATCCGTTTGTCTCCGCAAGACCATGCGGACACAAAAACGCTGCTTGCAGCATTTTGGGGTCTGGCTCCAAAACGGAACTGGGGGCTGTACAGAGCCAAACGAATGCATTCTGAATTGATCCGCATCCATTCAGAATACATTGGGGTTAAACTGATGCATTTGGGGCTGCTTGTGAGAGCCTTGAAATGGATCTCACAAGCAGATCCCCAAATGCAAGTGTGAACGTAGCCTAAACATTAAGTCCCATGTACATAAACATCATTCCCCCCCACCATCCACTTTTAACATACAGTCCCATGTAAATAACATCACTCCCTCCCCCAGCCACCTCAAGCACACAGTTCCATGTCAATAACATCCCTCCCTTCAGCCCTAACATACATCCCAGTTAAATAACTACAACTCCCAGCATTGCTCTGCCTCTCCCTTCACTTACTTTTCTTATGTACAGACATCACCATTAGGCTCCTTCTCCTCTTTACTCCGGTCCAATCATGCACTGGTCACATGATAGTGACATCATCCAGGTCATCCTATCACAGCCTGTTTTGCTGATGACATAACCTGTGATGTCACCACAGGTCCTTCAGCTCTTCCCAGTGTATTAGATTCAATTGTATTGCTGTTCTGTGTACGGCAATACAGTTGTATCTAGTAGGCAGGCAGGACATTCCGGGCATGGGACAAAACATCGGGGGCCAAGGCCCCTAATGTTTTAACCTAGCGACGCCCCTGCATTCAACGTACATAAAAGATCAAGTGATTATGTGGCCGGAGGTATATTAGATGGTCAATGGATATCAATTTTACTGCAAGCCAATGGAATACAGGCCCCAAAAATTATTCATTTACCATACAGAAAAGAACAATTGATAATGTGGCTGGAGGTATATTAGACGGTCACCGTATAACAATTTTACTGTTGGCCAGTTAGATTACAGGCCCCAAAAATTATGCATTCACCATACATAAATGACCAAGTGATTATGTGGCTGGAGGTATATTAGACGGCCATTCAATATAAATTTTACTGCAGGCCAGTGTAGTACAGTCCCCAAACATTAGGCATTCACCAGACAGAAAAGAAGAAGTAATTATGTGGCTGGAGGTATATTAGACGGTCATTAGATATCAAATTTACTGCAGGCCAGTACAAACAGATGTCAAATACATACATTTAAAAGAACAAAAAATATAAAATTGGATTAAAAACATGGCTAACGAAATCCCCCCTCTTGAAAAAACCCTAAATGATAATAGCTGAAATTCGATAACACGTGGTTGTCACAGGTGTTGAATTCCTCCGAGGTCCCAAACATTAGGCATTCACCGGACAGAAATAGTGTTTTATGCCGCTGTATTTACCTAAGACAGGGACCATTATTTTCTCTGGTGGCGGATATTTGTGGGCTGTCATGAGGAAATTCAAATAAACATGGTCGTCACAGGTGTTTAATTCCTTTGAGATCCATGCCTCATTCATTTTTAAAAATGTGAGGTAGTCCACACTGTCTTGAGACAGGTGAGTGCGCTCATCAGTCATGATCCCCCCTGTGCTGAACGTCCTTTCGAACAGGACACTCGACGAGGGGCAAGCCAAGAGTTTTATGGCAAATTGTGCCAGTTCTGGCCACAGGTCAAGCCTGCACACCCAGTAGTCCAGGGGTTACTCGCTTGTCAGAGAGTCCACATCGGCCGTTAACCCGATTAAGTCAGACACCTGTCGGTCTAGGCGTTCCCTGAGGTTGAATCCGGAGGGCGGCTGTTGATGGGTCGGCTGCAAGAATGATCTCATATCCAAAGTGACCAAGTGTTATACTGGTGTTTGACCGTGATGTGGTTGCCATGCAGACTAGTTGCCAGGGGCAACGTGTGGTTTGTGGTTTGCACGTGCACTACCCCTTTAAGGTGTGCCTCCCTGCTGTTTGGTGAGCAAGGGGTTAATCTTCTGGCTAGTGGGGATTAAGATGTTTTTTTATGGGTGTGGGACGCAATATTGATATAAACCTGTGGCTTGCTGGCTGGGTGCAGTTGTACTACAGCCTTGCTTGGTGTTGGAGCTTTGCTCCTTGCCTGGGTGTTCCTGCCCAGTCATTGAGGGCCACAATATGGAACATAAATTGTCCTCCCTTTTGTACCCTCCTTGTACCTTTACCCTCACGTGTTGTATGTGTGGTGTGAGTTTATGTTCTGGGTGTGTGTAGCATTTTGTTGGTTGTTACATGTCTGGGCTTTTGTTGGTGTTGGTCCCTGCATGTATGCTATACATCAACCGGTATGTTGATACCTCCGTGAGGGGCCTGGTTTCCCAGAGGGGTTAACCATTAGTCTGTATGCAGTGCTGCCCGGGGCTGCCGTGCACCTTGCGGCATGGGGTCCAGGCAGTATCAGGAGTGCTGGATACATGTGTGTGTGTGTTGTCTGTACGGTGTCCTGTTTGGTGTGTGGGCACCTGTATTTATGCTCTGGTTCCAGTCATGGTGGCAGCGGCAGGTAAGTGAGTTTTCCGGTGTTCTTACCTGCCGATTCAGATGCTGCATATGGTCATTTCCCTTCCACCTGTTACTAGGCAGCTGGAGACTCCGATTCATCTGAGTCCCTGAGGAACCGGTTGTCTCCTATTCCTGACCCCTATCCCAGGGACCGTCAGGGTCAGCACGATCCAGGATACAGTGCATGAGCCCTCCACTTTTAGGGTTTGCTCATGCGGTCAGGAGATCAGGGTCAGGATTAGTGCGGCTGTAGGTTGTGGCCAGCTCCCTTCATTGTTGTCTGGCCTAGTAACAGATCCTACTTTACGGTGGGGGGTTTCCCCCACTCCCCACCGTGACACCAACACATCTTCAAACCGCCCTCTTCTTGCATGCGCTGTAGGATTGGTACTCTGTGGGTGGAAATTCCTCTGCCAGCGCCCGCAACAGCAGAATGCAGCATCTCTCGCAGCAGGGCGTGGCAATGCTGCATTCTGACAGCCCATTCAGACATGTTACCAGTGATGCTGGTAACATGTCCGTTATTTTGTGTTTGTACCGGGGGTCTAAGTATGTTGCCACCCAGTTCTTGTCCTTGCCTTTTATGCTTCTTATACGGGGGTCCCTCTTCAAACACTGGAGCATGAAGGCCCCCATTTGCACTAAATTGGAAGCGGTGGAGAGGCCTGGCTCCTGCTCCTCGCCCAGGAGAATGTCGTCCTTGGTCTCCCCCCCCCCCATCCATTAACACCAGGGATCCCAGAAAATTTTAAAGCCTGCTCTTCTTGCTCCTCCTACTTCTCCTCCCCCCAGGCACCATCCTCCTCTGACTCCTCTTTAGACTCCTGCTGACTTGTCTCAGATGGAGTAGCCCCCCTTGTGAATTCATTCAGCATTGCGACTTCTTCATCTTCCTGCTTCTGCGCCTCAACGGCTTGATCAATGCACGCTCCAGAAAGAAGGCGCAAGCTACGATGTCACTGATGGCGGCCTGGCTGCAACTGACCAGTTTGGTGATCTCCTCAAATTACCGCAGAAGTCTATGGCGCGGCGCGGAGAAAAAAAAACAAGCTCCCCAGAACCTGTCCTGATGCAGAGGTAGTATATAGGTAGTCGTTAACGGCACGTTTCTGCTGGAGCAGCCTATCAAGCATATACAAGGTTGAGTTCCAGATCCAGATTGGGCAGTCACAAATCAGACGTCTGATGGGCAAATGGTGTCGCCGCTGAATGTCAGCAAGGGGAGCCATGGCCATGTAAGATCTTCTAAAATGGGCAGAGATTTTCCTGGGATGTTGCAAGACGTCCTGGACCCCAACGTATTTGGCAAGGAATCGGACGTGTGCTATGCATGGCACGTGTGTCATTTTGCCCTGTTTTCGCACATCACTTTACCAACTGTCAAATTGAGCCGGGTTAGCCACTGATCGGCCTGTGACCGCAGAGCTTAAAGAAGTGCAGGACCGGTGTGGCTCTTGGCTTTCAGGCACATCAGTCGCAGCATGGCAACGTCTCACCTGGCACGTCAAATAGATTCTGGGGAGCGTGGGGGGTGCAGCGGAAGAGGTGGTAGCAGTGGAAAAGGAGGAGTAAGTCGAGGAGGAAACGGATGATGAAATAGTAGGAGGAGGAGAATAAGAGGCAGGCCTGCATGCAATCCGTGGCGGTAACACCAAATCCACACGGGTGCCACGGGTTACATGCTTGATGGCCGTCAGAAGGTTCACCCAGTGGGCAGTAAAAGTTATGTACCTTTTCTGCCCGTGTTTGCTAGACCACGTGTCTGTGGCAGATGTATCTTGGCACCGACACTGTCTTCCAGAAAAATATTAACTTGCCACTGAATGTGGCCATATAGTTCAGGGATGCCCATCTGGGAGAAATATTTCCTTCTGGGGATTTTAAATTGTGGTGGGCTAATGGCCACAAATTTTCTAAAGGCCTCTAAGTCCACCAATTTATATGGCAGTAGTTGGCTGGCTAGCATTTCCAACTAGCCAGTGGTCAGCCTTTGGGCAGGAAGATTATCCGGCGTCATCATTTTTTTTACGCTCGAACATTTGGGCAACAGAGGCCTGCCTTGTGAGAAAAGAACGCGACGACAGCACAGTGGAAGGTGGAGAAGAGGACAAATGGGAGGAGAGAGGAGAAGGAGAAGAAGCAGGATGTGGAACACCAGGAGTGTGGCTTTGTGGGTTCTGACGGCGTTGCTCCCACTGGGCTCGGTAATGGGAGGTCAGGTGCCTTCTTAAGGCGGTCGTCCCTAGGTGAGATTTGGGCTTACCGTGAATTATGCGTTGACAGCACAGGCTGCAGATGGCAACACTATTATCAGCTGACAAATAAAAAAAAGCCCACACTGCGGTGCCATGTGCCATTGTCCTGGGAGCGCAAGATGTGACCATGCATGGTGGATGGCTCGCTCCAGATACAGTTGCAGTCTGCTTTTACTTCCTGTGCAATGCGAGTTCTGCCTGCTTCTCCTCATGCTCCTCCGTCTCTCCCTCTATGCTCCTCTCCTCTTACTCTTTTGTGGGCACCCACGTGACGTCGATCGAAACATTATCATCGTCACCTTCACCAACACTGACATTAGAGATCTCGGAGTAGGCAGCAACTGTGGGGACCACCCTCCTTGGGGTGATCTGGGTACTGTCAGACCGCTGGGTGGTGGCAATTGCTACCTCCTCTTCCTCATCCGATGCCATGAATGGCTGTGCATCGGTAAGGTCTGGGAATTGATGAGAAAATAATTCCTGACTTAAGTGGAGGGGCTATGGTGGTGGAGGTGGTGTCTTTGGGGGTTCACACAGCAGAGAGTGAGGAGGGTGCAGAAAAGGATGGCTGAGTAAGCCACTTAACCAACTATGGTGCGTCCTTTGACGTAATCGCACCTTCTCCAACTTCCCACTTAGGCTCCGGCCTGGTGCACCTGCCCGACCCCTATCACCCTTGCGGAACGGCCTGCCTCTTCCTCTGCCTGTCATTTTCAAAATGACCCTGTGCCAAAGTCCCTACAGAAGAGCAGTATTCGTGGAAGCAGGTAAATAGAACCCCTTAATCAGTTTTTTGTGGGGGCAACTGTTATATCACACCAGTTGCAATTAGTTGTTCCAATGGCATTTGTCTGTCTGTGTAGCTGCAGTATATCAGCAGATCTGCACACAAATACTGCACAATACATATGCAATATATAGAAATTATATTCTAGGTATATCACACCCCTGCCTCAATCAGATTTTTGGGGGGGCAACTGGCATATCACACCAGTTGCAATTAGTTGTTCCAATGGCATTTGTCTGTATAGCTGTAGTATCTCGGTAGAACCGGACACAAATGCAGCACAATACATATGCAATATATTGAAATTATATAATAGGTATGTCACATTCCTGCATTAATGTGATTTTTTTTGTGGGCAACTGCTATAGAACACCAGTTGCAATTATTTGTTTCAATGGGGTTTGGCCCTCTGTGTAGCTGCGGAATCTCAGTAGAACCACACACAAATGCTGCACTACCCAAATGCACTATATAGAAATTATATTATAGGCATATCACACCCCTGAATCAATCATATTTTTTTGGGTGCAACTGGTATATTACACCAGTTGCAATTAGTTGTTCCAATGGCATTTGTCTGTCTGAATAGATGCGGTATCTCAGCAGAACCGCATACAAATGCTGATCACCATGGTAGGCGCAGAAAAGAACATCGAAAGTTGATAGGGCAGACATCCGAATAGATCGTCGCCGTCACGAGGGTCACCAGCAGGCCATCAATCATCATTTTTCAAGGGTGTGTATGATGCCCTCCTTTATGTGTAACAAAGGGTGTTTGGGGGTGTTCCTTGTAACTTTTGGCAGCCCTTTCACTTAGTGCATAGGCTTTATGAGTGTAGGAGTCCCCACTACCTGAACTATTGTACCACAATGTGAATGAGGCGCTCCACTAAGGCTACTTTCACACTAGCGTTCGGGGCTCTGCTTGTGAGTTCCGTTTGAAGGCTCTCACAAGCGGCCCCGAACGCATCCGTACTGCCCTAATGCATTCTGAGTGGATGCGGATCCGCTCAGAATGCATCAGTCTGGCACCGTTTGTCCTCCGCTCCGCTCAGCAGGCGGACACCTGAACGCTGCTTGCAGCGTTCGGATGTCCGCCTGGCCGTGCGGAGGCAAACGGATCCGTCCAGACTTACAATGGAAGTCAATCGGGACGGATCCATTTGAAGTTGACACAATATGGCTCAATTTCAAACTGATCCGTCCCCCATTGACTTTCAATGTAAAGTCTGGATGGATCCGTCTGAGCAACTTTCACACTTTCATAGCAACTGAGCAACTTTCATAGTTTTTTCTAAACTATAATGCAGACGGATCCGTTCTGAATGGATCCCATCGTCTGCATTATAGAAGCGGATCCGTCTGTGCAGACACCAAGTGAACGCAAGTGTGAAAGTAGCCTTAGTGATATACAGGTTGTATCGGAGTACCTCTTCCTTGTAATTTTTGGCAGCACTTGCACTTTATATACAAGTAAATATACATGAAATAATGTTTGCTCTTTTTTGGGGGGGTTTTGTGCGTATTATTGTCAGTCTGTAAAAGTGCCATACTATTCGGACAACATCGTTCCCAGCAGCGACCTGCGAGTACAAGATGCATCCAGACATCCTCCCCATGCTGTTCCATTTCTGACATTTTCCTATGAACCAGACACCCTCCCCTCTTCAGAGCAGGGGGTACCTGGTTTAATGCTCGGGTTCTTCCTTTGACTTCCATCATACTCGGGTGCTCAGTCGAGCACCCGGACATTCCAATGTGTTCGGCCTGAGCACCCGAGCACTACGGGGCTCGATCAACACTTATAAGCACCTTTTTTTTCACAAATATACCCCAAAAAAGGCATTATAACATATAACTTCACCGCTGAACGCAAATAATACTTTTCTCCACTAATACACCCCAAAAAAGGCTGTAATTTTCTCACTTCACCACGCAACGGCTAATAAGCCTTTTTTTTTCACTAGTGCGCCCCAAAAAAGGCTTTAGAACATATAACATATAATTGCACCGCTGAACAAGAAATAAGCCCTTATTTTTTTCCATTTATACACACCAAAAAAGCTTTAGAAAATATAACTGCACTGCTGAACGGCAAAAAATACCTTTTATTTCCCACTAATACACCCCAAAAAAGGCTGCAATTTTCTCACTTCACCACACAACAGCTAATGAGCCCCTTTTTTTTCACTAATACACACCAAAATAGGCTTTTGAACATATATATCTGCACCGCTGAACGGCAAAAAAGCCCTTATTTTTTTCCACTAATACAAGCCAAAAATGGCCTTAGAACATATAACTGCACCGCATAAGGGCTAATAAGACATACAAATATTTCCTAGTAATACACCCTGTTAATGGCTGTATCACATAGCACTTGCACCCCAACAAGTCTACTTTCACGCTGGCGTTTTGGCTTTCCATTTGTGAGATCCATTCAGGGCTCTCACACCCGGTCCAAAGCGGATCAGTTTGCATTCTAATGCATTCTGAATGGAAAAGGATCTGCTCAGAATGCATCAGTTTGCATCAGTTCAGTCTCCATTTCGCTTTGGAGACGGACACCAAAGCGCTGCTCGCAGCGTTTTGGTGTCCATCTGATGAAACTGAGCCAAACGGATCCGTCCTGGCACACAATGTAAGTCATTGGGGACTTTCACTGACACAATCTGGCATAATAGAAAACTGATCCGTCCTCCATTAACTTAAAATGGTGTTCAAGACGGATCCGTCTTGGCTATGTTAAAGATAATACAAACGGATCCGTTCTGAACGGATGCAGACACTTGTATTATCTGAAAGGATCCGTCCATGACGGATCAGCCCTAAACGCGAGTGTGAAAGTAGCCTAACAAGCATTGCTGGAATTACAGAGGTATCAACTATTGCAAACCTGAAAGCAGCAGTATAATGGCAATTTGGATCCCCAGTCAGTGCAGCAAGGTGTAATAAGATTGCTACTATTACCCAAGTTGCACACTCCCCTATTGCATCCTGTTCAGCTTCAATACTGTGGAATAATTCCTCCCTATCCTTTCCCTACACTTCTAATTCTCCTTCCCTGAATTTCTATTCAGCAAAATAAAAGTTTTCAAGTCTTTCCGAACACTTTCCCTAGTACCTGCTAATGTCTCTCCCTGCACTAAGTACACTGGAAAATGGCTGAATCTAAGACGGCTGAGGCTCTTTATCGGGCTGTGACATCACAGGGCTGGTTGGCTGCTGATTGGCTGCATGCATTGCATTGTGGGTGATCCCTCGTTCCCAGAGTTCCGTGCTCCATGCCCTAGCATGTGTAGCAGCCAATTTAGGAAAACATCTGATTCGTTACCACAAAGCGGCAGGAAATTCAGATTCTGTGCAAATTGAAATTTTCCTGAAATTCTGTTTGAATTCCACTTCGTCAACTTCAATTTGTTCATCTCTATTAGTGAACCTTTTTGTGCCATTTTTTTTACTTAACGCGTTAACCATCAAGTTTAGCTTATTGGCAGCTAACATAAGTACAAGAGCTCTATTGCACATGAGGCAGCATCACTGGATCCTGTGGGGAAATAGAAATAGCCAGAATTCTGAATCAGAAGAAGTCTGTCCTCATTCTCCTGGTCTTTTTTGTGGTAGCCAACCCGCATCTCTAAGCCGTACAGTGTCCATCATCATCAGCTGATTCTTCCTCTACTCAGACTCCTCCTCCATATTCTATCAGTTTGACTTTGGGTCAGGTGTCCGTAGTGGTGCAGTTCCACAACTTCATTAAAAAATGTTAGCTTTTTCTGAAATTTAAGTCTTTATGTTATCAGCCTCAGTTTTTGCAATTTTCCATCTGTTGGAAAAACCTGGTGTCTGTAGTGGTGCTGTACTGAACCTTTCTCAAAATTTAATTCTGCTGTATTATATTCGTACTTGTGCCCAGCTGTTAATTTTTTTTTATTGTTTAAAATGTTCTCTTTTGTAAATGGCTGTGACCATTCCCTGACTCCATGGACTTCTGGAGAGGCAGATTGGAAAAGTGGCCAGGACTGGCGCAATTTGATCTCTCTGTACTGTCTTGTCTGGGGCGGAGGGGGGAATATTGAAAGAGCTAAAATTAATAAAAAAGAAAAGAGAGAACGACAAAATATAAACAAAATCTTAGGAGACCTTAGAGTGTTATATACCAATTTTCAGGCCAATTGGAGCATATTTGATTTATGTAGAATCAAATCAGAGTCTTTCAGTTTTAAAAGAAATTTGACGAATCGGTCATGAAGCAAATTTCAAGAAATTCGCTCATCTCTAGTTCATGGTTATTTCCATATTGTAATCTAACTTCCACTGTGCTTGCATAAACTAGGCACACTGGAAGCTAGATGTTCCTAGGCAAACTGTACTTCTATAGCACCATGACTTCCAAAGGTTTCACCAGTAAAAGCCAGAAAATGCAGTGTGTAAGTTTGAATAAAAGTCTCTGTACTCTGTACGCACCAGTGGTGTTGCACATGTAGTTGGCCACTATTAACTAAAAGTGTATTATTGCACTTACCCAGTTTCAACATCTTCTATGGTATCAGGCAGTGGTTTATTCACAGTCTCAGGCAAAAGGTAGACCAGTATCCCAGATATTATTGGTGAACCTCCATATATGAGCAGAGGCAAGAAGGAATGGAATTCACCTAATATCTTCACAAGAGGGGCTACAATGCCACCCAAGCGTGCCATGGTGCTACCCAAACCAAGACCACTCTGTCTGAAAATGAAAAAGTCTATTAGAGTACATGCAATGTATTGATTACATTTTTAAAGAGAGCTGAATATATTCTGAGGAATCTTAGATTGATAGCTTTCACTTTTTCAAACTACAATTGCAATGACTTCTATAGCTGTATAGAGAAGCTGTTGAAGGCCCTGTGGTCACATAACCAGGCTGTGCACGTTATAAGATCAGATAGAGTTGTCACTGTCCAGGCCCATGTGTGCAGAATAGATTATGCAGACACTTTTATATATGGTGTGTGATGCAGCATGAGAGAGAGAAAAGCCCTATGATTTACAGGACCATTCATACAGAGAACAATAGACATCAACCATTACAAAATGTGTCCAGGAAAGCTTACAATACCATTGAACTGTGCTATAAACTGGGCTATATTGTGTTTCTGTCATTGTTGCAAGTAACATAAAGATTGCTTAAAGGGTTTTTTAACAGATATGCTCATGTAGTTGCTTACCTCACGTATAGCTTTCCTATTCTTGTTTCAATTTGGACTCTCCTGACCTTTTTTCACATTGTAAACAAATCCCTCTGGTTTGTTTCCATCCTATATGTAGCACTTTCTGTTGCATCCAACCAAACCCATGATGCACCTCTCCTTCTTTACCACAGCTCCAGCACTGCTGCTAACAACACCCATCTAGTTTATAGATTCTCCGACCCAGCTAGTTACATAGGGAACCTATATATAGCCCAAACAAAATTCAGGGCCCACCCCTAATTAAAGCATGAATACCGACCAAAAGGAGTGGGTCAAATATATTACAAATAACACTAATGATACTAGGATAATCCAAAAAATAGCATAATGTTATTAGAAAATCACAAAAAGACACATGATTGACACAAGTCACACCAAGACATTAAATACAGGTCACAATACATATTAAAATATGATATTATTAAATGTGATATTACTCAGGTGAGTCAAAATAGACGGATGGCAGGCTAGCCAATGGTATCAGTGTTTTGATTGAATGACAGCCTATCAGCAAACAGGATACAACTATTCCACCTACTTAAGGGACTACCCTCACTACACCAACCAGTACCTCTTGAAAAAGCTGTACGCGAAACGTGCGTTGGGGAGCGGACCGGTGGTGTTGCTGTACGGTATACTATAACTGTGTGGTCAGTATTTTTCTATGTGCTTGTCATAACTCTATTTACCCTATTGCCTCAGCTAGCCACTTGTGGTGTGTATTATCACCCCCATTTGGTATCTGTTGTATAAACAATGCATTTAGGTTTAATCATGCAAATTTGGAGCCATAGTGTGTAGGTATAACATATCTTCCTACTGATGACCAATCAGGAAGTTTTTTGCACGTGCACTTTATTTATATATACCAGCAGTTCACCATCGGTCCTCTTGGTTTTTAATATGAATTGTGACCTGTATTAAATGTCTTGGTGTGACTTGTGTCAATCATGTGTCTTTTTGTGATTTTCTAATAAAATTATGCTATTTTTTGGATTGTCCTAGTATCATTAGTGTTATCAGCTAGTTACATAGACACTCCCCTATCCCCTTGGACATGACATCACAGGAAATAGGAAATAGCTGTATGGACATGGTCACACGACACAACCCAGAATGGAAGATAGGAGCAATAAAGGTAAAAGAAATGTATTACAAAATTACAGCTACTATCGTAAATGATTATTTTACAGGATGTTGATGCAAACCAGAAAAAACCCTTTAACCACCTAACTGTTCTGTCCGAGTTCAATGCAGGCTGTGGAAAAAGTACTTAAAGGGGTTGGCCACCATACGCATAAAAAATAAATAAAGGGTCCCAAATAATAACTAAAGCCACTAAAGGTATTTGTATCATGAGAAATACACTGTGTACATATAATTTTTCTAATGTGTTCAGCATAGCATGCTCCCATTGATCAGAGGCTTCAAAGTGAAAGTAAAAATCCCAGCATGCATCACAGAAAGAATTTTCAGAAGAGTGATCACATGACATCCCTGGCCAAACAAAACAAATCATGTTTTTATTGTGTCACCATTTTCTGAGAGCTATACTTTTTCTTTTTTCTTTTTCTGCTAATCATCTTGTGCACGGGGTCATTTTTTGCTGGAAGAGTTGATGTTTTAATTGGTACCGTTTTTGGGTACATATGATTTTTGGATCATTCAATATTACTCTTTATGGGTCAAGGTGACCAAAAAAATTTGTTGTTTCGACGCAGTTTTTATTTTATTGCTTTACGCCAATCACCTGAGGGGCTATACCATGTGATGTTTTTATAGAGCAGGTCATTACAAATGCAGCGATACCTAATATGTCCACTTTAAAAAATAAATAAATAAATAAATCAGTTTTACACAATGAAAGCATTTTTGAAAAAAATGTCATGTTTTAGTGTAACCTTTTTCTGAAAGACATTTTTTATTTTTTGGGGGGCGATTGTCTTATGTAGGGGCTCATTTTTTGCAGGATGAGATGATGGTTTTATTGGTACTATTTTGGGGTACATATGACTTTTGGATCGCTTTATATTACGCTTTTTGTTAGGCAAGGTAACAAAAATGCCTGTTCTGGCACAGTTTTTATTTTTATTTTTTTACAGTGTTCATCTGACAGGTTAGACCATGTGCTATTTTTACGGACGCGATGATATCAAATATGTCTACTTTCTTTGTTTGTTTCCGTTTTACATAATAAAGCATTTTTGAAAAAATATCATGTTTTTGTGTCTCTATTTTCTGAAAGACATATTTTTTCTATTTTTCTGCCGATCATCTTGTGCAGGGGCTCATTTTTTTAGTTGACATTTTCACTGGTCTCAACTTTGGGTACATAATATTTTTTGATCACTCAATATTACACTTTATTGGGCAAATAGACCAATAAAATTGGTTGTTTTGGCACAATTCTTTTATGGCATTTACCTTTTGGTGGAAGAGTGTGTTATATTTTTAAAGAGCAAGTCATTATGGGCGAATTTGTCTATTTTATTTATTTCTTTATTTTGGCTTTACACAATAAAAGCATTTTAGAAAAATGGCGTTCACCGTGCGGGGAAATTAACGTGATCCTTTTATAGATCAGGTTGTTACAAACACGATGATACCAAACATGTGTAGTGTATTTTATTTTTATTTTTTTCATTTTTAATCAATTATAAATGTGTGGCTATAAGAAGAAATTTGATTATTTTTTTACTTTTTTTCACTTTTTTTTTTTTACCTAGACCGACTTGGTTCTTGAAGATCCAGTGGGTTTTATGGTTTACAATACACTGCAGTACACTGTATAGTGTACTGCAGTGCATTGTCACTCACAGTAAGCCTGATCAGGCTCCTGTCTTTAGCAGAAGCCTGATCAGCTATACCAAGGCAAGTCATATGCCTGTAAAGGCGTACGGTTGCCATGGTAACTATCAGGATGCTGCTAAAGCAGTACAGCACCCGATGGGGGAGGGAGGGAGCTTTCAGCCGGCATTGACTTTCAGCCGGCATTAGGATCATGTGATTTACTAGTCTGTACAGACTAGCCAATCAGAGCAATAACCGGGGGGCAGAATGGACATGCGCTGCTTTTAGGTAGATTAGGAAAAGCAGCGCATGTTCAGTTACAATAAAGGCATGGACGAGCTTACTCTAAAGCACCTCCATGTCTCGTGCTGCCATTGACGAACTAGCTGCATGGCAGAGCGGGGCTCATGGGGCGTGGCTTACTATAAAAAGATTACCAGACAGATTTTTTTAAATAAAGTATATTTGGAATCTCTTTTTTACCCTGCCTCCAACAATGTTGTGTAAAGTACTGATATAGTGGCCAACCCCTTTAACTGTTCTGCCCTGCTTTTACTTTCACTTTCAGCTATATTCACTGCATCACAATTTCTAACAGTGATATCTTCCCATCTAGTGAATTTAATGCTGTCATTCTGACACTGTTTAAAAGTTGGGATGCCAACTTTTAAACAATATAAAGCCCATATCTCTAGCTGGTAGCAAACCAGAGATATGAGCAGCCACCCCCCCCCCCCCCCCCTCACTGTCAGTCTGGAAGATGAGAGGGAGCAGTTTCAATGCTGACTGCCTGCAGGAGGAAAGGAAAAATAGTAAAACTTTATAGAAATGTGGTATTATCATCAGTGTACTGAACCACATAAAATAATGTTATTTTTACCACTCAGTGAACACCATAAATACATTCCACAAAATAATGTAAAAATTACAGTTTTTTTTCTCTTCTCCTAAAAATAAAATAAAAAATATTTAATACACTACATATACCCTAAAATGGTTCCTAAAAAACCTACAACTCAGCCCGCAAAAAAAAAGAAAATAAATTAAAAGTTATGACTGCCTGCTAGAATATTATTGGTCCTTGAAGCTAAAATTAATTATGTCCCTAAGGGGTTAAAAATGCAATAGTGTCTCCTAAGTTGTGCGCCAACAAGATTTACTGCAGACACACATTAAAAATCTACAATTCAAAAGTGACATTTTTTGGTAGGGTTTTTCCAATTTTAACATGACTGTTAAGAGGTTAAGCACAAATTATTCCAGTTAATATCTGCATTCTTCTAAGTAAAGAAATAGTTAACTATCGCCCCTCTCTTAGTCAATGTCTCCCATTCCCCTGCACCTTAAAATTGTCTAATCTGACTGACCACAACAACAAGACTACGAGAACACTTAGCCAAATACATTTTTCTAATTTTAAATCCAAATTTCATTTATACCAGTAGACATTTGAACAGGAGGATGTGCCATTAGGAACCCTTATATGGAGAAATGACTGGATTGTTTGGTCAATCTGAGAACCGTGCAACAAAATCTCTGTGGCTCTGGGCCATCAGAAATGTTTGTATTTCTTTGCTATCTAATATCAGGACAGAATGAAAGACTGGAGAAGTGATTTTATGTTTCTTACTAACCATTACATCATTATGGTTATTATTAAATACAAATAGAAACTGTTAGCTTTGCATTGGATTCTACATTTGAAATGACATATGAATGCCTGTGTAGATGTACAGTACTTCCACTAAGTCTTCAGACACTTTCACTTTTTTTACATTTTGTTATGTTGCAGGCTTATGATAAAAATTAAAAAAAGTTTAAGTTTCCCTCCATTATTTCGCACTCAATACCCCATAAAGTGAAAACAGAATGTTCAAAATGTTTGCTAATTTTTTGAAAAGGAAAAACTAAAATCTTGTAAGTATTCAGACCCTTTCCTAATTACTTAATTGAAGCATCTTTGGCAGTCTTCTTGGGTATGATGCCACGACTCCCACGAGGTTTGCACACCTGGATTTTGTGATTTTTTTTTTTTGCCATTCTTCTCTGCAGATCCTCTCAAGATTTGTCAGGTTGGATGAGGAGCTTTCTTTCTGGCCACTGTGCAGAATGGTGGAGTGCTGCAGTTGACCTTCTGGATATTTCTCCCATCTGCACACAGGATGTAGGGGCTCAGCCAGAGTGACCATTGGGTTCTTGGTCACCTCCCTTACAAAAGCTTTTCTACCCCAGTTGCTTAGTTTGGTGGGACAGCCAGCTCTAGTTTCAAACGTCTTCCATTTAAGAATTACTGTACTCTTTGAAAGTTTCAGTGGAGCAGAAAATGTTGTGTACCTTTCTCCAGATATTTGGCTCCACACAATCTTGTCTCTGGGATCTAAATGCAGTTATTTTCCCCTCATGGCTTGGGTTTTGCTCTGATATGCATTGTCAGCTTTAAGATTTTATATAGACAGGGGTCTGTGCTTCCAAGTGATGTCCAATCAACTGAATTTACCACAGGTGGACTCCAGTCAAGATATAGAGACATCTCAAAGATAAACAAGAGAAATGGGAGGCCCCAATTAAAACAGGCATGTCAGGAGTGGTGAAAGGTCCTCATGAAATTTTGCCTGGACAAGGGTCTGAAAACTTGTCCAGGCAAAATTTCATGAGGACCTTTCACCACTCCTGACATGCCTGTTTTAATAGCTTCATGTATTCTCCATGTAATAACAATTCTGAAACATCTATCTATTCTTATGACTCTATGTTGTGCCACTCCTTTATTATTTCCTCTATAAGTTATGAATTGTTATTAGCCTTCAGTAAGGGTACAGAGGGGAGGTAACATGTTAGGGGGGGGGGGGGGGGGGTGTCCCTGCACAGACTCACTCTATCCAATCAGTGCTGCCATTTTCAGACTGTGCAGGTACACCCCCCCAACTGGTTACCACCCCTCTTCACCCTTACTAAAGGCTAATAGCAATTCATTTATAACTTATAGTGCAAATAATAAAGGAATGGCACAACATACAGTCATAAGAATAGATGTTCCAGAATTGTTAGTACAGTATGTGGGGAATGCACGTAGCTATTAAAATAGGCAGGTCAGAAGTGGTTAAAGGTCTTCTTTAAGGCCTTTTTCACACTACCGTTTTGCGGGCCGTTTTTTGCGTTCCGTATACGGTCCGTATACGGAACCATTCATTTCAATAGTTCCTCAAAAAAAAGGAACACATATGGAAATGCATCCGTATGTCTTCCGTATCCGTTCCGTTTTTGCGGAACCATCTATTGAAAATGTCATGCCCAACCCAACTTTTTCTATGTAATTACTGTTTACTGTATATGCCATACTGAAAAACGGAACGGAAACAAAAAACTGAACAACGGATCCATGAAAAACGGACCACAAAACACTGAAATAGCCATACGGTAGTGTGAAAGAGGCCTAATTCTTTCCTTTTTAATGAATTTGAAAACAATACTAACATTCTGTTTTCACTTTCTCATTGTGGGATTTTACGTGTAGATTCATAAGGGAAAACACATTTTTTATTTTAGCACAAGGCCGCAAGATAAAATGTGATTAAAGTGAAAGGGTCTAAAAATTTCCCCAATGCACGGTACATAATGGTCCAGTGTGAGATAATCCACTTATGTGCTCTATATATGTTCTAGAGCAAAGGTCACATGCAAGATATAGATTTAGGCCCCTTGCAGATGAGCGTGTCCGGAATAGGTCCGCAATCAGGGAAAATCGTGTGAGTAGGTACGCAATTGCAATCAGTTTTGACTGCAATTGCGTTCCGATGTTCAGTTTTTATCGCGTGGGTGCAATGCGTTTTGCACACGCGTGACAAAAAACTGACAGTGGTACCCAGACTCGAACCCGGACTTCTTCACTGAAGTTCAGGTTTGGGATCGGTGTTCTGTAGATTTTATTATTTTCCATTATATCATGGTCATAATGGAAAATAATAGCATTCTTTAATTCAGAAGGCTAAGTAAAAGGTCATGGTGAGTGCGATAACGTCAACAAAGGTCCTTTTCCAGCCAGGTCCTGCAAGAAGAAGAAGAAAGAAGACGAGCCTGGCTGCGCGATCAAGGGGATGATTTTATTTTTAACCCCACAATGGACCTTTTACTTAGCATTCTGAATTAAAGAATGCTATTATTTTCCATTATAACCATGTTATAATGGAAAATAATAAAGTAAATGGGGTCCCTGGTAACTCTTCCCTCGTATCCTTAGCAACCATGCATGAAAATTGCATTGCATCCGCACTTGCTTGTGGATGCTTGCGATTTTCACGCATCCCCATTAATTTCTATGGGACCTGCATTGCATAAAAAAACGCAGAATATAGAACATGCTGTGATTTTCACGCAACGCATAAGTGATGGGTGAAAATCACCGCTCATCTGAACAGCCCCAGTGAAGTGAATGGGTCCGGATTCAGTGCGGGTGCAATGCGTTCACCTCACGCATTGCACCCGCGCGGAATTCTCGCCCGTGTGAAAGGGGCCTTACCGTTGGATTTTCCTTTCAAAGCACTTGCCTGCCCGATCACCTTGGCATAACAGTGACTAGTGATGAGCAAGATCCGCATTTCAGGGAAAATTCAATTTGCTGCAATGCCGAATTTCCTTGTGCTTCGTGGTAGCGAATCAATTTTCTCTGAATGGCAGCAAAAAACTAAAAAATCATACTTACCTCATCCATTTGACTGCCGCCATCTTGATTGAAGATGTCGCGCTAGATCTTCAATCAAGATGGCAGCGGCTGACTCGTCGAGATCAAATGGATGAGGTAAGTATGATTTAATTTTAATTTTATACTGTGTTATTATTGTCAGATACCGCCATCAGCTATGAATGCGGTATCTGAGAGGTACAATAACAGGGAGCAGCGCAATCGCCACTCCCTGTCACTGCACCCACTACTTACAAAGAAATGCACTTCTTGACAAAGTACATTTTTTGTAAAATTCGGTGAAGCAGCCAGATCGAATTATACAATACTTTGCACTAATAGAGATGAGCGAATCGAATCCAACGATGGGCGGGGGTGTTCTACTGGGTACTGAAATGCCATAAATGTGGACATAAACTGCTGTTTGGGTACGCTGCAGGGTTCAGAAGGGAAAGACCACCTTATGGCCTTTGCAGTGTATATTTTGATAGATTGGTTTATAGGCACCATGTTGCTTTCAAACAGCTTCTGAGGCACCAGTGCAGCTATTTTATTACACCCATATGTTTTTTTATTTCTTTCTCGCTGGGAGCTTATTTTTTTTGGGGAAGACTTGTCATTATTGTTGGTACATGAAACTTTTTGATCGCTTTTTATTTTTGCTTTTGTGAAGCAGGATAAAGAAATGGCAGCAATTCTGCAATGGCTTTTCGTTTTTTTTTATTGCAATGTACACTGTGCGAAGAAGATTACATATTAACTTTATTCTGCTGGTCAGCACAATTACAGAGATACCAATTTGATGTAGTTTTCTTTTTAAAGTTTTACTACTTTTACAAAATTTAAGCATTTGTGGGGGGAAAAAACGTATTTGTATTGCTGTTTTCTGAGATCCATATTTTTATTTTATTTTTCCTGCAAAGGTCTTGTGTGAGTGTTTTTTTTTTTCCGTGGGATGAATTTACATTTTCATTGGTACTACTTGGGGGAACATTACATAACATATTATGATTGCTTAATATTATGTTTTTTATGGAAAAGTGGCCAAAAAATTGCTGTTCTAGCATAGTTTTTAATTATTTTTACAGCATTAACCTAAAGGGGGAAGCTCATGCAATATTTTTATAGCGCAGGTCTTTACACACCAAATATGTGTATTTATTTATTTTTTTAAATCCGTTTTACGGAATGAAAGCATTTAAAAAAAAAATGTCTTAGCATTGCCATTTTCTGGGAACCATATTTTTTTTACATTTCTGGTCATCATCTTTTGTGGGATAATGTGACATTTCCATTGGCTTACCATTTAAGATACATACATCTTTTTTTTTTTGGGGGGGGGCAAGGTGATCAAAAATGGCTGGCATCGTTTTTATTTTTATTTAATTTTTTTTACAGCATTCACTTGACAGAGTAGATCATGTGATATTCTTATAGGGCCAGTTACAGATGCTGTGATTCCCAATATGTCTATTTTTTTATTTATTTTAAAATAATATTAAACAGCTTGATGAGGGGAAATGGGCTTTTTTAACACTTGAAACTTTTATTTTTATATATTTATAACTTTTTTTACTCTTTGTTTTAGTCCCACTATTGCAGTTTCAATGCAGTACAATACAATACAATACAGAAATTTGCAACATCATTAAAAAGCATTTCCCAGTGCTAGCATGTGATAAAAACTGGTTGGCAGTTACACAAAGTGGGGTTAAATGTGTGGCACGCAAAGCCCCCACTATAGCCAACACAGTGAGTCCTAGTCTCTTTCAAAACAAAAGGTCTTTGAAACCGTTAAACACTTGGCTATCAACTAAAGGAAACTACATATGTGGACATTCCATCTGTACCTGTTGTAAATACATGAAAATTTCGGGATCATTTGAATCCAGTGTTAGGCCTCTTTCACACTACAGTATGTCCATTTCAGTGTTTTGCGGTCCGTTTTTCACGGATCCGTTGTTCCGTTTTTTTGCTTCCGTTGTGGTTCCGTTTCCGTTCCGTTGTTCGTTCCGTTTTTCCGTATGGCATATACAGTATACGGAAGACATACGGATGCATTTCCGTATGTGTTCCGTTTTTTTTGCGGACCCATTGACTTGAATGGAGCCACGGACCGTGATTTGCGGCCAAATATAGGACATGTTCTATCTTTCAACGGAATGGAAAAACGGAAATACGGAAACGGAATGCATACGGAACACATTCCGTTTTTTTTGCGGAACCATTGAAATGAATGGTTCCGTATACGGACCGTATACGGAACGCAAAAAACGGAACGCAAGACGGAAAAAAAAACGGTAGTGTGAAAGAGGCCTTAATGGTCAAAGTTTTGTGATAAAATCATTTTTAGGCCTCTTTCACACGACAGTATGTCCATTTCAGTGTTTTGCGGTCCGTTTTTCACAGATCCGTTGTTCCGTTTTTTGCTTCCGTTGTGGTTCCGTTTCCGCTCCGTTGTTCCGTTCCGTTTTTCCGTATGGCAAATACAGTATACAGTAATTTCATATAAAAAATTGGGCTGGGCATAACATTTTCAATAGATGGTACCGCAAAAAACGGAACGGATACGGAAGACATACGGATGCATTTCCGTATGCATTCCGTTTTTTTGCGGACCCATAGACTTTAATGGAGCCACGGAACGTGATTTGCGGCCAAATATAGGACATGTTCTATCTTTCAACGGAACGGAAAAACGGAAATACGGAAACGGAATGCATACGGAACACATTCCGTTTTTTTTGCGGAACCATTGAAATGAATGGTTCCGTATACGGACCGTATACGTAACGCAAAAAACGGCCCACAAAACGGAAAAAAAAACGGTAGTGTGAAAGAGGCCTTAATGGTCGTGTGAAAGAGGCCTTAAACTGTAATACAACCTATGCTATATACTTGATCACCTGCAACAAATGTATATTACAGTATGTAGGTTGTAAAATTAATGCCATAAAAACACGGATAAGAAAACACATCTCAGATGTATCACACCATGAAAGCCGCAATATTTCTGCGGCTAGTCTTCATTTTGCGCTAGTCCATGGTGGTGATACCTCTGACATGTCTGTGCAAGGCATTGAAAGGGTCAATAAACCAATAAGAGGAGGCGACCACAGGAGGAAACTCTGAAATAGAGAATCCTTCTGGATTTTCCAGTTAGAAAGCCGCCAGCCTCAGGGGTTAAACAAGAGATTAGACTTGATCCTACAGTACTAACTCTTTTCTTTTCCCATGTCTTCTAAATTACCCAGGATGAATTATATTTATTCTTTTTAGTTTAGTTTTCTTGCCAAGCACCTCTCTAGGAGGGAGGAGCCACTTGATGCCATGATTGCTTCAGCTGTGGCTCACTTTCCCCTATAAAGGTGTAGATCTTAGTGTGTTTTGTGTAGTCATGAGTAAGGGCTAAACTGTGTTTTGCCCGAAACGCGTAGACTAATGCAACCTGTATCTGGATGTTTTTAGTACACTTTTCAACTCAAAGTGCTTTTTGGATCACCACGAAGCAAGGCTAGACCAACTTCTTTTCTGAATATATGCTGTATTGTACTGCATTGAAACTGTCAGTTTCACACTGTCGGGAGCGTCATGGTCATGGTATGTGTCAGAAAGGGGTAAAAAGGATGGAATAAAAAAGTAGTGCCCATCTTAGGGCTCTTTCACACTAGCGGATGCCGTGCGTGGAATCGCTGCGTGAAAGAATGCCAAACCCCTCTCCGGACAGCAGAGACACGGAGGAGCATTTACATGATTGATAATAGTTTTGTTTAAGCATTGTACGATGGTATTTATTAGCTGTGTGGTACCTTTTTGTAGACAGTGACATACTCAATACATAATTTTGATATTAGTCCACACAACTGTGGCTAGTGATTGGCTGCCGCTAGGGCTAGCCTAGGTTGAATGGGACCCTGGGTTGTACCTATTACCTATTTTTCCCTTTTATAGTGCCCAACTAGTGCAATGATACAGTGTGCAAATAATATTGCCCAAAATTTTTACTAATTAATACAGTCCAATAAACTAATTAAACTAATAAACATCATTACGGCCAAGTTAACAAAGCCGGCGGTGGATCATGAAACATGGGGGCATGGGAGAAATGGGGGATTTGCATGGGATTGCATGTGCCTACCATTTGATCTACCCATATGAGGCTAATTTTGGAAAAGCCTAAATAGTATTATACAGTCATTGAACATATTCATTCTTTAATCACTAATAAGGGGAAGACCCTGAATAATAATTTTCAGCCCTACTGAAAATTGTAACAAAAAATGTAGTTTGAAATAAAACATAGTTTAACAAAACCTAGAATGCCAGGGCTCTGGGACATCTATGTGGCTGTGTTTTACTGCACAGATGTCTGGGTGACTCTCCGGGGCAGAGATTAACATCACTTGGGATATAGTTGCTGGAGATCTGCTGAGCTATAAGCACATGGTTCATGTGCACTCAGTGGCAGAATGGAAGAATGGACCATACAATATACGAAGTGAGAATATATGCATTAAACACTATATGCAGATTTTTTATAATGTATCTAGGTTATTATCAATGCTGTAATTCATGTAAGGCATTGTATAATAATAAACTTGGCTCCGTTTCTATGAACTGGCTCTATGCCTACACCTTCTGAGTCCTATAGAGGAATGCTGCACCTGTTCACTATTGCAGTAATTAAATTATCATGTGTATATTTTCAGTCACTTATAAAATAAATCTGTTGTCTAAATGTAATTACTTATGATCAATAGCTTGTACGATTAGTAGACTACTTATTAAAATTATTTAATATATTTTTTTACAATTTTTTTATTTAGTTTTACTACATGTTTCTGTTTTATTTCTGTATATTGTTATACGTCTACCTTTGTATCATTTTTAACTGCTTAAAGCAACTTATTCTTGATTACAAATATCCTACTATTTTGTCCTATAGAACCTGTAGAAAATTATGGGAGTCATTTACTATCAGATATATGCCAGTTTTCTGGCTTATATCTGTCACAGATTGCGGCGCAAAGGTTATTTGCGCCACAATCTGCAACTTTTTCTTGCTCACGCCAGGTCTAAAATAGGCGGCGTGGCGTGGGCGGAGAAGGGGACAGGTTGACAGGCTTATCTCATTTATCATTTTCTACGCCTGTTTTAGGCGCAGAGAATGGTTTAAATTTACACCAGCAAGGGAGCTGGCTTACATTTAGACCGGTGGTGGATGCGCCGAAGTTATGTAGAGACCAGTTTCTCTTAATAACTTCAGTGGATCCGCCGCCAGTGCAGGCGTTATTAAGACAAGCGTCTAAAATGCCAGTCTTAATAAATGACCTTTCCTTGTGTCCCCTACGTCTGGCTAAAATACATTTAGATGGTTAGCTAAAAAAGGGGGGGGGGGGCGATAAAAGGGAGTATTTCATTGATTGTATGATCATACAGTGTTTTCTTGTAGTCTGCTACTAGAGACATATAGGGCCCAAGAAACAATGGTTTTCTAAATACCAACGTGTTTGCTGGGCTTTGGCACACGTAAAGGCTCCACTTTACTCTGTATATTAAAATAATGATAATTTAAAAAAAAATCATGATCCTAAGAAATAAACAATCTAAAATGTATAGATGAATAATCTATATGCAATAAAGAGACGAACAAAGAAGTATTTGGGCATGCACTAATGAACAAAGCTATTTGATGAAGAACAGACTAAGTCCTGAGATATGAGAGAGATCGGTGATCTGTAGGGAAGAGAGACTGTCCTGTGATATGCTTAGTGTTGCGAATTGTGAGGCGCAGAGTAGAGATGAGCGAATTTCCTTGCACTTCGTAGTAACGAATCTCAATTTTTCCTAAAATGGTGGCTAAAATGGCGGCTACATGTGTGAGGACATGGGGCAATAAACTCTGGGAAGGTGGGATTACCCATATGCCATGAATGCAGAAAATCAGCAGCTAACCAGCCCTGTGATGTCACAACCCTATAAATAGCCTCAGCTATCTTGGATTCAGACATTTTCCAGCGTTCTGAGTGCAGGGACAGATGTGAGAAGGCACTATGGACAGCAATAGGAAAAACCTCATTGTGAAAAATAAACTGAAAAAAATATTTATAAGTGCAGGGAAAGGATAGGGAGGAATCATTTCACAACATCTCAGTGCAGGGAGAGAAGACAGAAGGAGCTAGGGACAGTGATAGGAAAAACCTAATTGTGAAAAAAAGCATTTACAAGTACAGGGAAAGATTATTTGGGGATCCAAATAGCCATTAGACAACTCTGTTATTCCAGCAGTTCTTGGGGTGCAAGTGCTATGTTGAAAAGCCTTTAGAGGCTTATATCTGTGGCAAAAGAAAAATATATACGCAGTTCACTTCTGCAGTTCCATGTGGTGAAAGCGTTTAGTGGCATATTTCAGTACAAAAAGAAAAACATATAAAGAGTTCACTTCTGCAGCTATATGTGGTGAAAGCGTTTAGTGGCGTATTTCATTACAAAAAGAAAAATATATAAGCAGTTCACTTCTGTAGTTATATGTGGTAAAAGCGTTTAATTGCGTATTTCAGTACTAAAAGAGAAATATACAGTACAGACCAAAAGTTTGGACACACCTTCTCATTCAAATAGTTTTCTTTATTTTCATGACTATGAAAATTGTAGATTCACACTGAAGGCATCAAAACTATGAATTAACACATGTGGAATTATATACATAACAAAAAAGTGTGAAACAACTGAAAATATGTCATATTCTAGGTTCTTCAAAGTAGCCACCTTTTGCTTTGATTACTGCTTTGCACACTCTTGGCATTCTCTTTATTAGCTTCAAGAGGTAGTCACCTGAAATGGTTTTCACTTCATAGGTGTGCCCTGTCAGGTTTAATAAGTGGGATTTCTTGCCTTATAAATGGGGTTGGGACCATCAGTTGCGTTGTGGAGAAGTCAGGTGGATACACAGCTGATAGTCCTACTGAATAGACTGTTAGAATTTGTATTATGGCAAGAAAAAAGCAGCTAAGTAAAGAAAAACGAGTGGCCATCATTACTTTTAGAAATGAAGGTCAGTCAGTCCGAAAAATTGGGAAAACTTTGAAAGTGTCCCCAAGTGCAGTCACAAAAACCATCAAGCACTACAAAGAAACTGGCTCACATGCGGACCGCCCCAGGAAAGGAAGACCAAGAGTCACCTCTGCTGCGGAGGATAAGTTCATCCGAGTCACCAGCCTCAGAAATCGCAGGTTAACAGCAGCTCAGATTAGAGACCAGGTCAATGCCACACAGAGTTCTAGCAGCAGACACATCTCTAGAACAACTGTTAAGAGGAGACTGTGTGAATCAGGCCTTCATGGTAGAATATCTGCTAGGAAACCACTGCTAAGGACAGGCAACAAGCAGAAGAGACTTGTTTGGGCTAAAGAACACAAGGAATGGACATTAGACCAGTGGAAATCTGTGCTTTGGTCTGACGAGTCCAAATTTGAGATCTTTGGTTCCAACCACCGTGTCTTTGTGCAACGCAGAAAAGGTGATCGGATGGACTCTACATGCCTGGTTCCCACCGTGAAGCATGGAGGAGGAGGTGTGATGGTGTGGGTGTGCTTTTATGGTGACACTGTTGGGGATTTATTCAAAATTGAAGGCATACTGAACCAGCATGGCTACCACAGCATCTTGCAGCGGCATTCTATTTCATCCGGTTTACGTTTAGTTGGACCATCATTTATTTTTCAACAGGACAATGACACCAAACACACCTCCAGGCTGTGTAAGGGCTATTTGACCATGAAAGAGAGTGATGGGGTGCTGCGCCAGATGACCTGGCCTCCACAGTCACCGGACCTAAACCCAATCGAGATGGTTTGGGAGATGGTGAGCTGGACCGCAGAGTGAAGGCAAAAGGGCCAACAAGTGCTAAGCATCTCTGGAAACTCCTTCAAGACTGTAGGAAGACCATTTCAGGTGACTACCTCTTGAAGCTCATCAAGATAATGCCAAGAGTGTGCAAAGCAGTAAGCAAAGCAAAAAGGTGGCTACTTTGAAGAACCTAGAATATGACCTATTTTCAGTTGTTTCACACTTTTTCATTATGTATATAATTCAACATGTGTTAATTCATAGTTTTGATGCCTTCAGTGTGAATCTACAATTTTCATAGTCATGAAAATATAGAAAACTCTTGGAATGAGAAGGTGTGTCCAAACTTTTGGTCTGTACTGTATATGCAGTTCACTTCTGCAGTTTTTTGTGGTAAAGGGTTTAGTGACGTATTTTCGTACTAGAATAAAAATATATATGCAGTTCACTGTTGCAGTTATTTGTGGTAAAAGCGTTTAGTGGCCTATTTCAGTACAAAAAAAAATATATATTCTCAGTTCACTTCTGCAGTTATATGTGGTGAAAGCGTTTAGTGGCGTATTTCAGTACAAAAAGAAATATATACACGCAATTCACTTCTGTCGTTATATGTGGTGAAATCGTTTAGTGGCCTATTTCATTACAAAAAGAAAAATATATACTCTATATACAACTGTTTGCATATGTCCTTCCCACTTGTTAAGGGACCAAAAGTAATGGGAAGGAAAAATAATCAAACTTTCACTGTTTAATGCTTGGTTGCAAATCCTTTGCAGTCAATTACAGCCTGAAATCTGGAATGCATAGACATCACCAGACGCTGGGTTTCATCCCTGGTGATGCTCTGCCAGGCCTCTACTGCAACTTTCTTCAGTTCCTGCTTGTTCTTGGGGCAATTTCCCTTCAGTGTTGTCTTCAGCAAGTGAAATGCATGCTCAATCGGATTCAGGTCAGGTGATTAACTTGGCCATTGCATAACATTCCACTTCTTTCCCTTAAAAAACTCTTTGGTTGCTTTTGCAGTATGCTTTGGGTCATTGTCTATCTGCACTGTGAAGCGTCGTCCAATGAGTTCTGAAGCATTTGGCTGAATATGAGCAGATAATATTGCCCAAAACACTTCAGAATTCATCCTGCTTTGTCAGCAGTCACATCATCAGTACATACAAGAAAACCAGTTCCATTGGCAGCCATACGTGCCCACGCCATGACACTACCACCACCAAGCTTCACTAATGAGGTGGTATGCTTAGGATCATGAGCAGTTCCTTTCCTTCTTCATACTCTTCTCTTCCCATCACTCTGGTACAAGTTGATCTTGGTCTCATCTGTCCATAGGATGTTGTTCCAGAACAGTGAAGGCTTTTTTAGATGTCATTTGGCAAAGTCTAATCTGGCTCTCCTGTTTTTAAGGCTCACCAATGGTTTACATCTTGTGGTGAACCCTCTGTATTCACTCTGGTGAAGTCTTCTCTTGATTGTTCACTTTGACACACATACACCTACCTCCTGGAGAGTGTTCTTGATCTGGCCAACTGTTGTGAAGGGTGTTTTCTTCACCAGGCAAAGAATTCTTTGGTCATCCACCACAGTTGTTTTCCGTGGTCTTCCGGGTCTTTTGGTGTTGATGATCTCACCGGTGCGTTCCTTCTTTTTAGGAATGTTCCAAACTGTTGTTTTGGCCACGCCTAATGTTTTTGCTATCTCTCTGATGGGTTTGTTTTGTTTTTTCAGCCTTATGATGGCTTGCTTCACTGATAGTGACAGCTCTTAGGATCTCATCTTGAGAATTGACAGCAACAGATTCCAAATGCAAATAGCACACGTGAAATGAACTCTGAACCTTTTATCTGCTCATTGTAATTGGGATAATGGACCAGCTTGGAAGCAAATTGTCCCATTACTGGGAGCACATATGCAAACTGTTGTAATTCCTACACCGTTCACCTGATTTGGATGTAAATACCCTCAAATTAAAGCTGACAGTCTAGAGTTAAAGCACATGTTGTCCGTTTAATTTCAAATCTATTGTGGTGGTGTATAGAGCCAAAAATGTTAGAATTGTGTCGATGTCCCATTATTTATGGACCTGACTGTATATCTTTATAACCATTGATATAAAAATATATATAGATATAGCGTATTAGTAAACTGTAGACTTGTATTTGTTTTAATAAATATACTTTATTATTCATAATACAGTGTATAGTGTTTTTGGTAGCAGTAGTAAGTTGCACATGGTTCAGTGTAGAGTGAGGCAACAGAAGTAGTCTTAATTAAGGTATAAATAGGCAAAGTCTTCAACAGACGACTCACGCCTATTTATGAATATTAATTATTGAGATTACCCAAAATATCAATCATTAATATCCCCTTTTACACATATATTATAATATATTATATATTCTAAATATATAATAATAATAATAATAATTGTAAATATATTATGGCTAAAACTTATATATATGTTTAAATAAAATTTTGCCTCTATTTCTGAAAAGTTTCTGACGGGATTCAAACTCACAACCTTCTACACTCACAAGTTCCTGACGAAGTCTGAGGGGCAAAACACATGTCGAGGTGTTTGTGTGTGGGGTGATACTTCAGCATATTGCACATAATGTCTGTGGGTAGGTTGCTATAGCTGCATATGGACTGTTCCCCTGAGTAGTTTGTTATCTTTTTGCATGTACATACAGTATGTGTGCAACTATTGATTTGATTACTATATGTTATTATTTATATGTACTTAGCACGGCACCAGTACTACTGCTCCGGTAAAGCATAGCACCTAGGCCTCTGTGTACTTTTTATGTATTCAGCAAATATATAGCTAGCTAGAAGTCTAGTATAGTATAGTATCTGCAGCTCTGTGCAATATTCTTGTACCCTGCTTCAGGTATTATAAGCCTCTAGATGTATTCAGCTTTAGGGCTAACTAGATTTTGTATGTATTCAGCACTATATATTCAGCTAGTAGCCAAGTGGAGCATTTATAACTTTGTGCAATATCTAAGCACCTAGCCCTTGGTATCATTAAGTTCCTATATGTACTCAGCCTTATAGTTTTAGTTTAATCTACTACCTTGGGCTTCAATTTGTTATTGCCCTGGTGGAGAGCCTGAATTATCCAGCTTGATCAACAAACTTTTTTGGGGGCGTGTATTTTTTCGCCCCAACTGGTGGAGTACAACTATTAGGACTCTGCGGTATCTTTTTGGCTTTACTGTGTAGCTAGATATAAGAGTTTGGTGTTTGCTTTCCATTATTACATCTGTGACATAAGTGCTGTATCTGATCTATGTACCCTATGTATATCTTTTCTGGATCGCTTTCCATCATACCTCTTTCTTCTTATTATTGTATTTAAATTATATATTTTGACGAATAAAGATTATTATACATTTTATAGTCATATTCCCATTGATCATTCTTTTGGTTGGGATTTATTAGGCGTTTTGATCTGGGGACAACTTGGATAATATGAGGTGGTTGTAGGTTTTGATGACTTCTACATTACAGCCCAGAATGTTAACCACTACACTACACAACTGCATGGCCAGTTACAAAATATATATATATATATATATATATATATATATACAGTACAGACCAAAAGTTTGGACACACCTTCTCATTCAAAGAGTTTTCTTTATTTTCATGAAGTATGAAAATTGTAGATTCACACTGAAGGCATCAAAACTATGAATTAACACATGTGGAATTATATACATAACAAAAAAGTGTGAAACAACAGAAAATATGTAATATTCTAGGTTCTTCAAAGTAGCCACCTTTTGCTTTGATTACTGCTTTGCACACTCTTGGCATTCTCTTGATCTTCAAGAGGTAGTCACCTGAAATGGTCTTCCAACAGTCTTGAAGGAGTTCCCAGAGATGCTTAGCACTTGTTGGCCCTTTTGCCTTCACTCTGCGGTCCAGCTCACCCCAAACCAGTCATGAAAATAAAGTCATGAAAATAAAGACAACGCTTTGAATGAAAAGGTGTGTCCAAACTTTTGGTCTGTACTGTATATATATGAGACTTCTGCTGTATAGGAATACTTATACAGCAAGTATTCCTATACAGTGGAAGTCTCATATATATATATATATATTTTTTTTTTTGTTTTGTTTGTTTTTGTTTTTTTAGTAACTGGCCATGTAGCTCTATTGTGTAGGGGTTAAGATTCTTAGCTTTAATGTAGAAGGTTGTGAGTTGGAATCCCGCCAGAAACTTTTCTGAAACAGAGGCTAAATAAGAGTTAAATACACTGTGTGTCCCCAAGCACTGAATCCATATATGGACATAGGGAATCCTAAGCCGAACTAGAGTCCCAACACCCTCCCCTCTTCAGAGCAAGGGGTACCTGGTTTAATGCTCAGGTTCTCCCATTGACTTCCATTGTGCTTGAGTGCTTTATAGAGCACCCGAGCATTTGGAAGCATTCTACTCGAGCACCAGAGCACTTTGGTGCTTAACCCAAACTAGTACACAGTCCATCATTAGTCACTAAGAGGTTAAAGCCAGCTCTTTAGCTAAAACCCCATTTGTTTATGTCAGTAAAAAGTTGTATTGGTGGTGACTAAGGGGCTATGTACAGTTATGGAGGTTTATTTTTTATTTTTATTGAAATGCACCACCTATTATGGGCTAAAACGTATTTCCCCAGTAGGTTTTCTTTGAAAATGTCGCTCTATTTGTCTTCTACTTCTACTTGTTTTCACACATTCTGCAGGCTGATATATCCCCTGTTCAGGAAAAATGCATCAGATAAGCTAACAGTTCACTCCATAGCTCTCATCTCTGTTCACTTAAGTGGTTGGAAACACTTATTTAAGGGAATTTATCCCCAGTTTTATGCTGCTGGGTTCTGCTCCAGTGCATGCGGAGTCCTGATATTCATAAGTTCCTGGCTTTCTCCACCCCTCTGCCTCTTCTGTCTTTCTCCACCCCTCTGCCTCTTCTGTCTTTCTCCACCCCTCTGCCTCTTCTGTCTTTCTCCACCCCTCTGCCTCTTCTGGCTTTCTCCGCCCCTCTGCCTCTTCTGTCTTTCTCCACCCCTCTGCCTCTTCTGTTTTTCTCCACCCCTCTGCCTCTTCTGGCTTTCGCCGCCCCTCTGCCTCTTCTGGCTTTCTCCACCCTTCTGCTTCTTCTGGCTTTCTCCACCCCTCTGCCTCTTCTGTCTTTCTCCACCCCTCTGCCTCTTCTGGCTTTCTCCACCCCTCTGCCTCTTCTGGCTTTCTCCGCCCCTCTGCCTCTTCTGGCTTTCTCCACCCCTCTGCCTCTTCTGGCTTTCTCCGCCCCTCTGCCTCTTCTGGCTTTCTCCGCCCCTCTGCCTCTTCTGGCTTTCTCCACCCCTCTGCCTCTTCTGGCTTTCTCCACCCCTCTGCCTCTTCTGGCTTTCTCCACCCCTCTGCCTCTTCTGTCTTTCTCCACCCCTCTGCCTCTTCTGGCTTTCTCCGCCCCTCTGCCTCTTCTGGCTTTCTCCGCCCCTCTGCCTCTTCTGGCTTTCTCCACCCCTCTGCCTCTTCTGGCTTTCTCCACCCCTCTGCCTCTTCTGGCTTTCTCCACCCCTCTGCCTCTTCTGGCTTTCTCCGCCCCTCTGCCTCTTCTGGCTTTCTCCGCCCCTCTGCCTCTTCTGGCTTTCTCCGCCCCTCTGCCTCTTCTGGCTTTCTCCCCCCTCTGCCTCTTCTGGCTTTCTCCACCCCTCTGCCTCTTCTGGCTTTCTCCACCCCTCTGCTTCTTCTGGCTTTCTCCGCCCCTCTGCCTCTTCTGGCTTTCTCCACCCCTCTGCCTCTTCTGGCTTTCTCCACCCCTCTGCCTCTTCTGGCTTTCTCCACCCCTCTGCCTCTTCTGGCTTTCTCCACCCCTCTGCCTCTTCTGGCTTTCTCCACCCCCTGCAGCTGTTTGACTTTTTTTTCCAACTGAATTAACAGCAGAGGTGGAGAAAGCCAAGAGTTCATGAATATTTGGGACTCAACATTATGTATTGGAGCTGTTCAGTACAAGATTTTAGCAGAATGACTGGATCAATTAAAGAATGTGTGACCCAGCATTTTCCTAAGAGGCTCTGTAAGGCTATTTTCACACTTGCGTTTGGTGCGGATCCGTCATGGATCTGCACAGATGGATCCGTTCAAATAATACAACCGTCTGCATCCGTTCAGAACGGATCCGTTTGTATTATCTTCAACATAGCCAAGACGGATCCGTTTTATATTGTACCAGATTGTGTCATAGAAAACTGATTAGTCCCCATTTACTTACATTGTGTGTTAGAACGGATCCGTTTGGCTCAGTTTCGTCAGACAGACACCAAAAAGCTGCAAGCAGCGTTCTGGTGTCCGCCTCAAAAGCAGAATGGAGACAGAACGTAGGCAAACTGATGCATTCTGAGCAGATCCTTTTCCATTCAGAATGCATTAGGGCAAAACTGATCCATTTTGGACCGCTTGTGAGATCCCTGAATGGATCTCACAAACGGAAAGCCAAAACGCCAGTGTGAAAGTAGCCTTACTAGTATATTCTGCCATTAGTTTGGACACTATAAGGCCTCTTTCACACTTGCGTTGTCCGGATCCGGCGTGTACTTCACTTGCCGGAATTACACGCCGGATCCGGAAAAACGCAAGTGTACTGAAAGCATTTGAAGACGGATCTGTCTTCAAAATGAGTTCAGTGTTACTATGGCAGCCAGGACGCTATTAAAGTCCTGGTTGCCATAGTAGTAGTGGGGAGCGGGGGAGCGGTATACTTACAGTCCGTGCGGCTCCCAGGGCGCTCCAGAATGACGTCAGAGCGCCCCATGCGCATGGATGACGTGCCATGCGATCACGTCATCCATGTGCGTGGGGCGCCCTGACGTCACTCTGGAGCGCCCCGGGAGCCGCACGGACGGTAAGTATACTGCTCCCCCGCTCCCCGCTACACTTTATCATGGCTGCCAGGACGGCAGCCATGGTAACCATTCAGAAAAAGCTAAACGTCGGATCCGGCAATGCGCCAAAACGACGTTTAGCTTAAGGCCGGATCCGGATCAATGCCTTTCAATGGGCATTAATTCCGGATCCGGCCTTGCGGCAAGTCTTCAGGATTTTTGGCCGGAGCAAAAAGCGCAGCATGCTGCGGTATTTTCTCCGGCCAAAAAATGTTCCGTTCCGGAACTGAAGACATCCTGATGCATCCTGAACGGATTTCACTCCATTCAGAATGCATTAGGATAAAACTGATCAGGATTCTTCCGGCATAGAGCCCCGACGACGGAACTCTATGCCGGAAGAAAAGAACGCAGGTGTGAAAGAGCCCTAAAACTGTAGACAGATTCCCTTTAAGATGAAATCTAAAGGTACATTAACACTGCGCTCACTAGCAGACAGCTGCATTTACATTTGCTTATCGCTCATCATGTTTACACAGCACAATTTGCTACCCAGAAACCATGAATGAACTGTTCACTGTAGAGATCATTTCACCAGAGGAATGCGCATTTTGCTCATTCATAGGGTGATCTGCAGGACCTTTACATGGGCAGATTATCAGGAATGAACGTTCGTAGGAATGTTCATTCCCGATAATCTTCCCGACAGCTCCGCAGTCTAAATGAAGCATTATCAAACTACCCATAATTCATCTTAAAAAAGGGTTTATAACCACTTAGGAGAACAGAGATTCGAGCTACAAAGAGAGCCATCCGTCTCTGATGGATTTTTCTGAACAACGGGCAGACCAGCCTGGGTGTGTGTGTGCGGATGGGTGTTTGAAACAGCCTATGATAAACATAACAAATCTTTTCATATAAATCTATTAGGAACGTGATTTTTTTAGCCTATAATAGGGATGGCCAACCTTCTGCTGTCCAGCTGTTACAAAACTACAACTCCCAGCATGCCCAGATTAGCTACAGCTATCAGCCTACAGCAGGGCATGCTGGGAGTTGTAGTTTTACAACAGCTGGAGAGACGCAGATTGGCCATCCCTGGTGTAATGCACAGTGCCCTGCAACAGTACTTTGAAGTATGGACATTTGTAGACATTTGCCCCTATTGCTACTATGTAAAGCTATCAACTCCCTACTTTATTGCACTTTCATGGGTTAACTTGCACTGTGATGTCTGCTGTTGTGACCCTGACTCTCTGGACCCCTTTTCCATTGACGTGCACCACGCCTTACTATCCCAAGCAGCAACACATGGTACCACATCAACAGTGTCCTGGGGATGCAGCACCACTTAGGAACCACTGGAAATGCAATAGTAAAACATAAGAGCATCCAAAGGTCTACAACATAATCTTTAATTCTCGTTGCTGTATACAGAGCCTCTTGCATGTCAGGTTTGTCATGTCTTTGTCTTTTTTTATGATTTTATGATTATTGTTTCCCACTCTTTTATTGGAGCAGTGTTAGAGCTAATGATGCAAATTAGCATGGATCTAATCAGTTTTTCATGCTCTAAACATGGAATTTAACCTCAAAAGCTAGATGTATTCATTATGTAAATTAGATCTTTTCTATTAGATTCTGTTCAGTTTACTATGCTCTGTGGAATTCATGCAGTACTAGATATGTTTATGCAGCTGAATGTCTTTAGTATTCAACACACGTTTACTACAGTTTACATACATGGGAGGAATTCTTTGATTATATATAGTTTTATTATTATGATGATCATGAGGATGACCGCTAATTCCCAGGTCACATCAGTACTTGCCAGGCCAACACCTGCAAGAGTTGAAAGTCCACTTAGTGGTAGAGGGAAGCAATGAAAGTGTTGGAAAATATCTTTAGCGTGATATTGATCTCCTCTACTCGATTTAAATGGTTGGACTGGGACCCCTACTTTAATTCCAGACGATGTTGTCCTGTTGTAACATAAAAATGTCAAACAGACCCGTTACAACAGGACAACATCGGACTAAAGTCCCTTGGGCCCACCCTCTGTGCATATAGGGCCTTAAGGGCCCTGTTTTATTAGGGGTCTATTATTCTTAAAGCTTGGGCCTACTGGAGGATTCTTTGGTACCCCGTTGGGCAACCGGACCCTGCACCAGGATCCATCATAAAGAACATCAAAAAGGATCATTTGTGACTGTTATGTCACGGAGCCTGTAACTTCAGTACAGGTAAGGTGTTCATTCCATATAACTATTTCTAGATGCCAGTTCTCAATAACATGGATGTGCCTTATATATTTAAAGATTAAATTATTGAATGTGATTTTATACGTAATAGCACTAATACTGTATCATCTCTATAGTGCATAAAAAAATTCCACCAATTATACTGAGTCAGTAAATACTGTATTAACATCTATAGTGAAGAATGATGTGCTGCAAGTGACCAATCTGTTACTATACTGTACAACTGAATGCAGATGTAGCAATAGCACTCTCTAGTGGAATAGCACAATTTGAGTTTAAGATAGAGAGATAGATGCTAGATGATATATAGACAGACAGACAAAGGATAGGATTGGGAAAAGTTTACTAATACTTCTATATATGATTTCATTAGGATTCATTTCAGTTAAAGTCACAGCTGGAGACACCTACCTGATGACTGTAGGGTACAATTCTGTGGTGTAAAGAAAAACACAACTAAACGATGCGGCTAAGCATCCCTTTCCAAATACTGCCAAGCTGGTCCTCACTATCTGAAGCTCTGAAAAGACAACATTATTAAGACTCTTGTGCATAGACAGAAGAGTTCAGAGGAGATACTAGAATTGTTTTCTTACCTTTTGGCACAAAAATGTTTGCCAATATTGCCAGTCCTCCAAGGACGAGGGAAAAGAACTGTGTCACTCTTCGTCCAATGTAGATCATGCTTGTGGTGGAGATTAGCTTGGCTGGAAAATCAACAGCTCCAAAGATGACCTGAATAAGATATATGCTGACTCCGAATTTTTGAAGGTCCATAGCTAAACCATAATAGGCAAAACTTGTGGAGAACCTGGACAATAGTAGAACATTTTTAGTATAGATATTTTGTATTATATACCTAATACTAAGAAGATTCTTGCCTCCTTTTCTTTGCATTTGTAGAGATAGGAGACAATTTTCACAACTTCTTTCTTGAAAGTCCAAAACAATTTGTATACCTAATAGTACTGTTTCTGTTTTAGTAACTACTTACATTTCCCCAACCTGTCAGGAGAGGAGACAGGTCCTCTTCAAAAGGCATTATATTTACTTTAAAAAACTGTGCCTCCCGCCAAATTGCAATCTGGGCACCTGCCTATTCTTCCTTGTCCTGGACCTGACACTCAGTGGTGATCTTCATGATTGTGACTTTGTAATACCCTGGAGTGGTATTACTATTCTTTCACCATTCTACAGTCTTTTATTGCTAACACCAATGTAATTCTTGTATTTATTTCCAGGTCCTCCACAAGTATGTATTGATATTATTGTTATGCAACTGTTTTCTACATGTAATATGCCTGGTTCACCAGCAGATTTCAGCATAAATGGCAGACAGATACTTGGATAGAATGGAACTCACCATCCCATTCCCCCGCCAGTCCTGCTTCTTACCAGAATGCAGGGGCAGCAGTTCCAGTCTAGTCTAGTCTAGAAAGTGAAGTCTAAGCTAGGGCACCACACGTGCCTATAACAGCCAGTGCAGGCTAAGGTATGTTTGCCATGGGAACAGATGTATGGAAGATATAACAACAAGGGTAAAGTGTTCTCCGGCAGCCAGAAGATATAGCAGCAAGGGGAAATAGTTCTCCAGCTGGAGCCTTCAAAAGGAAGAGCTTGTAGAGCACCAGGATGCCATGCTGATTTGCTTACTGAGTGTCAGAAGGGGGACAACAGCCAAAGGCACCCCAATCCAAGGATACCAGAAAGTCCAGTAACCAGACCCAAGCAAAGTTTAGCACAGCAGAGAGAATAAAAGCTGAGTTATCAAGCATGCCTGCCAGTTTGTGCCACAGCCTGCTGGGATCAAGAGAAAGCCGGAATATAAGTAAAGCCTGAATATTGTCTGGAATCAAGTTGATGCAAGTAAAGCTTGCATCACACCCCTCAGTATTCCTAAAGACCTAGGACATGATCGGCCCTAGGGGGTGGCTCGTTGCAACTGTTGGTACAGAATTTCCCCCACATAATAGCTGACGTCTCTCTATTTTAGTCAGAAATGAATAATTGTCACGGACGTTCCCGCGACAGGTAGCAGGAGGTCGGTAAGACTGGAAACACATGGTTTGATCTGACATGTTTTCTGTTTGGATCAAATGACATCTGTGTTGTTTATGGTGCTTGCCACACCTTCTTTGCCCAGGTGTGGTTATTATGGTCATTTACCTTCTCTATTTATTGTTGTTTCTCCCACTATGCTATATCGCTTATAGCTTTAGTTTGAGTTTTTGATAGCTGGTGTATGGATCTCAGGTGAGTTCCTGGTGCTGCCATAGCCACTTGAAGTTAAGTGATTTCTTTTTGTATTTTTTGGGGTTATTTTGTGTGTTGTATTTCCCTATCATTTGCATTAAGGCCTGAGGGAGACTCCTGTTCGTCCTTCCTTTTGGCAGAACAGGTTGTCTCAGTCCTGACATTAGCGCCAGGATCCTATAGGGTGAGTTTGAACATTAGGTATTCCTGTGCATGAACTCACCTACCTCTGGGGTCTGTTCAAAATGGTAGTTAGATTAGGGTTTTACTAGGAGGTGTCTATCTCCCTTTCCCTAGTTTCCAGGCCTTATTCCCTCACCCCATTATCTCCTATGTTGGGTGCGGTGTTTCCCTCCCACACCCGAACCTGACAATAATAGACATAATAGAAGTTCCACATTCATTTATCATGATAGTGACACGGGGTAACGCCTGCTTACCATACAAAGCTCACAGCAATGGAAGTTCTCCGCACATTGCTAGTTCGGACCAAATCCAAAACTGAATAGGATGATTTGCTACTAGCCAATTCTTTCATCATGTCAGCCTTTAGCGACTATTGTGAGAATGAATAAGAATATTAGAAGACATAAAAAAGCTAAAGATCACATCTGGAAAAAGAACAGTACTTGGTTATGGTCATAGTCATAACATTTCTGTTTTAGTAAATACTTGTATTCCTCATAAAAGAAAGCAGTTCTGAGCATATTTTTTTAAACTCTCCTATTCCCCATGGAAATGTAATGAGTAAATTGATTATTGCTGTTATTGCCGTTCCCCGTTTTAATGGGTGTGTCCCTACACTGCCTTACATTGTCATCGCTGACTGGAAAGTGTTGCAATGTGTAATGACTAGTGATGAGCGGCAGGTGCCATATTCGATTTCGACGAAATTCGCGAATATTCGATAGAATATTCGTTTTATATTCGTAGAAATCGAATATTCGTCATTATTCTTGTTATCGCGATTAATATGCGATTTAAATAATCGAATTTCGATTTTAACTTAAAGGCTACTCTCATATTGAAATAGCAATGCGATTATTTCAAGTTATAATAATCGAATTTCGATTTTAACTTAGCACTGCTATATTCCATATTCGTTAATTCTAGCCTAATATGGAATATAGCAGTGCTAAGTTAAAATCGAAATTCGATTATTATAACTTGAATTAATCGAATTGCGATTTCAACTTGGACCTGGTTTACTATGGTTGGCTTGGTAGAATTAGCGAATATGACGAATATATTCGTTATATTCCACAAAACGAATATGGCGAATGTATTCGTTATATTCCACAAAACGAAGATAACGAAATATTCTCCATCTTCGTTTTAGCTACCTATTCATCAACTTCGCTAATTCTAGCAATCATATAGGAAAGTTTACTATAGAGACAGCTAAGTTTAATTCGCTATGCGATTATATGACTGCTTTTAAAAAAAAAAACAAATGGAATAATTATAATACCTGATAATTATTATAATTATTCTATTTATAAAAAAAAAGCAAAGTAATATAATCGCATAGCGAATTAAACTTAGCTGTCTCTATAGTAAACTTTCCTATATGATTGCTAGAATTAGCGAAGTTGATGAATAGGTAGCTAAAACGAAGATGCAGAATATTTCGTTATCTTCGTTTTGTGGAATATGACGAATACATTCGTTATCTTCATTTTGTGGAATATAACGAATATATTCGTCATATTCGCTAATTCTACCAAGCCATTGAAGCCAACCATAGTAAACCAGGTCCAAGTTGAAATCGCCATGCGATTAATATAACTCGAAGTAATCGCATGGCGATTTCAACTAGGTAATTACATTCCTCCGCTCTCACACTCCTTCATCCAGCATAGGGCTGCTTCCCCAGGCTGTCAATCCAAGTCACCTCCCCCTCCTAACCCTACTATCCACAGCAAAGACAAAGACTTATATACTACCGGCACATACTGCAGCGCAGTGTCCGGCTTCACGTCTCACTCTGCCGATTCGGCTGTGTGCAGAGCAGTAGTTATGATTGCGATATTATGTCCCAGTTGTATATTCAGATTGTTACACCAGGGTGGAGGGGGGGGATCTATACTATTTTAAATGTATTGCTATTTTTTATTCATTGCTATATTTTATTGCTGGTCATTATTTTAGCTGCGGGTCCCGTTTTGCCCGTTAAACTGTGAGTCTTGTCATACGGTACAGCACAGGGCCTCACGGCTGCCCCTGTACCAGCTCGTTCATTTCACCATTTCTTTTTCAACCATGTCACAGTTTCACTCCAAGTCACGGTTTTCATGTTTGCCACATTTTTCCGGTCATGCATGCACGCGTACCACACCGCATCCCCACTCCTAGCGCTGCCAAACATGTGTACCAGGTTCCCATGGCAGCCACCAACCTCACCAATCATCCCACACATTCCTTCCCCTCACACCCCTCGCCCAGCTCAGCGGCATGCCCGCCCTCTCACTGTCACCAGATGCTCGCCGCAACCCGGCCGCTCCACACGCTCCCCCTCCACAGACAACACCAGTGCCGCGGTCCCCCTCTTCCCCGCGCCTCCGTCCTCCTGCCGCGCTGCCGATGGCGACCGCCGCGTCCCGACGCCCGGTTTGCGCATGCGCGGCGGGGGCGCTGCGCGTGCGCGGCAGCCTGGCGGCCGGCCACAGGTGCCGCGCACGTGCGCTGTGTGTGTGTGTGGGGGTGGGGAGCCGAGGGGTGCCGCACGCACACCCCTGCACCAGCACCACAGATCCAGCTACCGCTCCCCTCCATCAGCCAGCGCATTCAGGGGGGGGCGCAAGTTAATCATCACAAGCCTGCATCAGGGAACACACCCGTCATGCCAACATCCATGTGCCTATTAAAATCCACCACAATAAAAGCCACACCATTCAAAACGCATCACACAACCACCGGAAAAACCCGCCATAGAAAAAAAAAAAAAAAAAACGCCATATGAAAAAAAAAACATGTTAAATGAGAAAAAAAAAAAAAAAAACGCCATATGTAAAAAAAAAAAAAAAAAACGCCATATGAAAAAAAATAAAAAAAAATAAACCCCCCATATACAAAAAAAAAAACAACCGCCATAAGAAAAAAAAAAAAAAAAAATTAAACCCGCCATATATAAATAAAAAAAATAACAAAAAAAAAACATTTTATTAAAATCAAAAATACCCCCGGTTTCATTTCTACATTAATATCTCAGTGAAACCAGCCATGTAAAAAAAAAAAAATGGGGGGTCCGCGTTCACACCTTCCGCCACGGCACGGGGCCTCATTTCACATACCATCCACCATACCGGGTCACCATTGCAACTCACGACGCAATCCTCTCAGGTCATGCTAACGTTCAGACCACAGTCAACTCTCGTCATAACACTTCTGTCTACCCCTCTTTTAGGCGGTCAAGCTTAGACTTATTTACGCTGCACGTATCCTGTGTCTTGTTCTTGCTACCAGGTACGTACACCTGCTCAATCGTTTATTTTCCTACATTTCACTCCATCCCGTTAGGGTCAGCGTGCTGGCATTAGGGGCTTCGGAATCCCACTAGATTAACCCCCTCTTGGCTTCGCCATCAGTCAGTGGTCCGCGAGGCCAACACCCCGCCTCACACGCTCGGAGGCAGCCGCCCATCGCGCCACTCGTTAGTAAGCCGCCTCGCTGTTGCATAGAGAGGGCCTCACCTGTCACTCCCTTTCCCTAGTCCTGTCTTACAAGTCACCGAGAGGCCTCACACTCCTGCCACCACGTCAGTGGCCTCATCAACCCCTCGCGCCAACTCATAGATAGAGCCTCTCAAGCCGCTCGGCAATTAGCAGGGCCTCATCTGTCACCATCCTAGGCTTAATTATTTCGCCATCCGGCATAGCTAGCTTGCCAGCACGATCCTGTGTTTCCCCACAATAACAAACTATTCTGTTTTAGCATGTCTCTGGAAGGAATTGAGAACTTTTCCCTTCCTGGCACTCCGGCCAGATCCATCACCTTAGCCCAGGGAGACGATCTTGCCAGCCCAGCGTCCATCAGATCCTAGACAATTCCGCGTATCACGACGGAATTGAGGAGACGGCAGATTCCCTTCCCCGCCACGGCAAGGAAAGCGGAGCTTTTCCGACTACTGCGCACGTCAACCAGTAACGCGGAGGCAGGGGAAGGACCCAGCCAGTCCATCACGGGGGACATACACGCCATGCTGGCCTCTTTGATGACGTCCATGTCCAGGGTCAACGACAGGTTAGAGAGGCTGGAGTCGGTCACCACATCCCTCTCCTTGGCAGGGCCACCACCGGCAGCGTCACCGGCACCATCCGGTTTGCCAGTGGGCGTGCCATCCATCAACCCAGATGACCAAGAAGTCAGCCCGGCGCACATGATACCGGAGCACTTGAAAAGGGACATTCTGGAAGGTAAGGATGTGAACCTGGCCTCCCTCCTGATTGCCTCTCAAGATATTGTCGAGAACAAAACTTATGCCTACGACGATGTCTCGGTTGTGGTCAAATCTAGGGATGCCCGCCTCAATAGAAAACTGTCTATTCCAGAATTTGTGTTGGCTTTCGGCATCTACAGGGAGGTCATCTGCACGGTCTACCCTAACAGAAGGGAGGAGCTCGACCTCTACATGCACAAACTGGTGGACCTGGGCAACAAATATGGGGGGTCGGCATTCTATGACTACCATAGATCTTTTTCGGCAAAGGTGGCAGGGGCTTTCTCCCAGTACGGAGTCCGCTCCAACTGGGCTAGAATCGACACTGTCATTTTTTGCCGACACTTCGCAGGCCTGAGGACGCCAGCTTGTGTGCACTGCTCCTCCACGGCCCACACCACCAATTTCTGCCCGAACGCGGCGGACAGACAAGCCCCCTCTCAAGCGGCCGGCCCCTCCGGGGTCACGGAGAAATCAACCCGGGACAAGCTGGGGCGGCCAATCAAGTTTCTGGGCAAGTCCCAGATTTGCAACAATTTTAATGTGGGATCCTGCAATTATAGCGGGTGTAGGTTGTTGCACATTTGTACCAATTGTTTCCGGGCTCATGCCAAGTCAATGTGTCCAAATAAAATGTTTTCTAAACCGTATCTATCGACCATAAATATGCCGGTTTTTACAGCATTCATGTCTCAGCACCCATCCAGACATCTCACGGATTTCCTCGTGGCGGGTCTGACAGAAGGCTTTCACACGGGCATCCTGCACATGCCGACAGGCACCCTGGAATGTCCAAATCTCCTATCCGCCCAGGGCAACCCCACCGCAATTGACGCCCTCATAGCCCAGGAAGTCGCAGAGGGCTTTGTGCTAGGACCATTCAAGACACCCCCATTCACCACATGGCGCACCAATCCCATTGGCATCGTCACCGGGAAATCTTCCCAGAAACAGAGGCTAATCATCGATTTATCGGCACCACACGGTTCAGCCGACCCCAGTCTCAACTCCCTCATTCCGTCGGAAGAATTCTCACTCCAATACACCACCATAGATCACGCCATCACCGCCATCAGGCAAGCAGGGGTCGGAGCATGGCTCAGCAAAACCGACATCGCCAATGCGTTCAAATTGCTACCCATTCACCCGTCGCTGTGGCACCTTCATGGCATCAAGTGGTCCGGAAACTATTATTTTTTCTCCCGGTTGACCTTCGGATCCAAGAGTAGCCCGGCCATCTTTGACACATTCGCGGAGGCACTATGCTGGTTGCTCCTGAACGTAGCAAGATGCCCGATGGTCCTGCATTACCTTGATGACTTTCTACTCGTGGAGGAAAACATCTCCCCTCCCGCCAGCCTCAGGGCCACCATCAAGCTGTTCGGGGAACTTGGGGTACCCATCTCCACCAAGAAAACAGAGGGGCCGGACACAGTCATCACCTTCTTGGGCATTCAGTTGGATTCTGCCTCTATGCAAGCCAGTTTGCCACTCGGGAAGATCCAGGTTATTCTCAACCACATAGACAATTACCTTCAACTCGGCAACTGCAATCGCAAGGAGTTACAGTCCCTATTGGGTTCCCTGAACTTTGCCATGCGCATCATTCCCCAGGGTCGCTCGTTCATTTCACGGCTTCTGCGCCTTTTCCCCCTTTTTCTTCACGACTCTCACAGGCTGCCCCTGGATGCCCACGCCACTGCAGATCTGGGTATGTGGAGAAGATTTCTGTCCGCCTGGAACGGCAGGAGCATGTTCCTCCCTCAGCTATCGGACTCTTCCCCATCTATCTGGTCAGATGCGGCATCCACCACAGGCTTCGCGGCCATTTTTGGGAACGATTGGCTGTGGGGTAGCTGGCCTCCTGCGGTCCAGGGTTTGGAAGGATTCTCCACTACCTCGGCTCTGTTCGAGATCTACCCTATCGTGGCGGCCGCCGTGGCGTGGGGTCATTCATGGGCAAACAGGTCGGTCCGATGCTACTCAGACAACCAGGCAACCTGCCAGATCATTAACAAGGGTCGGTCCAAATCCCTCACAATCATGAGGTTCCTGCGCAGGCTTACTTGGTTGGCAGCTTGCAACAATTTCTTCATACACTGCTTCCACGTCCCGGGAAGGTGCAATACGGCAGCTGACAATCTGTCTCGTTTCCAATTTCAGGCGTTTCATCAGGCTCTCCCGTCAGCGTCACCCACGGCCTCCATCACCCCGTCATTTCACCAGCTCATTCTGGATTAGATGTCATCATGCGCCATAGCCAGTCATTATCCCATTCTGCACATGGCATCAGACAACACACGCAGGTCATACAACAGAGCATTCGCACTGTTTAACAAATTCCTGTTGGAACACAACATCGCGCACCCATTTGTCATGACTTCCCTGCTGGGGTTTGCTTCCTTTTGCCACCTCAAGCTCAAACTGTCATACAACACCATCAAACTCTATCTCACCGGCATCCAACATCACATGCTAATCATACACCCTAACAACATCAGTTTCATGGCCTCACACCAAATCAAAACCATACTCAAAGGCATTCAGAAGACAGAACCCGCACGGCCGACACAGAGACTGCCCATTAACAGTCACATTTTCAAGGCATTATCCGACTTATTAGACACCAGACCTTTTGAAGCTGATACCAACTCCATCATCAAAACAGTGATGTACCTGGCCTTCTACGGATTCCTGAGGCCCGGGGAATTCACCACGACCTCGGCGACCCAAACCACACATTATCTGCTAGCCTCCCACTTGACGAAACACGGGGATCATTATATCCTAACCTTACCTCACTCCAAAAGCAGTCAGCTCTCACCCGTGAACATTCCATACTACCCTACGCAGAACAGATGGTGCCCAGTCGGGGTTCTGGACGCATACAAACAGCATCACAAGTTCCTACCCTTTCAGCCACTACTTCAACTGCGTGGGTCTGTACTCACCACCACCACCTTCATGACCTATGTCAGGTCATCCCTCACTCAACTAGGCCTCAACGCATCCAACTACTCTGGGCACTCCTTTCGGATCGGGGCCGCGTCCACGGCCTCCAGTGCCAACATCCCGGCTCATGTCATTAAGAAATTGGGGCGCTGGAAGTCATCCGCTTTCGCACGTTACATCCCCAATCCAACACGGGAGTTAAGAAATGCTTTCCAAAACATGTCGGGTTGAGCTTTCATGTATATCGAATACAATAAACTGTTTATTTCATTTTTGCCCTCTTCTTTCTCAGGCCTACCTCATCCTCGGTTTCGGCACACCACAACTGACTACGCTTATTCCCTGATTTCCTAGGTTCTTCACTGTACTACCGTAAGTGCCTCACACAAGTGTGAAGGCTTTGGCCTGGATTTGTGGAAGGGGCTGAGGTCCGCCTCCAGCCTATTTAGGGCACCCCTCTACCTGTCTCCTGCACCGTCCGAGGTCTGAACTTGACCCTCCCACCACTTCACTCATTAATAACTCATTTCTTCCACATCTCTTTCCTTGGGTGGGCCCTCTTCTTTCTCAGGCCTACCTCATCCTCGGTTTCGGCACACCACAACCGACTACGCTTATTCCCTGATTTCCTAGGTTCTTGACTGTACTACCGTAAGTGCCTCACACAAATATATATATATATATGTATCAAAGTTCACAGCAATTTGTTGCAGTATAGACAAGGTGTCAGTAAGTTGGTAAGTAACTATCAATGTCAGCGCTTCGATCTTTTAATGGAATTTGCCATATAACAGAGACAGCAGGCAGTTAGTGAAGGACCTACAGTATTTATGGGATATTAATTTATTTGTTTGTGTATGCTCCTGGATCTATCACTTATTTATATGTATTGCTATTTTTTATTGCTGGTCATTATTTTAGCTATTGTCCTGATTTTAGTTAATAAACACGTACTCCACCAGAAGCGCAGTGAAAGGGTCTCCAGCCAGAAAATAACCTGCACTTTCAGCCTGCAGACAATACCCCCCTTCCCCCAAACAGGGAGTTCCTTTTGTCTACCGGCTTTCAGTGAATGGGAGGGCAGGGCATCAGTGTGTAGAAAGATAGCGTGCGATCTAATTCACAGACTGCCTGTAGGGGAGGGGGTATGGGGTGCAACCTTATTCAGAGCCTCAGTAAAGTTCATTTGATATACATTTGCTAATATAAGCTTAAGTCCCCAGAAGTTTTTTATGTTATATTTATATCCAGTGCAGCAGTATATTGTGTATATACATAGTTCCACTACCAATCGCAATGCATGACTGCATAGAAATGTAAATACTGATATTATTGATAACTAGCAATGCATTTTTTACAAATATAAAAATATATTACAAGTTATATTATAATATAAATAATAATAATTATAATATATATTTATATACACGCACATATACATGTATATAAATTATTCATTTTTATTCATAAAGTAAAGTAACACTATATGCAGTAATATATATTTGTACTGTATGTATTTTTATTTATTTAATTAGGGATTAGGCTATCTTTCTATGCAAATTTTTGTCTCACTCTGCCGATTTGGCTGCGTGCAGAGCAGTAGTTATGATAGCGATATTATGTCCAAGCTCTCCCCCCCCCCCCCCCCTCCACCCTGGTGTAACAATCTGAATATACAACTGGGACATAATATCGCAATCATAACTACTGCTCTGCACACAGCCGAATCGGCAGAGTGAGACGTGAAGCCGGACACTGCGCTGCAGTATGTGCCGGTAGTATATAAGTCTTTGTCTTTGCTGTGGATAGTAGGGTTAGGAGGGGGAGGTGACTTGGATTGACAGCCTGGGGAAGCAGCCCTATGCTGGATGAAGGAGTGTGAGAGTGGAGGAATGTAATTACCTAGTTGAAATCGCCATGCGATTACTTCGAGTTATATTAATCGCATGGCGATTTCAACTTGGACCTGGTTTACTATGGTTGGCTTCAATGGCTTGGTAGAATTAGCGAATATGACGAATATATTCGTTATTTTCCACAAAACGAAGATAACGAATGTATTCGTCATATTCCACAAAACGAAGATAACGAAATATTCTCCATCTTCGTTTTAGCTACCTATTCATCAACTTCGCTAATTCTAGCAATCATATAGGAAAGTTTACTATAGAGACAGCTAAGTTTAATTCGCTATGCGATTATATTACTTTGCTTTTTTTTTATAAATAGAATAATTATAATAATTATCAGGTATTATAATTATTCCATTTGTTTTTTTTTTTAAAAGCAGTCATATAATCGCATAGCGAATTAAACTTAGCTGTCTCTATAGTAAACTTTCCTATATGATTGCTAGAATTAGCGAAGTTGATGAATAGGTAGCTAAAACGAAGATGGAGAATATTTCGTTATCTTCGTTTTGTGGAATATAACGAATACATTCGCCATATTCGTTTTGTGGAATATAACGAATATATTCGTCATATTCGCTAATTCTACCAAGCCAACCATAGTAAACCAGGTCCAAGTTGAAATCGCAATTCGATTAATTCAAGTTATAATAATCGAATTTCGATTTTAACTTAGCACTGCTATATTCCATATTAGGCTAGAATTAACGAATATGGAATATAGCAGTGCTAAGTTAAAATCGAAATTCGATTATTATAACTTGAAATAATCGCATTGCTATTTCAATAGGAGAGTAGCCTTTAAGTTAAAATCGAAATTCAATTATTATAACTTGAAATAATCGAATTGCGATTTCAACGTAATTCTCAAATCCGACAGTACATTCTAGTATATGGAGACGTTCCCATGGTGATGGGGACGCTCCATGAGCACGCAAGTCGGCAAAAGCGGCAACGGGCACTGACTGGAGCAGCCAGGAAGCCAGGAATCCAAAGGACAGGTAAGAACAACTTTAGGGAAGTGGGAAAGAAAAAAATATTAAAAAAAAAAAAAAACGAATATTCGAAATATCGAATTTATATCACTATATTTGAAATATTTGCGAATTAGCGAAGTGCCTATATTCGCGAAAAAAATTCGATATTCGAATATTCGCGCTCAACACTAGTAATGACAAACACACCCCACCATCACCACAATGCCAATGTTCAGTTGGCATTTTATTCATATATTTCCAAGAGATGTAACAGAGGAAGTGCACAGAATAGAGTTCCGTGAAAATATGCATTGCTATTTCAAGAAAAAAAATCCAAGTATTTACAGCTGACAGATATGCACCATGAAGGAGAGCTGACAGGTCCTCTTTAGGGTCCCTTACACACAAATTTATTCAGTTATTTTTTATATAAAAAAAAAAAATGCACAAGTTTCATTTTTTTCAATACCACATGCAGTTTTTATGGCGTATCCCCGTGCAGGCCTTTTGCTGCTCCCCTAAAATGATCGGAGCGGCCGATAACACACGTTCGAGGCCACTCCATTCATTTCTTTGGGTGTTCCGGAGATAGCCGAGTACAGTGCACCAATATCTCCGGAACTCCCATAGACATGAATGGAGTGGCCGTGTGCAAGTGTGATCAACCACTCCGGTCATTTTAGGGAAGCAGCAAGGGGCCTTGCAGGAGGTATGATGCCCCCATTCTCCTTATTGATGGGTGTGACGAGACCAATCTCTCCACATTGCATTGGAGAAGCCTGGTTGCCCGTCTGCTTCCTTTAGACTATGGCCCCATGTTGAAACGCTTGATTTTCCCCTGCAAAGACAGTGTGAAAGAATTTGGCTCCATGGCAATTGAACTGTATTCATGTAGTCTGAGTGCCATTCACCTAATAATATGCACCCAGACCTGAGCCATCTAGGGATATGTTAAATGTCTATGTTTTATGCAATAGCTGCACAGCTAAATATTCCTATGTCTTTTATTGTCTTTTGCTACCATGTGGCTAATGGAGTTTTGCCTCTGCCCTTGGAGATAAATTGGATTACTTCCCAATTGTCTCCAGGACAGAAGACATTGTAAAAAACTGTGTATTCTCCTGCCTGTGATAATTACATTAACCCATTGTGTAAGGTAATTGTATCACAGGCAAAGGGGATGATTTTGTGTGGGAGTGTCTGAGTGTATTGTACTGGATTACTGGTTGTTTTACAAAACCCTGTGGGTTATACTAATGTGTAAGAATGTGTATATAAGAACAATAAACACACAGCTCTGGCTGTCCACTGCTGTACCCTCAACACAGAGCTTGGTCTCGTTCTTGGGGAGGATTGTATGCTGTTCCAGTTCGACTGCTAGGAGTGTAAATCTTTCATATGGTTTTTCCTATTCGGCTGTATGCAGCATTCATATGGTTTCCAGTTTGGGAGATTGGCGTCTTTAGTAGCTGCCTGTGCACCTCGAAAGGGAATATCTCTAAAACGGATTTTACCCCCTTTTATGCCCGGGGTGCCGTTGCAATTGATGGCAAGCAGCGGGATCGTTCTCACAGCCAGAGGGACAGCTGCAGGAGACACCATTTCATGGATTTACAAGTTGGGGACAACGCATGTCCCAGTACAGCGACCCTAAGATCAACACAATGGAAACAGCAGTGGAGTACGATGAGGGTGTCATGGATGACCGAGATGCAGTCTACAAAGGCATCTGGTACCAGGCACTGGGTATTGTGGAGTATCTGCGGGACGAGAGACTCCCCATGGAAGACCAGCGGTTGCAGAAGCGAGTAGCCCTGCGGATGCCCTTCCTGAGAGAGCAGCCCCGGGAGGAATGGATAAAGAAATTGGAACACCTAGTATGGCAGAAGCTGTGGCTGGAAAATGCCTACCAGGCGCTCTGCTGGTATGGGGAACAGTACCTACCTTGGACAGCTGAGTATGACAAGCCAGAGGGAGAGGAGTTTGATGGTCCTGGTTTGTTATGGGAGACTTTTTCAGAGCTGGAGTTTGGGAGCCCTACACAAGCCCGGTTCTGTGATCTCTTTGAATGGAGGGAGAGCAGGTATGACTGGGACGACACTCATGAGATTGAGCAAAACCTGCTCCACCTGGTGACCCGGGAGATGGAGCTGGAACAGGGCTACCAGCAGCTTTTCCACTCCAGTGAGAAGACTCAGCAGGAGAGCAGAGTGACAGACCCAGAGTCAGACCCCTTCAGCTGGGAAGATATTGTGGAGGTTTACTGGGAAGAACCCCAGGGGGCCGGTGGAGATGGGACCAAGGTCTCTCCACCTTTCCTGCAGGGAATTGGGAGCCCAGTCTCCATTCCCGAGCAGCAGGCTGAGTTACAGGGGGCAGAGACAGTTGGTCCTGTCCCCCAGCGACAGAGTGTCCTACAGGGAATAGAGAGCCCAGTCTCCTTTCCCCAGCAACAGGACACTGTATTGGGTGCGGAGACAGTCGGTCTTCCTCCCCAGAGGCTTGAAGTAAGTATGGGAGAGGAGCTTGCTACCCCCTCTCCCCAGCCGCAATGTGATTTATTGGGAATTGGGAGCCCAGTCTCCATTCCCCAGTGGCAGGCTGAGTTACAGGGGGCAGAGACAGTCGGTCCTGTCCCCCAGCAGCAGAGTGTTTTATTGGGAGAGGAGAGCTTTGTCCTCCCACCCCAGCGGCAGAGTGTCAAGCAGGGAATAGAGAGCCCAGTCTCCTTTCCCCAGCAGCAGGGCACTGTATTGGGAGCAGAGACAATCGGTCGCCCTCCCCAGAGGCTGGAAGTATGTATGGGAGAGGAGATTGTTACCCCCTCTCCCCAGCGGCAGCTAAACGTACCAGGGGGAGACAGTAAGCCCCACAACAGTGCAGATGGGACCATGGTCTCTGCACTTACAGCACAGGGGGTAGGGACAGTCGGTCCTGTCCCCCAACAACAGGGCTGTCTAGCCAAAGGGGAGACAGTCAGTCTCCCCCTCCAGCAGCAGAGCTTGGTATCCAAAGGGGAGACAGTCTGTCTCCCCCTCCAAAAACCAGGCTCCAACCAGGCTTCTTCTGTGGTAGTGCTGGCACCAGGGCAAAGTACCGCTGGTCTCTGCCCACTCAGCAACCCACCAAGGCAGTCTACCAGTCCCCCACACAGCCGTGGTGAGGCACCTGGACATGGACACGTTTCTCACTTGCTCAGGTGTAGTAACCATTTATTGTGGGTGGGCTGTACTGCTGTTTCTGTTTTGTGAGTGGGCTGCTGGACTAACAAGGGCACTGACTGGCAGAAAGTCAGATACCCTGTTAGTCTGTTTGGAAAAGGGGAGAGATGTGACAAGACCAATCTCGCCACATTGCATTGGAGAAGCCTGGTTGCCCGCCTGCTTCCTTTAGACTATGGCCCCATGTTGAAACACTTGATTTTCCCCTGCAAAGACTATGTGAAAGAATTTGGCTCCATGGCAATTGAACGGTATTCGTGTAGTCTGAGTGCCATTCACCTAATAATATGCACTCAGACCTGAGCTATCTGGGGATATGTTAAATGTCTATGTTTTATGCAATAGCTGCACAGTTAAATATTCTTATGTATTTTATTGTCTTTTGCTACCATGTGGCTAATGCAGTTTTGCCTCTGCCCTTGGAGATAAATTGGATTACTTCCCAATTGTCTCCAGGACAGAAGAGAATGCCACAATTAAGAGGTTGTGTGGTCATCAATGTTCTGTAAGCAAACGCTGTATACTGTCCTGTTCTATGTCTAGAAGAATGAGAATTTCACCATCAACACAGAAAGGGATTCTTTACTGTAAGAGCAGTGAGACTATGGAACTTTCTATCAGAGGAGGTTGCGATGTGTAGTGGTAGTTTTTCAAACTGGTACTGTCGGATCCTGATCCTTGGGAAGTACTATTAACTCTTTTAGATATATGGAGACTTGCAAGTGTAAGCAACCAGCACCGATGAAATAAGTCAGTCTGCTTTGTGTCCAAGAAATTCTGTGTCTGTTAACCTTTGTTAGACTATTTTACTGGGGTAACCCCGCCCTCAATGGCACATGGCCGCCAAATAATATCACAGATAGGCAGGTACAATCCACCTCATGCCTTGACCAATAGGAATACATTTCAGAACTGAAAGGTACACATTTGCACACTTCCTGAGAGTGCCGGTGGGTGGAGCTCAAACATTCTCACCATCCACTACCACACTCGTGCAAATGCTTTTAAATGAATCAGCATTTTATTTAAACAGCTATGCCCCTAATCGGACAATATCTATTTAATTTGGTACAGATATTATCCTACAGATCCAAAGTGAACCTCTGTTAGACATTGTTCCGAAAGGGGGGATCAGTCCCTGAGAAAGGTCTTTTAAAACAGGGTCGACCAAGAAAGGTGATATAACATTCACATGGCCACCAGTCCCACCAACAAATATTTTGTAGCATGTTGGGGCCCCCATGGTTCAATGAGACCGGCATCCGTGTGCTATACCCCACCGTTGCTTATGAGGATCCGCTGACAGCTTTCACTAAGAACATTGTTCTCAGAGCCAGCAGCCATTAGATCCCCCTCAAACCAACGGTGGCGGCTTTCACATGGGGGGGGGGGGGGGGCAGGAACCCGAGTGCTGATCTATAGAATTTCCTGTGTAACGTCGTGATCCGATCACGCTTCTTTATAACCGTAATCCGGTCAGACCTTACACAGGGAGGCATATACAAAATAAACCTACATAACCTAAGCTAAAAAGAAAGTCCACTATAGTCATCCTATGCTAATAAAAATTTCCACGACTGATGGTGAACTGAATAAAAGATTCTAAAGGGTCTTGGGTATATTTTTTGATTGTAAAATTATCTTACGATATGGGTACTAGATATTGTTAGATATGACATTGATTTAGGCATTTATTCAGATCTGGATTAACAATGTAGGAATATAGGTTGGATTTGTGTCTTTTTCCAAATATGTAACCATGACTATTAGAGCAAACATGGCAACTTAAACAAAACTATTTCTAAGAAAATGGCAATGAATTTAAAAGTTGGGTACAGTAAAGTCATCTTTGAGTTGTTAGGAACCCTCATTAAAGTGGTTTCACACTATATCTTTTTTGAGAAACATAAAGTTTTTTTCAACATTTTTTTTTTAGCAAACAATGCAACAGCTAGATGTTACATTATGACCAATAATGTTTTTGTTGTACCAGTTTAAGACTGTTTCCTTTCATGTTTTTATTATTTATGTTTCACTTATATAGCTCTGACATATTTCGCAGGGCTTTACAGACATTAGCATCAGGTTGTCCCCAATGTGGCTCAAAATCTAAGTTCCCTATCAGGGGGAGAACATACAAACTCCAAGCAGATGTTGTCCTTAGTCAAATTTGAACCTGGAACTCCACTGCTGCTAGGCCAAAGTGCCAACCATTAACCCCAACACTGCAAGGCACCAGTGCCAACCACTTAGCCATAGTGTTTTATACCCGTGTTTTTATTTTATTTTTTTATTGCAGCATTATTTGGGGGTGGCATTGTTTCAAACATTTTCCCATAGACTTCTCTATAGGTAAAAGAAACATTTGAAAATATTTGTCTTATGTACTATGTTACTTGTTACTGAAAAACACCAACACAAAAAACAGCAAGAAAAATGCACCCTAAATACTCTTTACTGAATAAAATACAATTTGTATAAAACTATTAATAACAAACCTCAATTGTTATCTTCTCAGCCTCCTCCAGCTTACCATTATACTTGGCTACTCTTTTCATTTCATTAACAGCCTTGGATGTGTTACCTGAGAGAACAAGCCACCTGGCAGATTCTGGGAACCACCTATAAAAAAGAAAATCAGCCATGGTGTCTACAGATGTCGAAGATATTAACTTGACCTTAAATAAACAGTTTCAGCAAACTAGCAGATAGAGATGGCCTTGCGGTTCGCCCGGCGGTCGTTTTGCGGCTAACTTTGCTCGTTCGCTGTTCGCCGAACAGGTGAACATATGGCGATGTCCGTAGGCGCCATATTTTTTGCATTGTGCAGAACTTTGACCCATGACACATCCATCAGGTGGGACAAGACAGCCAATTGAGACGTTTCAGCACATGGACACACCCCCTACCCTATAAAAAAAAAACAATGTGGCCGCTATTTTACATTCAGTCTGATGAGGCAGGGGTGTGATATACCTAGAAAATACTTTCCGTATAGTGCATTTTTAATTTGCAGAAGTTGTGTGCGGTTCTGCTGAGATACCCCAGCTATACAGAGGTACAAACACTATTGGAACAAATAATTTCAACTGGTGTGATATATCAGCTGCCCCCCCCCCCCATAAAAATTATTGAGGCAGGGGTGTGATATACCTATAATATAATTTCCATACAGTACTTTTGTAATTTGCAGGAGTTGTGTGCAGTTCTGCTGAGATACCGCAGCTATACAGAGTGACAAACGCTATTGGAACAAATAATTTCAACTGGTGTGATATACCAGCTGCCCCCCTAAAAAACTGATTGAGGCACGGGTGTGATATACCTATAATATAATTTCCATATAGTATATTTGTAATTTGCAGGCGTTGTGTGCGGTTCTGCTGAGATATCGCAGCTATACAGAGGGACAGACGCTATTGGAACAAATAATTTCATTTGGTATGATATAACATTTGCCCCCCGAAAAATACTGATTGAGGCAGGGGTTTGATACACCTAGAATATATAGTTTCCGTATAGTGCATTTGTAATTTGCAGGAGTTGTGTGCGGTTCTGCTGAGATACCCCAGCTATACAGAGGGACAAACGCTATTGGAACAAAAAATTTCAAATGGTGTGATATACCAGTTGCCCCCCCCCCCCCCCCCAAAATACTGATTGAGGCAGGGGTGTGATATACCTATAATATAATTTCCATATAGTACATTTGTAATTTGCAGAAGTTGTGTGTGGTTCTGCTGAGATACCCCAACTATACAAAAGGACAAACGCTATTGGAACAAATAATTTCAACTGGTGTGATATACCAGTTGCCCCCTAAAAAAACTGATTAAGGGGTTTGATATACCTGCTTCCAGCAAATAATCATTAGGCAGTTCTATATACCTACTTCCACAAATACTGCTCTTCTATAGGGACTTTGTCATAGGGTCATTTTGAAAATGACAGGCAGAGGAAGAGGCCGGCCATTTCGCAGGGTTGGTAACGGTTGGGCAGATGCACCAGGCCGGAACCTAAGTGAGAAGTTGCAGAAGGTGCGCGCGATTACGTCAAAGGATACACCAGAGTTGGTTGAGTGGCTCACTCAGTCTTCAGCTTCTGCACCCTCCTCATCCTCTGTATCTGCACCCTCCTCACTCTCTGCTGTGTGCACCCCCAAAGACACCAACACCACCATCACCACCACCATAGCCCCTCCACTCAAGTCAGATTAATTATTTTCCTATCAATTTCCAGAGCTTATCGATGCGCAGGCATTCTTGGCATCGGATGAGGAAGAGGAGGTAGCAACAGCAGCCACCCAGCGGTCTGATGACAGTAAACATATTAGCACAAGAAGGGTGGTCCGCTGCCTACTCCGAGATCTCAAATGTCAGTGGTGGTGAAGGTGACTGGACGTCACGTGGGTGCCTACAAGAGAGGAAGAGGAGGGGAGTTCAGACGGAGAGACGGAGCAGCAGATAGGGAGGAGAAGCAGGCAGAACTTGCAGTGCACAGGAGGCAAAAAGAAGACTGCAAATGTATCTGGAGCGAGCCATCCACCATGCACGGTCACATCTTGTGCTCCAAGGATGCGGCACATGGCTCTGCAGTGTGGGCATTTTTTAACTTGCTAGCTGCTGACAATAGTGCTGCCATCTGCAGCCTGTGCTGTCAATGCTTAAGTCGCAGTAAGCCCAACACTCACCCAGGCACGACCCCTTAAGAAGGCACTTCGCCTCCCATTAACGAGCCCAGTGGGAACAACATCTTTAGAACCCACAAAGCCACACTCCTGGTGCTCCACGACCTGCCTCTTCTCCTTCTCCTTTTTCCACCTACATTTGCAAGAAATAGTATGTGCGCCCTTTGTAATATGGATTTCTGCACAAATTGGTCATAAAATGTGATCTGATCTTCATCTAGGTCACAACAATAGACAATCACAGTCTGCTTAAACTAATAACACACAATGAATTAAATGTTACCATGTTTTTATTGAACACACTATGTAAACATTTACAATGCAGGTGGAATAAGTATGTGAACCCCTAGACTAATGACATCTCCAAGAGCTAATTGGAGTGAGGTGTCAGCCAACTGGAGTCCAATCAATTAGATGAGATTGGAGGTGGTGGTTACAGCTGCCCTGCCCTATAAAAACACACACCAGTTCGGGGTTTGCTTTTCACAAGAAGCATTGCCTGATGTGAATGATGCCTCGCACAAAAGAGCTCTCAGAAGACCTACGATTAAGAATTGCTGACTTGCATAAAGCTGGAAAGGGTTATAAAAGTATCTCAGTATATCAGTCCATGGTAAGACAAGTTGTCTATAAATGGAGAAAGTTCAGTACTGCTCCTACTCTCCTTAGAAGTGGCCGATGACTGCAAGAGCACAGCTCAGACTGCTCAATGAGAAGAAAAGAATCCTAGAGTGTCAGCTAAAGACTTACAAAAGTCTCTGGCATATGCTAACATCCCTGTTAGCGAATCTATGATACATAAAGCACTAAACAAGAATGGATTTCATGGGAGGATACCACAGAGGAAGCCACTGCTGTAAAAAAAAACATTGCTGCACGTTTACAGTTTGCACAAGAGCACCTGGATGTTCCACAGCAGTACTGGCAAAATATTCTGTGGACAGATAAAAACCAAAGTTGAGTTGTTTGGAAGAGGCATAGCACACTGTGTGGAGAAAAAGAGGCACAGCACACCAACATCAAAACCTCATCCCCACTGTGAAGTATGGTGGAGGGGCATCATGGTTTGGGGCTGTTTTGCTGCACCAGGGCCTGGACAGATTGCTATCATCGAAGGAAAAATGAATTCCCAAGTTTATCAAGACATTTTTCAGGAGAACTTAAGGCCATCTGTCCACCAGCTGAAACTCAACAGAAGATGGGTGTTGCAACAGGACAACGACACAAAGCAACAACAGAATGGCTTAAACAGAAGAAAATATGCCTTTTTGAGTGGCCCAGTCAGAGTCCTGACCTCAACCCGATTGAGATGCTGTGTCATGACCTCAAGAAAGCGATTCACACCAGACATCCCAAGAATATTGCTGAACTGAAACAGTTCTGTAAAGAGGAATGGTCAAGAATTACTCATGACCACTGTGCACGTCTGCAACTACAGGAAACGTTTGGTTGAAGTTATTGCTGCCAAAGGAGGTTCAACCAGTTATTAAATCCAAGGGTTCACATACTTTTTCCACCTGCACTGTGAATGTTTACATGGTGAGTTCAATGAAAACATGGTAACATTTATTTTTTTGTGTGTTATTAGTTTAAGCAGACTGTGATTGTCTATTATTGTGACTTAGATGAAGATCAGATCACATTTTATGACCAATTTGTGCAGAAATCCATATCATTCCAAAGGGTTCACATACTTTTTCTTGCAACTGTATTTGTCCTCCACTCTACCTTCCACCGTACCTTCACCACGTTCATCTGGCACAAGGCAGGCTTCCGTAGCCCAAATGTTTGAGCGTAAAAAATGATGACGCTGGATAATCCTCTTGCCCAATGGCTGACCGCTGGCTTGTCGGAACTGCTAGCCCACCAACTACTGCCATATAAGTTGGTGGACTCTGAGGCCTTCAGAAAATTTGTGGCCATTGGCACATCGCAATAGAAGGTCCCCCGGAAGGAAATATTTCTCCCAAAAGGGCATCCCAGAGCTATAGGGCCACGTTCAGTGGCAAGTGAATGTATCTCTGGCACACAGTGTCGGTGCCAAGATATATCTTACCACAGACACGTGGTCTAGCAAACATGGGAAGGGAAGGTACATAACTTTTACTGCCCACTGGGTGAACCTTCTGATGACCGTCAAGCATGTAACTCGTGGCACCCATGTGGATTTGGTGTTACCCCCACGGATTGCATGCAGGCCTGCCTCTTCTTCTCCTCCTCCTACTCCATCCTCCGTCTCCTTCTCGGCTGACTCCTCCTTCTCCACTGCTACCGCATCTTTCGCTGCACCCCCTAGCTCCCCAGAACCTATTTGACGTGCCAGGTGAGATGTTGCCATGCTGTGCTGCGGCTGTTGTGCCTGAAAGCCAAGAGCTACACCGGTCCTGCACTCCTTTCAGCTCTGTGGTCACAGGCAGATCAGTGGCTAACCCTGCTCAATTTGACAGTTGGTAAAGTGGTGTGCAACAACGGTGCCAATCTGCTGAGCGGGCTGAAACAGGGCAAAATGACACTTGTGCCATGCATGGCACACATCCTGAACTTAGTTGTGCAGCGATTTGTTGCCAAATATTTCGAGTCCAGGACGTCTTGCGGCAAAATCTCTGGCCATTTCAGAAGATCTTACACGGCCATGGCTCACCTTGCTGACGTTCAGTGGCAACACCACTTCCCCATCAGATGACTGATTTGTGACTGCCCGACGCGCTGGAACTCCACCTTGTATATGCATGATAGGATTCTCCAGCAGAACAGTGTCGTTAGCGACTACCTGTACGAACTCTGCGGCAGGACAGGTTCTGGGAGCTTGTTTTTTTTTCACTGTGCCAGTGGCTGCTCATGCGCGACGCATGCAGACTTCTACAGCCATTTAATGAGATCACCAAACTGGTCAGTCGCAACCAGGGCACTATCAGTGACATTGTACCTCACGCCTTCTTTCTGGAGCGTGCATTGCATCGTGTCATTGATCAAGCCGTCAAGGAGCAGGAGCAGGAAGATGAGGAAGTCGCAATGCTGAATGAATTCCCAGGGGGGGGCTATTCCATCTGAGACAAGTCAGCAGGAGTCTGAAGAGGAGTCAGAGGAGGATGGTGGATGGGGGGAGGAAACCGAGGAAGACATTCTCCCACTCATTGCGTGGGAGCCAGGCCGCTCCACCACTTCCAATTTAGTGCAAATAGGGACCTTCATGCTCCAGTGTTTGAAGAGGGACCCCCATATAAAAAAGCATAAAGGGAAAGGCCCAGTACTGGGTGGCAATGTACTTAGACCCCCGGTACAAACACAAAATGGTGGACATGTTACCAGCATCACAGAGGGTGTCAGAATGCAGTATTTCCAGGCCCTGCTGCAAAAGATGCTGCATTCTGATGTTGCAGGCCCTGGCAGAAGAATTTCCACCCACAGAGAAACAGTCTTGAGTACCAATCCTACAGTGCATGCAAGAAGAGGGCGGTTTGAAGATGTGTTAGTTACTTTGGATATGAGATCATTCTTGCAGCCAACCCATCGAGAGCCGTCCTCCGGATCCAGCCCCAGGGAACACTTAGACCGACAGTTGTCAGAATAAATCAGTTTAAACGGCTGATGTGGACGCTTTTAGAAGCGAGGAACCCCTGGACTACTGGGTGTGCAGGCTTGACCTGTGGCCAGAGCTGGCACAATTTTCCATGGAACTGTTGGCTTGCCCCTCGTCCAGTGTACTGTCCGAAAGGATGTTCAGCGCAGCAGGGGGGATGGTGACCAATAAGCGCACTCGCCTAGCTCACGAGAGTGTGGACTACCTCACATTTCTAAAAATGAATGAGGCATGGATCTTGGAGGAATTCAACACCTATGACGACCACATTTAATTGAATTTCCTCATGACAGCCCACAAATATCCGCCACCGCACAAGACAAATAATGGTCCCTGTCTTAGGTAAATACAGCGGCATAAAGGGCCTTTTCTTTCCGGTGAATGCCTAAGACCTCGGAGGAATTCAACACCTATGACGACCACGTGTTATCGAATTTGAACTATTATCATTTGCTTTTTTTTTAAAGAGGGGGGATTTCGTTAGCCATGTTTTTAATCTAAAGTATTTTTATATTTTTAGTTCTTTTAAACATATGTATTTGACATCTATTTGTACTGGCCTGCAGTAAAATTGATATCTAATGACCATCTAATATACCTCCAGCCACATAAATTACTTGCTCGTTTCTGTCTGGTGAATGCCTATTGTTTGGGACCTGTACTACACTGGCCTGCAGTAAAATTTATATTTAATGGCCGTCTAATATACCGTACCACCCGCCACATAATCACTTGATCATTTATGTACAGTGAATGGATACTTTTTGGGGCCTGTAATCTAACTGGAAACAGTAAAATTACAACCACATTATCAATTGTGCTTTTCTGTACGGCCTGCTGTAAAATTGATATGCATAATTTTTGGGGCCTGTAATCTAACTGGCCAACAGTAAAATTGTTATACGGTAATCGCCTAATGTACCTCCAGCAACATTGTCAAATGTTCTTGTCTGTACGACAAATTAATAATTTTTGGGGCCTGTAGTCCACTGGCCTGTAGTAAAATTATTATCCATTGACCGTCTAATATACCTCTGGCCACATAATCACTTGATCTTTTATGTATGGTGAATGCATAATTTTTGGGGCCTGTAATCTAACTGGTCAACAGTAAAATTGTTTTACGGTGACCGCCTAATCTACCTCCTGTCATGGAACCATGAACCAGACGTACAACAAGAGATAAGTGGAAATAAGAAGGCTTTATTGAAAATCAAGCTGTAAGCAAAAGTCCAAACGGATGGCTAAACCGAAGCAGGGTCTTGCGTAGCCAGAGGTCAGGAACCAGAAGGGTAGTCAGACGAAGCCAGGATCAGGAACCAGCGGGGTAGTCAGACGAGGCCAGGATCAGGAACCAGAAGCAGCAGCAGTCTTAGAAGCATGTGAACACAGGAGGACCAAGCAAGGAACTGAAGCCACAGACCTCCTATATATATGAGCTAGGCATCCAGCTCCTCCCAGTGGGAAGGAGAAGCCGCAGGGTGGGAGGCTACAAGAAACCCAGAAACCAAGATGGCCGCCAGCACATGTCAAACGAAGGAGAACAGCAAGAAGGTAAGACCATGACAGTACCTCCCCCTCAAGGGCCCCTCCTCCGCGGAGTAAGGAACGGTTTCTGAGGGAAGTGTGCGTGGAAGGCTCGGAGCAAAGCAGGAGCATGGACATCTGCGGAGGGAACCCAGGAACGCTCCTCTGGACCATAACCACGCCAATGGACCAAAAACTGCAACCGACCGCGGACCAGGCGTGAGTCCAGGATATTGCTCACCTCATATTCCTCACGATTGCCCACTTGGACCGGACGGGGCCGAGGAACCGAGTAAGTGAAACGATTACACACCAATGGCTTCAACAGGGAGACATGAAACACGTTGGAGATCCGCATGCCAGGAGGAAGCGCAAGGGCATAGGCTACCGGGTTTACCCTGCGAAGCACTCGGAAGGGACCAACAAAGCGAGGCGCCAGCTTGGGAGTGGGCACTCGAAGGTTGAGGTTGCGGGTGGACAACCATACACGGTCTCCGACCTGGTAGGATGGAGCGGGCGCTCGTCTGCGATCAGCCTGGAGTCTCTGGCGCTGCGCAGAGACCTCAAGGGACCTCTGGATCTGTACCCAAGAAGCACGTAGGACGGAAAGGTGATCCTCCACAGCCGGAATATCCTGGGGAGAACCTCCGGTAACACGGCAGGTTGGAACCCATAATTGGCCATGAAGGGAGACGTCCCAGAGGAAGAGTTCACCGCCGTGTTCCTGGCAAACTCAGCCCAAGGCAGGAGGTCAACCCAATTGTCTTGGTGATCGGAGACATAGCAACGAAGGAATTGCTCCAAGGCCTGATTGGATCGTTCTGCGGCCCCATTGGACTGAGGGTGGTAGGCCGAGGAGAAAGAGAGATGAATCCCCAACTGGGAGCAAAAGGCGCGCCAGAACCTGGACACAAACTGACTCCCCCGATCCGACACAATCTCCTTGGGCAAACCGTGCAACCGGAAGACCTCCCTGGCGAAAATCGTGGCCAACTCTTGTGCAGAGGGTAACTTCTTGAGAGGAACACAGTGGCACTTTTTGGAAAACCGATCCACAATCATGAGAATGACCGTATGGCCTCGGGATGCAGGGAGGTCCACAATGAAATCCATCCCCAGGTGTGACCATGGGCGCTCCCCGGTGGCTATGGGTTGCAAAAGGCCCAACGGAAGGTGCCGAGGGGACTTACTCTGGGCACAAACGGAGCATGCCGCTACATATGCGGTGATGTCGGAACGTAGAGAAGGCCACCAGAACAGACGTGAAACAGCCAAGGACAGCTGATTCTTTCCAGGATGCCCCGCGGCCTTGGAGTTATGGTAGGTTCGCAACAACCGAGTGCGCAACTCCTCAGGCACAAAACATCTGCCGTTGGGTCTCCCAGAGGGAGCACCAGATTGAGCCGCCAAAATCTGCTCACCCAGGGGAGAGGTCAGGCTGGTGCGAATGGCGGCCAGGATCTGATTCGGAGGTATGACCGAAGTCGGAATCGACTCCTCCCCGGACAGCTCGGAGTACTGCCGTGATAAGGCATCCGCTCTGATGTTCTTGGAACCGGGTAGGTAGGAGACCACGTAATTAAAACGTGACAAGAACAGAGCCCATCTGGCCTGACGTGGTGTCAATCTCTTGGCCTCAGAAAGGTAGGTCAGATTCTTGTGGTCCGTCAGGATGAGAACCGGAACCACCGAACCCTCGAGCAAGTGCCTCCATTCTTTAAGGGCCTGCACGATGGCCAATAACTCCCTGTCACCAATCTGATAGTTGCACTCCGCGGAAGACAGTTTCCGGGAGTAAAACCCACAAGGAAGCAGAGGACCCTCTGGTGTTCTACGCTGAGACAGAAGGGCGCCTACTCCCGTCTCAGACGCGACCACCTCGAGGACAAAGGGCAACCCAGGGTTGGAATGCGACAGAATCTGAGCCGACACAAAGGCGGACTTTAGAGCCTCAAAAGCTCGGATGGCCTCGAGCGGCCAGACCTGGAAATTACTGCCCTTCCTGGTCAGATCCGTGAGAGGCTTGGCTAGCATAGAAAAGTCCCTGATGAACTTCCGATAATAATTGGCGAAGCCCAAAAAGCGCTGCAGGGCACGGAGACCACTGGGCTGGGGCCACTGTAAGACAGCCGAAACCTTCTCAGGATCCATGGAGAACCCCTCAGCGGAAATGATGTAACCTAAGAAGGTTACCTGGGATCGGTGAAATTCGCATTTCTCAAGCTTACCGAACAGCCTGTTCTCTCGTAACCGTTGCAACACTCGTCTGACATCCATAATGTGGGCCTCCATGGATTCAGAATATACCAAGATGTCATCCAAATAGACCACCACACACTGCTGCAACAGGTCACGGAAAACATCGTTGATGAATTCCTGGAAGACTGCGGGCGCATTGCACAACCCAAAGGGCATAACCAAGGATTCATAATGACCGGTCCTGGTGTTAAACGCGGTCTTCCACTCATCGCCCGCCTTGATCCTTACCAGGTTATATGCCGCCCTCAGGTCGAGTTTGGTAAAGACCGTGGCCCCTTTGAGGCGATCGAACAGCTCGGAAATCAAGGGTATCGGGTAAGCGTTCTTGATCGTGATGCGATTGAGACCCCTGTAATCGATGCAAGGCCTCAACTCACCGCCCTTCTTTTTCACAAAGAAAAATCCAGCCCCTGCCGGGGACGAGGATTTGCGAATGTGTCCGCGTGAAAGCGCCTCCCTCACGTACTCCTCCATGGCCTCATTCTCCGCTACCGACAGTGGATAGACTTTGCCACGAGGAGGAACGGCACCAGATTGTAACTCTATGGCACAATCGTATGGGCGGTGCGGAGGTAGGGCAACCGCGCGCACCTTATCGAATACATCCCGGTACTCCTCGTATTCAGGAGGCAACAGAGAGTCCGAGGAAGTACACAGCAACTTGACAGGCCCATGGATGCAACTAGCCCCACACTGCGGTGACCACGAGAGGATCTCGGCCGATCTCCAATCGAAAGTCGGATTATGCTTCTGGAGCCAGGGGTACCCCAAGACCACCGAGTAGTGTGGAGACGAAATAACCTGGAGACAGACCGACTCTCTGTGAACGGCACCAATGGCTATCCCCACTGGAAGGGTCTCATGAGTCACGTGTGGCGGCAGAAGGGGTCTGCCGTCTATCGCCTCAAGAGCCAGTGGGGAACCTCGAGGCTGCAGAGGAATGGAATTGGCGGCAGCGAACACACTATCAATGAACAAACCACCAGCACCAGAGTCCACCAACGCCTGGGTCGTCACCGAGCCCCCGACCCAGGAGAGGACAACAGTGATCAGTGGTTTGTCAACACGGGAAACCGGGGACGAGGAGACTCCACCCAAGATCTGCCCCCGACAGGATCTCAGGTGCGAGCGTTTCCCGGACGGTTCGGACATGCCAACCGAAAATGCCCACCGAGACCACAGTACATGCATCGGCCCTCGCGTCTCCGGAGTACCCTCTCCCCCTCGGACAGGCGAGCAAACCCCAGCTGCATGGGTTCACCCCCAGACAAGTCATCCCCAGGAGGCGTGGGAGGAGAGGGAGGCACGGGTGGGACAGCAAACGTAGGCGCCAATCTGTTAGAAGACCTCCGCAGGCTCTCCTTAAAGGAAGGTCTCTCCCTGAGTCTGGTGTCAATCAAAATCAGGAAAGAAATAAGAGACTCGAGCTCCACTGGTAGGTCCTTAGCTGCAACCTCATCCTTCAAGGCATCCGAGAGACCATGAGAGAAAGCAGCGACCAGAGCCTCATTATTCCAGCCCACCTCTGCTGCCAGGGTACGAAACTCAATGGCGTATTCAGCTACGGATCGTGAACCCTGTCTGATGGACATAAGGAGCTTCGCAGCAGAGGCAGCACGAGCCGGCACATCGAATACCTTCCGAAGAGAAGCAACAAAACCGGAAAACTCGGCAACCACCGGATTGTTGTTCTCCCATAAAGGGCTGGCCCAGGCCAAGGCCTTGTCCGAGAGCAGCGAGATCAAGAAGCCCACCTTTGATCTCTCAGTAGGAAAGGCATGTGGCAGCAACTCGAAATAAATGCCCACCTGGTTAAGGAAACCTCGGCACTGAGTTGGCTCTCCCCCAAAGCGCTGTGGAAGGGGGGCAGAACCGGTCATACCCCGAGACACCGCAGGCGCAGCAACAGGTGTCGGGGTAGACTCTGGCGCAACAACCGGAGCGGCAGTAGGAACGGGCCCAGGAGCGACAACCGACCCATCGGCAACGGAAGCGAAATGAGCCGTGCGTTCAAGCAGGGTTTGCAACGCCACAGCGAACCGACCCAACAGGTGATCCTGCTGATCAAGTCTGGCAATCAGCGTAGGTAGCGAGGATGGCCCTGTACCGTCAGAATTCATGGCTTGGTCCTAATGTCATGGAACCATGAACCAGACGTACAACAAGAGATAAGTGGAAATAAGAAGGCTTTATTGAAAATCAAGCTGTAAGCAAAAGTCCAAACGGATGGCTAAACCGAAGCAGGGTCTTGCGTAGCCAGAGGTCAGGAACCAGAAGGGTAGTCAGACGAAGCCAGGATCAGGAACCAGCGGGGTAGTCAGACGAGGCCAGGATCAGGAACCAGAAGCAGCAGCAATCTTAGAAGCATGTGAACACAGGAGGACCAAGCAAGGAACTGAAGCCACAGACCTCCTATATATATGAGCTAGGCATCCAGCTCCTCCCAGTGGGAAGGAGAAGCCGCAGGGTGGGAGGCTACAAGAAACCCAGAAACCAAGATGGCCGCCAGCACATGTCAAACGAAGGAGAACAGCAAGAAGGTAAGACCATGACACCTCCATCCACATTATCAATTGTTCTTTTCTGTCCGGTAAAGGCCTAATGTTTGGGGCCTGTACTACACTTGCCTGCAGTAAAATTGATATTGAATTACCTTCTAATATATCTCCAGCCACATAATTACTTGTTCTTTTCTGTCCGGTGAATGCCAAATTTTTGGGACCTCGGAGGAATTCAACACCTGTTGACAACGACCACGTGTTATTGAATTTCAACTATTATTATTTGTTTGTTTTTTCAAGAGGGGGTTTTCGTTAGCCATGTTTTTAATCCAATTTTTTTTTTTGTTCTTTTAAACGTATGTATTTGACATCTATTTGTACTGGCCTGCAGTAAAATTGATAACTAAGGACCGTCTAATAAGACCTTCAGCCATATAATCACTTGATGTTTTCTGTCAGTTGAATGCCTAATTTTTGGGGCCTGTACTCCCATGGCCTAAAGTAAAAATTTTCTAGGCTCCAGCAGGCCACATTTTTGACAGTTTCCCTTTAAGAAGTGTAAAAATGGCCCCTGATTAAAATGCATTTTTTGAGTGGGAATTTTTGCCACTGATCCCCCTCTGATAGGTCACTATCCATGTTGTGGGATGATTTGTGCACTTCTTGTAAGTATTTGGTGGCTACAATAATGACCTGAAGGTTTTTCAGGTTCGCCTACCATTAAAGTGAATGAGGCCCACCGCAAACTTGTGGTTTTCAAACATTTGATCACGTTCGCGTGATCGCGAATCGTCCCGGCTGATGTTCGTTCATCACTTATGACAGAGTGTGGAGGTGGCAGCAGCAGCATGAAGAGGCCACAGACTGGCACAGTGACATAGTGGTTAGGTAGCAGCAGCATCAGGAGACAACAGAGTGGCAAGGTGAAATAGTTTGGAGGTGGCAGCAGCATCAGGAGACGACAGAGTGGCACAATGACAGAATGTGGGGTGGCAGCAGTAGCATGAGAAGGCTATATAGTGGCAAGGTGACATAGTGTTGAGGTAGCAGCAGCATCAGGAGACCACAGAATGGCAAGGTGACATAGTGTGGTGGTAGCAGCAGCATCAGGAGACCACAGAATGGCAAGGTGACATAGTGTGGCGGTAGCATCAGCATCAGGAGACCACAGAGTGGCACAATGACATAGTGTGGAGGTGGAAGCAGCAGCATGAGGAGGCCACAGAGTGGCACAATGACAGAGTGTGGAATTGGCAATAGCAGCATGAGGAGGCCACAGAGTGGCAAGTTGACATAGTGTTGAGGTAGCAGCAAGCATCAGGAGACCACAGAGTGACAAGGTGATATAGTGTGGAGGTAGCAGCAGCATCAAGAGACTACAGATTGGCAAGGCGACATAGTGTGGAGGTAGCAGCAGAATTCGGAGACCACAGAGTGGCAAGGTGACATGATGTGGAGGTAACGGCAGTATCAGGAGACCACAGAGTGGCAAGGTGACATATTGTGGAGGGAGTAGCAGCAGCATCAGAAGACCGCAGAGTGGCACAATGACAGAGTGTGGAGGTAGCAGAAGGAGCATGAGGAGGCCACAAAGTGGCAAGGTGACATAGTGTGGAGGTAGCAGCAGCATCAGGAGACCACATAGTGGCAAGGTGACATAGTGTGGAGGTAGCAGCAGCATCAGGAGACCACAGAGTGGCACAATGACAGAGTGTGAAGGTGGACGCAGCAGCATCAGGAGGCCATATAGTGGCAAGGTGACATAGTGTTGAGTTAGCAGCAGCATCAGGAGACCACAGAGTGGCAAGGTGACATATTGTGGAGGTAGCATAAGCATCACGAGACCACAGAGTGGCACAATGACAGAGTGTGAAGGTGGAAGCAGCAGCATCAGGAGGCCATAGAGTGGCAAGGTGACATAGTGTGGAGGTGAAAGCAGCATCAGGAGACCACAGAGTGGCAAAGTGACATAGTGTGGCGGATGCAGAAGCAGCATGAGAAGGCCACAAAGTGGCACAGTGAAATAGTGTTCAGGTAGCAGCAGCATTAGTAGACTACAGAGTGGCAAGGTGACATATTGTGAAGGTGGCAGCAGCATCAGGAGACCATAGAGTGGCACAATGACAGAGTGTGGAGGTGGCAGCAGCATCATGGTGGCACAAAATGGCAAGGTGACAGTGTGCAGGTGGCAGCAGCATCAGGAGACCAAAAAGTGGCAAGGTGACAGTGTGGAGGTGGAAGCAGCAGCATGAGGAGGCCACAGAGTGGCAAGGTGACATAGTGTTGAGGTAGCAGCAGCATCAAGAGACCACATAGTGGCAAGGTGACATATTGTGGAGGTAGCAGCAGAATCAGGAGAACATAGAGTGGCAAGGTGACATAGTGTGGAGGTAGCAGCTGCATCAGGAGACCATAGAGTGGCACAATGACAGAGTGTGGAGGTGGCAGTAGCATCATGATGCCTCAAAATGGCAAAGTGACAGTGTGCAGGTGGCAGCAGTATCAGGAGACCAAAAAGTGGCAAGGTGACATAGTGTGGAGGTAGCAGCAGCATCAGGAGACCACAGAGTGGCACAATGACACAGAGTGGAGGTGGCAGCAGCATGAGGAGGCCACAGAGTGGAAAGGTGACATAGTGATGAGGTAACAGCAGCATTAGGAGCCCACAGAGTGTCAGGGTGACATAGTGTGGATTTGGCAGCAGCATCAGGAGACCACAGAGTGACCCGTAAACAGAGTAGGGAGGTGGGTGGCACTAACAGTACCCACTTACGATGATTGGTGTAAGAAGGAGCACTTGGAATCATATGTGTGGCATCAAGTGGCTGGCAGCATCAGATTAGTAGCTGAGGTAGGTAACCAGAAGAAGCCGGTCTCTTTTGTCACGGTTTGGGTAACAAGCAACTTAACTCCTTAAGGACACAGCTTTATTTCACCTTAAGGACCAGGCCATTTTTTGCAAATCTGACCAGTGTCACATTAAGTAGTGATAACTTTAAAACGCTTTGACGTATCCAGGCCATTCTGAGATTATTTTTTTTGGCACATATTGTACTTCATGACACTGGTAAAATGAAGTAAAAAATAATAATTTTTATTTATAAAAAAATACCAAATTTACCAAAAATATGTAAAAAATTGCTAATTTCTAAGTTTCAATTTCTCTACTTCTATAATGCATAGTAATACCTACAAAAATAGTTATTACTTTACATTCTCCATATGTCTACTTCATGTTTGGATCATTTTGTGAATGATATTTTATATTTTGGGGATATTACAAGGCTTAGAAGTTTGGAAGCAAATCTTGAAATTTTTCAGAAATTTTCAAAAACCCGAATTGTTTAGCGACCAGTTCAGGTCTAAAGTCACTTTGTGAGGCTTATATAATAGAAACCACCCAAAAATAACTACACCCCTCAAGCTATTCAAAACTGATTTTACAAACGTCGTTAACCCTTTAAGTGTTCCACAAGAGTTAATGGCAAATAGAGATACAATTTCTGAATATAGATCTTTGGGCAAATTTTCCATTTTAATCCATTTTTCCAGTAACAAAGCAAGGGTTAACAGCCAAACAAAACTCAATATTTATTGCTCCCATTCTGTAGTTTGTAGAAACACCCCATATGTGGCCGTAAACTACTGTATGGGCACACAGTAGGGCGTAGAGGGAAAGGTGCGCCATATGGTTTTTGGAAGGCAGATTTTGCTAGACTGGGTTATTTACACCATGTCCCATTTGAAGCCCCCCCCCCCCTCCCCGATGCACCCCTAGAGTAGAAACTCCATAAAAGTGAAACACATCTAAGAAAGTACATCCCTCAAGGTATTCAAAACTGATTTTATGAACTTTGTTAACCCTTTAGGTGTTGCACAAGAGTTATTGGCAAATGGGGATGAAATTTGAGAATTTCATTTTTTTGCCAAATTTTCGATTTTAACCCATTTTTTCCACTAAGAAAGCAAGGGTTAACAGCCAAAAAAGACTGTATCTTTATTGCCCTGACTCTACCATTTACAGAAACACCCCATATGTGGTCGTACACTACTGTTCGGCCACACGGCGGGGCGCAGAGGGGGGCTAATTTTTATGGACTTGTTTATTTACACCGTGTCCTGTTTCAACCCCCCTGATGCACCCCTGGAGTAGAAACTCTCTAAAAGTGACCCCCTTTTGGAAACTACGGGATAAGGTGGCGGTTTCGTTGGGACTATTTTTAGGGTACATATGATTTTTGGTTGCTCTATATTACATTTTTGTGAGGTAAGGTTACCAAAAATTGAAATTCAGAAATTTCAGCTCCATTTGCCATTAACTGTTGAGGAACACCTAAAGGGTTAATAAAGTTTGTAAAATCAGTTTTAAATACATTGAGGGGTGTAGTTTCTTAGATGGGGTCACTTTTAGGGAGTTTCTACTCTAGGGGTGCATCAGGGGGGCTTCAAAAGGGACATGGTGTCAATAAAAAAGGCCATCAAAATCGGCCTTCCAGAAACCATGTCGGTCCTTTCCTTTTGCTCCCTGCCTTTTAGTGATACAGCAGTTTACGACCACAAATGTGGTGTTTCTGTAAATTGCAGTATCAGGGTAATAAATATTACGTTTTGTTTGGTTGTTAACCCTTGCTTTGTTACCAGAAAAAACGGATTGAAATGGAAAAGTGCCAAAAATAGCTGTCTTGGCACCGTTTTTTAATGGGGTTTTTTGACCGTGTTAATCTGGTGGGTTAGGTCATGTGGTATTTTTATAGAGAAGATTATTACGGATGTGGCGATACCTAATAAGTCTACTTTTTTACAATTATTTAGGTTTTAGACTATATTATACTTTTTAATACATTTTTTTTTTGTATCTCTAAATTCTAAGAGTCATATTTTATTTTAGTTTTTTAGCCAATTATCTTATGTAGGGGCTCATTTTTTGTGGGATGAGAGGACGGTTTTATTGGCACTATTTTGGGGGCTATATGACTTTTTGATCGCTTGCTATTAAACTTTTTGTTATGTAAGGTGACAAAAAAAGTTCTTTCTTTGCACCGTTTTATTTTTATTTCTTTTGGACTGTGTTAATCTGGGGGTTTAGGTCATGGGGTATTTTTATAGAGGAGATTATTACCGACGCAGCGATACCTATATTGTATACTTTTTTTTACAATATTTAAGTTTTTAAATTTTTTGGGGGTGTCTCAAGTCTGAGAACCAGTTCTTTTATCCGATTGTCAGTGGCTAAATTGGGATATACATTTAGAACTCCATGAAAGTGTGGTACTCCCTGAAGCAGCCGTCAATGCAGAGGCCCAGATGATCGGGGCACGTGTCGCACTGAGTAGTGGTGTCCTTCCGTATCCCCGTCCTGCAACACACTCTGCACTTTTTTGGGGTTCATCCCTTCTTTCCAGTATGGGGGACCACACCTGGAAAGTGGCCAGGGAAGATCCGGGCGCCTCCAGTTCCCGAGGTATTCCGGCCTGCTCTTTCCCGGTATGAAAAGATCAGGGCCTTGAGGACTGCCTCATAGAACTGAAGGAATGTCCCTGTGTTGCCAGCGCTTCGGGACAGCACAAAAGAGTTGTACAAGGCAACCTGCACCAAGCAGACCGCAACTTTTTTGTACCATGCCCGGGATTTTCACATGGCATGGCAATTTCTGAGAGATCAACTCCTCCCATATACCGATTGTAGTCGACGATATAATCGGGCTTGAGGACCGTTGCCGCGGTACCTCGCACAGGGACAGGGGTGATGCCGTTACCATGAATTGTGGACAGTACAAGGACATCCCTCTTGTCCTTATATCTGACCAGCAACATGTTTTCACTGGTAAGAGCACGGGTCTCAATTCTGGCATAGGTACCTGGAGGGGGTGGGCAGGGAGGCTGGGTTGATTTTCCCGCACAGTCCCACAAGCGGACGTGGATCTGGCGACGAGGGACTGGAACAAGGGGATACTAGTATAAAAGTTATCCACGTACAGGTGATAACTAGGGATGAGCGAACTCGAACTGTATAGTTCGGGTTCGTACCGAATTTTGGGGTGTCCGTGACCCGGACCCGAACCCGGACATTTTCGTAAAAGTCCGGGTTCGGGTTCGGTGTTCGTCGCTTTCTTCGCGCTTTTGTGACGCTTTCTTGGCGCTTTTTGAAAGGCTGCAAAGCAGCCAATCAACAAGCGTCATACTACTTGCCCCAAGAGGCCATCACAGCCATGCCTACTATTGGCATGGCTGTGATTGGCCAGAGCACCATGTGACCCAGCCTCTATTTAAGCTGGAGTCACATAGCGCCGCCCGTCACTCTGCTCTGATTAGCGTAGGGAGAGGTTGCGGCTGCGACAGTAGGGCGAGATTAGGCAGATTAACTCCTCCAAAGGACTTGATTAACTGATCGATCTGCAGCTGTGGATCATTGAGCTGCTGATCCTCAATTGCTCACTGTTTTTAGGCTGCCCAGACCGTTTGTCAGTCACATTTTTCTGGGGTGATCGGCGGCCATTTTGTGTCTTGTGGTGCGCCAGCACAAGCTGCGACCAAGTGCATTTAACCCTCAATGGTGTGGTTGTTTTTTGGCTAAAGCCTACATCAGGGTGAAGCTGTCACACCAAGTGCATGTAACCAGCAATAGTCTGTTCATTTTTTGGCCATATACAAAATCAGGGGCAAGCTGCGCCTGTCACCAAGTGCATTTAACCCTCAATGGTGTGGTTGTTTTTTGGCTAAAGCCTACATCAGGGTGAAGCTGTCACACCAAGTGCATTTAACCAGCAATAGTCTGTTCATTTTTTGGCCATATACTAAATCAGGGGCAAGCTGCGCCTGTCACCAAGTGCATTTAACCCTCAATGGTGTGGTTGTTTTTTGGCTAAAGCCTACATCAGGGTGAAGCTGTCACACCAAGTGCATTTAACCAGCAATAGTCTGTTTATTTTTTGGCCATATCCCAGTCTAATTCTGTCACTAAATCCATACCGGTCACCCAGCGCCTAAATACTAGGCCTCAAATTTATATCCCGCTAAATCTGTCCTTAGTGCTGTAGCTGGGCGAGTTATTTAGTGTCCGTTCAAGCACATTTCTTGTTCTGGGTTGAAATACAATTCCCAATTTAGCAATTTCATAATTTAGTGGTTTCTGCTATATCAGAGCTATTTGAAATCTATCCCTAAAAGGGTATATAATATTCAAGGTGCACATTGGGTCATTCAGAATAACTTCACACACACCCGCTACTGTGTATTTCCAAGTCTAATTCTGTCACTAAATCCATACCGGTCACCCAGCGCCTAAATACTAGGCCTCAAATTTATATCCCGCTAAATCTGTCCTTAGTGCTGTAGCTGGGCGAGTTATTTAGTGTCCGTTCAAGCACATTTCTTGTTCTGGGTTGAAATACAATTCCCAATTTAGCAATTTCATAATTTAGTGGTTTCTGCTATATCAGAGCTATTTGAAATCTATCCCTAAAAGGGTATATAATATTCAAGGTGCACATTGGGTCATTCAGAATAACTTCACACACACCCGCTACTGTGTATTTCCAAGTCTAATTCTGGCACTAAACCCATACCTGTCACCCAGCGCCTAAATACTAGGCCTCAAATTTATATCCCGCTAAATCTGTCCCTAGTGCTGTAGCTGGGCGAGTTATTTAGTGTCCGTTCAAGCACATTTCTTGTTCTGGGTTGAAATACAATTCCCAATTTAGCAATTTCATAATTTAGTGGTTTCTGCTATATCAGAGCTATTTGAAATCTATCCCTAAAAGGGTATATAATATTCAAGGTGCACATTGGGTCATTCAGAATAACTTCACACACACCCGCTACTGTGTATTTCCAAGTCTAATTCTGGCACTAAACCCATACCTGTCACCCAGCGCCTAAATACTAGGCCTCAAATTTATATCCCGCTAAATCTGTCCTTAGTGCTGTAGCTGGGCGAGTTATTTAGTGTCCGTTCAAGCACATTTCTTGTTCTGGGTTGAAATACAATTCCCAATTTAGCAATTTCATAATTTAGTGGTTTCTGCTATATCAGAGCTATTTGAAATCTATCCCTAAAAGGGTATATAATATTCAAGGTGCACATTGGGTCATTCAGAATAACTTCACACACACCCGCTACTGTGTATTTCCAAGTCTAATTCTGGCACTAAACCCATACCTGTCACCCAGCGCCTAAATACTAGGCCTCAAATTTATATCCCGCTAAATCTGTCCTTAGTGCTGTAGCTGGGCGAGTTATTTAGTGTCCGTTCAAGCACATTTCTTGTTCTGGGTTGAAATACAATTCCCAATTTAGCAATTTCATAATTTAGTGGTTTCTGCTATATCAGAGCTATTTGAAATCTATCCCTAAAAGGGTATATAATATTCAAGGTGCACATTGGGTCATTCAGAATAACTTCACACACACCCGCTACTGTGTATTTCCAAGTCTAATTCTGGCACTAAACCCATACCTGTCACCCAGCGCCTAAATACTAGGCCTCAAATTTATATCCCGCTAAATCTGTCCTTAGTGCTGTAGCTGGGCGAGTTATTTAGTGTCCGTTCAAGCACATTTCTTGTTCTGGGTTGAAATACAATTCCCAATTTAGCAATTTCATAATTTAGTGGTTTCTGCTATATCAGAGCTATTTGAAATCTATCCCTAAAAGGGTATATAATATTCAAGGTGCACATTGGGTCATTCAGAATAACTTCACACACACCCGCTACTGTGTATTTCCAAGTCTAATTCTGGCACTAAACCCATACCTGTCACCCAGCGCCTAAATACTAGGCCTCAAATTTATATCCCGCTAAATCTGTCCCTAGTGCTGTAGCTGGGCGAGTTATTTAGTGTCCGTTCAAGCACATTTCTTGTTCTGGGTTGAAATACAATTCCCAATTTAGCAATTTCATAATTTAGTGGTTTCTGCTATATCAGAGCTATTTGAAATCTATCCCTAAAAGGGTATATAATATTCAAGGTGCACATTGGGTCATTCAGAATAACTTCACACACACCCGCTACTGTGTATTTCCAAGTCTAATTCTGGCACTAAACCCATACCTGTCACCCAGCGCCTAAATACTAGGCCTCAAATTTATATCCCGCTAAATCTGTCCCTAGTGCTGTAGCTGGGCGAGTTATTTAGTGTCCGTTCAAGCACATTTCTTGTTCTGGGTTGAAATACAATTCCCAATTTAGCAATTTCATAATTTAGTGGTTTCTGCTATATCAGAGCTATTTGAAATCTATCCCTAAAAGGGTATATAATATTCAAGGTGCACATTGGGTCATTCAGAATAACTTCACACACACCCGCTACTGTGTATTTCCAAGTCTAATTCTGGCACTAAACCCATACCTGTCACCCAGCGCCTAAATACTAGGCCTCAAATTTATATCCAGCTAAATCTGTCCCTAGTGCTGTAGCTGGGCGAGTTATTTAGTGTCCGTTCAAGCACATTTCTTGTTCTGGGTTGAAATACAATTCCCAATTTAGCAATTTCATAATTTAGTGGTTTCTGCTATATCAGAGCTATTTGAAATCTATCCCTAAAAGGGTATATAATATTCAAGGTGCACATTGGGTCATTCAGAATAACTTCACACACACCCGCTACTGTGTATTTCCAAGTCTAATTCTGGCACTAAACCCATACCTGTCACCCAGCGCCTAAATACTAGGCCTCAAATTTATATCCCGCTAAATCTGTCCCTAGTGCTGTAGCTGGGCGAGTTATTTAGTGTCCGTTCAAGCACATTTCTTGTTCTGGGTTGAAATACAATTCCCAATTTAGCAATTTCATAATTTAGTGGTTTCTGCTATATCAGAGCTATTTGAAATCTATCCCTAAAAGGGTATATAATATTCAAGGTGCACATTGGGTCATTCAGAATAACTTCACACACACCCGCTACTGTGTATTTCCAAGTCTAATTCTGGCACTAAACCCATACCTGTCACCCAGCGCCTAAATACTAGGCCTCAAATTTATATCCCGCTAAATCTGTCCTTAGTGCTGTAGCTGGGCGAGTTATTTAGTGTCCGTTCAAGCACATTTCTTGTTCTGGGTTGAAATACAATTCCCAATTTAGCAATTTCATAATTTAGTGGTTTCTGCTATATCAGAGCTATTTGAAATCTATCCCTAAAAGGGTATATAATATTCAAGGTGCACATTGGGTCATTCAGAATAACTTCACACACACCCGCTACTGTGTATTTCCAAGTCTAATTCTGGCACTAAACCCATACCTGTCACCCAGCGCCTAAATACTAGGCCTCAAATTTATATCCCGCTAAATCTGTCCCTAGTGCTGTAGCTGGGCGAGTTATTTAGTGTCCGTTCAAGCACATTTCTTGTTCTGGGTTGAAATACAATTCCCAATTTAGCAATTTCATAATTTAGTGGTTTCTGCTATATCAGAGCTATTTGAAATCTATCCCTAAAAGGGTATATAATATTCAAGGTGCACATAGGGTCATTCAGAATAACTTCACACACCCGCTACTGTGCATTTCCAAATCTAATTCTGTCACTAAACCCATACCTGTCACCCAGCGCCTAAATACTAGGCCTCAAATTTATATCCCGCTAAATCTCTCGTTACCGCTGTCCTGTTGTGGCTGGGAAAGTTATTTAGTGTCCGTCAAAGCACATTTTTTGTTCTGGGTTGAAATACAATTCCCAATTTAGCAATTTCATAATTTAGTCGTTTCTGCTATATCAGAGCTATTTGAAATCTATCCCTAAAAGGGTAGATCATATTGAAGGTGCACATAGGGTCATTCAGAATAACTTCACACACACGCTTCTGTGCATTTCCAAGTCTAATTCTGTCACTAAATCCATACCGGTCACCCAGCGCCTAAATACTAGGCCTCAAATTTATATCCCGCTGAATTTGAATACAATACATTGGGCCAAATAATATATTTGTTGTTGTGGTGAACCATAACAATGAGAAAAACATCTAGTAAGGGACGCGGACGTGGACATGGTCGTGGTGGTGTTAGTGGACCCTCTGGTGCTGGGAGAGGACGTGGCCGTTCTGCCACATCCACACGTCCTAGTGTACCAACTACCTCAGGTCCCAGTAGCCGCCAGAATTTACAGCGATATATGGTGGGGCCCAATGCCGTTCTAAGGATGGTAAGGCCTGAGCAGGTACAGGCATTAGTCAATTGGGTGGCCGACAGTGGATCCAGCACGTTCACATTATCTCCCACCCAGTCTTCTGCAGAAAGCGCACAGATGGCGCCTGAAAACCAACCCCATCAGTCTGTCACATCACCCCCATGCATACCAGGGAAACTGTCTCAGCCTCAAGTTATGCAGCAGTCTCTTATGCTGTTTGAAGACTCCGCTGGCAGGGTTTCCCAAGGGCATCCACCTAGCCCTTCCCCAGCGGTGAAAGACATAGAATGCACTGACGCACAACCACTTATGTTTCCTGATGATGAGGACATGGGAATACCACCTCAGCATGTCTCTGATGATGACGAAACACAGGTGCCAACTGCTGCGTCTTTCTGCAGTGTGCAGACTGAACAGGAGGTCAGGGATCAAGACTGGGTGGAAGACGATGCAGGGGACGATGAGGTCCTAGACCCCACATGGAATGAAGGTCGTGCCACTGACTTTCACAGTTCGGAGGAAGAGGCAGTGGTGAGACCGAGCCAACAGCGTAGCAAAAGAGGGAGCAGTGGGCAAAAGCAGAACACCCGCCGCCAAGAGACTCCGCCTGCTACTGACCGCCGCCATCTGGGACCGAGCACCCCAAAGGCAGCTTCAAGGAGTTCCCTGGCATGGCACTTCTTCAAACAATGTGCTGACGACAAGACCCGAGTGGTTTGCACGCTGTGCCATCAGAGCCTGAAGCGAGGCATTAACGTTCTGAACCTGAGCACAACCTGCATGACCAGGCACCTGCATGCAAAGCATGAACTGCAGTGGAGTAAACACCTTAAAACCAAGGAAGTCACTCAGGCTCCCCCTGCTACCTCTTCTGCTGCTGCCGCCTCGGCCTATTCTGCTGCTGCCGCCTCGGCCTCTTCCTCCGCCTCTGGAGGAACGTTGGCACCTGCCGCCCAGCAAACAGGGGATGTACCACCAACACCACCACCACCACCTCCGTCACCAAGCGTCTCAACCATGTCACACGCCAGCGTTCAGCTCTCCATCTCACAAACATTTGATAGAAAGCGTAAATTCCCACCTAGCCACCCTCGATCCCTGGCCCTGAATGCCAGCATTTCTAAACTACTGGCCTATGAAATGCTGTCATTTAGGCTGGTGGACACAGACAGCTTCAAACAGCTCATGTCGCTTGCTGTCCCACAGTATGTTGTTCCCAGCCGGCACTACTTCTCCAAGAGAGCCGTGCCTTCCCTGCACAACCAAGTATCCGATAAAATCAAGTGTGCACTGCGCAACGCCATCTGTGGCAAGGTCCACCTAACCACAGATACGTGGACCAGTAAGCACGGCCAGGGACGCTATATCTCCCTAACTGCACACTGGGTAAATGTAGTGGCAGCTGGGCCCCAGGCGGAGAGCTGTTTGGCGCACGTCCTTCCGCCGCCAAGGATCGCAGGGCAACATTCTTTGCCTCCTGTTGCCACCTCCTCCTTCTCGGCTTCCTCCTCCTCTTCTTCCACCTGCTCATCCAGTCAGCCACACACCTTCACCACCAACTTCAGCACAGCCCGGGGTAAACGTCAACAGGCCATTCTGAAACTCATATGTTTGGGGGACAGGCCCCACACCGCACAGGAGTTGTGGCGGGGTATAGAACAACAGACCGACGAGTGGTTGCTGCCGGTGAGCCTCAAGCCCGGCCTGGTGGTGTGTGATAATGGGCGAAATCTCGTTGCAGCTCTGGGACTAGCCAATTTGACGCACATCCCTTGCTTGGCGCATGTGCTGAATTTGGTGGTGCAGAAGTTCATTCACAACTACCCCGACATGTCAGAGCTGCTGCATAAAGTGCGGGCCGTCTGTTCGCGCTTCCGGCGTTCACATCCTGCTGCTGCTCGCCTGTCTGCGCTACAGCGTAACTTTGGCCTTCCCGCTCACCGCCTCATATGCGACGTGCCCACCAGGTGGAACTCCACCTTGCACATGCTGGACAGACTGTGCGAGCAGCAGCAGGCCATAGTGGAGTTTCAGCTGCAGCACGCACGGGTCAGTCGCACTACAGAACAGCACCACTTCACCACCAATGACTGGGCCTCCATGCGAGACCTGTGTGCCCTGTTGCGCTGTTTCGAGTACTCCACCAACATGGCCAGTGGCGATGACACCGTTATCAGCGTTACAATACCACTTCTATGTCTCCTTGAGAAAACACTTAGGGCGATGATGGAAGAGGAGGTGGCCCAGGAGGAGGAGGAGGAGGAGGAAGAGGGGTCATTTTTAGCACTTTCAGGCCAGTCTCTTCGAAGTGACTCAGAGGGAGGTTTTTGGCAACAGCAGAGGCCAGGTACAAATGTGGCCAGCCAGGGCCCACTACTGGAGGACGAGGAGGACGAGGATGAGGAGGAGGTGGAGGAGGATGAGGATGAAGCATGGTCACAGCGGGGTGGCACCCAACGCAGCTCGGGTCCATCACTGGTGCGTGGCTGGGGGGAAAGGCAGGACGATGACGATACGCCTCCCACAGAGGACAGCTTGTCCTTACCCCTGGGCAGCCTGGCACACATGAGCGACTACATGCTGCAGTGCCTGCGCAACGACAGCAGAGTTGCCCACATTTTAACCTGTGCGGACTACTGGGTTGCCACCCTGCTGGATCCACGCTACAAAGACAATGTGCCCACCTTACTTCCTGCACTGGAGCGTGATAGGAAGATGCGCGAGTACAAGCGCACGTTGGTAGACGCGCTACTGAGAGCATTCCCAAATGTCACAGGGGAACAAGTGGAAGCCCAAGGCCAAGGCAGAGGAGGAGCAAGAGGTCGCCAAGGCAGCTGTGTCACGGCCAGCTCCTCTGAGGGCAGGGTTAGCATGGCAGAGATGTGGAAAACTTTTGTCAACACGCCACAGCTAACTGCACCACCACCTGATACGCAACGTGTTAGCAGGAGGCAACATTTCACTAACAAGGTGGAACAGTACGTGTGCACACCCCTCCACGTACTGACTGATGGTTCGGCCCCATTCAACTTCTGGGTCTCTAAATTGTCCACGTGGCCAGAGCTAGCCTTTTATGCCTTGGAGGTGCTGGCCTGCCCGGCAGCCAGCGTTTTGTCTGAACGTGTATTCAGCACGGCAGGGGGCGTCATTACAGACAAACGCAGCCGCCTGTCTACAGCCAATGTGGACAAGCTGACGTTCATAAAAATGAACCAGGCATGGATCCCACAGGACCTGTCCGTCCCTTGTCCAGATTAGACATTAACTACCTCCCCATAACCATATATTATTGGACTCCAGGGCACTTCCTCATTCAATCCTATTTTTATTTTCATTTTACCATTATATTGCGAGGCTACCCAAAGTTGAATGAACCTCTCCTCTGCCTGTGTGCTAGGCCTAAATATATGCCAATGGACTGTTGCAGTGGTGGGTGACGTGAAGCCTCATTCTCTGCTATGACATGCAGACTAATTCTCTGCTGACATGAAGACAGATTCTCTGTTACGGGACCTCCCTCCTCTGCCTGGGTGCTGGGCCTAAATATATGCCAATGGACTGTTGCAGTGGTGGGTGACGTGAAGCCTGATTCTCTGCTATGACATGCAGACTAATTCTCTGCTGACATGAAGACAGATTCTCTGTTACGGGACCTCTCTCCTCTGCCTGTGTGTGTGCTGGGCCTAAATATATGCCAATGGACTGTTGCAGTGGTGGCTGACGTGAAGCCTCATTCTCTGCTATGACATGCAGACTAATTCTCTGCTGACATGAAGCCAGATTGTCTGTTACGGGACCTCTCTCCTCTGCCTGTGTGTGTGCTGGGCCTAAATATATGCCAATGGACTGTTGCAGTGGTGGCTGACGTGAAGCCTCATTCTCTGCTATGACATGCAGACTAATTCTCTGCTGACATGAAGACAGATTCTCTGTTACGGGACCTCCCTCCTCTGCCTGGGTGCTGGGCCTAAATATATGCCAATGGACTGTTGCAGTGGTGGCTGACGTGAAGCCTCATTCTCTGCTATGACATGCAGACTAATTCTCTGCTGACATGAAGACAGATTCTCTGTTACGGGACCTCCCTCCTCTGCCTGGGTGCTGGGCCTAAATATATGCCAATGGACTGTTGCAGTGGTGGGTGACGTGAAGCCTCATTCTCTGCTATGACATGCAGACTGATTCTCTGCTGACATGAAGCCAGATTGTCTGTTACGGGACCTCCCTCCTCTGCCTGGGTGCTGGGCCTAAATATATGCCAATGGACTGTTGCAGTGGTGGCTGACGTGAAGCCTCATTCTCTGCTATGACATGCAGACTGATTCTCTGCTGACATGAAGCCAGATTGTCTGTTACGGGACCTCTCTCCTCTGCCTGTGTGCTAGGCCTAAATATATGCCAATGGACTGTTGCAGTGGTGGCTGACGTGAAGCCTCATTCTCTGCTATGACATGCAGACTGATTCTCTGCTGACATGAAGCCAGATCGTCTGTTACGGGACCTCTCTGCTCTGCCTGTGTGCTAGGCCTAAATATATGCCAATGGACTGTTGCAGTGGTGGGTGACGTGAAGCCTCATTCTCTGCTATGACATGCAGACTGATTCTCTGCTGTCATGAAGCCAGATTGTCTGTTACGGGACCTCTCTGCTCTGCCTGTGTGCTAGGCCTAAATATATGCCAATGGACTGTTGCAGTGGTGGGTGACGTGAAGCCTCATTCTCTGCTATGACATGCAGACTGATTCTCTGCTGACATGAAGCCAGATTGTCTGTTACGGGACCTCTCTCCTCTGCCTGTGTGCTAGGCCTAAATATATGCCAATGGACTGTTGCAGTGGTGGCTGACGTGAAGCCTCATTCTCTGCTATGACATGCAGACTAATTCTCTGCTGACATGAAGCCAGATTGTCTGTTACGGGACCTCTCTCCTCTGCCTGGGTGCTGGGCCTAAATTTATGACAATGGACTGTTGCAGTGGTGGCTGACGTGAAGCCTGATTCTCTGCTATGACATGCAGACTGATTCTCTGCTGACATGAAGCCAGATCCTCTGTTACGGGACCTCTCTCCTCTGCCTGTGTGTGTGCTGGGCCTAAATATATGCCAATGGACTGTTGCAGTGGTGGGTGACGTGAAGCCTGATTCTCTGCTATGACATGCAGACTAATTCTCTGCTGACATGAAGACAGATTCTCTGTTACGGGACCTCTCTCCTCTGCCTGTGTGTGTGCTGGGCCTAAATATATGCCAATGGACTGTTGCAGTGGTGGCTGACGTGAAGCCTCATTCTCTGCTATGACATGCAGACTAATTCTCTGCTGACATGAAGCCAGATTGTCTGTTACGGGACCTCTCTCCTCTGCCTGTGTGTGTGCTGGGCCTAAATATATGCCAATGGACTGTTGCAGTGGTGGCTGACGTGAAGCCTCATTCTCTGCTATGACATGCAGACTAATTCTCTGCTGACATGAAGACAGATTCTCTGTTACGGGACCTCCCTCCTCTGCCTGGGTGCTGGGCCTAAATATATGCCAATGGACTGTTGCAGTGGTGGCTGACGTGAAGCCTCATTCTCTGCTATGACATGCAGACTAATTCTCTGCTGACATGAAGACAGATTCTCTGTTACGGGACCTCCCTCCTCTGCCTGGGTGCTGGGCCTAAATATATGCCAATGGACTGTTGCAGTGGTGGGTGACGTGAAGCCTCATTCTCTGCTATGACATGCAGACTGATTCTCTGCTGACATGAAGCCAGATTGTCTGTTACGGGACCTCCCTCCTCTGCCTGGGTGCTGGGCCTAAATATATGCCAATGGACTGTTGCAGTGGTGGCTGACGTGAAGCCTCATTCTCTGCTATGACATGCAGACTGATTCTCTGCTGACATGAAGCCAGATTGTCTGTTACGGGACCTCTCTCCTCTGCCTGTGTGCTAGGCCTAAATATATGCCAATGGACTGTTGCAGTGGTGGCTGACGTGAAGCCTCATTCTCTGCTATGACATGCAGACTGATTCTCTGCTGACATGAAGCCAGATCGTCTGTTACGGGACCTCTCTGCTCTGCCTGTGTGCTAGGCCTAAATATATGCCAATGGACTGTTGCAGTGGTGGGTGACGTGAAGCCTCATTCTCTGCTATGACATGCAGACTGATTCTCTGCTGTCATGAAGCCAGATTGTCTGTTACGGGACCTCTCTGCTCTGCCTGTGTGCTAGGCCTAAATATATGCCAATGGACTGTTGCAGTGGTGGGTGACGTGAAGCCTCATTCTCTGCTATGACATGCAGACTGATTCTCTGCTGACATGAAGCCAGATTGTCTGTTACGGGACCTCTCTCCTCTGCCTGTGTGCTAGGCCTAAATATATGCCAATGGACTGTTGCAGTGGTGGCTGACGTGAAGCCTCATTCTCTGCTATGACATGCAGACTAATTCTCTGCTGACATGAAGCCAGATTGTCTGTTACGGGACCTCTCTCCTCTGCCTGGGTGCTGGGCCTAAATTTATGACAATGGACTGTTGCAGTGGTGGCTGACGTGAAGCCTGATTCTCTGCTATGACATGCAGACTGATTCTCTGCTGACATGAAGCCAGATCCTCTGTTACGGGACCTCTCTCCTCTGCCTGTGTGTGTGCTGGGCCTAAATATATGCCAATGGACTGTTGCAGTGGTGGCTGACGTGAAGCCTCATTCTCTGCTATGACATGCAGACTGATTCTCTGCTGACATGAAGCCAGATTCTCTGTTACGGGACCTCTCTCCTCTGCCTGTGTGTGTGCTGGGCCTAAATATATGCCAATGGACTGTTGCAGTGGTGGCTGACGTGAAGCCTCATTCTCTGCTATGACATGCAGACTAATTCTCTGCTGACATGAAGACAGATTCTCTGTTACGGGACCTCCCTCCTCTGCCTGGGTGCTGGGCCTAAATATATGCCAATGGACTGTTGCAGTGGTGGCTGACGTGAAGCCTCATTCTCTGCTATGACATGCAGACTAATTCTCTGCTGACATGAAGACAGATTCTCTGTTACGGGACCTCTCTCCTCTGCCTGGGTGCCGGGGCCTAAATATCTGAGAATGGACTGTTCCAGTGGTGGGTGACGGGAAGCCAGATTCTCTGCTATGGAACCTCTCTCCAATTGATTTTGGTTAATTTTTATTTATTTAATTTTTATTTTAATTCATTTCCCTATCCACATTTGTTTGCAGGGGATTTACCTACATGTTGCTGCCTTTTGCAGCCCTCTAGCTCTTTCCTGGGCTGTTTTACAGCCTTTTTAGTGCCGAAAAGTTCGGGTCCCCATTGACTTCAATGGGGTTCGGGTTCGGGACGAAGTTCGGATCGGGTTCGGATCCCGAACCCGAACATTTCCGGGATGTTCGGCCGAACTTCTCGAACCCGAACATCCAGGTGTTCGCTCAACTCTAGTGATAACCTTTATCTAGCAGTGGGTGCATAAGTCCCACACAAGTTTCCCGCTAACACCCAGAGTGGGGGGACATTCTGGGGATCGAATATGGGAATCTCGCCCCTCGTACACACAAAACTTGAGGTACTCTCACAAAGTTTGTACAGCTTTACACCATACCTCGCCCGCTTTGAGGGAACATACTGGAGGAAAATAAGTCTCCCCTTGAACGCATTGAGAGACTCATCATCTGCGACCTCCCTTCCAGGTACATAGGCCTGTACAAATTTGGCCCCAAAGTGATCGATGACCGGCCTGATTTTGTACAGGCTGTCATAGGCAGGTTTATCGTGGGGGGGGGGACATGCTGCATTAACTGAATAATGCAGGCATTTCCGGATGGCCTCAAACCAGGTACGTGTCATGGCCGTACTGTAAAGTGGGGTCTGGTAGAGGACGTCCCCACTCCAGTAATGCCTGACACTAGGTTTCTTGACTAGGCCCATGTGCAGCCTGAGGCGCCAAAATGTCCTAATCTTGGCTGCACTGACCGGGGTCCAGCCACCAGGCCTAGCCAAAAAGGAGCCCGGGTGTTGAGCAACAAACTGTTGGGCGTACAGGTTTGTTTGCTCCACCTTTAGATTTACCAGTTGGTCACTGAAAAAAAAGACTAAAAAAGTCATATTCAGTGAAGCCCACTATGGAAATCTGTATTCCTGATTGGCCTACAAACTCAGGAATCACGGGCTCAAATCGCTCTGGGGTACACCAGACAAGTTCACCGGCAGGGGGCTCCAGTGGATTTAACTGGTGGGCCGGAACACTAGTACGAGCCCCAGAGCTGCTCATACTAGGGTGGGCCAAAGGGTCCCTAGCATGGCGGTCCCCTTGCTCCGCCTTGGGGGCTCATCATCATCGCTAGATGATGAGGAGGACGCGGATGACAACAGGAAAGTGGGGTCATCCTCGTCCTCACTAGGACTCTCGGACTCAGAGGCAAGCTGGGCGTATGCCTCCTCGGCCGAGAACACCTGGCGGGCCATAGGGAAGTGTGTGTCTGCGTGTGTGTGTGTGCGTGCATGTAAATCTTTATTCAGCGTGCGTGTGTGTGGGGCACGGGTGTTCGCGTACTTATCCTAACTAACAGGAAAAAAAAAGATTAACTAAAAAAAATTCAAAACAACTAATCAACCGTCCTAAGTTGATCAGCAGTGGGGTGTGCGAGGCACTAACAGTGGCCAGATGCTAAGAGTGCCGGCCACAGTTAGCGTACGCACACAAAAAAAAATGCCTACTTAGGGTGATGCAATACAACTTTTTTTCACACTAACTTTCCCTTTAATATCCCTGCCTAGCCCAACCCTTCCCTAGACTTTCCCTAATTACCTGCTGATCAGATGGGGGGTGCTGGGACACAGATCGGGTCCTTGGGGCAAGGATGGGTGCTGGGGCACAGATGGGGTGATGCTGGCTTAGATCCGACGACTTGCACAGCAGCGCTCCTCTCTCCTCCGCTCCGGGACATAAAAGGAGGAGGAGAGGAGCGCTGGCAATATTTGAATCTCCCGCCCGCCCACCCACCTACCAATCAAAGGCGATCCTGAGAGGTGATGTCACCATCACCTCTCAGGATCGCAGGATGGTGATTGGTGGGGTAAAAACACACCACCAATCACCATCCTGTTCTGGGTTATCGGGTCCTCAGAGACCCAAATAACCCGGAAATGCAGCAAACCGCAGGTCTGAATTGACCTGCGGTTTGCTGCGATTGCCTACACGGGGGGGGGGGGGCATTGGCCCCAGGTTCCTGCTCAATGATTAGAGCAGGCACTGGGTTCCGATCACCGCCCGCCCGCGGCGGTGATCGGAAATACACAGGGCGTACAGGTACGCCCTGTGTCCTTAAGTACCAGGACATCAGGGCGTATCTGTACGCCCTGTGTCCTAAAGAGGTTAATCAGGGAGGAATCATAACTTCAAATGTTAAAAAATGCCGAATATTGTAAAAAATGAATATATAGCCTTATATTCGATATAGTGCTATATATTCGTTTATTAGAATATTCGTCATTATTTTTCCACTTCAGATACTTCAATTTGCCCAACACTACTAGTTGTGCACCCAGATCTGCTAGTGTACAGCATAGGTTAATATTAGAATGTGACAAAGAAAAAAAAAATGCACTAGCAGATTCAGTTATGAGCTTAGCCCACATTGAACAATAGGTGCGAGGGTAAACCATTAAATGCTCTTTTTATGGGAGATTGCATTGGACTTTATTAATGTTTAATCATCAAATACATACTGACATTTATGTCTTTTTGCATTTGGGGTTTCTTTTTGCATTCACTGTATTGTGGTGATAAGACACGTTTTAGCATTTAAGGTGATAACATTTCACATCAAGGTATTCAATTTGCCTGAAGAGAAACACTGCACATTCATTTGAGAATATTTTCTTTGATGTGCAAAGAGCAAGCAGAGCAGAATGTGTCTGGGCTCTTTGTAGAGAAGGCCTCATTTGTGTGTGTTCTTTCTCTTAGGCGGCAAGAAGCTTCTATGAACTGATGTGTATGCGTAAATCTAGGATAATAATTTTGCCAACTGCCAGCCCCATCTTTTTTTTTTTTACTTAAAATGATTAACAGCATTTTTTTCTTTTAGTTTCTTGTAGGAACTTCAGTAGGTCCTGAATAAAATTCGACTCAGATCTTAAAGGTAAGCTACTAAAAATAAAACAATTTTCTCATTAATTTTGTACCTTATTCCCTTTAAAACTGGAATCTTTTGTTAGTGTAGTTAACTCAATATCCTACTACCTCTATGAGACCTAGGAAGCTGAGATATATGGAGCTCATTGACAAGGTCTTTGACCATTTAAAGACTAAGTCACTTACCCACCTTCCTGACGAGGCGCTTTTTTTTTTGTACATGCAACATAACTTTTCTTTCAAATAATTTTTGCACCTTTGTTTTGGCGATACATGTGGGCTTTATTTTTATGTCACTTTTATTTTAGCATTTTTTTTGCTTTTATTTCTTTATAATGAGAAAAAAGGAAAAAGTTCTGTTTTCAAATTTTTTCATTAATCTCACAAGATGCATCTAAAATGTTTTTATTTTTATTTTTTATTATATATCCCCTTTCCATAATGGTCATTTTGATGGATGTATGTGTAACAGGATGTATGTGTAACACCCAAAAGTTGTGTTACGAAACTCTTCTACCCCGCTACAATCTGTTAAGAGCCTTAACCTTGTCATGTGATATGATTTTACATTATGTCTTCACAACTGTGCATTATAAACCATGTTAAATTCCACTATTGTTGTAATTTCCATGTTCACCAGCAGGTGGCAGCAATTGCTTGGCAAGGACTTAGATTCAGTTTAGTATTTCTAAGCTGGAATAGTTCATTCCAGCTTAGCTCCCCCTCTGTGAGCAGAGTGGACTTGGCCCACATCCTGCAGCTTAGGTGGAGAAGGAAGTTAGAGTCAGTGTGCCAGCCACACCTGTTGGGGAAGGCTGTGTGATAGAGTTCAGGAGTCTCCAGATATAGAGAACCAAGCCAGGACCAAGTCTCATGCTGAGACATTGATCAAATCCCCAGCCTGTGCCCTGCAGCCTCAGTTGGATGACAAAACAGCAGACAACCTCCAGTTCCAGGAAGAAAGCATTCCCTGAGAAGATAACTGTGAGTAAAGTCCAGAGACCCAGGAGAAGCCATATTGCTCCTCAGCTAATCAGTCCCCATACAGCATAAGATAGAAAGTGCAGAAGCCAAATTCCTGCCACATATTTAGAGCTACAAAGCAGACATCCTTTCCTGCAAGCTCCAGGTTGATAGAACCAACCATTGCTGAAAGCCTGCTGGGACCTAAGACTAAAGCTGTACCTTGCTTGGATGAAAGTTACCCTCAGTAAAGAAAAGTTTGAACTTTACCAAAAGTCTGGATATCAGTTTCTGCTGCAATCCCTCTATTACTCCTCATATCACTACACTCCATTTTATTGCAAATGAGCCAGGAGCCAGGAGTTCAGCCGTACCCAGGTAGGAGACACCGTTATCATCACATACAGAGACATTATAGGCAATCACACCACTCTGACATTTCTAAACTGGGTCGTTAGTTATAACACCTTGGGAGTACCCTGTCATAGTACCCTGCGCACGCTGCAATTGGCATCACGAACTACTACAAAACATAGACTATCATCTACACCTGACCCAGTCATTGCATAATTTGGGGTCAGTGTGTATACCCTGTATCCTCCTCTATTGCATATGTGTTACGGTCAATGTAGGAGGGGTTAGTAACTATGGTGCGGCATGTGGTGGTGTTTTCTTCTTATTTATTTTTTTATTTGACATAATTTGACCTTTGCATATAATCGGGGATTTGAATGTAGAGACTTTTAATATTATTCATGATCACAACTTTAATTGGACTATGTAAACATAAAATAAATAATTTAGTTAAGCACATGTCACACAGTCCCCGGGGCTTCAAAATACTGTGCTGTGCTCCGTGTACACTGAGTCTGCTCTGTACAGCACAGTGCTGATAGGGGGAATACCTCCATAATATGACATCTGATGCTAAATGGCCTAATTTTTACTGAATGTGACAAAAAACTCTGTATGCCTCCAAATGAAAATGAATACCAGAAGAACACTTAGGCTGGTCTAGAGACACTGCTGGTATATCCTTTGATTGGACTCTTTCACAAGGTGAACATAGAAGCTGATTGGTTTTGGGCCAATGCCCAGATGGCCACCCAAGCTCTCCACTCTACCACTGGCTGGGTACAAAATGAGCTCTCAGCGGTAATTAAACCTTTGAGAATCAGGTACTCAAGTACCCGGCCAACAACTGCACATGCTCTCCCGAATTCAACTAAGGCTCGCAACTCATCTCCTAAGCCCCCTGCTCTATATCTTTAGAAGAAGCAACTGGGCGAGAAGAACACAAAATTGCATCTATTGATGGCCAACATAGAGGGACAGCTTTTGGGGCAATATATGGTTATGATTATATGGTTCTGCACTTTGGAATATGGTTCTGATAGGATGGTATTTTGCGTTATGGTATTGCTGACCCTGCCTTCTTGTGTTGCCCCACCTTCTGTCAGTTTGGATGTATCAACAACATGGGGCTACTTTTAGTTTTTTTTACAAGGCCACTTTAGGTTCCCAGTCCTTTTTTCAAGGTGAATTATATCATTATAAATGTTTAAAAACACATAATTTCTAAAAGCAGTAAAAAAAATTGAATGGACCACACAGGAGACAATAGGAATTGGCCCAAGAAAAATATGGAACTTATTAAAAAACATGTAATTAGGGTTAAGCGAACCCGAACTGTAAAGTTCGGGTTTGTACCGAACTTTTTGATTTTTGGACCCTGAAGTTCGGTGTTCGGCAAGTTAATGGCTGCAGAGCAGCCAATCAACAAGCGTTTTACTTGTGTGCCCTTAGAAGCCATCACAGCCATGCCTACTAATGGCATGGCTGTGATTGGCCAGTGCAGCATGTGACCCAGTCTCTATATAAGCTGGAGTCACGTAGCGCTGCATGCCACTCTGCTCTTACTAGTGTAGGGATAGGATGCTGCTGCTGTTAGGGAGAGAATAGGAAATAATCTGTTATCAGAAGTGCTTGTTAACTCAGCGATCTACAGCGATTTTGTTTTGTGGGTGCAGTGCACCATTTTTTTACCCTGCCCTGAGCCCAGTGACACAGAAAAATAACTTTTATCCGTCTGTTAGTTAGGTGGGCGTCGGCGGCCATTTTGTGTAAGTTCAGTACACCAGCACAGCATACAGTTGCAAGAAAAAGTATGTGAACCCTTTGGAATGATATGGATTTCTACACAAATTGGTCATAAAATGGGATCTGATCTTCATCTAAGTTACAACAATAGACAATCACAGTCTGCTCAAAATAATAACCACCAAAAAATAAAATGTTACCATGTTTTTATTGAACACACTGTGTAAACATTCACAGTGCAGGTGGAAAAAGTATGTAAACCCCTAGACTAATGACATCTCCAAGAGCTAATTGGAGTGAGGTGTCAGCCAACTGGCGTCCAATCAATGAGATGAGATTGGAGGTGTTGGTTACAGCTGCCCTGCCCTATAAAAAACACACACCAGTTCTGGCTTTGCTTTTCACAAGATGTGAATGATGCCTCACACAAAAGAGCTCTCAGAAGACCTACGATTAAGAATTGTTGACTTGCATAAAGCTGGAAAGGGTTATAAAAGTATCTCAAAAAGCCTTGCTGTTCATCAGTCCACGGTAAGGCAAATTGTCTATAAATGAAGAAAGTTCAGTACTGCTGCTACTCTCCCTAGGAGTGGCCGTCCTGTAAAGATGACAGCAAGAGCACAGTGCAGACTGCTCAATGAGGTGAAGAAGAATCCTAGAGTGTCAGCTAAAGACTTACAAAAGTCTCTGGCATATGCTAACATCCCTGTTAGTGAATCTACAATATGTAAAACACTAAACAAGAATGGATTTCATGGGAGGATACCACAGAGGAAGCCACTGCTGTCCCAAAAAAACCATTGCTGCACGTTTACAGTTTGCGCAAGAGCACCTGGATGTTCCACAGCAGTACTGACAATATATTCTGTGGACAGGTAAAACCAAAGTTGAGTTGTTTGGAAGAGGCACAGCACACTGTGTGGAGAAAAATAGGCACAGCACACCAATATCAAAACCTCATCCCAACTGTGAAGTATGGTGGTGGTGGCATCATGGTTTGGGGCTGATTTGCTGTCTCAGGGCCTGGACTGATTGCTATCATCAAAGGAAAAATGAATTCCCAAGTTTATCAATACATTTTGCAGGAGAACTTAAGGCCATCTGTCCACCAGCTGAAGCTCAACAAAAGATGGTTGTTGCAACAGGACAATGACCCAAAGCATAGAAGTAAATCAACAACAGAATGGCTTAAACAGAAGAAAATACACCTTCTGGAGTGGCCCAGTCAGAGTTCTGACCTCAACCCGATTGAGATGCTGTGGCATGACCTCAAGAAATATACCCATGCTGGGTGAGAGAAATATCTAAATTGACAACTTTGTATAAAAAAATGTAAAAAGTTGTCATTTACAGAGATATTTCTCACACACAGCATGGGTATATGTAAAAATACACCCCAAAACACATTCCTCTACTTCTCATGAGTACAGCGATACGACATGTGTGACACTTTTTTGCAGCCTAGGTGTGCAAAGGTGCCCAAATTCCAATGAGCACCCTTTAGGAGGTCATTTTTAGGCATTTGGATTCCAGACTTCTTCTCACGCTTTAAGGCCCCTAAAATGCCAGGGCAGTATAAATACCCCACACGTGACCCCATTTTGGAAAGTAGGTATTTTGTGAGGGGCATGGCAAGTTCATGTAAAATTTAATTTTTTGTCACAAGTTAGTGGAATATGAGACTTTGTAAGAAAAAAAAAACATTTTCCGCTAACTTGTGCCCAAAAAAATATATATTCTAGGAACTCGCCATGCTCCTCATGGAATACGTTGGGGTGTCTTCTTTCCAAAATGGGGTCACTTGTGGGGTATTTATACTGCCCTGGCATTTTAGGGGCCCTAAAGCGTGAGAAGAAGTCTGGAATCCAAATGTCTAAAAATGCCCTCCTAAAAGGTACTCTAGGCTGCAAATAAGTGTCACTCATGTGGTATCGCCGTACTGAGAAGAAGTAGGGCAATGTGTTTTGGGGTGTCTTTTTACATATTCCCATGCTGGGTGAGAGAAATATCTCTGTAAAATGACAACTTTGTATAAAAAAATTGGAAAAGTTGTCTTTTACAGAGATATTTCTCTCACCCAGCATGGGTATATGTAAAAATACACCCCCAAACACATTGCCCTACTTCTTCTGAGTACGGCGATACCACATGTGTGACACTTTTTTGCAGCCTAGGTGCGCAAAGGGGCCCAAATTCCAATGAGTACTTTTAGGATTTCATAGGGCATTTTTACGCATTTGGATTCCAAACTACTTCTCACGCTTTAGGGCCCCTAAAATTCAAGGGCAGTATAAATACCCCACATGTGACCCCATTTTAGAAATAAGACACCCCAAGGTATTCCATGAGGGGTATGGTGAGTTCATGTAAAATTTTATTTTTTGTCATAAGTTAGTGGAATATGAGACTTTGTAAGAAAAATAAATAAATAAATATCATTTTCCGCTAACTTGTGACAAAAAAAATAAAAAAATTCCATAAACTTACTATGCCCATCAGCGATTACCTTAGGGTGTCTACTTTCCGAAATGGGGTCATTTGTGGGGTGTTTCTACTGTCTGGGCATTGTAGAACCTCAGGAAACATGACAGGTGCTCAGAAAGTCAAAGTGCATAAATTATTATTTTTGCACTATAGTTTGTAAACGCTATAACTTTTACTCAAACCAATAAATATACACCTATTGCATTTTTTTAAATCAAAGACATGTAGAACAATACATTTATATAGAAATGTAGTTTTATTTGAAAAATTTTACAACATAAAGTGAAAAATGTAATTTTTTTGTAAAAAAATCGGTCGAGCAATAAACCACGAAAGTAGTGTAGTGCAGAATTGTAAAAAGTGGTCTGGTCATTAAGGGGGTTTAAGCTAGGGGGGCTGAGGTGGTTAATTGTACAGGGAGTGCAGAATTATTAGGCAAGTTGTATTTTTGAGGATTAATTTTATTTTTGAACAACAACCATGTTCTCAATGAACCCAAAAAAACTCATTAATATCAAAGCTCAATATTTTTGGAAGTAGTTTTTAGTTTGTTTTTAGTCTTAGCTATTTTAGGGGGATATCTGTGTGTGCAGGTGACTATTACTGTGCATAATTATTAAGGCAACTTAACAAAAAACAAATATATACCCATTTCAATTATTTATTTTTACCAGTGAAACCAATATAACATCTCAACATTCACAAATATACATTTGTGACATTCAAAAACAAAACAAAAACAAATCAGTGACCAATATATCTACCTTTCTTTGCAAGGACACTCAAAAGCCTGCCATCCATGGATTCTGTCAGTGTTTTGATCTGGTCACCATCAACATTGCGTGCAGCAGCAACCACAGCCTCCCAGACACTGTTCAGAGAGGTGTACTGTTTTCCCTCCTTGTAAATCTCACATTTGATGATGGACCACAGGTTCTCAATGGGGTTCAGATCAGGTGAACAAGGAGGCCATGTCATTAGTTTTTCTTCTTTTATACCCTTTCTTGCCAGCCACGCTGTGGAGGACTTGGATGCGTGTGATGGAGCATTGTCCTGCATGAAAATCATGTTTTTCTTGAAGGATGCAGACTTCTTCCTGTACCACTGCTTGAAGAAGGTGTCTTCCAGAAACTGGCAGTAGGACTGGGAGTTGAGCTTGACTCCGTCCTCAACCCGAAAAGGCCCCACAAGCTCATCTTTGATGATACCAGCCCAAACCAGTACTCCACCTCCACCTTGCTGGCGTCTGAGTCGGACTGGAGCTCTCTGCCCTTTACCAATCCAGCCACGGGCCCATCCATCTGGCCCATCAAGACTCACTCTCATTTCATCAGTCCATAAAACCTTAGAAAAATCAGTCTTGAGATATTTCTTGGCCCAGTCTTGACGTTTCAGCTTGTGTGTCTTGTTCAGTGGTGGTCGTCTTTCAGCCTTTCTTACCTTGGCCATGTCTCTGAGTATTGCACACCTTGTGCTTTTGGGCACTCCAGTGATGTTGCAGCTCTGAAATATGGCCAAACTGGTGGCAAGTGGCATCTTGGCAGCTGCACGCTTGACTTTTCTCAGTTCATGGGCAGTTATTTTGCGCCTTGGTTTTTCCACACGCTTCTTGCGACCCTGTTGACTATTTTGAATGAAACGCTTGATTGTTCGATGATCACGCTTCAGAAGCTTTGCAATTTTAAGAGTGCTGCATCCCTCTGCAAGATATCTCACTATTTTTGACTTTTCTGAGCCTGTCAAGTCCTTCTTTTGACCCATTTTGCCAAAGGAAAGGAAGTTGCCTAATAATTATGCACACCTGATATAGGGTGTTGATGTCATTAGACCACACCCCTTCTCATTACAGAGATGCACATCACCTAATATGCTTAATTGGTAGTAGGCTTTCGAGCCTATACAGCTTGGAGTAAGACAACATGCATAAAGAGGATGATGTGGTCAAAATACTCATTTGCCTAATAATTCTGCACTCCCTGTATTGTGGATGGGTGGCAGTATTAATTGTATTGTAGATGGGTAGCAGCATTAATTGTATTGTGGGTGGATGGTAGTTATTCTATGTGTGGCTTTTTGTTACCCTATCCTTCTGCCATGTATCCACCCTGTCTCCATCCATCACAGTATTATAACAGTTTTGCCTCCATTTTGGTCACTTTCCCCCCACACCATGATACAACCATTGGGTCCTCAGACTGAGTGGACACCTTGGTCTTCATTTACAGTCATGAGAATTATCTAAACTGGTGCAAAGCAGGAGCGGAGCCTCTGCGGAGAGCACCCGGATTCCCTGGCACCCCTTTAAATGGAGGAAGCCTCCTGACGTTACATTTATCTTTTTATCATTCTATGGATGATTTCCCCGGTGGAGCTCATCTGACCGCAGCAATACAGCATGGAGAGAAGGAAGAGACGCAGTGCACTTTGACGCCAAAGACATCTTTTTATGAATATGAGATGATATCAGTGAGGCGGCATGTGGGCGGTGCTCCGACCTACTTGCACACGCGCTGCTGTGGGCGGTGAAGGCAGCATGTGGAGCTCCATATCCTGATTGGTGGGGGCTCTGGTGTGGGTGGTGTGGGCGAACTGAAATGGCCCTCCGACCTGCTTGCCGGCGCGATGCTGTGGGCGGTGCATCCGCGTGTGGAGTACTGTGTCCTGATTGGTCGCCCCGCCGAGTAGTTCAAAACTGGGTACACACATACGGACAAAGCGCAGTCACACAACGCTTTTATTATATAGGATGATATTCCCAAATGCCTTTCATTAGTTATGACTCGTTTTGTCTAAGGAGCAATCATTAGGAGAAATAAAATGGCCACCGTCCTATTAGTACACACACAAATCCTGTCCTAATCACACAGGGGGACAACACTGCTCTGCCTCATCCACCTCTACTCAGGGGTTATGAATACAACTGATATGAACTTTAGTTGAATCTCTGTAGGAATGTAGTTCATGAGGAGACATGAAGTACAGAGAGGACAGATTGTGGAAATGTGGGGCTGTGGCTAATGAGAAGCAGCACTTGTATGCCATCTCCATTAGCTAGTGGAGATGGCATACAAGTGCTGCTTCTCATTAGCCACATCCCCACCCTCCTCTTTGTACTTCAGCTGTCTCCTCATGAACTCCATTCTTACTGAGATTCAGCTAAAGATTTTATCAGCTATATTCAGGATCATAATCCCTGACAAGCAGAGCAGAGAGATATAGGAGGAGGCAGGTCTTTAGCTCACTGTTGTGAAGTAACTTGTCCTCTTGTGTGATTAGGACAGGTTTTGTGTGTACTAATAGGATGGCAGGCATTTTATTTCCCCTGATGATTGCTCCCCAGACAAAATAAGCAATTATAACTAATGAAATGTATTTGTTAAAATATTTATAATAAAGTAATATTAAAGTATTTTCATTTTCTTAATTCACGGAGAACCAATTTAAGGACCATTTAAGGACTTCAGTTTGAAGTCACTTTGAGGGGCTTACATAGTAGAAACTATTCATACATTATCCCATTTCAGAAACTACACCCTTCAAGTTATTTAAAACTGATTTTAAAAACTTTCTTAACCCTTTACATGTTTTACAAGAATTAAAGGAAAATGGAGGCGAAATTTCTAAATTTCACTTTTTTTTGCAGGTTTTACATTTTAATTCATTCATTCCTGTAACACAGCAAAGGTTAACAGCAAAACAAGCCTCAGTATTTATTAACCCGATTCTGCAGTTTACATAAACACCCCATATGTGGCTGTAAACTGCTGTTTGGGCACACAGCACAGCTCAGAAGGAAAAGAGTGCCATATGGTTTTTGGTGGGCAGATTTTGCTGGAATGGTTTTTGGGTACCATGGTATCATTTGAAGGCACACTAAGGTACCCCTACAGTAGAAACCACTAAAAAGTGATCCCATTTTGGAATCTACACCCCTCAAGGAATTTAACGAGAGTTGACCTGACCACTTTGACCCCAGAGACATTTCATAGAATTTAGAAACACTTGGCTGTGAAAATAAAAATTTTCATTTCTTTCAATAAAATGTTGCAAAAGCTTATTTTTTTAGGGATAAGTTAACTTTTTATTGGTACCATTTTGGGGTACATAGTACTTTTTGATCTCTCGCTACCCTCCTGGATAGATTCTTGGGGGTAAGTAATAATTTTATTTGGTTCAGGGAAGCGTGCAAATTGCACTATAAGCTATGTCCACACTTATCTGGGGATGAGAATCAGAAGGTGGGTGTCATTATTTCGTTGCTTAAAGGGGGCGCCCAGTCTTGGACTTTTTTTCTGCCAACCGGATCACAGTCTCTCCAATCAGTGGATGCATTTTTCAGAGCTTTAGGTCTCATCTATAATGACCCGGATCAGACTTCCCTGGCTGAGACCAAGTTACGTGGCCTGCGTCAGGGAGAGCGTTCATCGGAGATCTATTGCTCTAAGTTTAGGAGGTGGGCTCGGATACTAAGTGGAACGATCCGGCTCGTCGTAGATAGTTCTGTCAGGGATTATCTGAGAGGCTAAAGGATGCTTTGGACTTTTATGAGAATCCTGAGTCTTTGGAAGCCGATATGTCTCTTGCTGTACGTATTGATAGACAATTGAGAGAAAGATCTCTCAGGACATTCTATTACATAACGTATCGTCTTCCTCTGACACTGTGGGTGAAGCTACTCCTGGGTTTGGGTCAGGAGATGAACCCATGCAGTTAGGGGGAGCTACTCATGGATCCACTGGTAATAGGAAGGGAGTGTGTTTTTTCTGCGGAAAAAGGTGACATTTTATCAATGTATGTCCAGACATGCAACGGCAAAATGAGAGAAAAAATAAATGTCATTCTCATTTGAGTGAGAGGAGAGTCAGAAAATGTACATTTGTCTTTCATTGGTATAACCCGATTTCTCCTGACTGCCGAGGTGGTGCTAGAATCCAAGACTGTGGGGATTAAGGTGTTTATCAACAGTGGGGCAGGGGTGAACCTGATTGATTCCCAGTTTGTCCATATGCACGGGTTTTTACCAAGTGTATTAGAAAAAAAACATTCCTGTATATGCTATTGATTCTGCACCTCTTGCTCAGAAGTGTTTGTCTCAAGTGATGAAATAATAAATCTTCGGCCATGTCTGGATTTCCGTGAGCTTAATTGGATTGCTGTCCGTGATCCTTATTCTCTTCCTTTGATTCCTGATTTGTTTAACCAGACTAGGTGTTCTCCTAGTTGGACCTAAGGGGGGGCACATAATCTGGTTAGGATCAAGGAAGGGGATGAATTGAAGATGGCTTTTAATACTTCTGAGGGGCACTTTGAGAACCTGGTCATGCCCTTCGGGTTGACCAATGCTCCTGCGGTGTTCCAACACTTTGTGAATGACATTTTTCATCACCTGGTGGGGAGGTTTGTAGTCGTGTATTTAGATGACATTCTAATTTAGTCTCCAGACATGGAAACACATCAGAATCATGTGAGACAGGTGTTACAGATCCTAAGGGACAATAAATTGTATGCAAAATTAATATGTTTTTGCTGTACACAAGGTGTAGTTTTTGGGTTACCTGCTGTCATCTTTGGGGTTTCAAATGGATCCAGAGAAAATTTGTGCTGTATTGCACTGGGATCAACCCAAAAAATCTGAAGGCTCTTATGCTGTTTTTAGGATTCACCAATAGGGATGAGCGAACTCGAACTGTATAGTTCGGGTTCGTACCGAATTTTGGGGTGTCCGTGACACGGACCCGAACCCGGACATTTTCGTAAAAGTCCGGGTTCGGGTTCGGTGTTCGTCGCTTTCTTGGCGCTTTTGTGACGCTTTCTTGGCGCTTTTTGAAAGGCTGCAAAGCAGCCAATCAACAAGCGTCATACTACTTGCCCCAAGAGGCCATCACAGCCATGCCTACTATTGGCATGGCTGTGATTGGCCAGAGCACCATGTGACCCAGCCTCTATTTAAGCTGGAGTCACATAGCGCCGCCCGTCACTCTGCTCTGATTAGCGTAGGGAGAGGTTGCGGCTGCGACAGTAGGGCGAGATTAGGCAGATTAACTCCTCCAAAGGACTTGATTAACTGATCGATCTGCAGCTGTGGATCATTGAGCTGCTGATCCTCAATTGCTCACTGTTTTTAGGCTGCCCAGACCGTTTGTCAGTCACATTTTTCTGGGGTGATCGGCGGCCATTTTGTGTCTTGTGGTGCGCCAGCACAAGCTGCGACCAAGTGCATTTAACCCTCAATGGTGTGGTTGTTTTTTGGCTAAAGCCTACATCAGGGTGAAGCTGTCACACCAAGTGCATTTAACCAGCAATAGTCTGTTCATTTTTTGGCCATATACAAAATCAGGGGCAAGCTGTGCCTGTCACCAAGTGCATTTAACCCTCAATGGTGTGGTTGTTTTTTGGCTAAAGCCTACATCAGGGTGAAGCTGTCACACCAAGTGCATTTAACCAGCAATAGTCTGTTCATTTTTTGGCCATATACAAAATCAGGGGCAAGCTGCGCCTGTCACCAAGTGCATTTAACCCTCAATGGTGTGGTTGTTTTTTGGCTAAAGCCTACATCAGGGTGAAGCTGTCACACCAAGTGCATTTAACCAGCAATAGTCTGTTCATTTTTTGGCCATATACAAAATCAGGGGCAAGCTGCGCCTGTCACCAAGTGCATTTAACCCTCAATGGTGTGGTTGTTTTTTGGCTAAAGCCTACATCAGGGTGAAGCTGTCACACCAAGTGCATTTAACCAGCAATAGTCTGTTCATTTTTTGGCCATATACAAAATCAGGGGCAAGCTGCGCCTGTCACCAAGTGCATTTAACCCTCAATGGTGTGGTTGTTTTCTGGCTAAAGCCTACATCAGGGTGAAGCTGTCACACCAAGTGCATTTAACCAGCAATAGTCTGTTTATTTTTTGGCCATATACTACATCAGGGGCAAGCTGCGCCCGTCACCAAGTGCATTTAACCCTCAGTAGTGTGGTTGGTCAAGCTGTGACACCAAGTGCATTTAACCAGCAATAGTCTGTTCATTTTTTGGCCATATACTACATCAGGGGCAAGCTGCGCCCGTCACCAAGTGCATTTAACCAGCAATAGTGTGGTTATTTTTTGGCCATATCCCAGTCTAATTCTGTCACTAAATCCATACCGGTCACCCAGCGCCTAAATACTAGGCCTCAAATTTATATCCCGCTAAATCTCTCGTTACCGCTGTCCTGTTGTAGCTGGGAAAGTTATTTAGTGTCCGTCAAAGCACATTTTTTGTTCTGGGTTGAAGTACAATTCCCAATTTAGCAATTTCATAATTTAGTGGTTTCTGCTATATCAGAGCTATTTGAAATCTATCCCTAAAAGGGTATATAATATTCAAGGTGCACATTGGGTCATTCAGAATAACTTCACACACACCCGCTACTGTGTATTTTCAAGTCTAATTCTGTCACTAAACCCATACCTGTCACCCAGCGCCTAAATACTAGGCCTCAAATTTATATCCTGCTAAATCTCTCGTTACCGCTGTCCTGTTGTAGCTGGGAAAGTTATTTAGTGTCCGTCAAAGCACATTTTTTGTTCTGGGTTGAAGTACAATTCCCAATTTAGCAATTTCATAATTTAGTGGTTTCTGCTATATCAGAGCTATTTGAAATCTATCCCTAAAAGGGTATATAATATTCAAGGTGCACATTGGGTCATTCAGAATAACTTCACACACACCCGCTACTGTGTATTTCCAAGTCTAATTCTGTCACTAAACCCATACCTGTCACCCAGCGCCTAAATACTAGGCCTCAAATTTATATCCTGCTAAATCTCTCGTTACCGCTGTACTGTTGTTGCTTGGAAAGATATTTAGTGTCCGTCAAAGCACATTTTTTGTTCTGGGTTGAAGTACAATTCCCAATTTAGCAATTTCATAATTTAGTGGTTTCTGCTATATCAGAGCTATTTGAAATCTATCCCTAAAAGGGTATATAATATTCAAGGTGCACATTGGGTCATTCAGAATAACTTCACACACACCCGCTACTGTGTATTTTCAAGTCTAATTCTGTCACTAAACCCATACCTGTCACCCAGCGCCTAAATACTAGGCCTCAAATTTATATCCTGCTAAATCTCTCGTTACCGCTGTACTGTTGTTGCTGGGCAAGATATTTAGTGTCCGTCAAAGCACATTTTTTGTTCTGGGTTGAAATACAATTCCCAATTTAGCAATTTCATAATTTAGTGGTTTCTGCTATATCAGAGCTATTTGAAATCTATCCCTAAAAGGGTATATAATATTCAAGGTGCACATTGGGTCATTCAGAATAACTTCACACACACCCGCTACTGTGTATTTTCAAGTCTAATTCTGTCACTAAACCCATACCTGTCACCCAGCGCCTAAATACTAGGCCTCAAATTTATATCCTGCTAAATCTCTCGTTACCGCTGTACTGTTGTTGCTGGGCAAGATATTTAGTGTCCGTCAAAGCACATTTTTTGTTCTGGGTTGAAATACAATTCCCAATTTAGCAATTTCATAATTTAGTGGTTTCTGCTATATCAGAGCTATTTGAAATCTATCCCTAAAAGGGTATATAATATTCAAGGTGCACATTGGGTCATTCAGAATAACTTCACACACACCCGCTACTGTGTATTTCCAAGTCTAATTCTGTCACTAAACCCATACCTGTCACCCAGCGCCTAAATACTAGGCCTCAAATTTATATCCCGCTAAATCTGTCCCTAGTGCTGTAGCTGGGCGAGTTATTTAGTGTCCGTTCAAGCACATTTCTTGTTCTGGGTTGAAATACAATTCCCAATTTAGCAATTTCATAATTTAGTGGTTTCTGCTATATCAGAGCTATTTGAAATCTATCCCTAAAAGGGTATATAATATTCAAGGTGCACATAGGGTCATTCAGAATAACTTCACACACCCGCTACTGTGCATTTCCAAATCTAATTCTGTCACTAAACCCATACCTGTCACCCAGCGCCTAAATACTAGGCCTCAAATTTATATCCCGCTAAATCTCTCGTTACCGCTGTCCTGTTGTGGCTGGGAAAGTTATTTAGTGTCCGTCAAAGCACATTTTTTGTTCTGGGTTGAAATACAATTCCCAATTTAGCAATTTCATAATTTAGTCGTTTCTGCTATATCAGAGCTATTTGAAATCTATCCCTAAAAGGGTAGATCATATTGAAGGTGCACATAGGGTCATTCAGAATAACTTCACACACACGCTTCTGTGCATTTCCAAGTCTAATTCTGTCACTAAATCCATACCGGTCACCCAGCGCCTAAATACTAGGCCTCAAATTTATATCCCGCTGAATTTGAATACAATACATTGGGCCAAATAATATATTTGTTGTTGTGGTGAACCATAACAATGAGAAAAACATCTAGTAAGGGACGCGGACGTGGACATGGTCGTGGTGGTGTTAGTGGACCCTCTGGTGCTGGGAGAGGACGTGGCCGTTCTGCCACATCCACACGTCCTAGTGTACCAACTACCTCAGGTCCCAGTAGCCGCCAGAATTTACAGCGATATATGGTGGGGCCCAATGCCGTTCTAAGGATGGTAAGGCCTGAGCAGGTACAGGCATTAGTCAATTGGGTGGCCGACAGTGGATCCAGCACGTTCACATTATCTCCCACCCAGTCTTCTGCAGAAAGCGCACAGATGGCGCCTGAAAACCAACCCCATCAGTCTGTCACATCACCCCCATGCATACCAGGGAAACTGTCTCAGCCTCAAGTTATGCAGCAGTCTCTTATGCTGTTTGAAGACTCCGCTGGCAGGGTTTCCCAAGGGCATCCACCTAGCCCTTCCCCAGCGGTGAAAGACATAGAATGCACTGACGCACAACCACTTATGTTTCCTGATGATGAGGACATGGGAATACCACCTCAGCATGTCTCTGATGATGACGAAACACAGGTGCCAACTGCTGCGTCTTTCTGCAGTGTGCAGACTGAACAGGAGGTCAGGGATCAAGACTGGGTGGAAGACGATGCAGGGGACGATGAGGTCCTAGACCCCACATGGAATGAAGGTCGTGCCACTGACTTTCACAGTTCGGAGGAAGAGGCAGTGGTGAGACCGAGCCAACAGCGTAGCAAAAGAGGGAGCAGTGGGCAAAAGCAGAACACCCGCCGCCAAGAGACTCCGCCTGCTACTGACCGCCGCCATCTGGGACCGAGCACCCCAAAGGCAGCTTCAAGGAGTTCCCTGGCATGGCACTTCTTCAAACAATGTGCTGACGACAAGACCCGAGTGGTTTGCACGCTGTGCCATCAGAGCCTGAAGCGAGGCATTAACGTTCTGAACCTGAGCACAACCTGCATGACCAGGCACCTGCATGCAAAGCATGAACTGCAGTGGAGTAAACACCTTAAAACCAAGGAAGTCACTCAGGCTCCCCCTGCTACCTCTTCTGCTGCTGCCGCCTCGGCCTATTCTGCTGCTGCCGCCTCGGCCTCTTCCTCCGCCTCTGGAGGAACGTTGGCACCTGCCGCCCAGCAAACAGGGGATGTACCACCAACACCACCACCACCACCTCCGTCACCAAGCGTCTCAACCATGTCACACGCCAGCGTTCAGCTCTCCATCTCACAAACATTTGATAGAAAGCGTAAATTCCCACCTAGCCACCCTCGATCCCTGGCCCTGAATGCCAGCATTTCTAAACTACTGGCCTATGAAATGCTGTCATTTAGGCTGGTGGACACAGACAGCTTCAAACAGCTCATGTCGCTTGCTGTCCCACAGTATGTTGTTCCCAGCCGGCACTACTTCTCCAAGAGAGCCGTGCCTTCCCTGCACAACCAAGTATCCGATAAAATCAAGTGTGCACTGCGCAACGCCATCTGTGGCAAGGTCCACCTAACCACAGATACGTGGACCAGTAAGCACGGCCAGGGACGCTATATCTCCCTAACTGCACACTGGGTAAATGTAGTGGCAGCTGGGCCCCAGGCGGAGAGCTGTTTGGCGCACGTCCTTCCGCCGCCAAGGATCGCAGGGCAACATTCTTTGCCTCCTGTTGCCACCTCCTCCTTCTCGGCTTCCTCCTCCTCTTCTTCCACCTGCTCATCCAGTCAGCCACACACCTTCACCACCAACTTCAGCACAGCCCGGGGTAAACGTCAGCAGGCCATTCTGAAACTCATATGTTTGGGGGACAGGCCCCACACCGCACAGGAGTTGTGGCGGGGTATAGAACAACAGACCGACGAGTGGTTGCTGCCGGTGAGCCTCAAGCCCGGCCTGGTGGTGTGTGATAATGGGCGAAATCTCGTTGCAGCTCTGGGACTAGCCAATTTGACGCACATCCCTTGCTTGGCGCATGTGCTGAATTTGGTGGTGCAGAAGTTCATTCACAACTACCCCGACATGTCAGAGCTGCTGCATAAAGTGCGGGCCGTCTGTTCGCGCTTCCGGCGTTCACATCCTGCTGCTGCTCGCCTGTCTGCGCTACAGCGTAACTTCGGCCTTCCCGCTCACCGCCTCATATGCGACGTGCCCACCAGGTGGAACTCCACCTTGCACATGCTGGACAGACTGTGCGAGCAGCAGCAGGCCATAGTGGAGTTTCAGCTGCAGCACGCACGGGTCAGTCGCACTACAGAACAGCACCACTTCACCACCAATGACTGGGCCTCCATGCGAGACCTGTGTGCCCTGTTGCGCTGTTTCGAGTACTCCACCAACATGGCCAGTGGCGATGACACCGTTATCAGCGTTACAATACCACTTCTATGTCTCCTTGAGAAAACACTTAGGGCGATGATGGAAGAGGAGGTGGCCCAGGAGGAGGAGGAGGAGGAGGAAGAGGGGTCATTTTTAGCACTTTCAGGCCAGTCTCTTCGAAGTGACTCAGAGGGAGGTTTTTGGCAACAGCAGAGGCCAGGTACAAATGTGGCCAGCCAGGGCCCACTACTGGAGGACGAGGAGGACGAGGATGAGGAGGAGGTGGAGGAGGATGAGGATGAAGCATGGTCACAGCGGGGTGGCACCCAACGCAGCTCGGGTCCATCACTGGTGCGTGGCTGGGGGGAAAGGCAGGACGATGACGATACGCCTCCCACAGAGGACAGCTTGTCCTTACCCCTGGGCAGCCTGGCACACATGAGCGACTACATGCTGCAGTGCCTGCGCAACGACAGCAGAGTTGCCCACATTTTAACCTGTGCGGACTACTGGGTTGCCACCCTGCTGGATCCACGCTACAAAGACAATGTGCCCACCTTACTTCCTGCACTGGAGCGTGATAGGAAGATGCGCGAGTACAAGCGCACGTTGGTAGACGCGCTACTGAGAGCATTCCCAAATGTCACAGGGGAACAAGTGGAAGCCCAAGGCCAAGGCAGAGGAGGAGCAAGAGGTCGCCAAGGCAGCTGTGTCACGGCCAGCTCCTCTGAGGGCAGGGTTAGCATGGCAGAGATGTGGAAAACTTTTGTCAACACGCCACAGCTAACTGCACCACCACCTGATACGCAACGTGTTAGCAGGAGGCAACATTTCACTAACATGGTGGAACAGTACGTGTGCACACCCCTCCACGTACTGACTGATGGTTCGGCCCCATTCAACTTCTGGGTCTCTAAATTGTCCACGTGGCCAGAGCTAGCCTTTTATGCCTTGGAGGTGCTGGCCTGCCCGGCAGCCAGCGTTTTGTCTGAACGTGTATTCAGCACGGCAGGGGGCGTCATTACAGACAAACGCAGCCGCCTGTCTACAGCCAATGTGGACAAGCTGACGTTCATAAAAATGAACCAGGCATGGATCCCACAGGACCTGTCCGTCCCTTGTCCAGATTAGACATTAACTACCTCCCCATAACCATATATTATTGGACTCCAGGGCACTTCCTCATTCAATCCTATTTTTATTTTCATTTTACCATTATATTGCAAGGCTACCCAAAGTTGAATGAACCTCTCCTCTGCCTGTGTGCTAGGCCTAAATATATGCCAATGGATTGTTGCAGTGGTGGCTGACGTGAAGCCTCATTCTCTGCTATGACATGCAGACTGATTCTCTGGTGACATGAAGCCAGATCCTCTGTTACGGGACCTCTCTCCTCTGCCTGGGTGCTGGGCCTAAATTTATGAAAATGGACTGTTGCAGTGGTGGGTGACGTGAAGCCTGATTCTCTGCTATGACATGCAGACTGATTCTCTGGTGACATGAAGCCAGATCCTCTGTTACGGGACCTCTCTCCTCTGCCTGGGTGCTGGGCCTAAATATCTGACAATGGACTGTTGCATTGGTGGCTGACGTGAAGCCTGATTCTCTGCTATGACATGCAGACTAATTCTCTGCTGACATGAAGCCAGATTGTCTGTTACGGGACCTCTCTCCTCTGCCTGGGTGCTGGGCCTAAATTTATGAAAATGGACTGTTGCAGTGGTGGGTGACGTGAAGCCTGATTCTCTGCTATGACATGAAGACTGATTCTCTCCTGACATGAAGCCAGATTGTCTGTTACGGGACCTCTCTCCTCTGCCTGGGTGCTGGGCCTAAATTTATGAAAATGGACTGTTACAGTGGTGGGTGACGTGAAGCCTGATTCTCTGCTATGATATGAAGACTGATTCTCTGCTGACATGAAGCCAGATTGTCTGTTACGGGACCTCTCTCCTCTGCCTGGGTGCTGGGCCTAAATTTATGAAAATGGACTCTTACAGTGGTGGGTGACGTGAAGCCTGATTCTCTGCTATGACATGAAGACTGATTCTCTGCTGACATGAAGCCAGATCCTCTGTTACGGGACCTCTCTCCTCTGCCTGGGTGCTGGGCCTAAATATCTGACAATGGACTGTTGCATTGGTGGCTGACGTGAAGCCTGATTCTCTGCTATGATATGAAGACTGATTCTCTGCTGACATGAAGCCAGATTGTCTGTTACGGGACCTCTCTCCTCTGCCTGTGTGCTAGGCCTAAATATATGCCAATGGATTGTTGCAGTGGTGGCTGACGTGAAGCCTGATTCTCTGCTATGACATGCAGACTGATTCTCTGGTGACATGAAGCCAGATCCTCTGTTACGGGACCTCTCTCCTCTGCCTGGGTGCTGGGCCTAAATTTATGAAAATGGACTGTTGCAGTGGTGGGTGACGTGAAGCCTGATTCTCTGCTATGACATGCAGACTGATTCTCTGGTGACATGAAGCCAGATCCTCTGTTACGGGACCTCTCTCCTCTGCCTGGGTGCTGGGCCTAAATTTATGAAAATGGACTGTTGCAGTGGTGGGTGACGTGAAGCCTCATTCTCTGCTATGACATGCAGACTGATTCTCTGCTGACATGAAGCCAGATTGTCTGTTACGGGACCTCTCTCCTCTGCCTGGGTGCTGGGCCTGAATTTATGACAATGGACTGTTGCAGTGGTGGCTGACGTGAAGCCTGATTCTCTGCTATGATATGAAGACTGATTCTCTGCTGACATGAAGCCAGATTGTCTGTTACGGGACCTCTCTCCTCTGCCTGGGTGCCGGGGCCTAAATATCTGAGAATGGACTGTTCCAGTGGTGGGTAACGGGAAGCCAGATTCTCTGCTATGATATGAAGACTGATTCTCTGCTGACATGAAGCCAGATTGTCTGTTACGGGACCTCTCTCCTCTGCCTGGGTGCTGGGCCTAAATTTATGAAAATGGACTATTACAGTGGTGGGTGACGTGAAGCCTGATTCTCTGCTATGACATGAAGACTGATTCTCTGCTGACATGAAGCCAGATTGTCTGTTACGGGACCTCTCTCCTCTGCCTGGGTGCCGGGGCCTAAATATCTGAGAATGGACTGTTCCAGTGGTGGGTGACGGGAAGCCAGATTCTCTGCTATGGAACCTCTCTCCAATTGATTTTGGTTAATTTTTATTTATTTAATTTTTATTTTAATTAATTTCCCTATCCACATTTGTTTGCAGGGGATTTACCTACATGTTGCTGCCTTTTGCAGCCCTCTAGCTCTTTCCTGGGCTGTTTTACAGCCTTTTTAGTGCCGAAAAGTTCGGGTCCCCATTGACTTCAATGGGGTTCGGGTTCGGGACGAAGTTCGGATCGGGTTCGGATCCCGAACCCGAACATTTCCGGGATGTTCGGCCGAACTTCTCGAACCCGAACATCCAGGTGTTCGCTCAACTCTATTCACCAACTATTACCGAAACTGTATTCAGAATTATTTGACAATATTAAAACCCTTAACTGACATGACTAAAAAAAGGGACGGATGTCTCAGTGTGGTCTGATTCGGAGTTGCAAGCCTTTTCTGTGATTAAGGAATGCTTCTCTTCTGCCCCTATATTGGTGCAGCCGAATGTATCACAACCTTTCATTGTGGAAATGGACACGTCTGAGGTGCGGGTTAGAGCAATTTTATCGCAAGGCCCGTCACTTAGAAAATGGAGACCATGTGCATTTTTCTCTAAAAAACTCTCCCGCTGAGAGAAATTATGATGTGGGTAACAGAGTTACTGGCCATTAAGTTGGCTTTTGAGGAGTGGCCTCATTGGTTGGAAGGGGCGATTCATCCGATCACAGTGTTCACTGATCACAAAAATCTGGCCTACCTGGAGTCGGCCAAACGACTGAACCCGAGACAAGCCACATGGTCATTGTTTTTCACCAGATTCAATTTCACTGTCACCTATCGTCCTGGGGTTAAGAATGTCAAGGCGGATGCCTTGTCACATAGTTTTCCTGGTGGTGGTGATTTTGAAAATCTGAATCCCATACTGTCTAAAGGGGTGGTGATATCCGCTTTTTACCCTGACCTTGAGGTGAAGATGTTAGAGGCTCAAAGAGATGCACCCGATTCGTGTCCCTCTGGGAAACTATTCCCGCCCCGGAATTGAGTCACAAGGTGTTTGAGGAAGATCATTGTATGGTTCTTATGGGACACCCTGGAAGCAGATCCACTGCCAACCTCATATCTCGTAGATTCTGGTGGCCGGGTGCCGTAAGTGTGTTAAGGACTATGTGTCTGCCTGTACCACCTGTGCACATGTTAAGGTGACACATACTCGGCTTTCCGGATCTTTGCTTCCATTACCTATCCCGTCCAGACCATGGACTCATGTATCCATGGATGTTATCACTGATCTACCTAACTCTTCAGGAAAGACAGTTATTCTGGTGGTAGTTGATCGCTTTAGTAAAATGGTGCACTTTATTGCTTTACCGGACCTACCTAATGCTAAAACACTTGCACTAGTATTTATTGACAACATTGTGAAACTCCATGGCATTCCCTCTGACATGGTCTCAGATCGTGGGACTCAGTTTGTTTCCAGATTCTGAAAAGCGTTCTGTACTCGACTAGGAATACAACTGTCCTTTTATTTGGCTTTTCATCCTCAGTCGAACGGACAAACAGAGCGCACTAATCAGAGTCTGGAGACTTACTTGAGATGTTTTGTATCTGAGAACCAGGAGGAGTAGTCTTCTGTAAGTAAGTCTCTGTTTTTTGGGGCATATGGGTTTCACCCGCAGTTTGGCACATTTTCTAGTTCTGATACTTCTGGTATCCCTGAGGAAGAACATTTTTCGTATCATTGTCACCACTATGGCGAAAAATTCAAAATAATTTGAAGAATATGAATAGAATAAGAACAAGTATAAACGTGTGGCTGAAAGGAAACGTATGAATGGTCCGGACCTGAGTGTGGCTAATTCTCTGTGGCTGTCCACAAGAAACATTAAGTTGAAGGTACCTTCTTGGAAGTTGGGTCCAAGATTTATTGGTCCATATAAGATCACTGCTATCATTAATCCTGTAGCTTTTCATCTTGAACTTCCTCAGGCCTTGAAAATTCATAATTCATAATGTGTTTCACAAATCTTTGTTGAAGAGATATGTTGAAATTTTTGTGCCGTCTTCCTTGCCACCTGCTCCTGTCATGGTGGACGGTAGTTTGGAATTTCAGATCATTAAGATAATCAACTCTCGAGTTCTCCGTGGATCTCTTCAGTATCTTGTCCACTGGAAGGGTTATAGATCAGAAGAGAGGATGTGGGTACCGGCAACCAACGTTAATACCAGACACTTAGTGAAAGCATTTCACAAGTCTCACATGGATAAGGTCAGTCCTGGGTGCCCGGAGGTCACCTCTAGAAGGGGGGTACTGTCACGAACACTCCTGTGACAGGTGCCAGGAGATCAGAGACTGGCAACACATGGGTTAATCTGACTGATTCCTTGTGGATCGTTTGTGTCTGTGTTGTTTTGATCATGACCACACCTCTTGCAGGTGTTGTTGGTTTATTCATTTAACTTCCCCTATTTATTACTGCTTACCCCTTCTGGGAGTGCGGTTTTTAGCTTCAGTTTCTGGACTATGGGCTAGCTGGTTGTTAGATCTCGGTTGAGCTCCTGGCACTGCCTTTGCTCCACGTGAAGTTAAGTGTTGTCTTCCCTATTTGAATTGTTGTATTTCCCTGTCTTTTGTATTTAGGCCTAAGGGAGACTCCTGTTCATAATTCTGGTGGAGGAATAGGTTGTCTCAAGTACTGTCACTATACCAGGGCCCTACAGGGAGTATTAGGGCTCTACGTTCCTGTGTATGAACTTTCCTACCATTGAGGTCAGTTCATACTGATAGTTAGCCAGAGATCGCTCTGATTTTGCCACAAATAATATCAAATTTTGGCTCAAAATCCCCCAGCAATCAACTACCAATCAAATAACAACCACAGAAAAACATGTAAGACTGAGTGACACCGAGAGGACAGGCACTAACTGTGAGCAGACCAACACTACTTCCCTAATACCATCTTCTAGACATACGCAGAACCAGAAACACATACAACAACACCAAAAATCACGGAATATCTACTCCAACAGGAATAGGCCACTAACCATCATAGTTTGCATTCACATTACACACCCCAACCAAGGGGATCTAAAGTCCCAATACACCTACCACTCATGAGTAGGATAGAATTTACACCTCAGAATAATATTTAAAAACATCAGAAGACCCATAGATTCCCTAAAAAAATGTGATAAACACTCAAAAAGAACTCACCCCAATTTTACAACCAGATGTATCCAATTTGGAGTTTCATACTCCATTATTCACTCCAAATAAACCAGATTAATTCTTCACCTTCAAAAATACAACACTCACCACCTCTCCCTCCATCATCTTTCCAGAAAATATAAGGGCAGAATCTGGACCACTCAATTTAGCACCAACCCGGTTCTCCACCCACTCTAACTCTTTTTCGTTGCCGCCATCTAGGCTCTCTACCCCCTCGAATTCCTCAGATGTAGAATCCGATCTGCTCCTCACTGTACACATCTGCACACCCCCAACAATTTCCTTTGATCCAGATTGTGTAGTACCTACTCTGAACCAACCCAACTGTTCATCCAACACCAACCACAAGCACCCCAATACCACCCAATCAGATCCTAACCTTACTCAGGACCACTCTGTAGCAGGTCCCTCCACATCTATCTTCTTTATAGCTCTCCCTCCTCTCATTCTCCCCACGGTAGCCTACCCCATCCTTAAGAGCTCCAAAACCACTACCATCACTCATTTTTTTCATCCATTAGGCCAAAAACCCATGAAAATAAAAAATCAAGGAGAGGATGTAGAACAGGCCAAAGTAAAAAGAAAAATATAAATTCAGTCTGTGATAAAAATCCAGAAAACATTAAAGATATGGAGAAATCTTGTGGCATTTACAATTTATCTTCATATACTCTGAAAAAAGCTGAAATTGCTGTACTGTCTAAAGGTCTATCTTTTTGCCCCACCAGCAAAATTACTTTAAAAAACGTAATTTAAAACGGCACTTTAAAATTACAGAGATTTCTGAAAAAAAGCCATCTACAGAACCTATTGCCATTTCACCATCCAAGGAGGAAGACTTTAGAGCCATCCCTTCAGGTCTAAAACCACCATCTAACTTTTACCCCATCCACCATAAGGGTAACCTTTTAGACACATTCTATTACTTGGTCTCTAATGAATTCAGAAAATTAACCGAGAGGCCACCCCATTCCCCCCTCCGAGGAAATGTAATCTCAAACCATTTAAAGTAGCGGCCCTCAAAAGTCTACAGTCAAATTACAAATATTACAATTAAAAATGCAGACAGAGGAGGTGGAATTGTGATCCAAAATAGAGAGGAATACATAAAAGAAGCTCTCAACATACTATCTGACAGAAATTACTATTCACCCCTTCAAAATGACCAGTCAATACAGGACAGAGAAGATTTTGGTAAACTAATTAATTCAGCAGAAACCATCCTAAACAAAAAAGATAAAGAATATATCCTCGTCAAAGAGGCAACTCTTGCTACCTTCTACCATCTCCCTAAAATTCTTCTCTCACCAGGAATCTCTCCCATTATATTGATATACTTCTCCAAAAATATGTCTTGAATTTAAAATCATATTTTAGAGATTCAACGTCCCTGATACCATCCCTAAAAAATATCAACTGGAAAGACAGCTATCTCCTGCTCACCCTAGATGTGTCAGCACTCTACACTAATATATCCCACGACTTGGGATTGAAAAATCAACTTTTTTTGAATAATGACCAAGAAATGCCTATACAACAGAGATCGTTTATCACCAAAGGGATGTAATTTATCCTAACCCATAATGTCTTTACATTTCAAGATCAAATTTATAAACAGATAAGGGGGACTGCGATGGGGACGCGTTTTTGCGCCGAGCTATGCTAATCTGTTCATGGGAGCATTTGAAGAAACCTTTATTTATCAAACAAAATTCTGGTCGAAAAATATTATTATTTTTAAAAGATATATCGATTATCTCATTTTTATTTGGGATGGTGACCAGATAACAATAGAATAAACAATTTTATTCTATTGTTAGAACAATTTTATTTTTCACCTTAATACAAATAACTGGGGTATATCACTCATAGGGACGTATGACACCCAAAAAATTGACTTTCTGGATCTAGAGATTTTTATTCAAAATAAGGAAATAAAGACCCGTATATTTTTCAAAAAGGTAGATAGCAATAGCTATCTTGATTTCAGCAGCACACACTATAGGAAATGGAAGTCAAATGTTCCATTTAGCCAATTCAAACGCCTCAGTCGAAACTGCACACTGGATACAGACTTCAATGTGATACCCTCATATCCAGGTTTAATCAAAAAGGGTACCCAAGAAATATTATCATGGCCGCCAGAAAAAAAGCAGCCGGACTTACTCAATTAGAATGTCTAGCTCCAGTACAGAAAGAAAAGGGAAAATCTGACATCAGTTCCTATTGTTATAATTTTGTAACAACATACAACCAGAATCACAAGGCTATAAAAGCTACTATGGAGAAACACTGGCGTATTTTAAAGAGATCCTATATTGAGCCAAATTATTCCAGAGATCCCCGCTTCACTTATAGAAGAGCAAAAACCCTAAAAAATATTCTGGCACCAGGTAAATTAAGATCAATCACTTATCCTGCCCACGATCAGGATACCAGGGCCCCTAAAGGCAGTTTCAAATGTGGTCACCAGAGATGTTTATGCTGTTTTAGCATCCACCAAAGATCATCCTTCGAACCACTGGGGAATCTTTCCCAATTCCACATCATCGAACCTGTAACTCTAACTATGTAATATACTTGCTCAAGTGTCCTTGCCATCTACAATACATAGGCCACTCCATTCAGACCCTGCGTAACAGATTTAATAAACATAGATTAAATATCAAAAAGAAATACATGAAACATAGCATGTCCAAACACGCAACTGAACACGATGAGGGCAATTCAGTCGGATTTTCAGTAACACCTATTGAACAGATCCCGATCCATCTTCAAAAATACATCCAGTACATCAGACGACGAGAGATGTACCTTCAAAATCAATTTGTAAAGTTTAACCATTCAATGCCCAATAAAAAATAAATAATAAAAAACTAAAAATATAAAAATAAATAAATAAATAATATACATATTTTTGCCCCTACCAACTATCCCTTTTTAGTCTATAAGAAATGACCAGAACTAGATAAGTCACACATTGTCTAATACTCCAATACTCTTATTAAATATTTTATTAAAATATATTTTTTACCATATATATATTTACAGATTTACACACAATCATGTATGCTCAAATCACAGAACTGACTGTAAATACAAAATAAGGATTGGTTCAAATAAATGATTCTGCTATTTGGATGACACCTAGAGGCAGCTCCGCCTCTAGGGGGCGGCTCCCAGGTGCAACCTTTGGTGTTTTTTTACCTATAAATATTCACTTGTGTATTGCACTCATTGTAATATTATGAAACCTGATGAAGGGGAAGTTCTAATCCCCGAAACGCATTGTTTCCAATAAAGAAGAAGAACTTATTCCATTGAGACTGTCTCCATTGTGGACTTGCGCCGAAGCAGAACCTTCTTTCTTTTATTGCAACTTTTCTTTTTGGGGGACTGGACATCTCATCCGGGACTGCGGCTGCAGTCCCGGCATAAAGGTCTCATTAATACAAGCCTTCAATAGGGTTGTGCCTATTCTAGCACAACCCCAAAAGGTGAGCCTTCACAATCCTCACTACATCATTTTATCTGTACATACATACTATCCTATTGTGCGCCCCTTTCTCTTTTATTCTCTATTCCCCTCATTTATTTGAGGGGAATTTAGATTTGTCCAATATCCAAAGACATACTGATAGTTAGTCAGGACTTGGATTAGGGCTGTTCTAGGAGGTGACCTTCTCCTTTTCCCTAGTTTCTAGGCCTAGTTCCTGTCCCCTTTCCTCCTGTGCTCGGTGTGGAGTTTCCCATCCACACCGCATCCGTGACACCAGGACTGTGACTGTGACTAGGGGACATCCTCTGCATCTGGAGAAAAGAAGGTTTGTACACAAACATAGAAGAGGATTCTTTATGGTAAGAGCAGTGAGAGTATGGAACTCTCTGCCTGAGGAGGTGGTGATGGTGAGTTCACTAAAAGAGTTCAAGAGGGGCCTGGATGTATTTCTGGAGTGTAATAATATTACAGGCTATAGCTACTAGAGAGGGGTTGTTGATCCAAGGAGTTATTCTGATTGCCTGATTGTAGTCGGGAAGGAATTTTTTTTCCCTAAGTGAGGAAAATTGGCTTCTACCTCACAGGAGTTTTTTGCCTTCCTCTGGATCAACTTGCAAGATAACAGGCTGAACTCGATGGACAGATGTCTTTTTTCAGCCGTATAAACTATGTTACTATGTATCTTTTCCATATATGTAAATATTCTTATATCCCACATACTACTCACCAGGAATAGAGGAAGTATATAAAAAATGGAACCGTGACAGAGAACTGTAGCCATCGCCAATCTCGTATGCAGTAGGCTAAACCTGCCAAGACCAGCTGCCCAACTGTGTATGAATATCCAGCCAAGGTGCCAGTGATGGTGCGATGTTTGGTTGGTACCCATTCTACAACTGTAAAGATAAAAAAAATTGAGGGCAAAATATAATAACATAAAGAACAATGTTGGCTTTATTAATTTATTAAAGAGGTTGTCCAGATTCAGAGGTGAACCCGAACATAAGCTCCCCTTCACTCATTTACCATGTATGAGTGAAGCATTGGAGTATTTCTTGCTCTGATGCTCCCCCTTGCCCTGTGCTGCATCTCACAGGGCAAGTTTTTTTTTTGTCACTGCCGGTGATGTACCAGGCTTCACATGAGTATGTTAGGCAGAGACTTCTGCTTATCAGTGAGCCCCGTGACATCACCAGCACAAATGAGTGGTCTTTAGCGCTGCTCTAGGCTGTTTTACATCACCAGGATCATTGTAAAAGCTGGGGCAGTAAACAAACTCTGCAGCACGGAGCAAGGGGAAACATCAGAGCTAGAAATACTTTAATGCTTTGATACATGGTAAATAAGTGAAGGGGAGCTTATATCCTGGTTCAGCTCTGAACCTGGACAACCCCTTTAACAACGGTTTTTATAAGAATGTATGGTAAAAAGTGGCCAGACCTTTTTTTTTTTTTATTAACTTTCTTTATTATTATTCCAATATTAACAAACAATTTCATAAACACATATCAATATTAACATAATTTTCCAAACCCAAAACCCTCCCCCCCCCCGATTCCCTCCCCTTCCCATCCCATGATGTGTCTTACTTATCCACCAGCCCTCCGTAACATGACCGAGGAATGATGGAGAAGGATGGAGAGCGGAGAAAGCTCTATAGATTCCATTCTCCCCAAATTCTACTTCATTTTATCTCAGTATCTCTTTGCTTATTTAGAATATGTTCATATCTCTTGTTGGTATTTACCAAATTTAACCATGTATTAATACTGGGAACCTCTCGCGCAAACCAAGAGCGTGCTATTAGGAATTTTGCCAGAAACATTATTTTAAACAGAAGATTTTTTTTTTATATTGGTGACAGCCCACCTTGGCAAGATCCCCCAATACCCAGCATTAAACAATAAAAGGAATCCGCACCTTCAGTTTTCTCTCTATATAGTCATAAATAGTCTCCCAATAATGTTTCAACTCTGGACAAAACCAGAACATGTGCAAATAGTCCGCCTCAGGAACATCACACCTAGGACAATTAGAATGATTCCTAATACCACATTTATTAAGCCAGAGAGGGGTAACATAGTAAGTATGTGTAGAATATTAAATTGCACCAAAACGTGATTAAAATTATGTGATACCAGTTTTAGATCCTGAGCTAACTTCTCCTGATCCTCCAAGTTTGTCATTGAACATTCATTTTGCCAAGCCCTCTGTCCTGGGGACCAAATATCACCAAATCGTGCCATAATTAAGCTTTTATAAAGTTAAGAGATCTTCATCTTTCGTCCCAAGTTCTCTATCAATTCATTAAATAATGGACAGGTGTGAATTTCTAGCCTATTTTTTTCTTTAATACTTAAAAGTGCCGATCTTAGCTGTAAATACTGAAACCATGATAATTTCTGTGATTTTTGTCTTTGTGATAATACCGTGAACGAAACAATATCCCCACTTCCTAGTACCGGTGTCAAATATAAAATATTACCTTTTTGCTAATATAAATCTCTACTTAATTCAACTAAAGTTTGCCAGTGCTTGTAACGGAGTACATCCAATTGAACCTTTCACTCCATACCAAAGTCTAATCAAATACCATGACTTCATAATCAAATTCCTGGCGGATTTTAATTCTCTATCGGAGTCGGTCAAATGACCTGTTAATCTGTCTGTTAGTTCGGTGAATGACATATACCCATTTTGGTGTGAGGTACACTTGCACTGCATAGGTGACAGAGAAATTAATATAGTTAATCTGTCTGTTAGTTCGGGTGGTGACCTCAAAGAATGAGGAGAGCATCAAATAAGAGACGTGGACCTGGTTGTTTTACTGCTGGTGTTGGTGGAGCTCCTGTTGCAGGAAGAGGACGTGGTCAATCTGTGCCAGCTACACACTTCCTCAGGTGTACGTAGGATTCCAGAACAAGTAGAGGTGGTAGTAGATTGGATGGCTGAGAGTGCCTCCAGTTCCTTTACATTGTCTCCCACCCTGTCCCCTGCTTAAAGCGTAGAGTTGGCACCTTCAGCCCATGGGCATCTGTCTTTCACCTCACCCCCTTGCAAATCAGCCAAGCAATCTGAGCCCAAAGTCATGCAGCAGTCTATTATGCTTTTGGATGACTCTGCTGGCGGGGTTTCCGTTGGCCATCCACCTAGCCCTGCCCCAGAAGTGGAAAAGATTGAGTGCACTGATGCACATCCACTAATGTTTCAGGATGTGGATATGGGTGGACCACCACAGCACGTCTCTGATTATGATTACAAAGCACAGGTGCCAACTGCTGGGCTTTCTGCAGTGTGCAGACCGGCAAGGAGGGCAGGGGTGAAGAGTGGGTGGAAGATCATATGGAGGATGATGAGGTCCTAGTCCCCACATGGAATAAAGGTCATGCAAGTGACGTGTGCAGTTCGGAGGAAGAGGTAGTAATCACACAGTGCCAGCCGCACAGCAAAAGAGGGAGCAGGGCGCAAAAGCCGAGTGGTCGTCCCCTAGCCTGTACGCCTGCTACTGCCCACTGCACCCAGGGACTGAGCACACCAAAGCCACCTCCAAGGAGTTCCCTGGCGTGGCAGTTCTTCAGACAATGTGCTGATGACAAGACGCAAGTAGTTTGCACGGTGTTCAATCAGAGCCTGAAGCGGGTCATAAATGTTCTAAACTGGAGCACAACCTGCATGACCAGGCATCTAAATGAGAAGTACTAGTTGCAGTGGAGTACACACCGGTTGGGCCTGAGGTGGATAGCAGTTTGGCACATGTCCTACTGCCACACAGGATTGTATAACGTTTCTCGTTGCCTCCTGTTGCCTGCTCCTCCTACTCTGCTTCCTCCTCTTCCACCTCCTCATCCAGTCAGCATAACACTGCCGGAGGACGGGCATGGAACAACAGACCGATTACTGGTTGGTGCTGCTGAGCCTCAAGCCCGGCTTGGTCATGTGCGATAATGGGCGAAATCTCATAGCATCTCTGGGACTAGCCAGTTTGACGCACATCCGTTGCCTGGCACATGTGCTGAATTTAGTGGTGCAGAGGTTCCTGAAAAATTACCCTGATACGTCAGAGCTGCTGCAGAAAGTGCGGACTTTCGACGTTCTCACTCTGCTGCTGCTCACCTGTCTGCGCTGCAACATAACTTCGACCTTCCGGAACTCCACCTTGCACATGCTGGAGAGAGTGTGTGAGCAGCAGCAGGTGATAGTGGAGTTTCAGCTTCACCACCAACGAGTGGGCCTCCATGCGGGACATGTGTGCCGTGTTGCACTGTTTTGAGTGCTCCACATACATTGCCAGTGCCGATAATGCCATCCTCAGTGTTACTATCCCACTTCTATGTCTCCTTGAAAACATGCTTCGGGCTATGATGGAAGGGGATGTGGCACAGGAGGAAGAGGGATCATTTTCCACAGTTATCAGGCCAGTCATTTACAAGTGGCTTGGAGGGTGGGTTCCTGCACCAAAAAAGGCCAGGTACACAACAGCCCAGCCAGGGCACAGTTCTGGGGGATGAGAAGGATGATGATGATGAGGAACTATGTTTACAGCAGGGTGGCACCCAAAGCAGCTCATGGGGATTATTGGAGCATGGCTAGGGGGATACAGAGGACACAATCGATACACCTCCCACAGAGGACAGCTTATCGTTGCCTCTGGGCAGCCTGGCACACATGATCGACTACATGCTGCAATGCCTGCACAACGACCACGGAGTTGCCCACATTCTAAGCAGTGCTGATTACTGGGTGGCTACCTGGATCCCTGCTACAAGGACAACGTGCTGTCCTTAATTTTGTCACTGGAGCGTGATCGGAAGATGGTCCTTGATCCGTCCAGGTCGCCGCTCAGATGTTGCCTGTGCATTGGGGACAGTAAATTGCAGTCCCCAGTGCACAGAATGGCCGCACAATGGCCGTGTGTATGAGGCCAGAAGGATACATTTGTGAAATTTTGCACCACTATCCCGCTGTCTGTTGATAAGTACTGGTAATTAGTAAGTGCCAGTATTGCAATTTGCTAGCTGTTACAATGGCGGTTCATGGCCTCCGCTGTCCTGTACACACAGGTGCCAGTTTTCTGTGTGTGAATTAGGACTTGTAACTCTGTCTTCAGAACTGCTAGGGGTAATATTCTCCTGCTCTGTGAACTACAGCATTGCTGTGTCTGCTAAGCAGCTCCTCCTGAATACACTCACCTAAAGAATTATTAGGAACACCATACTAATACGGTGTTGGACCCCCTTTTGCCTTCAGAACTGCCTTAATTCTACGTGACATTGATTCAACAAGGTGCTGATAGCATTCTTTAGAAATGTTGGCCCATATTGATAGGATAGCATCTTGCAGTTGATGGGGATTTGAGGGATGCACATCCAGGGCACGAAGCTCCCGTTCCACCACATCCCAAAGATGCTCTATTGGGTTGCGATCTGGTGACTGTGGGGGCCATTTTAGTACAGTGAACTCATGGTCATGTTCAAGAAACCAATTTGAAATGATTCGAGCTTTGTGACATGGTGCATTATCCTGCTTGAAGTAGCCATCAGAGGATGGGTACATGGTGGTCATAAAGGGATGGACATGGTCAGAAACAATGCTCAGGTAGTCTGTGGCATTTAAACGATGGCCAATTGGCACTAAGGGGCCTAAAGTGTGCCCAGAAAACATCCCCTACACCATTACACCACCACCACCAGCCTGCACAGTGGTAACAAGGCATGATGGATATATGTTCTCATTCTGTTTACGCCAAATTCGGACTCTACCATTTGAATGTCTCAACAGAAATCGAGACTTATCAGACCAGGCAACATTTTTCCAGTCTTCAACAGTCCAATTTTGGTGAGCTTGTGCAAATTGTAGCCTCTTTTTCCTATTTGTAGTGGAGATGAGTGGTACCCGGTGGGGTCTTCTGCTGTTGTAGCCCATCCGCCTTCAGGTTGTGCGTGTTGTGGCTTCACAAATGCTTTGCTGCATACCTCGGTTGTAACGAGTGGTTATTTCAGTCAACGTTGCTATTCTATCAGCTTGAATCAGTCGGCCCATTCTCCTCTGACCTCTAGCATCAACAAGGCATTTTCGCCCACAGGACTGCCGCATACTGGATGTTTTTCCCTTTTCACACCATTCTTTGTAAACCCTAGAAATGGTTGTGCGTGAATGAAAATCCCAGTAACTGAGCAGATTGTGAAATACTCAGACCAGCCTGTCTGGCAACAACAACCATGCCACGCTCAAAATTGCCTAAATCACCTTTATTTCCAATTTTGACATTCAGTTTGGAGTTCAGGAGATTGTCTTTACCAGGACCACAACCCTACATGCATTGAAGCAACTGCCATGTGATTGGTTGACTAGATAATCGCATTAATGAGAAATAGAACAGGGGTTCCTAATAATTCTTTAGGTGAGTGTATACCTGGCTGTTTCCTTCAATTCTTGCCTGTGCATTGTTCTTGCTAGCTCTCTCTGGCTAGCTAGAGCCTGTAAAAGAACTATTATCTGTTTGTCTGCCTGTGTACCTGACCTGTGCCTGTTCTTCGTATTGATCTTGTGCTGCTTCCCCCTACCTTTCGGTTATTTTAAGGTTTTGCACAAAATCTGCCAGCCCTGAGGAACAACAGATTTGCACAATGTAGAGTTCCATATGAAGAGGATCCAAAATTGGTGTCTAATTGGTGAAAAGAAGCAGTTGTATACCTCCAATAGAGGCAGCTGCTCTCGGGCCTATGGGAGAAGGGGGCCTCGCAGCGGAGAAAAAACCTGTATCACTAACAGTGCACTGGAGAAGACTGATTATGGAGAAGGACCTTTGATGATGTCATCACCATGTAACTAGTGCAGGAAGCCAGAGGATAGCAGGGCAGACGAGAAGTCTGACGGACCTGTGATGATGCCATCATGTGACCAGTGCAGCGAAATGGTGAAAGACGTGGGATGCGGACGTGAGGTGGTGCAGCTCCTGTGCTGTCTATGTAGGAGAGGTTAGTGGTGTCCTGGGAGAGCCCATAATAACATTCTAAAAAAGCTGGGATTTGTAGTTCCGTCCTGTTATATCCTTCTCTAAGTAATTTCAACTGAGATCTGATAGGTTTCCATCATTGACCCTGGCAGGCTGCAAAATATTGTCCAGCATTTATGACCTGATCTATGATGGAGGCCATTAACACAGATATGCTCAAAGCCTTATGTGTTCTGTAGCATCAGATTATCATATGCTTCAGCAACTAAGGTGTGTATAATTCGAGGAGTGTTCAATAAGTTATCTACCCCAGCATGTTCTGTCAGTGTTAGAAGCTGAGCCTGTCTGTGCAGGTTAAGACATGTCTGGACATGCAACATACACAGAAGCAGTTCAGTCTAATAAAGGCACTGGAAGTGACATTGTGGTAGGAAAAGAAAGTAGGGAATTTGGAGCCTCATTCCTAGATTAAATTCCTTACAAAGGAAGAAAAGAAGCCTATTGAAATCCATTAAAGGATGATTGCTGTATATGGTAATCATGCACCTTTCTACTACCAAGTAAAGTTTTGGGCCAAGCAGTTTAAAGGGGTTGTCCGGGTTCAGAGCGTAATCCGAACATCCCCCCCATTCCCCCCTCCCCCCCCCGGCAGCCCCCCTGACAGTAGCATCGGAGCAGTTCATGCTCCGATGTTTTCCTTTTCCCTGCGCTAAATCGCTTAGGGCAAAGGCATTTTTTGGAGTTCCGGTGACGTACCAGGGATCTCCATGGGGCTGCCATGACCACCGGCACTGATGGGCGGGATTTAGCGCTGCCCTAGCCAATAAAATGGCTAGGGCAGCGCTAAAGCCCGCCCATCAGATCCGGTGACGTCACCGAACACACTGCCGGGCGGAAGTTTCCGCCCGGCAGCGTGTTATTGAAAACAAAAGAGCCCTTGCCCTGCGCAATTTCGCGCAGGTCAAGGGAGCGCATCGGAGCATGAGATGCTCCGATGCTAGCCTCAGGGGGACTGGGTGAAAATAACAACCCCTTTAAATGGGGTAGGGAATTAATGGAGGATGACCCCGTTCGGGGTGACTTGTTGAAGCATCTTCACAGGAAATATGCTGTAAAGTGGAGGCCATAAGATGGAAGATCGTCGGATAAAAGTCAGTGTTGTAGCTTAAGAATTTGGCATTTCAGTTGTCAAATTATTGCATGTTATAGAACATGGGTCCACGACCATGATCCTGAGACCAAACAAGAGTTTATGCAATGGAAGCACAAGGGGTCACCAACTCCATAGAAAGTTTGTGTGCAGCAGTCAGCTGGAAAGATCATGGCAACAATTTTTTGGGACACAGGAGGCGTTTTATTACTAGAATTCATGCCACACAAGACAACAATTACTGAAGACCAGTGCTGGACAAGCATGTTGGGCCGAATACCGCGTGTGCTCGAGCACGATGCTCGAATCTCCTCCCCGCACGTTTGTTGGCTGCTACGCAGCTAATAAACGTGCAGGTAAGTTCTACCATTCATTGTAATGCCGTAGCCATGTTGGCTGCTGGCATTACAGTGATTGGCTGGTCATCTAGCACCCGATGACACGTATTAGTCAGGAAGAGCTGGAGAGCAGAAAGGAGAGATAGTGTAGGGATTGAAATAGCAATATTTTAGTTTTTATACTTGTTATAGACTCAAGGACTATTGTGTATGTCAGCCATACATATTTTTAATGCAACCTGCACCAAATTGCTAAAAGGTGCTCCGCAGTCTGGCGCTCTTTTGAGGAAAGTGCAGACGATAAAAGAATTGTCATTTGCAACCTGTGCCGTACTAAAATGAGCAGGGGCATAAACACTAGCAACCTCACCACCACAAGCATGATCCACCACATGGCATCAAAGCACCCTAATAGGTGGGCTGAACGTCTGGGTTCACAACCAGTGTCTGTGGGTCACACCATTGCCTCCTCTTCCCCTGTGTTACTTGCTGATCAATCCCCTGTCCAAGATGCAGGCCCGGATGACTCCCGCCATGCACCTGAACCTTTGCAAACACCACCTCTGAATCAGTCAGTAGCTGGACATCAGTCAGTAGCTGGAAGCAGTGTAGCACTGCAGTGGGGAAGCGGCAACAGGCCACACTTAAACTGATCTGCTTAGGTGACAAACAGCACACCGCCGCAAAGCTGTGGCAGGGGATAAGAGACCAGACTGAGCTGTGGCTCTTGCCACTCAACCAAGAACCAGGCATGGTTGTGTCTGATAATGGCTGTAACTTGGTGGTGGCTTTTGAGCTGGGCAAGCTCACACACATACCATGAGATTTAATTACCAGTCCCTTTTTTCTAATCTATTTTATTGTCTGATTGTAGATTGCATTTTATTTTATTTTTCTGTACATTATTATAGGGCAGCTATTGTGCCTGACCTGTTATTTAGAGCTAGTGATGAGCGGCATAGGCAATATTTGTTTTCGTGATATTTCATGAATTTTTCGCATAATATTCGCAATAAATTAGTGAATTCTAGAATTCATGATCTCCAGTCATTATTTTTGCGATTGCGCAAATCGGCACTAATGATTGGCATATTTTTGGCGCAATACATGCAACTTCACATTTTATCAGGTCTGAGTAGATATTACTGATTGGTGCACTAAGTATTGTTGTGACATCACAGCACTATGTCTGTAGCATGTATGTATGGACAGCAGAGAAACAGCAATTCCTATCACACTACACTGGAACCTATCAGCTACACTACGTGTATATCACTATGTAACCTTCACGGACTATCTCCCACTAACTATCTGTATTATATATATGAGCTAACTATCTATCTAATGCAATTGGATAAGGAATAGGATCCAGATGAAAGCACGGAGCACAGCAATGTCACTGCTGTCTCTCTCAGAACTGCAGGGGAGGTTCCTATATAGTAAGGGGTAGGCAACTTTCCTATTGGCTGCTAGGGATGTTGCTAAGCTCTGACAAAGATATTGCAGCCTTCTCATTGGCCCACAGGCAAGAAGGGAGGTTACTGATGAAAAAAATCTAGAATATTCGCAATTATGAAAAAAATTGCACTATATTGTACATCTTAATATACAAACCGGATTCCAAAAAAGTTGGGACACTATACAAATCGTGAATAAAAACTGAATGCAATGATGTGGAGGTGCCAACTTCTAATATTTTATTCAGAATAGAACATAAATCATGGAACAAAAGTTTAAACTGAGAAAATGTACCATTGTAAGGGAAAAATATGTTGAATCAGAATTTCATGGTGTCAACAAATCCCCAAAAAGTTGGGACAAGGCCATTTTCACCACTGTGTGGCATCTCCCCTTCTTCTTACAACACTCAACAGACGTCTGGGGACCGAGGAGACCAGTTTCTCAATTTTAGAAATAGGAATGCTCGCCCATTCTTGTCTAATACAGGCCTCTAACTGTTCAATCGTCTTGGGCCTTCTTTGTTGCACCTTCCTCTTTATGATGCGCCAAATGTTCTCTATAGGTGAAAGATCTGGACTGCAGACTTGCCATTTCAGTGCCCGGATCCTTCTCCTACACAGCCATGATGTTGTGATTGATGCAGAATGTGGTCTGGCATTATCTTGTTGAAAAATGCAGGGTCTTCCCTGAAAGAGATGACGTCTGGATGGGAGCATATGTTGTTCTAGAACCTGAATATATTTTTCTGCATTGATGGTGCCTTTCCAGACATGCAAGCTGCCCATGCCACACGCACTCATGCAACCCCATACCATCAGAGATGCAGGCTTCTGAACTGAGCGTTGATAACAACTTGGGTTGTCCTTGTCCTCTTTGGTCCGGATGACATGGTCCCAGATTTCCAAAAAGAACTTTGAATCGTGACTCGTCTGACCACAGAACAGTCTTCCATTTTGCCACACAGTCTTCCATTTTGCCATTTTAAATGATCCCTGGCCCAGTGAAAACGCCTGAGCTTGTGGATCTTGCTTAGAAATGGCTTCTTCTTTGCACTGTAGAGTTTCAGCTGGCAACGGCGGATGGCACGGTGGATTGTGTTCACTGACAATGGTTTCTGGAAGTATTCCTGAGCCCATTCTGTGATTTCCTTTACAGTAGCATTCCTGTTTGTGGTGCAGTGTCATTTAAGGGCCCGGAGATCACGGGCATCCAGTATGGTTTTACGGCCTTGACCCTTACGCACAGAGATTGTTCCAGATTCTCTGAATCTTCGGATGATGTTATGCACAGTTGATGATGATAGATGCAAAGTCTTTGCAATTTTTCGCTGGGTAACACCTTTCTGATATTGCTCCACTATCTTTCTGTGCAACATTGTGGGAATTTGTGATCTTCTACCCATTTTGGCTTCTGAGCGACACTGCCACTCTGAAAAGCTCTTTTTATACCCAATCATGTTGCCAATTGACCTAATTAGTGCTAATTGGTCTTCCAGCTCTTCGTTATGCTCAAATTTACTTTTTCCAGCCTCTTATTGCTACTTGTCCCAACTTTTTGGGGATTTGAATCAATGTATTTTTCCTTTAAAATGATACATTTACTCAGATTAAACGTTTGATCTGTCATCTACGTTCTATTACAAATAAAATATTGACATTTGCCATCTCCACATCATTGCATTCAGTTTTTATTCACAATTTGTTTAGTGTCCCAACTTTTTGGGAATCCGGTTTGTATTAATAAAAATTAGATTAGATTATTCATGATCGACACTATTAAGAGCTTTTAGAGTTATGCTTTACATGAGCGACATGGACTGTAGCTCCAAAGGGTATGAGATTTTCACTGACATCTAGTTTTTCAGACATTCTCTGTGTGCAGGAAAGGGGAGCAGATAAAATGCAAAAAGAACATGCTATGCATTGATCTATTGCTGTGTTGCAGTGGTGGTCACCACATGGCGCTGGGCCAAATTAGAGTAGGGACCCAGTTGAAAGAGGCCACCATGATCAAAAATCATACAAAGAGTCTCATATACAGTATATAAATGATGCTGACAAGCAATATAGATTAATGCGTAGCATGTGGATGTGCGATTCATGTTCTTTTTTTAATTTTAGATAAGATGTGCCCATCACTTATGTCCATGGTTTGATCCTGCATTAACTATATCTTTTATATATATATATATATATATATATATATATTTTTTTTTTTTTTTTTTTTTTTTTCTGTAATTCTTTCTGTGACAATGATTTGACTGATAACAAGTTATTTCTTTAGAAGAGGAAGTCTGAGGGTATTATTAGGCTTAGTGGCTAGTGCTAAAACTGCAAGATTTTAGGATTTCATTAAATGCGACTTGACTAAACCTTTGCATCCTATTTGATAATTGTTTGCAAAGTCCCAGGGGCATGCTGACACTAATGGTGTTTGTTACTGTTTTGATGATTCTAAATAAAATGTAATTCTGTCTTTTCTGTGGGCAGTTTAAAGCTCTCTTAAAAACTTGCAGGGTCAGTTCACATTTCTGCCTCAAAATCTTCTAAAAAAAAAAAAAACGCCTCAAAACAGCCTTCTATTCATTTCAATGGGAAGCAGCACTTGTAAAAAAAAAAAAAAAAAGCACCTTGCCCTATCTTGGGGCAGAATGAGCACTAAATCACCCATTGGAATGAATAGGAAGCAGAAAAAAACAGCTCCATGTAAGTCCATGCATTTTTTTGGTGCATTTTCTGCACGTTTCTTGGTGCAGATCTGCCCCATAAACCTCAAGCCTAAAATTCTGCTTTGAACAGAGCTTAGCTCCGCCCAGGCCATTGATACTAGTCGTGACGTCACTCGGCCTGCGGTAAACAGAGAGAAGGCTGCGGCGCTGCTGGAGCGCCGCTGCCTTCTCAAACAGCTGATCGGCGGGTGTCCCGGGTGTCGGACCCCCGCCGATCAGAAGCTGATGATCTATGCAGAGGATAGATCATCAGTTTAAACAAAATGCAGAACCCCTTTAAAGATCTGGACATTGAAACCCAACCCCTTTAAACACCCAGTGCTCCATAAGAAGAGAATCCACAATGAATTGCAATGGCAATTCATTGCAATGTAAGGAAAAAGCAATCTAATAACTGCTTCTTATTGTCACCTAGAGTGGCATAAAAAAGTTTTAAAAAATGCAAAAATATATAATAAAAACAAATATCTAAAAATCATCTCTCCTTCCCTATAAATAAATTAAAAATAAATATAAAAAATAATCATCATAGGCATCGCCACATCCCCAAATCCCTGAACTATATATGGTAAATGAATTTGTCCTATATGGTGAATGCCGGAAATTTTTTCATTGTGAATTGAATAAAAAGTGATCAAAACATCATACACACTCTAAAATAGTATTAATAAAAATTACACAGCGCCTCGCAAATAGCACCCACACACAACTTCCGTAGACTTAACTATAAAAATGTTATGGAGGTCAGAATATGGCGATAAAAATAATATATATATATTTTTTTGGTATTAACATAAGAAAACTATACAAATGTAATCACTGTAATCTTACTGATCTAGAAAATGAAGGTAACAAAACCCACAAAACTGGCAGAGGTTTTGTCAAATTCCACCCTATTTGGATTTTTTTTTACCATTTCCCACTACATGGCAGCAAAAAGGCTAGGTGCACCCCTGGTAGAGGACATAAATTATGGAAACAAACAAAGCTCTGTATTTCTTATCTAGCTGATTGTATGTTGTGTCCAAGCTGTTACTCGGGAAAATAGCAACCATGTAAGACTTCTGGAAATGAGACAGGATGCATTTTAAAGTCTCTGCTTTGGGCACCAATAAATATTGTCCCACCATTGCCCAATGTAACCAATAATCAATAGTAAATTCCCTATACACTCACAGCCAGACTCTCTTCTAATCAGTTGTTGGCTATTATATCACTATGATTTTATACAGAATTTTAAAATATTCTAAACATATTTGACATACTCAGTGCTGTCGTGTTAAGTCCTATTCCAGACAGAGCCATTCCTCCAAGGATCCGAAACACACAGTAGGAGATGTAATTTGGAGAAAAGGCTGTGCAGATTCCACTGATTGTCATTTGGAAGTAAGACCAGATCAGCAATGCTCTTCGTCCATACCTAGAAATATTTGACAGTTTGTATGATTGTAGTGTTATTTGTGGAACAGGACAATACAATGAAGTATAAATGGTAATGAGCAGTGTTTCTCACTTGTCTGAAAGTCCTCCCAGAATGATGGCTCCCAACAGGACACCAGCCATGTAGAGTGACTGACCCAGCTGTCTTCTGGTTCTATTTCCACATACCAGATCCCACTATAAGAGCAATTATCTATATATTAACGTCATATTAGTTATTTCTTATTAATCAAAAAATGTTCATAGATAGTTCTCTATATTTGTTCAAATAATCAACGTGGTTTGGTAGACGTGCTTCTAGTAGATACTGTTCACATGTATATTGTCTGAATGGTACAAACCGGGTTCCCAAAAAGTTGGGACACTATACAAATCGTGAATAAAAACTGAATGCAATGATGTGGAGGTGCCAACTTCTAATATTTTATTCAGAATAGAACATAAATCACGGAACAAAAGTTTAAACTGAGAAAATGTACCATTTTAAGGGAAAAATATGTTGAATCAGAATTTCATGGTGTCAACAAATCCCCAAAAAGTTGGGACAAGGCCATTTTCACCACTGTGTGGCATCTCCCCTTCTTCTTACAACACTCAACAGACGTCTGGGGACCGAGGAGACCAGTTTCTCAAGTTTAGAAATAGGAATGCTCTCCCATTCTTGTCTAATACAGGCCTCCAACTGCTCAATCGTCTTGGGCCTTCTTTGATGCACCTTCCTCTTTATGATGCACCAAATGTTCTCTATAGGTGAAATATCTGGACTGCAGACTGGCCATTTCAGTACCCGGATCCTTCTCCTACGCAGCCATGATGTTGTGATTGATGCAGAATGTGGTCTGGCATTATCTTGTTGAAAAATGCAGGGTCTTCCCTGAAAGAGATGACGTCTGGATGGGAGCATATGTTGTTCTAGAACCTGAATATATTTTTCTGCATTGATGGTGCCTTTCCAGACATGCAAGCTGCCCATGCCACACGCACTCATGCAACCCCATACCATCAGAGATGCAGGCTTCTGAACTGAGCGTTGATAACAACTTGGGTTGTCCTTGTCCTCTTTGGTCCGGATGACATGGCGTCCCAGATTTCCAAAAAGAACGTCGAATTGTGACTCGTCTGACCACAGAACAGTCTTCCATTTTGCCACACTCCATTTTAAATGATCCCTGGCCCAGTGAAAATGCCTGAGCTTGTGGATCTTGCTTAGAAATGGCTTCTTCTTTGCACTGTAGAGTTTCAGCTGGCAACAGCGGATGGCACGGTGGATTGTGTTCACTGACAATGGTTTCTGGAAGTATTCCTGAGCCCATTCTGTGATTTCCTTTACAGTATCATTCTTGTTTGTGGTGCAGTGTCGTTTAAGGGCCCGGAGATCACGGGCATCCAGTATGGTTTTACGCCCTTGACCCTTACGCACAGAGATTGTTCCAGATTCTCTGAATCTTCGGATGATGTTATGCACAGTTAATGATGATATATGCAAAGTCTTTGCAATTTTTCGCTGGGTAACACTTTTCTGATATTGCTCCACTATCTTTCTGCGCAACATTGTGGGAATTGGTGATCCTCTAACCATCTTGGCTTCTGAGAGACACTGCCACTCTGAGAAGCTCTTTTTATACCGAATCATGTTGCCAATTGACCTAATTAGTGTTAATTGGTCTTCCAGCTCTTCGTTATGCTCAAATTTACTTTTTCCAGCCTCTTATTGCTACCTGTCCCAACTTTTTTGGGATTTGTTGACACCATGAAAATTTGAATCAACGTATTTTTCCTTTAAAATGATACATTTACTCGGATTAAACGTTTGATCTGTCATCTACGTTCTATTACAAATAAAATATTGACATTTGCCATCTCCACATCATTGCATTCAGTTTTTATTCACAATTTGTTTAGTGTCCCAACTTTTTGGGAATCCGGTTTGTACCTACACAATGGCCTATTAAAGTTGAACTGGTTAATATTTAGTGAGAAGAATGAGCCAGCTTGGCCATTCAGCATTAAAAGGGTTTTCCAAGTGTTTTACACTGAAGACCTATCCTCAGGATAGGTCATCAATATGTGATATGTAGGGGTCTGACTCCTCAGCGATCTTCTTTGGCACTACAGTGAGTCTGGCCTGTAATACCATGTACAGTCGCTATGCAATGACTGGCGCTGGGCTTGGTATGCTGTGAGGAGGCCGCAGCACTGTCTGGAGCACTGCAGCCTCTTCAGCTTATTGGTACTGGTGCCAGGAGTCAGACCCCCACTGATCAAATGTTAATGACCCATCCTGAGGATAGGCTATCATCTGGAAAACCCTTTTAAGATTGGCATGAGAAACACCAGTCTTAATACATTCCCCTCTATAACTCTATGGAGTAGGGAGTGAAATTCCCTAGAAACTACTGTATTCTGTCATGTCTTCTCCCATTAGCAGCTATAGCACGTCTGCAGCGTTTAAGTAAGTTTAACATGAGGATGATGGGAGATTGTGTATCTCTACATCTATTTGTGTGAAACCAATTCTACAAAAGTTTTGCTCTGTTAAGGCCTCATGCACACGACTGTATGTATCCGCAAAAAACGGATCCACAAAAAATATGGATGACATCCGTGTGCATTCCGTATTTTGCAGAACAAAACAGCTGTTATAGGAGCAGGAGAACGGAAAGGACAGATTCGGCACATAACTGAGCCGAACAGAGCCTACGGACCCTGTTAGGTTTCCACTCAGAGGAAGATTTTTGAAGCAGAGACAAAAGTCCTGTGCGCACAACTTTTGTCTCCGCTCCAAAATCATCTTCTAAGCGATAACCTAATGGACCCCATTATAGTCTATGGGGTCCTTAGGCTCCTTTCGGCTCAGTTATGTGCCGAATCCGTCCTTTCTATTCTCCTGCTCCTAAAACGGAGCAGGAGAACGGAAAGGCTGAACGCTGATGTGAACTAGTTCACCATAAAGGTCTACAGAAAAGAAAAGTGCCATGCTGAGTGTATTTCTGAGTCTATACAATGTTCCTTCCTTCCACATAGCTGGTAGGATGAATAGCTGTCATCTACCTGAACTTAAAGCCTGGGAGAACCATGGTTTTTGGCGTTCTGGGCTATTGATGTTAGTGTGATATATCACAGTTTTATTCGGATTACATACAGACTTACCTCTGTGATGATGGTTGACGTGAAATCTTTCCTATCATATTCCCAACCCATTGTACAGGATCTTGTCTCTACATCCGTACTGTTATGAGATGTGATATTCTCACCCACTGGTCTCCACTGTATTTCGACAAATTCCTGGCATGAATTTGGCCTCCCATTTTCATCCAAGGGGCTGTACAAGCTGACCCAGCCCTCCTTGCTGCCGTTAAGTACCCGTGTATCGTTCATTTTGCACCAGTGGTTTGGGATTGCAGCAGTGAAATTCTGCAGAAGGTTATGACTTGCCATCAGTAATATAGGAAAACACAGCAATATAACCTGTGTGACCTGGAAACGTCCCATTCCTCCAGTTCTCTCCAACAGATCAGCAAACCCCATGACGGATAACTCAAGTTGACCTTTCTATGCACATTCACCAGCCAAATATGGAAGCAGATTGTGTTCTTAAAGTAGATAAGTTGATTTGCTTTGGAAATTCAGATTCAATAACTTTTCCACAACACGACATAGAAAATTTCTGTGTTCTGTACTCGGTTTTGTGAGAGACTCATGCCAACATTTCCAAAGGCATTCTTAAACAGGATTATAATACAATCCCCTGTTCTTGCTCGGAATTATGTTCTTTAGTCTCTAAGTTTTGAGAACTCTTGTGAAAACCTTAGATAATTACTGCTGGTTCATTAACAATCCTTGTGTTTTCTTTAAATGTTATATATGATGTTTTAATCGAAATACATTTCCACAACTTCAGTTTTCGCACCAATGTTCAGATTCACTTTTTCTGTTTCCTAGAAAAGCAAATATCTCTATTAACATAATCTTTTTCTAATTAATATGTTCTCTGTTTTCCTTCTTATAATGATTAGTTAAGATTTGTGAACATATAGCACCTGATACATTGAAAGTCATTAACTGAACATAGCTTCAGTTACTTCTTAAAGGGGTCGGGATAACTATTAGATCAATGGGGGATCCAACCCCTGGGACCCCCACCTGTTCTCCTGATCAGGGGGTCCCTTGAAATGAAAGGAATGGCTGGTCAAGCATGTGCACTGCGCTGTACTCGGCTATCTTTTACAATCCCATACGGAAGAAATGAAGCGGCAGTGTGCATGCTCAACCTTCTGCTCTATTCATGAGGGGACAAGTGCTCGTGATCACTGGTCGGACTCCCACCATCAAATAGTTATCTTTTATCCCATGGATCAAATCAACACTCTCCCCTTCTCTCCTTGCCTCTTCCAGCCTTGAGCTCCTATGCTCCTCACCATTGATGTTATCTTCCTGGCTGCAGCAGTGATGTTCTGTGCACCCAAGTCACCACTGCACTCGTCAATGGCTTCAGCAGGAGACGAGACATCACTGCTGCAGCTTGGAAAACAAACACCAGTGATGAGGACTGGAGGTCAGGGCTGAAAGAATCAGGGGAATAAAGGGGGAGAGTATTGATTCTATTGCTATTTTTCATTACATGTACAGGGGTTACTCAAGTTTTTATGTAAAACGGACAACCCCTTTAACCCCTTAACGACCACCCACTATTTTTTGACGGCAGGCGGCGCAGGTTCTAAGTCTGCAGTGACGTCTTATGGCATCACTGCAGATGAAGGGGTTAAAAGGCTGCTGGAGTGACTCTGTTATTAACAGCCTGTGTTCTTAGTGCAGACTCCTGCTTAACAGCCGGGGTCAGAGGTCAGAAGTTCCGACCCCAGCTGTTAACCCTTTGATCATGCCATGATCCATACTGCTGCATGATCAAAGGGGATTCCCACCTGCAATTGGGTCACCAGTTTTTCCCGTGTACTGATGGTTGATGGGGGAGCGATATTGTCAGTCGTGGGGACCTATGAAAGACCCCAGGGTTGTCTGAATAGTAACCCTGTTATTAGGGCACACTAGCATTGCCCTAACAGCAGCCTGAGTCATAGAGACACTGAGGACAATGTATACAGAATTATGCTAATACATAAGTGTGAAATAAAGTCATAAAACAGTAATCCCATGGGATTTAATTTTTTTTTTATATAAATAACAAATTTTACATTTAAAAAAATCATATTTCCATACCCCCCCAAAAAAAAAATCACCAATATTTAGTGTAAAATACGTTTTATTGTACACATATTAAATTTAAAAAAATTTAAAATACACGTATTAGCTGTCCAAGCGACTAATATAACCAGAAGAATTTAATTATCAGGTTATTTAGTGTGAAACATGAATAAACAAAAAAAGACAGCAAAACTATTTTTTTCTTTATATTTCCACAACAACAACAAAAAATTATATAAATTTCATTATAATTTATTTTTACACCCAGACAAAGTCAGAAAATAATAACATTTCTCCCACATAAAACAGTCATGCCAGTGGAAAAATAAAAAGTTGAGGCTGCTGAAATGCAGAGAGGCAAAAAAAAGGGGTCTGGTCATTAACCCCTTACATACCTGCGCTATACATGTACGGTACAACATAGCCGGTCAACGTGTCTAATGACACAGCGACTGGGATAAGATGGCTGCTGTCCCTGACAGCCAGCCATCTTAGCTAAGGGGCCAGGGGGGTTGTACCTCACCCCTTCACTCCATTCACAGTAATTGGCTGATCAATACTGACTGGCCAATCGCAGTTTCTGCACTGTAAAAGCCAGTGAGAGGTCTGCAGGTGGGCTCAGATGGGAGTGATTGCTGCTGCACAGGACAGCCTTTGTGAAAGATTTTTTGTCCCTGGGTTTTTATGTCTTTTTTTAAAGCCCTACACCAGTTTTTCTGTGTGCAAGTTGTGACCACCAAGCACTGATCAGTGCATACCTCACAGTTTTTTTCACAGGAGTTTTTTTTGTCCCAACTGTGATCATTTTGTGGCAGTCTTTTTCTTTTTGCACCAACTTTTCTGCGTGCAAACTGTTGAACGTTGATCAGTACATTACTGCTCATATCATACACCTTACTCAACTTATAAAAATAAAAAATTTCCCAATAATCCCAAAGATGGAATTCAGCTGAGGAGGCATGCGCCATCACTGCCTCTGATACAGATATGGACAGCTCTACTTTTCCTCCTCTTCATCATTATTATCCAGTAATAAGAGATCCTCTAGCAGGCGCTCCAGGACAGCAGTTGAGGCAGCCTCCCAGAGTGACCCACCCCTGAGGATTATCCAGATCAAATTCCTAATTTTGTGGGCAGTTACTCGGAAGTTACTCCGTGTGCATTTATTACTGTCCGCATTACGGACAAGGAGAGTACTGTTCTATACGGAATGCACACGGACGTCATCCGTATTTTTTGCGGATCCGTGCTTTGCAGGTCAAAAACACAGAACAGGTACAGATCTTTCCATTATGCCTTATTTGTGTGTAGGCCTGACTACTGGTTTTGGCTCACAATAAGTGATAGAAATAACTGAAGTGTGAACTCAGCCTTAGACAAGTAAAAGAATTCCAAAGTTATTACCACATCAAGTGGATCATGTCAGATTTGCAAAATTAGGCTGGGTACTGAAGAAGAACACTGGCTGGGTCCTGATTGGGATAATGCCTTTTTAGGCTTGGTCATTAAGAGGTTAAGTTATTTCTGAAGTTTGAAACTTCTGAGCTCTGTTTGTCCATTGCAGAACATTGAGATAGTTTGTGGACATTTTCAGCTTAGGCTGTGTCACATTTATGGCAGCAGATCTGGCAGGCAGAGAATAGCATGTCGGATTTCACCGTATCCAGCATTGCCAGATTCTACAATTCAAAGCTGGATCTCCATTCACTGTAGTCAGCACTGCGCCCTGACGATCAGCGGCCAGAAGAAGCGCTATTCATTGCGCGAAACGGCCGTAGCCGCCACGCATCTGCAGGAGCGTGTCCGCCCCGCCACCCCACCGATCCGTCCGAATGTTGAGGACTGAATAAAGATACAGATATTCATGTGCTCCGGTGAGTGCCGCATATTCCTTGCTCTCTCGCTACATTGTTGCATTTGACACTGCCTCCTACCCTCTTGCTGAGCACCACGCACGAAGCACCCAGCTACACTGCCGTTACCTCAGCCTGCATTGAGGACCGAAGCTCACACCTGTTGTCAGCAGTGCCGCCGTGCTCTACTTTCGTTCATCTCCATTCACTGTAGTCAGTGTCGGACTGGGATGCTTAAGGGCTCGCCAGTAAAATTCATTATGGGGGCCCGCTGTAAAATTACTTGCAAATATTATCTGCTCACTAGTAATAATCTGAGTGCTCAGCCGAATTATTTGGGTGCTCGATTACAATTTAATACAATGAAAGTCAATGGGAGAACCACAGGCATCCCCTGCTCGGAAGAGAAGAGGGTGTCTGGTTCATAAAAAAAGGTTAGAAATTGAAGGAAACTCCATCAAAATGGTTTGGAAACAGCATTAAGATGATAGCTGGATGCGCCTTAGACTCCTATTATGTACAACGTACAATATACAACCACACAAAGGCTATATGCCAGCGCTGGCCAACCTGCAGTTCTCCAGCAGCTCTCAAAACTACAACCCCCAGCATGCCAAGACAGCCTACAGCTATCAGCCTACAGCAGGGCATGGTGGGAATTGCAGTTTTACAACAGCTGGAGAGCCGCAGGTTGGCCAGCCCTGCTATATGCCAAGCGCCAGTTATGTACAAGCCGTCCATCTATCCATGAGACAGATAACAACCAGCATACCTTACAATGGCAGCCTTGTGCACTATGAGACATTCCAAACCATCTCTCATCTGACTGAGAACCAGTAAATCTCAAAGTCATTTGTTGGATGGCTAGGGTGGACCTGCACACCTAGATAAATATCAGGGTGACAAAAAGTTTTCCGATTGTCCTAACTAGTGTTGATCACGAATATTCAAATTTTTATCGCTAATATAGGTACTTTGAAAATTCACGAATATTTAGAATATAGTGATATATATTCGTAATTTCGAATATTCACGATTTTTTTTATTGCGAATATTTTTGTAATGCGAATATTTATCGCAAATTTTTCAATTGCCGAGTAAAAACATGGTTCCTCCCTGCTTCTTGCTTGTGGACTTTAAATGGGAAAAATGATGAATATTCTAAAAAACAAATATATAGCACTATATCGAATATATATTTTTTATTGAATATTCGTAATATTCTAAAACAAGAATATATAGCAATATAGCGAATATAAAAAAAAAGAATATACAGGTCCTTTTTTTAAAAATTAGCATATTGTGATAAAGTTCATTATTTTCTGTAATGTACTGATAAACATTAGACTTTCATATATTTTAGATTCATTACACACAACTGAAGTAGTTCAAGCCTTTTATTGTTTTAATATTGATGATTTTGGCATACAGCTCATGAAAACCCAAATTTCCTATCTAAAAAAATTAGCATATTTCATCCGACCAATAAAAGAAAAGTGTTTTTAATACAAAAAAAGTCAACCTTCAAATAATTATGTTCAGTTATGCACTCAATACTTGGTCGGGAATCCTTTTGCAGAAATGACTGCTTCAATGCGGCGTGGCATGGAGGCAATCAGCCTGTGGCACTGCTGAGGTGTTATGGAGGCCCAGGAGGCTTCGATAGTGGCCTTAAGCTCATCCAGAGTGTTGGGTCTTGCATCTCTCAACTTTCTCTTCCCAATATCCCACAGATTCTCTATGGGGTTCAGGTCAGGAGAGTTGGCAGGCCAATTGAGCACAGTAATACCATGGTCAGTAAACCATTTACCAGTGGTTTTGGCACTGTGAGCAGGTGCCAGGTCGTGCTGAAAAATGACATCTTCATCTCCATAAAGCTTTTCAGCAGATGGAAGCATGAAGTGCTCCAAAATCTCCTGATAGCTAGCTGCATTGACCCTGCCCTTGATAAAACACAGTGGACCAACACCAGCAGCTGACATGGCACCCCAGACCATCACTGACTGTGGGTACTTGACACTGGACTTCAGGCATTTTGGCATTTCCCTCTCCCCAGTCTTCCTCCAGACTCTGGCACCTTGATTTCCGAATGACATGCAAAATTTGCTTTCATCCGAAAAAAGAACTTTGGACCACTGAGCAACAGTCCAGTGCTGCTTCTCTGTAGCCCAGGTCAGGCGCGTCTGCCGCTGTTTCTGGTTCAAAAGTGGCTTGACCTGGGGAATGCGGCACCTGTAGCCCATTTCCTGCACACGCCTGTACACGGTGCCTCTGGATGTTTCTACTCCAGACTCAGTCCACTGCTTCCGCAGGTCCCCCAAGGTCTGGAATCGGTCCTTCTCCACAATCTTCCTCAGGGTCCGGTCACCTCTTCTCGTTGTGCAGCGTTTTCTGCCACACTTTTTCCTTCCCACAGACTTCCCACTGAGGTGCCTTGATACAGCACTCTGGGAACAGCCTATTCGTTCAGAAATTTCTCTCTGTGTCTTACCCTCTTGCTTGAGGCTGTCAATGATGGCCTTCTGGACAGCAGTCAGGTCGGCAGTCTTACCCATGATTGCGGTTTTGAGTAATGAACCAGGCTGGGAGTTTTTAAAAGCCTCAGGAATCTTTTGCAGGTGTTTAGAGTTAATTAGTTGATTCAGATGATTAGGTTAATAGCTCGTTTAGAGAACCTTTTCATGATATGCTAATTTTTTTTAAATAGGAATTTGGGGTTTTCATGAGCTGTATGCCAAAATCATCAATATTAAAACAATAAAAGGCTTGAACTACTTCAGTTGTGTGTAATGAATCTAAAATATATGAAAGTCTAATGTTTATCAGTACATTACAGAAAATAATGAACTTTATCACAATATGCTAATTTTTTAAAAAAGGACCTGTATATTCTTTTTTTTTATATTCGCTATATTGCTATATATTCTTGTTTTAGAATATTATGAATATTCAATAAAAAATATATATTCGATATAGTGCTATATATTTGTTTTTTAGAATATTCATCATTTTTCCCATTTAAAGTCCACAAGCAAGAAGCAGGGAGGAACCATGTTTTTACTCGGCAATTGAAAAATTTGCGATAAATATTCGCATTACAAAAATATTCGCAATAAAAAAAATCGTGAATATTCGAAATTACGAATATATATCACTATATTCTAAATATTCGTGAATTTTCAAAGTACCTATATTAGCGATAAAAATTAGAATATTCGTGATCAACACTAGTTAGGACAATCGGAAAACTTTTTGTCACCCTGATATTTATCTAGGTGTGCAGGTCCACCCTAGCCATCCAACAAATGACTTTGAGATTTACTGGTTCTCAGTCAGATGAGAGATGGTTTGGAATGTCTCATAGTGCACAAGGCTGCCATTGTAAGGTATGCTGGTTGTTATCTGTCTCATGGATAGATGGACGGCTTGTACATAACTGGCGCTTGGCATATAGCAGGGCTGGCCAACCTGCAGCCTTACAGGGGGGTGATCAATGACAAGGGGGTGATCACGCATATAGACTTCCTGATCACTTCCCTGTTATTGATCATCCCCCTGTCATTGATCACCCCCCTGTAAGGCTCCGTTCAGACATCCGTATGATTTTTACAGATCCACTGATACATGGATCGGATCCGCAAAACACATACGGACGTCTGAATGGAGCCTTACAGGGGGGTGATCAAAGACAAGGGGGTGATCACCCATATAGACTTCCCGATCACCCCCCTGTCTTTGATCACCCCCCTGTAAGGCTCCATTCAGACGTCCATATGATTTTTACGAATCCACGGATACATGGATCGGATCCGCAAAACACATACGGACGTCTGAATGGAGCCTTACAGGGGGGTGATCAATGCCAAGGGGGTGATCACCTCATATACACTCCCTGATCACCCCCTGACATTGATCACCCCCCTGTCATTGATCACCCCCCTGTAAGGCTCCATTCAGACGTCCGTATGATTTTTACGGATCCACGGATACATGGTTCGGATCCGCAAAACACATACGGACGTCTGAATGGAGCCTTACAGGGGGGTGATCAATGCCAAGGGGGTGATCACCTCATATACACTCCCTGATCACCCCCTGACATTGATCACCCCCTTGTCATTGATCACCCACCTGTAAGGCTTCATTCAGACGTCCATATGTGTTTTGCGGATCCGATCCGTGGATCCGTAAAAATCATATGGACGTCTGAATGGAGCCTTTCAGAGGGGTGATCAATGACAGACGGGTGATTAATGACAGAGGGGTGATCAGGGAGTGTATATGAGGTGATCACCCCATATACACTCCCTGATCACCCCCCTGTCATTGATCACCCTCTGTAAGGCTCCATTCAGACATTTTTTTGGCCCAAGTTAGCGGAAATATTTTTTTTGTTTGTTTTCTCTTACAAAGTCTCATATTCCACTAACTTGTGTCCAAAAAATAAAATCTCACATGAACTCACCATACCCCTCATGGAATCAAAATGCGTAAATTTTTTTAGACATTTATATTCCAGACTTCTTCTCGTGCTTTAGGGCCCCTAAAAAGCCAGGGCAGTATAAATACCCCACATGTGACCCCATTTCGGAAAGAAGACACCCCAAGGTATTCCGTGAGGGGCATATTGAGTCCATGAAAGATTGAAATTTTTGTCCCAAGTTAGCGGAAAGTGAGACTTTGTGAGAAAAAACAAAAAAAAATCAATTTCCGCTAACTTATGCAACAAAAATTTTTTTTCTATGAACTCGCCATGCCCTTCATTGAATACCTTGGGGTGTCTTCTTTCCAAAGTGGGGTCACATGTGGGGTATTTATACTGCCCTGGATTTTTAGGGGCCCTAAAGCGTGAGAAGAAGTCTGGGATCCAAATGTCTAAAAATGCCCTCCTAAAAGGAATTTGGGCCCCTTTGCCCACCTTGGCTGCAAAAAAGTGTCACACATCTGGTATCGCCGTACTCAGGAGAAGTTGGGGAATGTGTTTTGGGGTGTCATTTTACATATACCCATGCTGGGTGAGAAAAATATCTTGGTCAAATGCCAACTTTGTATAAAGAAATTGGAAAAGTTGTCTTTTGCCAAGATATTTCTCTCACCCAGCATGGTTATATGTAAAATGACACCCCAAAACACATTCCCCAACTTCTCCTGAGTACTGCGATACCAGATGTGTGACACTTTTTTGCAGCCTAGGTGGGCCAAGGGGCCCACATTCCAAAGTGCACCTTTCGGATTTCACCGGTCATTTTTTACACATTTTGATTGCAAACTACTTCTCACACATATGGGCCCCTAAATTGCCAGGGCAGTATAACTACGCCACAAGTGACCCCATTTCGGAAAGAAGACACCCCAAGGTATTCCGTGAGGGGCATGGCGAGTTCCTAGAATTTTTAATTTTTTGTCGCAAGTTAGTGGAATATGAGACTTTGTAAGGAAAAAAAAAAATAAAAAATCATCATTTTCCGCTAACTTGTGACAAAAAATAAAAAGTTCTATGAACTCACTATGCCCATCAGCGAATACCTTAAGGTGTCTACTTTCCGAAATGGGGTCATTTGTGGGGTTTTTCTACTGTTTGGGCATTGTAGAACCTCAGGAATCATGACAGGTGCTCAGAAAGTCAGAGCTGTTTCAAAAAGCGGAAATTCACATTTTTGTACCATAGTGTGTAAACGCTATAACTTTTACCCAAACCATATTTTTTTGCCCAAACATTTTTTTTTATCAAAGACATGTAGAACAATAAATTTGGTGAAAAATTTATATATGGATGTCGTTTTTTTTGCAAAATTTTACAGCTGAAAGTGAAAAATGTCATTTTTTTGCAAAAAAATCGGTACATTTTGATTAATAACAAAAAAAGTAAAAATGTCAGCAGCAATAAAATACCACCAAATGAAAGCTCTATAAGTGAGAAGAAAAGGAGGTAAAATTCATTTGGGTGGTAAGTTGCATGACCGAGCGATAAACAGTGAAAGTAGTGTAGTGCAGAAGTGTAAAAAGTGGCCTGGTCATTAAGGGGGTTTTAGCTAGCGGGGTTGAAGTGGTTAAAGGACTTGTGACATTCATTTGTGCGCTGCTACTGAAAGCCAGTAGCAATATAACATGTAACTATGAGCATCTGAGAACCTGTTTATTTAAAAGTATCATCCGGATACATAGGAGGATTATTATTTGCAAAGATTCAATATATGGATTGCTGTTGTCCACAGTTTGGACTTTGATGATTACTGCTGCTATCATTTGCACTATTGCACCTTGCTGAGCACTCATCACTGTTACTCATACAATTTGTTTTTATGTGATTTTTATGCTGCTATATTTATGAATTATTGCTGTCATGTATATGATTTTTATGCTGTTATATTTATGAATTAACGCTATTTCAGGGAGCTAAATTAAATACTTCTCAACTAATTCTCAATTTTGACTCCATACTTTGAGTGCCTGGTCTATCCTTTAACTCGTAGATTGTGAGTTATTACCTAGTTTTCCCAGTGTCAGATTTTATGAACTATTGGTTTCATAGTCTTCTGACAAGAATATTAGACTTGTCATAAGACTGTGAAACCAATAGAGGGCGCTGTTCATAACTCAATAGCGCCATCTATTGGTTTTCATAATCCTATGACAGCTGAAAAACAAGGCAGATTCTGCTCATTTGCATGTCTTTCCCATATGCCAATGTTTATGCAAATTAGTTTTTACATGACAAAACTGTTTTGAAAGGTTATTGAATATTATGTTAAGACAATCAGAATACTTTTTGTAGCCCTAATGATATTGATCTAGGTGTGCAGGTCCACCCAAGCCATCCAACAGATGCAAAATAACTTTGAGGTTTACTGGTTCTCAGTCAGATGAGAGCTGTTTGGAATATCTCATGGTGCACAAGGCTGCCATTGTAAGGTATGCTGGCTGTTATCTGTCTCATGGATAGATTGATGACTTGCACATACCTGGCTTTTGGCATATATCCTTTGTGTGGTTGTCTATTGTACATAATAGGAGTCTAAGACGCATCCAGCTATCCTCTTAATGCTGTTTCCAAACCATTTTCATGGGATTTCTATCAATTTCTAACCTTTTTTATGAACCAGACACCATCTTCTCTTCCGAGCAGGGGGTGCCTGGTTGTCTCCCATTGACTTCCATTATACTCAGGTGCTTGGCTTAGCACACAAATATAGCAATGTGTTCTGGTCGATCACCCAAATACTTTGGTGCTCGCTCATCACTACTGCTCACACATGGTTTATCATGAGGGTCCCTGCAGCGAAAGAGGATACTGGCTGGTCTGCCTCTGCACCTAGAAGTCATTTCAGTCACCCAATGCATCTGTAATAATGGATTGGGCAGTTTGTTAAATAATCCACCCAGTTGGTTGGTTAATGTGCTATATGTGTCCTATCTATATGTAGTGAAGCCGGTCTACTGTGCCATATTCCACTTGTATGGGGGATAGATGAATAGGGGCCGTCCTTACTCAGGGGCCACCGGTGGTTGCACTTGTTTCCCTTGTCCGAGCCTGACTGTAATGAAGTCCAGTGCATGCAACGGTTTTCGGTCTGACAGGCAACCAGCGTTTTGTCTGGATCAGGCAGTCAGATCAGCTTATCGCAGATGTGAATGCAGTCTAACTGGGAGAGATTTACTAAGCTAAATGACCAGGATCCTTGTTAAGTGTGGATTTCAAAAATTGTTTTTAATCCCATAACACTTTTTAATCTTTTAAATTTTTTTCACTTTCGTTTTTTCCTCCCCACCTTCTAAGGGCTCATACACACAAACGTATTTGCGTATGCAGAACCATTATTTTCAATGGATCCCCCAAAAAACGGAAGTTACTCTGTGTGCATACCATCTCCGTATGTCTGTTTTGCAAAAAGATAGAACATGTCCTATTATTGTCCGCATTACGAACAAGTAGAGCCTACAATAACCCAAAAACCGAACCTCACTCCCCAACCTACCACAACTTGTACAAAAAAAGAGCAAGGATTTAACAAGGTAAAAAAATCTCATTTTATTCAATATAAATCACATGATCATTACAGGTGAGATTCAAAAGGGACAGAACATTAAGACTGAGCCACAAAAGGGCTCTACAATGTGGAGAATCACAATGGGGGATAATGTGACCATATAGAGCAGGTGAACCCCATTGTGATTCTCCACATTGTAGAGCCCTTTTGTGGCCCAGTCTTAATGTTCTGTCCCTTTTGAGTCTCACCTGTAATGATCATGTGATTTATATTGAATAAAATGAGATTTTTTTACCTTGTTAAATCCTTGCTCTTTTTTTGTACGCATTACGAACAAGGATAGGACTGTTGTACTAGGGGCCAGCTGTTCTGCAAATTATGGAATGCACACGGACATCATCCGTATTCTTTGCAGATCTGTGTTTTGCAGACCGCAAAATACATACAGTCATGTGCATGAGCTCTAAGAGTCATAACACTTACTTTTCCATTTCTTACAAGGGCTTGTTTTAGCAGGACAAAAAATGGAAATCTGCCATGGTTTTTGGGTTTTGTTTTTAATTCATTCATTGTCGCTAAAACTGACATGTCACTTGTTTTATAGATACACAGTCTTGGCACTGCCGTGTTGTCAAGTGCTTTTTTTATAGTAATGAATAACCAATTACCAATAGTAATGCACTCCATCAGGACACAACTGAAGTTTTAATTAGTATACTGGAAGATCTGACCTCCAGTGTTTTATTGTAAGTTGCCTTTAGATGCTTCCTTGCAACAAAAGATTTTTAGCTGAAACTACAGTAACCTAGGCTACATTACTAACATGGCCAATAACTGGTATTATAATAACATAGCCAGCGATTGCTAGATCTTTCAATGTCCAAATACCATATAGAAAGCTAAATAGCTAGAAAATCCTGTGCTGATTAATGTAATTAAATACTGTATAATCATTAGTGGTCATGGTTCCATATTTCATAATACAAATTTCCAAGTCCCCTACATAGACAAGTAGTAAAAAATAAAATTCTTGCAGCCATAACTAGATGAGGTTTTGGTGTTTACATTAAACCTAATAATAGTAGAACGGTGTACAGTAACTCATTTGCTTTCCCTACTGGCGGATGATCGCAGTCAGAATGTTATATTAAATGGGTTGTACAAGATTTTAAAAAATTGGACTAACAGCAGGAAAGTTAATAAAAATAAAAAAAAACATTACTCATATGTTCAATTTCCCATAGCTCCAACTCTATGGTGTTTGGTCCCAGCCAGTCTTTGTTTACTTTCCTGCAGTGATGTCATCATCTAGATGCACATAACCGCTGCAGACAATCACTGGCCTCAGCGAGGATGTTAGCTGTTTGGCACAAGGCCATCTTCTTAGTGCTAGGGCTATTTTTTTTTTTGCAGGGGAAAAAATGTAATTCAACCATGGTTCTTGAGTATTGTTTTTACTGCGTTCACTATGCGCTAAAACCAACATTTTACTTTTATTCTTCAGATCAGTGAGATACCAAGGGGGTCATTCATCATACAGAAATATGCCTAAATTAGGCGTATTTCTGATGCAGATTGCGGCACAAAAATCTTTTGTATCGTAATCTGCGACTTCTCCCCACTCACGTCAGGTCTAAAAAAGGGGGCATAGTATGGGCGGAGAAGGGGATGGGCTGGCAGGCCCATCTCATTTACCATTTTCTAGGCCTGCTTTAGACATAGAAAAAGGTCTAAATGTAAGACAGCTAGGAAGCTGTCTTATGTTTAGAAGTGGTGGATGATCCGCCGAAGGTATGTAGAGGCTGGCACCTCTTCATAACTCCAGCGGATCCACTGCCAGGTATAGGGGATATTGAGACCGGAGTCTAAAATACCGGTCTTAATAAATGTGCCCCAAATTTCTATAGATTTTATTTTGCTTTCCTACTTTTTAAAAATGCTTTACTACTTTTTTTGTTTTTTATTTTCAACAACAGAGCTTTGTGAGGGCTTGATATTTTGCAGGGTGAGGTTTTGTTTTTATTGGTTCCATTTTACTTTTTATTAAGTTGATTTCATCAGGCAAGATGACAAAAAAACAACTTTGGCATATTGATTCTCTTTTCCATTACGTGTTCACAGGATAAATACTTTTATATTTCAATGGCTTGGACATTTTAGACAATACTAATTATGCTCATTTTTTATTGTTTAGTTATTTTTAACTATATATGTGGTATGGTTGTAATTGTTCTGACAAAGAGATTGAAAGGGACAGGTCAGTTTTGCTGCATAGGAAAAGCCGTAGGGAAAAAAACTCATAAAACTGTAAAGGAATTGTGTTTTTTTTCTAATTCCACCCCATTGTATTCCATATTAACCGCCTCCGGACCGTCTAACGCAGATCTGCGGTCCGGAGGCGGCAGCTCTGCGCAGAGTGACGCGCCGGCGCGTCATCTCGCGAGAGCCGAGACTTCCTGTGAACGCATCACAGGAACTGAAGGTAAGAGACAGGATCTCCAGCCTGCCAGCGGCGACCGTTCGCTGGCAGGCTGGAGATGAGATTTTTTTAACCCCTAACAGGTATATTAGACGCTGTTTTGATAACAGCGTCTAATATACCTGCTACCTGGTCCTCTGGTGGTCCATTTTGTTTGGATCGACCAGCAGAGGACACAGGTAGCTGTGTAAAGTACCACAAAACACTACACTACACCCCCTGTCACTTATTACCCCCTTATGAACCCCTTATCACCCCATATAGACTCCCTGATCACCCCCCTGTCATTGATCACCCCCCTGTCATTGATCACCCCCCTGTAAGGCTCCATTCAGACGTCTGTATGATTTTTACGGATCCACGGATACATGGATCGGATCCTCAAAACGCATACGGACGTCTGAATGGAGCCTTACAGGGGGGGGTGATCAATGACAGGGGGGTGATCAATGACAGGGGGTGATCAGGGAGTGTATATGAGGTGATCACCCCCCTGTCATTGATCACCCCCGTCATTGATCACCCCCCTGTAAGGCTCCATTCAGATGTCCGTATGATTTTTATGGATCCACGGATACATGGATCGGATCCGCAAAACACATACGGACGTCTGAATGGAGCCTTACAGGGGGGTGATCAATGACAGGGGGGTGATCACCTCATATACACTCCCTGATCACCCCCTGTCATTGATCACCCCCCTGTCATTGATCACCCCCCCCTGTAAGGCTCCATTCAGACATCCGTATGCGTTTTGAGGATCCGATCCATGTATCCGTGGATCCGTAAAAATCATACAGACGTCTGAATGGAGCCTTACAGGGGGGTGATCAATGACAGGGGGGTGATCACCCATATAGACTCCCTGATCACCCCCCTGTCATTGATCACCCCCCTGTAAGGCTCCATTCAGACGTCCGTATGCGTTTTGCGGATCCGATCCATGTATCCGTGGATCCGTAAAAATCATACAGACGTCTGAATGGAGCCTTACAGGGGGGTGATCAATGACAGGGGGGTGATCAATGACAGGGGGGTGATCACCCCATATAGACTCCCTGATCATCCCCCTGTCATTGATCACCCCCTGTAAGGCTCCATTCAGACATATTTTTTGGCCCAAGTTAGCGGAAATTGTTTTGTTTTTGTTTTTGTTTTTTCTTACTAAGTCTCATATTCCACTAACTTGTGTCAAAAAATAAAATCTCACATGAACTCACCATACCCCTCACGGAATCAAAATGAGTAAAAATTTTTAGACATTTATATTCCAGACTTCTTCTCACGCTTTAGGGCCCCTAAAATGCCAGGGCAGTATAAATACCCCACATGTGACCCCATTTCCGAAAGAAGACACCCCAAGGTATTCCGTGAGGGGCATATTGAGTCCATTAAAGATTGAAATTTTTGTCCCAAGTTAGCGGAAAGGGAGACTTTGTGAGAAAATACAAAAAAAAAATCTATTTCCGCTAACTTGTGCCTAAAAAAAAAAATTCTATGAACTCGCCATGCCCTTCATTGAATACCTTGGGGTGTCTTCTTTCTAAAATGGGGTCACATGTGGGGTATTTATACTGCCCTGGCTTTTTACGGGCCCGAAAGCGTAAGAAGAAGTCTGGGATCCAAATGTCTAAAAATGCCCTCCTAAAAGGAATTTGGGCCGCTTTGCGCATCTAGGCTGCAAAAAAGTGTCACACATGTGGTATCGCCGTACTCAGGAGAAGTTGGGGAATGTGTTTTAGGGGGGTCTTTTTACATATACTCATGCTGGGTGAGATAATATCTTGGTCAAATGCCAACTTTGTATAAAAAAAAATGGGAAAAGTTGTCTTTTGCCAAGATATTTCTTTCACCCAGTATGGGTATATGTAAAATGACACCCCAAAACACATTCCCCAACTTCTCCTGAGTATGGCAATACCAGATGTGTGACACTTTTTTGCCGCCTAGGTGGGCAAAGGGGCACACATTCCAAAAAGCACCTTTAGGATTTCACAGGTCATTTTTTACACATTTTGATTTCAAACTACTTACCACACATTAGGGCCCCTAGAATGCCAGGGCAGTATAACTACGCCACAAGTGACCCCATTTTGGAAAGAAGACACCCCAAGGTATTCCGTGAGGGGCATGGCGAGTTCCTAGAATTTTTTATTTTTTGTCACAAGTTAGTGGAATATGAGACTTTGTAAGAAAAAAAAATCATCATTTTCCGCTAACTTGTGACAAAAAAAAAAAAGTTCTATGAACTCACTATGCCCATCAGCGAATACCTTAGGGTGTCTACTTTCCGAAATTGGGTCATTTGTGGGGTGTTTGTACTTTCTGGGCATTGTAGAACCTCAGGAAACATGACCGGTGCTCAGAAAGTCAGAGCTGCTTCAAAAAGCGGAAATTCACATTTTTGTACCATAGTTTGTAAACGCTATAACTTTTAACCAAACCTTTTTTTATTTTTTTTTTGCCCAAACATTTTTTTTTTATCAAAGACATGTAGAACAATAAATTTTGTGAAAAATGTATATTTGGATGTCGTTTTTTTTGCTAAATTTTACAGCTGAAAGTGAAAAATGTCATTTTTTTGCAAAAAAATCGTTACATTTCGATTAATAACAAAAAAAAGTTAAAATGTCAGCAGCAATGAAATACCACCAAATGAAAGCTCTATTAGTGAGAAGAAAAGGAGGTACAATTCATTTGGGTGGTAAGTTGCATGACCGAGCAATAAACGGTGAAAGTAGTGTAGTGCCGAAGTGTAAAAAGTGGCCTGATCATTAAGGGGGTTTCAGCTAGCGGGGTTGAAGTGGTTAAATAGCATTAGAAAATACAACATCGGTAATGACGCCACTGCGTCCAGCCAGCATGATGACGTCACTTCACTCCAAGATTTAGCGTGGTTTCTTCAATCTAGACAGCCTCTCCTCGATCAAATGTATACGTTTTTTTTTTTTTTTTTTTACTGGATTAGCCCCTGAAAGGCTTTAATTTTAATCTCAGATGCCGTGATCAGCAGTGAACAAGGCATCTGAGGGGTTCAATGATGGGGGCAGCACAATAGCCGTTCGAGTCATTACGCCCACTACATACAAGGGAATGCAATTTGTGACAAAGTAATTCATCCCAAATCAAATATTTTCATGAAATTTGGTGAAGCAGCTGAATTTAATTTTTCATAACTTCTCTCATCTCTAATATACATGTTTGTGGGAGAAAAAATTCAGCATAACTTGCATTTCATTTATTTTAAGCACTGCACATTCTGAGTTTAGGTGTATTGTGGTCCTCAAATTCCTCATTTTTGGGTATTTTTTATTGTGTTGGCTATTTTTCTACTTTAAATAAATTACACATTTTGTTAAATCTTTCCCCACAAAACTAAGTATCAGTCTAAATCCTGGTCTATAACGTGTTGCCTTTAGATAGACCTATAGATCCATTGTTTTCTTTTAGTCAGGTCATTAACATAATATGATACATGAGGCTAATGCAGCTACACCAGGGCTACTAAACTTGGATAAAAAAAGACACAGGCATCCACTGGTTCCTCACAACCACCCAAGAAGGGAGGTCTTCAAGTAGGTCCACACAATAACTTTAATTACCACTTCTTATACTCTTGTCCCAATAAAATCACAACCAGCTACCAGAAATCCTACAGGAGATGTTTATCAAATCCGCTTCACCATTTTTTGGGGGGAAGAAAGTTCTAATTGATGCCCGCATGCGACATTTGGTGCCTATTTTGCGACATTTGGTGAGGACTAGGGTTGAGCGAAACCCAACTGCAAAGTTCGGGTTCGTACCGAACTTTAGTATTTTTGGACCCCGGACCTGAACCCGAACATTTCAGTAAAAGTTCGGGTTCGGTGTTCGGTGCTTTCTTGGCGCTTTTTGAAAGGCTGCAGAGCAGCCAATCAACAAGCGGTTAACTGTCTGACCTTAGAAGCCATCACAGCCATGCCTACTAAGGGCATGGCTGTGATTGGCCAGTTTAGCATGTGACCCAGCCTCTATATAAGCTGGAGTCACGTATCGCTGCACGTCACTCTGCTGTTAATAGTGTAGGGAGAGGATGCTGCTGGTGATTTTAGGGAGAGAATAGGAGAGACTCTTTGTTAAAAACGTGAATCTAACCCAGCGATCTACAGACATTTTGTTTTGTGGGTGCAGGGCACAATTTTTTTATCCTGCCCTGAGCCCAGTGACCGAAAAAAAATTACTTTTATAAGTCAGTTAGGTGGGCAGCGGCGGCGGCCATTTCATGCAAGCTCAGTGCACCAGCACTGCATCTGAACTTTTGTGACATTGAAATCCAAGCTTGAAAAACAGTACTAATAATCTGGTTGTAAAAAATCACCCTTTTTTGGCAATATACATCTGGCGCATTTGCAGGATTAGTCAGTGTGCAATTTAAGCTATAAATACAGCCATAATTTTCTGGGTTTTTAAAAACACACTTTTTTGCCAAAATACACTATTACACAATTTATTTATTTTTTACTATTACACAATTAGTGTATTTACAAAATACACTAATACACAATGTTTCTGGCCTTGCAGCATCAAGACGTTTAAAATTCCAGGGTTATATGCTGCTGTCATATTCAGTTATTAATCAAATACCCACTTTTGGCGCAAATCTTTAATTGCAGCCCAGTGTGAGTCAGGGTGTGTGAGATACACACTTTATATACTGGGGTTATATTGTTCTATAAATAAAAGACCTTTTTTTGGGCAAAATACACAATTTTCCTGGCCTTGCACCATCAGCACATGTGAAATTCCAGGGTTATATACTGCCGTAATATTCAGTTATTAATCAAATACCCATTTTTGGCATAAATCTTTAATTGAGGCCTAGTGTGGGTCAGGGCGTGTGAGATACACCCTGTATATACAGGGGTTTTATTTTTGTATTAATAAAACACCTTTTTTGTGCAAAAGGCACAATTTTCCAGGCCTTGCAGCATCAAGACGTTTGAAATTCCAGCGTTATATACTGCTGTCATATTCAGTTATTAAACAAACACCAATTTGGGCAAAAAAATATATATATTTGGCAGCCTTTGCTACCGATGTCATTGTAAGATACACCCTTTATATATTTGGGTTATATTCAGTTATTTAAAAATACAGCCATTTTTGGCATAAATCTTAAATTGCGGCCTAGTGTGGGTCAGGGCGTGTGAGATAAACCCTGTATTTACAGGGGTTTTATTCTTTTATTACTAAAACACCTTTTTTTGTGCAAAATACAAAAATTTTCAGGCCTTGCAGCATCAAGACGTTTGAAATTTCAGGGTTATATACTGCTGTCATATTCAGTTATTAAGCAAACACTGGTTTGGGCTTAAACATTTTATTTGGCATCCTTTGCTTCAGATGTCATTGTGAGACACACCCTTTTTATATTTGGGTTATATTCAGATATTTGAAATACAGCCATTTTGTGCATAAATCTTTAATTGCGGCCTAGTGTGTGTCAGGGGTGTGTGAGATACACCCTTTAAATACAGGGCTTCTATTCAGGTATTTGAAATACAGCCATTGTGTGCACAAATATTTAATTTTGGCCTAGTGTGGGTCAGTGCGTGCGAGATACACCCTGTATATACAGGGGTTCTATTCAGGTATTTGAAATACAGCCATTTTGGGCAGTAATCTTTAATTGCGGCCTAGTGTGGGTCAGGGCATGTGAGATAAACCCTTTAAATACAAGGATTCTATTCAGGTATTTGAAATACAGCCATTTTGTGCACAGATCTTTAATTGCGGCCTAGTGTGGGTCAGGGCATGTGAGATACACCCTGTATATACAGGGGTTCTATTCAGGTATTGTCACGGACGGTGTACAGGAAACAAGACAATGCAACATGCATATATGACTCACTGGATCCAAAGCTAAGGAACCAAGAGGGAGACCCCTGCACAAGACCTGGCACTTTCCCTGGCTGCTCAGCCTATGCAAAAATCCCAAAGGTGGATGGTTGCATATCCACGTACCTCGACTATATAACACCTGAACACCCTACAATAGTGATGGGACACGACCACCGGCTCCCTACACCAGACACGGAGGGAGTCAGGGTCACCTGGGATCCAGCAAACAGAAAATAACAGATAAATGTACACCACTTAACTTAGTAGCAGACTGGGAAATAGGATCAGCATGCATACACACTCCAGGAAGAAGTATAAGCTGCCCAGAAATGCATTATGGTGCGGAATTTAAAGGGATGCAATCAGTCCAACTACATGACAGCTGAGAGAGGCTAACGAGATGAGGACCTGAATACCACAACAAAGAAAACTCAAGGAGGAGGTTCTGAAAGGCTTCTGTCAGAGCTTCTCAGCTGTCTGGTTGTGACAGGTATTTGAAATACAGACATTTTGGGCAGTAATCTTTAATTGCAGCCTAGTGTGGGTCAGGGCGTGTGAGATGCACACTTTATATACTGGGGTTATATTGTTCTATAAATAAAACACCCTTTTTTGGGCAAAATACACAATTTTCCTGGCCTTGCACCATCAGCACGTGTGAAATTCCAGGGTTATATACTGCTGTAATATTCAGTTATTAATCAAATACCAATTTTTGGCATAAATCTTTAATTGCGGCCTAGTGTGGGTCAGGGCGTGTGAGATACACCCTGTATATACAGGGGTTTTATTTTTTTATCAATAGAACACCTTTTTTGTGCAAAATACACAATTTTTCAGGCCTTGCAGCATCAAGACGTTTGAAATTCCAGCGTTATATACTGCTGTCATATTCAGTTATTAAACAAACACCCGTTTGGGCAAAAAAATATATATTTGGCAGCCTTTGTTGCCGATGTCATTGTGAGATACAAACTTTTTATATTTGGGTTATATTCAGATATTTGAAATACAGCCATTTTGGGCATAAATCTTTAATTGCGGCCTAGTGTGGGTCAGGGCGTGTGAGATACACCCTATATATACAGGCGTTTTATTCTTTTATTAATAAAACACATTTTTTTGTGCAAAATACAACATTTTTCAGGCCTTGCAGCATCAAGATGTTTAAAATTTCAGGGTTATATACTGCTGGCATATTCAGTTATTAAACAAACACCCGTTTGGGCTAAAAAAAAATATTTGGCAGCCTTTGCTGCAGATGTCATTGTGAGACACACCCTTTTTAGCAGGAATGACGGGTCTGCCCCCTTCAACTTCTGGGTCTCCAAATTGGGCACATGACCTGAGCTTGCCCTTTACGCCTTGGAGGTGCTGGCCTGCGCTGCAGTCAGTGTATTATCTGAACGTGTATTTAGCACGGCAGGGGGCGTTATCACAGACAAGCGTAGCCGCCTGTCCACAGCCAATGTGGACAAGCTCATGTTCATTAAAATGAAGCAGGCATGAATCCCACAGGACTTGTCTGTACCTTGTGAAGAATAGACATGTATACCGGCCTTAACCAGCCATTGTTATGCTACAGCGCAATTGCTCACTGTTGTATTTTTTATATTTCCCACTCTTTTGGGGTGTACCCTAATAAATTAAAACCAAAAACCAGTGTTGGCTACCTTGTCCTCCTCCATCGCCGCTTCCACCTACACCGCTACGTCCACCGCCTTCTCAAACTCCTACTCCATATGGACCTTCACCTCATAAATAAGGTTTTTTAATTTTTTTGGTCTGTATTTTGTTTTATGTCATTTCACTAATTGGTCTGTTACATTTCTTGTGAAATTCACCAATTTTGGGGTGTGCTATACCTAGTAGAGAGAAAAATAAATTTCACTAATTTGTCTGTTACATTTTAGGGTGAAATTCAGCAATTTTTGGGTGTGATATACCACTGCTATACCTAGTATACAGGTTAAAAAAAATTCACTAATCTGTCTGTTACATTTTCAGGTGAAATTCACCAGTTTTTCTGTGTTATATACCACTCCTATACCTAGTAGACAGGTAAAAAAAAAAAACACTAAATTGTCTTTTACATTTTCAGGTGAAATTCTCCAATTTTTGAGTGTGATATACTACTGCTATACCTAGTAGACAGGTAAAAAAAATCACAAATTTTTTGCATTTTCAGGTGAAATTCACAAATTTTTGCGTGTGATATACCACTGCTATACCTAGTTGACAGCTTAATAAATTTCACAAATTTTTCTGTTACATTCTTGGGTGACATTTTACAATTTTTGCAGTGGATAAACCCCTGCTCTGCATAGGTGACAGGGACCGAATTTTTTTAAAAATAATCTGTTCCATTGGTGGGTGACATTAACCCATTTCTGGCGATGAAAAACCCCTGCTTTGCATACGGTAGGTGACAGGGACTTAAATTTCAAAAATTCATCTTTAATTGGCCCTTTCATTTGATCCTTCTGCTTTAATAACTTGTCCCACATTTCCGCTTCAACCCATTGTAGCCATTGACCTCCCTTGGATGAGCTCTCCCTTTCTCACGCTCCCTCTCGGGCGTGGAACCCTGATTCGCCGATAACCGTGATCACCATGGTAGGCGCATAAAAGAACATTGAAAGTTGATATTAAAGATATTTAAATGGATGGTGGACATCACAGGCACGTGTGATCAGGCAGAAGTTATCTAGAGTCAACAAAGCGGCAGCAGGGCCTCTCCTGGCTAACGTTTCCAAATCCAAAATACCACAGTGACATTCCCTATAATTTTTTATTAATCATTCCAATAACAGGGCATCTTTAGAGTCCTGTATTGTTATTTATCGTCACTACCTCCCCGAGTTGGGAGTGGGTAATTGCCGTGAGTCTCCTCCTTAACTTGGAAGCTTCGGCTTCAATACTTTGTCCCACATTTCTGCTTGATTACATTTAATTTCATCCATTGACCTCCCTTAGATGTGGTATCCCTTTCTCAGGCTCCCTCTCCGGCCTGGAACTCTGATTCCCCGCCACCCGTGATCACCATGGTAGGCGCATAAAAGAACATCAAAAGTTGATAGAGAAGATATCCAATTGGATCATGGACATCATGGGGACGTGCGACATGGTGAAGCAGTATGTGTGCACACGCCTACACGTACTGAATGATGGGTCTGCCCCTTTCAACGTCTGGGTCTCCAAATTTGGCACATGACCTGAGCTTGCCCTTTACGCCTTGGAGGTGCTGGCCTGCTCTGCAGCCAGTGTATTGTCTGAACGTGTGTTAAGCACGACTGGAGGGGGTTATCACAGGTTATATTTCCCAATGTTTTGGGGTGTACCCTAATTTAAAAAAAAATTAAAAAAAATTTAAAACCAAACAGCAGTGTAGGCTACTTCCTCCTCCACCACTTCCACCTCCACCGCCATATCCACCGCCTCCTCAACCTCCTACTCCATATGGACCTCGGCCTCCTAGATCAAGATTATTATTTTGTATTTTTACTTATTTAATGTTATTTAAAGTCATTTCCCTATCCACATTTGTTTGCAGAGCACTTGTTATGCTCTTAACCACATTTTGATGCCTTTTGCAGCCCTCTAGCCCTTTCCATGACATTTTTACAGCCATTTTAGTGCTCAAAAGTTCGGGTCCCTTTTGACTTCAATGGGGTTCAGGGTCAAGTTCGGGTCCTGAACTCGAACTTTTTTGTAAAGTTCGTCCGAACCCGTCGAATCCGAACATCCAAGTGTCCCCTCAACTCTACTCCCAAGTCTTTGGAGAGAAAATGGTTAAGGGCAAATGCAAACACAGTACAATATCTAGGTTTTCTAAACTAACACAGGGCAAAATTACCATTTTATACTTTTGAGTCCTCAGAAGCACTTCATAAGAGCAATGGAGCAAGGGGTAGCTACTGTAACTATCTAGCTAACAGTACTATTTCAAAAAGGGCATACAAAAATCACATTGTTGCTCCAATCAAAAAAAAGTACGGTACTAAAGTGTTTGAACAATGCAAAAACTTTAGTGCACAGATGTCACAGTTGAGGTCACAAAATACTCAGGTAATCGTTTGAGTCTATTCTTTGGGTGCTGGCTTATAACTTTGCAGAAAAGATCTCAGGTGGGTCTTTTTTGCTAAACCTGATAAAATAAGGCTGAAATAGATAAAGGGAGTCCCTGTTGTAGGCAAGAGGCAGGAGGGTGGCTGTGTAAGGCCCAAACATTAAATCAACCAAACAGGAACCAGTCTCATGTATCTCACTGTCCTGAAGCTCATTAGGGTTCTAGGTCTTCCAGCTTTATTAAATAAAGTGGCCTAAATGGGAGGAAATGCTCAACCACACACACTGTAGCGTGTTTATAATCGGGAGAGCAATTCCTCCTCAAGTGATCCGTTGCTAACGGCAATCCCCAGCAAAAATGCATACAATGGAGGATGCCGGCAGCGGATCACATGCGCCACAAAAACATCCTACACAAGATGAAATAATGTGTGGATGAAAATATAAAAATACATAAATAACAGAAAAAAGGTGCACCACAATAATATGCGACTGACCATACTGGCTAGACCCTCACGCTGATGTTAAAAGCTGAGACTTTAGCAAATATCTTCCAGTCAGGAACATATCAGAAATAAAATATTTCTGCCAGAAAAGCATCCCTGAACTATATGGCCACGTTCAGTCGCAAGTTATATATCTCTGTCACACAGTGTCGGTGCCAAGATACATTTGACCACAGACTCGTAGTCTAGCAAACAAGGGCAGGCAAGGTACATAACTTTTACTGCCCACTGGGTGAACCTTCTGACGGCCGTCAAGCATGTAAGCCGTCGCACCCGTGTGGATTTAGTGTTACCGCCATGGATTGCATGCAGGCCTGCCTCTTCTTTTCCTCCTCCTCCTACTTCATCCTCCGCCTCCTTCTCGGCTGACTCCTCCTTTTACACTGCTACCGCTTCTTCTGCTGAACCTATTCAACGTGCCAGGTGAGACGTTGCCATGCTGTGCTGCGACTGTTGTGCCTGGAAGCCAAGAGCCACACCGGTCCTGCACTCCTTTCATCTCTGTGGTTACAGGCCGATCAGTGGCTAACCCCGCTCATTTTGACAGTTGGTAAAGTGGTGTGCGACAACAGTGCCAATCTGCTAAGTGTGCTAAAACACGGAAAAATGACACACGTGCTGTGCATGGCACACGTCCTGAACTTAGTCGTGCAGCGATTCGTTGCCAAATACCCCGGGTCCAGGATGTCTTGCGCAGGCCAGGAAAATCTCTGGCCATTTTAGAAGATCTTACACGGCCATGGCTCGCCTTGCTGATGTTCAGCAGCGACACCACTTGCCCGTCAGACGTCTGATTTGTGACTGCCCGACGCACTGGAACTCTGCCTTGCATATGCGTGATAGGCTTCTCCAGCAGAAACGTGCCGTTACCGACTACCTGTGCGAACTCTGCGGCAGGACAGGTTCTGGGGCGCTTGTTTTTTTGTCACCGCGCCAGTGGTGGCTCATGTGTGACGCATGCAGACTTCTGCCGCCATTTGATGAGATCACCAAACTGGTCAGTCGCAGCCAGTTTGCCATCAGTGACATTGTACCTTACGCCTTATTTCTGGAGCGTGCATTGCGTCGTGTCATTGATCAAGTGTCGAGGAGCAGGAGCAGGAAAATTAGGAAGTCACAATGCTGAATGAATTTCCAGGGGGGGCTACCACATCTGAGACAAGTCAGCAGGAGTCTGAAGAGGCATCAGAGGAGGATGGTGCCTGGGGGGAGGAGGAGGAGCAAGAAGAGCAGGTTTTAAACTTTTCTGGGATCCATTGTGTTGTCCGTGGATTGGGGGAGGAGACTGAGGACGACATTCTCCAAGGCGATGAGCAGGAGCCAGGGCGCTCCACCGCTTCCAATTTAGTGCAAATGGGGGCCTTCATGCTTCAGTGTTTGAAGAGGGACCCCCATATGAAAAGAATAAAAGGCAAGGAACAGTACTGGGTGGCAATTTACTTATAGCGGACATGTTACCAGCATCACAGAGGGCTGTCAGAATGCAGCATTTCAGGCCTTGCTGCAAGAGATGCTGCATTCTGCTGTTGCGGGCACTGGCAGAGGAATTTCCACCCACAGAGAAACTGTTGCGAGTACCAATCCTACAGCGCATGCAAGAAAAGGGCGGTTTGAAGATGTGTTGGTCACTTCGGATATGAGATCATTCTTGCGAACAACCCATCGACAGCCGCCCTCCGGATCCAGCCTCAGGGAACACTTAGACCGACAGGTGTCCAACTACATTGGGTTAACGGCCGATGTGGAAGCTCTGAGAAGCAAGGAACCCCTTGACTACTGGGTTTGCAGGCTTGACCTGTGGCCAGAGCTGGCACAATTTGCCATGGAACTCTTGGCTTGCCCCTCGTTGAGTGTACTGTCCGAAAAGATGTTCAGCACAGCCGGGGGGATTGTGACCGATAAGCACACTCGCCTAGCTCACAACAGTGTGGATTACCTCACATTTCTAAAAATGAATGAGGCATGGATCTTGGAGGAATTCAACACCTGTGACAACCACGTTTAATTGAATTTCCTCATGACAGCCCACAAATATCCGCCACCACCCAGAACACATAATGGTCCCTGTCTTAGGTAAATACAGCGGCATGAAAGGCCTTTTTCTGTCCGGTGAATGCCTTATGTTTGGGACGACCATGTGTTATCGAATTTCAACTATCATTTTTTATTTTTTTTTCAAGAGAGGGGGATTTTGTTAGCCATGTTTTTAATCCAATTTTATATTTTTTGTTCTTTTAAACATATGTATTTGACATCTATTTGTACTGGCCTGCAGTAAAATTGATATCCAATGACCATTTAATATACCTCCAGCCACAACATAATTACTTGTTCTTTTCTGTCCGGTGAATACCTAATGTTTGGGGCCTGTAGTCCATTGGCCTGCAGTAAAATTGATACCCAATGACCGTCTAATATACCTCAAGCCACATAATTACTTGTTCTTTTCAAGGTTCCGAGTGGAAGCTGTAGATGATTGGGTGTCCTGTGTTAGCCAGTCAACTATGTCCTCAGAACTTTTCGAGTTCAGGGTACGTGGCCTCTGAACACTGGGCATAATTCTAGGGCCAAAGGGAATCACAGCACCACGACCACGACGGCCCCTGCGGGGTGGCCTGCCTCTGCCAGTCATTTTTTTTAGATTAGTTAAGTTGTACTATGCGTGTAAGCTACTGTGACACCAGATATGAATGGCGCTGAAGTGACACTATGCACTGGCACTGGGCCTTAGACACACAAACACGTGTGTAACTGACTGCTATTTATTCAGTCCAAATTGTTGTTTTTCGCCGGGAACTGTTCGCCAGCGAATAGTTCGGGACATCTCTAGTACAGTGCCTTGAAAAAATTTTCATACTTGAACTTTTCGACATTTTCCATGTTACTCTCACAAACTTAAATGTATTTTATTGGAATTTATGGGACTGCAAAAAACATAAGGTCATGTGAATGCACCCTAAGGGAACAGTTTGAGCCAGAACTAAGTGTAACATACAGTATATGAGAAGCATGATTGCACCTGCTGCTTCTCCCTTATTGATGCTTGTTGTCTAGCCCCGTCAATCAAGGGGAGGGGGTGGCATTTGCAGAGCAGAGGGGCATTCCAAAAGCAGTGTTTCAATGGCTCATTCCAGACCCCTAATGCTAAAGCAGCAATTTTTAGAACATTTTTTAATTTAAAAAAGCATAATTCTGACAGCAAAGTGTGCTTTTAAACAGGCTTTCAACCACCATCAACCATGTATTTACCCATAGCTATGTATGTCTGTGTCACTCTGACATTATTTACTGTTGTTGTCTTTTCATTAAAGAGCTGGAAATGGGAGAGACAGAAGAAGAGAGAAAAAAAATTGGAAAACAAAGTTAAAAAAAGAGAGAAAAACAAGAGAGAACAAATTGAGTCCTAGGAGAGCTCAGAGTGTCATAAATCAATTTTCAGGACAGTTGGAGTACTTTTAATTCTGGTAGAATCAATTTGGACAGAAATCGAATTTTTAGAATCACATCTGAAATAAATGTAAAAAAATGTGCTCATCTCTACTTCCAAAAGATCTGAAGGTTCTGTCTCTTACTGATGAACATTAATATAAAATTGTTCATATCAGTGGTGACAAATTATTTGCAAGTATCACTTGTTTACAGAGTCTTGGCACTGCAGTGTTGTCAAGTGTTTTTTTTAATCATAATAATACATAACCAGCTGTGCACTCCATGGTCAAAAAACTATTGTAGTTTTAATTAGTATACTGGAAGAGCTGACCTCCAGTATTTTATTGTAAGTTGCCTTTAGATGCTTCCTTGCAACAAATTTTTTTTTAGCTGAAACTACAGTAACCTAGGCTACGATACTTACATAGCCAATTACAGGTTTACAACTGGTTTACATAGCCAGTAGAGATGAGCAAATTTTTTTAAAAAATTCTATTCGCCGGTTCGACACATTTTTTGGGAAAAATTATCTTCGATCCGAATTTATTTGTGGAAAATTACGTTAAAATACGGCTATTTCCTGGCTGCAGAGAGCCTGTATAGTGGTGTAGAACACTGTGCCTTGCAGTAACACGCATAAGTAGTCTGCTTTGGTAGTGAAATAATACTGTGAGTCCGTATCACATGCAGATGACAGGCGTCACTCTTACGCTGGGTTCAGACCTGAGCGTTCTGAAAGGAGCGCTCTGTATGCGCGATTGTACCGGCGTTTGCAATCGCGCATACAGAGACAAGCGAACGCCCATTGTCGCGCGTTCCCGAAGGTCTATGTATGGGAACGCGCGACAAGACGCCCCAAAGAAGCTCATGTACTTCTTGGGGCATCGGGCGTTTTACAGCGCGTAGGAACGTGCTGTAAAACGCTCAGGTGTGAACCCAGCCTTAGAATCACTGCACAGTTCACTTATTTGGGCAGTCATGGGCCAAAACTGACCAAATAACTCAAGTATGAACTCAGCCTTACAGGTTGATTTTCGCACCAAGAAGAAGTGCACTCCTTTTACACTGTCATCAGCTGATTCCACATAGATGTCAACAGAACCTTATACTAAACGCTTATAGAAGTAGAGCCCCCCCCCCCCCCGACAGAGTGTAAAGTGTGTCAGCAGTAAGTTTGTGTTGACGTCACTGATTATTTTGCCCTTCCTCTGATCTGTCAGAACAATAGCCCACAAAAAACTGATTATGTCTGTTAAACATCCGTCTTCACTCGGTCAGCATTTGGTCAGTAATCCATCAGTGTTGCTAATGCCCAAAAAACAGGAGTGGATCCAAAACAGAGATGACACGTGAATAGAATATTTGTAAGTCTTCTGTGTTTTGTACCCACTCCTGCTTTTGGCTTCCAAATCATAAGTCAATTCTGATGGGACCATAAAGGCCTTACAGCTGCTACACAGAGAGGATCCGTTGTGAATCTAATTTTACCTTTCTTCTGACAGATGAGAAGAAGGGTCAAATAAATAATGATTTCAGCCAAGCAAAAAAAGGCTAAATAGTGGGCCAGTCATGAAGTGGCGAGGGTGGGAATAGCATGAGAAGTCCACAGAGTGTCCCTATGACATATTGGTAGGGTGGAAGCAGCATGAGGAGACCACAGAGTGGCCCAATGACAGAGTCTGGAGGTGGCGGCAGCATCAGGAGGCCAGAGTGGCACAATGACAGAGTGTGGAGGTGGCAGCAGCATCAGAAGACCACAGAGTGGCAAGGTGACATAGTGTGGAGGTAGAAGCAGCATGAGGAGACCACAGAGTGGCAGGGTGACATAGTGTGGAGGTGGCAGCAGCATCAGGAGGCCACAGAGTAGCAAGGTGACATAGTGTGGAGGTGGTAGCAGCATGAGGAGACCACAGAGTGGCCAGGTAACATAGTGTGAAGGTGGCAGAAGAATCAGGAGGCCACAGAGTGGCAAGGTGACTTAGTGTGAAGGTGGCAGCAGCATCAGGAGACCACAGAGTGGCAAGGTGACATAGTGTGGAGGTGGGTGGCAATACCAGTACCCGCTCAAGATGGTGGGTGAAAGAAGGAGCACTTGGCATCAGATATGTGTCATCAGGTGGGTGGTAGTATCAGAATAGTAGCTGAGGCAGGTAGCCAGAAGAAACCAGTCTCTTTTTTCAAAGTGTTGGTGTGGCACCATGGATGATCTAGTCTGATGCATCAGGCATTGATGGGTGGAAATCCTGGCTGATCCATGCCTGATTCATCTTGACAAAGGTCAGTCTCTCCACATTTTGGGTGGACAGATGAGTTTTTCTTGGGGTAACTATGACCACTACAGCACTAAACACCCGCTCTGATGCCACACTACTGGCCGAGCAGGACAGCTTTTCCAGGGCAAACTTGGCCATTTGCGGCCACAAATCCAGTTTGGCTGCCCAGTAGTCCAGTGGATCTTTAATGATGACTGGCACGGGGCACTCCAAGTATGCCACCACCTGCTGGTTCAGGTTCTGCTCTACATCTAGTTGCTAGTGAGTAGTTTCTTCACTATGTCAGTTAAGAAAGCTGCTCATCAGTGACTCTAGACTCAGGCTGCTGCTGATGGAGCTGGTACTGTTCCTGCCACTCCACCCTTCCCCAGCAGCCATGGCAGTGGAACGTGAGTGCAGAGGACCCCCCCCCCGGTCAGACCAGCGAGAGGATGGATGATGGCGCAGCGGCCAAATGACTACATAGGATGTCTCTATAGTAGTTCAGTTTGTTCTCCCCCTCAGCGGGTGTAAAAAAAAGGCCCCCATTTTGGACCTGTAGCGAGGGTCCAACAAGGTGAGAGTCAGAGAGCCAGAAGTCATCCCTCTGCCTAATGGTGACAATTTGGCTGTCACTGCCCAAGCAAGTGAGCATGCAGCGGGCCATTTGCGCAAGTGACTCGGAGGGTCTCCCTGCCTCCATCTCCACTGCATACTGCCATGGTGTGTCTGGGTCCTCTGCCTCGTCTTCCTCATCCCCCTGTAGCTACTCTGCCTGCTCGTGTTCCTCCTCTCCTGTCATCTGTCTATAAAAACAACCCATTTTGCTACACATTGCTTGTGCTCCAATGTCCTCCTTCTCCTCCAGTTCATCCCCCACAGGGCTCACGTGGTCGTAAGATTTAGGCGCCACATCACCAGTCCCCAGACCAGACAGATTTAACAGCATCTGTTCCAGGATATGAAGCAGTGGAATGACATTTTTCATCCCGTAGTCCTGCCGACTGACAAACATGGCATCCTTAAAGGGCCTGAGCAAATGACAGGTGTCACGCGTGAACTGCTCCCGACTGACATCGAAATTACACAGGGGGAGTACGCCTGTCTGCTTGGATCATCAGGAAATCATTTATGGCCTTTCTCTGTTTGTACAGAAAGTCCACCATATGGAGGGTGGAATTCCAACGGGGGGGATGCCGTTCTGCTGCTGCAGCTCAAGGAGGGTGTGCTTTGCTGTGTACGAGTGGCTGAAGTGCATGCAAAGTTTCCTGGCCATTTTTTATATGTCTTGCGGATGGGTGACAACCAGATTGAACATGTGTGCCATGCAGGACGCATGGCTCAGCCCTCCTTGACACAGCGACAACCTTATGTTCTTCCCGTTTTTGGCCACCATGGTTCCGATTTTCAGTTGTCGCCGAGAAAGCCAGGATTTCTTGCTGAAGGACATGGAGCAGTTCTTCCCCTGTGGGACTCCGTTTGCCCAGGCAAACAAGGTGCAGAACAGCATGACACTGCCGTGCCCTGCATATGTGATATGCTGGAGGGGCACTGTGAATTGTCCCTGCAGTGGAGGCTGAGGACACGCTGGAGGATAGGGAGGCAGAGGCGGATCAACGGCGTGGCAGTGTGGAGGCGGAAGCAGCTTCAACTGGCCAAGTTGCTGGTGTGGCTGTGCAGGAACCACATTGACCCAGTAGGCCATAAAGGACATGTATTGTCCCTGACCGTAGTTACAGCTCCACACATCGGCGCTGCCGGCAGACACCAACAGGCTCAAGGACTGGCCCAACTTCTGTTCTACATGTGTGTGCAGGGCTGGTACTGCCTTTTTTGCAAATAAATGATGGCTTGGGACTCTCCACCTCGGCTCGGCACAAGTCATCAGTTCTCTGAAAGGTGCAGAGTCCACCACTTGGAAAGGGAGGGACTGCAGCACCAGCAACTTGGGCAGGAGCACATTCAGCTTATGCGCCGTTCGATGAGTGCACATATACTGTTGTCTCTTGGCAATCGCTTCAGTGATCGATTGCTGACAGAATAACTGACAAGCAGTAGGAGGACCAGGAGCATTAGGGCCAGCAGATGATGGGAGGGACATACAGCTCCCTTCAGTCAGTCAGTGAGCGAATCGAAGTTGACTAAGTGGAATTTAATCTAAATTTCAGGAAAAATTCAATTCGCACCGAAGCCGAATTTCCTCACGCTTCAAAGCAACAAATTGCATTTTTTCGTAAAATGGCTGCTGCACGTGTGAGGACATGGAGAAAGGATCTCTGGGAAGGTGGGATCACCCATAAGGCCATGCATGCAGCCAATCAGCAGCCAGCCAGCCCTGTGATGTCACAGCCCTATACATTTATTTTTGAAAAAATTCACTCTCTAGTCTGAATACCATATGGAAAGTTAAATAGCTAGAAAATCCTGTGCTAATTAATTTCTTAATATATTTTCATAGTGGTCAGGGCTCCATTTTTCTGGTGCAGAATTTCAAGTCCCTTACATATAAAAGTAGTAAAAAAATTCTTGCAGCCATCATTTGAAGGGGTTTACTGGCTTATTTAACATAATAATAAAACAGTATAGATAGAGTAGCATTTGACTCCCCTAGTGGCATATGGAGGCAATCAGAATGTTGTCATGTAAAGTGATATTTGTGTAAGGCGCTTACGGTAGTACAGTGAAGAGCCCTAGGAAATCAGGGAATAAGCGTAATCGGTTGTGGTGTGCCAAAACCGAGGATGAGGTAGGCCTGAGAAAGAAGAGGGCCTACCCAAGGAAAAAGACATGGAAGAAATTAGTGTGAATGAGTGGAGTGGTGGGAGGGTCAAAGCTCAGACCTCAGACGGTGCAGGAGTCAGGTAAAGGGGGTGCCCTAAATAGGCTGGAGGCGGACCACAGCCCCTCCCACAAATCCAGGCAAAATGCCTAAACACTTGTGTAAGGCGCTTACGGTAGTACAGTGAAGAGCCCTAGGAAATCAGGGAATAAGCGTAGTAGGTTGTGGTGTGCCGAAACCGAGGATGAGGTAGGCCTGAGAAAGAAGAGGGCAAAAATGAAATAACTAGTGTTGAGCGCGAATATTCGAATTGCTCATTTTTTTCTCGAATATCGCAATTTCGAGATTTTGTGAATATTTAGAATATCGTTCTATATATTTGCAAAATCGAATATTCTTTTTTTTATTTTTTATTGTTATATTTTTTTCTTTCCCACTTCCCTAAAGTTGTTCTTACCTGTCCTTTGGATTCCTGGCTTCCTGGCTGCTCCAGTCAGTGGCGTTTTCAACTTACTGCTATATTCCATATTAGCTAAATTACAATCTAATCTATATGTGTATTTTACGAAATTTCGCAATATTGCTCTAACTTCGTCTTTTAGAATACTCGTAATATTGCTCTAACTTCGTCTTTCAGAATATTACGAATATTCTAAAAGACGAAGTTAGAGCAATATTAAGAACATACGCAAAAGTCGAAATTGCGATGCGAGTAATATAACACGAAATAATCGCATGAAGATTTCAACTTAGCACAGCTATATTCCATATTAGGCTAGAATATGGAATATAGCAGTGCTAAATTGAAATCTTCATGCGATTATTTCGTTATATTACTCGAATTGCAATTTCGACTTTTGCGTATGTTCTTAATATTGCTCTAACTTCGTCTTTTAGAATATTCGTAATATTCTGAAAGACGAAGTTAGAGCAATATTACGAATATTCTAAAAGACGAAGTTAGAGCAATATTACGAAATTTCGTAAAATACACATAGATTGTATTTAAGCTAATATACTGCTATAGTAATATTTTTTAATAGTGTACATATTTTACAAAACGTAAGTTCAGAAGAGGCAAAAAAAATTAGAGGAAAAAAAAGGGATTATAGCACTATATTAGCTAAATTACAATCTATATGTGTATTTTACGAAATTTCGTAATATTGCTCTAACTTCTTCTTTTAGAATATTCGTAATATTCTAAGAGACGAAGTTAGAGCAATATTACGAAATTTCGTAAAATACACATATTAGCCTAGCCATAGTCAATTAGCATAGGAACGTTGCCTTATACTATCAAGATAAATAATCGCAATACGCGAAAAATAAATCGCATATTATTCGCGATAATTGGAATAATTGTGAATATTTGATTTTGACGAATATAACACGAATATTCATTCGAATATTCGCAAAATATCGCGAAATCGAATATGGCACCTCCCGCTCATCACTAGAAATAACCAGTTTATTGTAGTCAAATATACATGAATAGCTCAACCCGACATGTTTTGGAAAGCATCTCTTAACTCTCGTGTCGGATTGGGGATCTAACGCGAGTAAGCGGATGACTTCCAGCGCCCCAATTTCTTGATGACATGAGTAGGGATGTTGGCACTGGAGGCAGTGGATGCGGCTCCAATGCGAAAGGAGTGCCCTGAGTAGTTGGCTGCGTTGAGGCCCAGTTGTGTGAGGGATGACCTGACATGGGTCATGAAGGTGGTGGTGGTGAGTACCAAACCATGTAGTTGAAGTAGCGGTTGAGAGGGTAGAAACTTGTGACGTAGTTTGTAAGCATCCAGAACCCTGACTGGACACCATCTGTTGTGCGTAGGGTAATATGAAATATTCATGGGTGAGTGCTGACTGCTCTTGGAGTGAGGTAAGGTCAGGATGTAATGATCCATTTGTTTCGCCAAGTGGGAGACAAGAAGACAAGGTGTGGCTTGGGTCGTGGAGGTTGTGGTGAATTCCCCGGGCCTCAGGAATCCGTAGAAGGCCAAGTAAATTGCTGTTTTGATGATGAGTTGGTATCTGCTTCAAAAGGCTTGGTGTCTAGTAAGTCAGATAATGCCTTGAAAATGTGATTGTTAATGGGTAGCCTCTGGGCTGGCCGTGCAGGTTCCGTCTTCTGAATACCTCTGAGTATGGTTTTGATCTGGTGCGAGGCCATGAAACTGATGTTGTTGGGGTGTATGATTAGCATATGATGTTGAATGCCGGTGAGATATAGTTTGATGGTGTTGTATGACATTTTGAGTTTAAGGTGGCAGAAAGAAGCAAACCCCAGAAGAGAAGTCATGACAAATGGGTGCACGATGTTGTGTTCCAACAGGAACCTGTTGAATAGTGTGAACGCTCTGTTGTATGTCCTGTGTGTGTTGTCTGATAGTGCCAGTCTGGACAATGTCTGGCTATGCCGCATGATGACTTCTAATCCAGAATGAGCTGTTGAAATGATGGGGCGATGGAGGCCGTGGGCGTCGCTGACGGGAGAGCCTGATGAAATGCCTGAAATTTGAAGCGAGACAGATTGTCAGCTGCCGTATTGCACATCCCCGGGACATGGAAGCAGTGTAAGAAGAAATTATTGCAAGCTGCCAACCAAGTAAGTCTCCGCAGGAACCTCATGATTGTGAGGGATTTGGAACGACCTTTGTTGATGATCTGGCAGGTCGCCTGGTTGTCTGTATAGCATCGGACCGACATGTTTGTCCATAAATGACCCCACGCCACGGCAGCTGTCACGATGGGATAGATCTCGAAAAGAGCTGAGGTAGTGGAAAATCCTTCCAAATCCCGGACTGCAGAAGGCCAGCTACCCCACAGCCAATCGTTCCCAAAAATGGCCGCGAAGCCTGTGGTAGATGCCGCATCTGACCAGATAGAGGGGGAAGAGTCCGATAGCTGAGGGAGGAACATTCTCCTGCCATTCCAGGTGGACAGAAATCTCTTCCACATACCCAGATCTGCCGTAGCGTGGGCATCCAGGGACAACCTGTGCGAGTCGTGTAGGAAAAGAGGGAAGAGGTGCAGAAGCCGTGAGATAAACGAGCGACCCTGGGGTATGATGCGCATGGCAAAGTTCAGGGAACCCAGCAGGGACTGTAGTTCTTTGCGGTTGCAGGTGCCAAGTTGACCTGGATCTTTCCGGATGGCAAACTGGCTTGCATTGAGGCTGAATCCAACTGAATGCCCAAGAAGGTGATGACCGTGTCCGGCCCCTCTGTTTTCTTGGTGGAGATGGGTACCCCAAGTTCCTTGAACAGCTTGATGGTGGCTCTGAGGCTGGAGGGGGGGAGGTGTTTTCCTCCACGAGTAGAAAATCATCAAGGTAATACCATCGGGCATCTTGCTACGTTTAAAAGCAACCAACATAGTGCTTCCGCAAATGTGTCAAAAATGGCCGGGCTACTCTTGGATCCGAAAGTCAACCGGGAGAAAAAATAATAGTCTCCGGACCACTTGATGCCGTGAAGGTGCAACAGTGAAGGGTGAATCGGTAGCATTTTGAACGCGTTGGCGATGTCGGTTTTGCTGAGCCATGCTCCGACCCCTGCTTGCATGATGGCGGTGATGACGTGATCTATGGTGGTGTATTGCAGTGAGAATTCCTCCGAGGGAATGAGGGAGTTGAGACTGGGGTTGGCTGAACCGTGTGGCGCCGACAAGTCGATGATTAGCCTCTGTTTCTGGGAAGATTTCCCAGTGACGAGGCCAATGGGGTTGGTGCGCCATGTGGCGAATGGGGGGGTTTTGAAAGGTCCTAGCACGAAGCCCTCTGTTACTTCCTGGATTATGAGGGCGTCAATTGCAGTGGGGTTGTTTTGGGCGGATAGAAGATTGGGACATTCCAGGGTGCCAGTTGGCATGTGCAGGATGCCCGTGTGGAAGTCTTGTGTCAACCCTGAAACGAGGAAATTCGTGAGATGCCTGGATGGGTGCTGTGACATGAACGCGATAAAAACTGGCATATTAATGGTCGTTAGATATGGCTTTGCAAACATTTTATTTGGACACATGGATTTGGCATGTGCCCGGAAACATTTGGTACATACATGCAACAATCTACACCCGCTGTAATTGCAGGACCCCTCATTGAAATAGTTGCAAATCTGGGACTTGCCCAGAAACTTGATTGGCTGTCCCGGGCTGATTTTTCCATAACCCCAGAGGGGCCGGCCGCTTGAGAGAGGGCCTGTCTGTCCGCCGCGTTTGGGCAGAAATTGGTGGTGTGGGCCGTGGAGGAGAAGTATGCACAGGCTGGTGTCCTCAGGCCTGCGAAGTGCCGGCAAAATATGACAGTGTCGATCCTTGCCCAGTTGGAGCGGACTCCGTACTGGGAGAAAGCCCCCGCCACTTTCGCCGAAAAAGATCTATGGTAATCATAGAAAGCTGACCCTCCATATTTGTTGCCCAGGTCCACCAGTTTGTACATGTAGAGGTCGAATTCCTCCCTTCTGTTGGGGTAGACCGCACAGATAACATCCCTATAGATGCCAAAAGGCAAAACAAATTCGGGAATAGTCAGTTTCCTATTAAGGCGGGCATCCCTGGACTTGACCACAACCGAAACATCGTCGCAGGCATAGGTTTTGTTCTCGACCACATCCTGGGAGGCAATCAGAAGGGAGGCCAGGTTTACATCCTTACCTTCCAGAATATCCCTTTTTAAGTGCTCCGGTATCATGTGCGCCGGGCTGACTTCTTGGTCATCCAGGTTAACGGATAGCGTGATCACTGGCAATCTGGATGGTGCCGGTGACGCTGCCGGTGGTGGCCCTGCCAAGGAGAGGGTCGTGGTGACCGACTCCAGCCTCTCCAACCTGACGTTGACCTTGGACATGGATGTCATTAAAGAGGGCAGCATGGCGTGTATATCCCCAGTGCTGGACTCGCTAGGTCCTTCCCCTGCCTCCGCGTTATTGGTTGACGTGCGCAGTAGCCGGAAAAGCTCCGCTTTCCTTGCCGTGGCGGGGAAGGGAATATGCCGTCTCCTTAACTCCGTCGTTATGCGCGGAATTGGCCAGGATCTGATGGATGCTGGACTGGCTAGACCGTCTCCCTGGGTTGAAGTGATGGATCTAGCAGGGGTGCCAGGTAGGAAGAAGTTCTCTATCCCTTCCAGAGACATGCTAAAACAGAACAGTTGATTAGTGTTGGGAAACACAGGATCATGCTGGCGAGCTAGCTATGCCGGACGGCGAAACAATTATACTAGCATGGTGACAAATGAGGCCCTGCTAATTGCCAAGCGGCTTGAGAGGCTCTATCTATGAGTTGGCGCGAGGGGTTAATGAGGCCACTTGTCGTGGTGGCAGGAGTGTGAGGCCTCTCGGTGACTGTAAGACAGGACTAGGGGAAGGGAGTGACAGGTGAGGCCCTCTCTATGCAACATGCGAGGCGGCTTACTAACGAGTGGCTCGATGGGCGGCTGCCTCCGAACGTTTGAGGCGGGGGGTTGGCCTCGCGGGACCACTAACTGATGGCGAAGCCAAGAGGGGGTAACCTAGTGGGATTATAGAGCCCCTAAAGCCAGCACGCTGACCCTAACGGGATAATCTGAAATGTAAGGAAAACAATAGTTTATGAGCAGGTGTACGTACCTGGTAGCAAGAAAAAGATTCACTGGACACACGTGCAGCGCAAATATGTTTAAGCTTGACCGCCTAAAAGGGGGGAAAGGGGGGTAGACAGAAAGTAGTATGACGAGAGTGGACTGTGGTATGAACGTTAGCATGACCTGAGAGGATCATGACGTGAGCAGCAGTGGTGCCACGGCTGTGCGGATGGCGTGCGAAATGAGGCCCGTGACGTGGCGGAATTATTTGCGGAACGTGTGATCAGCGGACTGTATGGCTTTTTTTTTTTTTTTTTTTTTGACGTGCGGCCATGGACTATATGGCAGGTTTTCTCCTTCCTTATTTCTTTATGTGTTTTAAAATAAATGTTTATTTTGTTTTATTTTTTTTGGAACGTGTGACCAAGGACTATATGGCGGGTTTTCTCCTTTCTTTGTTTCTATATTTATTTAAAACATTTTTTTTTTTTGGACCATGGGGCACGCGGGTGATGTGGCGGGTTTCTGTTATGTTGGGTGCTGTGACCTGGTGGTGGTGGGGTGTTGATGTGGAGGGGATGTAGAGGGCAACAGGCTGGATGCCCCCCCCCCCCGGACTGCGCTGCCTGTGTGGGAGGGGCAGGAAGCTGAACGCCTGGGCCCGAGTTCCGTTGGTCAGGCAGGAGGCCGGGCAGACCTGCGGCGGCCCCCCGCATCAGCCGCACCAGCGGACGGCCGTCCGACAAATTTTAGCCCGTCACAAATTTTAGCCCGTCACCGTAGGCCAGACTGTGGCCATGGGACTGAGGGATATCAGCTCTGAGATGACTCTAGTATGTACTGAACTGGTGGCCCCACAAGATATGTTGCCCGGGAGATCCCTTATTGTCTTCAGGATTGGAGGAGTCGAACCAGCACTTCCTGTCGCCAAGGTGTATTTGGACTGGGGCGCCAGTCGAGGAATGAGGGAGGTGGGGGTATCCTCAAATATCCCTGACAGTGTTTTACTGGGGACAGACTTGTGGCAGCTTGTTTCTAGTGATGGCCCTGCGGTTCGCCCGGCGGTCGGTTCGCGGCAATCTTTGCGCATTCGCAATCCACCGAACATGCGAACATATGGTGATGTCCACGCGCCATATTCTTTTGCATTGCGCCAAACTTTGACCCATGACACATCCATCAGGTGGGACAGGACAGCCAATTGAGACGTTTTAGCACATGAACACACCCAACCCTATAACAGAACCTGATCTGGCATCCACTTTATATTATATGTTTTACCAGTGTAGGGAGAGGTTGCATTTTGGAGCAGGGACAGGCAGTTAGGAGCTTAGGGACACCAAACGCTAGTTAATAGGGCCACAAAAGTCCTTTTAAGGACTGGTAACTAGAGTTGAGCGAACACCTGGATGTTCGGGTTTGAGAAGTTCGGCCGAACTTCCCGGAAATGTTCAGGTTCGGGATCCGAACCCGACCCGAACTTCGTCCCGAACCCGAACCCCATTGAAATCAATGGGGACCCGAACTTTTCGGCACTAAAAAGGCTGTAAAACAGCCCAGGAAAGGGCTAGAGGGCTGCAAAAGGCAGCAAAATGTAGTTAAATCCCCTGCAAACAAATGTGGATAGGGAAATGAATAAAAATAAAAATAAAATAAATAAAAATTAACCAATATCAATTGGAGAGAGGTCCCATAGCAGAGAATCAGGCTTCATGTCACCCACCACTGGTACAGGCCACTGTCAGATAATTAGACCTCGGCACCCAGACAGAGGAGAGAGGTCCCATTGCAGAGAATCAGGCTTCATTTCATAGCAGAGAATCAGGCTTCACGTCACCCACCACTGGAACTGTCATGCCTCACTCTGACGCTGTACGGAGGTCGGCCAGGATTGCAGCACAAGTTTAGTGGTTGCTTTGGAGCCGTGCTGGATCCGCCTCTCATCCGGTGCACTGGGTGGGGTCATTAGTTTAAATAGCACACCGCCCAGTGTCCTGAGCAGATTATACTGTTCATTCTGTCTGGGAAGCTTGGAGAGAAGGTTGGCTGTCTGTTCCTGCTCTCTGAGATAAGTGTCATTGTTAGTTTGGTTGTTTGTGTCTTCTTGTCCATCCAGGTTCTGTGCGAGCAGACTGCTCCTATCTCCCCACTTCACCATCTTAGGGAATTCAGGGTTTTTGCTAGCCCAGGCTGGAGGACACTAGCACACCTAAATTTAAGGTCTACTGTGGGCTGAGCAGTGCAGGGAAAGAGGTCAGGGATTAGCTAGGAGGTGACCCTTCCCCTGTCTCTCGTCCAGAGCCTGGTTGGTGTGTTATCTTTGGTACTAGTGTACGTCTGCCGTGACAGGAACAGGCCATTGTCAGATATTTTGGCCCTGGCACCCAGACAGAGGAGAGAGGTCCCATTGCAGAGAATCAAGCTTCATGTCATAGCAGAGAATCAGGCTTCACGTCACCCACCACTGGAACAGGCCATTGTCAGATATTTAGGCCCCGGCACCCAGACAGAGGAGAGAGGTCCCATAGCAGAGAATCAGGTTTCATGTCATAGCAGAGAATCAGGCTTCATGTCATAGCAAAGAATCAGGCTTCACGTCACCCACCACTGGAACAGGCCATTGTCAGATATTTTGGCCCTGGCTCCCAGACAGAGGAGAGAGGTCCCATTGCAGAGAATCAGGCTTCATGTCACCCAACACTGGAACAGGCCACTGTCAGATATTTTGGCCCTGGAACCCAGACAGAGGAGAGAGGTCCCATAGCAGAGATTCAAGCTTCATGTCATAGCAGAGAATCAGGCTTCACGTCACCCAAAACTGGAACAGTCCATTGTCAGATATTCAGGCCCGGCACCCAGACAGATGAGAGAGGTCCCATAGCAGAGATTCAGGCTTCATGTCAGCAGAGAATCAGGCTTCATGTCATAGCAGAGAATCAGGCTTCACGTCACCCACCACTGGAACAGGCCATTGTCAGATATTTAGGCCCCGGCACCCAGACAGAGAAGAGAGGTCCCATAGCAGAGATTCAGACTTCATGTCATAGCAGAGAATCAGGCTTCATGTCATAGCAGAGAATCAGGCTTCATGTCATAGCAGAGAATCAGGCTTCACGTCACCCACCACTGGAACAGGCCATTGTCAGATATTTAGGCCCCGGCACCCAGACAGAGGAGAGAGGTCCCATAGCAGAGATTCAGGCTTCATGTCAGCAGAGAATCAGGCTTCATGTCAGCAGAGAATCAGGCTTCATGTCAGCAGAGAATCAGGCTTCATGTCAGCAGAGAATCAGGCTTCATGTCAGCAGAGAATCAGGCTTCATGTCATAGCAGAGAATCAGGCTTCACGTCACCCACCACTGGAACAGGCCATTGTCAGATATTTAGGCCCCGGCACCCAGACAGAGGAGAGAGGTCCCATAGCAGAGATTCAGGCTTCATGTCAGCAGAGAATCAGGCTTCATGTCATAGCAGAGAATCAGGCTTCACGTCACCCAAAACTGGAACAGTCCATTGTCAGATATTTAGGCCCCGGGTCCCAGACAGAGGAGAGAGGTCCCATAGCAGAGATTTAGGCTTCATGTCAGCAGAGAATCAGGCTTCATGTCATAGCAGAGAATCAGGCTTCACGTCACCCACCACTGGAACAGGCCATTGTCAGATATTTAGGCCCCGGCACCCAGACAGAGGAGAGAGGTCCCATAGCAGAGATTCAGGCTTCATGTCATAGCAGAGAATCAGGCTTCACGTCACCCAAAACTGGAACAGTCCATTGTCAGATATTTAGGCCCCGGCACCCAGACAGAGGAGAGAGGTCCCATAGCAGAGAATCAGGCTTCATGTCATAGCAGAGAATCAGGCTTCATGTCATAACAGAAAATCAGGCTTCACGTCACCCACCACTGGAACAGGCCATTGTCAGATATTTAGGCCCCGGCACCCAGACAGAGGAGAGAGGTCCTATAGCAGAGATTCAGGCTTCATGTCAGCAGAGAATCAGGCTTCACGTCACCCAAAACTGGAACAGTCCATTGTCAGATATTTAGGCCCCGGCACCCAGACAGAGGAGAGAGGTCCCATAGCAGAGATTCAGGCTTCATGTCATAGCAGAGAATCATGCTTCATGTCACCCAACACTGGAACAGGCCACTGTCAGATATTTTTAGGCCCCGGCACCCAGACAGAGGAGAGGTTCATTCAACTTTGGGTTGCTCCGCAATATAATGGTAAAATGAAAATAAAAAGAGGATTGAATGAGGAAGTGCCCTGGAGTACAATAATATATGGTTAAGAGGAGTTAGTTATAAATGTCTAATCTGCACAAGGGATGGACAGGTCCTGTGGGATCCATGCCTGGTTCATTTTTATGAACGTCAGCTTGTCCACATTGGCTGTAGACAGGCGGCTGCGTTTGTCTGTAATGACACCCCCTGCCGTGCTGAATACACGTTCAGACAAAACGCTGGCCGCCGGGCAGGCCAGCACCTCCAAGGCATAAAAGGCTAGCTCTGGCCACGTGGACAATTTGGAGACCCAGAAGTTGAATGGGGCCGAACCATCAGTCAGTACGTGGAGGGGTGTGCACACATACTGTTCCACCATGTTAGTGAAATGTTGCCTCCTGCTAACACATTCCGTATCAGGTGGTGGTGCAGTTAGCTGTGGCGTGTTGACAAAACTTTTCCACATCTCTGCCATGCTAACCCTGCCCTCAGAGGAGCTGGCTGTGACACAGCTGCGTTGGCGACCTCTTGCTCCTCCTCTGCCTTCGCCTTGGGCTTCCACTTGTTCCCCTGTGACATTTGGGAATGCTCTCAGTAGCGCGTCTACCAACGTGCGCTTGTACTCGCGCATCTTCCTATCACGCTCCAGTGCAGGAAGTAAGGTGGGCACATTGTCTTTGTACCGTGGATCCAGCAGGGTGGCAACCCAGTAGTCCGCACACGTTAAAATGTGGGCAACTCTGCTGTCATTGCGCAGGCACTGCAGCATGTAGTCGCTCATGTGTGCCAGGCTGCCCAGAGGTAAGGACAAGCTGTCCTCTGTAGGAGGCGTATCGTCATCGTCCTGCGTTTCCCCCCAGCCACGCACCAGTGATGGGCCCGAGCTGCGTTGGGTGCCACCCCACTGTGAACATGCTTCATCCTCATCCTCCTCCACCTCCTCCTCATCCTCGTCCTCCAGTAGTGGGCCCTGGCTGGCCACATTTGTACCTGGCCTCTGCTGTTGCAAAAAACCTCCCTCTGAGTCATTTTGAAGAGACTGGCCTAAAAGTGCTAAAAATGACCCCTCTTCCTCCTCCTCCTCCCGAGCCACCTCCTCTTCCATCATCGCCCTAAGTGTTTTCTCAAGGAGACATAGAAGTGGTATTGTAACGCTGATAACGGCGTCATCGCCACTGGCCATGTTGGTGGAGTACTCGAAACAGCGCAACAGGGCACACAGGTCTCGCATGGAGGCCCATTCATTGGTGGTGAAGTGGTGCTGTTCCGCAGTGCGACTGACCCGTGCGTGCTGCAGCTGAAACTCCACTATGGCCTGCTGCTGCTCGCACAGTCTGTCCAGCATGTGCAAGGTGGAGTTCCACCTGGTGGGCACGTCGCATATGAGGCGGTGAGCGGGAAGGCCGAAGTTACGCTGTAGCGCAGACAGGCGAGCAGCGGCAGGATGTGAACGCCGGAAGCGCGAACAGACGGCCCGCACTTTATGCAGCAGCTCTGACATGTCGGGGTAGTTGTGAATGAACTTCTGCACCACCAAATTCAGCACATGCGCCAGGCAAGGGATGTGCGTCAAACCGGCTAGTCCCAGAGCTGCAACGAGATTTCGCCCATTATCGCACACCACCAGGCCGGGCTTGAGGCTCACCGGCAGCAACCACTCGTCGGTCTGTTGTTCTATACCCCGCCACAACTCCTGTGCGGTGTGGGGCCTGTCCCCCAAACATATGAGTTTCAGAATGGCCTGCTGACGTTTACCCCGGGCTGTGCTGAAGTTGGTGGTGAAGGTGTGTGGCTGACTGGATGAGCAGGTGGAAGAAGAGGAGGAGGAAGCCGAGTAGGAGGAGGAGGCAACAGGAGGCAAAGAATGTTGCCCTGCGATCCTTGGCGGCGGAAGGACGTGCGCCAAACAGCTCTCCGCCTGGGGCCCAGCCGCCACTACATTTACCCAGTGTGCAGTTAGGGAGATATAGCGTCCCTGGCCGTGCTTACTGGTCCACGTATCTGTGGTTAGGTGGACCTTGCCACAGATGGCGTTGCGCAGTGCACACTTGATTTTATCGGATACTTGGTTGTGCAGGGAAGGCACGGCTCTCTTGGAGAAGTAGTGCCGGCTGGGAACAACATACTGTGGGACAGCAAGCGACATGAGCTGTTTGAAGCTGTCTGTGTCCACCAGCCTGAATGACAGCATTTCATAGGCCAGTAGTTTAGAAATGCTGGCATTCAGGGCCAGGGATCGAGGGTGGCTAGGTGGGAATTTATGCTTTCTCTCAAATGTTTGTGAGATGGAGAGCTGAACGCTGGCGTGTGACATGGTTGAGATGCTTGGTGACGGAGGTGGTGGTGTTGGTGGTACATCCCCTGTTTGCTGGGCGGCAGGTGCCAACGTTCCTCCAGAGGCGGAGGAAGAGGCCGAGGCGGCGGCAGCAGCAGAAGAGGCCGAGGCGGCAGCAGCAGAAGAGGTAGCAGGGGGAGCCTGAGTGACTTCCTTGTTTTAAGGTGTTTACTCCACTGCAGTTCATGCTTTGCATGCAGGTGCCTGGTCATGCAGGTTGTGCTAAGGTTCAGAACGTTAATGCCTCGCTTCAGGCTCTGATGGCACAGCGTGCAAACCACTCGGGTCTTGTCGTCAGCACATTGTTTGAAGAAGTGCCATGCCAGGGAACTCCTTGAAGCTGCCTTTGGGGTGCTCGGTCCCAGATGGCGGCGGTCAGTAGCAGGCGGAGTCTCTTGGCGGCGGGTGTTCTGCTTTTGCCCACTGCTCCCTCTTTTGCTACGCTGTTGGCTCGGTCTCACCACTGCCTCTTCCTCCGAACTGTGAAAGTCAGTGGCACGACCTTCATTCCATGTGGGGTCTAGGACCTCATCGTCCCCTGCATCGTCTTCCACCCAGTCTTCCTCCCTGACCTCCTGTTCAGTCTGCACACTGCAGAAAGAAGCAGCAGTTGGCACCTGTGTTTCGTCATCATCAGAGACGTGCTGAGGTGGTATTCCCATGTCCTCATCATCAGGAAACATAAGTGGTTGTGCGTCAGTGCATTCTATGTCTTCCACCGCTGGGGAAGGGCTAGGTGGATGCCCTTGGGAAACCCTGCCAGCAGAGTCTTCAAACAGCATAAGAGACTGCTGCATAACTTGAGGCTCAGACAGTTTCCCTGATATGCATAGGGGTGATGTGACAGACTGATGGGCTTGGTTTTCAGGCGCCATCTGTGCGCTTTCTGCAGAAGACTGGGTGGGAGATAATGTGAACGTGCTGGATCCACTGTCGGCCACCCAATTGACTAATGCCTGTACCTGCTCAGGCCTTACCATCCTTAGAACGGCATTGGGCCCCACCAAATATCGCTGTAAATTCTGGCGGCTACTGGGACCTGAGGTAGTTGGTACACTAGGACGTGTGGCTGTGGCAGAACGGCCACGTCCTCTCCCAGCACCAGAGGGTCCACTAACACCACCACGACCATGTCCGCGTCCCTTACTAGATGTTTTCCTCATTGTTACCGTTCACCACAATAAGAAAAAAATTATTTGGCCCAATGTATTGAATTCAAATTCAGGCCTTTTTTTACAGACACCTAACACTATCTGGCTATCTATTTAGGTACCGTATTACACTAATACAGGCACAGCAGTAACGACAGATTTAGCTGAATATAAATTGTAGGCCTAGTATTGGATGGCGCTGGATGACAGGTATACGTTTACGGACAGAATTAGACTTGGAAATGCACGGTAGCGTGTGAAGTTATTGAGAATGACCCTATCCGCACCTTCAATCTAATATACCCTTTTATGGATAGATTTAAAGTAGGCCTGATACAGCAGAAACCACTGATTTAGGGAATTGCTAAGTTGGGAATTGTATTTCAACCCAGAATAAAAACTGTGGTTTGGCGGACACTAAATGAATTGACCAGCCTCAGCAATAAACACTGATTTAGCTGAATATAAATTTTAGGCCTAGTATTTAGGCGCTGGATGACAGGTATACGTTTACGGACAGAATTAGACTTGGAAATGCACGGTAGCGTGTGAAGTTATTGAGGATGACACTATCCGCACCTTCAATCTAATATACCCTTTTATGGATAGATTTAAAGTAGGCCTGATACAGCAGAAACCACTAATTTAAGGAATTGCTAAGTTGGGAATTGTATTTCAACCCAGAACAAAAATATATCCTTTGCCAGACAGCAGACAGTATTACAATTGGCTAGCCACAGCTAAAACACCAGATTTAGGGTACTGCTATTTTGGCAATTGTATTTCACCCCTCAATAAAATAGCAAGCACAGCCAAGCCCCTGATGTAGGATATAGCAAAAAAAAAATAACCACACTATTGATGGTTAAATGGACTTGGTGGCAGCTTGTGCTGGCGCACCACAAGACACAAAATGGCCGCCGATCACCCCAGAAGAAAGTGACTGAAAAACGCTCTGGGCAGCCTAAAAACAGTGAGCAATTAAATAGCAGCAGTTCAATGATCCACAGCTGTAGATCGATCACTGAATTAAGTGTTTTTGATCAGTTAATCAGCCTAATCTCGCCCCCAACAGCAGCTGCATCCTCTCCCTACACTGATCAGAGCAGAGTGACGTGCGGCGCTACGTGACTCCAGCTTAAATAGAGGCTGGGTCACATGCTGCACTGGCCAATTACAGCCATGCCAATAGTAGGCATGGCTGTGACGGCCTCTTGGGGCAAGTAGTATGACGCTTGTTGAATGGCTGCTTTGCAGCCTTTCAAAAAGCGCCAAGAAAGCGACGAACACCGAACCCGGACTTTTACGAAAATGTTCAGGTTCGGGTCCGTGTCACGGACACCCCTATACAGTTCGGGTTCGCTCATCCCTACAGCCTGCCGGATCCGTCCTGCCGTTAGTGACCGTGTGCCCCCGGACTGCCGCTCCGTCCCCATTGACTATAATGGAGGCGGGGGCAGAGTTCCAGTGAGGCACGGCAGCGTATGGCGAGAAGCTGCCGGAATAAAACGACATGCCCGACATTTATTCCGGCAGCCTCTCGCCTTGCACTGCCGTGCCTCACCGGAACTCCACCCCCATTATAGCCAATGGGGACTGAACGGCAGTCCGGAGGCACAGGGTCACTAGCGGCAGGACGGATCCAACAGGCTGTTCACCCGACGGAACAGCCTGCCGGAGGTCCGTGCCGCTAGGGTGAAAGTAGCCTAAGCAGCAATGTTTAATGTCAAGCAGCCCCTGCAATAGCAAATAACATTTTAAGGCAGTGGCGGATCCAGGGGGGGGCAATGGGGCAATTGCCCCCCCCCCCCGAGCTGGCGGCGGGCGGCGGCGGCTGGGCACAGGGAGATGAGCGCTTCCATTGTGGAAGCGCTCATCTCCAATAATCTGTATCGCCGTCCTCAGGACAGCGATACAGATGCCTGCCTGTGCTGCGGCAGGGAAGGGAGAGGCGTGTCCCTTTCCCTTCCTCTGATAGGCTGCCGGCCTAGTGCCTGCAGCCTATCAGAGGCCGGCGCAGGCGGCGTGATGACGTCATCACGCCGCCTGAGCCATACAGCGTGGGACACAGGCCTGAAGAGGCCTGCATCGCATCGCTGACATGGAGGTAAGTATGTGTGTTTTTTTTTTTCTTCATTATATACAATGCTTTTACTGGCACCTGGGGGGGGGGGGGGGGCTATTACTGGCAAAGGGGGGGGGGCTATTACTGGCAAAGGGGGGGCTATTACTAGCAAAGGGGGGCTATTACTGGCAAAGGGGGGGCTATTACTGGCAAAGGGGGGCTATTACTGGCAAAGGGGGGGTCTCTTATTACTGGCAAAGGGGGGGCTGTTATTACTGGCCAAGGGGGGCTGTTATTACTGGCCAAGGGGGGCTGTTATTACTGGCAAAGGGGGGCTGTTATTACTGGCAAAGGGGGGCTCTTATTACTGGGGGCTGTTATTACTGGAGGCTCTTATTACTGGCTCAGAGGGGCTGTTATTACTGGCACAGAGGGGCTCTTATTACTGGGGGCTGTTATTACTGGCACAGAGGGGCTCTTATTACTGGGGGCTGTTATTACTGGCACCGGGGGGGCTGTTATTACTGGCACCGGGGGGGCTGTTATTACTGGCACAGGGGGGCTGCTATTACTGGCACAGGGGGGCTATTATTACTGGCACATGATTGGGGGCACTATAGGGACATCTACTGAGGCCACAAAGAAGGGGTATTTTATATGGGCTCTCTGTACAGTACAATTTTATACTGGGACACATTATGGTGGGTACTATGGGGAAGGGGGGAGAGGAGTACTATGGGGTCATCTACGGGGGGCACTAAGAAGGGGTATTTTATACTTGCAATCTATGGGGGACACGGAGGGCATCTACTGGAGCATTTTATACTGGTACATTATGGGGGGCACTAGGAGGAAGGAGGGTGTGGAGGACTATGGGGTCATTTACTAGGGGCACTATATAGGGGGATTTTATACCGGCACATTATGGGGGCACTATGGGGACATTAGCTCAACTGGGGGCATTACAAGGGGGTATTTTTTGCACTGTCACATTATAAGGAGAATTATTACTACTGGGGGGGGGGGGGGCATTATGGTGGGCTTTATTACTCCCCCATGGTATGCAGCACCAGCCTCTCCCTGCTCTGCTATCCCTCTGCCCCTTCTCCAAATACTTATTATGAAATCTTTCTCATTAGGATAAAACACATCAGCTCCGCCGAGCCCCCGGCCAAAGTGTGGAAGTGGCGTCCGAGATCCCGAAGGGCCAAGCCAAGTAACTGTGAGTGTTCATGTGAAATATGTTTGTTATACACATATAGCATACACTGTGTAGTCTGTTCTATAAGCACCATTGTTTTGTGGCGGCGGACAGAAAATAATCTGAAAGTGCCCCTCCCGAGACCAGGCTCTGGATCCGCCACTGTTTTAGGCCTCATGCACACGACCGTTGTGTGCATCCGTGGCCGTTGTGCCGTTTTCCGTTTTTTTTCGCGGACCCATTGACTTTCAATGGGTCCGTGGAAAAATCGGAAAATGCACCGTTTTGCAGCCGAGGCCGTGATCCGTGTATCCTGTCCGTCAAAAAAATATGACCTGTCCTATTTTTTTGACGGACAACGGTTCACGGACCCATTCAAGTCAATGGGTCCGTGAAAGAACACGGATGCACACAAGATTGGCATCCGTGTCCGTGATCCGTGGCCGTAGGTTGCTTTCATACAGACGGATCCGAAGATCCGTCTGCATAAAAGCTTTTTCTGATCTAAGTTTTCACTTTGTGAAAACTCATTTCCGACAGTATATTCTAACACAGAAGCGTTCTCATGGTGATGGGGACGCTTCTAGTTAGAATACACTGCAAACTTTGTACAAGACTGCCCCCTGCTGCCTGGCACCACCCGATCTCTTACAGGGGGATATGATAGCACAATTAACCCCTTCAGGTGCGGCACCTAAAGGGGTTAATTGTACTATCATATTCCCCTGTAAGAGATCAGGGCTGCCAGGCAGCAGGGGGCAGACCCCCCCCCCCCCAGTTTGAATATCATTGGTGGCACAGTGTGCGCCCACCATCGCCCCCCCCCCCCCCTTCCTCCCTCTATAGTTAAAAATCGTTGGTGGCACAGTGTGCGCCCACCATCGGCCCCTCCTCTCTCTATAGTAGTAACAACCATTGGTGGCAGTGTGCGGCGATCGCTCGCTGGCAGGCTGGAGATCCGAATTTCTTAACCCCTAACAGGTATATTAGACGCCGTGTTCATAATAGCGTCTAATATACCTCCTACCTGGTCCTCTGGTGGTCCCTTTTGTTAGGATCGACCACCAGAGGACACAGGTAGGTCAGTAAAGTCGCACCAAACACTACACTACACTACACCCCCCCCCCCCCCGGTCACTTATTAACCCTTTATGAACCCCTGATCACCCATAATCACCCCATATAAACTCCCTGATCACTCCCCTGTCATTGATCAATTGATCACCCCCCTGTCATTGATCACCCCCCTGTCAGGCTCCGTTCAGACGTCCGTATGATTTTTACGGATCCACGGATACATGGATCGGATCCGCAAAACGCATACGGACGTCTGAATGGAGCCTTACAGGGGGGTGATCAATGACAGGTGGGTGATCACCCATATACACTCCCTGATCACCCCCCTGTCATTGATCACCCCCTGTCATTGATCACCCTCTGTAAGGCTCCATTCAGACGTCCGCATGTGTTTTGTGGATCCGATCCATGTATCCATGGATCCGTAAAAATCATGCGGACATCTGAATGAACCCCTGATCACCCATAATCACCCCATATAAACTCCCTGATCAACCCCTGTCATTGATCACCCCCCTGTCATTGATCACCCCCCTGTAAGGCTCCATTCAGACGTCCGCATGATTTTTACGGATCCATGGATACATGGATCGGATCCGCAAAACACATGCGGACGTCTGAATGGAGCCTTACAGGGGGGGTGATTAATGACAAGCGGGTGATCACCCATATACACTCCCTGATCACCCCCCTGTCATTGATCACCCCCTGTCATTGATCACCCCCCTGTAAGGCTCCATTCAGACGTCCGCATGTGTTTTGTGGATCCGATCCATGTATCCATGGATCCTAAAAAATCATGCGGACATCTGAATGGAGCCTTACAGGGGGGGTGATCAGTGACAGGGGGGTGATCACCTTGATCACCCCCTGTCATTGATAACCCCCCTGTAAGGCTCCATTCAGACGTCCGCATGTGTTTTGTGGATCCGATCCATGTATCCATGGATCCGTAAAAATCATGCGGACGTCTGAATGGAGCCTTACAGGGGGGGTGATCAGTGACAGGGGGGTGATCACCCTGATCACCCCCTGTCATTGATCACCCCCCTGTAAGGCTCCATTCAGACGTCCGCATGTGTTTTATAGATCCGATCCATGTATCCATGGATCCGTAAAAATCATGCGGACGTCTGAATGGAGCCTTACAGGGGGGGTGATCAGTGACAGGCGGGTGATCACCCTGATCACCCCCTGTCATTGATCACCCCCCTGTAAGGCTCCATTCAGACGTCCGCATGTGTTTTGTGGATCCGATCCATGTATCCATGGATCCGTAAAAATCATGCGGACATCTGAATGGAGCCTTACAGGGGGGGTGATCAGTGATAGGGGGGTGATCACCCTGATCACCCCCTGTCATTGATCACCCCCCTGTAAGGCTCCATTCAGATGTCCGCATGTGTTTTGTGGATCCGATCCATGTATCCATGGATCCGTAAAAATCATGCGGACGTCTGAATGGAGCCTTACAGGGGGGGTGATAAGTGACAGGGGGGTGATCACCCTGATCACCCCCTGTCATTGATAACCCCTCTGTAAGGCTCCATTCAGATGTCCGCATGTGTTTTGTGGATCCGATCCATGTATCCATGGATCCGTAAAAATCATGCAGACGTCTGAATGGAGCCTTACAGGGGGGGTGATCAGTGACAGGGGGGTGATCAGGGAGTCTATATGGGTGAGCACCCCCCTGTCATTGATCACCCCCCTGTCATTGATCACCCCCCTGTAAGGCTCCATTCAGACGTCCGCATGTGTTTTGCAGATCCGATCCATGGATCCGTAAAAATTATACGGACGTCTGAATGGAGCCTTACCAGGGGGGTGATCAATGACAGGGGGGTGATCAGGGAGTCTATATGGGTGATCACCCCCCTGTCATTGATCACCCCCCTGTCATTGATCACCCCCTGTAAGGCTCCATTCAGACATTTTTTTGGCCCAAGTTAGCGGAAATTTTTTGTTTGTTTTTGTTTTTTCTTACAAAGTCTCATATTCCACTAACTTGTGTCAAAAAATAAAATCTCACATGAACTCGCCATACCCCTCACGGAATCCAAATGTGTAAACATTTTTAGACATTTATATTCCAGACTTCTTCTCACGCTTTAGGGCCCCTAAAAAGCCAGGGCAGTATAAATACCCCACATGTGACCCCATTTCGGAAAGAAGACACCCCAAGGTATTCCGTGAGGGGCATATTGAGTCCATGAAAGATTGAAATTTTTGTCCTAAGTTAGCGGAAAGTGAGACTTTGTGAGAAAAAAACAAAAAAAAATCAATATCCGCTAACTTATGCAAAAAAATAAAAATTTCTAGGAACTCGCCAGGCCCCTCATTGAATACCTTGGGGTGTCTTCTTTCCAAAGTGGGGTCACATGTGGGGTATTTATACTGCCCTGGCTTTTTAGGGGCCCTAAAGTGTGAGAAGAAGTCTGGGATCCAAATGTCTAAAAATGCCCTCCTAAAAGGAATTTGGGCCCCTTTGCGCATCTAGGCTGCAAAAAAGTGTCACACATGTGGTATCGCCGTACTCAGGAGAAGTTGGGCAATGTGTTTTGGGGTGTCATTTTACATATACCCATGCTGGGTGAGAAAAATATCTTGGTCAAATGCCAACTTTGTATAAAAAAATGGGAAAAGTTATCTTTTGCCAAGATATTTCTCTCACCCAGCATGGGTATATGTAAAATGACACCCCAAAACACATTCCCCAACTTCTCCTGAGTACGGCGATACCAGATGTGTGACACTTTTTTGCAGCCAAGGTGGGCAAAGGGGCACATATTCCAAAGTGCACCTTTCGGATTTCACAGGCCATTTTTTACACATTTTGATTGCAAGGTACTTCTTACACATTTGGGCCCCTAAATTGCCAGGGCAGTATAACTATGCCACAAGTGACCCCATTTCGGAAAGAAGACACCCCAAGGTATTCCGTGAGGGGCATGGCGAGTTCCTAGAATTTTTTATTTTTTGTCACAAGTTAGCGGAAAATGATGATTTTTCTTTTTTTTTCTTTTTTCCTTTCAAAGTCTCATATTCCACTAACTTGCGACAAAAAATAAAAAAATCTAGGAACTCGCCGTGCCCCTCACGGAATACCTTGGGGTGTCTTCTTTCCAAAATGGGGTCACTTGTGGGGTAGTTATACTGCCCTGGCAATTTAGGGGCCCAAATGTGTGAGAAGAACTTTGCAATCGAAATGTGTAAAAAATGACCGGTGAAATCCGAAAGGTGCACTTTGGAATATGTGCCCCTTTGCCCACCTTGGCTGCAAAAAAGTGTCACACATGTATTATCGCCGTACTCAGGAGAAGTTGGGGAATGTGTTTTGTGGTGTCATTTTACATATACCCATGCTGGGTGAGAGAAATATCTTGGCAAAAGACAACTTTTCCAATTTTTTTATACAAAGTTGGCATTTGACCAAGATATTTTTCTCACCCAGCATGGGTATATGTAAAATGACACCCCAAAACACATTCCCCAACTTCTCCTGAGTACGGCGATACCAGATGTGTGACACTTTTTTGCAGCCAAGGTAGGCAAAGGGGCACATATTCCAAAGTGCACCTTTCGGATTTCACCGGTCATTTTTTACACATTTCGATTGCAAAGTTCTTCTCACACATTTGGGCCCCTAAATTGCCAGGGCAGTATAACTACCGCACAAGTGACCCCATTTTGGAAAGAAGACACCCCAAGGTATTCCGTGAGGGGCATGGCGAGTTCCTAGAATTTTTTATTTTTTGTCGCAAGTTAGTGGAATATGAGACTTTGTAAGAAAAAAATAAAAATAAAAATCATCATCATTTTCCGCTAACTTGTGACAAAAAATAAAAAGTTCTATGAACTCACTATGCCCATCAGCGAATACCTTAGGGTGTCTACTTTACGAAATGGGGTCATTTGTGGGGTTTTTCTACTGTCTGGGCATTGTAGAACCTCAGGAATCATGACAGGTGCTCAGAAAGTCAGAGCTGCTTCAAAAAGCGGAAATTCACATTTTTGTACCATAGTTTGTAAACGCTATAAATTTTACCCAAACCATTTTTTTTTTTTGCCCAAACATTTTTTTTTTATCAAAGACATGTAGAACTATAAAGTTAGCGAAAAATTTATATATGGATGTCGTTTTTTTTGCAAAATTTTACAGCTGAAAGTGAAAAATGTCATTTTTTAGCAAAAAAATCGTTACATTTCGATTAATAACAAAAAAAGTAAAAATGTCAGCAGCAATAAAATACCACCCAATGAAAGCTCTATTAGTGAGAAGAAAAGGAGGTAAAATTCATTTGGGTGGTAAGTTGCATGACCGAGCGATAAATGGTGAAAGGAGTGTAGTGCCGAAGTGTAAAAAGTGCTCTGGTCATGAAGGGGGTTTCAGCTAGCGGGGCTGAAGTGGTTAAGTATGGGATTCAATTGGGGGCTTTACATTTAAAACAGGAAATAGGAATTCTGAAGAGGGTTCAAAGGTGGACAACTAGATTATTAAATGGGATGGAAGGTCTCTCTTAGGCCTCTTGCACACAAATGTATTTTCATTCCGTTCCGTTTTTTTGTGAACCATTTATTTCAATTGGTCTGCAAAAAAACGGAAGGTACTCCGTTTCCATATTTCTGTTCCGCAAAAAAATGGAACATGTCTTATTATTGTCCGCAGCTGTTCCGTTCCGCAAAATACGGAATGCACGCGGATGTCATCCGTATTTTTTGCAGATCCGTTTTTTGCAGATTGCAAAATACATACGGTCGTGTGCAAGAGGCCTTATAATGAGAGGCCTGAAAAATTAGGCTAGTTCAACTTTAAAAAAGACACCTTAGAAGGGATCTAATTTGTGGAGGAAAGGAGATTAGACATCAGTACTAGAGATGAGCGAAGTTTTAAAAATTTCCATTCGGTCGCTTTGTCAAATTTTTCAAAAATATTCGCTTCAATCCAAATTAATTTATCACAAAGCACATTAAATCGGGTCTATTGCAGCCTGCAGTTAAACTTTAGGGAGAATCTATCCTCGTGCACATCACTGTGCAGTGCAGCAACATGCATAGCTAGTCCTTTATGTTAGAAAAAACTGTTAGGCTACTTTCACACTAGCGTTTTTGCTGGATCCGGCAGGGTTTAACAAAAATGCTTCCGTTACTGATAATACAGCCATCTGCATCCATTATAAATGGATCCGGTTGTATTATCTTTAACATACCCAAGACGGATCCATCATGAACTCCATTGAAAGTAAATGGGTGACGAATCCGCTTTCTATTGTGTCAGATTGTGTCAGAGAAAACGGATCCGTCCCCATTGACTTGCTGCGGTTTGCTCTCCAGTATGAGAACCGAACGGAATGCATTTTGGAGCATTCCGTTCTGTTCAGTTATGTTTTGTCCCCATTGACGATGAATGGGGACAAAATGGAAGCAAATTTCTTCGGGTATTGAGACCCTATGATGGATCTCAATACTGTAAAATATTAACGCTAGTGTGAAAGTAGCCTTAGGCCCCTTTCACACGGGCGAGAATTCCACGTGGGTGCAATGCGTGAGGTGAACACATTTAACCATGGAGTCTAGGTAGACGTTGTAGAATGTCATGTCAGCCGTTGTCTGGGTCATCTCTTGCAATTTGTCCTGTAAGAACTTGTTGGAGAGCCCCACTATGAACTGATCTCGTAGTAGCCGGTCCACTTCCTGGAAGGCTCCCATGGCCTCTGGGTCTCACCGCTGTATTTCATTTAGCGTCTCCTGTAGGGCATTGGAGTACTGTATCAGGGTCTCACCCTCTCGCTGTGGTCGGTTAAAGAAGTGGCTCCATAACTGGAATACTTTAGCACGCCCCCCCTGGGCTCTCTCCAGCAGGGAGAATATTTTCTCTAGGGTGTCTCTCTCAGATTCGGTCCTTACCATCACTGTCCATCTGATGTCACCCTCTAGAGCCCCCAACACAACCTGGGCCCGGGGGTCAGGTTACACATTTTAAATGCACTTTGCACCCCTTCAGTCCAGTCCTGCAACGTCATGTTTTTTACTGTCAAATTTTGGCAGATGACGCAACAGCGCCCCCACGGGGATGTACCCTTCTGAGGTGGGCATGTCGGGGGGCAAGTAAGTTGGCCTTGCACTGGCGCACCCTGTACTGGGTCCTGGACTGGTGCCATTGGCGCCTGGGGAAGATCTCCAGGCCCATTCCTGTCCATAATGGTCGCTGTATCCCGCCAAAGTCATGAACAAGGAAAACAACTCCACCTGCAGCTTTTGCCAAAACAGAATTCTACTTAAACTTGGTAATGAACTCAACCACAAATCCTGGAAACATACAATAAATTTACATACACTCAGTCCGAAGGCTGAGACCCTTGTGCTGCACAGCGCCCTCGGTTGGATACAGGAGGAAAGCATGGAAAGCTTCACTTAGCTGCAGCTCTGGACACTGAGGGATGCTCTCAAACCTGGATGCTGTCGGATCCTCTGCTGACACAGTTCCCCAGTCTCAGCTCCCTCTAAGATAGATGCTTCCTTTGTCTTCCTCTCCAGGACCTGTGTTACTCCACCTCTCATGAATATGGAAATATATGCAGTCTGTAGCTGTGTTTAGAAAACAGCGGCATCTTGTGGCCAAACAGCAGAATATCAGTCCAGATCATTTAATTTAACATATACAGTGTTCAGGCAAGGAGAGTTGTTTCCCCATCTCACATGACTAGTGATTTGTAAAGTAGCAGGACTATGTTCTTATCACTGGCATCTATGCCCCTTTTGAGGCAACCCACTATGTTATTGGCCTTGGCAGCAGCTTCCTGACACTGGTTTCTGCAGCTTAGTTTTCAGTTCACTAACATTCCTAGGTCCTTTTCCATGTCAGTGTTACCCAGTGTTTTACCATTTAGTATGTACTGGTGACTTGCATTAGTCCTTCCCATGTGCATTTGTCAGTGTTAAACCTCATCTGCCACTTCTCTGCCCAAGCCTCTAATCTATTCAGATCCCTCTGTAGCAGTATACTGTCCTCTTCCGTGTTAATTACTTTACACAGTTTAGTGTCATCTGCAAAAATTTATATTTTACTGTGCAAGCCTTCTATAAATATATATTGACGAGAATAGGGCCCAATACTGACCCTTGAGGTATCCCACTAGTGACAGTGACCCAATCTGAGTGTGTACCGTTAATAACCACCCTCTGTTTTCTATCACTGAGCCAGTTACTTACCCACATACAGACATTTTCCCCCAGTCCAAGCATTCTCATTTTATATACTAACCTTTTATGTCAAATGCTTTAGAGAAGTCCAAATATACGACATCCATTGATTCGCCGCAGTCAAGTCTAGAACTTACCTCCTCATAGAAACTGATTAAATTAGTCTGACATGACCGATCCCTCACAAAGCCATGCTGATATGGCGTTATTTGCTTATTTTCATTGAGGTACTCCAAGATAGCATCTCTCAGAAAACCTTCAAACAGTTTACCCACTATCTTAGGCTACTTTCACACTGGCATTTTGGCTTTCCGTTTGTGAGATCCGTTGAGGGCTGTCACAAGCTGTCCAAAACGGATCAGTTTTGCCCTCATGCATTCTGAATGGAAAAGAATCCGCTGAGAATGCATCAGTTTGCCTCCGTTCCGTCTCCATTCCTCTTTGGTCGTCTGACGAAACTGAGCCAAACGGATCTGTTCTGACACACAATGTAAGTCAATGGGGACGGATCCATTTTCTATGACACAATTTGGCACAATAGAAAACTGATCTGTCCTCTATTGACTTTCATTGGTGTTAAAGATAATACAAACGGATCCGTTCTGTGTTGTATTATCTGAACGGATCCGTCTGTGCAGATCCATGACTGATCCGCACCAAACGCTGGTGTGAATGTAGCCTTAAACTTCCAGGCTCTGTTTTTGGACCCTTTTTGAATATTGCCAATAGTGATGAGTGGCATCGGCAATATTCGAAATATTGAACATTTTTTGCATAATATTCTTAATGAATTAGCGAATTCTAGAATTTGGGAGCTTGTAATTATTTTCTCGATTGCGCAAATCGGCACTAATGATGCTCATATTTTTTTGTGCAATACATGCAACTTCAAATTTTATCAGGTCTGAGTAGATATTACTGATTGGTGCACTAAGTATTGTTGTGACATCACAGCACTATGTCTGTAGCATGTATGTATGGACAGCAGAGAAACAGCAATTCCTATCACACTACACTGGAACCTATCAGCTACACTACGTGTATATCACTATCTAACCTACACTGACTATCTCCCACTAACTATCTGTATTATATATATGAGCTAACTATCTATCTAATGTAATTAGATAAGGAATAGGATCCAGATGAAAGCACGGAGCACAGCAATGTCACTGCTTTCTCTCTCAGAACTGCAAAAAAAACAGCAAAAATGGCTGCTGAGTCTCTTATATAGTAAGGGGGAGGCAACTTTCCTATTGGTTGCTAGGGATGTTACTAAGCTCTGAAAAAAAAAAAAAAATCCGCAGCACTCCTCCATTGATGAAAAAATCCGGTCTTTTATTAAACCAGCAGCATAACTACAGCGACGTTTTGACCACCTCTGGTCTTTATCAAGCAGTGAAATCACAATAAAGAGTGTGCCTGGTTCCGGAACATTTTTCAAAGTTTGGACATATTTCCCAGTTAAGGTCCCAGGTGATTGACGGTCTACAACCCCGACGGGGTGGAAATCGAGTACTTTTACTTAAAAAAACTTAAATGGATCCACAGATTGGACACCTTGGGACCTAAGGGACTCAACAGCGATTTTAATTTGAGCATTTTCACTTAGTGATTTAATCCCTGGTTCCGTCTCTCTCCCTCTGTATAGACACTCTATATGATATTGATAGGGAAACGCGTCGAGCAAAAGTAACTACTGTAGTGACATATATGCAGACTGACTCTCGCTTTGATATCCAGAGCCTTATAGGGTACTCCTCTGAAGGTGGAGATCTGTGTAGGGTCTGTGGGCCAATATACACAGTGCTATCTGAGATCAACCTTGGATCATTGTATTCACTTGTGTCATTATCCGGGTGCCCCCTCCAAATTGTCATAGTGGTTCTTTAGGTAGGTTGAGATTGATTAATTAGCTCGGCCGAGAAATTCACAGACAGATGCAGGTGGACTGATTTGTCTGAGGAGATCTAAATTGACCACCCCCAGTAGTTTATTTTATACGTATCTCATTAAAGGAGTTAACAAAATACTGAAGATGTTTACAGTTGTTATGATTGGTCAGTACAAGTTATATAATCATACGTAATACATATTGGCAATAAGAATATTGCATAACAGAGTAATACATCATTGTGCCAGGGTCCAAAAGGGAGTAAAAGAACATATTTCCACATTTAGTGTGGACATATCCTAATGTTGGCTCATCAATATCCACAGTTCTTAGAATTTTGAGTACAAAGTCATAAGGTTTAGTTGACAATGGTCTAACAAACCATTTGCACAATAACCTACAAAATCTCCCCAAAACTCCTTTTCCTGAAGCTATTTCAGAGACGCCATACTCCCCCTTATGCTTACAGACTGCTGTCTCTAGCTATTCATAAATGACCTTAGTCCGAGTAAATCTGTTCAGTGGAATATATGATAAAGGTTATACTGTTTTTTACAGTGTATATAGCAGTTTATAGTGAGATGTATTAATATCTATATAATTCTGGATATACTCTAAAGCACCTCAATGTGATCACTCTGACACTTGTCAACTAGTGTATATGCTCCTAAACATAAAGGAGGTTGTATTCAGTTACATACATTTGGGATTGACTATCCCGGCACTAGATCCAACATTACATAACCCTCAAGGGTTCACAGCCCTGTTATGTGGAGTGTGTATTACGCTCCTGTTGATCATTAGAGGAATTACACCAACAATTCCATACTCCTAAATATAAAGGAGTTTCAGTGATAGGGTGTCTGTAGGAATCAGCATAATATAGTCTGAGACATTCCAATTCACCTCATCAAGCCTATTTGTTTGGAGATTTTTATAGTATTCAATAAACTGTTTTTAGCGTACCTTATATAGGCAGTAAACATACAGTGGAAGCTAAGACAAGGTTGAGGATGAGGAGGCAGAGAAGAACATTGGCGCATAATTACAATGCAGAGGCGGCATTACCATCTCTTGGCCAAGTTGCTGGTGTACCTGTGGGCTGTAAAGGACATATATTGTCCTTGGCCATAGTTACAGCTCCACACGTCAGCACTGCCATGAACTTTACCAGACACCGACAGGCTCAAGGACTGACCCACCTTCTATTCAACATACGCGTGCAGGGCTGGTATAGATTTTTAGAAACGTTGTGAAGGCGTGAGACTCTTCATCTTGGCTCAACACAAGCTATTAGTTCTCTGAAATGTTCAGAGTCCACAATATGGACAGGGAGAGAATGCAGTACAAGCAACTTTGCCAGGTGCATGTTCAGCTTCTGTGCTAATGGATGAGTACACGCATACTGTTTTCTCTTTGCAATCGCCGCAGTGATCGATTGCTGGTGAAACACATGATGAGGAGGAGGAGCATCAGGAGCAATAGACAAAGGGAAGGAACGACAGCTATCTTCTGCCAAGGGTGAGGAGCACTGACTGCTGGAGTAGGCGTGCGGGCCGCTGGGAGATGCAGCAGTTATTGCGCCAAGCTGTACCACTACATTAGTGCCACAGTTTTCGCAGCCCATTTTATGGTGATGTTCCATGTGTTGAAGCATTAGCACCTTGACCACGCTTCACCTTCTTCCTAGATATCCTGTATGCTGCCATGCTAACATCCTCCAGAGACTTGATAAATTCCCAAGGATGGCATTTTATCTCCACCACTCCGTGCTGACTGCCTGCCGCTGCCTTTATGAATCCGTGCACCGCTAGTTGTTTCCAGACAGGGAGGCTCCTGAGTAGCACACGGTCTACCCTAGGTGTGTTTGGTTTCAGATTTTCCACTGCTTTCGCCCTGTTGCCTCATCTGCATGCTGCCACCCTACTGCTGTCTCATGGGCCTGCTGCTACCCTCAACCCCTTATCATGATGATGATGATGCTCCCTCTTCACCCTGCTCCCACAAGCGACCTGCTATATCATCATCCACTTATGTTACCCTCACCAGTCTCATGGCCATGTCCCTGACTGCTCGCAACATGTGCTCCCACCCAACTGCCATCATTACTAGTTGCATGCCTAAGGCAGGCCATAGTGGACCTGTCCTCCAAGTCTATGCTGACCTGTAGCTGTTGACTGTCCTCACTAAGCTCGTCCTCACTGAAAAGCAGAGCAGAGCCAACTTCTCGCATAACTTCCCAGGCATAAGATGCAGCAAAAGGAAGAGGTAGTTGCAGAACAGGTGAGGGCACAGAGGTTGTTCCTGGGCCAGGCCAACTGAGCATGGTGTCAGGGGAACCCACGGATTACTGGCTGTTTGTATCTGTTGTCATCTGAGATGATGTTGAAGAGTGAGTCAACCATTCCAGTACAGCTGGATTGTTGGTCAAAACAATACCGCTGGATGACAAAGTCAGCTCTGACCTGTTGCTGTGGCTGCTGCTACCACGATCCCTTCTTCTGCTGCTACTTGTGCCGGATAAAGCAGCATTTTTACCATTGCCCATTACTTTCGAGGGCCCAGGCAACTATATATTGGCCATAGTGTACAATAACTGAATCAGTAATGTAACAGATGAAGTATGAATGGTGCAGCAGATAGATTAGAAAAGTGCACCTATATATTACACCGCCTGTTGACAATAAGTCTGATGCACCGTACGTCTATGTATAACTGAAGGGATTAATTATTAATGGTGCAGCAGATTAACTAGGTACACGCACATATTAGACAAGCTGCTGAGACTAATTCTGAGGTGCAGTCAGTCTATGCATAACAGAAGAGATTAAGAATGAATGGCACAGCAGTGGAACAAGATGCACAGGGCGATTACACTGAGCCTGCACTGTCCCTGCAGTCTCCCTATGCTCTACCTACGGTGTCTGAAAACTCTCCCTGCACTGTCCCTATCCAATATTCTACAATTAAAGCTTTGTTAAACTCTGTCTCTAGCACTTAGCACATCTGTCCCTATGCTCAGTTCACTGTAAAATGGCGGGGAGCAGGCGGGATTAGGCTTTTTATAGGGCTGTGACAAGACAGGGGATTGCTATCTGCTGATTGGCTGACTACACAGCATTATGGGTCATATCTCCTTCCCAGGCATCTTACTTTCACTTTGTAAGATGTGTATCCACCATTTTGGGAAAAAATCAATTCATTACAATGAAGAAAGAGGAAAATCATATTCATTGCAAATCAATGTTTTCCTGAAATTGGGATTGAATTCAATTTGTTTCACTTTGATTTGCTTAACACTAATCAAGGGATTATTTACAGTTAGAGCAGTCAAACTTTTAAATGTCCTAAACTAAGAGGTAGCAATGACAGATACTATGTCTGTATTTTAAAAAGGTAATAAAAAATAAGAAATAATAAAAGGTAATGATGATGACATGATCTTTTTAAATGAAAAAGATATAAACCATGGATAACAAGCTATACTTAGTGTTGAATTTGTATATCTAGACAGAGATGATAACATAATTGCAGTACAAAATTGATGAGAATACATTAATACTAAAAATAAAAGATTATGGTGGGCAATGCTGAAATCAGAACAAAATAAATAAAAATTTTAAAGTTTGGATGGCAATTGAAAATCTTACTTGAAATGTGCAATCAGGTATCCAAAGAAAATCATCTACTCCACACAATGTAATAGATTCCAGTGAGTTACTCACAGATGTATTGAATCAGAATCAATTGAAGATCTTCTGAGTATTTATTCTACAGCCCATTCTGTTCAGTTGAGCAAAGCTTCTCTTGCAGGTCCCAGCCAACACAGGTATTTGTGCCTCATGGTCCTGGATTATATAGAGTCGGAGTCCAGCAGAGTTAAAGTATCACTGCGATCAGTGGGGGATTAATTAGAGGAAGCCGAAAATGTGGGGAATGTTCTCTACACTGGTATGTATGGTGTGTATGGTATATTGTCACAGCTGCCTGTTATAGAACTATCCTGTATATTACATGTTCTCTATGCCCAGAGATCAATATTTCAGTACACATGGAGGTGCCCCTGATACATGCTCAGATATTGTGCTCTAAGAGATGAGTACATTTTTGTTTGTTTGATTAATTAAGAATATTGCTAGAAATACTATGCAGTACAGTATAGTAGCCATAGATGGCAAAAGGTTAGAGATAGGCAAATTCATTTTAGGTCCGATTTCTGAATCGATTCTACCCCAATAAGAAGTTCTCCAATTGGCCTGCTCTCTGAAGTCCCTTATGACTCATATTTCTTTCTTTCTCTCTTTTCTTTTTCTTTTCTCTTTTTCTTTTTTTTTATTTCTCCCCAACCACCTTAAAGCTCTTTATGGCAATGACAGCAAAGGTACATAATGTCAGAGTGACACTGACATAAATAGCTATGGGTAAATGCATGGCTGACGGTGTTAACAAGCACACTGTTTAAAAACACACTGGGGGACATTTATCAAGCCCTATACACCACAATTGTGGCATAAAAAAGTCGCACATTAAGGCGCACGACATCTGTAATTGGCTGCTGCTGGTGCTGCTGCGACTCCTGCTACTTGCTGTGACTTAGTGGGAGTGGAGAGGGTATGTACTCTCGTGGCCTAAAACAAAAAATTGCTAGGCACATTTCAGAGAATTTCCCTTTAAGACACGTAAAAATGTCCCCTGATTAAGACACATATTTTTTGTTAGAATTTTTGTCATTAATCCCCCTCTAGTATGTCACTGTCCATGTTGTGGGACTATTTGTAGACTTCTACTAAGTATTTGGTGGCTGAAAAAATGAGCAGAAGGTTTTTCAGGTTCGCCTGCCATTAAAGTGAGTGGGGCCCGCCGTGAACTTGCAGCTCGCGAACATTTGTTGCGGCTCGCGAATCCGTGTGCAAACGGATAACATTTGTTTCCGGATCCGGATGCGGATCCGTCTGAGAAATACATTGAAATACTGGATCCATCTCTCCGGTATCATCTGGGAAAACGGATCCGATATTTATTTTTTTCACATTTTTAAAGATCTGCGCATGCGCAGACCGGAAAACCGGATCCTTTTTTCCGGAACACTTGGTACCGGATCTGGCATTTATACATTTTAATGGAAATTAATGCCGGATCCGGCATTCCAGCAAGTGTCCCGGAGAAAATACCATTCAGAATGCATTAGGATAAAACTGAAGTGTTTTTTCCGGTATTGAGCCCCTAGGACTGAACTCAATAGCGAAAATCTTTAACGCTAGTGTGAAAGTACAGTTATAAAAGTAGTTTTTTAGGCAGCTATTCATTCTTAGGAATGGTGTTTTCCTAGAGAAGAGTTCTATATTGACTTGCTTGGCTGCAGCATACACCAATCAGGTCTTCATTCTAGCCTAACTTGCTAGGAACTCCCTACTTCTCTAGCCAGGGGAAGATGGGACCAGTCCATTACCCAGGAACTGTAACCAAGAATTCCAGCTTAACTATTTCTTCCCATATATAGCCTTTCTGTATCACATAAATGTGCATAAATTACAATTAGCATACCAGTAAACATTTTATAGTAGTGAACCTGAGTATAATAGCATTAATCCAGTAGGTCACTGCAATAAGTAATAGGACAAAACTTGTCTGTTATCATGCAGTAATATGTGATTTTTATTTTGAATCTGCCACCAGTTTGCACACAGATACAGTCCTGATGAAAAGTTTAAGACTGCTTGAAAAATGGCAAAAAATCATATTTAGCATGGCTGGATCTCAACAAGGTCCCAAGTAGGGCTTTAACATGCAACAAGAAGAAATGGGAGTGAGACAAAACATTTTTTGAGCATTCAATTTAATGAAAACAACAAATAAACTGAAACAGGCTGTTTTTCAGCTGATCAAAAGTTTAGGACCACACCTCCCAAAAAAACCTAAACCCCCCAAAACAGAAATCCAACTTCCAAACATGAACTCAGCAATGAGTAGCTCTGCCGTTATTGTTTATCACTTCAAAAATTTGTTTCGGCATGCTTGATGCAAGCGTTTCCATGAGATCAGTGGGAAAATTTCTCCAAGTGGTGAAGACGGCCACACGAAGGCCATCTACTGTCTGGAACTGTTGTCCATTTTTGTAAACTTCCCTTGCCATCCATCCCCAAAGGGTCTCAATTGGATTTTGATCAGGGGAACACGCAGGATGGGCCAAAAGAGTGATGTTATTCTCCAGGAAGAAGTCCCTTGTCCTGCGGGCATTGTGTACTGTAGCGTTGTCCTGTTGAAAAACCCAGTCGCTACCACACAGACGAGGGCGCTCAGTCATGAGGAATGCTCTCTGCAACATCTGGACATAGCCAGTGGCCGTTTGACACCCTGTACTTCCTGAAGCTCCATTTTTCCACTGAAGGAAAAAGCACCCCAGACCATTATGACGCCCCCTCCACTGTGGCGCGTAGAAAACATCTCAGGTGGGATCTGCTTGTCATGCCAGTAATGTTGGAAACCATCAGGACTATCAAGGTTAAATTTTTTCTCATAGAACTTTCTTCCACTTTTGAATGTCCCATGTTTGATGTTCTCTTGCAAAGTCCAAACGAGTAGTTCTATGGCGTCCAAGGAGACGAGGTCTTTGAAGAAGTTTTTTGTTTCTGAAGCCCTTCAGTCTCAGATGCCGTCTGATGGTTATAGGGCTGCAGTCCGCACCAGTAAGGGCCTTAATTTGGGTCGAGGATCGTCCAGTGTCTTGACAGACAGCCAATTGGATCCTCCGGCTCAGTGCTGAAGAAAATATTTTGGGTCTTCCACTTGACTTTTTAGTTCCATAACCCTCAGGATCATTTAAGGGTCTCTCACCTCAGCACCGATGGTGCGCTGTGAGAGACCCTGCTTATGCAGTTCAACAACCCGACCACGTTCAAAAAAGGGAGAGTTTTTTTTTGCGTTTGCCATCGTGTGACTACCTTCTTTGCACAGATTTGGCCTTTTAAAGGCATGTGGTCCTAAAATTTGGATCAGCTGAAAAACAGCCTGTTTCAGTTCAGTTTAATCGTTATTTTCAATTAATTGAATGCTTAAAAAATGTTTTGTCTCATGCTCATTTCTTCTTGTTGCATGTTGAAGCTCTACTTGGAACCTTGTTAAATATGATTTTTTGCCATTTTTGAAGTGGTCTTAAACTTTTAATCAGGACTGTAGTCACATTATCCAGTGCCCAGACCCCAACCTGTAAGCCTGAAACATTGTTGAAATAATTCTAAGTGCAAACTGTTAGTGGATTAAAATTTAAATTCACATATTAATGCATGATAATGATCGAGTACTGTCCTATTACTTATCTTTATTAAATGGACATATAAGACCTTTTAGCAGAAGAGGTCACTAGGGATGTGCAACTGAAGTGCAAATATGAATATGTCTCTGATCATTTGGAATCCATTGGTTCTGATAAAATTATTCTCACCTCTGAATTGAAGACTGTTTGGCTTGAATAGTTAAACTGTATCCTTGTTATTTGTCTTAACTGTTCATTTGAGACCTTGTATATTTCTGTTGGATGAAATAAAACAATGAAACTGGTCTGGAAATGTTTGTGCAAGGGTTTGTTCATTCTACCTGATGAAAGCTGGACTGTTTCAGCAAGCCATTCGAGTTCATCTATGAGATAGACGTAGAAAAGGTTTTTTTTCAATCGAGTCTCTGATAGTCTCACTGAACAGGCTCCCCAGCTGATGTGTGTTGCTATCAGATGTTGCTAACTCAATTGGTGATGTAAGTACCTTCATTCAGAATGTAGTTAGGACTCTAGATGAAGTGTGGTTGTAATTATGTAATTAGTAGTTGTCTTTCGTCTAACACCTTATTGTTTGCAAGTTTTGTATTTAGTGATTACATAATTTTGTTAAAAAGGACATATATTTGCCTAATTAACCATATTCTCTTAATAAATGTACTTAATTATTTTACCATTTTTAACCACCTCAGCTCCCCTAGCTTAAACCCCCTTTATGACCAGAACACTTTTTACAATTCTGCACCAGTAACATAGTAACATAGTACATAAGGCCGAAAAAAGACATTTATCCATCCAGTTAGGCCTGTTATCCTGTAAGTTGATCCAGAGGAAGGCAAAAAAAAAAAACCCTGTGAGGTATAAACCAATTTTCCCCACTTTAGGGGAATTAAAAAATCCTTCCCGACTCCAATCAGGCAATCAGAATAACTCCCTGGATCAACAAACCCTCTTTAGAAGCTATAGCCTGTAATATTATTACGCTCCAGAAATACATCCAGGCCCCTTTTGAATTCCTTTATTGTACTCACCATCACCACCTCCTCAGGCAGAGAGTTCCATAGTCTCACTGCTCTTACCATAAAGAATCATTTTCTATGTTTGTGTACAAACCTTCTTTCCTCCAGACGCAGAGGATGTCCCCTCGTCACAGTCACAGTCCTGGGGATAAATAGCTGATGGGATAGATCTCTGTACTGACCCCTGATATATTTATACATATTGATTAGATCTCCCCTCAGTCGTCTTTTTTCTAAAGTGAATAGCCCTAATTTTGATAATCTTTTAGGGTACTGTAGTTGCCCCATTCCAGTTATTACTTTAGATGCCCTCCTCTGGACCTTCTCCAGCTCTGCTATGTCTGCCTTGTTTATAGGAGCCCAGAACTGTACACAGTACTCCATGTGTGGTCTGACTAGCGATTTGTAAAGTGGTAGGACTATGTTCTTATCACAGGAATCTATGCCCCATTCCGATGCAATCCATTATCTTATTGGCCTTGGCAGCAGCTGCCCGACACTGGTTTTTGCAGCTTAGTTTGCTGTTTATTAAAATTCCTAGATCCTTTTCCATGTCAGTGTTACCGAGTGTTTTACCATTTAGTATGTACGGGTGACTTGCATTATTCCTTCCCATGTGCATAACTTTACATTTGTCAGTGTTAAACCTCATCTGCCACTTATCTGCCCAAGCCTCCAATCTATCCAGATCCCTCTGTAGTAGTATACTGTCCTCATCAGTGTAAATTACTATACACAGTCTAGTGTCATCTGCGAAAATTGATACTTTACTATGCAAGCCTTCTACAAGATCATTAATAAATATATTGAAGAGAATAGGGCCAAATACTAACCCCTGAGGTACCCCACTAGTGACAGTGACCCAATCTGAGTGTGTACCGTTAATAACCACCCTCTGTTTTCTATCACTGAGCCAGTTACTTACCCACATACAGATGTTTTCTCCCAGTCCGGGCATTCTCACTTTATATACTAACGTTTTATGTGGTACAGTGTCAAATGCTATGGACACTACACTACTTTCACGGTTTATTGCTCGGTCATACAACTTACCACCCAAATGAATTTTACCTACTTTTCTTCTCACTAATAGAGCTTTCATTTGGTGGTATTTCATTGCTGCTGACATTTTTACTTTTTTTTATATTGATCGAAATTAACCGAAATTTTTGCCAAAAAATGACATTTTTCACTTTCTGTTGTAACATTTTTCAAATAAAACTACATTTCTAAATAAATTGTTCTCTAAATTTATTGTTCTACATGTCTTTGATAAAAAAAAAATGCAATAAGTGTATATTTATTGGTCTGGGAAAAAGTTATAGCATTTACAAACTATGTACAAACTATGGTGCCAAAAAACTTAATTTACACACTTTAACTTTCTGACCACCTGTCATGTTTCCTGAGGTTCTACAATGCCCAGACAGTAAAACACCCCACAAATGACTCCATTTATGAAAGTAGAAACCCTAAGGTATTCGCTGATGGGCATAGTGAGTTCATGGAAGTTTTTATTTTTTGTCACAAGTTAGCGGAAAATTGAACTCAGGTTCAAAAAATAACATTTTACATACCCCTCACCATACCCCTCACGGAATACCTTGGAGTTTTATACTGCCATTGCATTTTAGGGGCCCTAAAGCATGAGAAGTAGTTTGGAATCCAAATGCGTAAAAATGCCCTGTGAAATCCTAAAAGTACTCATTGGAATTTGGGCCCCTTTGCGCACCTAGGCTGCAAAAAAGTGTCACACATGTGGTATTGCCGTACTCAGAAGAAGTAGGGCAATGTGTTTTGGGGTGTATTTCTACATATACCCATGCTGGGTGAGATAAATATCTCTATAAAAGACAACTTTTCCAATTTTTTTACACAAAGTTGTCATTTTACAGAGATATTTTTTCTCACCATGGGTATATGTAAAAAGACACCCCAAAAATCATTGTCCTACTTCTCCTGAGTACGGCGATACCACATGTATGACAATTTTTTGCAGCCTAGGTGCATAAAGGGGCCCAAATTCCAATGAGTATCTTTATTTTTTTGGCACACGTTAGCAGAAAATTATTTTATTTTTTCCTTACAAAGTCTCATATTCCACTAACTTGTGACAAAAAATAAAATTTTACATCAACTCGCCATGCCCCTCACGAAATACCTCAGGGTGTCTTCTTTCCAAAGCGGGGTCATTTGTGGGGTGTTTGTACTGCCCTGGCATTTGAGGGTCTCCACAATCATTATATGTATGGCCAGCATTAGGAGTTTCTGCCATTCTCCTTACATTGAGCATACGGGTAATGAGATTAATTTTTTTCCATTCAGCCTCTGGGCTGAAAGAATAAATAAATGGCACAGATTTCTTCATTCACATTGATCAATGTGGATGAAAAAATCTCTGCCAAAAAATGTGCAAAAAAAAAAAGGAGGGGAAAGGCGTCTGCCAGGACATAGGCGCTCCGCCCAACATCCAAACCCACTATGCCCTGGCAAACCCGATTTCTCCATTCACATCAATCGATGTGGATGATAAATCATTGCCGGAATTTTTTTTAATTTTTTTTTATATACAAAGTGTTTGCCAAAGCATATGAACACCGCCCCTCAGCTCATAAGCCTCGGCAAACGTATCTTTTTTTACTGCAGAGGAGAAATCTCGTCTTGCAGCGCCGCATACACCGACTTTTGTGTAATCTGACAGCAGAGCAATGCTAGAAGGTAAAAAAAAAAAAAAAAAAAACAGGCCGCAATGCAATACATTTATTCACATTAACTTTATATAACATTTGAAACAGAACATTAACTTTTATAAACTTTATTGAACTTTTGGAACATTAACTTTTTTGCTTACCTGTGATTTTTTTTTTTTTACCTTTATAGGACAAACCTCTCCTTCCCCATGGGACAATGTGCAAAGCGCAAATCGCCCAGAGATGTGGCGAAGTACATTATGCACTTTGTCCCAGGTGGAAGGAGGGATTTGCAGCAGCTCTGTGTGAAAGGGCCCTAAGACCTCTGTGTGCCTGTCCTGTGTCAGGCAATCCCTATACTAAGTGTACCTGTGCGTGGTACTTCCGGAAACACTCCCCTAAGCATAGGGCAGGGTGGTCAGGGCAGTCAGGACAGAAATAGCGGGTGTCACGCCTTATTCCATTCCTGCTACAGACACGACATCTTTTTTGGGGTGGCGCTTGGTTTGAGGTACCAGTAACGACATTGGGGAAATGTCGCTCGTGTAGACGGCTCACTACACTGGTGGATGGGGCCACGGAACCTCCTGGATACAGGAGGTTCTTGATGATCTCTTCCTGAAATTTGAGGAAGGATCCTGTTCTCTCAGCCTTACTGTAGAGAACAAAACTATTGTACATAGCCAATTGAATTAGGTATACAGACACCTTCTTATACCAGCGTCTGGTCCAGCGGGAGAGTAAATAAGGAGCCAACATCTGGTCATTGAAGTCCACCCCTCCCACGAGCAAATTATAGTTGTGGACACAGAGGGGCTTTTCAATGACTCCAGTTGCTCGTTCAAGTTTGGATTGTCGTGTCTGCGTGAATGGAGGAGAGCATGTAAACGTCACGCTTGTCTTTCCATTTCACCGCGAGAAGTTCTTTGTTACACAAGGCAGCCCTCTCCCCCCTTGCAAGACGGGTGGTAACGAGCCGTTGAGGGAAGCCCCGGCAACTAGGTCGCGCGGTGCCACAGCAGCCAATCTGTTCTGAGTGTCTTCCCACTGCTCCCCAGGTAGTCAGGGCAACCGACCGGCTCCAGGGTCTGATCTTTACCCTCATAGACACGAAATTTGTGCGTATACAGTCATGTGAAAAAATTAGGACACCCTTTGAAAGCATGTGGTTTTTTGTAACATTTTTAATAAAAGGTTATTTCATCTCCGTTTCAACAATACAGAGAGATTAAAGTAATCCAACTAAACAAAGAAAACTGAAGAAAAGTCTTTTCAAGATCTTCTGTAAATGTCATTCTACAAAAATGCCTATTCTAACTGAGGAAAAAGATAGGACACCCTCACATGTATTCCCTCTTAAATTGGCTCAGATCTCACACAGGTATATCACACCAGGTGCACATAATTAGTAGATCGTTACTCTGCATGTTGAATGAGGCTTGCCCTATTTAAACCTCAGACATTTAGTTTGGTGTGCTCCTGACTGTTGACGTGAGAGTGAGCACCATGGTGAGAGCAAAAGAGCTGTCAGAGGACTTCAGAAAAAAGATTGTAGCAGCCTATGAGTCTGGGAAGGGATTTAAAAAGATCTCAAAAGATTTTGAAATCAGCCATTCCACTGTCCGGAAGATAGTCTACAAGTGGAGGGCTTTCAAAACAACTGCCAACATGCCCTGGACTGGTCGCCCCAGCAAGTTCACCCCAAGAGCAGACCGCAAGATGCTAAAAGAGGTCTCCAAAAACCCTAAAGTGTCATCTCGAGAACTACAGCAGGCTCTGGCTACTGTTGATGTAGAAGTACATGCCTCTACAATCAGAAAGAGACTGTACAAGTTTAACTTGCATGGGAGGTGTGCAAGGAGGAAACCTTTGCTTTCCAAGAGAAACATCGAGGCCAGACTGACATTTGCCAGAGATAAAGTTGACAAAGACCAGGACTTCTGGAATAATGTTCTTTGGACAGATGAGTCCAAAATTGAATTATTTGGACACAACAGCAGAGGACATGTTTGGCGTAAACCAAACACAGCATTCCAAGAAAAGAACCTCATACCAACTGTGAAGCATGGAGGTGGAAGTGTCATGGTTTGGGGCTGCTTTGCTGCAGCAGGACCTGGTCAGCTCACCATCATAGAATCCACGATGAATTCTACTGTGTATCAGAAGGTGCTTGAAGAACATGTGAGACCATCAGTTACAAAATTAAAGCTGAAGCGGAACTGGACCATGCAACATGACAATGACCCAAAACATACTAGTAAATCAACCAAAGATTGGCTGAAAAAGAAGAAATGGAGAGTCCTGGAATGGCCAAGTCAAAGTCCAGATTTGAATCCCATTGAGATGCTGTGGGGTGACTTGAAAAGGGCTGTACGTGCAAGAAACCCCTCAAACATCTCACAGCTGAAAAAGTTCTGCATTGAGGAGTGGGGTAAAATTTCCTCAGACCGATGTCGAAGACTGGTAGATGGCTACAAGAACCGTCTCACTGCAGTTATTTCAGCCAAAGGAGGTAACACTCGCTATTAGGGGCAAGGGTGTCCTATCTTTTTCCTCAGTTAGAATAGGCATTTTTGTAGAATGACATTTACAGAAGATCTTGAAAAGACTTTTCTTCAGTTTTCTTTGTTTAGTTGGATTACTTTAATCTCTCTGTATTGTTGAAACGGAGATGAAATAACCTTTTATTAAAAATGTTACAAAAAACCACATGCTTTCAAAGGGTGTCCTAATTTTTTCACATGACTGTAGCCTGTGGCCCTTTCACAGAGCCTATACAATTTGACCCCATACCGGGCGCGCTTGCTTGGGATGTATTGTTTGAAGCCAAGGCGTCCGGTAAAATGTATTAGGGACTCGTCTATGCAGATGTTTTGCTCAGGGGTATACAAATCTGGAAATTTGGTGTTGAAGTGGTCTATGAGGGGCCGAATTTTGTGGAGCCGGTCAAAAGCTGGGTGGCCTCTGGGACGAGAGGTGCTATTATCACTAAAGTGCAGGAAACGCAGGATGGTCTCAAATCATGTCCTGGATAGAGTTGAGCGAACACCTGGATGTTCGGGTTCGAGAAGTTCGGCCGAACATCCCGGAAATGTTCGGGTTCGGGATCCGAACCCGATCCGAACTTCGTCCCGAACCCGAACCCCATTGAAGTCAATGGGGACCCGAACTTTTCGGCACTAAAAAGGCTGTAAAACAGCCCAGGAAAGAGCTAGAGGGCTGCAAAAGGCAGCAACATGTAGGTAAATCCCCTGCAAACAAATGTGGATAGGGAAATGAATTAAAATAAAAATTAAATAAATAAAAATTAACCAAAATCAATTGGAGAGAGGTTCCATAGCAGAGAATCTGGCTTCCCGTCACCCACCACTGGAACAGTCCATTCTCAGATATTTAGGCCCCGGCACCCAGGCAGAGGAGAGAGGTCCCGTAACAGAGAATCTGTCTTCATGTCAGCAGAGAATTAGTCTGCATGTCATAGCAGAGAATGAGGCTTCACGTCAGCCACCACTGCAACAGTCCATTGGCATATATTTAGGCCCAGCACCCAGGCAGAGGAGGGAGGTCCCGTAACAGAGAATCTGTCTTCATGTCAGCAGAGAATTAGTCTGCATGTCATAGCAGAGAATCAGGCTTCACGTCACCCACCACTGCAACAGTCCATTGGCATATATTTAGGCCCAGCACCCAGGCAGAGGAGGGAGGTCCCGTAACAGAGAATCTGTCTTCATGTCAGCAGAGAATTAGTCTGCATGTCATAGCAGAGAATGAGGCTTCACGTCAGCCACCACTGCAACAGTCCATTGGCATATATTTAGGCCCAGCACACACACAGGCAGAGGAGAGAGGTCCCGTAACAGAGAATCTGTCTTCATGTCAGCAGAGAATTAGTCTGCATGTCATAGCAGAGAATGAGGCTTCACGTCAGCCACCACTGCAACAGTCCATTGGCATATATTTAGGCCCAGCACACACACAGGCAGAGGAGAGAGGTCCCGTAACAGACAATCTGGCTTCATGTCAGCAGAGAATTAGTCTGCATGTCATAGCAGAGAATGAGGCTTCACGTCACCCACCACTGCAACAGTCCATTGGCATATATTTAGGCCCAGCACCCAGGCAGAGGAGGGAGGTCCCGTAACAGAGAATCTGTCTTCATGTCAGCAGAGAATTAGTCTGCATGTCATAGCAGAGAATGAGGCTTCACGTCAGCCACCACTGCAACAGTCCATTGGCATATATTTAGGCCCAGCACCCAGGCAGAGGAGGGAGGTCCCGTAACAGAGAATCTGTCTTCATGTCAGCAGAGAATTAGTCTGCATGTCATAGCAGAGAATGAGGCTTCACGTCAGCCACCACTGCAACAGTCCATTGGCATATATTTAGGCCCAGCACACACACAGGCAGAGGAGAGAGGTCCCGTAACAGAGGATCTGGCTTCATGTCAGCAGAGAATCAGTCTGCATGTCATAGCAGAGAATCAGGCTTCACGTCAGCCACCACTGCAACAGTCCATTGTCATAAATTTAGGCCCAGCACCCAGGCAGAGGAGAGAGGTCCCGTAACAGAGAATCTGGCTTCATGTCAGCAGAGAATCAGTCTTCATATCATAGCAGAGAATCAGGCTTCACGTCACCCACCACTGTAAGAGTCAATTTTCATAAATTTAGGCCCAGAACCCAGGCAGAGGAAAAAGGTCCCGTAACAGACAATCTGGCTTCATGTCAGCAGAGAATCAGTCTTCATATCATAGCAGAGAATCAGGCTTCACGTCACCCACCACTGTAAGAGTAAATTTTCATAAATTTAGGCCCAGAACCCAGGCAGAGGAGAAAGGTCCCGTAACAGACAATCTGGCTTCATGTCAGCAGAGAATCAGTCTTCATATCATAGCAGAGAATCAGGCTTCACGTCACCCACCACTGCAACAGTCCATTGGCATATATTTAGGCCTAGCACACAGGCAGAGCAGAGAGGTCCCGTAACAGACAATCTGGCTTCATGACAGCAGAGAATCAGTCTGCATGTCATAGCAGAGAATCAGGCTTCACGTCAGCCACCACTGCAACAGTCCATTGGCATATATTTAGGCCTAGCACACAGGCAGAGGAGAGAGGTCCCGTAACAGACAATCTGGCTTCATGTCAGCAGAGAATCAGTCTGCATGTCATAGCAGAGAATGAGGCTTCACGTCAGCCACCACTGCAACAGTCCATTGTCATAAATTTAGGCCCAGCACCCAGGCAGAGGAGAGAGGTCCCGTAACAGACAATCTGGCTTCATGTCAGCAGAGAATTAGTCTGCATGTCATAGCAGAGAATCAGGCTTCATGTCAGCCACCACTGCAACAGTCCATTGGCATATATTTAGGCCTAGCACACAGGCAGAGGAGAGGTTCATTCAACTTTGGGTAGCATCGCAATATAATGGTAAAATGAAAATAAAAATAGGATTGAATGAGGAAGTGCCCTGGAGTCCAATAATATATGGTTATGGGGAGGTAGTTAATGTCTAATCTGGACAAGGGACGGACAGGTCCTGTGGGATCCATGCCTGGTTCATTTTTATGAACGTCAGCTTGTCCACATTGGCTGTAGACAGGCGGCTGCGTTTGTCTGTAATGACGCCCCCTGCCGTGCTGAATACACGTTCAGACAAAACGCTGGCTGCCGGGCAGGCCAGCACCTCCAAGGCATAAAAGGCTAGCTCTGGCCACGTGGACAATTTAGAGACCCAGAAGTTGAATGGGGCCGAACCATCAGTCAGTACGTGGAGGGGTGTGCACACGTACTGTTCCACCATGTTAGTGAAATGTTGCCTCCTGCTAACACGTTGCGTATCAGGTGGTGGTGCAGTTAGCTGTGGCGTGTTGACAAAAGTTTTCCACATCTCTGCCATGCTAACCCTGCCCTCAGAGGAGCTGGCCGTGACACAGCTGCCTTGGCGTGTTAGATTTTGGAGTACCGCACTCCTGTTTGGTTTACTGGTGCCTGCAAGGACTTATTCAGTCGTGCTATAATAGTAAGGAGATTGCAGCACACAGTTTTTCATGTTTGCTAATAAATTTTAATTTCACATTTTTTCGTCACATAATTAGAGTTCCGGTGCACTATTTCACAATTATAAGCATGGAAGAAAACGACCAGACGTTTCGGCCTTTCACGGCCTTCCTCAGTGGTCTTAGATCTATAAAGATAATGCATATTTGTATGAGCTATATGATATCAACGCATTGGTCTCCATATTACATGAGAAAATAATTACTTAGAAAGTTTTTACATGTATGTGCATATATACACATAAGTATGTATATGCCTGCACATGCATACACATCCGCATATGAACATGAGGAAATGAATACATATTTACAGGGAAATTTAGTTTAAAAACAATAGACAGTTCATTGTCATAAAGAAGTAAACATAACTCTATCAGCGATAGTGATTAAGGTCAATATAATTTAGTATGCTGTTGTTGGTGAATAAATTTATGCATATGGTACGTTCTGGTATTGTAGTTGCACACCTGCGGCTGACTCCCAGCCTAGAACACTCTTGCACTGATATATGGGCACTGCTTAAGGATGATCCGTTAGGTAGGTCAAGACATCATATGGGAATAATATATACTGTAAAAACTCAGTGTTCAGTGTCCATAGCTGGGTAGCCTGTCACGTGCATGCAAGCAAAACACTTAGTTCAGCATGTAACATCATCAGGGGAATGCATGAATAAACAACGCATCGAACAAAGGACCCATTCTGTTATCCACCCACTCCCCATCATAATAGGGACATTATAGATTCATCAGATTCCAATAAGCCTGTATCATGATAGTATGCACTGATATCATACCATATATGGTAATATCTCCTATTAAAAGGTACATCTGGGATTTGCATGAATGCACCACAATTAACACTATACCCACACTGACTGGACACTCAAGGGTGTTCAGCGTAGCCCCAGCTCAGAATGAACTAGTGTGTCAAATGACACAACATTCCTGCCCCTTAATTGCCCCATGAACACACAATATAGTGAAGGACACGCAGATAAAATGCAGGACAGCTTCGTCCGGCTTGCGCATGCGCATAAGTACACGTAGTTGCGCTCTCCGCCGCAGGTAAAATGCAGGACAGCTTTGTCCGTCTTGCGCATGCGCATAAGTACACGGCGCACGTTCGATTTGCGTGCTTGACACGCAAGTGGAACGCACGCACACCCCGACAAGGTCATGTGACCGGATCTCCCAGTAGGCAGTTGCGCCCTCCGCCGCTTCAAAAGGCGCTTAGCTAACGCGTGCACAGTGCATCCGGCGCCAATCCCCATCACACAGCATTCAAGGTAACTGATAGATCCTTAACAGAATGGGTCCTTTGTTCGATGCGTTGTTTATTCATGCATTCCCCTGATGATGTTACATGCTGAACTAAGTGTTTTGCTTGCATGCACGTGACAGGCTACCCAGCTATGGACACTGAACACTGAGTTTTTATATATTATTCCCATATGATGTCTTGACCTACCTAACGGATCATCCTTAAGCAGTGCCCATATATCAGTGCAAGAGTGTTCTAGGCTGGGAGTCAGCCGCAGGTGTGCAACTACAATACCAGAACGTACCATATGCATAAATTTATTCACCAACAACAGCATACTAAATTATATTGACCTTAATCACTATCGCTGATAGAGTTATGTTTACTTCTTTATGACAATGAACTGTCTATTGTTTTTAAACTAAATTTCCCTGTAAATATGTATTCATTTCCTCATGTTCATATGCGGATGTGTATGCATGTGCAGGCATATACATACTTATGTGTATATATGCACATACATGTAAAAACTTTCTAAGTAATTATTTTCTCATGTAATATGGAGACCAATGCGTTGATATCATATAGCTCATACAAATATGCATTATCTTTATAGATCTAAGACCACTGAGGAAGGCCGTGAAAGGCCGAAACGTCTGGTCGTTTTCTTCCATGCTTATAATTGTGAAATAGTGCACCGGAACTCTAATTATGTGACGAAAAAATGTGAAATTAAAATTTATTAGCAAACATGAAAAACTGTGTGCTGCAATCTCCTTACTATTACAGCTGCCTTGGCGACCTCTTGCTCCTCCTCTGCCTTGGCCTTGGGCTTCCACTTGTTCCCCTGTGACATTTGGGAATGCTCTCAGTAGCGCGTCTACCAACGTGCGCTTGTACTCGCGCATCTTCCTATCACGCTCCAGTGCAGGAAGTAAGGTGGGCACATTGTCTTTGTAGCGTGGATCCAGCAGGGTGGCAACCCAGTAGTCCGCACAGGTTAAAATGTGGGCAACTCTGCTGTCGTTGCGCAGGCACTGCAGCATGTAGTCGCTCATGTGTGCCAGGCTGCCCAGGGGTAAGGACAAGCTGTCCTCTGTGGGAGGCGTATCGTCATCGTCCTGCCTTTCCCCCCAGCCACGCACCAGTGATGGACCCGAGCTGCGTTGGGTGCCACCCCGCTGTGACCATGCTTCATCCTCATCCTCCTCCACCTCCTCCTCATCCTCGTCCTCCTCGTCCTCCAGTAGTGGGCCCTGGCTGGCCACATTTGTACCTGGCCTCTGCTGTTGCCAAAAACCTCCCTCTGAGTCACTTCGAAGAGACTGGCCTGAAAGTGCTAAAAATGACCCCTCTTCCTCCTCCTCCTCCTCCTCCTCCTGGGCCACCTCCTCTTCCATCATCGCCCTAAGTGTTTTCTCAAGGAGACATAGAAGTGGTATTGTAACGCTGATAACGGTGTCATCGCCACTGGCCATGTTGGTGGAGTACTCGAAACAGCGCAACAGGGCACACAGGTCTCGCATGGAGGCCCAGTCATTGGTGGTGAAGTGGTGCTGTTCTGTAGTGCGACTGACCCGTGCGTGCTGCAGCTGAAACTCCACTATGGCCTGCTGCTGCTCGCACAGTCTGTCCAGCATGTGCAAGGTGGAGTTCCACCTGGTGGGCACGTCGCATATGAGGCGGTGAGCGGGAAGGCCGAAGTTACGCTGTAGCGCAGACAGGCGAGCAGCAGGCAGGATGTGAACGCCGGAAGCGCGAACAGACGGCCCGCACTTTATGCAGCAGCTCTGACATGTCGGGGTAGTTGTGAATGAACTTCTGCACCACCAAATTCAGCACATGCGCCAAGCAAGGGATGTGCGTCAAATTGGCTAGTCCCAGAGCTGCAACGAGATTTCGCCCATTATCACACACCACCAGGCCGGGCTTGAGGCTCACCGGCAGCAACCACTCGTCGGTCTGTTGTTCAATACCCCGCCACAACTCCTGTGCGGTGTGGGGCCTGTCCCCCAAACATATGAGTTTCAGAATGGCCTGCTGACGTTTACCCCGGGCTGTGCTGAAGTTGGTGGTGAAGGTGTGTGGCTGACTGGATGAGCAGGTGGAAGAAGAGGAGGAGGAAGCCGAGAAGGAGGAGGTGGCAACAGGAGGCAAAGAATGTTGCCCTGCGATCCTTGGCGGCGGAAGGACGTGCGCCAAACAGCTCTCCGCCTGGGGCCCAGCTGCCACTACATTTACCCAGTGTGCAGTTAGGGAGATATAGCGTCCCTGGCCGTGCTTACTGGTCCACGTATCTGTGGTTAGGTGGACCTTGCTACAGATGGCGTTGCGCAGTGCACACTTGATTTTATCGGATACTTGGTTGTGCAGGGAAGGCACGGCTCTCTTGGAGAAGTAGTGCCGGCTGGGAACAACATACTGTGGGACAGCAAGCGACATGAGCTGTTTGAAGCTGTCTGTGTCCACCAGCCTAAATGACAGCATTTCATAGGCCAGTAGTTTAGAAATGCTGGCATTCAGGGCCAGGGATCGAGGGTGGCTAGGTGGGAATTTACGCTTTCTATCAAATGTTTGTGAGATGGAGAGCTGAACGCTGGCGTGTGACATGGTTGAGACGCTTGGTGACGGAGGTGGTGGTGGTGGTGTTGGTGGTACATCCCCTGTTTGCTGGGCGGCAGGTGCCAACGTTCCTCCAGAGGCGGAGGAAGAGGCCGAGGCGGCAGCAGCAGAATAGGCCGAGGCGGCAGCAGCAGAAGAGGTAGCAGGGGGAGCCTGAGTGACTTCCTTGGTTTTAAGGTGTTTACTCCACTGCAGTTCATGCTTTGCATGCAGGTGCCTGGTCATGCAGGTTGTGCTCAGGTTCAGAACGTTAATGCCTCGCTTCAGGCTCTGATGGCACAGCGTGCAAACCACTCGGGTCTTGTCGTCAGCACATTGTTTGAAGAAGTGCCATGCCAGGGAACTCCTTGAAGCTGCCTTTGGGGTGCTCGGTCCCAGATGGCGGCGGTCAGTAGCAGGCGGAGTCTCTTGGCGGCGGGTGTTCTGCTTTTGCCCACTGCTCCCTCTTTTGCTACGCTGTTGGCTCGGTCTCACCACTGCCTCTTCCTCCGAACTGTGAAAGTCAGTGGCACGACCTTCATTCCATGTGGGGTCTAGGACCTCATCGTCCCCTGCATCGTCTTCCACCCAGTCTTGATCCCTGACCTCCTGTTCAGTCTGCACACTGCAGAAAGACGCAGCAGTTGGCACCTGTGTTTCGTCATCATCAGAGACATGCTGAGGTGGTATTCCCATGTCCTCATCATCAGGAAACATAAGTGGTTGTGCGTCAGTGCATTCTATGTCTTTCACCGCTGGGGAAGGGCTAGGTGGATGCCCTTGGGAAACCCTGCCAGCGGAGTCTTCAAACAGCATAAGAGACTGCTGCATAACTTGAGGCTGAGACAGTTTCCCTGGTATGCATGGGGGTGATGTGACAGACTGATGGGGTTGGTTTTCAGGCGCCATCTGTGCGCTTTCTGCAGAAGACTGGGTGGGAGATAATGTGAACGTGCTGGATCCACTGTCGGCCACCCAATTGACTAATGCCTGTACCTGCTCAGGCCTTACCATCCTTAGAACGGCATTGGGCCCCACCATATATCGCTGTAAATTCTGGCGGCTACTGGGACCTGAGGTAGTTGGTACACTAGGACGTGTGGATGTGGCAGAACGGCCACGTCCTCTCCCAGCACCAGAGGGTCCACTAACACCACCACGACCATGTCCACGTCCGCGTCCCTTACTAGATGTTTTTCTCATTGTTATGGTTCACCACAACAACAAATATATTATTTGGCCCAATGTATTGTATTCAAATTCAGCGGGATATAAATTTGAGGCCTAGTATTTAGGCGCTGGGTGACCGGTATGGATTTAGTGACAGAATTAGACTTGGAAATGCACAGAAGCGTGTGTGTGAAGTTATTCTGAATGACCCTATGTGCACCTTGAATATTATATACCCTTTTAGGGATAGATTTCAAATAGCTCTGATATAGCAGAAACCACTAAATTATGAAATTGCTAAATTGGGAATTGTATTTCAACCCAGAACAAAAAATGTGCTTTGACGGACACTAAATAACTTTCCCAGCCACAACAGGACAGCGGTAACGAGAGATTTAGCAGGGATATAAATTTGAGGCCTAGTATTTAGGCGCTGGGTGACAGGTATGGGTTTAGTGACAGAATTAGACTTGGAAATACACAGTAGCGGGTGTGTGTGAAGTTATTCTGAATGACCCTATGTGCACCTTGAATATTATATACCCTTTTAGGGATAGATTTCAAATAGCTCTGATATAGCAGAAACCACTAAATTATGAAATTGCTAAATTGGGAATTGTATTTCAACCCAGAACAAGAAATGTGCTTGAACGGACACTAAATAACTTCGCCCAGCTAACAGCACTAGCGGTAACGAGAGATTTAGCAGGATATAAATTTGAGGCCTAGTATTTAGGCGCTGGGTGACAGGTATGGGTTTAGTGACAGAATTAGACTTGGAAATACACAGTAGCGGGTGTGTGTGAAGTTATTCTGAATGACCCAATGTGCACCTTGAATATTATATACCCTTTTAGGGATAGATTTCAAATAGCTCTGATATAGCAGAAACCACTAAATTATGAAATTGCTAAATTGGGAATTGTATTTCAACCCAGAACAAAAAATGTGCTTTGACGGACACTAAATAACTTGCCCAGCTACAACAGTACAGCGGTAACGAGAGATTTAGCAGGATATAAATTTGAGGCCTAGTATTTAGGCGCTGGGTGACAGGTATGGGTTTAGTGACAGAATTAGACTTGGAAATACACAGTAGCGGGTGTGTGTGAAGTTATTCTGAATGACCCAATGTGCACCTTGAATATTATATACCCTTTTAGGGATAGATTTCAAATAGCTCTGATATAGCAGAAACCACTAAATTATGAAATTGCTAAATTGGGAATTGTATTTCAACCCAGAACAAAAAATGTGCTTTGACGGACACTAAATATCTTGCCCAGCTACAACAGTACAGCGGTAACGAGAGATTTAGCAGGATATAAATTTGAGGCCTAGTATTTAGGCGCTGGGTGACAGGTATGGGTTTAGTGACAGAATTAGACTTGAAAATACACAGTAGCGGGTGTGTGTGAAGTTATTCTGAATGACCCAATGTGCACCTTGAATATTATATACCCTTTTAGGGATAGATTTCAAATAGCTCTGATATAGCAGAAACCACTAAATTATGAAATTGCTAAATTGGGAATTGTACTTCAACCCAGAACAAAAAATGTGCTTTGACGGACACTAAATATCTTTCCAAGCAACAACAGTACAGCGGTAACGAGAGATTTAGCAGGATATAAATTTGAGGCCTAGTATTTAGGCGCTGGGTGACAGGTATGGGTTTAGTGACAGAATTAGACTTGGAAATACACAGTAGCGGGTGTGTGTGAAGTTATTCTGAATGACCCAATGTGCACCTTGAATATTATATACCCTTTTAGGGATAGATTTCAAATAGCTCTGATATAGCAGAAACCACTAAATTATGAAATTGCTAAATTGGGAATTGTACTTCAACCCAGAACAAAAAATGTGCTTTGACGGACACTAAATAACTTTCCCAGCTACAACAGGACAGCGGTAACGAGAGATTTAGCAGGGATATAAATTTGAGGCCTAGTATTTAGGCGCTGGGTGACAGGTATGGGTTTAGTGACAGAATTAGACTTGGAAATACACAGTAGCGGGTGTGTGTGAAGTTATTCTGAATGACCCTATGTGCACCTTCAATATGATATACCCTTTTAGGGATAGATTTCAAATAGCTCTGATATAGCAGAAACCACTAAATTATGAAATTGCTAAATTGGGAATTGTATTTCAACCCAGAACAAAAAATGTGCTTTGACGGACACTAAATAACTTTCCCAGCTACAACAGGACAGCGGTAACGAGAGATTTAGCAGGATATAAATTTGAGGCCTAGTATTTAGGCGCTGGGTGACAGGTATGGGTTTAGTGACAGAATTAGACTTGAAAATACACAGTAGCGGGTGTGTGTGAAGTTATTCTGAATGACCCAATGTGCACCTTGAATATTATATACCCTTTTAGGGATAGATTTCAAATAGCTCTGATATAGCAGAAACCACTAAATTATGAAATTGCTAAATTGGGAATTGTACTTCAACCCAGAACAAAAAATGTGCTTTGACGGACACTAAATAACTTTCCCAGCTACAACAGGACAGCGGTAACGAGAGATTTAGCAGGATATAAATTTGAGGCCTAGTATTTAGGCGCTGGGTGACAGGTATGGGTTTAGTGACAGAATTAGACTTGAAAATACACAGTAGCGGGTGTGTGTGAAGTTATTCTGAATGACCCAATGTGCACCTTGAATATTATATACCCTTTTAGGGATAGATTTCAAATAGCTCTGATATAGCAGAAACCACTAAATTATGAAATTGCTAAATTGGGAATTGTACTTCAACCCAGAACAAAAAATGTGCTTTGACGGACACTAAATAACTTTCCCAGCTACAACAGGACAGCGGTAACGAGAGATTTAGCGGGATATAAATTTGAGGCCTAGTATTTAGGCGCTGGGTGACCGGTATGGATTTAGTGACAGAATTAGACTGGGATATGGCCAAAAAATAACCACACTATTGCTGGTTAAATGCACTTGGTGACGGGCGCAGCTTGCCCCTGATGTAGTATATGGCCAAAAAATGAACAGACTATTGCTGGTTAAATGCACTTGGTGTCACAGCTTGACCAACCACACTACTGAGGGTTAAATGCACTTGGTGACGGGCGCAGCTTGCCCCTGATGTAGTATATGGCCAAAAAATAAACAGACTATTGCTGGTTAAATGCACTTGGTGTGACAGCTTCACCCTGATGTAGGCTTTAGCCAGAAAACAACCACACCATTGAGGGTTAAATGCACTTGGTGACAGGCGCAGCTTGCCCCTGATTTTGTATATGGCCAAAAAATGAACAGACTATTGCTGGTTAAATGCACTTGGTGTGACAGCTTCACCCTGATGTAGGCTTTAGCCAAAAAACAACCACACCATTGAGGGTTAAATGCACTTGGTGACAGGCGCAGCTTGCCCCTGATTTTGTATATGGCCAAAAAATGAACAGACTATTGCTGGTTAAATGCACTTGGTGTGACAGCTTCACCCTGATGTAGGCTTTAGCCAAAAAACAACCACACCATTGAGGGTTAAATGCACTTGGTGACAGGCGCAGCTTGCCCCTGATTTTGTATATGGCCAAAAAATGAACAGACTATTGCTGGTTAAATGCACTTGGTGTGACAGCTTCACCCTGATGTAGGCTTTAGCCAAAAAACAACCACACCATTGAGGGTTAAATGCACTTGGTGACAGGCGCAGCTTGCCCCTGATTTTGTATATGGCCAAAAAATGAACAGACTATTGCTGGTTAAATGCACTTGGTGTGACAGCTTCACCCTGATGTAGGCTTTAGCCAAAAAACAACCACACCATTGAGGGTTAAATGCACTTGGTCGCAGCTTGTGCTGGCGCACCACAAGACACAAAATGGCCGCCGATCACCCCAGAAAAATGTGACTGACAAACGGTCTGGGCAGCCTAAAAACAGTGAGCAATTGAGGATCAGCAGCTCAATGATCCACAGCTGCAGATCGATCAGTTAATCAAGTCCTTTGGAGGAGTTAATCTGCCTAATCTCGCCCTACTGTCGCAGCCGCAACCTCTCCCTACGCTAATCAGAGCAGAGTGACGGGCGGCGCTATGTGACTCCAGCTTAAATAGAGGCTGGGTCACATGGTGCTCTGGCCAATCACAGCCATGCCAATAGTAGGCATGGCTGTGATGGCCTCTTGGGGCAAGTAGTATGACGCTTGTTGATTGGCTGCTTTGCAGCCTTTCAAAAAGCGCCAAGAAAGCGTCACAAAAGCGCCAAGAAAGCGACGAACACCGAACCCGAACCCGGACTTTTACGAAAATGTCCGGGTTCGGGTCCGTGTCACGGACACCCCAAAATTCGGTACGAACCCGAACTATACAGTTCGAGTTCGCTCATCCCTAGTCCTGGACATGGGCATGTGATGAATTGGGTTTGTGGACCAATATGACCGCAATTCATGCTTTTTTGTCAGGCCCATGTTGAGGAGAAGGCCCAGAAAAGTTTTAAATTCGGAAACTTGGAAGGGTTTCCACCGGAAAGACTGGGCATAAAAGCTTCCCGGGTTGGCGGCTAAAAAATTGAGTTGCATACCGGTTTGTTTCTGTAACGACTAAGTCAAAGATCTCTGCAGTAGAGAACAGCTAAAAAAAAAACTGTGCCGATCCGATCTGAGCTGTCTCAATCTCAACCTGAACTCCAGACTGGACAGTGAAAGGGGGAACTACTGGTGCAGCTGAAGATGGGGGCTGCCAATCAGGGTTTGCCAGCACCTCAGGGACTCTAGGGGCTCTACGGGCCTGTCTGTGCGGTGGCTGCGACAGGGGAACTACTGCACGTGCTACCGTACCAGCTTCAACTGCCCTTCTGGTGCTCGCCACTTCACCATGTTCTACAGCAGTGCTGGTACTAGGTCCAGGATGGGTTGCGCTGCTGGTGTATGCCTCACCACGTAATCCGACAGCGCCAGCCCGACTCTGCTGCCCTTGAAGCAGATCCTGCGCAACCTGTGGTCTAGCAACATGGTGCCGGGTACGCCTGGTAGTATCAGGGACATCAACCTCATCGTCCGAACTTTGGGTCAGACTGCCACTGCTTTCTACAGGTTCGTATTCTGACCCGCTGGATTCGTCAGATGAGGGTTCCCATTCCTCATCCGACTGGGTCAGAAGCCTGTAGGCCTCTTCAGAAGAATACCCCTTGTTTTCCATTTGGTCAACTAAATTTAGGGGGTATTCCCTGAGACTACCCAAGAAAAAAAGTAAGCCTGTCTTACAAATGGGAGGCTAGCAAAGTACAGGAGGCCGCTGCGGTTGATAAAAAATATCAAAACTGATTTGTTTTTATCGCCGCAGCGCTTGTGTAGTGATTGTGCAGTGATTAAAAAAAATAATTTTTGTCACTGCGGCGGGGCGGGCGTGGGTGAACGCACGTGTGGGCGACTGATCAGGCCTGATCGGGCAAACACTGCGTTTTGGGTGGAGGGCGAGCTAAGGTGACACTAATACTATTATAGATCTGACTGTGATCAGTTCTGATCACTTACAGATACTATAAAAGTACCAATGCTGATTAGCGATACGCTAATCAGCGAATCAGTGACTGCGGTGCGGTGGGCTGGGCGTTAACTGAAGCTAACTACCTACCAAAGGGGCCTAAACTAACCTAAACCTAACAGTCAATACTGGTGGGAAAAAAAAGTCACAGTTTACACTGATAACTTTTTTCCCTTTCACTAGTGATTGACAGGGGTGATCAAGGGGTTAATTGGGGTGATGGGGGGGTGATCTGGGGCTAAATGTGTTGTGCTTGGTGTGCTTGATGTACTCACAGTGATCTGTGCTCTCTGCCTGGACCAACTGACGAAAAGGAACCAGCAGAGAGCACAGAAGCCATTTAACACATTATATTTATAAATATAATGTGTTAAATGGCTTGTGATTCGATTTTTTAAAAGTCACCAATCTGCCAGTGCAGATCATTGGCTGGCAGGCTGGGGACGAACTTCTCCTGCGACTTTTCCCGGCCCGCACTGCGCATGTGCGGGACGGCTTTGCGCGAGATGACGCGCCAATGCGTCTACGAGGAACAACCCGACCGCCCGCAGGACGCATCCCTGCATTAGGCGGTCGGGAGGCGGTTAAAGTGGTGTCGGTTGTCTCTCTCTCTTTAAAGAGTATTTTAACCTAAAATGGTGTATTTGTTGGCAAGTTACCTAATTTGTTAGCAATACAGCACCACCGACCGACAAAGAGACAGTGCTATTGTCCAACATACTCACTAATGCCCATGTCTTTTCCTATAATTAATAGTGATATCAAGAAATGCAGGTAGTTAATTTACCTAGGAAACCATATAACATTAGAATACTCTCCTGCAAAACATTATTACTGGAGTAAAACATTAAGTACATATATGCTGTGTGAATCATTAATAAATTTGGTGCATGACATTTGCAACAACATAATATGTCTGACCCAAATCAACTTTTCTAAATGTACCCTAAAGTGTTCAAGATCAAAACACACAAATTATTGCTGGCGTAGCACATGACTTACTTGTACACCTTTGGGGGCATTTTTTTTTATTATTGCATTGTACTCATTTTGAGCTAAAAATATATTTTTGTATTTGTTCTTTATTACAAATATAGAACCCTTTTCTCTGTACAAAGCTCAGATACTCAAACAGAGGAATCTGAATTTTTTCTCCTTAGGCTACTTTCACACTTGCGGCAGGACGGATCCGGCAGGCTGGTCTCCCTGTCGGATCCGTCCTTCCGCTGTTTCACCGTATCGCCGGACCGCCGCTCCGTCCCTATTGACTATAATGGGGACGGGAGGCTGAGCTCCGGCGCAGCACGACGGTGCACGGCGAAAGCCACCGGACTAAAAAGTCCTGCATGTCCGACTTTTTAGTCCGGCGGCTTTCGCCGTGCACCGCCGTGCTGCGCCGGAGCTCAGCCCCCGTCCCCATTATACTCAATGGGGACAGAGCGGCGGTCCGGCGATACGACGAAACAGCGGAAGGACGGATCCGACAGGGAGACCAGCCTGCTGGATCCGTCCTGCCGCAAGTGTGAAAGTACCCTTATCTCTGCTCTCTGACATAAAAAATACTCATTATAGCTCAATTCTTATCTTACTGATAGGAGTTTCACGTAAATAAGTGTTTATGACCTCTTATTAAATTAGAGATAAGGTTTATTAGATGACTGGCACAAAGTGAAAGTAAAAAGTACATTCACGCAGATAGACAAACAGTTAACCCTTTGTGACAGAACGGTCAATATTTTTAATAAAGACCAATTGAAATTTTTTTTTTTGCCCAAAATAAGTAAAATGAAATTATTACAAAAATTGGCCTCCTAAGGCAAACCTTTAACTAGCTTAATATTTAAACATGAGGTTAAATAATCATATTGCCATGTTGACATAGTGGCCTTATTGACTCTTCTAGGACAAGATGCCACTTTTTAGAATCAAATGTGTCCAGTATTAGATAGATTTCTGGAGAATACTGACTGGGCTATAGCTTCCTGATTGCTGATACGACTGGTATTTTCAATATTTAATTAATTATGCATATACAGCATATACTTTTCATGCTTTGTACACATGAGCACACCTGAGGTCAAGCTTGAGGTGACATAAAAGTTAAAGCTTAACACACAGGCAAGTAAATTAGTATAAACAGCTCATTCACCTGCAGTAAAGTATGATTCTTGTGTCTAAGCCATCATTACCATTAACTAATGATAAAGCACTGATCATTGTAGATATAGTACGCGAACACGCATGTTCACTACATAAATATTTTAAAAAACCTTGACGCTGTAAATGATAAAGAAATGGAAAGTGTGGCTATACAATATGTTTACATGAAAGGGACTCTTTACAAACCAGACACATGACAACTGCATCTATTTTAAAACAGTTGTCAATGAGTACTGCTCTGGTATTTTAGAAAATAAGATTTTTGCTGAACAATGACCAATACTAGCCCCAAAAATTACTGGCAACCTAAATGGTATAGCAGAAACACAAAAACCTTACTTTGTCTGGTCTGCATTGGTTTGCACTATGCAGATAGATCAAGCTGTAATTCACCTCTGACAAACTTTTATCCATACAGGCATCTCCCCACTACACCATCCTTACTTTAACCCCGGGTTCACACCTGAGCGTTCTGAAAGGAGCGCTCTGTATGCGCGATTGTACCGGCGTTTGCAATCGCGCATACAGAGACAAGCGAACGCCCATTGTCCCGCGTTCCCGAAAGTCTATGTACGGGAACGCGCGACAAAACGCCCCAAAGAAGCTCAAGAACTTGTTAATGCGTCGGGCGTTTTTCAGCGCGTTCGAACGCGCTGTAAAACACGAAAATGTGAACCAGTCCCATAGGGAAGCATTGGTTTGCATTGGTTATGAAACGCGCAAGTGTGAACTTAGGGTAAGGCTACATCCATGCATAGGGGAAAAGCATCAGTTTTTCCATCAGGATACGCAGGCAGAAAATCTACAGCTTGTTACAGTGGCAGTAAAGTGCACACGACTAACAAATCTCACTCATGTGCAGCATGGATTTTAAATCCAAATATGTCAATTCTTTCTGTAGATTTTATCCTGGATTTTACCATTTACAATACATAAGGTAAAATTCACGAGAAAAAGGGTTTTTTTACCATTGGATGTGGCTCCAAGGAATCAAGGGTTGGGAAACACTGCTACAGAGAAATAGTGCTGTCCTATACTTGTCATAGAGGTGACTACACCCTTATTAGCAATAGCAGTTGTTATGGGACCCAAAAGCTTTTTTATTATTAATTTTTTTGCCAAATAATGTTACTGCCAGCAGCCAGATGTTACATGTTAACCAATAGAAAATTATAAAATGCCCTACAAACACTGTTTTTGTAGTGGTGTTTAAAAGTGGTTGTCTACCCCTGGGGCCCTTTCAGGCAGACCCCTCAGTGTGGCCGGACCTGTACAGGTAATCATGCTTACCTAATACCTGCCTCTGGGTTCTGGCTACTTTGCTACCCTGGGCTGCTGCAGCTTTCAGGTCTCCACGTGTCTACAGTACATCTGGTTTGACATGGTCATGTGGCCACTGCAGCCATAAAGAATGAACATACTTTTTGCACACTATAAGATAAATGGATACAAGAGGCAATGCCATAATTATTACCATATTTTCTTTATTTGGATTGCTGCTGGGAATTAACCTACCTACGTTGATGTTGTGCTGGATTCCCAGCTAGTCCAACCATGAGACATTTAGTGCTGTTTCCAGTTTTTACTTTTCTATGCAGCGATCAGTGTATTTATTACTACTTTATGCTGCCCTCAGATGACACTTAATACCTTTTTTTTCATACGCACAGCACCCTTATATTAATAGCACTTTAAAATTAATAATAATATTGCATGTTATAACCACTACAAACCAAATTACTATATACTCAAGTAAAACACAGGCATAAGCTGTAGCCACATTTATTTTTCTGTTACATGTCTTCAGGTGGATTTACCAGCAGGTGTGAAGCAGCATGAAAACGTATTAAAATTCCATACAAAGTGAAGCGGAAAAAGCAAAGACTCCAGCCAGACAGACTGGGCTACTAAAAGGTGATATAGGCATGTTCAATCAACAATTTAAAGGGGGCATAAGACTACACTAAGTGAGAAAAACTGCAGAAAGCAGAATAAATATCACAGTAACACTTGGAGTTCATGACTGGGAGGAGGACACATTTTCACTGTTACAAAGAAATTAAAAACACAACTGCATTAAAAGTAAAGAGGGCTTTGCGGTTCGCCCGGCGGTCGGATCGTCGCGAACGTTGCTTGTTCGCCAAATGGGCCAACATATGGTCTAGCAAACACGGGCAGGGAAGGTACATAACTTTTACTGCCCACTGGGTGAACCTTCTGACGGCTGTCAAGCATGTAACCCGTGGCACCCGTGTGGATTTGGTGTTACTACCACGGACTGCATGCAGGCCTGCCTCTTCTTCTCCTCCTTCTACTCCATCTCCTTCTCAAGTGACTCCTCCTTTTCCACTGCTACTGCCTCTTCCGCTGTACCCCACAAGCTTCCCAGAACCTATTCGACATGCCAGGTGAGACGTTGCCATGATGTGCTGCGGCTGTTGTGCCTGGAAGCCAAGAGCTTCTAACAGCTGTTATGCTTTATTTATGGAACCAAGGGTGGTGGGACACATTTTGAAAAAGACACCTTGTTCCTTATACCAAAATATGATTGCAAAGTGTGAGGCTGCTTTAATGAGAGAATCTAATAACAACATTTGTAAAGATTAGTGAGACACTCCGTATTCTACTTTATTACACAGGCGCTTCCACCCTAATTCTCAATAACCTACGCTGCGGTACCTCAGCGGTATCGCTGCCACTGCTAAACACAAATTATACTAATATATTGTTCTATGGTGCCGCGCGATGCACTCCATCAGGGACAATTTAGCACAAAATCAGATTGATTTTATTGGAGACTGTATAATGTTAATTTTAAAGAAAAATTATTTTATATTTGAGGATAAATTTTATATACAGCAATGGGGAACCGCGATGAGGACAAGATTCGCACCGGGGTTCGCCAATATATATGTGGGTCAGTGGGAATAGGAGGTCATCCACCCCAGTGGCGAGCTCCGGGCGAATCTCGTCCTGTGGAAGCGATTTACAGATGATGGGATAATTATTTGGGGGGGGGGGAGAGGGGAAGATGAATTAAAAAACATTTCTTTATGAAATAAATAAAAATTAATTTTATTTAGAATTCACACGAATATTTAGCAAAAAGGAAATCAACTTTTTAGACTTAACAATTTATATTGAGGAAGGAAAAATACAGACAAAAACATACAATAAGCCTATGTCACGGACGGTGTACAGGAAACAAGACAATGCAACATGCATATATGACTCACTGGATCCAAAGCTAAGGAACCAAAAGGGAGACCCCTGCACAAGACCTGGCACTTTCCCGGGCTGCTCAGCCTATGCAAAAATCCCAAAGGTGGATGTTTGCATATCCACGTACCTCGACTATATAACCCCTGAACACCCTACAATAGTGAGGGGACACGGCCACCGGCTCCCTACACCAGACACGGAGGGAGTCAGGGTCACCTGGGATCCAGCAAACAGAAAATAACAGATAAATGTACAGCACTTAACTTAGTAGCAGACTGGGAAATAGGATCAGCATGCACACACACTCCAGGAAGAAGTATAAGCCGCCCAGTAATGCATTATGGGGCGGAATTTAAAGGGATGTAATCAGTCCAACTACATGACAGCTGAGAGAGGCTAACGAGATGAGGAACTGAACACCACAACAAAGAAAACTCAAGGAGGAGGTTCTGAAAGGCTTCTGTCAGAGCTTCTCACTCTACGAGTGGACTCCGGCCTTCTCAGGATGGGACCTATGGAAAGCCCTGATGAGACCAGAGGCCTTAATGTCCGTCACTGGGACCCACATCCTTTCCTCAGGACCATAACCCTCCCAATGCACAAGGTACTGGCGAGAACCGCGGACAAGACGAGAATCCACAATCCTAGAGACCTGAAATTCAAGATTCCCATCAACCATAATCGGAGGAGGAGGCAAAGGCGAGGGTACAATGGGTTGAACATAAGGTTTCAATAAGGACTTATGAAAAACATTATGGATCTTCCAAGTCTGAGGAAGATCAAGACAGTAGGCAACAGGATTGATGACAGACAGGATTTTGTAAGGCCCAATAAACCTAGGACCCAACTTCCAGGAGGGAACCTTCAATTTGATATTCTTGGTAGACAACCACACCAGATCACCAACATTCAGGTCCGGACCAAGCACACGTCTCTTATCTGCCACACGCTTATATCTCTCACTCATGCTCTTTAGATTATCCTGAATCTTTTGCCAAATAGATGACAAAGACGAGGAGAATCTGTCCTCATCAGGTAAACCAGAAGACCCCTCTCCCGAGAAAGTCCCAAACTGCGGATGAAACCCATATGCACCAAAAAATGGTGACTTATCAGAGGACTCCTGACGACGGTTATTTAAAGCAAACTCAGCAAGGGACAAAAAAGAACACCAATCCTCCTGATTCTCCGCCACAAAACAGCGCAGATATGTCTCCAGATTCTGATTGACATGCTCCGTCTGGCCATTCGACTGCGGGTGGAAAGCAAAAGAGAATGACAACCGAACCCCCAAGCGAGAACAGAAAGCCTTCCAGAATCTGGAAACAAACTGCGTGCCCCTATCAGAGACTATGTCTGAAGGAATACCGTGCAATTTGACAATGTGATCAATAAATGCCTGCGCCAGCGTCTTGGCATTGGGCAAACCTGGAAAAGGGATGAAATGCACCATTTTGCTAAAACGGTCCACCACCACCAGAATCACAGTCTTCCCCGAGGAACGAGGCAGGTCCGTTATGAAGTCCATGGACAGATGTGTCCAAGGACGGGAAGGAATGGGTAAGGGAAGGAGAGGACCTGATGGCCGTGAATGAGGGACTTTGGCACGAGCGCAAGTCTCGCAGGCTGCCACAAAACCCTCAACCGACTTACGAAGCGCAGGCCACCAGAATCTCCGAGCAATGAGATCCAGTGTGGCTCTTGCCCTCGGGTGCCCAGCAAGGACCGTATCGTGGTGTTCCTTAAAAATCTTGTGTCTTAAAGCGAGAGGAACAAACAACCTCCCAGGAGGACAAAGATCAGGAGCCTCTGACTGGGCTGCCTGCACCTCTGCCTCCAATTCAGAAAAAAGAGCAGAGACCACCACAACTTCGGCCAAAATGGGACCCGGGTCTTCAAAATTCCCGCCCTACCGGAAAAAAACGTGACAGGGCATCTGCCTTCACATTCTTAACCCCAGGGCGGAACGTGACAACAAAATTAAATCTTGAAAAGAACAAAGACCATCTGGCCTGTCTCGGGTTCAGACGCTTGGCTGACTCCAAGTAGGCCAGATTTTTATGGTCAGTAAACACGGTAATAGGGTGTCTGGCTCCCTCTAGCCAATGGCACCATTCCTCAAAAGCCAACTTGATGGCCAACAATTCCCTATCTCCCACATCGTAATTTCTCTCTGCGGAGGAGAGTTTTTTTGAGAAAAAGGCACACGGTCGCCATTTGGCAGGAGAGGAACCCTGAGACAAGACCGCACCCACACCCACCTCAGAAGCATCAACCTCAACTATGAAGGGTAAAGAAATATCAGGTTGCACCAAGATGGAAGCGGAAGCAAAACTCTCCTTGATATTAGAAAAGGCCTTACGCGCCTCTACCGACCAAGAAGAAAAATCTACCCCCTTTCTGGTCATATCAGTGAGTGGTTTAACAATAGAGGAATAATTCAAAATAAACTTCCTGTAATAATTGGCAAAGCCCAAAAAATGCATCAGCGCCTTCTGATTCTCAGGAAGCTCCCACTCAAGCACAGCGCGGACCTTCTCGGGGTCCATGCGAAAACCAGAAGCGGAGAGAAGAAACCCCAGAAATTGAATTTCTGGAACCGCAAACACACATTTTTCCAGTTTCGCATACAATTTATTCTCCCGCAGGATGAGCAAGACCTGACGTAAATGTTCCTTATGAGTTTTGAAATCAGGAGAAAAAATCTAAATGTCATCCAAATACACTAATACAAATTTTCCCATCAAATGATAAAAAATGCTGTTCACGAAATGCTGAAAATTGGCTGGGGCATTCATCAAACCAAAAGGCATAACCAAATTTTCAAAATGGCCCTCAGGGGTATTGAAGGCCGTCTTCCATTCGTCTCCTTCTCTGACCCTGACCAGGTTGTATGCCCCTCTTAGATCTAATTTGGAAAAGACTTTAACCCCAACAACCTGGTTAAACAGGTCCGGGATCAGAGGAAGCGGATAAGGGTCACGAATAGTGATACCGTTCAGCTCCCTGAAATTCAGACAAGGTCTTAAAGAACCATCTTTTTTCTTAACAAAGAAAAAACCAGCGGCAACAGGTGACTTTGAGGGTCGTATGTGTCCTTTTCTCAGACTCTCAGAGATATAAGCACGCATAGCGATCCTTTCAGGTTGGGAAAGATTGTATAAACGAGATTTAGGCAGCTTGGCGCCTGGGATGAGATTAATAGGGCAATCGTACTCCCTGTGCGGGGGCAAGCCCTGAACACCACTCTCAGAGAAGACATCCGAAAATTCAGAAAGAAAAGATGGTACAGTCTTAGTAGCAACCTCAGAAACAGATGTCGTGAGGCAATTCTCTCTGCAAAAGTCACTCCAACCATTTATTTGCCTCGCTTGCCAATCAATGGTGGGGTTATGTTTAGTGAGCCAGGGTAGCCCCAACACTAGAGGAGTAGGCAAACCGCTAAGGACGAAACATGACACATCCTCAACATGAGCATCACTCACAATTAAACGGATATTGTGAACTATGCCCTTTAATGATTTCTGAGAAAGTGGAGCGGAATCAATAGCAAAAACAGGAATATCCTTTCCCAAAGTGCACACCTGGAAACCATGAGTTATTGCAAATTGATTATCAATGAGATTGACCGCTGCTCCACTATCCACAAAAATTGCTCTTGCTGGACAAAACGGGAACTACAAGCAAACATAAAACCTTCAATTTCCGCCTCAACCCTGCCAATAGTAACAGACGGAACATTTTTAAAATATTTTTTCCTCTTTGTTTCTTTATTACGCTCAGAGAACTGCCTGAATCTCCTAGAGGAACAAACATTTGCCAAATGATTTATACCTCCACAACAAAAACAAACCCTCCCATGCGGGCTGAATCTTCTATTGTCAGAAGAAATCAACCCCAGCTGCATGGGCTCCTGCTCAGAAGGGGCTGACAGCGACTGAGACACCTGCGCACAGAATGGGACTGCTGCACTGTCCTGGGACTGAGTATGACAGGAATGAGAGATCTCTCCTATCTCTCTAAAACGCCTGTCAATACGAACGGCCTGAGACATAGCAGAGTCCAAGGAAATAGGCCTTTCATGAAAGGCAAATGCATCTTTCAATCCCTCTGAAAGACCATGGCAAAATTTACTTTGGAGTGCAGCATCATTCCAACCAGTATCAGCTGCCCATCTCCGAAATTCTGAGCAGTATATCTCTGCGGATTGTTTACCCTGGCATAATAGACGTAGTCTAGACTCAGCCAGAGCAATACGATCCGGATCATCATATATCTGACCCAGGGCTAAAAAGAATTCATCCACTGAACGGAGGGGGCGTGCCCCCTCCGGCAGCGAAAAGGCCCAGGACTGAGCGTTACCCCTGAGCAGCGATATAATGATCCCCATCCTCCGTTCCTCATCACCAGAGGAATGAGGAAGAAGGCGAAAATGGAGTTTGCAAGCCTCTCTAAAACGCACAAAATTCTCACTACCCTGGGAAAACGTATCCGGGAGCGAGATCTTAGGCTCCGAACAAACTCCATGAACGCCAGCTGAACCGGTCACTTGAAGCTGAGAAAAAGTCTTACGGAGATCAGCTACCTCCAATGAAAGACCCTGAAGGCGTTCAGCCAAAAGTGAAACCGGATCCATGCTTGAGACGGTTTTGGCGGCTTATAATGTCACGGACGGTGTACAGGAAACAAGACAATGCAACATGCATATATGACTCACTGGATCCAAAGCTAAGGAACCAAAAGGGAGACCCCTGCACAAGACCTGGCACTTTCCCTGGCTACTTAGCCTATGCAAAAATCCCAAAGGTGGAAGGTTGCATATCCACGTACCTCGACTATATAACCCCTGAACACCCTACAATAGTGAGGGGACACGGCCACCGGCTCCCTACACCAGACACGGAGGGAGTCAGGGTCACCTGGGATCCAGCAAACAGAAAATAACAGATAAATGTACAGCACTTAACTTAGTAGCAGACTGGGAAATAGGATCAGCATGCACACACACTCCAGGAAGAAGTATAAGCCGCCCAGTAATGCATTATGGGGCGGAATTTAAAGGGATGTAATCAGTCCAACTACATGACAGCTGAGAGAGGCTAACGAGATGAGGAACTGAACACCACAACAAAGAAAACTCAAGGAGGAGGTTCTGAAAGGCTTCTGTCAGAGCTTCTCAGCTGTCTGGTTGTGACAGCCTATGGATGTAAATAGCTTTATTTCATGGGATAGCTGCCATCTTCCTCAATGGCTGGAAAACATCCCAAAAAGCCAGTTCATGAGGAATAGAAGAAACTGCACTAAAGAGGAGGAGTATCAAATAGAGGCCGATAAATTACAACAAAGACTCGAGCCGAGGGGTTACAATAAGGAAAGATTAATAAAACAAAAAGAAACAGTAGGGAAACTAAATAGACAAGATCTAATAAATAAGGAGATCAAAAAACAGGAGAGCAACAAAAAAGAGGAAGAACAATTTGAGATACCGCCGATTATTACGCAATACAATTGTCAGACAAGATTATTGAGGAACATCGTCAAAAGACATTGGGAAATTTTAAAAGAAGATAAAATAATAGGGCAGTATATTCCAGACAACCCAAAACTCATATACAGAAAGGCAAGAAATGTGGGTAATCTAGTAGCAACGACAAATAAATGTGTCAGTAAAAAAAGACGAGAGTCACATTGTAAGCGGAATAAAAGCAGTATCCCAGGCAGGTTTTTTTCCGTGTGGAACATGCGGGGCGTGTAAAAAATAAAAAATAGGAAACAAGCATTCAAGAAATAAAAAATTAAAATATAGCATACAAGATCATATCACCTGTAAAAGCCAGGGGGTCATATATGCAATAACATGTCCATGTAAAAAAGTGAACATAGGACGTACAAAAAGAACATTAAGCAAGAGAATAGGGGAACATTTATAATATCCGCAGGAAATATGAAGGCCATCCCCTCTCTAGACACTATAAAGAAAAACATGGGGGAAATAGTAATGGAACCACATTCAGTGGTATAGAGATAGTTAAAAAAGATAAAAGAGGGGGGGGGGACTTCATAAAAAAAATGTCCTGAGCAGAGACCCGCTGGATTTTCAATCTTAACACATTAATACCACTAGGATTGAACTCAGAAATCGAGTTTTTGAATGAAATAAAGAAGACATGAAGGGGTTAAATGAAGGGGGAAAAAATGAGCCTATATAAGTGGGATCAGAAGACTGAGTCGATATCCCTGACGAAGAATAACGTTTTATTCGAAACGCGTTAGAGTAATCTTGGTCCTCCTAATTGTCCGTAGCTCAAACTGTCACGTCACACAGCGCTCCGTGTGAGCGCGAGCGAGAAATCTTTGAACGAGAGCTGTGCCAGCAGCCAGGGCAAGCTCAGTGAAAGCAACATCAATAGGGCTTAGCCTCCCTTATCCCCTTCATGTGGATGTGAGAGCAAGAGAGAAAACGCGAACATACAATTGAATAAGCAGAACTCAGAAACAGGTGAATAATAATCTGTAAGTTTAAAGCAATTGTAATTTGTAATGAATAATTATGTTATAGAGATCTTAAATGCATTGAAATCTTCAACTTAAATATATGCAAACAAGGAGGCATCAACAACACATGGTCCCTGTGGAAGAGTATGGGCAACCATGATTGTACATGTGGAACACACTTTTGATACCTGGAGTTCCCATATGGCTGGAATTCCACCATCCCAGCCCATACTAAGACGGAGAGGCTAGGACCAGTATTTAATTTTCATCAGCAAACCAGTGCTTGCTGTTTTCTTCTTTAAATAAAGAGTGAGTGTACATAATACTTATGTAGCTGACCTCCTCATCTGCTGCATCAGTGCGTCACCCAGCCCCTACAATCTTCTCACCTCTTCCCTCCTGTCAGGTTCCTTTAGCTTCTACCTATCCCCTCTGACCTTTCTCTACTTGCTCCTGTGTCAGCACAAAGAAGGAGTGTGTGTCATCTGCAGAGAGAATACAGCAACCTAAATTTTATCCCCAGTGCTGTCAATCTGCTAAGGAATTTTCAGTCTGCCCTCCTGCATAGCCTGCCCCTGTGATTAACCCCAGCCTTGCTGATCTGCTCTAAAGTGTTTTATTCTTTACTAGGTTATGCTGGGACGTGTAGTAAATCAAAGGGAAGGGATAAACCATCAATTCACTGACAGCAGTTGTAAGGCATGCAGGTTGCAGGTGGATACACTCAATGCTCATAAAGACACCAGGTATGTCATCAGTAGTGTTAAGCAAATCAAAGGATGAATTTGAAGTGGAATTTGATCTGAAGTTTAGGAAAAATTTGATTCTCCACAAATCTAAATCTCCTCGCGCTTTGTGTAAGAAGCTTGGGAACACGAGATCACCCATAATTTTGTGCAGCTAGCCACGTGACAAGCACTTTTGCGCTAGGGACAGTGTTGCAAAAAGCTATTAGTAGAAGAAGAATGGATAGGGAGAGTGCAGGGACAGTGCCTGAGGTCTTCGGGAGAGTTTTTTTGAGACTGTAAGGAGAGCTTAGAGAGACGGCAGGGACACTGCAGGTTAAATGTAATAATCGCGTGCATCTTGTTCAATTGCTGCCACATTTGTAGTTAATCTGTCATTTTATACATAGACTTAGTGTACTTTCACACTAACGGCAGGGGAATCCGGCAGACTGTTCCGGCGGGTGAACAGCCTGCCCTCGGTGTGCGCTGCCGTGCTGCCGACGGAACTCCGCCCCCATTATAGTCATTGGTTTAACAGCCTGCCCTCGTCGTGACCTGCTGTGCTGCCGTGCTGCCGCCGGAACTCTGCCCCGCCCCCATTATAGTCAGTGGGGACGAAGCGGCAGTCCGAGGGGACATGTGAACTAGTGGCAAGACGGATCAGACAGGCTGTTCACCCACCGGAACAGCCTGCCGGAGTCCCCTGCCGCTAGTGTGAAACTAGCCTTACTGTGCCTCAGTAGTAAAGGGCAATCTAATCTAATACAGTATGTAATATATATAATTGTGAGCCCCTTTGGGGACAGCTTGATGCTAATGTCTGTAAAGCAGCACTATATAAGTGCATAAAATAAATAAATACAATATATTGCCTCATTTATCTTGCTCAACTGCTGTATCATTTACAGTTAATTTGTCTGTGGATCAGACTAAGTATTAAAGGGCGGCCTAATATATCGCTGTGTGCATCTTGTTCAAGTGCTGCACCATTCATAGTTAATCTGTTATTTTATACATTTATTTATTTTATGCACTTGCATTGAGTAGGATACGGGTATATGCTGAGTACAAATTATGCAATGACTGGGTCAGTTGTAGATGATAGTCTATATTTTGTTTGTGACGCCAATTGCAGCGTGCGCAGAGTACTATCACAGGGCCCTTCCAAGGTGTTATAACACACGTCCCAGGTGAGGAATGCCAGAGTGGTGTAATGGCCTATAATGTCTCTATAGGTGCTGATAATTCTATCAATGGTGTCTCCTACCTGGGTACGGCTGGACTCCTGGCTCTTGCAATAAATTTGAGTGTAGTGATAGTAGGAGTAATAGAGGAATATTGCAGCAGAAATTATGTCCAGACCATTAGATGAAGTTCAAACTTTTCTTTACTGAAGATAACTTTCATCCAAGCAGAATCCAGCTTTGGTCTCTGGTCCCAGCAGGTTTTGGCAATGGTTGGCAGGAATGAATCTTCTGCACTATAAATCTGGAGCTTGTAGGAAAATATGTCTGCTTAGTAGCTCTTTAACTGTGGCAGGAATTTATATTCTGCTTTGAACTGTACCTTCTGCTTTGTGGGACAGACTAGCTAAGGAGGAATGGCTTCTCCTAGGTCTCTGGACTTGACTCACAGATATATTCTCAGGGAATGCTTTTGTCCTGGAACTCTGGAGATTGCTTTCTTGACATCCAGCTGAGGCTACGGGGCTCAGACTGGGAATATGTTCAATGTCTCAGCCGAGACAAGATCCTGGCTTTCTTCCCTATACAGGGGGACTCCTGAAGGCTATCACACAGCCTTCCCCAACAGGGGTGGCTGGCACACTGACTCTAACTTCCTTCTCCTCCCATACTGCAGGATGTAGGAACAGTCCACACCTCCACAGAGGGGGAGCTAAGCTGGAATGAACCACTCCAGCCTAGATGTACTAAACTGTAACTAGTTCCTTACCAATCCATTGCTGCCACCTGCTGGTGAACATGGAAAATTACAAGGAAATTTACATTTAACATAGTTTTAAATGCACAGTTGTGAAAACATGAGCAAAATCTTATCAGAAGACAAGGTAAAGGCTCTTAGGAGATAGTAGCGGGGTAGAGGCGTGTCGTAACACAGCTCTGGGGTGTTACACACTTATATAGTTGTTGACATATTCCACAGCTTTACAGACCTTAGCAACAAGCTGTCCCCAATCAGACTCACAATATAAGTTCCCTATCAGTATGTCTTTGGACTGTGGGAGGAAACCAAAGTACCCAGAGGAAATATGCCAACATGAGGAGAATATACAAACTCCATGCAGATGTTGTCCTTGGTCGAATTTGAACCTAGGACCCCAGTGCACCAAGGCAACAGCTCTAACCACTGAGCTGCCCCATACATAGACTTACTGTTCGTCAGACTCAGTATTAAAGGGCAGTCTAATATATCACCACATGCATCTTGTTCAACTGCTGTCACATTTTTAGTTAATGCGTTACATTACTGATGCAGTTACTGTACACTATGGCCAACAGACAATTGCCTGGGCACTCCAAAGGAATGGGCAGGAATGCTTTAGCCAGCACAAGTAGCAGCAGCAGAAAGGGTGGTGGTAGCATTTGCAGCAACAGGCCAGAGCTGCCATTGTCATCCTGCGGTCATGTTTTGACCAATAATCCAGCTTTACTGGAATGGTCGACTCACTCTTCAACATCAACTCAAGTGGCACCAGATACACACAGCCAGGAATCAGTGGGTTCCTCTGACACCACGCTTAGTTGGCATGGCCCAGGAACTGTTTCTGTGCCTTCATTTGTCCTGAACCTGATTCTTGGTTTTGCTTCTCCTTCTGCTAGCCAAGTAAGGTTTGCCGCTGGCTCTGCTGCTTTTCAGAGAGGTTGAGCTTTGTGAGTACAGTCAACTGTTACAAGCCAGGACAGACTTGGAGGAGAGGTCTGCTCTGGACTCCTCTAGGAGTGCAACTGCTCATGACAACAGTCGGGTGTGAGCACATGTTGCGAGAGGTCAGGGACGTGCGCAAGAGACAGGTAAAGTCACAAGTGACGACCAAACAGATATAGTTAATGATGTAACCGATCGCACGTGGGAGCAGGGTGAAAAGGGGGCATCATCATCAGGGGGCCAAGGTGGCAGGGTGCCCATGAGATAGCAGGGGGGAAGCATGCTCGTGAGAGAGCAAGGTGTAAGTAGTGTAGATTTGGAGCCAAACATGGGAGGAGTAAACCACCTACTACTCGGGGGACTACCTGTGAGGAAAACACTAGCAGTGCATCGGTTCATAAAAGCAGTGGCAGACAGGTATCACGCAGTGGTAGAGGGAAAATGCCATACTCACCAGTGTGTGAAATTTTCACCAACTCGCACACCCAGGGTGCTAATGTTGGCACAACAGCCCACAACACATGGAGCATCACCATAAAGTGGCAGGGAAAAACCGAGCCACTCATTTAGTATTACAGCCTAATGAAGCAACCTCTGCATCTCCCAGCGGCCCAGACCCACTCTCTAGCAGTCAGGGCTCAACAACGTCAGCAGAAGGATGCTGTCATTCCTTCCCATCGACTTTAATGTGGTCTATTGCTCCTGATCATTCTTCTCCTCGTCCTACTCCTCGTCACTTCTTTCGACAGCAATAGATCACTGAAGCGATTGCTAAAAGACAATAGTATGTGTGCACTCATCCAAAGGCACAGAAGCTGAATGTGCACCTGGCCAAGTTGCTGGTACTACACTCCCTTTCCATGTAGTTGACTCTGCACATTTCAGAGAACTCATGGCTTGTGCCCACCCAATGGGGAGAGTCCCAAACAGACATTACTTTTCTAAAAAAGCTGTCTCAGCCCTGTACATGTACGTTGAGCAGAAGGTGGGCCAATCCTTGTGCCTACTGCTGTCTGGTAAAGTTCATGCCATTGCTTATGTTTGGAGTTTTAACGATGGTGAAGGACAATATACAGTGGATATAAAAAGTCTACACACCCCTGTTAAAATGTCAGGTTTCTGTTATGTAAAAAAAAGAGACAAAGATAAATCATTTCAGAACTTTTTTCACCTTTAATGTGACCTATAAACTGTACAACTCAATTGAAAAACAAACTGAAATATTTTAGATAGAGGGAAGAAAAATAAAAAAATAAAATAATATGGTTGCATAAGTGTGCACACCCTTAAACTAATACTTTGTTGAAGCACCTTTTGATTTTATTACACTCAGTCTTTGATTTTATTGCACTCAGTCTTTTTGGGTATGAGTCTATCAGCATGGCACATTTTGACTTGGCAAGTTTAGCCCACTTTTCTTTGCAAAAACACTCCAAATCTGTCAGATTGCGAGGGCATCTTCTGTGCACAGCCCTCTTCTGATCACCCCACAGATTTTCAATTGAATTCAGGTCTGGGCTCTGGCTGGGCCATTCCAAAACTTTAATCTTCTTCTGGTGAAGCCATTCCTTTGTTGATTTGGATGTATGCTTTGGGTCGTTGTCATGCTGAAAGATGAAGTTCCTCTATATGTTCAGCTTTCTAGCAGAAGCCTGAAGGTTTTGTGCCAATATTGACTGGTATTTGGAACTGTTCATAATTTCCTCGAGCTTAACTAAGGCCCCAGTTCCAGCTGAAGAAAAACAGCCCCAAAGCATGATGCTGCCACCACCATGATTCACTGTGGGTATGGTGTTCTATTGGTGATGTGCAGTGTTGTTTTTGCGCCAAACATATCTTTTGGAATTATGGCCAAAAAGTTCAACCTTGGTTTCATCAGACCATAACACCTTTTCTCACATGCTTTTGGGAGACTTCAGATGTGTTTTTGCAAAATGTAGCCTGGCTTGGATGTTTATCTTTGTAATAAAAGGCTTTCGTCTTGCCACTCTACCCCATAGCCCAGACATATGAAGAATACGGGAGATTGTTGTCACATGTACCACACAGCCAGTACTTGCCAGATATTCCTACAGCTCCTTTAATGTTGCTGTAGGCCTCTTGGTAGCCTCCCACACCAGTTTTCTTCTCCTCTTTTCATCAACAGCCTCCGCGTTGCAATGCTGGTATTTCTGTGCCAATATCCTCCTCTGCCTCCTCATCCTCCAACTCCCCCCCTCTAGGCACCGTTTACAGTGGTCCTCCAGCATATCACGTATCCAAAGCTAGGCGTCACGTGGTTCTGCACCTGGTTTAGCCTTGGTAAACAGAGCCACAGCGGGGCAGAACTGCTCTGTGTCATAAATAAAAACACTCGCTGTCTTCTGGCCAACTGGAGATAGAAACCATGGTTACTGATAATGGAAAGAACATTTTGACTGTGCTGAGTTAGGGAGGGCTGACCCATGTGCCCTGTATGATGCATGTCTTCAATCTTGTTGTCACCCGGTTACTCAAGTCTTCCACTGAACTGCAAGAGCTGTTAAAAATGTCCAGAAAAATATGCATGTACTTCAGCCAAACATGCCCTTGAGCTGCAAAGGCAAAATGCTGTTCCCCAACATTGCCGGATATGCAACATTGAAACTCCACGCTCCATATGTTAGACCAGCACAATGTTACCAGTCCTTAAAAGGACTTTTGTGGCCCTATTAGCTAGCGTTTGGTGTCCCTAAGTTCCTAACAGCCTGTCCCGGCTCCAAAATGTAACCTCTCCCTACACTGAAAAAACACATACAGTTGCAGGAAAAAGTATGTGAACCCTTTGGAATTATATGGATTTCTGCACAAATTGGTCATAAAATGTGATCTGATCTTGAGCTAAGTCACAACAATAGACAATCAGTCTGCTTAAACTAATAACACACAAATAATTAAATGTTACCATGTTTTTATTGAACACACTATGTAAACATTCACAGTGCAGGTAGAAAAAGTATGTGAACTCCTAGACTAATGACATCTCCAAGAGCTAATTGGAGTGAGGTGTCAGCCAACTGGAGTCCAATCAATGAAATTGGAGGTGTTGGTTACAGCTGCCCTGCCCTATAAAAAATACACAAGAAGTTTGCTTTTCACAAGAAGCATTGCCTGATGTGAATGATGCCTCTCACAAAAGAGCTCTCAGAAGACCTACAATTAAGAATTGTTGACTTGCATAAAGCTGGAAAGGGTTATAAAAGTTTCTCTATAAGCCTTGCTGTTAATCAGTCCACGGTAAGACAAATTGCCTATAAATGGTGAAGGTTCAGCACTGATGCTACTCTCCCTAGGAGTGGCCGTCGTGTAAAGATGACTGCAAGAGCACAGTGCAGACTGCTCAATGAGGTGAAGAAGAATCCTAGAGTGTCAGCTAAAGACTTACAAAAGTCTCTGGCATATGCTAACATCCCTGTTAGCGAATCTTCGATACGTAAAACACTAAACAAGAATGGATTTCATGGGATGATACCACAGAGGAAGCCACTGCTGTCCAAAAAAAACATTGCTGCACGTTTACAGTTTGCACAAGAGCACCTGGATGTTCCACAGCAGTACTGGCAAAATATTCTGTGGACAGATGAAACCAAAGTTAAGTTGTTTGGAAGAAACACACAACACTATGTGTGGAGAAAAAGAGGCACAGCACACCAACATCAAAACCTCATCCCAACTGTGAAGTATGGTGGTGGGGGCATCATGGTTTGGGGCTGCTTTGCTGCGTCAGGGCCTGGACGGATTGCCATCATCGAAGGAAAAATGAATTCCCAAGTTTATCAAGACATTTTGCAGGAGAACTTAAGGCCATCTGTCCACCACCTGAAGCTCAACAGAAGATGGGTCTTGCAACAGGACAACGACCCAAAGCATAGAAGTAAATCAACAACAGAATGGCTTAAACAGAAGAAAATACGCCTTCTGGAGAGGCCCAGTCAGAGTCCTGACCTCAACCCGATTGAGATGCTGTGGCATGACCTCAAGAAAGCGATTCACACCAGACATCCCAAGAATATGGCTGGACTGAAACAGTTCTGTAAAGAGGAATTGTCAAGAATTACTCCTGACCGTTGTGCACGTCTGATCTGCAATTTCAGGAAACATTTGGTTGAAATTATTGCTGCCAAAGGAGGTTCAACCAGTTATTAAATCCAAGGGTTCACATACTTTTTCCACCTGCACTGTGAATGTTTACATGGTGTGTTCAATAAAAACATGGTAACATTTAATTCTTTGTGTGTTATTAGTTTAAGCAGACTGTGATTGTCTATTGTTGTGACTTAGATGAAGATCAGATCACATTTTATGACCAATTTGTGCAGAAATCCATATCATTCCAAAGGGTTCACATACTTTTTCTTGCAACTGTAATGTAAAATGGCTTCCAGATCAGGTTCTGTTATAGGGTTGGGGGTGTATCCATGTGCTGAAACGTCTCTATTGGCTGTCCTGTCTCACCTGATGGATGTGTCAAAGTTCAGCTCAATGCAAAAGTATATGGCGCACGCGGACATCAGCATATGTTTGCATGTTCGGCGGATTGCGAACACGTAAAGCGCCGCAAACCAATCGCCGGGCGAACCGCAAGGCCATCACTAACCATATTCTGACTCCCATAAATATTTTTGGAGTTATGTGTAATTGATATTTTTTCAGGGTGTGTATAATTTTTTTATCACTTTTTATTCCATTTTTTTGTCAGAGGTGAAGTGAACAAAAAACAGCGCATCGGGCATTTAGATTTTTTTTTTCCATTTCACCATTTACCATATGAGATAAATAATTTTATATTTTAATAGTACAGGCGTTTTTGCACCTGGCGATTCCAATGATGTTTATTTTTTTGATTGTTTATTTATTTAGGGGAAAATGGGATGATTTAAATTTTTATATTTGGTTTTATATCTTTAATTTTTTTTAAACTTTGAACCCCAACTTGCAATCATTAATTTGTAATTAGTTTGAAATAACGGTGTTATTTTCATTACTATATACAAAGATTAATATATTACAATTTAGTGCTGCCACCTGCTGACCTGAATTGTATTATTACTGCAGTGCAACGGCTTCCCCAGTCTCCGCATGGTGAAGCGTTCCTGCCTGGGAAGCGCACACTTCCAGGTTTTCGGCCTCTCAGATGCCATGGCATCTAAGGAGTTAAATGTCTGTGATTGTCCGTGTGAAACAGCAGGCAGCCAGTTGCTATGGCGCCTGCTCCGCTCCATAGCAAGTGGCATCTTTAAAGACCTGACATGTGACGTAGTAGTATGTCACGTGTTGTGAAGGGGGTAAAGAGGACCTGCCACTACTCCTGTTTTTATTTATCTACTATTTTATTTCACTCACTTATATAGCAATGACATATTTCACAGCACTGTACAGGCGCCATCACTCGTCCCAAGTGGTCTTCCTATAAAATAACCGCTTTCGAGCATATTTTTTTATAACTACAGTGGTTCTTGAAAGTTTGTGGAACCTTTAGAATTTTCGATATTTCTGCATAAATTTGACTTTATACTACATCAGTTTTTCACATAACTTCTAAAGGTAGATAAAGAGAGCCAAATCAACAAATGAGTCAAAAATGTTAGATTTGGTCATATATTTTTTTTAAATGATCCAATATCACATGCCTGTGAGTGGCAAAATTATGTGAACATTTACAATTAGCAGAAAATGTGAAGGTGAAATTAGATGCTACGGTCATCACTGATCACAGCATTTGATGTAAAATGGATGCCTTTCAGGGGTTAAAAATATTAATACTCAACTTATCTGTTTGAGCGCGAAGAGACTGTCATTGCCATCTTGCTTGAAGATCCTGCGTGAAATCTCGCTTGGTGCACATGAGATTTTGCTTGCAATCTTCAAACAAGATGGCCGTGGTGACCAAGTTACTTCACAACATTGAGCTACAGTGTTGCTTCATCCTGCTCTCTGCTCTGCTTGCCAGGGATTATGATCCTGAATACAGCTGATGAGATCTTCAGCTAAATCTCTGTATGAATGTAGGAGTTTATGAGGAGACAGCTGGAGTACAGAGAGGGGGGTGGAGATGTGGCCAATTAGCAGCAGCACTTGCATGCAGTCGGCTACATTATCAAAGTCTGTCCTGTCCATCCTCTCTGTTCTCCAGCTGTCTCCTTATGAACTCCTTTACTAGAGAGATTTAGCTGAAGATCTTATCAGCTGTATTTAGGATCATAATGCCTAACAAGCAGAGCAGAGGGGAGGATGAGGCAGCAATTGGCTCAGTGTTATGAAGTAACTTGTCCTCCTGTGTGATTAGGACAGGTTTTGTGTACTGATAGGACGGCGGCCACTTTATTTCTCATATTGATTGCTCCCCAGACAAAACGAGCCATTATAACTAATGAGAGGTATTTGTGAATATATTCAGGATAAAGTAATATTTAAGTATTTTTATTTTAATTCCCAGAGAACAAGGATCTATCAAAGTCTGACCTTCACAACATATGATTGCCGAAGTGTATCATGGCACGACAAGATTTCTGAGGACCTTAGAAGTAGGGTTGTTGGTGTTCATCAGGCTGGAAAAGGTTACAGAACCATCTCTAAAGAGTTTGGACTCCACCAATTCACAGTTAGACAGCTTGTGTACAAATGAAAGAAATTTAAGACCATTATTACCGTCCCCAGGAGTGGTCTACCAACAAAGATCACGCCAAGATCAATAATCCGTGAAGTCACAGAGGAATCCAAAGTAGCCTCTGAGCAACTAAAGACCTTTCTCATATTATCTAATGTTAATGCTCATCAGGACACTAAACAACCATGGTGTGCATGGTGGAAATGCAAGGAGAAAGCTGCGGCTTTCCAAAAAGAACATTGATGCCCATTTGCAAAAGATCAACTGGACAAGACAGAATGCTATGAAAGCATCAAAATAGAACCTTTTGGTTTAAGTCAGAAGTGCTGTGTTTGGAAAAAGAAAAAGACTACATTCCAGCATAAAAACCTTATCCCATCTGTGAAACACAGTGGTAGTAATATCATAGTTTAGACCTATTTTGCTGCATCAGGGACAGGATGGTTTGCCATCATTGATGGAACAATGAATTCTGAATTAAACCAGCAAATTCTATAGCAAATTGTCAAGACATTTGTCCGTGAGCTGAATCTCAAGAGATTTAATTGTGCCATTACTCTGTTATTCCACCTGAAAGTGTAAGAATATATTGACAATTGGGTGTGTCCCTGTACAGTCTGACATTGACAGCACTAATTAGACAGTGTCAGAGAGTGTAGGGACACGCACCCCAAATTTCAATATCCAGTTGTCATTCTATTCCTACATTTCTAAGAGGAATGATAGAAAAAACATGTAATACAGCATTCAGAATTGTTACTTTTTACTATAACAGTGGCCCCCTTGCCTGCCGGGCTTTTGTGCAGTTTCAGTTTGTGCAGGACTTTGTTTATCTCTGGTTGGAACATCAATATGGCGATTTGAATTCACATCATCTTCATGACAACGTCACGCCTAATATAAACTGGAACAACAAATGTCATGAGGATCTTTCAGCATTACAACCCCAGACCAAGCAATATACACCACCACACGTTCAGTATACTATGAGGCACAGGGTTCTGGATGCTTAATATATATTTGTTAGGATCAATGTAATATAATGAATTTTATAGATGCATTGGATGATTGGAAGCTGAATATGCCACTGATCACTGATCCTTGAATACATGTATATACTTCTGCCCTCCAATGCGTACACTGCTGAAATGGTTTATGCTGATTTATGGTAAGGCTGACGAATAGTTTGCCTTTCATAATAGGATTAGTAAAGATTGTGGCTGCTAAGGACTATATGACTAAAGTAGATTACCGCTGCATGGTTCCAGTATCACTAAAGCACGATCTAAGAGTCCAAATAACTTTGCTAATGGGTATCTTACACAATAATTTCTCATACTTGAGTAGCCATGGTATTGAGATGTGAGCCCAACATGTACAGAGAGTCATTGTCTTGTGCAGATTAAACCATTGGTATATGCTGCTCATAGCAACCAATTGGCCTATTGAGTAGATGACAGCTACTTTTTTTCATTGTACTATGTGTAACTAATATTCTGAGTATGTTGAAACTTACTGTATTTTTTGGTTTGGAATGTACATAAAGTATATAATAATATAGTTTACAGTATATTTATTGTTGGCTGTATTACAAATCTATGTCGCATAGCTTAAAGGGTTTTGTCATCTTTTGGGCTTTTTTTTTTGCAAAACTCCCACCGTCCAAATGAAGGCATTTTTACCTGTTTCCTGGAGCTGGGTCATGACTCCTTTGCTCCCTGACCTCATCTGCCTCTCATGGAAAAAACCCTTTAATGCCACACACAAGCCAAAAAGCTTTAGAGATCCCAACTGTGCCCTACTAGTCCACCACTTGTCTAGGCTTCATCGGGAAGTACAGGTGAAACTCGAAAAATTAAAATATAGTGCAAAAGTCCATTTATTTCAGTAATGCTAATTAAAAGGAATTGCATTAATGCAGCTTAAAATTTTAATTTTGTGAAAAGGTTCATTATTCTAGGCTCAAAGTGTCACACTCTAGTCAGCTAATGAATCCATACACCCTGGGCAAAGGGTTCCTCAAAATTTAGACTTTGGGGTTTCATAAGCTGTAAGCCATAATCATCCAAATTAAAACAAATAAAGGCTTGAAATATCTCTCCTTGCATGTAATGAGTCTCATATATTAGTTTCAACTTTAAAGTTGCATTACTGAAATAAATTAACTTTGCACAATATTAAAAAATGTTGTGTTTCACCTATAGGTAATCTCTGAAATGAAACTGTTCAGGAAAGTTGAACTTTGGGGAGATGTAGAGCTTCACTTTAAACTTTAAAGAATTGGGGATATTTATCAAAAGATGTATGTCCAGAGACCTTGTGGTTCACTGCTACTAAAGGGGTTGTCCTCAGGATAGGTTATCAATATTAGATCAGCAAGGGTCCTACTCCTGGCACCTCTGCTCATCAGCTGTGCAAGCTTTACATTCTCTTCACTGTTTACCTGCTCACCATCAACATTGTAGCACACAGTAGGTGTTGGCCAGGTGTTGCATCAAAAGGGGCATAGATGCCAGTGATGAGAACATAGTTCTGCCACTTTACAAATCACTAGTCAGACCACACATGGAGTACTGTGTACAGTTCTGGGCTCCTGTGAACAAGGCAGACATAGCAGAGCTTGAGAGGGTTCACAGGAGGGCAACTAAAGTAATAACTGGAGTCGGTGGACTACAGTAGCCAGAAAGATTATCAAAATAATAATAATCTTTTTAATATTCCGCAGCGCCTTACAATTCAGGGGTTCATGTACAAACAGTCATAAATAACATAGCAACAGCCAAGTTGATTACTACAAGAGGAATGAGGGCCCTGCTCGCAAGAGCTTACAATCTATGAGGGGATAGGGGTGACACAAAAGGTAAAAGTGCTTGTTATGTACGATAGTCCAGCCATCTTGGGAGAATAGGGGAGCAGATATAAAGCTGCATGAGCCGGTCAGCAGCCAATATACGAAGTGCTTCTGCAGTGGAGGCTCAGCTTCAGGGAATTATAAATGGGCTATGGGGAGGTTAGATCAAGGGAGGTGATAGGCCACCCTGGAAAAATCTGTTTTTAGCAAACGCTTAAAACTGTGCATGTTGTGATTAAGCCTGATTTCTTGGGGTAGGGCATTCCAGAGAACTGGTGTAGCTCGGTAGTAATCTTCGAGCCGGGAGAGAGAGGTTCGGATTTTTGTGGAAGTCAGTTGTAAGTCATTGGCTGAGCGGAGAGCACGGGTAGGGTGGTAGACAGAGATGAGGGAAGAGATGTAGGGTGGTGCAGCACTGTGGAGGGCTTTGTGGGTGAGGACGATCAGTTTGAATTGGATTCTATAGTGTATGGGTAGCCAGTTCAATGACTAACACAGGGCAGAGGCATCAGAGTAGCGGTTGGACCCTATATGAGGGTTATTCACTTTAGAAAAAAGACGATTAAGGGGCAATCTAATAACTATGTATAAATATATCAGGGGTCAGTACAGAGATCTCTGCCATCACCTATTTTTCCCCAGGACTGTGACGAGGGGACATCCTCTGTGTCTGGAGGAAAGAAGGTTTGTACACAAACATAGAGGAGGATTCTTTACGGTAAGAGCAGTGAGACTATGGAACTCTCTGCCTGAGGAGGTGGTGATGGTGAGTACAATAAAAGAGTTCAGAAGGGGCCTGGATGTATTTCTGGAGTGTAATAATATTACAGGCTATAGCTACTAGAGAGGGGTCGTTGATCCACGTAGTTATTCTGATTGCCTGATTTGAGTAGGGAAGGATTTTTTTCCCCTAAAGTGAGGAAAATTGGCTTCTACCTCACAGTTTTTCTTTGCCTTCCTCTGGATCAACTTGCAGGATAACAGGCTGAACTGAATGGACAGATGTCTTTTTTCACCCTTATAGACTATGTTACAACGGCTCCTTCCTATCAAGTAAATGGGATGGAAACGCTGTAATTACAGGTGTTCGTCTATGCAATGCTGACAGCTAGCAGGTAAACAGCGAAGAGAACACAGCACTCACAGGAGTGCTGCTTTCTCTTCAGACAGCTGATATTGACGATATCCTAGGATAAGTCAACAATATAGTAAACCAGGCAACCCCTTTAATGGTACTATGTATGCACCTTCTTTCCCTGGCTGTATCCGGGGAGATGGAGTAATTTACCCAGCCTCTTTGGTGCAGTTACTAGTTGTAGGCTGTTCCCACCCTCCTGGTCTGAGGGCTGTGTCTATTCTGTGGGTAGAAGTGGAGCAAAGCAAGCAAGGAAGAGCCAGGAGAGCACCGAGCAATGAGGTGATGTGAGACAATTGCATCAGGCAGGACCATCTAGGGGAAATTGGGGGGCAGTGCCGATACACAACCATAACACAGCCGCCTCCTCCCGACGTCGTTTCGCCAGTAACACCTGGCTTCTTCCAGAAGAAGACAGGTGTTACTGGCGAAATGACGTCGGGAGGAGGCGGCTGAGGGTTCCACACACATTTTTGGGTAGTTATTTGCTTATCCTTTCCACACATAGGTCTGTTTATGCCTTACTTAGGATTTTTATGTCTGATGGCTTCTATTGTCTTATTGGCCTGCTTGTGTGTGGCTTCTCTCTGCAATCTATATACCCTTGTGTGTTGACCCCTCAGCCTCCTCTAGGGTTGTTTTTTCCTCACTGAAGGTTTCCCCCTTCCTTGCTGCTGTTTTTACAAAGTATATTTTTATACATGTTAAATTAATGTATGTTAAATAAAGACTCTTTAATGTTTACATATACATATGTTTGGTGCTAATTTTTGGTTTGTTTTGTCCCACACATAGCAAGCCCCACATGGCTATGTGAATGGAAACGTTCTGGCTTTTTCGGAAAGCAGGGATTAAAACACTGAAAATCGCTGGCTCAAAGAGCCTCTGTCAGCATAGGGTAGGGTTGATCATGCTGAGTAAGGGTCCATTCACATGTCCGTAAGTGTTTTGCGGATCCACAAAACACGGACACCGGCAATGTGCATTCCGCAAACTGCAGACCCCACATCGCCAGCCCTATAATAGAAAATGCCTAATCTTGTCCACAATTGCGGACAAGAATAGGACATGTTCTATTTTTTTGCAGAAACGGAAGCACGGATGCGAAGTGTGGATCCGCAAATGCGGATGCGGATCTGCAAATGCGGATGCGGACAGCACATTCCGGCCCCATTCAAAATTAATGGGTCTGCACCCGTTCCGCAAAAGCAAAATTGTGGAACGGATGCGGACCCATTTTTCGGACTGTGAATGGACTCTAAAACTTTTATTTTTATGTAAATTTACTTTTTGGGAGCACCATAATAAAAAAGGCAAACTTGCTGTTTTGGGTCACCTCTCCACCCTAAAAATGAATAAACAGTGATTTTAGATGAGCACATTTTTAAAAAATTCGATTTGGCCACTTCGCAGAATTTTTTGAAAAGATTTGGTTTGATCCAAATTTATTTTCGTGGCGAATCGCATTAAAAAACTGATATTTCCAGGCTGCAGAGAGCCTTAATAGTGGTGTAGAACACTGTGCCTTGCAGTAACACGCATAGGGAGTCTGCTGTGGTAGTGAAATAATATTGTGAGTCAGTATGACATGCAGATGAAAGGCGTCACTGCACACTTCACTTATTTGCGCCGTCACAGGGCCAAAACTGACCAAATAACTCAAGTATGAACTCAGACTTACAGGTCGATGTTAACGTTAACAATAAGCGCACTCCTTTTACACCCCTTACACCCTCGTCAGCTGATTCCACATAGATGTCTACAGAACCTGTTCTATTAAACGCTTGCACAAGTAGAGCCCCCCGACAGAGTGGAGAGGCTGTCAGCAGAAAGATTATTTTGCCCTTCCTATGATTAGTGATGAGCGGCAGGGGTCATATTCGAATTTGCGATATTTCTCGAATATTTTTTAGAATATTCATCGAATATTCGAAAAATCGGCAAGGTAATGATTGTGTAATATGCAAATTTCCGTTATTCGAATTTTCAGATTCAAATTTTTATTGAGAATTTTTCAATTTACAACTATTAGACAAAGCACTATATTAGCTAAATTGCTCTATATTAGATTTTTTTAATATTCGCTATATTGCTATAACAGTTTTTTCGAATATTCGTAATATATAGCAATATAGCAAATATTCGAAAAAAAAATGAATATAGAGCAATTTAGCTAATATAGTGCTATAATCTTTTTTTTTATAGTTGTAATTTTTTTCCAATCTGAACTTCAGATGAGAAAAAAATTACAACTATTAGACAAAGAAGATTATAGCACTATATTAGCTAAATTGCTCTATATTCGTTTTTTTCAAATATTCGCTATATTGCTATAACTTAGTTTTTTCGAATATTTGTAATATTCTAAAACAAGAATATATAGCAATATAGCGAATATTCGAAAAAAAGGAATATAGAGCAATTTAGCTAATATAGTGCTATAATCTTCTTTGTCTAAAAGTTGAAAAATTCGCAATAAAAATTTGAATCCGAAAATTCTAATTACGAAAATTCGCATATTACACAATCATTACCTTGCCGATTTTTTCAAGAAAAAAAAATCGTGCATTTTCGAATATGACCCCTGCCGCTCATCACTACTCCTAAAGTCAAGTATATTGCAGCCTTCTGTCATGGTCTTACCTCCTTGCTGTTCTCCTTCGTTTGACATGTGCTGGCGGCCATCTTGGTTTCTGGGTTTCTTGTAGCCTCCCACCCTGCGGCTCCTCCTTCCCACTGGGAGGAGCTGGATGCCTAGCTCATATATATAGGAGGTCTGTGGCTTCAGTTCCCTGCTTGGTCCTCCTGTGCTCACATGCTTCTAAGACTGCTGCTGCTTCTGGTTCCTGATCCTGGCTTCGTCTGACTACCCTGCTGATTCCTGATCCTGGCTTCGTCTGACTACCCTGTTGGTTCCTGATCCTGGCTTCATCTGACTACCCTTCTGGTTCCTGATCTCTGGTTTCGCAAGACCCTGCTTCGGTTTAGCCATCCGTTTGGACTTTTGCCTTACAGCTTTATTTTCAATAAAGGCTTCTTATTTCCACTCATCTCTTGTTGTACGTCTGGTTCATGGTTCCATGACACCTTCTTATTGGCCACAAGCTAGAAGCAGGAAGGGATCATGTGTACTGATAAAAAAAAAAAAAATCGGGGAAAAATTTTATATTCGAAATTACGAATATATAAAACTATATTCAAAATATTCGCGAATTTTCGAAGTACCTATATTCGCGGTAAAAATTCGAAATTCAAATATTCGTGATCAACACTACCTATGATCCGTCAGAACAATAACCCTCAAAAAACGGATCCTGTCTGTTGAGCATCCACCTTCACTCGGTTAGCAATTGGTCAGTAATCCATCAGTGTTGCTAATGCAAATAACATAGGGATAGGCGCTAAAACAAAATAATAATGTCTTTATTAATTGTCTGATTTAAGAAATAAGGGGTATCAACCGTCAGTATAATGTGCAAAACTGACTTTAACAATTGTGAAAACACTGATATATACCAAATAGCACCACCATCTGGATTGCAAGTGTAATCTCACAAGCTACTAGCATAAGGGGCTCATTCAACCACAGGGTTCAAGATGTGTATCCCAGGGTGAAAGGTATCAAGGGGATGTATTGGTATAGGAATTTCACCAAACACCACTCCAAAACAGTGAGAGCCAGCGCGCAGACTCTCACTGCACTAATAATCACAGGTGCTGGACTATGGCAGAGCAATAACAATCACTCCAGGTGGATTAAAGGAGCAATAGTTGCCCTGACATGTCCCTTATTGGCAACAGCTCAACGCTGCGTTTCCATGCATTGGGGATGCATTTCATCAGGAGCTATATGCACCAGGTTAATACTAGAGCCCAGAGCCTCAGTGTTGTTTTAATGACCGAGGTAATGGACAAACAAACAGTCAGTGATAGAGATCCCTGCCTAGCACCGTTTTCCTCTAGTGTGAGGTACGGAGCTTTACAAACAGTCACTATCCTGCCTGAGCTAGCAACCTCTAGGCTGAGGTGCTGCGTGCTAGTGTGCATGTAATCCGGCACTGTGATGGCCGCAAAGCGGCCCACAGAACGCCGAGCTTTACAGGGTGAAGCCCCGCCCTGTTAGACACGCCTCCGTCAATCAGCCAATCCGGCCAGGAGGCACGGCACAAGGCAAACCAAAGGCTGAGGGGAGGAGGAACACGGTGAGTCACAGGGAAAGCGCAGCAAGCGCCACATAAACAAAACAAGGAATTTACAAAGCGGCTTTATATATTTATCGCAGCATGGACATCTTTATTGTAATTATACAGTAAAGGAGAGTCACTCCAAGAGAAGTGTGTAAAAACGGACAGACACGTAGATTCATGTGTGTAGCCACTTGTATCAATGATCACACACATGAATCCACTTCTCATAGTGCATTGTACAGTAACACAAAGAAATCAGCCTGGTCACTAGATGAACGTATGAGATCGCATCATTGAGGCCGGATGGTTTGATGGTATTCAGAGAAAAAATCCATCTCGCCTCTTTTTGCAACAATATGCGATCATAGTCACCGCCCCTTGGTGACGGCTTCACAGAGTCGATCACTTGAAATTTGACCGATGATGTATCCCCCCTGTGAAGGTCAAAAACATGACGAGCAATTGGCGTATCTTTGAGATTGGTAATATCCAAAATATGCTCCCCAATCCGTCTTCTTAGCTCTCTGATGGTTTTACCCACATATTTGATGCTGCATACACATGTCATTAAATACACAACACCAACTGACTTGCAATTATTGGAAAGACTTAATGAAGAACGTTTTATCCGCAGTGCTGTTAGTGAAGCTTTTGGATTTTTTAATGAACCCACAAAATTTACAGGATCCACAAGGAAACGTACCTGTAAGTGGGTTTCGCAGCCATGACTGCGGACGGGGGCTGATGTACAGACTATGTGTCAACATGTCACGTAAATTATTGTTGCGGCGATAAGTGACTGAAGGGTTGGCTGAAATCATCCCACCAATATCCGGATCGGATTTCAAAATGTCCCAGTGCTCGTTAAGGACATGGCGCACCTCGTCATGGGCGCCGTCAAAAGTCCCAATGATCCTCACAATATTCTCACTATTGTCCCTCTTTTTCGGAGACAACAACCGATCCCTGTTAGTACTCATTGAGTGCTGGTAAGCCTGCTTTAGACACTGCTGAGGATAACCACGACACTGAAACCTCTGCTGGAGATCTTTAGCAGCCACCCTAAAATCACTGAGATGAGAACAATTCCTCCTAACCCTCAAATATTGGCCCTTAGGGATTCCTCTCCTAAGGGCTACAGGGTGCGCACTGTCCCATTTCAAAAGGTTATTGGTAGCTGTGGGCTTTCTGAAAACGTTGGTACTAATATGCCCATCAGCAGACAATGAAATGGACAGATCCAGGAAGGAAATGTTCTTCAAATCCATTTCTGAGGTGAAAAAAAGTCCCACGGTGTTATTGTTGAGGACCGCAACAAATTCACGGAACAATTCACTATCGCCCCCCCACAGGATCAGCACATCGTCGATGTACCTGATCCAGAGGGGGACAACATCCGTGAATCGCTCCATATCTTCACAAAACACTACCTCCCTCTCCCACCAGCCCAGGTAGAGGTTCGCAAAAGTCGGGGCACAGGGACTGCCCATTGCGACCCCCCTGAGCTGGTGGAAGATAGAGCCATCAAACAAAAATACATTGTGTGTGAGTATGAAACTCAACAATTCCATTACAAAGGCATTATGGGCCCTGTATTGTTCACCCCTCTGCTGAAGGAATGTTAGGATCGCTCCACAGCCCAATCCATGAGGGATTGAGCTGTAGAGCGCCTCCACATCCAAACTGGCCAGATAGGTACCACTGTCACATTGGACACCATCCAAGCGTCCCAGCACATCCATAGTATCCCTTACATGTGAGGGCAAGCTGTTAACAAATGGACGCAGGATGGTGTCAACATAAGTACTGATATTGGCTGTCAAACAATTGTTTCCAGACACTATCGGCCTCCCCTTTAGAGGTTCATACCCCTTGTGAACTTTGGGGAGACAATAAAAGGCCGCAGTGACTGGGTGTGAAGGTAACAAAAAGGCCAATTCAGTCTTGTCAATGAGTTTCTTCTCAAGGGCTTGGTTCAAAATACAGGACAATTCCACCTTATAAGTTGGCGTGGGATCAGACGGAAGTAGTTCATATGTAAGCTTGTCCCTGAGCACGCTCATACACATATTACGATATTGTTCGTGCCCAAGGACAACAATATTTCCGCCTTTGTCTGATGATTTAATCACCACTTCTTTGTCCTGTTGCAATAACCACAAGGCCCCTCTTTCTTGGTCATTCAAATTGTCACTGTTAAGTCCATGCATGTCAATCTGACTCAACTTATTAGACACTATGGACACAAAAGTATCAATTGGGGTGCAATCACCAATAGGTGGCATTTTTGTTGAGGGTAATCTAAGCTTGGTGAACGGACCATCACCTGGATCCCTTTGTCCCTCAGCAAGAAGATCTGATAAGATTTGGACATCTGGCAAGTCTGATATATCAATTCCTAGCTCTTCGCATTTCCTGCGGTCATTATTGACAAAAAAATTTCGCCACTTGAGCTTACGCGCAAATAAATTCAGGTCTTTGACCCACCCAAAACAATCAAACCTGCGCATCGGGACAAATGAAAGGCCCTTTTGTAGAACATGGGTCTCCATGGTAGTTAGAGTCCGTGAAGACAAGTTAATAACTTGTAACTCGTCCTTCACTGATCTAGATGGAAACAGGGATGTAGTTTGGGACGTACAGGGGGATGTCAATGTTTGTTCCTCAGTAAGTATTGGGAAATCAGCGGGGTATCGTCTAAAAAACCCCCCCTACCGTATTGACCTCTACCTCCTCGTCCTCTTCTACTACCCCGACCTCTATTCCTACCACCATACGGTCTTCTAGCAGACTGGGACCTTGTTCGCTTATCACCAGTAGCGTCTGAATCTATTTCACCCTCTGAGGAAGAGACTTCGGTATCTAACTCAAGAGCATCCGAATGTTTGATGCTATAATCAAAGATTTTGCCCTCTTTAAAGTCTCTGATATCTCTATTGAAAAGGGAGTGTTTCTTTTCTTTTAACTGGGTATTTTTCCACAGAAATTTGGAGGAGTGACTCCTTTTTATTAAAATCAGTGTGACTATTGAATTTTTTTGTTGCCTCAATAGCTTCCTTCAGGTCACTTTCCAGAGATGTCACAACACTCTTTTCCTCCTCCAATAGGAGTTTCATCAATCTCAGAGAAGAATCTACGGACTCCTTCTCCCACTTTTTCAGGAAGTCCGCAGATCTCAATCGGACTGATGGTGTGATAGGATTCCTCAGGCCACGTGGGACAATTTTATTCCCAATATACGTTTCCAAAGACTGCACCTCCCACCAAGATCTAACAAAATTTTTGTAGATCTTAGTGACTTGTTTGAAAGCAGAAGAGATGGTAATTGTCTGAGAGGCAAAAGATATGTCTCGCTCAGAAAACACCTCACTAGGATCTCCCATCCACTGTGCGGTGTCAATGCCGCTAGATAAAAAGCCTGCCATTCCTTGTATAATAATTAAATGGAATAAATTGAAATGATATATTGAATATACGCCTATAAGTACAATAGAGCAAATAACATAGGGATAGGCGCTAAAACAAAATAATAATGTCTTTATTAATTGTCTGATTTAAGAAATAAGGGGTATCAACCGTCAGTATAATGTGCAAAACTGACTTTAACAATTGTGAAAACACTGATATATACCAAATAGCACCACCATCTGGATTGCCAGTGTAATCTCACAAGCTACTAGCATAAGGGGCTCATTCAACCACAGGGTTCAAGATGTGTATCCCAGGGTGAAAGGTATCAAGGGGATGTATTGGTATAGGAATTTCACCAAACACCACTCCAAAACAGTGAGAGCCAGCGCGCAGACTCTCACTGCACTAATAATCACAGGTGCTGGACTATGGCAGAGCAATAACAATCACTCCAGGTGGATTAAAGGAGCAATGGTTGCCCTGACATGTCCCTTATTGGCAACAGCTCAACGCTGCGTTTCCATGCATTGGGGATGCATTTCATCAGGAGCTATATGCACCAGGTTAATACTAGAGCCCAGAGCCTCAGTGTTGTTTTAATGACCGAGGTAATGGACAAACAAACAGTCAGTGATAGAGATCCCTGCCTAGCACCGTTTTCCTCTAGTGTGAGGTACGGAGCTTTACAGTCACTATCCTGCCTGAGCTAGCAACCTCTAGGCTGAGGTGCTGCGTGCTAGTGTGCATGTAATCCGGCACTGTGATGGCCGCAAAGCGGCCCACAGAACGCCGAGCTTTACAGGGTGAAGCCCCGCCCTGTTAGACACGCCTCCGTCAATCAGCCAATCCGGCCAGGAGGCACGGCACAAGGCAAACCAAAGGCTGAGGGGAGGAGGAACACGGTGAGTCACAGGGAAAAGCGCAGCAAGTGCTAATGCCCAAAAAAACAGGAGTGGATCCAAAACAGAGATGACACGTGAACCTAATTTTTGCATGTCTTCTGTGTTTTGTTCTAACTCCTGCTTTTGGCTACCAAATCACCAGCCAATTCAAATGGGACCATACAGGCCTTACAACTGGTACACAGACAGGATCTGTTGTGCATCTCATTTATCCTTCCTTTTCACAAATCAGAAGAAGGTTCAAATAAATGATGATATCAGCCGGGCCGAAAGGTAAAATAGTGGCCCAGTTATGAAGTGGGGAGGGTAGGAACAGCATGAGAAGTGCACAGAGGGGCCCTATGACATAGTGGTGAGGTGGAAGCAGCATGAGGAAACCACAGAGTGGCCAAATGACAGTGTGTGGAGGTGGCAGCAGCATCAGTAGACCACAGTGTGACCTGGTGACAGAGTGGGGAGGTAGCAGCAGCATCAGGAGACCACAGAGTGGCAAGGTGACATAGTGTGGAGGTGGGTGGCAATACCAGTACCAGCTGAAGATAGTGGGTGAAAAAAGGAGCAATTGGCATCAGATGTGTGGCTTCCGGCGGGTGGCAGCATTAGAATAGTAGCTAAGGCAGGTAGTCAGAAGAAACCGGTCTCTTTTGTCAAAGTGTTGGTGTGGCACCATGGATGATCTAGTCTGATGCATAAGGCATTGGTGGGTGGAAATCCTGGCTGATACATGCCTTATTCATCTTGACAAAGGTCAGTCTCTCCACATTTTTGGTGGACAGGCTAATTCTTTTTGGGGTAACTATGGCCCCCGCCACACTAAACACCCGCTCTGATGCCACACTATTGACCGGGCAGGATAGCTTTTCCAGGGCAAACTCTGCCAGTTGCGGCCACAAATCCAGTCTGGCTGCCCAGTAGTCCAGCAGGTTTTCAATGTGGGGTGGCAGGGTGCTGTCCAAGCATGCCACCACGTGCTGGTTCAGGTCCTGCTTCAGGTCTAGCTGCTGCTGCTACTGGTGAGTAGTTTCTTCACTAGGAGGGTGCTCATCAGAGACTCTAGACTCAAGTTGCTGCTGATGGAGCTGGAACTGCTCCTACCCCCCGCCACAGCAGCCATGGCAGAAGAACGTGAGCACAGAGGGCCCCCCGTTCAGTACGATGGCACAGATAGGCAGCGGCCAACTGACTACATAGGATGTCTCTATAGTAGTTTGTCCTCTCTCTCAGCGGGTGTAAAAAAGGCCACCATTTTGAACCGGTAGCAAGGGTCCAACAAGGTGGAGTGCCATAAGTCATCCCTCTGCCAAATCGTGACAATTCAGCTGTCACTATGCAAGCAAGTAAGCATGCATTGGGCCATTTGTGCAAGTGACTCGGAGGGACTCCCTGCCTCCATCTCCACTGCATACTGCCACAGTGTGTCTGGGTCCTCTACCTCATCTTCATCACCCTGTAGCTCCTCTGGCTGCTCCTGCTCCTCCTCTCCTGTCACCAATTTCGCTACAATGTCCTCCTCCTCCAGTTCAGCCCCCCAGGATTTGATTTCTTGATGAAGGACATGGAGCTGTTTCTCCCCTGTGTGACTCCATTCACCCAGTCAAATGAGGTGCAGAACAGCGTGACACCGCCGTGACCTACACATGTGGAGAACTGTGAATTGTCTCTGCAGTGGAGGCTGAGGACACGGTGGAGGATGAGGAGGTAGAGGTGGACATTGTCGCAGTACCAACAGTGTGCCTACGTGGAGGCGGAAGCGGTGTCATCTGGCCAAGTTGCTGGTGTGGCTGGGCAGGAACCACATTTACCCAGTGGTCCGTAAAGGACATATATTGTCCTTGACCATCGTTATAGCTACCAACCAATTTTCACAAAAAAGGCTGTATCACAAACAAATTTCACAACTGAATGGCTAATCAGCGTAATTCGGTTCATAAAGAAGAAAGTCTACAATCACCCATCAATTTTCCATGAGACAATGGTCCAAAAAATTAAAAAAACTATGGCTCAGACTAAAACATGATTTTTTTTGTTTCAAAAAAGCTTTTTTATGTTAAATAAAAAAAAAAGTTGACATATTTGGTATCACCACGTCCGTAAGAACCTGCTCTATAAAAATACCACATGAGCGAAACCCTGAGGTGAACACCATAAAAAATAAAATAAAAACGGTGTCAAAAAATCAATTTTTTGTCACCTTACATCACAAAAAGTGTAATAGCAAGTGATCAAAAAGTCGTATGCCTCCGAAAATAGTGCCAATCTAACCGTCATCTCATCCCACAAAAATGATACCCTACCTAAGACAATCGCCCAAAAACTAAAAAAAACTATGGCTCTCGGACTATGGAGACACTAAAACATGATTTTTGTTGTTTCAAAAATGAAATAATTGTGTAAAACTTACATAAATAAATAAAAAGTAGACATATTAAGTATTGCCGTGTCCATAAGAACCTGCTTTATAAAAATACCACATGACCTAAACCCTGAGGTGAACACTGTAAAAAAAATTATAATAAAACGGTGTCAAAAAAGCCTTTTTTTGTCACCTTACATCACAAAAAGTGTAATAGCAAGTTATCAAAAAGTCGTATGCCCCCCAAAACAGTGCCAATCTAATCATCATCTCATCCCACAAAGATGATACCATACCTAAGACAATCACCCAAAAACTGAAAAAACTATGGCTCTCGGACTATGGAGATACTAAAACATGATTTTTTTTTCAAAAATGAAATAATTGTGTAAAACATACATAAATAAAAAAAGGAGACATATTAGGTATCGCCGCATCCGTAATAACCTGCTCTATAAATACACCACATGATATAACCTGTCAGATAAATGTTGTAAATAACAAAAAATAAAAACTGTGCCAAAACAGCTATTTCTTGTTACCTTGCCTCACAAAAAGTGTAATATAGAGCAACCAGAAATCATGACCCTAAAACCCTAAAATAGTATCAACAAAACTGCCACCCTATCCCGTAGTTTCCAAAATGGGGTAACTTTTTCGTAGTTTCTACTCTAGGGGTGAATCAGGGGGGCTTCAAATGGGACATGGTGTCAAAAAAACAGTCCAGCAAAATCTGCCTTCCAAAAACCGTATGGCATTCCTTTCCTTTTGTGCACTGCCGTGTACCCGTAAAGCAGTTTACGACCACATATGGGGGTTTCTGTAAACTACAGAATCAGGGCCATAAATATTACGTTTTGTTTGGCTGTTAACCCTTGCTTTGTAACTGGAAAAAAATTATTAAAATGTAAAATCTGCCAAAAAAGTGACATTTTGAAATGTTATCTCTATTTTCCATTAATTCTTGTGGAACACCTAAAGGGTTAACAAAGTTTGTAAAATCTGGTTTGTATACCTTGAGGGGTGTCGTTTCTAAAGCAGGGTCACTTTTCTGGAGTTTCTACTCTAGGGGTGCATCAAGGGGGCTTCAAATAGGACATTGTGTCAAAAAAACAGTCCAGCAAAATCTGCCTTCCAAAAACAGTATGGCATTCCTTTCCTTCTGCGCCCTGCCGTGTGCCCGTACAGCAGTTTACGACCGCATATGGGGTGTTTCTGTAAATAACAGAACCAGGGCCATAAATATTGAGTTTTGTTTGGCTGTTAACCCTTGCTTTGTAACTGGAAAAAATGGATTCAAATGGAAAATCTGCCAAAAAAGTGAAATTTTAAAATGTTATCTCTATTTTCCATTAATTCTTGTGGAACACCTAAAGGGTTAACAAAGTTTGTAAAATCAGTTTTGAATACCTTGAGGGGTGTAGTTTGTAAAATTGGGTCATTTTTGGGTGGTTTCTATTATGTAAGCCTCACAAAGTGACTTCAGACCTGAACTGGTCATGAAAAAGTGGGTTTTAGAAATTTTCTGAAAAATTTCAAGATTTGCTTCTAAACTTCTAAGCCTTGTAACGTCCGCAAAAAATAAAATGGCATTCCCAAAATGATCCAAACATAAAGTAGACATATAAGGGGAATGTAAATTAATATCTATTTTTGGAGGTATTACTATGTATTATAGAAGCGGCCAAACTAGAGACCGAGAGATTAATTGCCAAAGAGAGTAAAACTAACCCTAAAATGTACTTCAATTATATAAATGTTAAAAAGTATAAATCTGAAGGTGTCGGCCCTTTAAAGAGTAATGAGGGGGGAGTCGCAGAGAGCGACGAGGAGAAAGCAAAGCTGTAAAATATTTTTTTCTCCAGTGTATTCACTGAGGACAATAAACTGTCAGATGACATGCAGAATGTAAAAATAAATTCCCCATTAAAAGTGTCTTGTCTGACCCAGGAAGAAGTACATCAGCGACTTAAAAAGATTAAAATAGACAAATCACCGGGACCGGATGGCATACACCCCCGTATCCTAAGGGAATTAAGTAATGTCATAGCCAGACCCTTATTTCTGATATTTGCAGACTCTATACTGACAGGGAATTTCCCACAGGATTGGCGCATGGCAAATGTGGTGCCAATATTTAAAAAGGGTCCAAAAACAGAGCCTGGAAACTATAGGCCAGTAAGTTTAACATCTGTTGTGGGTAAACTGTTTGAAAGTTTTCTGAGAGATGCTATCTTGGAGCATCTCAACGGAAATAAGCAAATAACGCCATATCAGCATGGCTTCGTGAGGGATCGGTCATGCCAAACTAAATTAATCAGTTTCTATGAGGAGGTAAGTTCTAGACTTGACAGCGGCGAATCAATGGATATCGTATATCTGGACTTCTCCAAAGCATTTGACACTGTACCACATAAAAGGTTAGTATATAAAATGAGAATGCTCGGACTGGGAGAAAACATCTGTATGTGGGTAAGTAACTGGCTCAATGATAGAAAACAGAGGGTGGTTATTAGCGGTACACACTCAGATTGGGTCAATGTCACTAGTGGGGTACCTCAGGGGTCAGTATTGGGCCCTATTCTCTTCAATATATTTATGAATGATGTTGTAGAAGGCTTGCATAGTAAAGTATCAATTTTTGCAGATGACACTAAACTGTGTAAAGTAATTTACACTGATGAGGACAGTATACTACTACAGAGGGATCTGGATAGATTTGAGGCTTAAGCAGATAAGTGGCAAATGAGGTTTAACACTGACAAATGTAAAGTTATGCACATGGGAAGGAATAATGCAAGTCACCCATACATACTAAATGGTAAAACACTCGGTAACACTGACATGGAAAAGGATCTAGGAATTTTTATAAACAGCAAACTAAGCTGCAAAAAACTGTGTCAGGCAGCTACTGCCAAGGCCAATAAGATAATGGGTTGCATCAGAAGGGGCATAGATGCCCGTGATAAGAACATAGTCCTACCACTTTATAAATCACTAGTCAGACCACACATGGAGTACTGTGTACAGTTCTGGGCTCATGTAAACAAGGCAGACATAGCAGAGCTGGAAAAGGTCCAGAGGAGGGCAACTAAAGTAATAACTGGAATGGGGAAACTACAGTTCCTTTCCTTCTCCATACTCCTCTCTTCCAATCACTCTGGTACAAGTTGATCTTGGTCTGATCTGTCCATAGGATGTTGTTCCAGAACTGTGAAGGCTTTTTTAGATGTCGTTTGGCAAACTCTAATCTGGCCTTCCTGTTTTTGAGTCTCACCAATGGTTTACATCTTGTGGTGAACCTTCTGTATCACTCTGGTGAAGTCTTCTCTTGATTGTTGACTTTGACACACATACACCTACCTCCTGGAGAGTGTTCTTGATCTGGCCAACTGTTGTGAAGGGTGTTTTCTTCACCAGGGAAAGAATTCTTTGGCCATCCACAACAGTTGTTTTCCGTGGTCTTCTGGGTCTTTTGGTGTTGCTGAGCTCTCCGGTGCGTTCCTTCTTTTTAAGAATGTTCCAAACAGTTGTTTTGGCCACGACTAATGTTTTTGCTATCTCTCTGATGGGTTTGTTTTGTTTTTTCAGCCTAATGATGGCTTGCTTCACTGATAGTGACAGCTCTTTGAATCTAATCTTGAGAGTTGACAGCTACAGATTCCAAATGCAAATAGCACACTTGAAATGAACTCTGGACCTTTTATCTGCTCATTGTAATTGGGATAATGAGGGAATAACACACACCTGACCATGGAACAGCTGAGAAGCCAATTGTCCAATTACTTTTGGTCCATTAACAAGTGGGAGGTACATATGCAAACTGTTGTAATTCCTGCACCGTTCACCTGATTTGGATGTAAATACCCTCAAATTAAAGCTGACAGTCTGCAGTTAAAGCACCTCTTGTTTGTTTCATTTCAAATCCATTGTGGTGGTGCATAGAGCCAAAAATGTTAGAATTGTGTCGATGTTCCAATATTTATGGACCTGACTATAGCTGCAGTATCGCAGCAGATCCGCACACAACTGCTGCACAATAAAAATGCACTATAATATACTTTCTATGTTAGAAAGTACAAACCGGATTCCAAAAAAGTTGGGACACTATACAAATCGTGAATAAAAATTGAATGCAATGATGTGGAGGTGCCAACTTCTAATATTTTATTCAGAATAGAACATAAATCACGGAACAAAAGTTTAAACTGAGAAAATTTACAATTTTAGGGGGAAAAATATGTTGAATCTGAATTTCATGGTGTCAACAAATCCCCAAAAAGTTGGGACAAGGCCATTTTCACCACTGTGTGGCATCTCCCCTTCTTCTTACAACACTCAACAGACGTCTGGGGACCGAGGAGACCAGTTTCTCAAGTTTAGAAATAGGAATGCTCTCCCATTCTTGTCTAATACAGGCCTCTAACTGTTCAATCGTCTTGGGCCTTCTTTGTTGCACGTTCCTCTTTATGATGTGCCAAATGTTCTCTATAGGTGAAAGATCTGGACTGCAGACTGGCCATTTCAGTACCCGGATCCTTCTCCTACGCAGCCATGATGTTGTGATTGATGCAGAATGTGGTCTGGCATTATCTTGTTGAAAAATGCAGGGTCTTCCCTGAAAGAGATGACGTCTGGATGGGAGCATATGTTGTTCTAGAACCTAAATATATTTTTCTGCATTGATGGTGCCTTTTCAGACATGCAAGCTGCCCATGCCACACGCACTCATGCAACCCCATACCATCAGAGATGCAGGCTTCTGAACTGAGCGTTGATAACAACTTGGGTTGTCCTTGTCCTCTTTGGTCCGGATGACATGGCGTCCCAGATTTCCAAAAAGAACTTTGAATCGTGACTCGTCTGACCACAGAACAGTCTTCCATTTTGCCACACTCCATTTTAAATGATCCCTGGCCCAGTGAACAGCACTCACTATGAAAGCAACGGTCCAGCCGGCGCGTGAAGTCACTCACTCACAATAATGAAGCTGGCGGGAGCATGACTAACTGAGTGAGTGACGTCACATGCTGGCCCGACTGCTGCTTTCAAAGTGAGTATTGTTATAGAAGAAAGCAAAGCCATTAAAAGATTTTACATATAAAGTCTGCTGTGTGCCCTGTGGTGTAATGGGGGTCACTATTCGCACAGGGACAATATACTGTGACACATATGATACTGTGACCAGCATAAGATCATCTTATGCTGGTCACAGTATCATATGTGTCACAGTATATTGTCCCTGTGTGAATAGTGACCCCGATTACATAAGATGCTATATGTGTCATCCACACATCCCCGTAGTAGTGTATCATCCACACATCCCCCTCATAACAGTGCGTCATCCACAGATCCCCCATAAAAGTGCATCATCCACAAATCCCCCATAACAGTGTGTCATCCACAGGTCCCCCCATAACAGTGCGTCATCCACAGACCACCATTAGTTCAAAACCCACCAAAAGCACACCTTTTGGTTCAAAATATTTTTTTTCTTATTTTCCTCCTCAAAAATCGAGGTGCGTCTTATCATCAGGTGCGTCTTATAAAGCGAAAAATACGGTACTTAACACGGAAGAGGACAGTATACTGCTACAGAGGGATCTGGATAGATTGGAGGCTTGGGCAGAGAAGTGGCAGATGAGGTTTAACACTGTCAAATGTAAGGTTATGCACATGGGAAGGAAAAATACATGTCACCAGTAGATATTAAATGGTAACACTAGAAATTTAGAAATTTTAGTGGACTGTAAACTTAACTGTAGAAACCAGTGTCAGGCAGCTGCTGCCAAAACCAATAAGATCATGGGGTGAATCAAAAGAGGGATAGATGCAAGTGAGGAGAACATAGTCCTGACACTTTACAAATCACTAGTCAGACAACACATGGAGTATTGTATACAGTTCTGAGTACCTGTGCACAAGACAAACATAGCTGAGCTGGAGAGGGTTCAGAGGAGGTCAACAAAAGTAATATCTGGAATGAATGGGTGGACTACAGTACCCTGAAAGATTATCAAAATGAGGGTTATTCACTTTAGAAAAAAGACGACTAAGGGGAGATCAAATAACTATATATTAATATATCAGGGGTCAGTACAGAGATCTCTCCAATTATCTATTTATCCCCAGGACGGTGACTGTGACGAGGGGACATCCTCTGTGTCTGGAGGAAAGAAGGTTTGTACACAAACATAGAAGAGGATTCTTTATGGTCAGAGCAGTGAGACTATGGAACTCTCTGCCTGAGGAGGTGGTGATGGATTGGTAAACTCACTAAAAGAGGGGCCTGGATGCATTTCTGGACTTTAATAATATTACAGGTTAAAATGAATTAGATTTCTGGAGATGTAGTTGTAGATGTATTCTGATTGCCTGATTGGATTCGAGAAGAATTTTTTTCTCCTAAAATAAGGAAAATGGGCTTCCACCTCATGTTTTTTTTCCAGTTTCTCTCGATCAACTTGGAGGATTACAGGCTGAACTGGATATGCGTATGTCTATTTTCGGCCTTATAAACCATATTACTGTTACTTTAATTACAAGGATCTTCAACTGGGAAGGTGGGCCCATTCTAAATGTTCTTATTGGGTCACATTTCTATGTATGTATCTGGTGCAGACAAAGTTTTGGCAGTGCTCATAGTTAGTGTAAGGGATCGCCTTTCTTTCAGGGGGTCGCAACCACATACTTCTTCAGGACACCAGGATTCAGGGGCAAAACTGTGCTTTATCGTGGCACATCAGCAACACAAACAAACAAATCCAAAATAAACACTTTGCCCATCTGGGCTCTACCTAAACGGAATCAGATCTCCGACTCACCTAAAGCACCATTCACATATGGTAATCACATACTGATTTCTAAGCCTAACAGTCCCGCAGCCTCCAGGCTGCAACAAGTCCAGTACCTTTATGGGGGAGTGTGGCTCAGTAGTCCTCCCGACTCTGGCCGTGCAACTCTCACTCCAGCAGGCATCGCTGGGTCCCCCAAACTTCAGGCTATCACACAGCCCCGTGGCCTCTCAGCCTACCCCGCTGAGACCACTGAGATCCTCCACAGATCTCTGCTCTAGGGTCACACTCTCTGCTGACTGACATTCTAGGAGGTGTTTTATCCCAGCCTGATTAAAGAAGGCTTCACCTGGGGATCCCTTCCTGCAAGGGAAAAACCTGCCCTGGAATGGGGGTGGATTGGGAGGTCCCACTACCAAACCTACTATCCCAATCAGAATAAAACCCAGACCTGAATAAGTAAAGAAAATAGCTCCAGCAACTATATTTGCTGAAGCCAGCACCATTCTGAATTTCTGTTCACATCACCACACTAGTTTAAAGAAATGTTCAAGGAAAATAATTTTGACTTGCCCTTCGCTCCTTAACCTCCCCCACTTTGAGTCATACACTCTAATAAACTGTAACTCCATATATCCCCTCTGACCCTAAAAGGAAAACTGTCAGCACAAAATCAGAGCCTCCAAATCAACTAGAGTGCCTTAACCATTTGCTCATATTATCCCTGAAGGCGTTCTATTATGCAACCCCAAATCCTAAAAAGTTTGGACGCTGTGTAAAGTTAAAATAAAAACAGAATGCAATTACTTACAAACCCCATAGGACCACATTTTAATTACTATACATCATAGAACACATGTCAGATGTTAAAAGTGAAACATTTTACAATTTCAAGAAAAAAATAACTCATTTAGAACTTGATGGCAGCAATGAATCTCAAATACGTTTGGAGAGGAGCAACAAAAGCGTGGAAAGAGTAAGTGGTACTGTGGGGAACCCAACCTCGCCACTGGTTTTTGGAGGGGCCTGGTTGCCAGCCTCTTGCCCCAGGAATATGGGCCATATTAACTTTGAAGCCAGGCCCAAGAGACTTTTACAACTAATTTGTGCTATGTTGGGATGTTAAATGTCTATGTGTATTGTAAAGGGTGGGACATTGTATACGTTGAGTAGTGAGGTCTGTTCCATTGTCTCTGTGTGAATTGGCGATTGCTCTCTGTCCTAAAAGATAATTGAATTACAACTCAGTTGTCTCCAGGACAGAGGACATTGTGTATTCTCCTGCCTGTGATGATTATGGTAACCATGGTGTACCATGATTATATCACAGGCAGAGGGGAGGATTCTATGTGGGTTGTAGCCTTTGTGTTATTGGTAATTGTATTTTGTTGATTGCGTCTCAGACAATGCCAGTGTGTTAGTTAATTGCGTCTCAGACAATGCCAGTGTGTTAGTTAATTGCGTCTCAGACAATGCTCATCGTATTTTGTTGATTGTGTTACAGACAGAGGGAAGGGGGTTTTGTGTACAATTGCTGGGAAGGTTTCAATACTGTAAATGCATGTGATTGGCTAAAATATAAACTGTCATAGTCTTCTGCAAGGGCCCCAGGGGGAGTGTCCCTTGCTAGGAGACCTGCATAAAAGGCAGAAAAATAACCCATTAAAGAGTTCCTGTTTTACATTTAACATAGAGCCTCGTCTCATGTGTGTGGGGATTGCTATACGCTGAACATTTGCTATACTCCCCTGGCTATAACTACTAGCTCTTGTAAGAGCTGTTCCTGGCTCCTGCGGTGGTTTTGGTGTAGAGCGGAGTGCTTGTCCTCGGGAAGCAATGGGAGCATCCATCGACGGAGGTACCCGGTCGGGGTGCCAGGAGATCCGTTACAGGTACTAATAAAAAGAAACTGCTTGAAGAGCAATTTTCAACCAAGCCACATGTTAGAGAGGAATTGTCTCACAGAAACAAGGATGGGCGGAAGTTCAGCAGTCTGCGAAAACTGCATCTTAAAATTGTGGAGCAATTTCAGTAAAATATTGTTCAATGTAAAATTGCAAAGACTGAATATCCCACCATCTCTAGTACATAACATCATCAGAAAATTCGGAGAATCTGGAAAATCCAACGATCAATATTGGATGCTATCTACAGGCCTTTAGGAGTCACTGCATTAAGACAGGCATGATTCTGTACTGGAAATCACTGCATGGGCTAAGGAACACATCCAGAAATGATTGTCTGTAAACACAGTTTACCATGTAATCCACAAATGCAAGTTAAAGCTGTTTCATGCGAAGAAGAAGCCATATATCAACATGCACCAGAAATTTTGCCATCTTATCTGGAACAAAGTTCATTTAAAATGGACTGAGACAAAATGGATCAGATAAATCACAATTTGAAATTTATTTTGGACACCACGTATGGTGTGTTCTGCAGACTTAAGAGGAGAGAGACCATCCAGCTTGTATGTGCACAGTTTCTTAGTGCCTATGCTGTTAGAAGCTTACACATCTGGAAAGAAACTATCAATGCTGAACAGTATATGGAAGTTTTACAACAGCATATGCCTCTATGATATTCTGCATCTGCAACATGGTGCATCATGGTGCATCATAAATCAACAAACCTGGCAAAGAAGACCCAGCACTGCTGAGCAGCTAGAATCATACATCATATAAGAATGGGACAATATTCCTCTCCCTAAACTTTTACCAATCGGCCTCCTCACTTCCCAAACATTGTTATAAAAAGAGGTGGTAGACATGGCCATGTCCCAACTTTCTTGAGATGTGTTGCCGCCATCAAGTTCTAAATAAGTAAATTTTATCATGAAATGGTAAAATTTCTCACTTTCAACATCTGATATGTGTTCTATTGTGAATAAAATATGATATTTTAAATGCTGCAGCCAGGCTCATCTATCTATCCACCCGCTACACTTATTCAACTAACCTGGCTGCCCATCCACCACAGAATACAGTTCAAACTTCTTACCCTCAACCACAAAGTTCTCCACAGTGCACCTCCATATATCTCCTTCCTCATTTCCGTCTACCACCCTACTCGTGCTCTCCGTTCTGTTAGTGACCTAAGATTAACATCCTCCATAATTCGTACCTCACACTCCGGTCTTCAAGACTATTCTCGAGCTGCACCTACTCTCTGGAATACTCTGCCCCTGAATATTAGGCTAATTCACAACTTCTTCACAATCAAACGTGCCTTAAAAACAAAACTTTTCAGGCATGCTTGTCAACCTACCTAAAATGACTATTCCCTAAACTCGATCCTCTAACTGTCCCAAATCCAAAGCAGATCGGCCTACACCACTGCTTTCAGTTCAATAATGGCTTGAATACTACTTATCACAATCGACAACCTTACAGGTGAAACTCAAAAATTTAGAATATTGTGCAAAAGTTCATTTATTTCAGTAATGCAACTTAAAAGGAATTGCATTAATGCAACTTAAAATTAGAATATTGTGAAAAGGTTCAATATTCTAGGCTCAAAGTGTCAGCCATAATCATCCAAATTATAACAAATAAAGGCTTGAAATATCTCGCTTTGCATGTAATGAGTCTCTCTCATATATTACTTTCACATTTTAAGTTGCATTACTAAAATAAATAAACTTTGCACGATATTCAAATTTTTGGAGTTTCACCTGTATGTGTCACCCCCAATTCCTCATAGATTGTAAGCTCTTGCGAGCAGGGCACTGACTCCAAGTGTTTCAGTTGTATATTAGGCAGTTACTTTTGTTTTGTACACAAACCCTATGAAATTGTAAAGCGCTGCGGAATATGGTGCCGCTATATAAATAAATATTATTATTATTTTCCAATCATTGCATTCTGGTTTTATTTACATGTATTTACATTTACCACAGTGTCTAATTTTTGGGGGGAATTAGTATCATAGTTCTTCTGTCTTCCAAGTGCAGTGAAAATCATCTTTAGGGCTCATGCACACGAACATATTTTCTTTCTGTGTCCTTTCCGTTTTTTTGTGGACCGTATGCGGAACCATTCACTTCAATGAAACATGCAATGCAACAGCTCACTGCAAACAAAATAAAGTACAAAATTGCATCATAATTGCAAATGCTATACTAATAAGTTAGAGATGCTTGGCAAATTGTTTTGTACAAAATTATTTGAGCCTGTCTGCCACACGTCAAGGCGATCTCTAGTTAGACGGGTTCCTAACACAAAATTTTACCTGTTATGTGCCATGACGGCTACCATATAATTCAGAAAGTGCAGGTTCCACATGCATGCTGGATCCGCCTGAATTTCTGTGATTTTTGGTGCCAAAATGGCCTCCATTATATCCACGGAAAGCAGTTACCAGCATGCATGCCGGGCCCACTCCACACCACTCCCGGCACCACATGACCACCAGGGACTGCAATGAGAGTCCACACACTATCTCTCTCCTGGTGCCATATGGCTTCAGTGAGTGAGGGGGAGCAGGCCAAGCTATATACTCACACTAATTAAAATCAGCCAATGGGGCAGACGAGCTGGTCAGGAGTGCACGACTAAGGAGGCAGCCACACCTCCAGCACAAGCTGCAAAGAAAAAGGGGGTCAGTCAGCACATCCCAAAGCGCATGCTGGTAACTGCTTTCCGTGGATATAATGGAGGCCATTTTGGCACCAAAAATCACAGAAATTCAGGCGGATCCAGCATGCATGTGGAACCTGCACTTTCTGAATTATATGCCCCTGCGCTTTCAGATGTGCTGACTGACCCCCTTTTTTATTCACTTCAATGGGTCCGGAAAAAAAACAGAAGTTACTCCATGTGCATTCCAATTCCGTATGTCCGTATTTCCATTCCATAAAAAAATAGAACATGTCCTATTATTGTCTGCATTACAGACAAGAATACCATACTACTGTTCTATGAAGGGCCAGCTATTCCGTTCCGCAAAATATGGAATGTCATCCGTATTTTTTGTGGCTACGGTCGTGTGCATGAGCCCTTATTCACAGCCCCCGCTGTATGCTAATCAGTGTCAAGGATGCTGGCACCAGCTTGCCTGAAGTCAAAGTTGCCATGTCTAAATCCTGCCCTTTCTCCTTGGATTGACAATTCCCAGGACAGACCTCTCCCTGGCTGTGTTAGGGAGCATCAATCAAAGTAGAAGGGAAATTATTTCACCACAGCAACCTCGACTTCAGGCAAAATGGTGCCAGCCTTCTTGACTTCAAGCTGCTGATTAGCACACAGCAGGAGCAGGGAGCGAACATTTTCGTTGCCTTTGGAAGACTGAAGTACAAGACATGAACACCATCAGGGACAATGTGAGCTGACTGCACTCCAGATGGTTTGGAGACCCAAAACTTCCTGCAGTCCTAGACCAATGTACTAAATGCTGCATAGCCTCCAAAAATGTTTATCAGAAAGGTCAAAACAAGAATCCGATGACTGTCACAGAGGACGCAGTGGTCTTTCCTTATGAATGGGGCAAAACTAATCTCCTTCCAAAAAACTGTTCCATTTACTTTGGAAGATATTTGAGACAGTACCGTCTGCGAGTCATGCTCTCACTCTGGCTTGTCTTTTTCTTCAAAGGACTCCAATATAAATAGAAAATTATAAAAATCTATATAAGCCGATGTGGGTCCAGCTGTGGGGTTGGTGTTCTAAGTTCACCAGTCTCCCACAGTACTGCATTTTTTGTCATCAAATATCACATTCCTGGTTGACAGTGAGAGTTGTCACTGCCAGGCTGACCCATGAGACTGTCATCTCACAGAGTATCAAAAATGAGGAAAGGAGGGGGGTGACTAGTTAAAAAAATATATGAGACTCTGATGTGATGTAATAGTAAACTGGTGGTTAAAGTGTAAAGTGTCATGTCAGCTAGCTGCAGTATTGCTGGGGTTTTCATTCATTAAAAATATTCCATGTTTGTAGCAGAGTTAACTAGTTAGTACTAGGACTGGGTGCATCAGTCCAAAGGACTGTTTTCACAATAGTTACTTATCACTCAGGGAAATTAATTATGTGTGACCTTTAAGAAACAAGGATATTGTCTTTGAGGAGGAAATCAATGAACAGCACACACCTAGGGATCATTGGGAGCGCTGGAAAGAGATGTTGGGAGATCAGTAAAGACAGTAATGGGGTCAGTAATGACACGGCTGACCCCATAGCTGTAAATACAATACTACTATGAACAGAGAACCTCATATAACCCCACGTCTAGCTGGAAGTGTCATTGGAGAGGAAATGGGATTCACCTACCACTATTATGCAGCAGAATTGAATTTGCAGGCATATAAAGCTGAGGATGTTATTTGGCATGTCACATCATGCATGGTTTTGGACAGGACTTCAAACAAACCTCTGCATAGTTTTGTCGCTATTCATAAACATTGCAGGTCAAAGAGTAAAATGGCAATGTTATGTAGTTGTGTTGATCGAGCACCAAAGTACTCGGGTGCTCTACAGAGGACCAGAGCACAATGGAAGTCAATGGGAGAACCCGAGCATTAAACCAGGCCCCCCCTGCTCTGAAGAGGGGAGTTTGTCTGGTTCACAGGAAAAGGTCAGAAATTGATGGAAACACCACTGAAATGGTTCGAGAACAGCATGGGGAGGATGCCTGGATGCATCTTGGACTCCTAGGTCGCTGCTGGGAACGATGTTGTCCGAGTAGTACGCCACTTTAACAGACTGACAATAATACGGACAAAACCTCAGATTTTAGAGGAAAAATTGTTAGGAAACAGTCTTTCCTATATATTTACTTGTATATAAAGTGCAAGTGCTGCCAAAAATTACAAGGAAGAGGCACTCCGATACAACCTGTATATCACAGAGGCGGGCATCATTCACATTGTGGTACAATTGTTCAGGTAGTGAGACTCCTACACTCATAAAGCCTATGCACTAAGTGAAAGGGCTGCCAAAAATAACAAGTAACCGAAACTCCAATACACCCATAAAGAAAAACTAACGAACGAGAACCTCCATAATAAGTAAATTTGAGAACGCAGGTGCACGCTACTTTGGCTGAAACACAATGTGATTAGTAGAACTACAAGTAACAGCACACTGCTAGTCAATTGCACAAAGATATAAGCAAATACTAAATGAAAATTAAGCTGCTTGGTGGCCATACTTACTGCAAGGGCAATTAGAAGCTCTTTGCGCATATAATTGATCAAAAATATGTCGGGCCCATCTACCAAACGACAAGGTGGCTTCTCATCAGATGGGGTCTACTCTAACATGCCTGTCCTTGGCTTGCAGCCTACAATCTGGGCAAAGTAGCACCCAGCTATATGCACAAAGAGCTTCTAACTGCCCTTGCAGTAAGTATGGCCTCCAAGCAGCTTATTTTCCATTTAGTATTTGCTTATATCCTTGTGCAATTGACTAGCAGTGTGCTGTTATTGTAGGTCTACTAATCACTCCAATACACCCTTCATTACACATAAAGAAGGGCATCATACACACCCTTAAAAAATTATGATTGATGGCCTGCTGGTGACCTTCAAAAACATTAGGAGCAAGGGCCTGCAGGTGACCCTCTAAAACATTAGGGGCGAGGGTCTGCTGCTGATCTGACCATCTAAAACATTAGCGACGAGGGCCTGCTGCTGATCTAACCATGTAAAACATTATGGGGAGGGTCTGCTGCTGAGCTGACCCTCTAAAACATTATGGGCGAGGGCCTGCTGCTGATCTGACCATCTAAAACATTATGGGTGAGGGTCTGCTGCTGAGGTGACCCTCTAAAACATTAGGAGCGATGTAAGCCTAATAAGGCTTCCATCATATCATGTTGATATGATGGAGGAGGAGGACGAGAAAAGGAAGATTGAACCAAATACCTTTTTTTGTGGTGGAAGGTGTGCATGGGAATAGAGTGTATTTAATACACAATAAAAGCCACATTTAAAGTGCCTTTATGTTCAGACGCTTTCCTCTGGTGGAGTAGAGAAGTCAGGGGCAATCCAGGCCTTGTTCATTTTGATAAGAGTCCACCTGTCAGCATTTTCAGTTGACAGGCGGATGCGCTTATCAGTCATTATGCCCCCAGCAGCACTAAATACCCGCTCTGACAAAACGCTGGCAGGAGGACAGGCCAGCACATCCAAGGCTTAGAGCGCCAGTTTGTGGCACGTGTCCAGCTTGTACACCCAATAGTTGTAAGGCACAGAGGGATCACTGAGGACGCTGACACGGTCTGCTATGTACTCCTTCACCATCTTCCAAAACTTTTCCCTCCTTGTGACACTAGGCCGGGCATCAGGGTGAGTGTGCTGGCGGGGTGTCATGAAACTGTCCCAGGTCTTGGAGAGGGTTGCCCTGCCTCTGTTGGAACTGCTGTGTGTTCCCCTCATCTCCCCTCCTCGGTTGCCCAAGGAACTACGGAATCTGCTGCCAGGACCTTCTGGTGGTGGTAGTGTCATGGCGTGGGCATGTATGGCTGCCAATGGAACTGGTTCTCTTGTATTTATTGATGATGTGACTGCTGACAAAAGCAGCAGGATGAATTCTGAAGTGTTTCGGGCATTATTATCAGCTCATATTATGCTAAATGCTTCAGAACTCATTGGATGGCGCTTCACAGTGCAGATGGACAATGACCCAAAGCATACTGCAAAAGCAACCAAAGAGTTTTTTAAGGGAAAAAGGTGGAATGTTAAGCAATGGCCAAGTCAATCACCTGACCTGAATCTGATTGCATGCATTTCACTTGATGAAGACAAAACTGAAGGGAAAATGCCCCAAGAACAAACAGGAACTGAAGACAGTTGCAGTAGAGGCCTGGCAGAGCATCACCAGGGATGAAACCCAGCGTCTGGTGATGTCTATGCATTCCAGACTTCAGGCTGTAAATGACTGCAAAGGATTTGCAACCAAGTATTAAAAAGTGAAAGTTTGATTTATGATTATTATTCTGTCCCATTACTTTTGGTTCCTTAACAAGTGGGAGGCACATATGCAAACAGTTGTAATTCCTACACCGTTCACCAGATTTGGATGTAAATATCCATAAATTAAAGCTGACAGTCTGCAGTTAAAGCACATCTTGTTTGTTTCATTTCAAATCCATTGTTGTGGTGTATAGAGCCAAAAAATTTACAATTGGCTCGATGTCCCAATATTTATGGACCTGACTGTAGCTTGACAGACAGCTAAAACCTTATCCTGGCAATGAATTGACAATGGAGTAACTTCCAACTTTATCTTTATTGCAAGGATGTAAATCAGTGGTAAAACTGGGGAACAGAAAAAAACTATGTGCTTACTAATGGGGTCTGACGCGCATACTAATGGGGTGTGACATACAGTACAGACCAAAAGTTTGGACAGACCTTCCCATTCAAAGAGTTTTCTTTATTTTCATGACTATGAAAATTGTAGATTCACACTGAAGGCATCAAAACTATGAATTAACACATGTGGAATTATATACTTATCAAAAAAGTATGAAACAACTGAAAATATGTCATATTCTAGGTTATTCAAAGTAGCCACCTTTTGCTTTGATTACTGCTTTGCACACTCTTGGCATTCTCTTAATGAGCTTCAAGAGGTAGTCACCTGAAATGGTCTTCCAACAGTCTTGAAGGAGTTCCCAGAGATGCTTAGCACTTGTGGGCCCTTTTGCCTTCACTCTGTGGTCCAGCTCACCCCAAACCATCTCAATTGGGTTCAGGTCCGGTGACTGTGGAGGCCAGGTTATCTGGCGCAGCACCCCATCACTCTCCTTCATGGTCAAATAGCCCTTACACAGCCTGAAGGTGTTTTTGGGGTCATTGTCCTGTTGAAAAATAAATGATGGTCCAACTAAATGCAAACCGGATGGAATAGCATGCCGCTGCAAGATGCTGTGGTAGCCATGCTGGTTCAGTATGCCTTCAATTTTGAATAAATCCCGAACAGTGTCACCAGCAAAGCACCCCCACACCATCACACCGCCTCCTCCATGCTTCACGGTGGGAACCAGGCATGTAGAGTCCATCCGTTGACCTTTTCTGCGTCACACAAAGACACGGTGGTTGGAACCAAAGATCTCAAATTTGTGAAATTTGTGAAAGCACAGATTTCCACCGGTCTAATGTCCATTCCTTGTGTTCTTTAGCCCAAACAAGTCTCTTCTGCTTGTTGCCTGTCCTTAGCAGTGGTTTCCTAGCAGATATTCTACCATGAAGGCCTGATTCACACAGTCTCCTCTTAACAGTTGTTCTAGAGATGTGTCTGCTGCTAGAACTCTGTGTGGCATTGACCTGGTCTCTAATCTGAGCTGCTGTTAACCTGCGATTTCTGAGACTGGTGACTCGGATAAACTTATCCTCTGCAGCAGGGGTGACTCTTGGTCTTCCTTTCCTGGGGCTGTCCGTATGTGAGACAGTTTCTTTGTAGCGCTTGATGGTTTTTGTGACTGCACTTGGGGACACTTTCAAAGTTTTCCCAATTTTTCGGACTGACTGACCTTCATTTCTTAAAGTAATGATGGCCACTTGTTTTTATTTACTTAGCTGCTTTTTTCTTGCCATAATACAAATTATAACAGTCAATTCAGTAGGACTATCAGCTGTGTATCCACCTGACTTCTCCACAACGCAACTGATGGTCCCAACCCCATTTATAAGGCAAGAAATCCCACTTATTAAACCTGACAGGGCACACCTGTGAAGTAAAAACCATTTCAGGTGACTACCTCTTGAAGCTCATCAAGAGAATGCCAAGAGTGTGCAAAGCAGTAATCAAAGCAAAAAGTGGCTACTTTGAAGAACCTAGAATATGACATATTTTCAGTTGTTTCATACTTTTTTGATAAGTATATAATTCTACATGTGTTAATTCATAGTTTTGATGCCTTCAGTGTGAATCTACAATTTTCATAGTCATGAAAATAAAGAAAACTCTTTGAATGAGAAGGTGTGTCCAAACTTTTGGTCTGTACTGTATAGTAATGCATATAATACATTTCTGTGCATAGCAATGCAAATACAAACACAGATGCATATCTAAACCAGAGCATGTTACCTATCTGCATAACAAGCATTGGCCCTAGCTGCTAACTATAAGCTGCTATAAAGGAAAGGAAAGGGATATGCAAAATACATATGAAAACAAATGCAAAACAGGCTGTAATGTGGCTATGTGACATACCAGCGATGCTACTGGGAGCTTAGATGTAGAAGATGTCTCAAAAGGCTTCCAAGCCATGTTCTATCCTCAGGCAGAGATCTGTGAATGAAGAAAAAGGCTGCTATGTGCAGGGATGATAATGTCACTAAGATATGGAAGCTGAAGTAGACCAAACTTGTAGTGTGAAATAGCTGCAGATGTATGCAAAACGGCCACTAGATGGTGCTGTTACACAATCGACAGATAATTATACAGAAAACATATTAACTATGTATGAAAGTTATGCATAATTTAACAATAAACTTGCTGAAGGCATGACGCTTAGTGTCCACAAACCTAAATGGCAACATTTACAGGGCCAGCGATTTGGAAAGGTGTGCCTTTAGTGCTATGGCCTGTGGGTGGGTGGCTGGGTATTTGCGCTTTCGTTCAAAGGCCTGGGGTATGGACATCTGTACGCTGCGCTGGGACACAGAAGTGAATGTGCCAGCTGATGGTGCTTGCGAAGGTCCAGGTGCAGGACGGGAGGCATCTAGGCTTGGACAGGGGATTGGCCAGCATGTAACACAGGGGAAGAGGAGGCAGTGGTGTGACTCGCAGACACTGATTGTGGACCCAGGCGTTCGGCCCACCTATTAGTGTGCTTTGATGCCATGTGGTGGATCATGCTGGTGGTGAGGTTACTAGTGTTCACGCCCCTGCTCATTTTGGTATGGCACAGGTTGCAAATGACAATTCTTTTATCATCCGCACTTTCCTCAAAAAAGCACCAGACTGCGGAACACTTACCCCTTGGCAAGGGAGATTGCCAGAAGGGGGTGCTTCAAGAAACAGTTGCGGGCCAGTTTGGTGTGGCCCGTCTTCTCCCTTTTGCCACCCCACTGCCTCTTCCAGCCTGTTGCGGTGCTGCAGATCCCTTCACCTCTGTACTGCTGTCCACGGTCAGCTTGCCACCTTACCAGGTTGGGTCAGTGATTTCATCGTCCACCACCTCCTCTTCCTCACTCTGGTCATCCTCCTGACTTGTTGACCGAACAAGAACCTTACTTCAAGCGGACTTGGCGAGAGGCCCAAATCAAGGAATGGCGATGAAAAGAGCTCCTCAGAATATCCGAGTGTGGGATCACTTGTTTGCCAAGACTCTCCATGGTGGGAGGAAGAAGGATCAGGGTGAGGATTCTGTTGACCAGGCTCTTGGCTACTGAGACTGGAATTTGTGAAAGACAGGGTGGTGCTTAACCGACTGGAAGCATTATCTGTTGCAATCCAACCGACCACCTGGTCGCACTGGTGTGACTTAGAGTGGTGTCCTGCACCGCCTGCAAACTGGGACATGAAGCTAGGTATCGTGGATGAGTGTGTTTCTTGTGCCCTGGCAGCAGGCACAGTTTCACGTCGCCCAGGGCCACTTCCCCGTCCCTTACTGCTCGCCTTGAGCATATTAAATGGTATATATGCTTGCAAGTATATCACACGTACAGTAGCGCAGGTTTTGTAAGTGTATGCGCAAATAAATTACACTGAATGTCAGATATTTTGGATGCGCAAACGTTGTACAGGAGATGTAGCACAGGTAATGTCGCTGTCACTAGCGGCTAAGAAAAAATTACACTGAATGTCACAGATATTTTGGATGCGCAAACATCATACAGGAGATGTAGCGCAGGTAATGTCGCTGTCAGCAGCGGCCAAAAAATTGCTGAACGTCACAGATATTTAGCATGTGCAAATGTAACACAACAGATGTAGCAGAGGTTTTGTCACTGTCAGCAGCGGCCAAACAAGTGCACGCAATTTAGCGCAGGTTGCGCTAATAAAATATATTGCAGCTAGATAAAACAATAGTCTTTAAAAGGACTTTTGGGTCTCTAACATCTTTCAACACTAAACCCTGCCTTAAAAAAAATAAAAAATCCTGTCCCTACACTATCTGTCCCTTCTTCTGCAGCTCACCCTGACTAAGACTGAGCCGAACTACGTGTCATCGGGTGCTTTATAGCACCTGATGACGCGTTCTGTCCAGCCAAACACTGTAATGCCAGTAACCAACATGGCTATGGCATTACAGTGAGTGCCAGTTCTGCCCTGCACATTTATTGGCTGAGGAGCAGCCAACAAACATGTGCGGAGGAGATTTGAGCATCGCGCTCGAGCACACACGTTGTTCGGCAGAACACCGGGATGTGCCGAGCATCGCGATGCTTGAGTCAAAATGGTGTTCGGCCAAGCATGCTCGCCCAACACTATTATGTAGTGCATGTATTGCAAGACTTTATTTTTTCTTTACATTGGATTGAGACAAACTGTATTTGAGGAACACAGATACATTCTGGATCCAGTTCTGCCAACATGCATCATATATAGTTTAGACAAGAATGGCCTATGAGAAAAGTAATTGAAAATGCAATGCAAATCTACTGTACAGGGTCCTATGCACAGGTAATAGTGGTTTGTTCCCGATCATTGCCTGCCTGTTTAGTGGGGTCATTTACATGCAGCAATAACTTCACTCTAGGGGGATAAACGATCGTCACTTCCGTCACTCATCCCCATTGATTATTAGCAGCACAAGGTGGTCTACCCAAAAATGATTTTAGGTGCCACATGAAAGTGAACAAACATTTGCTTGCTTACATTGGGCAATTATTGGGAACAAGCATATGAATGTTCATCCCCAATAACTGTCTCATAAGGTACATCTACCACTAAGTCAAAAGGTTTCTCAAGAACAAACTAAAAAGACAGGGTGGTATTAGCAGGAGGTGCTCAAACCCACATGCAGTCGTGCATATATACAGGGGAGCAAATCCTGCACTTGTGGCCCGTTGCTAATGGCGATCCCCAGCAAATTGCATACGGTGGAGGATGCCCGTGGCGAACCACAAGTACCACAATAGACATCTCACACAAGGTAACAAGTGCGTATGTCATAATCAATATAACAATATAACAAAACAATAACAAATACAGGTGCACTCTGCAGTCTCACTAAACCCTCAAACTGATTTTAAAATTGAGAGATTAGTCAACATGTCCTACAGTGTAGGACATGTCTAAGCCCGGGCACCACGCCAAGGTTTCTCAAGTAGCCCGAGACCTAACACTCTCCTACCTGAGCCGTATGGGCGATACCAGGAGCCAGTGGGCAAATTACAGGAGCATGAGGCCGACTTACAAACAGCTCACCAGTTACCTCCAGCATGTAACCATGCTTGCAATGGGAGGAGGGAGGAGTCTGCGAGTCCCACTCAAGACTGGCTGATATGGCCCAGGCCTCACAGGTGCACCTAAATGTGGCCTGTAGATGGAAAACAGGCACATTTAAGTTGGAGTTTATACACCTCCAGGAATCTATATATACAAACTAAAAAGACAAGGTGGCATTAGCAGGAGGTGCTCAAGGTTTCTCAAGAACACCCCATCTTACAGGTCATACACTTATAGGGAAAGAACAGTTAACAGGGAAAGAACAAAGGATCAGGCATGTTGAAAGCTAACATGCCCCATTCTTCTTTCCTTATGTTCCCTCGACATCTGATGTCAGAAAGTATCTGGAGACCCATACACATTAGATGGTTGTCCGAACCCCCACTGAATTCGCTGGTTTCAACCAATGTTGATCTTATGTGTATGGACGCCTTTATGTTTTGAGTTTCTTCCCTCTCAATGAGCTTTGTGATAAAAGCATGTGCTATAATATGTTAGCCTACAGCCCCATCTACTGGCGCAAACAAGTAATACACCTGCTCTGCTCTACACTTAGCTGCCTTAGAACTAGGGAGCAGGGAGAGAGGGATGGATATGCAAGATCAGGAATACAAAATACTTGACTCTTCAGAATAGTTTTGAAGGCTGGGGCAGAAAGACTATAGTATCAGGATTTCCATTCAAGGCTATATCGTAAAGGTTTGTTTTTGTAGACTCTTTAGTAGCTGTTCATCCTTCGTACAATAAAGGAAGCTGTCTTTGCTTCATTCTGCATGGTCTGCGGTGGATTTGTAGCCATTCTTCTCATGCAGAAGTTTTCTGCTGGCATTATCCTGGGAAAAAAACTGTGGAGTAATGAATATAGATGACGTGTGACATGTAATGTTATCAGTAGCAATGTGTGCTGTCTTATCAGTTATCTTGTATATATAGATAGCTGTCAGACACTGATAGGACCAATGAGCTCAAAAAGAGCAGATAGATTTTTTTTATTGAAAAAAGTAAAAAATAAAAGTTATTAAAAACTATATAGAAATCTATATCACCACCTTTCCCAAATTTACATATAAACATATAAAAAGTAAACATTTAACAAAATAGGCATCTCCTCAAAATAAACTATAAAAATATTTTTACCGCACAATGAACCCCGTGATGAAAAAAAAAAAACACAATTCAACGTTTTTTGTCACCTTATACTCCCCTCCAAAAAAAGAAAGGAACAAAAGTGATCAAAAAGTCATGCATACCTGAAAAATGATTCCAATAAAATCTACCGTTTGCCCTGCAGCGTTGTAGATGGAATTTTAAAAAGGGTATGGCAAAGAAAATTTTGATTTTTCCAAAGGTATTTACTTTTTTTAAAGTATAAAAACAAAATAAAATCTAAATTTAGTCTTGCTTGCACACTGTAGGAAATGGCGCCGGCCTCTCTGGTTTCCAGGACCTCAAGAATGTGCATAGGCCAGTGCTTTTTCCTATAGTGTGCAAGCATGGCCACCGCTGCTGGATTACAGGATGTTTGTAACCCCTGGATACGAACAGTGTATGAATTAAATGAAAGCATGAATCATGCCAGCAAAGGAGGAAAGATGGACAATCACAATACATTAGTAAATGCCATGGGCGGACTGGGCATAGACCCTACAGGGAAATCTCCCGGGGGACCGATGCCTAGAGGGTCTCCTAATCCCTGCTCTTGGACGCCAGCCAGGTACATAAAGATCTCAGCATTAATTTATATAGGAGCATCAGGCTCTTATGCACCTGGCCAGCAGCCGCACGTGCCCTCCTGAATACAACTATATTGTTATCCTCAGGATGATGAAACTGTTTCATACTGTGGCGTGGGTGGCAGTATTTTTACCTGCACTGTGGTAGTTGGTTCTGCTGAGGCAATATTTAGTGCTGCACTGTAGTATCTGGTTCTGCTGGGACAGTATATTGTGCTGCACTGTGGTATTTGGTTCTGCTGGGGCAGTATTTTGTTCTGCTCTACAATATTTCTGGCCCTGCCTACTTTTGTTGCCCCGCCTTCTGTCAATTTGGACCTGCCTACAACATAGGGGTCACATTAAGTGTTTTTTCCAAGTCTACTTTAAAGTTCCCAGTCCACCCCTGGTAAGTGCCGTGTATTAACTTTGTCTACATGATAAATGTAATTTGCTAAAGTGAGACACCTCCTTTAAGAGATGCAGAAAAAGATTTATACATATATACAGTAATATTCATACGAACATTCACTATCAAGCATTCCAATTTTATTCCTCGAATTTTATTATGTTTTAGATCTCTATTTTCCAGGTGCTTTTACATGATGTTACTGCATGTTGTGTGGTTTATATATTGATATTTAGTTTTTATCATTACCGCTTATTTATATTGTGGTTCTTTGCTATTGTAACATATGCTAATAAATTTCAAGTGGTTCAGATATCCTGAGAGTGCCCAGTTAATTTAATTCTACTATATTTCTTCTGGGAGTGGACAGGGTGAGTCCACCTGACTGAGTGCACCTCTTGGGGCTGTAGTTACTCTTGTGCGTTACATCTATTTTTCTTATCTACAAAGAATTAAATGTTACCATGATTTTATTGAACACACCATGTAAACATTCACAGTGCAGGTGGAAAAAGTATGTGAACCCTTGGATTTAATAACTGGTTGAACCTCCTTTAGCAGCAATAACTTCAACCAAACGTTTCCTGTAGATACAGATCAGACGTGCACAACGGGATGTCTGGTGTGAATGGCTTTCTTGAGGTCATACCACAGCATCTCAATCGGGTTGAGGTCAGGACTCTGACTGGGCCACTCCAGAAGGCGTATTTCGTTCTGTTTAAGCCATTCTGTTGTTGATTTACTTCTATGCTTTCGGTCGTTGTCCTGTAGCAACACGCATCTTCTGTTGAGCTTCAGCTGGTGGACAGATGGCCTTACGTTCTCCTGCAAAATGTATTGATAAACTTGGGAATTAATTATTCCTTTGATAATAGCAATCCATCCAGGCCCTGACGCAGCAAAGCAGCCCCAAACCATGATGCCCCCACCACCATACTTCACAGTTGGGATGAGGTTTTGATGTTGGTGTTCTGTGCCTCTTTTTCTCCACACATAGTGTTGTGTGTTTCTTCCAAACAACTCAACTTTGGTTTCATCTGTCCACAGAATATTTTGCCAGTACTGCTGTGGAACATCCAGGTGCTCTTGTGCAAACTGTAAACGTGCAGCAATGGGGTTTTTTGGACAGCAGTGGCTTCCTCTGTGGTATTCTCCCATGACATCCAGGGATGTTAGCATATGCCGGAGACTGTTGTAAGTCTTTAGCTGACACTCTAGGATTCTTCTTCACCTCATTGAGCAGTCTGCGCTGTGCTCTTGCAGTCATCTTTACAGGACGGCCACTCCTAGGGAGAGTAGCAGCAGTGCTGAACTTTCTCCATTTATAGACAATTTGCCTTACCGTGGACTGATGAACAGCAAGGCTTTTGGAGATACTTTTATTACCCTTTCCAGCTTTATGTAAGTCAACAATTCTTAATCGTAGGTCTTCTGAGAGCTCTTTTGTGCGAGGCATCATTTACATCAGGCAATGCTTCTTGTGAAAAGAAAACCCAGAACTGGTATGTGTTTTTTATAGGGCAGGGCAGCTGTAACCAACACCTCCAATCTCATCTCATTGATTGGACTCCAGTTGGATGACACCTCACTCCAATTAGCTCTTGGAGTTGTCATTAGTCTAGGGGTTCACATACTTTTTCCACCTGCACTGTGAATGTTTACATGGTGTGTTCAATAAAAACATGGTAACATTAAATTCTTTGTGTGTTATTAGTTTAAGCAGATTGTCTATTGTTGTGACTTAGATGAAGATCAGATCACATTTTATGACCAATTTGTGCAGAAATCCATATCATTCCAAAGGGTTCACATACTTTTTATTGCAACTGTAGCTCAGCATTGAGACCACCATCAATTCTGGTCAATTTTACAACGCCTTTGGCTGTGAAACAAGCCCATATCATTAGGCTTTCTCCACCAAACTTGACAGTTCAATTTCTCGATCCATTAGCCCCTTGTTCCCTTGTTTCTTCCAGACCCATTTACACCCATCAGAGCCCAGTCTCTTGACTTTCATCTCATTGCTCCAAATCACCCGTTTCCAATCTTCTACTGTCCACTGTTTGTACTTTTTTTGCAAACTCGAGCCGACGGTTCCTATGATGATATTGAAGTTGAGGCTTCCTCACCTTTTTTAGGCCACCATTCCATACTTGTGTAATGCACGTCGCATGGTGCTTGCATGGACATCTGGGATTAAACTATTACAAAACATATGAGCCACTTCCACTGCTTTTCGATTCAGAACTGATAGACCTTGTGATGAGCTGACTTGTTCACGCTGATATTTTGCCTGGATGTCCACTTATGGCTTTGGGATGGATGGACGGACTTCATTTCACATTTTTTCAATTGTCATGGGAGTCACATACTGCAGTTTGGCAATTTTCTTGGCAGAGATACCGCTATCGATGAGCTGAATGATGTTGCTTCTCTTTTCTTGGGGAATCTTCTTCATGGCTGCTCCTGGATTCAAACCGGTGACCTTTCGCTTGGGAATAAACCTAATAACACACATATTAGGGAATGTGAGAACAGGTTGTAATTTGTAGTATACAAGAAGAAAAATATTGTTCCACCACCAGGAGCAAAACAGTAACATTGAAGTTACATGACAAGAATCTGCATAACTTAACATATGCAAAATAGTTGCAAGTCCAATTTATGTATGAGATAACTAAGATGATTGTCTATAAAATGAAGGTAGTCTCAAGTTCAAAGCTGTAGTGGATGGTAAGATATGGAGCCTGAAAGTCAAAAGTTTAAAACATTGTTACCCTTTTGCTCGTCAGTGTATGATTAAAATAAAGGAAAGGTACCTTTTTTTTAGCTCAAAAGTTAATTCCAAAATTAATTTGGTATTGTTGGTCAACAGAAAGCAATGAGATAATTCAGGGATAATTTCCTATGACCTAGTTTATTTAACAAAGAACAGAAAAAACATGTAGCATAAAGGATGTCATTTTGTTCTATGTTTGCACAGTTTACATGGAGTCAGAAGACAGCCACGTGGCTGAGTTAATAATCGTGTGACTAATGACAGATGGAAATTCTAAAGCAGAAAGTCAGCTGCAAAATACATTCTATACACAGTAAAAGAAAAAGAGACTGATATGTATGATCAGGGGCGGACATACCGCCTGTGCAGCCAATTCGGCTGCACAGGGGCCCAGTGCAGTAGGGGGCCCCTTCTTACCGGCGGCGGGGGAAGATGAGCGCTTCCATTGTGGAAGTGCTCATCTCTCTATATTCATATCTATCGCCATCCTTAGGACGACGATACAGATGGATGCTGCGGCGGGGCAGGGGAGAGGCGTCTCCCTTTCCTAGTCCTCTCATAGGCTGCAGGCCTAGTGCCTGTAGTCTATCAGAGGCTGGGGCAGGCGGTGCGATGACGTCATAGCGTTGCCCCAGCCGTACAGCGTGAGACACAGGCCGGAAGAGGCCTGCATCACATCGGTGAAAGCGCCAAGGAGGTAAGTATATGTATTTTTTTATTTTTTGTTTACACTTCTCTAGGGGCCCCATCTGGCACTCATGGGGGCATCTACTGGGGGCCCTATCTTATGTACTGGCACACATGGGGGGCACTATGGAGGAGGAGGAGCACTATGGGGGCCCTATTTTAAAGGTAACCTGTCACCTCTACTATGCTACCCTTACTGAGCGTTTCTAAATGTTCATTGTGTTACCCTAAACATATAAATTATACTTTTAATTTCATTTGCAGAGGAATTCAATAAGTATTATGCATTTATGTACTTCCCGCCTTTTATGCAAATTAACATAAATGAGTCATATCTTACTTGTGTGACCAGAGAAGAGTCATATCTTACTTATGTGACCAGAGAAGAGTCATATTTTCAAGCTCTGACACATCTCAGGTTAATTTGCATATGTATCAAATAGTTTTTTTACACAATAAAAGCACACAGAGCTATGGGGACTGGGTATTGCGGATGTGCTAGCGGCCATCTAGCAGCCCATGTCCTCAGCTCTACACCCCAAATCCAGGTGACAGGTTCCCTTTAAATTCTGACACACATGGAGGGCACTATGGAGGGGGGAAGTACTATTGGGGCCCTATTTTATATATTGACAGACATGGGGGCAGGGGAGCACCCAGGAATTTTGTCTAGGGGAGGCCCGAAAGGCAAAAAATGTGGCACGTGTAGCGCGCTGTGCCAATTCTTTTGCCCACCCATTTTTCAATACTCCCTTCATATTTAAAAATGCGGCACATATAGTGTGTTGCGCTGAATTTTTTGCCTGGCCATTTCTAAAAGCTCTGTAGGAGAGGAAAAATGCGGCGCACGCAGCGCAACATTTTAGCCCCGCCCATTATTAAAAGCCCCTCCTACATATAATAGGCCACTCCCAACAAACACTGTACAGCTGACATTCTATAGTTGCGGCCTGTCTCTACACATCATACGGAAAGGAGAGGCCTGTCCTGGCTGCACTGCCTGCTTCACATAATACAATAAACAGCAGGCTACAGCCAGGAAGCTCCTCCACTCTCCTCCCTCCCTAGATCCTGCTCAAGGCCTGTGGTTCCCCCCACCATCTGCCACCCGCCCGTGGCCCGCTGCCCCCTTTGGACATCCTGCTCTGAATCCTGCTTCTGCAAATGGCAGGGGGAGGAGCCGGAGCATCTCCTCTCCTACATAGTGCCACATACCTCTTACATCCAGTGATGTCACCTTTGTTGTAGACGTTCTCTTTCCTCATCTTCTCCATTCAGACCAGACCGCCATGATGATTTTTCAGCCATCTCCCGTCTCTGCAGAGATTCACAAACAGACATTAGTTTCCCACATTTCCATCATCTTCACATCCAGTCAACCTGGAAATACTACTACCACACGGATAGTGCCCCCTTCAACAATTATTGGCACACAGTGCTCTAAAAAATAACTGCGCCCAGACACTAATAGTATAAAGATAATGTCCCCCAAAAATAATTGTGCTAAGTTGATACTGTGCCAGGGTGCCCCCTAAAGTAATAGTTCTCCCCAAAATCCCACCAATAGAAATAATTCTCTGCCAGAGCACACTTAGTAGTAATGATTACAGTTGAAGGACTATGAGAAACTTTAATACTAGTATGAGCACTATGAGAGCATTATCACTTCTGGGACACAGTGGGGACATTATTACTGTAGGGGCACTATTACTACTATGTGTTGTCTGGTAGATAGTTATTTCTATTGGTGAGACTTTGGGGAGCACTGTTACTTTGGTGGGCACACTAGCACAGTATCAGCGGGACACAAACCGCTACATGCCTGAGTTTGTGTCCGGCTAATTCCTTGTATTCTACACCAGATCAGGTGGCTGGAGCATAGTGCCGCAGGTGTGAAAGTTTCCTTACCCTGTATGTTTTGTATTGCTATAAGTAATGTTAGGACGGAATAGGTTATGTTGAGAATTTGGCTTGGGTGGGGGGTTCCAGGCACATTCTTTGCACAGGGGCCCTCTGCTGTCTGTGTCCGCCCCTGTGTATGATCCTAATATGTGAACATATATTAAGTATGTATTAACATGAGCCATTCTTTGCGAGGTTTTTGCAGAGACTTACGTTATTGCTAAAAAAAATGAATACGTTTTACTGCAATTACAAAAATCTCAGCAAGAACCTTGAAAAAATTGTAAATACTGTAAGAAGGTACCTGGAATCATCGTGGATGGAAGGCATGTGTGTCATGGTCTTACCTTCTTGCTGTTCTCCTTCGTTTGACATGTGCTGGCGGCCATCTTGGTTTCTGGGTTTCTTGTAGCCTCCCACCCTGCGGCTTCTCCTTCCCACTGGGAGGAGCTGGATGCCTAGCTCATAGATATAGGAGGTCTGTGGCTTCAGTTCCTTGCTTGGTCCTCCTGTGTTCACATGCTTCCAAGACTGCTGCTGCTTCGTCTGACTACCCTGCTGGTTCCTGATCCAGGTTTCGTCTGACTACCCTGCTGGTTCCTGATCCTGGCTTCGTCTGACTACCCTGCTGGTTCCTGATCCAGGCTTCGTCTGACTACCCTTCTGGTTCCTGACCTCTGGCTTCGCAAGACCCTGCTTCGGTTTAGCCATCCGTTTGGACTTTTGCCTTACAGCTTTATTTTCAATAAAGCCTTCTTATTTCCACTTATCTCTTGTTGTACGTCTGGTTCATGGTTCCATGACATTAGGACCAAGCCATAAATTCTGACGGTACAGGGCCATCCTCGCTACCTACGCTGGTTGCCAGACTTGATCAGCAGGATCACCTGTTGGGTCGGTTCGCTGTGGCGTTGCAAACCCTGCTTGAACGCACGGCTCATTTAGCTTCCGTTGCCGATGGGTCGGTTGTCGCTCCTGGGCCCGCTCCTACTGCCACTCCGGTTGTTGCGCCAGAGTCTACCCCGACACCTGTTGCTGCGCCTGCGGTGTTTCGGGGTATGACCGGTTCTGCCCCCCTTCCACAGCGCTTTGGGGGAGAGCCAACTCAGTGCCGAGGTTTCCTTAACCAGGTGGGCATTTATTTTGAGTTGCTGCCACATGCCTTTCCTACTGAGAGATCAAAGGTGGGCTTCTTGATCTCGCTGCTCTCGGACAAGGCCTTGGCCTGGGCCAGCCCTTTATGGGAGAACAACAATCCGGTGGTTGCCGAGTTACCGGTTTTGTTGCTTCTCTTCGGAAGGTATTCGATGTGCCGGCTCGTGCTGCCTCTGCTGCGAAGCTCCTTATGTCCATCAGACAGGGTTCACGATCCGTAGCTGAATATGCCATTGAGTTTCGTACCCTGGCAGCAGAGGTGGGCTGGAATAATGAGGCTCTGGTCGCTGCTTTCTCTCATGGTCTCTCGGATGCCTTGAAGGATGAGGTTGCAGCTAAGGACCTACCAGTGGAGCTCGAGTCCCTTATTTCTTTCCTGATTTTGATTAACACCAGACTCAGGGAGAGACCTTCCTTTAAGGAGAGCCTGCGGAGGTCTTCTAACAGATTGGCGCCTACGTTTGCTGTCCCACCCGTGCCTCCCTCTCCTCCCACGCCTCCTGGGGATGACTTGTCTGGGGGTGAACCCATGCAGCTGGGGTTTGCTCGCCTGTCCGAGGGGGAGAGGGTACTCCGGAGACGCGAGGGCCGATGCATGTACTGTGGTCTCGGTGGGCATTTTCGGTTGGCATGCCCGAACCGTCCGGGAAACGCTCGCACCTGAGATCCTGTCGGGGGCAGATCTTGGGTGGAGTCTCCTCGTCCCCGGTTTCCCGTGTTGACAAACCACTGATTACTGTTGTCCTCTCCTGGGTCGGGGGCTCGGTGACGACCCAGGCGTTGGTGGACTCTGGTGCTGGTGGTTTGTTCATTGATAGTGTGTTCGCTGCCGCCAATTCCAGTCCTCTGCAGCCTCGAGGTTCCCCACTGGCTCTTGAGGCGATAGACGGCAGACCCCTTCTGCCGCCACACGTGACTCAGGAGACCCTTCCAGTGGGGATGGCCATTGGTGCCGTTCACAGAGAGTCGGTCTGTCTCCAGGTTATTTCGTCTCCACACTACTCGGTGGTCTTGGGGTACCCCTGGCTCCAGAAGCATAATCCGACTTTCGATTGGAGATCGGCCGAGATCCTCTCGTGGTCACCGCAGTGTGGGGCTAGTTGCATCCATGGGCCTGTCAAGTTGCTGTGTACTTCCTCGGACTCTTTGTTGCCTCCTGAATACGAGGAGTACCGGGATGTATTCGATAAGGTGCGTGCGGTTGCCCTACCTCCGCACCGCCCATACGATTGTGCCATAGAGTTACAATCTGGTGCCGTTCCTCCTCGTGGCAAAGTCTATCCACTGTCAGTAGCGGAGAATGAGGCCATGGAGGAGTACGTGAGGGAGGCGCTTTCACGCGGACACATTCGCAAATCCTCGTCCCCGGCAGGGGCTGGATTTTTCTTTGTGAAAAAGAAGGGCGGTGAGTTGAGGCCTTGCATCGATTACAGGGGTCTCAATCGCATCACGATCAAGAACGCTTACCCGATACCCTTGATTTCCGAGCTGTTCGATCGCCTCAAAGGGGCCACGGTCTTTACCAAACTCGACCTGAGGGCGGCATATAACCTGGTAAGGATCAAGGCGGGCGATGAGTGGAAGACCGCGTTTAACACCAGGACCGGTCATTATGAATCCTTGGTTATGCCCTTTGGGTTGTGCAATGCGCCCGCAGTCTTCCAGGAATTCATCAACAATGTTTTCCGTGACCTGTTGCAGCAGTGTGTGGTGGTCTATTTGGATGACATCTTGGTATATTCTGAATCCATGGAGGCCCACATTCTGGATGTCAGACGAGTGTTGCAACGGTTACGAGAGAACAAGCTGTTCGGTAAGCTTGAGAAATGCGAATTTCACCGATCCCAGGTAACCTTCTTAGGTTACATCATTTCCGCTGAGGGGTTCTCCATGGATCCTGAGAAGGTTTCGGCTGTCTTACAGTGGCCCCAGCCCAGTGGTCTTCGTGCCCTGCAGCGCTTTTTGGGCTTCGCCAATTATTATCGGAAGTTCATCAGGGACTTTTCCATGCTAGCCAAGCCTCTCACGGATCTGACCAGGAAGGGCAGTAATTCCCAGGTCTGGCCGCTCGAGGCCATCCGAGCTTTTGAGGCTCTAAAGTCCGCCTTTGTGTCGGCTCCGATTCTGTCGCATCCCAACCCTGGGTTGCCTTTTGTCCTCGAGGTGGACGCGTCTGAGACGGGAGTAGGCGCCCTCCTGTCTCAGCGTAGAACACCAGAGGGTCCTCTGCTTCCTTGTGGGTTTTACTCCCGGAAACTGTCTTCCGCGGAGTGCAACTATCAGATTGGTGACAGGGAGTTATTGGCCATCGTGCAGGCCCTTAAAGAATGGAGGCACTTGCTCGAGGGCTCGGTGGTTCCGGTTCTCATCCTGACGGACCACAAGAATCTGACCTACCTCTCTGAGGCCAAGAGATTGACACCACGTCAGGCCAGATGGGCTCTGTTCTTGTCACGTTTTAATTACGTGGTCTCCTACCTACCCGGTTCCAAGAACATCAGAGCGGATGCCTTATCACGGCAGTACTCCGAGCTGTCCGGGGAGGAGTCGATTCCGACTTCGGTCATACCTCTGAATCAGATCCTGGCCGCTATTCGCACCAGCCTGACCTCTCCCCTGGGTGAGCAGATTTTGGCGGCTCAATCTGGTGCTCCCTCTGGGAGACCCAACGGCAGATGTTTTGTGCCTGAGGAGTTGCGCACTCGGTTGTTGCGAACCTACCATAACTCCAAGGCCGCGGGGCATCCTGGAAAGAATCAGCTGTCCTGGGCTGTTTCACGTCTGTTCTGGTGGCCTTCTCTACGTTCCGACATCGCCGCATATGTAGCGGCATGCTCCGTTTGTGCCCAGAGTAAGTCCCCTCGGCACCTTCCGTTGGGCCTTTTGCAACCCATAGCCACCGGGGAGCGTCCATGGTCACACCTGGGGATGGATTTCATTGTGGACCTCCCTGCATCCTGAGGCCATACGGTCATTCTCATGATTGTGGATCGGTTTTCCAAAATGTGCCACTGTGTTCCTCTCAAGAAGTTACCCTCTGCACAAGAGTTGGCCTCGATTTTTGCCAGGGAGGTCTTCCGGTTGCACGGTTTGCCCAAGGAGATTGTGTCGGATCGGGGGAGTCAGTTTGTGTCCAGGTTCTGGCGCGCCTTTTGCTCCCAGTTGGGGATTCATCTCTCTTTCTCCTCGGCCTACCACCCTCAGTCCAATGGGGCCGCAGAACGATCCAATCAGGCCTTGGAGCAATTCCTTCGTTGCTATGTCTCAGATCACCAAGACAATTGGGTTGACCTCCTGCCTTGGGCTGAGTTTGCCAGGAACACGGCGGTGAACTCTTCCTCTGGGACGTCTCCCTTCATGGCCAATTATGGGTTCCAACCTGCCGTGTTACCGGAGGTATTCTCTCCCCAGGATATTCCGGCTGTGGAGGATCACCTTTCCGTCCTACGTGCTTCTTGGGTACAGATCCAGAGGTCCCTTGAGGTCTCTGCGCAGCGCCAGAGACTCCAGGCTGATCGCAGACGAGCGCCCGCTCCTTCCTACCAGGTCGGAGACCGCGTATGGTTGTCCACCCGCAACCTCAACCTTCGAGTGCCCACTCCCAAGCTGGCGCCTCGCTTTGTTGGTCCCTTCCGAGTGCTTCGCAGGGTAAACCCGGTAGCCTATGCCCTTGCGCTTCCTCCTGGCATGCGGATCTCCAACGTGTTTCATGTCTCCCTGTTGAAGCCACTGGTGTGTAATCGTTTCACTTCCTCGGTTCCTCGGCCTCGTCCGGTCCAAGTGGGCAATCGTGAGGAGTATGAGGTGAGCAATATCCTGGACTCACGCCTGGTCCGCGGTCGGGTGCAGTTTTTGGTCCATTGGCGTGGTTATGGTCCAGAGGAGCGTTCCTGGGTTCCCTCCACAGATGTCCATGCTCCTGCCTTGCTCCGAGCCTTCCACGCACGCTTCCCTCAGAAACCGTTCTTTACTCCGCGGAGGAGGGGCCCTTGAGGGGGAGGTACTGTCATGGTCTTACCTTCTTGCTGTTCTCCTTCGTTTGACATGTGCTGGCGGCCATCTTGGTTTCTGGGTTTCTTGTAGCCTCCCACCCTGCGGCTTCTCCTTCCCACTGGGAGGAGCTGGATGCCTAGCTCATATATATAGGAGGTCTGTGGCTTCAGTTCCTTGCTTGGTCCTCCTGTGTTCACATGCTTCCAAGACTGCTGCTGCTTCGTCTGACTACCCTGCTGGTTCCTGATCCAGGCTTCGTCTGACTACCCTGCTGGTTCCTGATCCTGGCTTCGTCTGACTACCCTGCTGGTTCCTGATCCAGGCTTCGTCTGACTACCCTTCTGGTTCCTGACCTCTGGCTTCGCAAGACCCTGCTTCGGTTTAGCCATCCGTTTGGACTTTTGCCTTACAGCTTTATTTTCAATAAAGCCTTCTTATTTCCACTTATCTCTTGTTGTACGTCTGGTTCATGGTTCCATGACAATGTGTCACCGAGGTTCCTGGCCTCGGTGAAGTAAGAGCCGGTATTTTATGTGTCAGCAGCAGCTATTGCTAATTGACATCATGAGATTGAGCATGGCTGTCATAGCTGATTCAGGACAGCTCTTACTGGGAGTAGTAAAAGTGCTGGGTGAGTGACTACTCCCCATGTTCCAGGCTGGGTTTTGCCAGACATAAAAAACAGCCAGAACTTCCAGGTGTGGATTTACCTCCCTCTGATAGTGGAGCTCAGGAGTCTGTGTGCTGTGAACTGAGGGCTGTGCTGGGATTTGAGGTTTGAGCCGGTCTGGAGGACTCAGGCCCCTCTAAAGGCGAACAGACTGCCTATGGACTTGATGAGGCTGAACTGCTGACAGGGTGTGAATTAACACCCAGGAGAAAAGGTGACGTTTATTGTTTATGGACTTTCCTTGTGTGTGAACAAACACCAAGCCACCTGCGTTTTGTGATACACCTTATCTGCATTTTGTTATACACCAATGTGTGAATAAACACCGCTGTTTGATTCAAGAACTGTGTACTTTGCCTCAATACTGCACCTGCTAGTCCCAACTACCAGAGCACCCACAATACATAGAGATTTATCTCTAAATTTGTCTGGGGTGAGATTCACACTAATTAGTTGCCAGATTCAATTTAAAATAAATCGAAAGTGCCACAATAGCTCTGAAAAGTTGTGTGTAACACACAAGTCCTAATACTGTATCCAACCCCTTTCAAGCTCTTTCCAGTAATGTCTCCCACAGTGCCCCCCAATAATGCTGTGAGGAAGCCACAATGTTTCCCGGAGCTTCACAGCCTCTTCATACAGCTGATTGGCAGTGGGGCCAGCATTCAGACCTCCCACCAATCAGATATTGATTACCTATTCTGAGGATAGTTAAAAAACGTGATGTTCAGCACTTGCTTACAAGTTTGTGTTGAGAATACCCTTATGCCTCTTTCACACGGGCGTTGCGGGAAAATGTGCGGGTGCGTTGCGGGAACATGCGCGATTTTTCCTGCCTGAGTGCAAAACATCATTGTAATGTGTTTTGCACTCTTGTGAGAAAAATCGGCATGCTTGGTACCCAAACCCGAACTTCTTCACAGAAGTTCGGGCTTGGGATCGGTGTTCTGTAGATTGTATTATTTTCCCTTTATGGTTATAAGGGAAAATAATAGCATTCTGAATACAGAGAGCATAGTACAATAGCGCTGGAGGGGTTAAAGAAAAAAAAAAATATAATTTAACTCACCTTAATCCACTTGATCGCGCAGCCGGCATCTTTCTTTGCTGTGTGCAGGAACAGGACCTGTGGTGACGTCACTCCGGTCATCACATAATCCATCAAATGATCTTTTACCATGGTGATGGATCATGTGATGGACCATGTGATGACCGGAGTGACGTCACCACAGGTCCTTTTCCTGTGCACAGCAAAGAAAGAAGACAGGAGAGATGCCGGGCTGCGCGATCACGTGGATTAAGGTGAGTTCAATTTTTTATTTTTATATTTAACCCCTCCAGCGCTATTTTACTATGCATTCTGTATTCAGAATGCTATTATTTTCCCTTATAACCATGTTATAAGAGAAAATAATAATGATCGGGTCTCCATCCCGATCGTCTCATAGCAACTGTGCATGATAATCGCACCGCATCTGCACTTGCTTGCGGATGCTTGCGATTTTCACGCAACCCCATTCATATCTATGGGGCCTGCGTTACGTGAAAAACGCACAAAATAGAGCATGCTGCGATTTTCACGCAACGCACAAGTGATGCGTGAAAATCACCGCTCATGTGAACAGCCCCATAGAAATGAATGGGTCGGGATTCAGTGCGGGTGCAATGCGTTCAACTCACGCATCGCATCCGCGCAGAATACTCGCTCGTGTGAAAGGGGCCTTAGTCATAGCAAGAAACTGCTTAGTCTTAGCAGAAACGCATAAGCAAGATGTTTTTAATCCTTTTTGTATGTCCTAGTTTTTGTATCTTTTTACAAGTGCTGAACATCTCCACATTTTTTATTTATGACTTCTGGGAATCAGCCCAGCATTCGTGCACATAAGAAAATTAAGATGAGCTGATCCTTTTCCATATTTTTTTTATTTCTCCCGAGGATAAGCCATCAATTTTGAACACCCGAAGACCCCTTTAAGGTGTCCCAGCTTTTGAAAAGACAGATGCCTTCCTATTGGTTGCCATGGAAAACCCCATTGTACTAATTTGTCAATTGTATTCACACATGAGTTGCACAAAATATCATTTTATATACAGGCTGTATGATGCACTTAAATAATTTCAGACATGATTTATTCCCAAATTTTCTGTGCAAAGTCTTAAAAATCCCATTGTAGGACCAGTCATGGTGGATGAAAGTGCTTGTCATATAATGTTTATGGGAGAAATGGTCAATTATTAGTTAATGAGCCCTTCTGACTGGCAGAAGCCTGTAACCAGCACAGTTCAATGAATCGATTTTGGTCATGAAAGAAAGGAGTAGAAGTGTCCCTGTTTACTGGGTTCATGGCGTTTGTGAGGGGTGTCACTATAGGATTCCTGATATCTCATTGTACTGAGCTCATTTGCAATCAGGGAAAAACACACCATAAGGGCTCATTCAGACGAACGTGTGCTACCCGTTGCCGTATTGCGGCCCGCATTTGCGGATCTGCAATACATGGGCAACGTTCCGTGTGCATTCCGCATCATGGATGCGGACCCATTCACTTCAATGGGTCCGTAAATCCGGAGATGCGGAACAGAAGCACGGAACGGAACACTACGGAAGCACTACGGAGTGCTTCCTGGGGTCCCGTTCCATGCCTCCGCACCGCAAAAAGATAGAACATGCTCTATCTTTTTGCGGAACAGACGGATTCAAGTGAATGGGTCCGTGATCCTCATGTGGCTGGGCCACAGTCGGTGCGCGTGCATTGCGGACTGCAATTTGCGGTCCACAGCATGGGCACGGGCTTCACATGCCCTAAAGGGCTCATGCACACGAACGTATATTCTTTCCGTATCCATTCCGTTTTTTTTGCGGACCGTATACGGAACCATTCATTTCAATGGGTCTACAAAAACAGAAGTTTCTCCGTGTGCATTCCGTTTCTGTATGTCATTAGGCAATATGGACAATCACAATACATCAGTAAGTGCCTCATATTAACTTTCTCTACATGATAAATGCCACTTGCTGAAGTGAGGGAATCCCTTAAGGCTGGGTTCACACCTGAGCGTTTTACAGCGCGTTCCTACGCGCTGTAAAACGCTCAACAGGCAAGAACCAGTGATTCCCTATGGGAATGGTTCTCACCTGAGCGTTTTACAGCGCGTACGATCGCGCTGTAAAACGCCCGACGCCCCAAGAAGTACATGAGCTTCTTTGGGGCGTCTTGTCTCGCGTTCCCGTACATAGACTTCAGCGGGAACGCGCGACAATGGGCGTTCGCTTGTCTCTGTATGTGCGATTGCAAGCGCCCGTACAATCGCGCATACAGAGCGCTCCATCGCGAACGCTCAGGTCTGAACCCAGCGTTCGGGCTGTTTCACACGAGCGGACGCCGTGCGGACATCCGCTGCGTGAATGACAGCCAAGACCCGCTGCGGACAGAAGAAGCACTGAGCAGTAACATGATTGATAATGCTCCGTGCCTCTCTGTGATCTCTTTACTACGAAATCACAGTGAGATAAAGTTGTCATTGTGATTTCGTAGTAAAGAGATCACAGAGAGGCCCGGAGCATTATCAATCATGTTACTGCTCCGTGCTTCTGCTGTCCGCATCGGGTCTTGGCTGTCATTCACGGAGCGGATGTCACGCATGGCATCCGCTCGTGTGAAACAGCCCTAAGGCTGGGTTCACACCTGAGCGTTTTACAGCGCGTTCAAACGCGCTCTAAAATGCTCAACACATGAAAACCAATGCTTCCCTATGGGAATGGTTCACACCTGGGCGTTTTACAGCGCGTACGATCGCGCTGTAAAACGCCCGACGCTCAAACAAGTACTTGAGCTTCTTTGGGGCGTTTTGACGCGCGTTTGTGGCCATAGGACACTGCAGTCAATCACACAAACGCGCGTCAAACGCGCGTTTACTATTACAAAAAACGTGCATAAAAACGCGCGACAAAAACGCGCGTAAAACGCGCGTTTGAGAAACGCTCAGGTGTGAACCCAGCCTTAGGGACAGATAGAACTTTTTCACTTTTTTCAATCCACTTCTGCTTTAGCTTTGAAAAACTGCATAAAAAACTTGAATGTGCGTCAGCACCCTGAAGCCACCTGCATACGATTCGGATTAATTTTCACGCAGATTTTCGAGAGGAAAAACCAAAGCGCTGTACAGTACCAGCAAAGTGTATGCCATTACACTAATCTCATGTACATTTTTTCTGTGCAGAAATTGACCTTCTGTGCGTATTTCCAAATCCGTAGCATGTCAATTATGTTTGCAGTTTTGGCTGCAGATTTCACCTTTTACAATCAAGTGAATGGGTCCGCATCCGTGATGCGGGGAGCACACGGCCGGCGGTCGTGTGCATGAGGCCTAAGGGTGCTGGCACACGTCACGGCTATGCTGGATTTTTGGTGCGGCCAAAAAAGTACCAAAAAAACGCATGCAGTTTTTGCAACAACATACTGGCATTTATGGTGCGTTTTCTCCCAGCAAACACAAAGCACACAGCAAAGCTGAATTCCATTCATTATAAAATAGAGTTACATTAATGTAATTCAGGTTTGCTGTGTTTCCATTGCTGGAAGAGAAGGCCCCATAAATGCAGGTATTTTGTTGCAAAAAACCACACCATTTTTTATGCAGTTTTTCTTATTTTTTTCTTTTGCCACATCAAAAACAAAGCACATCCACAGCATGCGCCAGCATCTTCAGGTTTCTTTCACACAAGCGAGCTTTCCGTCCGGATACGAGGCGTGTAATGAGTGCATGGCATCTGGACTGAGTTGTGACCCATTCATTTCACATGAGCGTCGTTTCTTACTGATCATCTCTGCACCATGTTGTACATCAGGCATCCTCACACTGCGGCCCTGGCTCCATAGAAATGAATGGGGCCTGCGTGAAAAATGGAAGGAATCTGATGCAATGGGGATCATTTATTATAGTGTTTTTTTTTCTATCTTAGACTATCTCATTTGAAAGGAAATAGTCTCATTGGCATGTAAAGGTGCGCCTTTTCACAAACATGTATATGGCTACGACTTTTGAAATTTAGTATGCGACTTTTTCGCTGTCTGAGCGGACCAATGAATAGTCTGATAGCACACGATCCACTTGCGCCCTGATGAATACAAGGATGCATCTCCTAATTCATCGCCTGCTGTATGACGCTTTATAATGCCTCGTCCACATTTCCGTTTTTCACCGATGTGTGTGGTCCGCATTTTCTCCGGACAGCACACGTACCCATTGATTTGAATGTGCCGGTTTACACATCCGAATTTTTTTCAGTAAAAAAAAATCACAGAGACACGCACTACTTTGGTCTGTGATGTTGACCAAACCTGCCCGTTGAAGTCTTTGGGTCCATTAAAATCATGGACAAAACACGGATGGCATCTATAGGACGTCTGTTTTCCACTGAAGACTGATATTAGATGCTTTGGGAATATGTGCGTAAGGCCTAAATACTATTCAAAATAATGACAGGCTAATCCACTATGCCAGTCTAATCTATATATATAAAAAAGGACGTATGAATGTATGTTCCGTGAAAACTCAAAAACGCAACCATCCATTTCCACGAAACTTGGTATACACATCCTTTGCTACCTGGAAATAAATCTTGTGGGGTTCTCAGCTCTCTAGGACGTACCGTTCCCCAAATATTCCCCAAAAATGACCTGCATTATCCAATACAAGCCTGCCAGCCTTTCACACGGTCACATGTCCCTCATCAGCCAATAGAGGCTCGCAGGTCCTACTCCAGGTTGCCATAACAACTGATCGCAGGTTTTAGTAGTTTGCACGTCCTGAAATATTTAGTCATATGACGTATGACGGCACAACTACACTGCTACATGCATGGGAGGCAGGGGCCACTATTAAACTGGCGGGCGCTGTGGAGTTCACTGTTAAAGGGGCGGTCCCCATTGAGGTCACTGTAAAAGGGGTGGCCACTGCAAAAATCACTGTTAAAGGGGCGGCCTCTGTGAAAGTCACTGTTAAAAGGGTGGTCACTGTTAAAGGGGTGGTCACTGTTAAAGTCACTGTTAAAGGGGCGGTCACTGTGAAAGTCAGCATTCAAGGGGTGGTCACTGTTTAGGGGCGGCCACTGTGAAAATCACTGTTAAAGGGGCGGTCACTTTTAAAGGGACGGCCACGGTGAAAGTCACTGTTAGGCGGTCACCATTAAAGGGGTGGCCACTGTGAAAGTCACTGTTAAAGGGGCGGCCACTGTGAAAGTCACTGTTAAAAGGGTAGCCACCGTGAAAGTCACTGTTAAAGGGACAGTCACCGTTAAAGGGGCGGCCACTGTAAAATTTACTGTTAAAGGGGCGTCACCGTTAAAGGGGGGGCCACTATGAAAGTCACTGTAAAATGGGCAGTCACTATTAAAGGGGCGGCCACTGTAAAAGTCACTGTTAAAGGGGCAGTCACCGTTAAGGGGGTGGCCCCTGTGAAAGTCACTGTTAAAGGGGTGGCCACTGTAAAATTCACTGTTAAAGGGGCGGTCACCATTAAAGGGGTGGCCATTGTGAACTTTACTGTTATTTAATATAAAATTGCAATTAATAAATACCCGAGCAATGCCAGGTCATCAGCTAGTCTATACATATAAAGAAGGACTTATATATGTGTGTGTATGTATGTTCCGCGATTACTCAAAAAAGGAGCCGCAAAACACGAAAAGCGGCAATGTGCATTCCGCATTATGCGGACCACACATTGCAGGCACTAATAAAATATGCTTGTTGGACAAGAATAGGACATGTTCTATTTTTTTGCGGAACGGAAGTGCGGAGCTGGAAGTGTGGATCCGCAATTCGGTGTCCAGGCAGCACGTCGTGCTGCCCCATAGGAATGAATGGGTCCGCAATTCCGTTCCGCAAAGTGTGGAACGAAATTGCAGATGTGTGAATGGAGCCTTAAGGGGGCAGGCCGCTGTGGAGGTCACTGTTAGGCCTCTTTCACACTACCGTTTTTTTTTCCGTTTTGCGGTCCGTTTTTTGCGTTCCGTATACGGTCCGTATACGGTCCGTATACGGAACCATTCATTTCAATGGTTCTGCAAAAAAAACGGAATGTGTTCCGTATGCATTCCGTTTCCGTATTTCCGTTTTTCCGTTCCGTTGAAAGATAGAACATGTCCTATATTTGGCCGCAAATCACGGTCCGTGGCTCCATTCAAGTCAATGGGTCCGCAAAAAAAACGGAACACATACGGAAATGCATCCGTATGTCTTCCGTTTCCGTTCCGTTTTTTCTGAACCATCTATTGAAAATGTTATGCCCAGCCCAATTTTTTCTATGTAATTACTGTATACTGTATATGCCATACGGAAAAACGGAACGGAACAACGGAACGGAAACGGAACCACAACGGAAGCAAAAAAACGGAACAACGGATCCGTGAAAAACGGACCGCAAAACACTGAAATGGACATACTGTAGTGTGAAAGAGGCCTTAAAGGGGTGGACACTGTGGAGGTCACTGATAAGGGGGCAGGGGCCACTATTAAAGGGGCAACTTCTGTGGAGGTCACTGTTAAGGCAGCGGTGTACTGTGGAGGTCACTGTTAAAGGGGCGGGCCCCTGAGGAGGTCACTCTCAAGGTAGTGGGGTGCTGTGAAACTCACTGTTAAAGGGGCGGCTGCTGTGAAAGTCAAAGTTAAGGGGATGGGCTGCTGTGAAGGTCCCATTTTAAAGTGGCGGGGCACTGTAGGGGGGTGTCAGTGTTAAGGGGTGGGGGACTGTCCGGGCCTGGCGCACGTCTTGTTCCTCTTTCATAACAGTCTGCAGTATTAGATGCATTTATCACAAGCTCTGCTACTTTATAAGAATATGGAACAGACCGTAACACCAGCAATGACTTGTGAAGTAATTTTTCTAGATCTGTTACAATGTTGGAGACACCTACAAAGTTTCCAGCAGTAGAAGGGTTAAGTGAAAGAAAGGAGTGGTTTGAGACTTGAGAGTACTTCCCCAGCAGTGTGACTCATCCGCTCTGATACATACAGCTATGGATCCCCTCTCCCTGCTGTTACAACCGCCTGTCTTCTACCCGGTGTGTACAGGATAATCCTGCAGTAAGATAAGAAGCCATATGTCATGTGTGTCTTTACAGCTAGACATGTGTAACAAGTAATGGGTGGGAGAGGCTAATGGCTTACTGTCCCAAATGTATCAGGCGGGAGGGGTAAAGATGCCTGTTTACATGCAGGGGTTGTGGGAACTAGTTCCAATGTCTCAGCTGCTGGGGTTATGGCAATGATTCCATTTCATATTGCTGTAGCATCCTGTGGTGATCTGAGTGCTGCGAGTAAGGCTACTTTCACACTCTCGTTTGGTGCGGATCCTTCATAGATAAATTCAGAACTGATCAGTTTGTATTATCTTTAACGTAGCCTGAACACCATTGAAAGTCAATGGGAGACGGATCCGTTTTCTATTGTGTCATAGAAAACGGATCCGTCCCCATTGACTTACATTGTGTGTTAGAACGGATCTATTTGGCTCAGTTTCGTCAGATAAACACCAAAATGCTGTAAGCAGCGTCCGCCTCCAAAGCAGAATGGAGACTGAACGGAGGCAAACTGATGTATTCTGAGCGGATCCTTTTCCATTCAGAATGCATTAGGGCAAAACTGATCCGTTTTGGACGCTTGTAAGAGCCCTGAAACGGATCTCACAAACGGAAAGCCAAAACGCCAGTGTGAAAGTAGCCTAAATCTGCAGGAAATATGTGTGTTACAGCTTTAATACGAATGTTAAAATGAGGCTGTGTGATGGTCATCACGTGTGCATTGGGAGGATGCAGATTAAATGCTTTGGACAAGATAAAAAAATGACTGCTTTGTTCCAAAAACAGCGCCACACCAGTCCACAAGTTGTGCAGGGTATTGCAACTCGGCTCCATTAAGTTAAATAGAGCTCAGCTGCAATACAACACACAATCTATGGACAGGTTAAAGCAGCTATGTTTTCTCATCCTGAACAACCCCTTTAAAGCACGCCCATCAGAAATGGTGACGTCACCAAACATCCTGCCGGGTGGAAGCTTCCGCCCAGCAGTGTGTTATAGTCAACAAAAGAGCCCTTGCCCTGTGCGAGCATGAGATCCTCCGATGCTAACATCAGGGGGGCTGCCTGGGTGAAATTGTGGGTATGTCCTGGTTCAGCTCTGAACCCGGACAACCCCTTTAACTCTGACTAGCTACCCTGTACCTGCTAAAGAATAGCATCCCCACAGCATGATGCTGCCACCACCATGTTTCACAAAGGGAATGATGTGTTCAGGGTGATGTGCAGTGTTAGTTTTCCACCACACATAGGGCCAGATTTATCATGACTCTGACAGCTCACTCCACTTTAACATATGGCTAAAGTCAGTTTTATCCAAGTCAGATTTATGATCGGCCCTTTACGACTGTAATAAATGTGGTTTGACGGTAGCGGTTTATCCGTCAGTAAGCAGCTTTACAAAAGTCGCACATCTTTATGAAAATGTTGCACGTTCTATTAAAAAGTCTCATAAGATAAGCATGGTCCTCACTGGAGTGAAATTGCGACTTTTTTGCGACTTTTTAAATAGTCCCAATAGTAAATCTGTCTAGAGATTCATTTACATAAGAAAACACGCCCCCTTTCAGAAAACTGGCGAGCATAGTGCAGAGCAGAAAAAAGTCACAAATTTGTGCGCAGTTTTAGCGTTGGGGACTTTTTCACTCCATTATTCTGACCTGAGCTAATGATAAATCTGGCCCATAGCGTTTTGCATTTAGGCCACACAGTTAAATTTTGGTCTCATCTTCCACATATATGCTGTGTCCCCTACATGGCTTGTGACAAACTGCCAACAGATCTTCTTATGGCTTGCTTTCAAAAAACACTTTCTTCTAGCCACTCTTCCATAAAGGCTAGATTTGTGGAGTACATGACGAATAGTTGTCCTGTGGACAGATTCTCCCACCTGAGCTGTGGATCTCTGCAGCTCGTCCAGAGTGACCATGGGCATCTTGGCTGCTTCTCTAATTATAACTCCCCTTGCCTGAGCTCTCAGTTTAGGTGGATGGCCATAACTTGGTAGGTTTGCAGTTGTGCCATACTCCTTCCATTTTCTGATAATGGATTGAACAGTGCTCCATAAAATGTTCAGAGCTTCGGATATTATTTATTTTTTTAACCTAACCCTGCTATACACTTCTCCACAAATTATATCCCTGACCTGTCTGGTGTGTTCCTTGGTTTTTATGAGGCTGTATGATCACTAATGAATGTATGATCTCTAACAAACCTCTGAGACCTTCACAAAACAGCTGTAGTTATACCAAGAATACATTACACACAGGTGGACTCTATTTACTAATAAGGGGACTTCTGAAGGTAACTGGATTTTATTTAGGGGTATCAGAGTACAGGGGGCTGAATACAAATGCACGGCACACTTTCCATGTATCATTTTCTTTTCACTTCACACATATTGTACTTGCTAGTTTGTGTTGGTCTATCACATAAAATCCCAATAATATACATTACATTTAAAGGGAACCTGTCACCGGGATTTTGTGTATAGAGCTGAGGACATGGGTTGCTAGATGGCCGCTAGCACATCCGCAATACCCAGTCCCCATAGCTCTGTGTGCTTTTATTGTGTAAAGACAACGATTTGATAGATATGCAAATTAACCTGAGATGAGTCCTGTACGTGAGATGAGTCAGGGACAGGACTCATCTCAGGTTAATTTGCATATGTATCAAATCGTTTTTTTTACGCAATAAAAGCACACAGAGCTATGGGAACTGGCTATTGTGGATGTGCTAGCGGCCATCTAGCAACCCATGTCCTCAGCGCTATACCCAAAATCCCTGTGACAGGTTCCCGTTAAGCTTGTGGATGTTATGGGAAAAAAATGTGGAAAAGTTCAAGTGGTATAAAAAAAAATTCAAGGCACTGTATATATTGATTAAGTGATATCTGAGCCTACCGACCCCAGCAAGGTGACCTCAATCCAGGCAGGAATATACTCTGCCTTGAAATTACTTTTTAGCCTAGCAGTGTCTAGACTGGCATGGAAAACGGATGACACACTAAGAGCTAAAAACTGACACTTAGGATTAAACAGGGATGCTTCATGGACATCTTCATGAATGAACCACTGACCACCTTGTTATGGATGTCACCACAGACTTGAATAAGAGGCCTAAGGCTTCATGCACGCAACCATAACTGTATTTTGGTCCAGAAACCTTGAATCCACAAAATACAGATACCTTCTGTGTGCATTCCAAATTATGCCTATTCCTGTCTGCAAAATGGACCAGAAATAGGACCTGTTCTTAAATTTGCTGAATGCCCACATGGATCTGCAAAAATCCAGATGTGTGCATGGCCCGATAGGAAAGAATAAGGCAGTGTGCTATCAGCAAAAGAATACAGATGGCACACTGAAGAAAAATACGATCAAGTGCATGAGCCTTAACTCTGCTATTACTATTTCTCAGTCATGCCAACAGGCTGGGCACTTACACAACAGTTCTGAGCCTTAAAGGGGTTATCCAAAACCTATAATGACCCCTGTAATGCCCAGGCCCCTCATATGCATATACTTACCTGCCGCCACTGAATCTCCCTATCGCTCGGATCAAAACATCCGGCAAAGGGGGGAGCAGCCAATAGCAGGCCGCGACGGGGACGCACCTCCCTAGCGTCACCTGCGACTGTAAAGGAAATGTGTCCTCAGAAAATGATCTATTATTGAAATCAAGTTTTTATGTTTAACATATTTTCAAAGAATTTATTGATGATTTTTAAAATTTTCCGTATCACTATATATATTGAAACAAGAAACATAAAATCCTGCAGTTTTCGCACTGGCCCCTAAGCCTAATAATAGGCACCACTTCTTGGTCTGTACTTTATTGCAGTTACCTGCTTATCTATACACAGAGGTGATATCATTACAGGTAGGATTAGAATGACAGATAAGAGAGGATCCACCATTCACAATAGGTGATTGTCAAAGCCTATCCATTATTGCCTTGTACAATGACCTCTGCACAGGTCACAGAGCATGTCCAGAAAACTCTCCCATAGAAGTCAATGAGGTCCTCTTCTGACTATTGTACCATGACCCATGCGGCTTCCACAAAGCAATTTTTATAATGCTGTGTAAATGCTGTTAAGAACAGATCAGACAAGATAATAGCCCCCGTAAATATGTTCAGGAAATAGAATTTAAAAAATAATCTGAAAATAAAAAGAGATTAGAAAAAATGAATATGTGTTACTATCTGATTTAAACCAACAGAAAAAAAATGTTGGTGACATTTCCTGTAAGTAATCAATCGCTGTATTACAAGATATTGCCATATATGTTCTGTACAGCACTGACAATTCAGATTGGCCATATTTCAGCCTCACTTAAAGTTGGAATTCTCTTTCACGGTTTAGTACATATACAGCGCAGCATGTCTTTATGAAGCAGATGTTGAACTTTCCATAGAGTATCATGTGTCCGGATCCACCCAGCATAGCTGGCAACCTTTCACCCAGATCACTTAGGATATACTGTAGGTTGAGGCTATGTTCATATATTGTGGCATTGCTGCATATTTGGGGGAGGTCAGACTGTTGATCCCCAGAATCAAGGGCCAATTCCCTTGTGGCTCTTTCTTTGTATTGTGCGCTCCCAAGCAGGTTTTGTGCACTTGACAACAACGCAATGCTATTTACATGAAGTCTATAGACCTCAACATAGGGAAAAAATCCAGAGTAGTTGCTATGCATGACTAGTGCGGAGCCATAGAAATTGTGGGGGTCTCAGAGCCTAGACCCCATTATATTTGGGAATATTTCTAGATATATGAAGGAACTCCTGTTTGTAGAAAAAAATCAATTAAAGGGGTTATTTTCACCACACTGACATGATCATCAGAGGCTAGGGAAGAGCTAAAGCCGGCCCATCAGAGCCGGTGACATCTGTCCCCATGGAGAACCCTGCTCTGATGCTCATATCAGGGGGGCTGCCTGGGTGAAAATGGGGATATGTCCAGGTTCAGCTCAGAAGACTGTCAACCCCTTTAAATATTTGATTATGACTCTGACGTTCAATTCTCTTATACATTACTTTACTGTATGTGCATTTGTGTTACTTATTTCTTTTATCACATGTGTTTATCCAGGTTGTTCCTTATGCATGTACAATATTTGGGGGTCTACAACATGGACGAATGATCCTTGTACAAGGAACCGTTGGCATCAGTGCTGTTAGGTATGTGTCTTAGTGCTCCTTCTTCTGCTGCCATTTGTAGTTTATCTGTAAACAGATCCTACTTTCTCTTCTTTGCACATAGGGCATATAATTATCTCTCAAGTATAATGTACAACTTGTAACCAGGGATAGGACTTTCTTTCTTGAGTGAGGTTACTTGGTTGGCCATATGATGGACCCTGCTCAGCGTGGCCCTGCAGTTATCGGTACTGTTGCGGCTAGATGCCCAAGAAGGAGCATTATGTGAAAAACGAATTGTACCCGTCCTGGAGTAAGATCCAAGTGTGTTTGCTTTGTACATAAGGTGTAGGGCCTCTACATACACACTTATGTTCTGGTGTTTTTGTTCACTCATGTTTGTGGGGAGATTTCCATAAACATCACTAATACATCTCAATAAATTAAAATATCAAAAAGTGAAACTCATATTCTAGAGATTCATTAGACATAGTGTGATTTATTTCAAATGTTTATTATTTTTTATTATGGGTTACAAAATTAGAATATTGTGAAAAGTTCAATATTGAATGGTATCCCACTCTAATCAGCTGATCAACACGAAACACCTGCATAGATTTCCTAAGTCTTTAAAGCAGGGGTGCACAACGTTTTCTGGTTGGGGGCCACATTGCGAGACTGAACCAATGACGAGGGACGAAATTAAAATTTAAAGGTGTATTAACAACTTAAATTTTGTACTTATGGAATATTGAACACACATTATATACCATTAATGTCTAGTTACACTTCCAGGACTCCCATCTAATGGGAGAAATACATGAAAAATACATGTGGGCAGCCACAAGACATAGGCATACATGTCTGTTACCAGATGGTTGGGGGCCGCACAGAATGGTATCGAGGGCCGCATGTGGCCCCCGGGCCGCAGGTTGTGCACCCCTGCTTTAAAGGGTCCCTCAGTCTGGTTCAGTAGGCTACATAATCATGGGGAAGTCTGCTGACTTGTCAGTTATCCAGAACAGAGGTCCCCAACGGCAGGACCGGGCCCTGGAAGATTGTTTGCCGGGCCACGGCAAAACAGAGGAGCGGAGACGCCAGGAGCATGCGCACCCAACATGCAAATTACACACAGCGGGCGGCCGTACAGCGGGAAGGAAGGAGAGCGTTCCTTCCTTTCAACTGTGTTGCCGGCCAGCCACTGCCACCAATGAGGAGAGAGTGGGCGGAGGAGGGGAGAAACTGTGGCCACTGTTCCACCAATGATAATTAACCAGAGGACCTTTCATGGGTCTGGACTTTATTAACTAAGTAGAAAGAACAAAAAAGACCAAAGGTGGCCAATTGGTAAAAAGTAGAAAACAGTGTCCACCCAATGGAACCAAAAGGACACCCGTAATTGTAACTCGGTACTAGCTCCCGAGTGAAACAAGCAAAAAAACAAGGAAACGGAGCTCATAGTACCGTGTATAAAAATATATAATTTTATTATGACATGAATAAAATATGAAGCAATAAATAATATACCATTAAAAAGTGAAAAGAAGCAGAAAAAAGAACGCCACCCTGGGATAGCACACATGTCAAATGTAAAACATGATGGTCAATGAAATAGATTATATATGGTACAGTGACTGGCCATTGACAAAAAATACAACATGGCTATCGGTTGAGTCAGCAATCAAAAAGATACCTACACGGCAAGAATGGACAGGGTTTGCATGCAAGTGCAGCAAACCCCAATAATAACCGGGTATCAAATTGCCTGAATCTAATGCTGTATAGGTAAAAAAGGAGGCAGAGACTCGCCAGAAAAGACTGTGTGCTATATCACCCAGGATGGCATTACCCCAACGCGCGTTTCGGCGTGCCTTTGTCCGAGGATAACGCCATCACTGTGAATCATCTATTTGCAGGCTCTCTCCACAAATCAGATGTTAGTTGTACGTACTTGTCCCCACCTGTGCATGTATGCTGGCGCGCGGGGCTCCAGTCAAACCACGCCCAGCCACCTCCCGACCAGCGTCCCGCCTACACGCCCACATCACGTGACCAAGCCACATGATCGGACGATGACGGCAGAAGGACGCACAGGCGAGAGGCGCCCGGGGCAGTGCCGTGCACCGCGCGCACACCCCACAGGGGAGGAGAAGAATAACCACATACACCACATTATATAAATTGACTATCTGCGCAAAATGTAACATAAGTTATATGCACCTCTCTTAAATATTGAATATGTAAAGCATGGTAGTGAATGATGCACAAAATACAAAAGAATATAATAATACATAATAAATACATGATGTGATTATACATAAGTGCATAAAGAGAGACCTGTAAATAGTCATGAGCACATTAGTGTAAATACATGTGATTGTACATGAATGCATAAACAGAGACATGTAAAGTCATAAGTACATTAGTGTAAATACATTTTGTGCTGATACAAACAATTATAGTATTACATGATAACACATATATTTATTAATGTAAAGTGCAAATGTGCATATAGAATGCATGAGTAATAGTGCACGATACCAAGAAAAAATGCAGAAACACAATAATGAATCCAAAAATATATATATGATGATGGGGGAAGGGGGAATTTTTTTTTTTTTTTTTAACTAAGTAGCAGGACATGTAGAGTGGTGCCTAGGGATCTCCCTGCACTTACTATTTTTCCTGGGCGCCGCTCCGTTCGCCGGCTGTAGCCCTCGTTGCCGTCTCCCGCGCTGTATGCTAATTACTACTATGGGAACACCAGGGAGGAGACTTCTCTACTTGGGCGTTCCTTCTTCCTGGCTGTGACACTCTGCGCTGCGATTGGACAGCGCTACAGCCAGGGAGAGAAGCTGATGTCTCCTCCCACAGCGACACATATATGTAGCCAGGTGAATTAGCTTACAGACAAAGGTTTGCAAACTAATATAGATTGATTCTGGGTGACTTGCTGTATGTTGGCGGAATGTAGGTAGAGGAGCGCTCACTGCAACAATCCCACCCCCTAACTTCCAGACACCTATCTGCTCCCTTTGTAATATACATAGTCCTAGGTTTGGGTCTGAGTGGCTGTCAATATACTCACACCTGGTAATTGCGTCACCTAGGACGGTCTATGTTTGTTTTTTATCTACAAATTAAGTTGAAAATATACAAATTTTTTAACTATTTGAATAATAGTTATATTTTAGCGACAACACTTTAATAGTGAAACGTCAATTTCCTGTTAGTCGCCTATCGCCCACAATATTATTGAGTGAATACTTATTTTATCTCTTGACATTTTGTATGAGTGACGGCAGGTTTTCTATCCAGTGACATCAGCTCTGATAAATGGCAGGGTAACCCGCAGGAAGTATACTCAGGACAGGAATTTCCTACTTCATCACAGTAGGCTAGCATCTCCTCTGTATTAAAAAATCTGACGATAGTCTATAAAGACCACGTTCATTCATGGTGGGAGGCACAGACCCTAGAAACGTATCTTAAGAACAAAATAGTTCCTAGGGGGCTACGAAATTATTACCCAATACGTCAGAAAATCTTATAAAAAAGTGGAAAAAAGAATCTATCGAATCCTCGCCTCATGAGATTACTACTAGTGGAAGAGAAGAACATTGTAGCCAAGACTACTACTGAATTAAAGGAACATATTGAGACAGCAAAGAAATTCACACAATCTCCAGACTTTGAGAGAAGGGAAACAATATTGCAGCAGTGAGTTGGGAAATTCACCGGGTATATAAGGGAAAGGAAGAACAGGTAGAAAAAGCAAAATAAATACAGAAAGCGAGACGGATATTTCATCAGAGGGTGAAATTGACGCTGAGAACGAATCGGCGACAACTGCGAACGTTAGAAATAGAGGTAGAGGACATAGTTGGCGACCAAATAGAAATCGAGGCAGAAGTAGAACTGACAGGGGTGACAGAGGTGTTTTTTTTAGGAATGGGCACAGAATATCCTCTGAGAAGCAGGACAAATAAATAACTCCATTGAGGCACACTGAGGAACACTGAATCAATCTATCCAATCGGTCTTTGACAGAGATTGAGATGGAACCTTTACGTAAGGGGGTGTCTTTTGTCCAAGTGTGCAAATATAACCCATTCAATTGGGTAAAAGACATCAACCTTTTCATTAGAAAACTGAAATGGAGGAAATTCTTCCTCACTCATGACCATGGCCAATGCCGGAGATGGGCATAGTTGAGGAAGAATTGGCTGATATGAGCCTCTTGGCAGATTTGTGCGAGGAAGGGCAAAGACTGATTGGTATCAGTCCTTTAACCCACTTGAAACTACCCTCTAGGAAGAATCCCCCTGGTAGTGAATACTCCCCCCTGGAGGCTTTCCTTATGACTGTAACAGAGAAACTAAGGACACTACATGTATATCAGCAAGGACTGAACAACTTGACCTCGGGTGAATCTGCGGCCCTAGAAGTGTTACAGAATGATAAAGAGATCATTATAAAACCCTCAGACAAAGGAGGAAATGTAGTAGTCCTAGGAAGGGAAGCATACAGGGAGATGTGTATACGTATCTTAAATGATAGATCGTGTTACGCCAAACTTCGTTCTAACCCGACTGATGCCCTTAAAATTGAATTGGCAGAGTTGCTAAGTGAGGCTAAAAGACAAGGCCTGGTTAATATGACCGAATATATCTACCTGTTACCCGATAACCCCATCACGCCAGTGTTTTTATGCTCTACCTAAAATACATAAAGGGGTGAACCCCCCCCCCCCCCCTAAAAACTCGATGGATGTGCTCAGCCATCTTAATGACGTGGTATGCGATAGTGGCACACTCCTTGCCAGCTTAGATGTGGAAGCCCTCTACAGCTCCATCCCACATAATAGAGGATGTAAGGCTGTGAGGGCTTTTCTGGTAGAAAGAGAAGCACACCTAGGATCGCACAACGAGTTTGTCATCAAGTTGCTGACTTTTATTCTGAAAAACAACATATTCCTGTTTGACAGGCAGGTCTTCCACCAGCTCAGGGGAGTTGCGATGGGCAGCCCCTGTGCCCCCACATTCGCTAATCTCTACCTGGGCTGGTGGGAGAGAGAGGTTGTCTTTGGAGAGAGAATGAGTTGATGGGCCTCGTCCATTACGTTGTGGCTGAGGTTCATCGACGACGGGTTTATATTGTGGGACAATACCTCCTCTGCGTTTAAGGATTTTGTGAACCAGAACGATCTAGGCCTATACTTTACCAGTGAGATCGATGACACTAAATTGACATTCCTTGACCTCTCTATTAAGATTGGTCCGGATAGGAAGATCACAACCAGTATATACAGGAAGCCTATGGCCACAAACACACTACTTAAATGGGAGAGTAGTCATCCACTCCCATTGAAGCGTGGTATCCCAAAAGGACAATATCTGCGGGTGAGGCGGAATTGCTCTGAATGGGCTGATTTCAAGATCGCTGCAAATGACTTGAGGGCCAGATTTAATTGGAGGGGGTATCCAGTGAAACCACTCAGAAAGGCATATCACCATGCGGCCGCATGTAACAGAGTAAGTCTGCTGCATCCAAAAACTGCCATTGCTGATGGTTCCAAAGTCGGCATCATTGGCACGTTTGACGTAGCGCATAGGGAGATACGGAAGGTCCTAAAAGAAAAGGCAGCTGGGGCCTCTTGCAGTCAGATCTGGTAGTGAGCACCTAGTGGCAGATTATCCACTTATCACATTTCACAGAGGTGGGAATCTTAGGGACAAATTAGTACATAGTGCTTATTCCACTCTGTGGCGAAAGCCACTTCGCCACGGTGTTTTGGAGGGGGCTGTTTGCCTGCCTCCTGCCCCTGGATTACGGCCCTTTTAAGATACTGGTTTGGGCAGTAAAAGCTATGCTTGCAAGTGATAAAAATGAGACTTTTACTAACTTTTAAACCCCTGAACCTATTCAAGTGAATTTTGGATAGGTTTATCCCCAAGTTATACTGGTTAAATTGATATAAGTTATATGTACTGTATGTACGATGTAAACTCACAAAGTTGTAACAATTTATAAGAAGTGTAACGTTTCAGCTTAGGAGATAATTGAGTAGATACAGAAATTGACTCAATTATCTCCTAGACAGAGGGGAGGAATATGCTGGGTGTGTTTCTATTGTCCCATTGTGTCAGATGGGCTGCTGTACTTGCATTGTATGTGTTGTAATATGTTGATTGGTTAATGTATAGGTCCAGGGGGTATTCCTCTGGACTGACAAGGTAAAATAAAAGAGGCTGTATGCTCTGGACAGAGTGTTCTGCTTAACCCTCAAGCGAAGTGTCGTCTCGTTCTTGGGGGGGATAGGAGTGTATGCTGTTACAGTGCGACTGCCAGGAGTGTAAACTGTTCATAGGGTTTTTCCTGTTCGGCTGTATACAGCCTTTATGTGTTTTCCCTTTGCGAGTATGGAGTATTCACGTGCTTGCAGTTTGGGAAATTGGTGCTTGCAGTAACTGCCTGTCAATCTGAAAGGAGGATATCGTCTGAACGGAGTTGTGTGCTGAACGGTCTGTTACACACTCCAACACTGGAAACTTGGCTACCCAATAGACTATTGGGTACTTTTAATTGTAGTGGGTGTAAGGCATGTAAAGTCATTAAAAAGGGGAAGATAGTGGTAAGCACAACCACGAATAGGAGATATGAGATCCGGTCCTTCATTAATTGCAGAACGGTTGGAGTGGTATATGTAGCAACATGCATTTGTAATTTGCAGTATGTAGGTAAAACAAAACGTGAATTAAGATGCCGCATTGGTGAACATCTGCGGGATATTTCCAATGAAGCCGATACACCAATTGCCCAGCATGTTTTGAAACCTCACTCTGATGTGACTGACTGTATTAGATTTCAGGGAATTGAGCATGTCAGAACATCTGCACGAGGAGGCGATGTGGATAATCGCCTCCTCCGAAAAGAGGCTCAATGGACTTTAACCCTCCAGACCGTTGAGCCCCGTGGACTAAATGAATTTATTTCATACACTGATGTCACTAAATGAAACCAATCATGGGCCATATCTCCTAGGAGCCTTGTGAACATTTTCAGCATGTCAGCCCTACCCTCTACTACTGATGACACTATGGCCTCAGTATCCATTGCCACAACCGGAGTCGACTTCCCTGAGGTCAAGTGAGCCCTTTTATAGTGGCTGTTCCCATTTGTTTATTGTGAGGCAGTGACATGCCTCATGGTTGTTAGGGGAGATATATGGCAGGATTTGCTGTGTCTTCCCCAGAATCTTCAGGTCTGAAGAAAGGCCAGGTGCAGTAATCACCTGGGGATAAAGGAATCCTCGGAGAGAGAGCGGGTGGGGACTTGCACACAGAAGGCTGGAGTGGCTCTGTGTGTCCCCCAAGAGACACTGGTGTGGGAGCAGCCTGGAGGCTGCTGGAGGTTGGGCTGGGAAAGCTGCATCTCATCACGGGTGTGAACTGGGGTACGCTTTAGGTGAGTCAGGGAAACCTATGTGTTTTTTGGATAGGGCCATGACGGGCAAGGTATTTTGTTTTGGCTTTGTGTGTTTTTTCTTTATGCCGTGTGCCACAATAAAGCACAGTTTGGCCCCTAAATCCTGGTGTCTGTGAAGAAGTGTGTGGTTGCAACCCCCGGAAAAGAGCTAATCCCCCACAGTATGCGATCTATAAGGTATCTGTTTATATAGGTCATATGTGGTGACATTGATAGAACTTCAGTGGGCTTCCCTTTCATCCTCGCAACACCAATGTGTGGCTACTGTGTCTGTATGTTTATGTAGGTTTAGCGATTTATTGGAAGCTGATGTAACTACACCACTTGATTTTATTCCTGTTTGATTGTCACCCGTCAGGGTGCCTAGTATGTGTGTCCAGTGGGCGATGGTATGTCCTTGATTCAATGAGACCGCCCAAGAGTCACTCCTATGTACTATACCTAACCCTTATGCCTTCTCTAGTGATGCGAGTGGGCGGGGCAGGGAAGCGCCGATGCTCGGTGGTGCCCCTGATTCATTGGCTCCTGCACTGCTAATGCCGGCCTAGGGGGCGTGGCTTTTTCTTCTTTAGTTGCAGCGCTGGGTGGCCGCACTTCGGCCATCCCAGTGCCGCAGGCTACGTGCTGCATGCCATGTACCAGAGCGTGTAGCACTTTCTGTGTTCTAAAGCACTCCTGATGATTTGGTTGCACACCTAATAGAAGCCAAAGAAACGCATCGAGCGAGCGAGTTAGGTTATTCACCTTGAATGAGATGGGGGTTAGCCGTTATGTAAGAAGCGACACATATATGTAGCCAGGTGAATTAGTTTACAGACAAAGGTTTGCAGACTAATATAGATTGATTCTGGGTGACTTGCTGTATGTTGGGGGAATGTAGGTAGAGGAGCTCTCACTGCAACAAGTCCCCTATCTGCTCACTTTGTAATATACACAGTCCTAGGTTTGGGTCTGAATGGCTGACCATATACTCACACTTGGCAATTACGCCACCTAGGATGGTCTATATGTTTTTTATCTACACATTAAGTTGAAAATGCCCACATTTTTTAACTATTAGAATAAGGAGAAAAAAGACTGGACTGCTACTCAGGAGTCCAAATTCCTGTTTACAAATGCAATTTTGTTGGGCCACTGTGTTCTATCAAGTCCAACGTCAGCAAAGCCCTCTACCAGGAAATGTTAGAGCATGTCATGCTTCCCTTTGCTGACAACCTTTATGGAGATGCTGATTTGAGTCTTACATAATATTATAATATTCAGATTTTCTGAGATACTAACTTTCTGGCTTTTCATTAACTGTAAGCCATAATTAGTGTTGAGCAAAGCAAGGGATTTGAAGCAGAATTCAGTCCGAAGTTTCAGAAAACTTCGATTTGCAACTAATCTGAAGTTCCCCGTGCTTTTTGACAACAAATCAGTTTTTCCTAAAATGGCAGCTGCACGTGTTAAAAAATGAAGTGGGTATGCCAGAGCTGATAACATGTAGTAGCTTGCAGGCAAGAACAGCTATATTATGTATATTGTCCCCCCAACCTAACCAGCCAAATTCCATACCACCAACAGTCCCTGTTTAAAGGCTATGTACATTTTTGGGAGCAAATTTTTATGATTGCAGTTTACTCATTTTAGGCAAAAAAAAATAAAAAATTTCTTTATTAAAAATATTGATCCGTTCTGTCACAAAGGTTTTTCTAGCTGTATGAATCCTGCTTTCACTTTGTGCTCGAATAACCTTTATCTCTAAATTACTTAAGAGGTCCCAAAACCATCCCAAGCTGCCAGCAGTACCTGCGTGTAGCCAGCAGCGTGTTTCTGATGATGCTTTTCTTCCTGAATGCAGATGCAGCAAAAGTACTGAAAACGTTCCTTTATCCCCTGCCGGCGCGCTTCTCCACACATGCTTGAAGTCAATGAGACAGCGGCCTCCTTGTTTCAAGTCACGGTAGCCACGCCCCCTTCCCCGCCCCTTCGCTGTGACTGACAGCCGGCAGTTCGGCTGGCTTTGCTGAACTCTCTGCATAAGCGCTGTCAGTCACAGCGAAGGGACAGGGAAGGGGGTGCGGTTACCGTGACTTGAAACAAGGAGGCCGCTGTCTCATTGACTTCAAGCATGTGTGGAGAAGCGCGCCGGCAGGGGATAAAGGAACGTTTTCAGTACTTTTGCTGCATCTGCCTTCAGGAAGAAAGGCACCATCAGAAACGCGCTGCTGGCGGCTTGGGATGGTTTTGGGAGATGACAGGGTCCCTTTAACAAAATTCTGTAAACCCATCGTAATAGAGGTTTTTGAGGGGAATGATTTTTATTAACTTTTTTTTTTTTATGGGGACAGAATGGATAAAAAAAATTAAAAAGTTATAATTAGTCATCTCACTGATACCCTGCCACTCCAATGCCACTTCAGTTACTGTCCAATTCATGCTCCAGGGCACGACAAATGCGTATTGCTGGGAAAGCCCAGCTTCCTCGGGGGCTTTCCCGGTGATGCGGGTGGGGCGATTTGTTTCTTGACATAGGCCCACATACATGTCCGGGTTTCATACTTTTTGCACTTTATTCTCTTCATGTATTGGTCTGTATTCATGATGCTACATTATTTTTTTATATATAACTTTTTCTTTTTAGCATTAAATTGGACTTTAAATTATCCCGGACTGAGGGCATATTTGTGGACCTTGGTGGGCTGTGTATCCGTGCCTGGTTTCACCTATACCGGCACATTGTTCATTGTATACAATTTTTTTTAAGTTTGTCCTATCCAATAAAATTGCTTTACTGATTTTATATCTATTGGATGTGCATTTCATTACGGTTTTCTAAGCTCTCTGGCTCCTTGGTTGTTGTATTTAAACTGTTTTTGCACTCCTCACTATTGGTGGGCCCCCCCCCCCATACCCGTTAGAAGTGCTTGTACTTGGCTATCTCCAGCAGTCCCATAGAGTTGAATGGAGTGGCTGACGTGCATTTCTGAATCTCCACTCAAAAGGAAAACGCGGACTCCTGTTCTTGTGAATGACGGGGCTCCAGTAGTAGGACCCCCCACCAATCAGGCACTTATCTCCTATCCTGTGGATAGGAGAGATGTTATCTTAATGTGACATCCCCATATTTGTTTGGTGCCAGTGAATAAGACCACATAACCTGTTCTGTTGTCAGCTGCGAAGTGGACTCCGTTGTATGCAGTCTAGTCAATGTTTTGTGAACTAGACACATCAGCTGCAAATATTATGTAGAGTGCTACAATGTATCAGTTGGGTGTCTAGGCTGTTTGGGTTAGAGAGCATTACCTAGAATGGATACAGTTATATCAAGTTCTCAGTTGAGAGCAGCACTAGGTATGTGAACAAAAACTGAGAACGTTAATGTATATTAAAAAGTTGTAGAACTTGTCATTTATATACAGTTTAAAGCTTTCCTACAAACAGTTAAATCGGGGGGGGGGGGGAGGGGACGGACATTTAATGTAGTGAATGTACTTTAAAGTTGAGATTCCTACCTTAAGCAATTAAAATTCTGTGCATCCTTGAAAACCAGGCAGAAAAACACTAGGTTACTGCAGAAAAATCTGTTTTAGACCTTGTGCATGTGGTAATCACAATTCTGGTGTGCCATGATCCATAATAAAGTGACCATAGACTGCTAAGGGCTCAAATTGTACCTCTGCATACCTATGATTATATAGGAATAGCTAATGAGGATCTGCAGTGTATACCAAAAAAGGCATTTCATCAGCTACAAATACTGATTTGTGATGTCCTCCACTGACACAATCATCTACAGTACCTTGATTGCTCTGTAGGCCATCATGGTGGCATGGACAACTTTAGTAATATCTGCTTTTGATTCTCAGGTTCCAAATTGACTTTCAGTGTGGTTGCAGCACTCGTCCTCGCTCTGACATTGCCTTTCATTTCAATCCACGCTTTTCTTCTTCTGATGCACATGTAATCTGCAATACGCTACGCAAAGACCAGTGGCTGGATGAATCGAAGTTCTCAGGATTGCCACTTCGAAAAGGAGAGTCTTTTGTGCTCCTTTTCCTTTTTCTTGCTGATAAAGTAAAGGTAAGAGACATATGGGAAGTGATCTGGTAAAGTTTAAGATCCCACAAAACAGAAATGGCAACCCACATTGGATGACGCAGCAGAACCGCCTTATTTAATAGCAAAAATCTTAAACATCAAAAATGCACAATTCCATAACATTTTAGCATCTAGCACAGGATACAGGGTCAGAATTTTCCATTTTTGGCTTCAATCTAGCTTCAATATATTTATACTTGGTACAGTTAAAAGTCCAAAAGCTGAGTGACGGAGGGGATACAGTGCATAGTGCGCTTGTAGTAGACATGAAGCGACGTGTTTGGGAATTCCTCCCCCTTTGTCAAGAATGGATTGAAGCAAAATGCTTGAAAAGTCTGCTCCTGTGCTATATGCTGAGATGCCATGCAATGGGATTGTGCAACTTTTGATATAAAAGATTTTTGCCATTAAATGAGGCGGTTCCCCTGCGTTTTTCAATGAATGGGCTTCTGGGGATAGCCAAAGTAATGCATGGATTTACTTGGTACTAATATTATACAGGAGTCGGCACACTTGTTGTTGCAGAACCCACATTGGATGACCCTTTTCCACCAGCTTCATAGCCTCGTTTGCTCAAACATGTCTCGAGCTGGGGTGACATACTGAGGGCGTATAGGGGGCACAGGCAGGCAGAGAGAACTTAACTCAGGACTTTACTACAAAGAGGTTCCTAAACGTAATGGTCTCAAGGTGAGGCTATGAAAAGGTTCAGTGCTTTACAGGTGACAATCTCTCAAAAAGTACTTTTAATGGCAACTTTCCATCCATATATCTAGTAGGGTATCCTACAGGATAATGTCGGAACCACCTCATTTCAGCCTTGTACCCAAGACCCTCTGCACTACACTATCAGGCTTGCTATCTTGGTCTCCCGCACCTCTCATCCATGGTGACACCTCTCCATACCTTTTCTCTATGGCTAATTTGTCACTCTCCATCCAGCCAAACCCATTCTCTGGGACTGAGGAGTGGACCAAACATCCAGTCTGTAACCAGGTCTTCACTTCTCATCCACCTGTCACATTCGCTGCAGCATACATCACACACAATTTGGTAGGAGACAACCCTATTTTCTAGTTTCCTATAGCAGCTCCAGCAGAACCGCCCTCTAAATACACATTAGTATAACTAGTTTGCACAGTTTTAAATAAACATGAATAAACATATTAAACATCAGTAACCTTTTCTCCTCCAGTCAGTCCAACCTAAAATGGAAGGAAGCACAAATGAATGGAGAACATTATTAACTGAGTAAACCAAGCACAGTCAAGTATGTTACTTTGTGGAATGGGTGTGCCACTAAAGTGTATTGTGTCCGCAGTGCGGTTCTTCCAGAAATCGAAGCACAACAAGAGCGTATTTGCCATAATATATGAAAACCATGGCAAGAATCTAAGATGCTGCCGCAGCATGGGATTCCAGCCTCAATGTTCCTGCTTTCTTTGTTTTTCTCCTATCTCTAGCAGCCCCATAGAGTTGAATGGAGCTAAAGACATGCACGTCAGTTTGTGGCTCCATTCAAATGGGAACCATGAGCAAATATTCTCATGATCAAAGGAAACCCAGAGGTCGGACGCTTGACAATCAGTTATCTCCTATCCTTTGTATAGTAAATGCATTGTCTTAATGAGGCAGTCCCTTTTAAGTATGACATATACAGTACCCCAGAACAGGACTACTGCAAAAGGGTAAATGCTATATTGTAAAGTGAAATGTTCTGATGTATTTATATACCTAATAGCACTGTATGGACAGTTGATGGTTAAGCACCTTGACTCATCCTCTTAGGTTGCCAGGAGATGGACTTGGGTCCACCCCCTGGTTAGTCAGTAGAGAGTTCTAGCTGTGCTACATGGGCAAGCCCCTCAGAGAGCCTTCAGCTCTGAGACATCTACAGCCCAGGAAGCAACTTTATCATGAAAAGTGCTCCAGAGAGAAGAAAAATCAGAAGGTCCATAATCTATAAGACCATGCACTGGAGTCAGTCAGCAAGGTATTGTGCATGTTTATGGCAGAAAGACGTTATCACTGTGAGTGGGAATATTGCTAATGGACCCTGCCATACTTTCAGATGCCCTGGCCAGATTTATCTTAAATATTCACCCCTCAGCCCGTGAATTGCGTAAATAGTTAACAAGAACCTCATTGCTGCCTACGGTTCTGTTAAGAAACTTGAAGCAGAGAGAATGAGTACTACAACCTTCATCATTACTGCTGTCCACGCATTGCTATTGGGAGAGAATGCACTGTGACATACCTGGAACTGCGACTTGTGACTGTTGGATGTACTACTGCTCCTATCTTGCACTTTAGTAAAGAGAGACTTATTTATTGATACTAACTGGCAAGGTTACTGCATCTAGCATTTGCCAGTGACTGCACCTGCTCTCCTGCCTTGCCCCTAGACCATCACCTAACATCAAGGGCACCCCACCTATCACCAGGCACAACCCAAACACCAGTGAGTGCCTCGAGGGAAGAAAGCATGTTCCCTTCTGTCACTGCATAGCCCTAGTGAGTGCCAGTGTATGGACTGTGATTTGTTGGTATAACTACCACTACCTCTCCGGTCCTCCATCCGCTACTCCTGGGCTCGCTGCACATAACTACCATGATAACTGCAGTTAATTTCAACTACTACTGTTTGTATACATATAGTAAGATTGTATGTACTACTGGACCTTCTATATATCCCTTATATCTTGTTAGTAGAGAACCCTATAGGGATTAGGACACAAGGAGTGATGAACACAGCTGTGGGTGCGTTCTTATTTGAGGACATTTTCTTCTCCAATATAGGTCAGTGTTGGTGGACAGCATTTCCTGGACTTCCATTATCGTCTTCCGCTCCAGGATGTGGACACATTAGGGATTTCTGGAGATGTCACTGTGAAAGAGATCTCATTTCTCAGCAGTAATGTAGGTTGGTTTAGTTCATATTACCATTGTCTTTTTGTATACAAACCTTGTCATTTTCTTTTCATTCATCTGTATATGACGCCCTTTAATAGCTATTTTTATCATTACAACAGCCTTATCACGATACCATGACAGAATACCCGCTGTGCCAGGTAATGTGTAATTTACGCTTTATTCACTAGATTCAGCTTCCCTGACATAATACATTGGTCTCAATATTAATGGCTTGAAAAGCAGTTCTACTTCGGAGATGACTGACAGCGGGTTACGCCGCCCTCCCCATTCAGAACACATGCTGCCTTGGCCAAGGGTGAATGTTTATGTGGAGTCGGGAGCATTGTTCCCTCTAAGCTGGACTTGAAAGAGTTAAAAAAGTCAAACTCTGCAGCAGGTAAAGCTGAGATTGGGTTCATTAATCCTCCTTAGTATTTTGTTTTAACCCTCTCCTTTCTAGAGAGCGAAGCTTAGAGTGGATACTGGTTGAGAGGAATGGCTACAGCAAACAGCTATATAACGTATATGGCCAACATCATTCACACGACCGTGGCTTGGGTCTGCATCAGAGCCGTATCATGGACAAGAATCATCATAGAAAAGAATAGAACTGCTCTACTGTGGGCCGGACATTCTGTTCCGCAAAATGCGGAACGCACAGATCCACAGTTTGCAGACTGCAAAACGGACACGGTCAAGTGCATGAGGCCTAAAGGAAACTTGTCACATTGAACATGTTGTTTGAGCTGCAGATGACATGTAATAGAGCAGGAAGAGCTGAGCAGATTGATATATAGTTGAATGGGAGAAGATTCAGTGAAACTTATAATTTATACATTTAAATTCCTGCTCGCTCTGGGCTTTGGAGTCAAGGAGGCGCTCCTATCAGTGATTGACAGCTCTCTGTATACACAGTCATAGAGGGACGGCTGTCAGTCACTGATAGGACCGAGTCCTGGAGTTCAGAGCCAGAATGAGCAGGAATATAAATGTATAAAATAGAAGTTGTACTGCAGTGACATACCTGAAATAGAGGCAGGCCACGCGATTGCAAACACTGCATTTTCACACAGCCGCCACTAGTGGGAGCTCAATGCAAAGAGATTATTCCAGCTTCGATGGTAGTTTGTAATAATTCCTATTCGCTGAGCTCCCCCTAGTGGTGGCTGCAGGCAGCCAGGTAGCTTTGTAATACAAGAGAAAAAGGAGATTTATCAATGTATTTTTGCCAATTTTCTGGTGTAAACACATTGAGAAATATGGTGTTAAGAAAGAGCGCCATAGCGCCATATATTTAAAGCACCTCTTCACCCTTTTTGCGACATAAAAGCTGAATAAAGTGGGTGAGGCAAAACAGAACTTTTTTTTAAATTACAATTTGTATTTAATGAAAATTTCTTCTACTTAATTATTAAAAAGAAAACCTATAAATTGGGCTACTTTCACATTCGCGTTTTGGGCAGATTCGTCATGAACCTGCAAAAAACGATCTGTTACAATAATACAACCGCATGCATCCGTCATGAACGGATCCGTTTGTATTATCTGTAACATAGCCAAGACGGATCCGTCATGAACTCCATTGAAAGTCAATGGGAGACGGATCAGTTTTCTATTGTGCCAGATTGTGTCAAATAAAAATGGATCCGTCCCTATTGACTTACATTGTGTGTCAGGACGGATCCATTTGGCTCAGTTTTCGTCAAGCGGGTAGCGTTTTGGTGTCTGCCTCCAGAGCAGTATGGAGAATGATCGGAGGCAAACTGATGCATTCTGAGCGGATCCTTTTCCATACAGAATGCATTAGGGCAAAACTGATCTGTTTTGGACCGCGTGTGAGAGCCCATGATGGATCTTACAAACGGAAAGCCAAAACGCCAGCGTGAAAGTAGCCTTAGTCTGCTTTGTCTGGGAGTAATTGATGCACATACACTGGGAAACTAGATGCAGGGGTCCCATACTAAGTTTTGCTATGGGACCCTATGAGATCTATGTACGCCCCTGTTCTGAATCTTTTCCCATAAAACTTGATATCAGTCTGCTCAGCTCCCCGCTCTATAACATCCTGCCTGCAGCTTACATTCTGTTTTCAGGGTGACGGGTTCCTTTATGTTTGGCTTCACACACAGTGCTTTTGGAAAAAAGGCCACTGCAGTTTTTGAGTCAAAGCCATAAGCGTATTTAAAATGAATAATCTGCATTGCCATTCGTAAGGTCACAGATTAGCCCCATTTTGAATGGTAGTAAACCATGTGCAGCTCTGCGGCAGTTAATACAAATCCTGTTTAGAAATCCAAAGGTCAAATAAGAAATTCTCCTGCATGTTCTGCAGCTGATTATATATTCTTTTCCTGTGGAAAAATCCTCCATGTGCGTATTCTTCATCACAAAGTGCGGTGTGTTTTTCCAAACAACACTGCCTGTGAAACTTCCCTGAGGATAAGAGCTCGGCCACAGGGCAGAGGCCAGTACTCGGCCGTACAGCCTCCATGCTCTGACATAAGGCTTCTGGTCTTACAGGCCTTGTCACTATTTCTGTATGATTTGTATGCAAACTGCAAAAAATATTTAAAAAAATTAAAATTCTAAAAGCACTGATCTAACTTTCAGACTAGATCAGAACTTGATGTCATAGTGAAGGATATATAGAGTTGTATGGCCAAATTGAATGCAACCTTCCGTTCTGTTCAGATACACATTCTTTAACAACCTACAGGTATTTGTGTTCTGACCTAATAATTATAATACTAACTTTTTAGAGGGTTATTATTAGGCAGGAGGTTTGTTTTTGGACCAGAAAATACCAGGGCTACTGACTGCTACATTGGAATAACTGTACTCTTCCCGACTCACAGGTAACTAGTGGATTGTGATCCACTAGAGAAGGATAGATTCTATAAAGTGCGCCTCACTCTTTGTAAAGGTCCTGTTACAGGGACCGATGATCGGGAAGGAACGCCATACAGTTTGCATTTGCCTATATAAAAGTCTCTTTAAACAAGGATTGGTCGACTTATTGTATATTGGCAATCTTTCCAGAATGATGATAACCCGTGTAAAAGGAGCCAATCGCTTACAAGTATAAAAGGATCTTGAGTTAGCTATTGGTGAGCGAGGGGTCCCCGTACCATTGTTACACAGGAGTCATGTGCTGTCTATGTCCACCCCTGCATACAATTATATTGGGTGAATTACTAATTCTGTTTATAAAATTTGTGCATAACTGAATATCAATTATTAATTATATTTTCTCATTACATTCTCTTTAAGCCGTTAAAACCTGGAAATTTAGATCTGGTGAGTACTTATTATATACACAATTTTGTATAAATCATTTATACACTAGAAACACTGCCCTAAAGAGAGAAATCATAACCTGCCAAAAAGTATATGTAAGTGTCTGCCTATGCATAGACAAGGGGACAGATAAAAAGCATCATGTTTAGTTCTGCATCTGGTGTCCACACAAAGTTTTAATAACGTACAATATACCGGTAATTGAAAAGTTAATGTATTCCAGTAATTCAATTCAAAAAGTGAAACTCATATATAGATTTATTACACACTATTTCAAATGTTTATATAATTTAATGTTGATGATTATGGCTTACAGCTAATGAAAATCCAAAGGTTAGTTTTACAGAAAATTAGAATACTGCATAAGACCAATTAAAAAAAAGATATTTAACCCCTTAGGGACCCATGACGTACCGGTACGGCATGGTTCCCGAGTCCTTAAGGACCCATGACTAGAGTTGAGCGAACACCTGGATGTTTGGGTTCGAGAAGTTCGGCCAAACTTACCGGAAATGTTCGGGTTCGGGATCCGAACCCGACCCGAACTTCGTCCCGAACCCCATTGTAGTCAATGAGGACCCAAACTTTTCGGCACTAAAAAGCCTGTAAAACAGCCCAGGAAAGAGCTAGAGGGCTGCAAAAGGCAGCAACATGTAGGTAAATCCCCTGCAAACAAATGTGGATAGGGAAATGAATAAAAATAAAATAAATAAAAAATTAACCAATATCAATTGGAGAGAGGTCCCATAGCAGAGAATCTGACTTCACGTCACCCACCACTGTAACAGTCCATTGTCAGATATTTAGTCCCAGGCAGAGGAGAGAGGTCCCTTAACAGAGAATCTGGCTTCATGTCAGCAGAGAATCAGTCTTCATGTCATAGCAGAGAATTATGCTTCACGTCACCCAACACTGGAACAGTCCATTGTCAGATATTTAGGCCCCGGCACCCAGGCAGAGGAGAGAGGTCCCGTAACAGAGATTCTGGCTTCATGTCAGCAGAGAATCAGACTGCATGTCATAGCAGAGAATCAGGCTTCACGTCAGCCACCACTGTAAGTCCATTGTCATATATTTAGGCCCAGGCACCCAGGCACCCAGGCAGAGGAGAGAGGTCCCATAACAGAGAATCTTGCTTCATGTCAGCAGAGAATCAGTCTGCATGTCATAGCAGAGAATCAGGCTTCACGTCACCCACCACTGTAACAGTTCATTGTCCTATATTTAGGCCCAGGCACCCAGGCAGAGGAGAGAGGTCCCGTAACAGAGAATCTGGCTTCATGTCAGCAGAGAATCAGTCTGCATGTCATAGCAGAGAATCGGGCTTCACGTCAGCCACCACTGGAACAGTCCATTGTCATATATTTAGGCCCAGGCACCCAGGCAGAGGAGAGAGGTCCCATAACAGAGAATCTGGCTTCATGTCAGCAGAGAATCAGTCTTCATGTCATAGCAGAGAATCAGGCTTCACGTCACCCACCACTGGAACAGTCCATTGTCATATATTTAGACCCAGGCAGGGGAGAGAGGTCCCGTAACAGAGAATCTGGCTTCATGTCAGCAGAGAATCAGTCTGCATGTCATATCAGAGAATCATGCTTCACGTCACCCAACATTGGAACAGTCCATTGTCATATATTTAGGCCCCGGCACCCAGACAGAGGAGAGGTTCATTCAACTTTGGGTTGCCTTGCAATATAATGGTAAAATGAAAATAAAAATAAGATTAAATGAGGGAGTGCCCTGGAGTCCAATAATATATGGTTAAGGGGAGGTAGTTAATGTCTAATCTGGACAAGGGACGGACAGGTCCTGTGGGATCCATGCCTGGTTCATTTTTATGAACGTCAGCTTGTCCACATTGGCTGTAGACAGGCGGCTGCGTTTGTCTGTAATGACGCCCCCTGCCGTGCTGAATGCACGTTCAGACAAAACGCTGGCCGCCGGGCAGGCCATCACCTCCAAGGCATAAAAGGCTAGCTCTGGCCACGTGGACAATTTAGAGACCCAGAAGTTGAATGGGGGCGAACCATCAGTCAGTACGTGGAGGGGTGTGCACACGTACTGTTCCACCATGTTAGTGAAATGTTGCCTCCTGCTAACACGTTGCGTATCAGGTGGTGGTGCAGTTAGCTGTGGTGTGTTGACAAAACTTTTCCACATCTCTGCCATGCTAACCCTGCCCTCAGAGGGGGGGCCGTGACACAGCTGCCTTGGCGACCTCTTGCTCCTCCTCTGCCTTGGCCTTGGGCTTCCACTTGTTCCCCTGTGACATTTGGGAATGCTCTCAGTAGCGCGTCTACCAACGTGCGCTTGTACTCGCGCATCTTCCTATCACGCTCCAGTGCAGGAAGTAAGGTGGGCACATTGTCTTTGTACCGTGGATCCAGCAGGGTGGCAACCCAGTAGTCCGCACACGTTAAAATGTGGGCAACTCTGCTGTCGTTGCGCAGGCACTGCAGCATGTAGTCGCTCATGTGTGCCAGGCTGCCCAGGGGTAAGGACAAGCTGTCCTCTGTGGGAGGCGTATCGTCATCGTCCTGCCTTTCCCCCCAGCCACGCACCAGTGATGGGCCCGAGCTGCGTTGGGTGCCACCCCGCTGTGACCATGCTTCATCCTCATCCTCCTCCACCTCCTCCTCATCCTCCTCGTCCTCCAGTAGTGGGCCCTGGCTGGCCACATTTGTACCTGGCCTCTGCTGTTGCAAAAAACCTCCCTCTGAGTCACTTCGAAGAGACTGGCCTGAAAGTGCTAAAAATGACCCCTCTTCCTCCTCCTCCTCCTCCTCCTCCTGGGCCACCTCCTCTTCCATCATCGCCCTAAGTGTTTTCTCAAGGAGACATAGAAGTGGTATTGTAACGCTGATAACGGCGTCATCGCCACTGGCCATGTTGGTGGAGTACTCGAAACAGCGCAACAGGGCACACAGGTCTCGCATGGAGGCCCAGTCATTGGTGGTGAAGTGGTGCTGTTCCGCAGTGCGACTGACCCGTGCGTGCTGCAGCTGAAACTCCACTATGGCCTGCTGCTGCTCGCACAGTCTGTCCAGCATGTGCAAGGTGGAGTTCCACCTGGTGGGCACGTCGCATATGAGGCGGTGAACGGGAAGGCCGAAGTTACGCTGTAGCGCAGACAGGCGAGCAGCGGCAGGATGTGAACGCCGGAAGCGCGAACAGACGGCCCGCACTTTATGCAGCAGCTCTGACATGTCGGGGTAGTTGTGAATGAACTTCTGCACCACCAAGCACATGCGCCAAGCAAGGGATGTGCGTCAAACCGGCTAGTCCCAGAGCTGCAACGAGATTTCGCCCATTATCGCACACCACCAGGCCGGGCTTGAGGCTCACCGGCAGCAACCACTCGTTGGTCTGTTGTTCTATACCCCGCCACAACTCCTGTGCGGTGTGGGGCCTGTCCCCCAAACATATGAGTTTCAGAATGGCCTGCTGACGTTTACCCCGGGCTGTGCTGAAGTTGGTGGTGAAGGTGTGTGGCTGACTGGATGAGCAGGTGGAAGAAGAGGAGGAGGAAGCTGAGTAGGAGGAGGTGGCAACAGGAGGCAAAGAATGTTGCCCTGCGATCCTTGGCGGCGGAAGGACGTGCGCCAAACAGCTCTCCGCCTGGGGCCCAGCCGCCACTACATTTACCCAGTGTGCAGTTAGGGAGATATAGCGTCCCTGGCCGTGCTTACTGGTCCACGTATCTGTGGTTAGGTGGACCTTGCCACAGATGGCGTTGCGCAGTGCACACTTGATTTTATCGGATACTTGGTTGTGCAGGGAAGGCACGGCTCTCTTGGAGAAGTAGTGCCGGCTGGGAACAACATACTGTGGGACAGCAAGCGACATGAGCTGTTTGAAGCTGTCTGTGTCCACCAGCCTAAATGACAGCATTTCATAGGCCAGTAGTTTAGAAATGCTGGCATTCAGGGCCAGGGATCGAGGGTGGCTAGGTGGGAATTTACGCTTTCTCTCAAATGTTTGTGAGATGGAGAGCTGAACGCTGCCGTGTGACATGGTTGAGATGCTTGGTGACGGAGGTGGTGGTGTTGGTGGTACATCCCCTGTTTGCTGGGCGGCAGGTGCCAACGTTCCTCCAGAGGCAGAGGAAGAGGCCCAGGCGGCAGCAGCAGAAGAGGCCCAGGCGGCAGCAGCAGAAGAGGCCCAGGCGGCAGCAGCAGAAGAGGTAGCAGGGGGAGCCTGAGTGACTTCCTTGTTTTTAAGGTGTTTACTCCACTGCAGTTCATGCTTTGCATGCAGGTGCCTGGTCATGCAGGTTGTGCCAAGGTTCAGAACGTTAATGCCTCGCTTCAGGCTCTGATGGCACAGCGTGCATGTCATCAGCACATTGTTTGAAGAAGTGCCATGCCAGGGAACTCCTTGAAGCTGCCTTTGGGGTGCTCGGTCCCAGATGGCAGCGGTCAGTAGCAGGCGGAGTCTCTTGGCGGCGGGTGTTCTGCTTTTGCCCACTGCTCCCTCTTTTGCTACGCTGTTGGCTCGGTCTCACCACTGCCTATTCCTCCGAACTGTGAAAGTCAGTGGCACGACCTTCATTCCATGTGGGGTCTAGGACCTCATCGTCCCCTGCATCGTCTTCCACCCAGTCTTGATCCCTGACCTCCTGTTCAGTCTGCACACTGCAGAAAGACGCAGCAGTTGGCACCTGTGTTTCGTCATCATCAGAGACATGCTGAGGTGGTATTCCCATGTCCTCATCATCAGGAAACATAAGTGGTTGTGCGTCAGTGCATTCTTTGTCTTCCACCGCTGGGGAAGGGCTAGGTGGATGCCCTTGGGAAACCCTGCCAGCGGAGTCTTCAAACAGCATAAGAGACTGCTGCATAACTTGAGGCTCAGACAGTTTCCCTGGTATGCATGGGGGTGATGTGACAGACTGATGGGCTTAGTTTCCAGGCGCCATCTGTGCGCTTTCTGCAGAAGACTGGGTGGGAGATAATGTGAACGTGCTGGATCCACTGTCGGCCACCCAATTGACTAAAACCTGCTCAGGCCTTACCATCCTTAGAATGGCATTGGGCCCCACCAGATATCGCTGTAAATTATGGCGGCTACTGGGACCTGAGGTAGTTGGTACACTAGGATGTGTGGCTGTGGCAGAACGGCCACGTCCTCTCCCAGCACCAGAGGGTCCACTAACACCACCACGACCATGTCCGCGTCCGCGTCCTTTACTAGATGTTTTCCTCATTGTTATCGTTCACCACAACAACAAAAATATTATTTGGCCCAATGTATTGAATTCAAATTCAGGCCTTTTTTTACAGACGCCTAACACTATCTGGCTATCTATTTAGGTACCGCATTACACTAATACAGGCACAGCAGTAACCACAGATTTAGCTGACTATAAATTTGAGGCCTATTATTTAGGCGCTGGGTGACAGGTATACGTTTACAGACAGAATTAGACTGGTATATGCACAGTAGCGTGTGTGTGAAGTTATTGAGAATGACCCTATCAGCACCTTGAATCTAATATACCCTTTTAGGGATACATTTAAAGTAGGCCTGATACAGCAGAAACCACTAATTTAGAGAATTGCTAAATTGGGAATTGTATTTCAACCCAGAACAAAAACTGTGCTTTGACGGACACAAAATAACTTGCCCAGCCACAGCAATAACCACACATTTAGCTGACTATAAATTTGAGGCCTATTATTTAGGCGCTGGGTGACAGGTATAGGTTTACAGACAGAATTAGACTGGGATATGGCCAAAAAATAACCACACTATTGATGGTTAAATGCACTTGGTGTGACAGCTTTACTCTGATGTAGGATATAGCCAAAAAACAACCACACTATTGAGGGTTAAATGCACTTGGTGACAGGCTCAGCTTGCCCCTGATGTAGTATATGGCCAAAAAATAACCACACTATTGATGGTTAAATGCACTTGGTGTGACAGCTTGACCCTGATGTAGGATTTAGCCAAAAAACAACCACACTATGGAGGGTTAAATGCACTTGGTGGCAGCTTGTGCTGGCGCACCACAAGACACAAAATGGCCGCCGATCACCCCAGAAAAAAGTGAATGAAAAACGCTCTGGGCAGCCTAAAAACAGTGAGCAGTTGAATAGCAGCAGTTCAATGATCCACAGCTGTAGATCGATCACTGAATGAAGTCTTTTGGATGAGTTAATCACTGCCTAATCTCGCCCTAACGTCGCAGCTGCAACCTCTCCCTACACTGATCAGAGCAGAGTGACGTGCGGCACTACGTGACTCCAGCTTAAATAGAGGCTGGGTCACATGCTGCACTGGCCAATCACAGCCATGCCAATAGTAGGCATGGCTGTGACGGCCTCTTGGGGCAAGTAGTATGACGCTTGTTGATTGGCTGCTTTGCAGCCTTTCAAAAAGCGCCAAGAAAGCGACGAACCCCGAACCCGGACTTTTACGAAAATGTTCGGGTCCGTGTCACGGACACCCCAGAATTCGGTACGAACCCGAACTATACAGTTCGAGTTTGGTTTGGCTGTTAACCCTTGCTTTGTAACTGGAAAAAAATATTAAAATGGAAAATCTGCCAAAAATGTTAAATTTTGAAATTGTATCTATTTTCCATTAATAAACCTGCTTCCACAAAATACAAAATACTGATAAAGGGGTTTGATATACCTGCTTCCACAAAATACAGATTACGGGGTTCAATATACCTGTTTACACCGAATATTGGTTGAGGCCTCCGATATACCTGCTTCCACAAAATACTGATTAATGGGTTCGATATACATGTTTCCACAAAATACTGATTAAGGGGATGGATATATCTGCTTCCACCAAATATTGATTGAGGCCTGCGAGATGCATGCTTCTACAAAATACTGAATGGGAGCTGCGATATAACCGCTTTCACAAAATACCGATTAAGGGGTTCGATTTACCTGTTTCCACCAAATATTGATTGAGGCCTGCGATATACCTGCTTCCACAATTACTGCTCTTCTTTAGGGACTTAGGCACAGGGTCATTTTGAAAATGACATGCAGAGGAAGAGGCAGGCCAGCCATTCCGCAAGGGGTGCTAGGGATCGGGCAGGTGCCCCAGGCCGGAGCCTAATTGGGAAGATGGAGAAGGTGCGTGCGATTACTTCAAAGAACGCACCAGAGTTTATTGAGTGGCTCATTTAGCCTTTCGCTTCTGCACCCTCCTCATCCTCTGTATCTGCACCCTCCTCACTCTCTGCTGTGTGCACCCCCAAAGACACCACCATCACCACCATAGTCCCTCCCATTTATTCCCAGACCTTACCGATGCACAGCCATTTCTTGACATCGGATGAGGAAAAGGAGGTAGCAATGGCCACCACCCAGCGGTCTGACGACAGTACCTAGATCAGCCCAAGGCGGGAGGTCCCCGCTATTGCTGCCTACTCCGAGATCTCAAATGTCAGTGGTGGTGAAGGTGACTGATGATGACGTGTCGATGGACGTCATGTGGGTGCCCACAAGAGAGGAAGAGGAGGTGAGTTCAGAGGGAAAGACGGAGCAGCAGAGAGGGAGGAGAAGTAGGCAGAGCTCGCAGGTCACAGGAGGCAAAATGCAGACTTTAAATGTATCTGGAGCGAGCCATCCATCATGCATGGTCACTTCTGGTGCTCCCAGGATGCCGGCACATGGCTCCGCAGTGTGGGCTTTTTTTAACGTGTCATCTGCTGACAATAGTGTTGCCATCTGCAGCCTGTGCTGTCAACGCATAAGTCGCGGTAAGCCCACCACTCATCTAGGGATTACCGCTTTAAGAAGGCACCTGGCCTCCCATCACCGAGCCCAGTGAGAGCAATGCCATCAGAACCCACAAAGCCACACTCCCGGCGCTCCACGTCCTGTCTCTTCAACTTCAACAACCTCTTTCCTCCCATTAGTCCTCCACTCTACCTTCCACCGTGCCGTCGTCACTTTCATCTGGCAGAAGGCAGGCTTCCGTGGCCCAAATGTTCGAGCGCAAAAAGTTCATGACGCCGGATAACCCTCTTGCCCAATGGCTGGCTTGTCGGAACTGCTAGCCCGCCAACTACTGCCATATAAACTGGTGGACTCGTAAGCCTTTAGAAAACCGCAATGGAAGGTCCCCGGAAGAAATATTTCTCCCAGAAGGGTATCCCAGAGCTATATGGCCACATTCAGCTGCAATTGAATATATCTCTGGCACACAGTGTCGGTGCCAAGATGCATCTGACCACAGACACGTGGTCTAGCAAACACGGGCAGGGAAGGTACATAACTTTTACTGCCCACTGGGTGAACCTTCTGATGGCCGTCAAGCTTGTAACCTGTGGCTCCCTTGTGGATTTGGTGTTACCGCCACAGATTCCATGCAGGCCTGCCTCTTCTTCTCCTCCTACTCCATCCTCCGTCTCCTCCTCGGCTGACTCCTCCTTTTCCACTGCTACCGCCTCTTCCGCTGCGCCCCCAAGCTCCCCAGAACCTATTTGACGTGCTAGGTGAGAATTTGCAATGCTGTGGCTGTTATGGAAGCCAAGAGCCACACTCGTCCTGCACTTCTTTCAGTTCTGCGGTCACAGGCCAATCAGTGACTAACCCCGCTCAATTTGACAGTTGGTAAAGTGGTGTGCTGACAATGGTGCAAATCTGCTGAGGATGCTGAAACAGGGCAGCATGGCACACGTCCTGAACTTAGTCGTGCAGCGATTCGTTGCCAAATACCCCGTGGTCCAGGACGTCTAGCGGCAGGCCAGTAAAATCTCTGGCCATTTTAGAAGATCTTACACAGCCATGGCTCACATTGCTGACGTTCAGCTGCAACACTACCTGTCCGTCAGATGTTTGATTTGTGACAGCCCGACACGCTGGAACTCCACCTTGTATATGCTTGATAGACTGCTCCAGCAGCAACGTAAAGTTAACGACTACCTGTACGAACTCTGCAGCAGGACAGGTTCTGGGGAGCTTGGTTTCTTTTCACCGCGCCAGTGGCTGCTCATGCGCGACGCATGCAGACTTATGCGGCCATTTGATGAGATCACCATCAGTGACATCGTACCTTACACGTTCTTTATAGAGCGTGCATTGCGTTGTGTCATTGATCAAGCGTCAAGGAGAAGGAGCTGGAAGATGAGGAAGTCACAATGCTGAATGAATTCCCAGGGGTGCTAATCCATCTGAGGAGTCTGAAGAGGAGTCAGAGGAGGATGGTTGCTGGGGGGAGGAGGAGGAGCAAGAAGAGCAGGCTTTGAGGGGGACTTTAAACTTTTCCGGGATCCCTGGTGTTTTCCGTGGATGGGGGGAGGAGACCGAGGACGACATTCTCCTGGGCGATGAGCAGGAGCCAGGGTGCTCCACCGTTTCCAATTTAGTACAAATGCTTCATGCTCCAGTGTTTGAAGAGAAACCCCCGTATAAAAAGCATAAAGGGCAAAGACCAGTACTGGGTAGCAACGTACTTAGACCCCCGGTACAAACACAAGATGGTGGACATGTTGCCAGCATCACAGAGGTCTGTCAGAATGCAGCATTTCCAGGCCTTGCTGCGAGAGATGCTGCATTCTGCTGTTGCGGGTGCTGGCAGAGTTCCAGTGTTCGCCTAATGTGCCTCCAGCCACATAATCGCAAGTTCTTTTCTGTCAAGTAAAAAGCCTAATTTTCGGGGCCTGTACTGGCCTACAGTAAGATTTTTAGCCAGTGACCGCCTAATGTACCTCCAGCCACATAATCACATGTTCTTTTCTGTCAGATGAATGCCTAATTCTTAGGGCCTGTACTCCCGTGGCCTAAAATAAAATCTTTCTAGGCTCCAGCAGGGCACATTTTTGAGAGTTTCCCTTTAAGACGCATAAAATGTCCCTGCCCTGATTAAAATACAGATTTTTTGTGGGAATTTTTGCCAATGATCCCCCTCTGGTATGTCACTGTCTATGTTGTGGGACTATTTGCACTTCTAGTAATTGGTGGCTGCAAATATGACCTGAAGGTTTTTCAGGTTCGCCTGCCGTTAAAGTCAATGGGCCTGCTGCAAACGCGCGGTTCCCATCTATCACTTGTGCAAAGTCAAGCTGGAAAATGAAATCTGCATCTCCATAAAGCTTGTCAGCTGAGGAATGCATTAAGTGCTCTAAAATTTCCTAGTAGACGGCTGTGCTGGTTTTGGACTTGATATAACACAGTGGATCAACAATGGCAGATGACATGGCTCCCTAAACCATCACTGACTGTGGAAACTTCACACTGGACTTAAATCAGCTTGGATTGTGTGTCTCTCCACTCTTCCTCCAGACTCTGGGACCTTGATTTCCAAATGAAATGCAAAATTTTCTTTCATCCTGAAAACGTTGGACCCCTGACAAACAGTCCGGTCCTTTTTCTCCTTTGCCCTGGTAAGGCACTTCTGACGTTGTCTTTGGGTCATGTGTGTCTTGACAAAAGGAGGTTCTAGCCGTGCAGCGCGTGCAGCATTCTCGCTTCTCATCCTCCGGCTCGGCAATACAGACTTGAAAAAGGAGCTCTGAGGCTCCGTAACGTGTTGTCAGTGGTGTAGGGATCGCCATAGCAACCATAGCAGTTGCTATGGGGCCCTACGCCACTGGGGGCCCGCCCGTCCTGACTGCATAATTTTTATTTATTTTTTTATTACACTCAGGCAGCCAGCAGCCAGGCCCGACCGCCCGCCCAGTGTAGTGGGCGAGGCGCGGGCGGTCCGCGGCTCGGGCCTGGCTGGGGGGGGGAAAGCGGAAGCCGGAGTCACACAACAGGCAGCCAGCAGCCAGGCCCGGGACCGCCCGCCCAGTGTAGTGGGCGGGGCGCGGGCGGTCCGCGGCTCTGGCCTGGCTGGGGCCCGGAGAAGGAAGGCGGAAGCCGGAAGGCGGACAGGAGGACAGGACGACAGGACGACAGGACGGCAACTCAGAAGTGAACTGTAGCCTACCAGACCAGTACCACCACTCTGGAGAACATGAGGTAGGGGTACTAGGCTGGCGGTCGGCGGACGCGGTGGAGGGGGCCGGAACGGGGGGCGTACTACGGAAATGAATTACAACTAGACTTGGAATAAGGTCAATATGGTGAATAGTACAGTACATTGCTGAACGCTTCTGTGAATAGCCAACCGTTCACGTTGATACTACTGATGTGAAATTTTTTGGTCAAGATTTTATTTTACTGTTTAATGTTTTTCTTAAAGTCATTATGGCAAGTGTGAACGTTATTCCCTATCCACAGAATAGAGGCTAACAAGCAGAATGGCAGGGGTCGCAACCCCGATGATTCTGAGAACGGGGGTCCCTTGTTCTCAACCTGATAGAGCGTTAGGCCAAGCAAATGTCCTGCCATTCTAGAGAATGAATAGAGTGGCAGCCTGGGTATATGCCCTGCCGCTCAATTCAGGACAGGAACATAAGAGTCCCGGTTCTCAGAATCGGACCCCCTTATAGTATGTAGCTGAGCCCACATGAACACATACACATTAGGGATTAGTTAAAGGGGTTGGCCGGGCTTTTTCTATTGATGACCTATCCTCAGGATAGGTCGTCAATATAAGATCGGTGGGGGTCTGACACCTGGCACCCCCACCGACCAGCTGTATGGGGAGACGGCGCGCGCTTCTGTCTTCCTGTCCACTGCTGCTGTCCCATAGACATACAGCGGAGAGCAGGAAGAGAGAAGGCATGTGCACACTGCGGGCGCTGTCTCCTCATACAACTGGGTGTCAGACCCCCGCCGATTAGATATTGGTGACCTATAGGTCACCAATATTGAAAGCATGGACAACCTCTTTAAAGGAAACACCTTCCTGGGGGGTACAGTCATGCATGATTTAGAAAAGTAGGAAATCCAGCTAAAAAAAATGGTGGAAAATTCGTAGCTTTATTGCGGCATAAAATCTTCGACAAAAACAGGAATGTTCGGTTACACATTTCAGACCACTAACAAATATCGGTCCTTCCTCATGACTTCAAGTCATGCCCCCCACCACACACACACTTTATGTTTAAATACAATTACTAATTATTATTTTTTTCCAATTCTTCATGTTTCAGATTGGCCACTTTATCAGTTACTTAATGGTTTTCAATTTTGAATTAAAAGGTTCATATACTTATTTGTTTTTTCCTCTGACTTTTCTATGCTCATGGCGGTGGGAGATCTAGGATGGGTGTTTGCCTGGGAGCTCTGGAAGGGGTGGTGGGAGGCCCGATAGATATGTGAGGGGGGGGGGGCCCCAAAAATTTTTTTTGCTATGGGGCCCATGCATTTCTAGCTACGCCCCTGCGTGTTGTCATCCTTTTAAAAATAAAAAAGATATATCTCTACACCATTTTGGTTGTAAAGTTGCGCCAAAGAACTGTCACTGTTACGTGGGTAGCTTCCCATTAACATTTCTCTTATTACGATTGACAAAAGAAATGTGACAGTTGTAGTCCATGTCCTGGATACGTCTGTGTGTGTGTGGTGGCTCTTGAAGCACTGCCTCCAGCCACAGTACACTCCTTGTGAATCTCCCCCAAATTCTTGAATGGCCTTTTCTTGACAATGCTATCAAGGCTATGATTATCTATGTTGCTTGTGCACCCTTTTCTACCATACTTTTTACTTCCACTAAACTATTAATTAATATGTTTGGATACAGCACTATATGAACAGCCAGCTTCTTCAGCAATGACCTTTTAGGGCTTACTTTCTTTATGGAGGAAGTCGATGACTGTTTTCTGGACAACTGTCAAGTCAGCAGTCTTCCCCGTGATTGTGTTACCTACTGGGCCAGACTGAAGGACCATTTAAAGGCTTAAAGGGGTTGTCCCACTTCATTAAATAGGGTTACATTAAATCATTGCCCCCCCACTGAACATTTCTTCTAATACATGTCATTAAAAAAAAACATAGCATTCAGCCTAAAAACGCTCCTTTCACTCCCCTTTGTTTGTGCTGGTATCCCATGGATACGGCCGCATCTCGCCGGCCGCATCCATGCCGCACCTGCGCACTGGTAACTATTGCGATCCTACAGCCGGCCTCTCACTTACACTGTGAGCGCGCACATCGCATAGTTCTGCGCATGCGCGGGCGCCCGATCATATCAATGTATTACTGTTTTCTTGTAGCAGGAGGGAGCGCACGGCGTCATAGCAACCGAGGACGCCGTGCGCTCCCTCCTGCCGCCGGAATACAGTGATACTCTCTTATAGATCATAGCAGTGTATTACTGTTTTCCGGCAGCAGGAGGGAGCGCACAGCGTCATAGCAACCGAGGACGCCGTGCACTCCCTCCTGCCGCCGGAATACAGTGATACACTGCTATGATCTATAAGAGATGATGACATGATGTGCTGCTAATAAACATTGAGTGCGCCCCCCCCCCAGTATAATAAACATTGAGTGCGCCCCCCCCCCAGTATAATAAACATTGAGTGCGCCCCCCCCCAGTATAATAAACATTGAGTGCGGCCCCCCCCAGTATAATAAACATTGAGTGCGGCCCCCCCCAGTATAATAAACATTGAGTGCGGCCCCCCCCAGTATAATAAACATTGAGTGCGGCCCCCCCAGTATAATAAACATTGAGTGCGGCCCCCCCAGTATAATAAACATTGAGTGCGGCCCCCCCCCCCAGTATAATCAACATTGAGTGCGGCCCCCCCCCAGTATAATAAACATTGAGTGCGGCCCCCCCAGTATAATAAACATTGAGTGCGCCCCCCCCAGTATAATAAACATTGAGTGCGGCCCCCCCCCAGTATAATAAACATTGAGTGCGGCCCCCCCAAGTATAATAAACATTGGTGGCGCAGTGGGAAGTGCCAATGAGGGTTAAAAAAATAAATAAAAAATTAACTCACCTCCACCAATTGATCGCGCAGCTGCCGGTCTCCTGTTCTTGCTTCAGGACCTGTGGTGACGTCACTGAGCTAATAACGTGGTCCATTACCATGGTGATGGATCATATGATGTACCATGTGATGACCACAGTGATGTCACCACAGGTCCTTTGACAGGTTCTAAAGAAAGAACAGGAGACCGGCAGCTGCGCGATCAATTGGTGGAGGTGAGTTAATTTTTTTATTTTATTTTTTTTAGCCCTCATTGGCACTTCCCACTGCGCCACCAATGTTTATTATACTGGGGGGGGCGCACTCAATGTTTATTATACTGGGGGGGGGGGGCGCACTCAATGTTTATTATACTGGGGGGGGCCGCACTCAATGTATATTATACTGGGGGGGGGCCGCACTCAATGTATATTATACTGGGGGGGGCCGCACTCAATGTATATTATACTGGGGGGGGCCGCACTCAATGTTTATTATACTGGGGGGGCCGCACTCAATGTTTATTATACTGGGGGGGGGCCGCACTCAATGTTTATTATACTGGGGGGGGGGCCTCACATACATTGTCGGCTCCAGAAGGATGACTCATCCACATGAACGAGCACGCAAGGACTGAGCTCTCAGGGTGAGTCATGAGGAGGCGTGGCCGGCCTTCACTCAACTGCCGGAGCCAAACCAGGAAGTTATCAGGACATTTACTGCTGGTAAGATTGAAAAAGCAAAGTGGGACAACCCCTTTAAGAAACCTATCTATTGAACTTTTTCACAATAATTTTCTGAGTTACTGACTTTTGGGTTTTCATTAGCTGTTAGCCATATTCATCAACATTAAAAGAAATAAACACTTAAAATAGATCACTCTGTATGTAATGAATATACTGTATATATTATGAGTTTCTGTATTTCAATTAAACTACTGAAGTAAATTAAACTTTTCTGTGATAGTCTAATTAATTGATATGCACCTGTGTGTATATATAAATGCATTTATATATTCTTAGAATTATCTTTTTTTCGTTTCCTAACAGCAGAATCTTCCCATCTCTAAGAGATTGCCCTTGGGCTTGTCTGAAGGCCACATGATCTTGGCACGTGGTTTGGTGACTGGTAACCCAGAAGAGTCAGTTGACTATAATTTATTATGCTGTTCATTATATCATATGGATTCCTATAATATTGTGTTTTGTACTCTTCAGAGGAGTAGCTTGAATTCTCTGTGCCCCAGTGCAAAATATGTAACCTGGCCCCCGATCTACCATGTTCTATGTGTAACATTGGTGTCTTCTTATCTGGCAGAGGGGTCACTGGGCCACCCTCAGTCTCCAGGGTACAGGTTCAACTGCTTCTGCTTCACTACCTAAAACTATGCCCTGTGCTCCAGGCTCTAGGAACATTTGCTACCTAGACACGTATTGCTCTCAGCTAAATAAATGTATAAATTCTGTTCTTTTCCATGTAAATCATAAATACTTCATAGGGTTTGCAAGAACAGGCAGATTTTTTTCTAAGAGCCTGCTCATCAGTGAAGGAGACTGCTGCATTTACATGCAGCCATCTCTCCCATAGTGAAGTGATCGCTAATGACATCCCTGGTCCCCATACAGAATTATTGTTTGCCAGCGGCAGAGGCTGTTTAGACAGTACGATCCACTGCTGGAAAATGATGATTTAGGTGACTGCACAAACGATCATATGACTCGCTGAACAAGCATTTTGCTCATTCATAGGGTAATCAGTGGCACTTATACACCGACAGATCATTGTAACAAGCATTCCTACAATCACTTGTTGGTCAGCCAGTGTAAATGGGCCTTCAGCCATTTGCACTGTCTGCACAGCCTCTCGCAGCGCCTAGTACATCAATATAAGCAGTCTCCTTTTAGATGTTTCTCTTATGGTTATAACTTACTGACATAAGGCTTGGGCTACACAGCAACTCTGACGCCCGGCAAAAAATGGTCACAATTTGGTGCTACAGCAGCACAACTAGCAAAAGTAAATGGGGTCCCATGAGCAACCCTCATGTTGCTTCAGTCTGACGGTCACAAAAAATTCATATCTACTTTATTTTGTGGCACCTTGTGATTAACTTTCACTAGTTGTGCTGCTGCAGAATTACACGGAAATCAATTGCTTTCAATTATTTTTCAGTTATACGTTTTTTACTTCCTAATACATCTGGGACCTCATGCAGGCATCAGGGTAGCACTGAAATCCTTATGGACCTAAATTATTTTTTGCACCTCCAGATGAGGCACTTTTTATTTTTTTGTCTCTGTAAAAAGGCATGAAACAGTGATTTCTATTTATGTAAGACTGGAGATACTGTAAAGGCATTCCGTTATGGTCCGTGGTAACGGAATCCATAACGCAATTCAGTAGATACAACAACACGAACCCACACACAAACGTCATAATATGAAATTCGCTCATCCCTACTTATGACCAGATCACCATTGAGTGGACAGTACTGAGAAGGTGCATTGTAGCTGATTTTACCATCTTCATACTGGAAGATGTGGAGCTTTTCATCCACATCTGACATGTAGAGATGCAATGAGCTCTTTATGAGCTCTTCCTCTAATGCCACCAGATGTAAGGCAGCTATCCTATATGTCAATGTTCAACCCTTTAAATAGGCCAGTCAGAATTTCAGAGGAGCATGTATGACCTATAAGTCTCGTCATTTCCGACTAAGATGCTCTCTCCCCAAGGAGAGATATGTGAAATGTGTTATGTTTTCTTATAGGCTAACTTTCTCATTGAAATCTAAAAATCTCATCCCTTTTAAACTGACTGCAAGTTTCAAAGATGAATCTTTGTACTACAACTACTGCATAGGAGAGTCATGGGGAGACCCACAAAAAATCCAGACTCCTTTCTTTGTGTTTCATGCAGAGAGATATTTTGAGGTAAGATCTTTGGCTATAAGACAGAGTTGTATTGATGCATACTGTATGTAGCATGTCTCGAATGTATCAATACTGTGAACAACAACTCCTATCATCATGAAATACCAACTAGAGTAATATATGGGGCATTATTTTATTGTAGCACATTCATAAGGTATATCTCAAGTGCTAAAAACTATAAGGAAGCGGACACAAGCTGTACCCCCTCCCCCGGCTGACCTGTTTTACATGTCCATAAATTTCTATGACAGAGTGTAAATTTATACATGGTTCAATATATAGATCTCTGGGAAGGAATGAGCCACCCCACCACAACCAAGTACTTTTTCTATTTATTCATTTTTTAGATATTGAGAACCAGAAACTTGAAGGTGTTGACCCATCTTGTACATTGGGGGCATTTCGCTAGGCTATGTCCCCAATGTCTGCTAGGTGCTGGTCCTACCTCTGGAACTCAGACTTATCTTTAGATCAGAGCCCACAAAGTGAGGGAGGGTGAAACAGTCAGCCCCATAGCAATGAATGTAGGGTGGATGCGAGAGCGCAGTGCGCCCTACTTCATTTTGCAGGCTCCATTCTAAAGATAGGTGGAACCCACACCTATCAGACATTAGGGGCATATCCTAGCAATATGCCCCCAATGTACAAGTCAGGCCAACCCCTTTAAGGAAGTATTTCACCATAAAGGGTTTGGTTTATAAGTCTATTACATGGATTGGTTTTGAGGTTGCCCCAAGATTTAAACTTATAACCTATCCAGGAGATGTGTCTCATTGGGGATGAGGGGAGTTCCAACTACTGAAACCTCTAGTAATCATGAGAATGGGGGTCCCCCACTAAAAATGGAGCAGCTGTCAAGCATATGCACTGCAGCGCCATTCATTTCTATGGAACTTTAAATCTTCCAAGACTGTTTTCATGGCCGAAACTAGGCCACCCCTACAAGTACATGGGCCCTTTACCTCTGTATGAATCCAACGTGGAAGTATCCAGTGATTTTTTTTTTGTTTGTTTTTTCTGTTCATTTCCATGATCTACTGGATGTTGTATTTATTAAGAATTATTTGTAGAAGCCAATGAACCATGCCAATTTTTTTTCCATATAGGATTTGTATGGTATGCAGCTTAACAGGATCTTTGCCATGTATACGGTATATAATTCCCTACAGTTGTGACACATTGATAAATCTGCCCATAAGGTTTTCTGAATGTGTAATGAATAGTTTGTAAACTGCTATAGTCATACAGCATCCGTGGTGATACCAATGTAGAGAATATGTATGTATCGGTGTGTGTGTGTGTGTGTGTGTGTGTGTATATATATAATTAATATATATATATATATATATATATATATATATATATATATTTGTATGGAGTATGCACCTAATAAAATTTAAAAAATTAATTTTTTATTTTTTTTTCCTAAATTCAGATTCTAGTTCTTCCTGAATCTGGTGTGTTCAGGCTAGCCATCAACGGGACCCCACTTGGCGACTTCTGTCCTCCTGCACTAGATCTGAAATCCATTGATGAGTTCCAGATAAATGGTATTGGTAGCGCTCTGATATATTCTGTAAAATGCTGATTCTATGTATCAGTACAGTCCGTCGCCTAAATGTGGCTTCATCAATGAAGACTTCACTTGATAGTCAAATAAAATTGTACAAAGCTGCAAACTCAGCCATGAAACCACTTGGACCATCTGGATTGTTCTCTTTGAACTTCACACTGTTCAATATTTGCAACTAAAAGTATTATGCACAAAGCTATGCTACATCATTTCATTCCACTTCCATGTAAACCTGTTCATGTCACTGAATACAGTCCTGTCGAGGACTTTTGGTGAGGATGTTCAGGTACAATTTCATGATGTGCCTTTGTAAGATCTGCAATAATTTTTCATTTTCTCAAGCAAACTACTTACCATGACCAAGAAAATACATATACAGTAGATACATGTGCCAATTATCATGGGACTGCCATCTCTGCCTAGGAAATAAGAAGAAGATAAAAGCAGCCGCTGGATCTCCTCCGTGGTTCTTCTGGTCTGTTTATTAGTTTAACTGCATTCATTTTGTACCCGATGGAAAAATAACTGAAATTGACAGCCAAAGGCCCAAATTTTTATAAATCAAACCCATTATCTATTGCGTAGAAGATCCTATAAGCATTATAGGTATATTTTTCCAACGTTACTTAACAATGTATAATGGGTAGAGGCAATAAATCCTAAATTTTGTGGATAGATTTTCACTTGTGTATCAGCTAAGAAACAGTTAAGTATTTTTCTGCTTTGTCACACTGTCCCCAATTCCCAGTTAATCATCCTTAATCGGCTCAGTACTCCTCACAAGAGAGCGTGCTGCTTAACCCTTTGTTCACTGGCAAAGGTCCTATGCTATGGGATTACAGCAGTGCAATGCTGGCAGCATGTCTCCACACATTGTCTGCGTCATATTATGTTCACCTACCGGGCTGAAGTATAACCCATATCAAATGCTGTATGACTGAAATTTATTTGTATTTCATTGGGTGCATTTTATACCTGGAATTGGAATTTGCCTTTGAAAAATATATTGGTGCTTGGTAATAAATGAGTTAAGTGAATGAAGGATTATAATTCCGTTTAATCTTTAAACTGCTGTTCTCATGAATACATCTCTTCACACAAGCCACATAGGGATATTTCCAGTTATGTCAAAACTCACTGGTCTCTGCTGTCTATGCCAATTATGAAGCTGGTAGACCATATACCTTACATTTTTTTTCTATAATTATGAATAAGAACGGTTGCCTATATATGACCACTGAACTATTTTGACGCTACTGGGTCTCTCAAAATATTTAGCATGATGCAATTTATGAGAGATCTCTCTTCTTTTCCTATAGACATCTTTATGAAATATACAGTGTCCTTTACTTTTGGCGTCCTCCTATTACCCTACATTACTTCAAGTTTCTCAGAGACCTTAGTAACCAGAAAATCTCATGCAAAATTGAGAAAAGATTATTTAAAAGGGTTGTATGAGATATCCTCAGGATAGGTCATCAGTATCTGATCAGAGGGGGTTCAACCTCCCGGCACCCACGCTGATTAGCTGTTTGAAGAGGCCACAGAGCTCCAGTGAGCGCTGTAGCCTCTTCCTAGGCCATAGAGCTCCAGTGAGCGCTGTAGCCTCTTCCTAGGCCATGTGACATCACAGTCATTGGTCACATGGTCTAGGCGCAACTCGGTCCCATTCAAATGATTGGGACTGAACTGCAATGCAAAGCACATCCACTATTATATGGATGGCACTGTTCTTGGTAAGCTGGACCTATCCTGAGGAAGGTTATCAATATTGAACCCCCAGAAAACCCTTTTAAGAGATTGTTCTATCTGATAAGCTGCTCTGTGTCTGCCATTGTGATATATGTACTGAGTTGAAGAAGACAGTAGATCCTTACAAGCTGTTAGTAAACTATGTTGGATCGGTGTCTAACCACTATATAGGTCTCAGTTCAGAAACTGTGGAATCCATGTCATTTAGAGTCCTTCTTTACAGTTGCTTGCTCAGTTTTCGCACCTGCCTTTCTCTGGCTTCAAATGCCACTTTTGTGTCCATTAACTCATTGACTGAGCGTTTCACTTCAGCCAGGTCTCGTTCTGCCTGGGAAAATCTCTCTACGAGGTCCCGGTTCTCATTCCTAAGGTCCTCACATAGTTGTCTCACTTCATCACTCTGTTTTTGGCACCGTGCTCTCAGTGCCTCTGCCTCACTTAAAAGGGTCTCAACGGTGCGGACCACTCCTTCCATTTGTTCCCGAGACATTTCTGCAATGACAGTGCAATAATGTAAAATGTAAAAAACGGTAGAATTTATAATTTAAAGACCCTGATAAACTTCTTGCTATGCATGGTAGACTTTCGAAACACTTGAAGGTCATATGCCAAAGTCACCAAAAAGCACAATTCAGTGAGTGTAACATCTTCTTTGTGTATTGAAAAATATGGCTAAAGGAAGAGATAAAGAAGTTTAATATTTGAAATTCCTTCCAAGACTCTTTGAGTGGAAAACCTGAGTAATCTGAGACAGACTGGTTGCTAAGGATGAGTTGCATAACAACCTTACTGGAAACAATGAAGCTGTGACACAGTGCATCCATGGCAACTGAGCAGTCATATATAGCTCATCCGATCAGCCTTTAGCTGGATTGACACTTTGCTGACTGCAGAGAAGGGGGTAAAGCGCTTGGCTGTCACGTCATTCTATTCTTCATATAATGCCATAATATTAATCAGATACTATGGGTCAGATTTATCATCAAAATAATAGAGTGAAAAAGTTGCAATTTTTTTCGCAATCGCTAAAACTGCGCAAAAATGTGACTTTTATTGGCTCTGCACTATGCTCGCCAGTTTTCTGAAAGTGGGCGTGTTTTCTTATGTAAATGAATCTCTAGACAGATTTACTATTGCGACAATTTAAAAATTGGCAAAAAATCGCGCAATTTCACTCTAGTGAGGACTATGCTTATCTTAAAGACTTTTGACTTCTGTAAAGCCGCTTACTGAAGGATAAACTGCTACCGTCAAACCAAATTTATCACAGTATTAAAGAACCATTAATAAATCTGACTTAGCCAAAAGTGACTTTGGACATATGTAAAAGTGGAGTGAGATGTAATGATAAATCTGGCCCTATATCTTGATACAGAGGTTCTCTAATAAAGAAACTGGACTTTGTGTTTTAAAATTTACAAGTTCTAAGCTGTTCTTATTTTTATTCTTGTGTAACTTCCTGCGAATATTTGATGTTTTATAAATTTGTTTTTATCTGTTTGGGGGTCATCTATGGCATGAACATAAATGCCAGGACAAGATGTTTTATAATTGTAGTAAAGCAAATAAAGGTTATTTCCTGCAAATGGGGACTTTGAATCAAAAAGAGATTATGTATTTGAGGTCTAGAACAGTTTGTGCTTTTTCTGTCATTTCTGTCTGGAATGCACGGACATGTACAACCTGCAAGACTTGACGTGCCAACTCGGAACTGGCAGCAGCTTGGTTCTGCATAATCCGATTAGTGTGTGGCACTTTTCAGTTACGAGTTACGAAAAAAAAGTCCATCCAGATTTCACCTTGATTTTTGTATACCTATTTAGTATCTTATACTGTTTTGGGATCAAAATATATTAGAAGCACAACTATACTGAAAATGTTTTATTGGCATTGCTATTAGGGGTGTGCTGTAGGGCTGAAAGGCTCCTCTACCCCACAAGAAAATACCAGTATTATAAATGACACCTGGTAGGTGGGGAACCCTGTTACAGATTTTTAAATGGGGACCAAGAACTTCAGATGCATTTCTGATGTGTTTCTGGGCCATTTTCAATAGATTTTGAAATGTGAAGTGCATTACTTTCTATTCTATCTATCCAGCTATCCATAATCTATTTTAGTTAAAAAGTCAATGCGATTTCTGCTCAAGATACCAGAGCATTGTAACTCCCAATGCATGTTAACGAAGATACATAAAACATGGATGTTCAATGAAAGATATTTAAATATTATAGTGTGGTGATGTGTACAGTATAAGTGCTGGAAGGCGCATATATATCCCACCCAGATACCTCAGCTGGGTGAGATAAATAAAATCCAGAAAGCTGCAGGGATTTCAGCAAAGTGTATTTTGCCAAGACTGTTTTGTCTACATTTTTGTTCTGGGCTGGATTTAATTTGGACTGGTGGATAGATTTGGTAGTGGAATCTGCCAGTCCATACACTTCTAGTATGTGTCTTGTCTTTTGCCAGAGGTGATCGCAGGTGAGGCCTGCTGTAATCAAGGAGGGATATTTGCGGATTTATGGGAAGAGGTACACAAATACTTTAACTCTAGGTTAGGACTTCCGGCAGTTGTGGCCCCGGAGATTAGTCTACAAGGCCTTGTTAATGACGTTATTCCATCTAAATACACAAGAATTTTGCATAGGCTATTATTGTTTTATGCCAGGAACTCTCTCCTACTCAATCGGAAACCTCTGAAGATGCCTCACTGGATTCAGCTCATTAACGCAACACTACCCTTGTACAAATTGACCTTTGAAGCCAGGGGAGCATCAGAGAGGTTTGACAAGATTTGGGGTGTCTGGTTGAGTGCCAACTCGTTATCCATTTAATCAATAGGAACGGCCTTGATTTCTGTGGGTCACTGCCTGAGTGAATGTGAGTGTGAGTGGCGGTCAGCCTGTGAGGAGGATTGTTGACATTGGGGATTTATTGAAGCTATGGGACAAATACGAAATGTCTGCATTTGGGGAATATGATAATAACATACGAATTCTCTTCCATGACTGTCAGGCATGATAGCAGTGGTTGGGTGTTTCTTGTTTAAAGCTCCTTGCAGGAGTTGTTTTCCTCTGTTCTGTAACTTTTTGAAAAATGAAAAATAAAGCCTATATTAAAAAAGAAGAGGTATAAAACCAACACTCTGTGTGTCAGTCTGGGGAGAGAAGACTTGGAAACAGGCCTACAGAGGGTCTGGGTGGTCTCAGACATGAGGGCTGAGGGGCCACAAGGCTACTTGTAGCCAGATCTCTTCCCTGTCTGGACTTGTGTTCGGTGAACGGCCCTGCTAAGGATTGAGACCCTGTGTATAAGCAGTGCTTCGAGGTGAGTCAGGGATAAGAACCTTTGTATTAGTTAAAGCCCAGATGGGCAGGTGTTTATTTTGATTGCTTATGTTTGTGTGGGTGCTGAAGTACCAAAATAAAGCACCAGTTTGGACAATAAATCCTGTTGTCTGCGAAGAAGTCTGTGATTGCGACCCCCTGAGAGAGAGCGATCCCTTACAATAGTATCTGTCTTAAAGAGATTTAAAACTACTCTTTGGTTGTTGGAACCCCTAGATAATGTTTTTATAAAAATTGTAGACTTTTTTTTTTTTTCTCTCGATTTCCTCTGGGGTCGAAGTTGGGTGGTTGATTATTTTAATTTTTAATTATGTTAGGGTACTTTCACACTTGCGTTGTGAGAATCCGTCAGGCAGTTCCGTGGCCGGAACTGCCTGTTTGATCCATATATCATTTGTAGACTGATCCAGATGCAGATCCGTCTGACAAATGCATTGAAATTCTGGATTCATTTGGAAAAACAGATCCGGTATTTTATTTTATTTTTGCATTTTTAAAGGTCTGCGCATAGGCAGACCGGGAAACTGGATCTGGTTTTCCGGAACACTTGGTGAATACATTTCAATTCGGATCCGGCATTCCAGCAAGTGTTCTGGAATTTTGGCCGGAGAAAATACTGCAGCATGCTGTGGTATTTTCTCCATCCAAATACCATAAAGGGACTGAACTGAAGACATCCTGATGCATACAGAACAGAATGCTTTCCTTTCAGAATGCATTAGAATAAAACTGAAGCGTTTTTTTCCGGTATTGAGCCCCTAGGACGGAACTCAATACCGGAAAAGAATAACGCTAAGAAAATTTGGATAAGCTGAATATAGATACACAATTTATTCAGTCATATGGCCGTAATAAACAAAAGTAAAAATCTGCGTCACTGGTACTGGCTGAAAGCTTGTGCATCTATGTCCTGCAAGATGTAGTTGTAATTTCAAAGCCAATTCTGCAATTGTAAGACTAATAATACTCTTTTGGGGAAGTTCTAAGTCAAAGAACATTATCAACATGACAATCAATCAGATCAACTTCTTTGCCGATCTGATGACCTAATGGGTTGTCCTAACTCGCTAAATAATCATGATGCACAGAGGAGTTATTCAATAATAAATTTTGCGCTGCTGCATCTATAATTTAGTGTGTAGGCCACAAAGCACCAGCTTCCCTACTTGTAATTTATTCACAATACCGATGGCGGTTCAACCATTTTATTGATGAGCTGATATGATATAGGTTTTCTTAGCAGTTCAGTGTAGTACAAAGTTCTATTAAGATTAGGGTGTGTATGAAGTTTGGAGAGGTGCTGGAAGACTGTGCCGATTGTCTATAGCAGGGAATTCTGAAGGTGCTAGAGGAAAAGTTCATGCAGGTGAAGGACAGGTCTAGAAGGGCTATTCAAATAGATGGTTGGTAGTAGATGATTCCAAAGTACTGTATTAGGGAAGTAAAATAAAGTTGAATGAATCTCACCGTAGAAGCGGCTGCTCTGCTTCAGGTAGATCTTGAGTTGAGTTGAAGGGTCCAGTGTTATTGAATCTTGTGGTCAACTATTTCTTGACCATCAGCCAGTTGTGTAATTTTTCCAGTAATTTTCAGTTTCAGTAAACCTTCCTCTTGACCTGGGGTGATGTCACTCCTCTCTCATCATTCAGTTACTTGTGACCCTGTGTCTGACAAGTCTTTGATGACCATTACTCTATTCTGCCCCTGTCTTTCTTTGTTTCTCTGCCCTTTGTCACACACTCATTCTCTCCTTTTGTGATAATCTTAGCATTAATCCCTTTCTTCTCATCCCACAATCCTTGTAGATCCCCAGCTGTTTCTTGCGTGGAGATGATCGTCATACTGATCCTGCTCATGCCATCTTGTGCTTGCTACTTGGTTTTCTATCTCCTTATGTGTTCAAAGGTTTATGCTTCAGCCCTTTGCCTGCCATAGACAACTCAGCCCCAGGTTTATATTAATCGAGATCCGTATATAATGGGCGTGTAATGTACAGATGCTTGTATTCATAGAGGGTTGTATGCGTGCTATGAAACTATACTAGTGTTAGGTGGGTAACTTAGAATTATGATATGAGCAGAACAGAATTATGCAGCATTGTTTAATGAGCCGGTAAGTTGCCATTGGTGATGACTAGTTGATGTGTCTTCTGACTATTAAATTGTTCTTGTACTCTATTAGGGGTATGAACAATTGTGTTTTCTAGGATGATTATAAAAAATAAGGGTGGGTAATTTTGGTTGTTGTCTGATACATTGATGTGGATATTGACTTGGAAGGTGCAGGAGATGGACGACTAACATTTACATGGGCAGATTATTGGTAATAAATGTTTGTACAAACACTCATTCCCAATAGTTAACTTTTGTAAGTATATAATCACCTGACAAACAAAACACTCATTCTGTCCTTTTATGCAGCACATCGGCCTAGGTCTTGATCTAAAACCATTGCTTGTGTATTTGCTGAAGTAAATTGGCCATTAGGGAAGTGGCATTTAAAGAGAACCTCCAGACAATCTGCAGGCAGCATTTAAAGGGGACCTGTCACTAAAAAATGCAATGCAATCTGACATCACCATGTTATAGAGTAGAAGAAGCTCAGCAGATTGATGTGTATACTTGTGGGAAAGGATTCAGTAAAACTTGTAATGTTTACATTTATATCTCCAGCCCTGTGAAGTGCACAGGGAGGAAGTGTTATCAGAAACTGCCAGGTATCTCTATGCACACAATGCTGTCAATCACTGATAGCTGTTCACGGAGGTAGAAAAAACTGAGATATAAATGTATAAATACAGATTTTACTGAATATTTCCCCACAAAAATATATAGATCAATCTGCTTGGCTTCTCCTGCTCTATAACATTGTGCGGTCAGATTGCATTGTATTTTTTTGGTGACGGGTCCTCTTTAAATCTCTGCTCTTTCTGAGTTTATTTGTACATGGGAACCATCTTGTCAATGACTGACAGCTATCTATGAGTACACACTTAAGACGAATTTAGATGGGCAGATAATGGTTGCAATTAGAATGTTAATGACTCGTGTTGGGAAGTAATCATGTCGTGTAATGTATGTAACAAGTGAATAAACAATTGTACTGAAAACTCTCGTTCAACGCTTGTAAAATTGTTTATGCAAACAAAAAATTTCTGTGGTATTACCAATGAAAAAACAGCCATGTTTAATGTACAGTAAATCATGGCTGTCTAAGACTGGGTCCACATATACCAGTTGTGTCCAGACAGTTGTTGTTTTTTGCAGAGTTTGACACAACTGATACAGTATGTGTACATGCACTACAGTGCACAGTGCTGGTGTCCAAAGACTGATATCGCTGGATGGAAAAAGCTGCATGTGACGTTTTTCTGTCCAGCACTATTTGACATCCAGCATCTCAACTGACATGCATATAAACAATACGGCATAGGTAGGTTTAGAGTAGGACCTGCCTGACTGAGACCACCTTGGTGTAGGTAGGCGGGCACAGATGTGTTTTGATCAAAATATATTGGCTGAGAGTCTCAGATTTTATTATAAGAGTGAGGGCTTAGTCCATATATTATGTTTGCATTTATTGTTTTAGTGCATTGTTTTCAGTGATTTTATTTTTATATAAACAATTCCATAGAAAACTATAGGATCAGTTCTGGCTTAAATTGGTTTTACCGTCACATACAATGGGGGCATATTGCTAGTATGCCCCCATTGTCTGATAGGTTCGGGTCCCACCTCTGACACCCGCACCTAAAACAAAATGAAGCGGAGAAATGAATGGAGGGCGTACTGCGGATCCTCAGCCGCCTTCTATTTTAATGGGGCCGCCGAAAATAGGCAAGCACTGGCTCGACTATTTCCGTCTGCACCATAGAAATGCATGGGAGACGGAGCCGCGCACCTTGTGACACGCACCTATCAGACAATGGGGGCATAGCCTAGTAATATGCCCCCATTGTATGTGATGGGAATACCCCTTTAAGTTTTCCTCTAGTGTGTTCTGCATCTTTCTGGAGGGAAACTAAGCCAAATCACCGAATATACAGTATGTGAAGCAGGCAGTGAATGATCCTCGATTGAGTAAACAAACAGTTATAGTAAAAAAATTTATACACATTTGCATGAAAATTACAGTCTGTCATTGGCTTTAAATTGCTAAATGTGAGCATGTTATTAATTGCCAAAGTGATTATCTACTCATCTAAATGCACCTTTACACAGAGAACGCTATCAATCATTGATCAGCCGGCCCTTGAAAAACTGAAGGCAGAAATGTAAATGTATAAATGACAAGTTTTACAGAATTTTTTTCCCACTAAAACCTGTATATCAATCTGCTCAGCTCCTCCTGCTCTATAACGTGCTTTGTGTAGATTGCACTGCATTTCATGCTGATAGGTTCTATTTAAAGAGAATGTCACCACAAACTGCAATGCAATCTGAAAGCAGAATGTTATAGAGCAGGAAAAGCTGAGCAGATTGAGTTTTGTGGGAACTCAATACTCCATAATGACAAAGTTAAAACAGAATATTTGAAATCTTTGCTAATTTATTAAAAAGGAACAAGTAATGTCTTGCATTGATAAGTACAGTTGCAAGAAAAAGTATGTGAACCCTTTGGAATGATATGGATTTCTGCACAAATTGGTCATAAAATGTGATCTGATCTTCATCTAAGTCACAACAATAGACAATCACAGTCTGCTTAAACTAATAACACACAAAGAATTAAATGTTACCATGTTTTTATTGTACACACCATGTAAACATTCACATTGCAGGTGGAAAAAGTATGTGAACCCCTAGACTAATGACATCTCCAAGAGCTAATTGGAGTGAGGTGTCAGCCAACTGGAGTCCAATCAATAAGATGAGATTGGAGGTGTTGGTTACAGCTGCCCTATAAAAAACACACATCAGTTCTGGGTTTGCTTTTCACAAGAAGCATTGCCTGATGTGAATGATGCCTCGCACAAAGGAGCTCTCAGAAGACCTACGATTAAGAATTGTTCTTGCATAAAGCTAGAAAGGGTTATAAAAGAACCTCCAAAAGCCTTGCTGTTCATCAGCCCACAGTAAGACAAATTGTCTATAAATGGAGAAAGCGCCATTTTACTCTCCATGTTGGAGGGCAAAACGTGACACTGGGAGAAAGTTGGGGGGGTTGCTGGCAGGCTGCTGTCAGCTCAGCCTATGGCAACTAGTTTCACATTACAGATTCCTGGAAAAACAGGCAATTTTTTGGAGGGGGAGGAGAGGAAGTTTCTTTCTATACTTCCATACAAATTACATTCTTGCAAACACTGAGGAAATGCCCCTTCTATTTTCTAGAAACTAGTTTCTCTTTACTGTTTGTAACTGGGCATCTCACATCAGTAACTCAAATTATAACCATGATATTGAAGGTGTTCCTGCATCACAGGGTCTAGTTCAAAAGATGTTTGTCATCACTGCAAAACAATTGCAATATCTCACACCCAAGTGTTAGTGAATGTGTGTAAGGCCGAATGCACACGTCCGTGAGCGGTGAATGGAACCACGGGCTGGATCCCTGCTGAGAGCAGGAGCGCACGGCATCATTGGTGGCTATGACGCCGTGCGCTCCCTGCTGCCGCAATACAGTAATACACTGGTATAGATCATACCAGTGTATTACTGTACTGCGGTGGCAGCAGGGAGCGCACGGCGTCATAGCCACCAATGACGCCGTGCGCTCCTGCTCTCAGCAGGGATCCAGCCCGTGGTTCCATTGACCGCTCACGGCCGTGTGCATTCGGCCTAATTCTTTGATAAAAAATCATTCAATTATTTTAATGCAATAAAATGCCGTTATCATAGCCCTGTGAAAAAGCCAGTGAGCGAAACGGACGTTGGGCTGTCCCTCCAGCCAGGTTGGTTATCTGTCATGTACCTAGTATGCTTGTGTTGCTGTTTGTGTGTTGATACCGTGGGCAAGTGGTAACCCGTACAGTGTTATGCTCTTTGGTCTTCTCAAACCACCCAGTGTTGAATTTCTCAGACCTGTGGTGTATTTGTGCATTCATTGATGAGACTGTTACTTGAGCACATTGATTGTTTCATCATTTCTATACAGTGTCCGGTGTACCACACAGGCAGCAGCAACTTTATGCAACAATGATGTATTGATATACGTACTGGCCTGGGGGGTTTCATCCACACTTCTCTGCATTTCCCTATTGGGTTTTTATCATTCAACTAATTATTTATCTTGTTTGTATGCATATTTGTTTAATAAAGATTTGTATGAACATTACCGCTGGTGTGTTTTGCATTTGTAGGAGTTTCATGTTACTGAACACGTGCATTGCTGTAAGATAACGGGTAGATATAGCAGCAAATGCATTTCACATCACTAGTGCAAATTATAACTGTTAGTAAAGGCATTATTGCTTCACAGGGTATAGTTTAAAATACGTCTATCATCACTGCAAAAAAAGTTGCATTGTGACACCTGAGTGTAAAGCGTTCAATAATTTTACCGGAATAATACAGCAATCATAATTCCATCATAGTCGTATTATTGAATACGTTGTACATTGCGACAAGATAAGGGGTAGCTACAGCAGAAAACGCATTTCGCATCAGAAGCGCAAATTATAACTATGTTAGTAAAGGCATTATTGCATAACAGTGTCTAGTTCAAAAGATGTTTCTCATCACTGTAAAAAGATAGTATTCTCACACCCGAGTGTTATTGAAGGGCTGTTTTTCAGCATCAGAGCATGTAATTCAAACATGTTTCAATGCAAAAATTGCATTATTGCCATAGTAAACTCTTGATACCAGCGTGTAGTGTGTTTGTGGAAGGGGAGGGATTCGGGACATTTAATTTCGCCTTTGTCTTTAAATTAAAGGAAAACAAATCACTTGCAATTTTGCTAGTATTGTTTAATAATCTGTGTGTACCAAACCCATGACTTTTCATTTATAGGCCTTATAATAAGAATCAGAATGTGGGAAGATGTAGTAGTAGTAGAAGTAGTAGTCCACAGTCCTCCCTGGCTTCCAAAAGATGCAACATTATTATTGAGAATAAAGAGGTTGAGATTGTGCGCTGGATGGCTCATTGCTCCTTTTAGTCATAGCTGGATGTAGAGATCACCTCTTAGGGCTCATTCACATGAGCGCATTTTGTGTTCCGCATACGGTCCATATATGGAACCATTCATTTTAATGGATCCGCAAAACATATCAGTCCTGTCCTATTCTTGTCCGTTTCGCGGATACGAATAGGCATTTCTATAATGACTGCTGGTACTAACCTAGGGATAGGGCAGGGAAATGAATGAGGGAGAGAGGGAGGAGCGGGGACTACCGGACCCCCCCCCCCCCCCCCTTTAACTCAACCAAATAAAAACTCAGACACCTCAGCTCTTTAACCAATCCTTTACTGGGTGATGATCGGCCACAGCAAAATTTTTTCTTTAACAAAAATGGTAACAAAACGCCACCTCCTCCACAGACCATTCCTCCTATGCGGTGTACCACCCTGGCTCCCCAGGGCGTACGTACGCCAGTCACTCTTCACCACGACTTGCTTTCCAAATGCCGCCACGGAGGAGGACCGTATCTCAAACGGGGCTCCGACCACCACCCAGCAAACTAAAAGCTTGTTCGATGCCATCCTGTAAACCGGACAAAAATATATCCAGCCCAATCTCCGTGAGGTGCACCCCGTCCGGCCTCATCAAAGATCTATTATCTCCCTCTAACTGCCAATGACGAACCACCACCCCCCCTTTGGAGCGCACAAAGCGAGACATCCGGGAATTTAACGTTCTCCTACACCGTTCCATAGCCTCCCCATCCCTGGCGCCATGCCAAACCACTCTCGGCACCACCTCTAACCATACCACCACCAGCTCCGGGAAAAAGGCAGGGGAATCAAGGCCATTAACTCCAGCATCCTCTGGGAACACAGGTCATTCCCACCTGCATGCAGGACCAGAATCACCGGCCCCACCGATCCACGCCCAATCTCTACCACCTCCGGCAACACCTGAGACCATTTCAACCCCCGAAGCCCCCTCCAATGAACCTCCACTTCCCTGAATCCCAGGCTGCGACCTCCCGGCCTGCATTCGGCCCTCTGCGCCGCCCAGAAGATGTATGAATGCCCCACCAACCAGACCACCGGACGGGCGATTCCTGAAAAGAAAAAAGAATTAGTAAAACACCACAAGCAACTTACTCAAACTTGCCTCTTTTTTTTTTTTTTTTTTTTTTTTTTTTTGTGTTATTAATCCACCAATAACTCTGGTCGCACATACCGCGCAAAACAGGCAGACCGCCAACGCCCAATACGCATGACCTCCGACTCTGGCAAACCCGCCCTAGCTGCTTCCGTCGCCGCGCCTATCCTAAAGGAATGGGTACCGAACTCGCCCGGATCGAAACCCAACTCCGCCAAACATTTACGCAACACGGATGCGAACTGGAATTTAGTCAAGGGGGACCCATCCGCATGCGCGAAAAAATTCCCCCCACTATCCCTCAGTGACCTATACTCCGCCACCAACCGCACTGGGCACGCCCCACTCGCCACCGGAAGAATGGGTAACCACACCCCTTTACCAAGCTGATCAGTCTTGGAACAACGAACCCGAATACGCAACGCATTATTATTAAGAATCACATCTGACTCCAACAAACCCCCAGTACGAGAGGCCGAAGGCGCCACCAGCTCCCCCACTCGGAAAGCCGCAAAAAAGGCAACCCCAAAACAAGCCGCAACTAACGCCCGCTTGAATTCTGAAGAACACACAACCCGACACACAGCCACCAACCTACCCAGCAAACTGAATTAAATCGGCCGCCTACTATCGCGCCCCACATATTCCCTCTGCCACCCCTTCATAGCCTGATCAAAAACGTCTTCGTAACATCCGGCCACCCGCATAACTTAAAATAAAAAGCCACCTCTGCCAACTTACGCCGTGCCACCGGAGCAGACACCCCCCGGCCGCGCAACCCCAACAACCACTCCACCGTCACCTCCAAACGCGCGTCATCCTTGGATGCCACGTCCCTATCACCTCTCACCACCAACCACTCAGCCCAGGCCTTACCATGCGCCCGCCAAGTGGCCGGAGTCACCAACGAGCTGACCAGCGTCATCAATTGTTGAGAACCAGCCGCCACAGGAAATCAGGGCAATCCAATCCATCCATCTCTGCCTCCGGATGAAGGTCTCGAAAAACCTGCCAACGAAACTGAGAGAGAGCATCAGCAATCCTGCTATCCACCCCCGGAACGTGGCGGGCCCTGAAATAAATGTTACATTCCAAGCACCGAAGTACCAACTGCCGAAGTAGCGCTAAGACCGGCAGCGACGAGGACGACAACCTGTTAATACACTGAACCGTACCCAGGTTATCCGACCAAAAGCACACATGCCCATTCTCCAACCTATCACCCCAAATCTCCACCGCCACCACAATGGGGAACAATTCCAACAGTCAGGTTACTCACCAAACCCCTAGCCCTCCATTCCTCCGGCCACGGGGACGCGCACCATTCCTTACCCAACACCGTACCAAATCCACAGGAACCAGCCGCATCAGACCACAACTCTAACTCACAACTAGATATTTCCTGGGAAATATAACAAGTATGGCCATTGTAAGAACGCAAAAACTCGCGCCACACCCTCAAATCAGCCTTGAGAGACGCCGCTCTCGACGCAAACGACAATCGACGCGAAAAAACCCGCCCCATCGGCATAACCCGACACGCAAAACACAACAAACCCAGCAACGACTGCAACTGCCTAAGAGTCACCTTCTGGACCACCAAAAACCCCTCAATCAAAGCCTTAAGCCCGACTAACTTGTCCTGAGGCAAATGAAAAACCATAGCCACGGAATCAATCTCGATACCCAAAAAAGACAACCGCGTCACCGGACCTTCCGTCTTTTCAGCTGATATGGGAACCCCAAAACGCTCCATAAAGGACAAAAAGGAAGATAAAAGAGACTGACAAGCTCCATCGCCCCCCGGTGCGACAAACAAGAAATCATCGAGATAATGAATAACTGACGAACAACCGGACTCCACACGCACCACCCACTCCAAGAATGTACTAAACAACTCGAAATAGTGGCACGAAATGGAGCACCCCATGGGCAAACAGGTATCGTAATAGAAAAATCCCTCAAAACAACCCCCAAGCAAATGAAAACAATCCGGATGGATAGGCAAAAGCCTGAACGCAGATTCCACGTCCGACTTAGCTAAGAGGGCCCCCCTTCCCGCCTCACGCACTAGCGACACCGCCCGATCAAAAGATACATACGACACAGATGCCTCCTCCTGAAGGATAGCATCATTCACAGATGCGCCCTTCGGATGAGACAAGTGATGTATCAGGCGAAATTTGCCCGGCTCTTTTTTGGGAACAACACCCCACGGGGAAACCCTCAGATTTGAAAAAGGGGGGTGAACAAAAGGGCCCCTAATCCTGCCCGCTGCCACCTCCTTCTGCAGCTTCTCCCTAAGGGCCTCCGGAAACTCCCTCGCCGATTTAAGATTGTCCGAAAGAACCAGGGATCTATTAAGGACAAAAGGCATGAAAAAACCCTCCGAAAACCCCTTCCGCAAAACGTCCGCCGCCCTCCTATTGGGGTACCGGTCTAACCAAGGGGCCATCCTTTCCACGCTGACCGGAGTCCTCCGGATCGAAGGACGCCGATGGCTTACCCCCTCGACCCTGGGATCTGGGACACCTACCAGCAGGGTGGGAACCCCCGCAGGCAGAACATTCGTGTTTGTACCTACACAATCCAGCGTATTTGCAGTGCCCCTCATTGTACAACCAACAGGCACCCGGGCGTCTAACGGCCACTGAACCCTGGGCCGCCGAGGCCCCAGCGCCAGTGGCCGCCCCTGGAAAGGAAGGGGGGCGAGGCGCCGTCATCAAACGGAGCCAAACATCCGTGGCCTTCAGCCCCCACCCCAGCTCCGGCTGAAGCGCCAACCGCCTACGAAATTCCTCATCATACTTCCACCAAGCACTACCCCATGCGCCTTATACGCACTATACACCGTATCCATGTAAATAAACAACTCCGCGCACCGCTCCGGATGCTTCTGGCCCATAACACACCCCAACACCGCAAACGCCTGCAACCAATTATTCATCGTTCGCGCAACCTTCATCCGCTTATCATAAGGCTTGTCCACAAAGCGCCTCTCCTTATCCACACCATGCTGATCAACCGACACCAAAGACCATATGTCCACATATTGGTGAGACCAGATCTTCTCCCTAACTGACTCCTCCAAATGAGCACCCAAAGGACTGACCCAACAAAAACATGAATCCTTATGGATACCTGCCAACACCACAGAGGCCTTCGCCACCTGCGGAGGCGCCACCCCCGGAACCTCCGCCCCACCCTCAATCGGACCCGCAAGAGGAACAGGTAAAACCACGGGCAACCTATCTAACAAAGACTTCAATAAAGACTCTAAACCCGTATTACCCCCACCCGCTCCCCACGCCCCCACATATTGGTACTCACCAGGAACCGGTACCGCCGACGGAACCACCGCAGGTACAGGCACAGCCTCCCTGTGTACTGCCACCGAAGCCAGGCTCGGGACCCTGGAAACGTCACCAACCGCCAGTCGTCCACGCCCGGAACGCGGTGTCCTGACAGACTCCTCCGATACGCCCGAAGACCCCTCTGAGGAGGATGGGGAACGCCACCTGGAGGATCTGGACCGCCTGCTGTACCGGGAGGACCTGGAATGCCGACTGGAACGACGTTTGCGGCGGCTGCGCCCCCCCCCCCCCCCGCCTCCTGCCTTCTCTGGAGAAAGTGGGGGACAAGGATCGCTCCCTGCGCCTGCCCGTATCCACTGCCGGTGCCGCTGGGAAAGTAGTGGGAGGTACTGGTGTAAGGGGGGGTTGGAGACCAGGCTCCAAAACTGCAGTTCCACACATTAAAGATGGACCCCCAGTAAGGGGGGCCCTCCCCCCCGCCATGTCAACCCCCACAGAGGGAGGTGGGCAAGCTACTGCTGCCAAAGGGGGGCAAAAAAGGGAGGGAGGGACCACTTGGGAAGGTGGAGGAGTGATGGGGCAGTCATCCGCTGCCCCATCGCTAGATTGACGAGCCCCCATGAAAATGGCACCACTCGCCTGCCACGCCGGGACACCAGAGCCCGCCGCGGGAGAAACCGGAAGGGGAGGAGCCAAGACGCGGCCTACTTCCGGTCCCGACCCCAATGCCGGCACACAGGGAGCGGGAGAAGCCGCCGCAACCATAGGGGAGGGAGACACAGGCCGCAGCCTAGCCGGGGGGCGGCGATTACGGGCCGAGCGCCGCGGACCTCGAGGCACCTCAGGAGGGGGGAACTCACCAAGCGGCATACCAGGCGGAAGAAACGGGGCAGACACATGAGGGGCGGAGGCAGAGGAAGGATCGAAGCTGCGCAAAAAGGATCGCAGCCATCCTTCCCCCTCCGCCTGAAAACGCGCCAGGAGAGAAGCGCGCAGCGCATCGTCACCTGCGGACATCTCTAGAGCCAAGCCAGCGGTAAGTACTCACCAACTCGCTTACCCTGTCAAGAGGAAGTCCTCTCCCCTACACTCCCCTATATATACCTCCCCTAAACCTCCTCCCACTGTCTCTCCCACTTTCCTAACACTCCACCTCCCACTTCCATTAACCCCTTCCTATCCTCCCTACCAAACACTACCCGGCCTATACTCCTCCAAACCAGGGAAATTAAGGAGAGGGAAGAGGGGACCAACAGTCCCTCATCACCCTCCCTATCCTGTCGGGTGCTCTCCAAGACCTCCTGTTCCGTTCTGCAAAATGCGGAAGGCACACAGGTGGCATCCGTTTTTTCCAGATCCACAATTTGCAGACTGCAAAAAACGGCACAGTTGTGTGAACGAGCCCTTAGTCTGACGAGTGCCTTGGAGCCAGAGGTCACAGCATTCCTCCTGCTCCTCCTCCTTGCAACCCCACAGAAGCCTTTCAGTTGCATCCTCTCTGCCATCACTTCCCCCACTTAGTGGGGTACCTTCTTTTTTTTTCATAAGAAGAGGCAACAAAACCCCACCAAATGCTAAGCAAGATAGTCAAGAGAGTCTCTCTGTTGATGAGTTGTATGAGTACAGTCAGCATTTGGATTGTCGTGAGGAGGTGGCTCAGGGGGAGGAGGGGGACACCATGCATACCTGTGTTAGTGCTGGTAGTAGTGGCCACTATAGCCATGGTAGTGGTTGTATGGGCAGTGATACCGACAATGGCTCTCGGGGCAAATACAGATCATGGAATCATGAGGGGAGCCAAGGAGCTCACAGTGACATATCACAGTCTGATAAAAGTGGTGGTGAGGGTGAGGACTATGGTGATGTTTGTGTGTTGGACAGGATCCAGGAGCTGGATCATGGTGCTGAGGAGGAAGGCCATGGCAGCAATACACAGCAGAATCAATGTCCTCATCGCGGTATGTGGTAAGGCCAATTTGAAAATCTATTTTTTTTTACCCTTGCCACACATTCGCCCCCTATTCACTCATGCACCAGCCTGAAACACACAAATGTTACCTACTTTATACTATATTTGATCATTGTGAGGAATGTATTTTCTATACTAAGAGGGCAATGTGGTGGATTGATACCTAGGGAGGAAGTGACATCATGCGTTCCATGCAGGAACGCACACCTTACAAACGGAGCAGAGACATGGTGGTCAAGGCATAGCCATTTATCCCCATCTGATTTTAATTTGAGGTCATTAACAGGATATAAATGGGCTAGTAGTGTGCTATCCCCTGAGGAAGCTTAAGGCGAAACGTACGTCGGGGCTGGAGCCACACTGGTCTGTATTTTTACTATATACTCTCTATGGACTATGTTTAAATCTTGTACTATCTGATTTTAATTTTGGTCTATATTTAGGGGTTACTTCTTACCTCCTATTGATGTGTTCTAGCTTCTCATTATTACTTGTCCTTTTGGGATTGCACTAAGCACTTTATTTAAATTAATTTTATGAGTCAGGTTGATAAGATAAGGCGCTAAATCATGATGTACTTAGCCCATATTAGATATGATATTTTTTTTACTACATGTCCAGTGTATCTTCTTGTTTTTCTGTATATGTATGCCGCTGTTGTAATTTTAAGATCATGTATTAATAAAGTTCTTTGATTATTTCGGATTTGTTATCTGGTGTGTTGGTATATCATTGGTGTATACTTTATACTTTGTGTAAGTTGTAGTCTGTTACGGCATATTAAAGGACTTTAAAGGCTTCCATAGTTTTAGAAAGTGGTAACAAATTTGAGCACAGTGCCTCAGTGGTTAACCCAGCTGCTGCAGGGATTGTAGGATGCCATGACTGGAGTGTGTATACTTTGCTTTGTCATTTGCCACTTTTAAGGGTCCATTAACACGTCCGTATGTGTTTTGCGGACCGCACATCACCGGCACTCTCATAGAAAATGCCTTTTCTTGTCCGCAATTTCGGCACAAGAATAGGACATGTTCTATTTTTTTGCGGAACGGAAGTGTGGATCCGCAAATGCGGATGCAGACAGCACATTCCGGCCCCATTGAAAATGAATGGGTCCGCACCTGTTCCGCAAAACTGCGGAACGGATGCGGACCCAGTTTGCGGACGTGTGAATGGACCCTAACAGCTGCTATTTAGGTCAGAGGTCTCACTTAGTAACATAGTAACATAGTATATAAGGCCGAAAAAAGACATTTGTCCATCCAGTTCGGCCTGTCATCCTTCTTTTGCTTCCCAACTGTTTTACCACCTGCTGCTGACCCCCCACCTTACTAGTGCTCAGACATTGGAAAATCATGTATGCACCTGATAACAGAAACCATTGGGCCTCATGCCTCATAACAAAACTGATAATGGACCACAGCCTAAATTTTTCAGTTAAAGGGAAAAATAATGTAATTAACAGCAACTTCCACCACATTTTCATAATATACATTACTTTCCTGTTGTATAGTTCGAATCCCCTGCTTCCCTTTCCACACCAATAAAGTTATCCCAAGTTTATATCATGTTTTTGCCATACATTTGAGGCAAGGATATTGCACATGTATCCTTTCTAGCGGCATACTTTTTTGTGTAGCAAATGTGGCGTGAACCTTCCAATAAAATGTATGCAGCCACCACTTGGGGGTGCTAACTGCATATCAATTTATACAGCTAGTATTTAAACATGATGGTAGTTTTAATCATCTGTATTTAGTGAGCACCCCCTAATGGCCACAGCTTGAAAATGCTGTGATGTGAAGCAGTTCTCTCTAGCAATTGTGAGGTTTACCTCTGTTTTAGGTAACCCCTTTCATCATGTACATCTTCTGGCCTTTCAGGTATGCTACCCAGTTTAACAGTACAACCACCAAATCCTTAGTAAGAAGCAAGTTGAAACTAGCAAGCTACAAGTGTGTAACAAAAAAAAAATATATAAAAGTTATTATTTAGTAAAAGTGTGTTAGCATGCAAGGTACTGTAGAGGCATACACATAATGAGTCATTTTAATGCTATTCATTAGCGATGAGCAAAGTTTTGAAAAATTCAAATGGCATCTTTGCCAAAGTTCACCAAGAAATTCGATTTTGTTTCAAATTAATTTATCACAAATCTTTATAAATCGGGTATACCCAGGCCACTCTGCCTTCGGGTACAGCCACATGAAGCAGCTGTGCTGCAGATGGGTTGAAGCCATGCTGCGGTGAAGAAGCGCGTGGCCAATTATCCCACAGCTGCCTTTAATTTAATAAGGAAGACCGCACTGTAAAGTCCTTCACTGTTAAAGAGGTATTCACATCACAGACAATGGGGGCATACACTAGGATAAGTCCCCATTGCCTGATAGCTGCAGGTCTCACCTCTGGGACCGCACCTACGCCAAGAACTGAGCGGGGAGAGTGGTGGCTGGAGGATCCCAGGTTTCCCGGAGTCCGGCCACCACCAAGCACTCTTCCCATACAAGTGAATGGGAGCGCACCACGTTTGCGCAGCCACCACTCCCATTAATTTCTATGGGGCTTACTGAAATAGCCGAGCCAGTAGTGATGAGCGAGCATGCTCGGCCGAACTGCTGTTCGGCTGGAGCTTTGCTATGCTCGGCAGAACCAAGTGCTCGGCCGAATAATTCGGGTACTTGAACACAATTTAATACAATGGAAGTCAATGTGAGAACCCCAGGCATCCCCTGCTCGGAAGAGAAGAGGATGTCTGGTTCATAAAAAAAGGTTAGAAATTGATGGAAACCCCATCAAAATGGTTTGGAAACAGCATTAAGAGGATAGCTGGATGCGTCTTAGACTCCTATTATGTACGACATACAATAGACAACCACACAAAGGCTATATGCCAAAAGCCAGGTATGTACAAGCCATCAATCTATCCATGAGACATATAACAGCCATTGCTGGTTTGGACCAGGAGCAGTGCCACAACATGTGACGCTGTCTCTTTCTTAGCAGGCTCAGTCTGGTCCCCTAACTTATTATCCTGTCACCCATAAACTAAATGTACTCATACTCATATCCTTTCCCCACAGTGCTAAAAAAAGATAGTCCTCCCATTTCCTTCAGATGTAACTGTGGAGAACACTTCACAGCAGCAAGAGTCCTTCCTAATTAAGTTATACTCCAGAGTATTACTGTAACGTAAAGTAAATTCAAAAGATTTATGAATAAGCTTATGCAGGCTACGTAAATAAATATATTTACTAAGTGATTAAATATACAATAACACCAATAAATCACATACAGAATAATAAAAAGTAAATAAACATCACTAGCGTAAATGAGGTGGAGACTCCGTCGATCATGGTATAACCCATGTCTGTCTACCCCATTATAACACATGACCGACACCCCAGGGTGTACAACACAGATAGGGCAATCATACTCACATCCTAACTAGAATGGAGGGCCTGGTGGAGTCTCCTAAGTGAATGTGGGTCATAATGTTTTAAAGTTAGCACCTCCAGTGTGCAGCACGCATGTCTCTTAAATCACTCAGGAATGTGGTCTTATCATCACAATGGGGGATGGGTACTATCTTAAAAATACCCTTACAGTATAACTGTGAAAAGCTGATCCGGGACGGCTCTTACTGGGTGTAGTCAAAGTGCTGGGTGAGTGACAACTCCCCATGTTCCAGGCCGGGTCTTGTCTAGCCTAGAAAACAGCCGGCGTGTCAGGTGGGGGTGATTGCCTCTCTCTGACAGTGGAGCGTTGTGTTGAATCAGAGTCTGAGCTGGAGTTGCTATGCCTGAAAGACTGAGGACCAAGCAAGGTCCACATAGACCCCATGGGGTTATGGTACTGTGCAAAACTATACCTGTGTTGTGCTATAGATAAGATACGGGACTTTGTTTCTTTAAGGCCGGCTGGAGCAAGCCGGTCACTGCCGTTTACTGCCTTATTGTCTTGTCAAGAATAAAAGACAATCGTTGCTTTGCTTTTACCGCTAAAAGTCTACTGCTGTGTTCTTACCTGAAGGCTACCATTGGGGCAGATCCCTACAACTCCTAATGGCAATGCCAATAAAAGAGTTTCAGTGTCGTTGTGATTGTAATATAGTTTTAACCCAAAACAGTATCAGATACTAAAAAAGGTACACAAAAATCAAGGTGAACTTTCCTCCACTAGTGTATTCACTTCAGATTATGAAGACCCGAACCACTGCGTTGGTACAGAACGTCTTGCAGGTTGTACATGTCAGTGCAGTCCAGGCAGAAATAGCCCAAACTGTTCTTGACCTCAAATACATAATAGGGGAGATTTATCAAACTAGTGTAAAGGAAAAGTGTCTTAGTTGCCCATAGAAATCCATCAGATTCCACCTTTCATTTTCTAAAGGAGCTCTGAAAAATGAAAGGTAGACTCTAAATCGTTGTTATGGGCAATTAAACCAGTTTTCCTTTGCACCAGTTTTGATAGATCTCCCCCATTGAATGGACAGATAACTGGCGTACAAAAGTTTCAAATGTTGTGGCAACTGTTTTGTGTCAAAATATATGACTTCTTACCATTTTCAACACCTTTTACAACACTTTTCAAAAGTGGGCGCGGTTAAGTACATTAATTATGTAGGTTCATTCCTGATTCAGGGTACTTTCACACTTGTGGCAGAGGATTCCAGCAGGCAGTTCCATCGCCGGAACTGCCTGCAGGATCCGGAAATCCGGACGCACACAGATGCATTTGTGAGATGGATCCGGATGTGGATCCGTCTCACAAATGCATTGCAATACCGGAACCATCTTTCCGGTTGTCATCCGGAAAAACGGATCCGGTATGAATTTTTTTCACATTTTTAAAGGTCTGCGCATGGATCCGTTTTGGATCCAAAACTGGATCCAATTTGCCTGAACACTTGGGGCTGGATCAGGCATTAATGCATTTAAATAGAAATGAATGCCGGATCCGGCATTCCGGCAAGTGTTCAGGATTTTTGGCCGGAGAGAAAACTACAGCATGCTCCCCGAGGACTGAACTCAATACCGGAAAACTTTAACGCAAATGTTAAAGTACTCTTATCATTGTGACTTTTTGAAAATGTCATAAAAATTCACCAAATTACTTGGTTGGGGAGGTGACATAGAAAAACTGGAGTAGCATTTCTAGACTCGGTTGTTACAGAAGCAGCTTAGCTTGTTTTGCTACACTGTTTACATAGACAAATCACTGAATAGAGTGGCCTTAATTGGAGGAAATGCTCAGAACCCCAAATACTGTAGCATATTTATAACAGGGGGAGCAAAACCTCCACATGTGATCCGCTGCTAACGGCAATCCCCAGCAAAAAATGCATACAATGGAGAATGCCGGCAGCGGACCACATGTGCCACCAAAAATCCTACACAAGATGGAATAATGTGTGGATAAAACTATGAAAATAAATAAATAAATCACTGCAAAAGGTGCACTGCAAAATACTGTATGCAATTGAAAACATAAGGCTAAACCCTCACGCTCGATGTTAAAATGAGACTTTAGCCAATATATTCTGGTCACGAACATATGGGAGCCCGCGCACCCCGTCAAGGTATCTCAGTTGGAGTGGGAATCGATATGAACAGAGATACCTTAACAGCACCATAATCAACCACCAACCATGGGAGTCATCCCATCATTCCTACTAGACCTTTTCTCCAACTCCAAGGACCTCCTCCCACCACCAACGCACAGACTTAACCCCCTTAAGACTGCGCATCCCTCCACACACCCAGCGCTGTCTCAATCCCCTCTTGCAGGGGCAAACACCATATGTCAATACCAACCGCATTAAGATGAACTCTATCTTCCTACCAAAAACCCCCAAGGCCTCTCTCTAACTCCATATGGCTAACCGCCACCACCCTGTTCCGTGCTATAAAGCACCCAATCGGCCAATTATCTTTAATACGGGCCCTATTCACAGCCTCAACTGACCGAGCACCACACGATACCCTACGCGGAACTATGTCAGACCATACAGTCACCAACTTAGGGAACAAAGCCCACAATTTGAGCATATCAAACTTAATATCTCTCACCAGTTCCCTAAAAGGCCGCACCCCCAAATCATTTCCCCCCACGTGCAAGACTAAGATATCCGGAGCCCTATCCAACCTTACAAAACGGTAAAACACCACCCCAGTGCCCCAGTCACTTTACCACCGCCTCTGATCTAGAATGGCCCAGCTATTAACCATCCGGCCCTCCGATGCCCGTAACGCTCCCCAAAAAATGAAAGAATGTCCCAGGATCAACACTCGTGCTGGTTCTACACCCGCAAAAAAAGAAAGAGGAAACAAGGAGTAAAAAACGCAACTATGCTCCCCCAATAACAAAACAAAGCTACCGCAATGCCCTATAATCTGTCAGGTCTAACGTATGACCTAAACTTTATCGACTCCCAACGCCCGATCTTTTTAATAAACTCATCCCCCAACCCCCAACGTGCAGCCTCTGTCGCCACCCGTATCCTAAACGAATGACTAGTATACCCTAAACTCCCAACCGATCCAAACATCTCCGAAAAATTGCCATAAACTGAAAACGGGATAGAAATGACCTGTCTGCATGCAGTAACAATGGCAAAACCTCCCTCTTTTCTCCCATCCCATATTCCCTCAAACACCATACCGGACACATTAAACACCCAGGAATTGCATATAGAACTACCTTGCATCTCTCCTCATCCACATTCGTCTTTGACCGGCAGATGCAAAACTCTACCCTATACTTAAATAAACTAATGTCTTCCGCAAGCAAAACCCCAACTCGCCTGATCGTATAGAGAAACAAGCTCCCCCAACCGTATGGCCCCAAAAATTGCCAAAGAAAATGCTAACCAAAACAACCGTGTTTCCCAAGGTGAACTACATACCGCCGATACTTGCTCACCTAAATCCAAAAGCAAAGCAAAAGAAACCAGTCGCCGCCAATCATTTTCTGCTCGCAACCCCCGCCACCCTTTAAGTGCGTGACTAACCAGAAAATACTTGCTAAAGTCAGTCATCTTGCGCAATTAAAACCAAAGGCTACTCTGGCCCCATATCTATTTACCTTGGACACCGACCACCCTTCTTCCCTGCAATGACCAAAGAAAAGCAATAACGGCACCTCAAAATCACCCTCACTAATCCCTAGCCTACCACACCACTCCTTCCAGCAATGCCTTAATATATGTATCCCACGTACTGGGCGCCAAAGACAAATAGATGAGCCCTGCTACTGTGCTGCCAACAGATCCCATAGGCAACCTGGGCACGCCAGCCAAACTTTCTCCGCTTCTGGGGCCAACTACCAAAAACGTTCCCACTGTGAACGAGTGAGGGGCGTCAGCAATAAAATTTTCCACCACCACCCAAGCGTTCAGTAATAATCATTCCAGCACCAAATGCTGCAACAGCCTTACCACCAAAGGTGACAACGCAGATAATCTGGTGATTGCCTGAACAACCCCCAAATTATCACAATGGGATTGGATCTTTTTGTTTTGGAAAAGCTCACCCAAAAGCATCACTGCAACCACTATTGGAAAAAGCTTCAATAAGGCCAAATTCCTAACCCAACCCTTCATCACCCAGCTATCCGGCCACACTTTCGCACACCATTGTCCCTTACAATATACCCCAAACGCACAACTCCCAGCCACATCCGAAAACAGCTTGAAATCAAAAGAATCTACTACATCACCCATAAACAGTGACCTACCATAATAAGTATCTAAAAAGGAACTCCAAACTAGAGATGGCCTTCAGTTCGCCCAGCGGTCGTTTCACGGCGAACTTTGCTTGTTTGCTGTTCCCTGAACAGGCGAACATATGGCGATGTCCGCCGGCGCCATATTCTTTGCATAGTGAAGAACTTTGACCCATGACACATCCATCAGGTGGGACAGGACAGCCAATGGAGACATGTCAGCACATGGACACACACCCTACCCTATAAATAAACCCAATCTGGCCGCCATTTTACATTCTGTTTTTTGCCAGTGTAGGGAGAGGTTGCTGTGTGGAGCAGGGACAGACTGTTAGAGAGAATAGAGATACCAAACGCTAGCTAATAGGGCCAAAAAAGTCCTTTTAAGGACTGGTATGGGTGTGCTATCGATAGGTGTGCCATACTGAGGGGTGTAATTTACTTATCATATACTTTCTAACATGGAAAGTATATTATAGTGCATTTGTATTGTGCAGCAGTTGTGTGCTGTTCTGCTGCAATACTGCAGCTATACAGAGGGACAAACGCTATTAGAACAACTAATTGCAACTGGTGTGATATACCAGTTGCCCCCCCAAAAATCTGATTGAGGCAGGGGTGTGATATACCTATAATATAATTTCTATATAGTTCATTTGTATTGTGCAGCATTTGTGTACGGTTCTGCTGAGATACCGCAGCTATACAGAGGGACAAACGTCATTGGAACAACTAATTGAAACTGGTGTGATATAACAGTTGCCCCCAAAAAATTCTGATTGAGGCAGGGATGCGATATACCTAGAATATAATTTCTATATAGTGCATTTGTATTGTGCAGAATTTGTGTGCAGTTCTGCTGAGATACTGCAGTTATACAGAGGGCCACACATCATTGGAACAACTAATTGCAACTGGTGTGATATAACAGTTGCCCCCATATCTATAATATACTGTACTTTCTATATAGTGCATTTGTATTGTGCAGCAATAAGGTCTAATATACCTCCAGCTACATAATCACTTGATCTTTTATGTACGTTGAATGCATAATTTTTGGGGCCTGTAATGTTACTGGCCAACAGTAAAATTGTTATACGGTGACTGCCTAATGTACCTCCAGCCACATAATGACTTGATCTTTTCTGTACGTTGAATGCATAATTTTTGGGGCCTGTAATCTAACTGGCCAACAATAAAATTGTTATACGGTGACCGCCTAATGTACCTCCGGCCACATTATCACTTGATCATTTATGTACGTTGAATGCATAATTTTGGGGGCCTGTAATCTAACTAGCCAACGGTAAAATTGTTATACGGTGACCGCCTAATGTAGCTCCATCCACAATATCAATTGTTCTTTTCTGTCCAGTGAATGCCTAATGTTTGAGACCTCAGAGGAATTCAACACCTGTGACGACCATGTGTTATCGAATTTCAACTATTATAATTAGTATTTTTTTTCAAGAGGGGGGATTTCGTTAGCCATGGTTTTAATCCAATTTTATATTTTTTGTTCTTTTAAACATATGTATTTGACATCTATTTGTACTGGCCTGCAGTAAAATTGATATCCAATGACCATCTAATATACCTCCAGCCACATAATTACTTGTTCTTTTCTGTCTGTTGAATGCCTAAAGTTTGGGGCCTTTACTACACTGGCCTTCAGGAAAATTGATATCCATTGACAGTCTAATATACCTCCAGCCACATAATCACTTGATCATTTATGTATGGTAAATGCAGAATTTTTGGGGCCTGTAATCTAACTGGCCAACAGTAAAATTGTTATACGGTGACCGCCTAATGTACCTTCAGCCACATTATCAATTGTTCTTTTCTGTACAGTGAATTAATAATTGTTGGGTGCTGTAGTCCACTGGCCTGCAGTAAAATTGATATTCAATGACCGCCTAATGTACCGGCATCCTGTCACAACACCAGGGGGGGTCATGTAACCCCCCCCCGTATCGGCGATCGCCACAAACCGCAGGTCAATTCATACCTGCGGTTTGCTGCGCTTTCTGCAGTTTCTGATCCCCGCAGTCCCTGACCACGGGTATCAGAAACTTTAGTGTGCCTAAACTATCAATTTTGAACCCCCACCTGCACCTCTGCATGATTTTATGCTGGCGGGTGGTGCAGGGGGGGTTTTGGGCGGTGGGGGCGGTGCGGGAGGCGGGCGGTGCGGCAGGCGGGATCGCGATCCCCCGCCCGCCTCCTCTTGAAAATTCGTTGGTGGCCAGTGGTTATACCAGGGTGTCAGCACATTGCTGACACCCTGGTATAAACGGCTGACATCTGTGCAGATGTCAGCCGTTTAACCCTTTCCATACCGCGGTCCGTACGGACCGCTGTATGGAAAAGGTTAACTGTCAGGGTCAGGGAGCTCCCTCCCTCTCCCATCGGGGGCTGCTGTGCCTTTGCAGCCCCCCGATGGAGAGGGAGAGAGCCCCCAGACAGCCCCCGTCCTTATCCTTCCCCGTCTGCGAAGTTGTGGCAGACGGGGAAGGTTCCCATGGCAACAGGACGCCTTCTCAGCATCCTGCTGTCCATGGTGCTGAACAGATCTGTGCTAAAGGCATAGATCTGTTCAGACAAAGTGTAAGTAAAATACAGTACAGTACACTATATAGCGTACTGTACTGTATTATACAGATATCAGACCCACTGGATCTTCAAGAAACAAGTGGGTCTGGGTCAAAAAAAGTAAAAAAAAAAGGGTATCGCCGCGTCCGTAACGACCTGATCTATAAAACATTCATGTTACTTTCCCTGCACGGTGAACGCTATAAAAAAAAAAAAAAAAAAAAAACTATCAGAAAATTGAAATTTTGCCCATCTTACTTCCCAAAAAAGGTAATAAAAGTGATCAAAAAAGTCACATGTATGCCAAAATAGTGCCAATCAAACCGTCATCTCATCCCACAAAAAATGAGACCCTACTTAAGATAATCGCCCAAAAACTGAAAAAACTATGGCTCTTAGACTATGGAAACACTAAAACATGATTTTCTTTTGTTTCAAAAATGAAATCATTGTGTAAAACTTACATAAATAAAAATAAAGTATACATATTAGGTATCGCCGCGTTCGTATCGACCAGCTCTATATAAATATCACATGATCTAACCCCTCAGGTGACCACCGTAAAAAAAAAACTGTGTAAAAAAAGCTATTTTTTTTCATCTTACGTCACAAAAAGTGTAATAGCAAGTGATCAAAAAGTCATATGCACCCCAAAACAGTGCCAATAAAACCATCATCTCATCCCGCAAAAAATGAGACCCTACTTAAGATAATCGCCCAAAAACTGAAAAAACTATGGCTCTTAGACTATGGAGACACTAAAACATTTTTTTGGGTTTTAAAAATTAAGTCATTGTATAAAACTTACATAAATAAAAAGAATTGTATACATATTAGGTATCACCGCGTCCGTGACAACCTGCTCTATAAAATTACCACATGATCTAACCTGTCAGATGAATGTTGTAAAGAACAAAAAAAATGTGCCAAAAAAGCTATTTCTTGTTACCTTGCCGCACAAAAAGTGTAATATAGTAGTTTCTAAAATGGGGTCACTTTTTTGGAGTTTCTACCCTAGGGGTGCATCAGGGGGGCTTCAAATGGGACATGGTGTCAAAAAAAACAGTCCAGCAAAATCTGCCTTCCAAAAACAGTATGGCATTCCTTTCCTTCTGCGCCCTGCCGTGTACAGCGGTTTACGACCACATATGGGGTGTTTCTGTAAACTACAGAATCAGGGCCATAAATAATGAGTTTTGTTTGGCTGTTAAACCTTGCTTTGTAACTGGAAAAAAAATATTAAAATGGAAAATCTGCCAAAAAAGAGAAAATTTGGAAATTGTATCTCTATTTTCCATTAAATCTTGTGCAACACCTGAAGGGTTAACAAAGTTTGTAAAATCAGTTTTGAATACCTTGAGGGGTGTAGTTTCTTAGATGGGGTCACTTTTTTGGAGTTTCTACTCTAGGGGTGCATCAGGGGGGCTTCAAATGGGACATGGTGTCAAAAAAACAGTCCAGCAAAATATGGCTTCTAAAAACCATATGGCGCACCTTTCCCTCTACGCCTTACTGTGTGCCCGTACAGTAGTTTACAGCCACATATGGGGTGTTTCTGTAAACGGCAGAGTCAGGGCAATAAAGATACAGTCTTGTTTGGCTGTTAACCCTTGCTTTGTTAGTGGAAAAAATGGGTTAAAATGGAAAATTAGGCAAAAAAATTAAATTCTCAAATTTCATCCCCATTTGCCAATAACTCTTGTGCAACACCTAAAGGGTTAACAAAGTTTTTAAAATGAGTTTTGAATACCTTGAAGGGTGTAGTTTATAGAATGGGGTCATTTTTGGGCGGTTTCTATTATGTAAGCCTCGCAAAGTGACTTCAGACCTGTAGTGGTCCCTAAAAATTGGGTTTTTGTAAATTTCAGAAAAAGATTTGCTTCTAAACTTCTAAGCCTTGTAACATCCCCAAAAAATAAAATATAATTCCCAAAATAATTCAAACATGAAGTAGACATATGGGGAATGTAAAGTCATCACAATTTTTGGGTGTATTACTATGTATTACAGAAGTAGAGAAACAAACTTTGAAATTTGCTAATTTTTCCAAATTTTTGGTAAATTAGGTATTTTTTTACTTAATTTTTTATTTTTTTTACTTAATTTTACCAGTGTCATGAAGTACAATATGTAACGAAAAAACAATCTCAGAATGGCCTGGATAAGTCAAAGTGTTTTAAAGTTATGAGCACTTAAAGTGACACTGGTCAGATTTGCAAAAAATGGCCAAGTCCTTAAGGTGAAATAGGGCTGAGTCCTTAAGGGGTTAAGAAAGCCAAATTAACCTATAGGATATTCATATATTCCTTATTGTGATAATACCCTAAAATATATTTTAAATTACTTTGATACCCAATTTCTCTCAGCCGACAGAGGTCTCAGATTGAACTCAATTCAGATTATTTTCATTCTCCTATAAAATATAGGAAAGTTTATACTATACGAGTGTATCGGCTTGCAGAAATTAGTTTCAAGATTCAGGACTATAGACTGGTCTAGTCCTATTTGTCCCCGGACGGTTGTGTCCTCCTTGAAAAGATTGAGGAATGTCATGGTGTTCTCAAGGAATGGGTGGATCCCCCTGGATGACTGGATAGATGGTCCTAGTTCATCGGATGGCTTCCTCAGTTAGGTGTATCAGATGGCCTTTCTTCTGTCAGCTCATGCCACCTTTATATCCCATTCAAAAAATGGGATTGGTCTGGTTTGCCCATTAACTAGTGACATCATAAACGTTAATCCCCCAACTATTTCGTAAAACGTCTCTTAATTTTTACTCTCACACTAGATGTCACTAAGGCTCTATGTAAAAAGTTTTGACAATTATAGCTATTTCCTATATTTTCCCTTTTAATTTGAAAAAGGGGTAATCTTTAACTGGGATTTTAGACAGAACTTCTAGAATAGAATGTAAATATAAAGGTGTATCCAGGATTAGACTTCTGTTCTCAAGGACTTGTAGGTACAATACTAGACATGACTAAACACCTTTCCTAGTCATTGTGATAAAACAGGATTTAGGTGATACTTTGCACTTTGCCTTGATGAAGACATTGTTTGCTTATGGACATCTGTATTTACAATCCCCTTTTCAGAGATCTTCAGAGAAACAGTCTCTGACATAGCACTCTGAAACTACATTGGAATTTCTACCTCAATCATGATGACACTAATTGAATATCCCTTTATCAAACTTCTAGTTATATAAAACACCCAATTTTAGAACATATCATATAAAAACCCAAAATCCATTCATATGAGGATTAATATAAACATTACAATGAATTCTAAATTATATTCTTTTTACTCACTGGGAATAACTCAAAATTCAGCATATTCCCTTATCTGAGTAAATGCATTTTATTATACCTGTGAAACTTTCTTCTTAGGCCTCATGCACACGACCGTATTTTGTTTCAGTGTCCGTTCCACTTTTTTTGCGGATAGGATGCTGTACGCATCAGTATGTCCGTTCTGTTGCTCCGCCCAAAAAATAGTGCATGTCCTATTTTTTTCTAGTTTGCGGACAAGGATAGGCATTATTACAATAGATCCGCAAAAAAAACGGATCCGCAAAAAAAAGGATGCCATACGGAACGTCATCCATTTTTTTTTGTGGATCCGCAATTTGCGGACCGCAAAACACATACGGTCGTGTGCATGTAGCCTTACAAAAACAGACCGTGTAAACACTTTTGCACAGATCACCAATCTCTCAGTAAGTCTTTGAGAGCTTCACCTGACCTTTTAAAACTAGACAAGTTGGATTCCTAATGTTCATTTTTACATATTGAGACAGGTCTTTTAAATACGTATATTTTTATGTTCAATAATTCAGACAAACCCCCCCCCCCCCTTTTTCCCACGTTAGTCAAGGATCCCCTTTAGAATTAACTGGGAAAAAGGTCACATTTTACTTTGAAAGAGGCTGCCCCCTTTCTATCCATCCTGATGAAGGAACTGCATTGTCTTTTCCGGAACTCCGTTGATCAAATTTTCTATATTAGTCTTTTATTCATATTAAAAGGTTATATCCTGGAAAGGTATATTATCTCTGAGATCCTGTGTACAATGGTTTTGGCATGCAGGTTATAGCAGCACTCGACAGGAATTATGCAGTTATTTCTGAGAGCTCGATTCACATGCGCAATCCCGTTCTTGCACCTTTCCCAAGCTGAAATGGGGATGTATGATAGTTCCGTTTTAATGTATATCTTTGTATACAACTTCACAAAGATTTCCTTCTTTCAATTCTTCTCCTATGTCAATATGAACCCCGGAACATCTGTATCATAATTCCTGCTTAAAAACCCGGTTCGTTGACAGGTTCGTCTTCAACTGGACATCACGGATCCCTACCATTCGCACGATATCTGTCATCATTGTCTAGGCTGATCAATATCTTGGTTCAGACCGTCACTTTTCTATTAAAGAAAATGAGATTATGAATACATGCTCTTAATAATCGATATTTACGTTTTTTTGGTTAGGTTATGTAGGGATGTCTGATAACTCATCACAAAATCTGACCATCTGTAAGCTGAGAGAAGATCATAATGTCAATCATCGATCACATTTTATCGATATCCTTATCAATTCTCTTCTTCAGCATCACCCTCCAGTATTCTCAATTGTGACCTAGGATGACACCCTCACAATTGATTTACATGGACCCATTTTTCACCTTGTAGACTACAGGTAATATTTTATAGATGATACCATATAGACCTTTCCATGACAGAAGGAACGTCTTCTCTTTTACCCGATCCCGGGCAAAATTATAAAAGATACACTCTATCTCCTACCTCATATTCCTTCTTGGTGGTTTTAAGATCGTAATAAGTTTTAGTACTTACGGCTGCTTTCTCAAGGTTCATTTGCGCGAAAGCAAATGCTTGTTGAAGATGTTGTCGTAGATTTTCCACATACTGATGTGTCTTGGCTGCATTGATCAGGTTATGATGTGATGTGCGATACAACAGATGTTGTGGAAGTACCATTTTCCTACCTGTCATCAGCTCAAAAGGCGACATCTTGGTAGCCGTAGTTGGAGTGGCTCTAATAGGCTCGAGCACTAATGGTAACTTCATGTCCCAGTCTTTACCTGATTCTTTAACATACTGACAATGGACTGGTTATAGTGCTCAACGGATCCACTAGTTGCGGGACGATAGGCAATATGTAACTTCCTTTCTACACCAAAGATCTTGGACATTACCTCACTTACAAAGTGTGATCCACAGTCTGAATCGATTCTCAATGGTAGCCCAAATCTGGAAAATACATGATTAATTAGTAAAGTAGCACATGTTTCAGCAGTGTTATTACGAGCCGGTAAACATTCTACCCACTTGGTAAATACACAAGTGACTGTTGAAAGAAAACATGCGGCATCTCTCACCTTCCCTTCTGCTAGTGGAGCACGGATTGCGCACCTGGATGCAAAGATAATTGGTAGTAGGAAAGGAAGAAAATCCAGCTCCAAAATAGCTAAATAATGGTATCTTTATTCACGGTTGTTTAAAATTTTCAAATCACAGGAGATTCTTGTTACGCGTTACAGACCATATGTAATTGTAGGTCCTTCCTCATGACACCATCACGAGGAAGGACCTACAATTACATATGGTCTGAAATCGCGTAACAATAATCTCCTGTGATTTGAAGATTTTAAACAACCGTGAATAAAGATACCATTATTTTGCTATTTTGGATCTGGATTTTCTTCCTTTCCTACTAACAAGTGACTTTCAATATGTATTTGTTTCCTCTGGATGACCTGGTAACAGGACCTATAACATCAATCTGGATATTAGACCACGGTAATAAAAAAAACTTTTTCTGAAGTGGGGTCCGATGCGTGGGACCTTGAGGTTGAATTTGAGCACACATCAAACAACCTTGAAAGTAAATTTGTACACCTTTCAACATATGAGGCCAATATGCATAATCACGTAGTGATTCATAAGTAATATTTTCTCTACGATGACCAGCTGTAGGCGCATCATTGGCATGCTGTAACATAAGGCCTCTAAACGTAGTGGGACTGTTGAATACCTTTTTTAGAGGTTCTCATCAATAAACCATCTTGAATACTAAATTGCGATTTGGTATTCATCAATATTCGGAGATCTTCTTTTTGGGCAAATTCATCCTCCGATATGGGATTATTACCAGGATCTTCAAGGTGTCTATAAAAGATTCCAAGTATAGGATCTTCCTTTTGGCTCTTAATTAGATCCTCACTAGTAGATTCTTGACTCCATTGAGCTGTGTTATTTGCGATTTGTGACCTAGCTTGGCGTCTAGTGACAACTTTAATAGGGATCATCTCTAGGAAATAATCTAATGTTTACCTGGCCACCATTCATGGCACCTTGTTTGGCCAGTTTATCGGCTAGATCATTACCTTCTTTATCCATGTTCTGGGTTTTAGAATGACCTTTGGTTTTCTTCCAATAAAGGATTAGACAATTACACCATTGGACTAACTCATCTATGGCACAAAATAACTTAACATGTTTCACAGGTTTGTTATTGGACCGCAACATATTTATTTTCCATGTGGGCATATATTCGACAAAACTGTTCCATACATAATTAGAATCAGTGACTATGACAAACTCTTTAATATTATGCTCTAAAGCAATCTGAACAGTCTGGTATACTGCGGCTAAGGCTACTTTCACACTGGCGTTTTGGTTTCCGTTTGTGAGATCCGTTCAGGGATCTCACAAGCGGTCCAAAACGGATCAGTTTTGCCCTTAATGCAGTTCTGCCTCCATTCCGCTTTGGAGGCGGACACCAAAATGCTGCTTGCAGCTTTTTGGTGTCTGTCTGATGAAACTAAGCCAAACGGATCCGTCCTGACACACAATCTAAGTCAATGGGGACTGATCTATTTTCACTGAAACAATATGGCACAATAGAAAACGGATCCGTCCCCCATTGGCTTTCAATAGTGTTCAAGACGGATCAGTTTTGGCTATGTTAAAGATAATAGAAACGGATCCACTGCACCAAACGCAAGTGTGAAAGTAGCCAATACTCGGCTACTTAGCTACTTTTAGCACCAATACTGTATCCTACTGAGACATTGGGGAATTCATCTGTCCAAGTAATTCCAATTCCTGCAACTAGTTTTCTTTAATTTCCTATGATGGCGTGATAAAAACAACCATCAATATATACACATGGAAGTAGAGTACAATAATCTTCATCATACGCCTTATAAGGGGAAGATTTTTGTTCCTCTAGGAAATCATCTGCTATCTCATCCTTCTGAGAATGAGCGGCACAGTCATGAAGTTCGGCAAGTCCTTGGGCTACCGTACACTTATTTTGTTTATACCGGACTTTCAATAGCCATCCTTGTAAAGACAATGTCCAAGCAGTAATTCTGCAGTTTGATAAATTTCCATCCCTAATTTTGTCACTTTGTAAATATTGAAGGGGTTGGTGTGCCGTTTCAACTATGATTTTCTCACCCTGAATATAACTTCTAAAGTTCTGAAGTGCCCAGACTGTGGCTAATAAAGCTTTTTCACAGTCATTAAAGTTTACTTCTACAGGTGACAAAGACTTTATGCAATTTATCCTGTTTCTGACCTAGTACAGCACTAACACTGAGGTCTGTAAACCCAGTTTTCAGATAAAAGGGTTTACCCCCCCTCTGGATAAGCTAGACATCGGGCTTGGGTGAGTTTTCTTTTAAGCTCAATCATGGCTCGCTTCTGATCCCCCCCCCCCCCCCCATGCCAATGGTACACCTTTCTTCAGTAAGGTCAACAATGGTTTACTGGTTTCAGCATAGTTGTCAATAAACTTACGTGGGTAGTGACCTCAGTTCACCGATAGGTGTTTTAGACTTCAACACAGCCTCCACTTTCTTCTTTTAGGGATTCAGGCCTTCAGAAGTAACCTCATTTCCAAGGAAGTTAACTTTGGTACGACACCATTGAGCCTTCTGTAAAGAGATTTTAACTTCTGCCTCTCTCAACTGATTAGGCACATGCCTAATCTCTTGGATATGCTTGTCGAATAAGGTATTTTTCATTAAAATATCATCCACGAAAGTCAAATTCCCTCTTTCAGTGGCATCAGGCATGGCTTTATGTAAGAACACAGCGAATTTGTGACCAGAGTTTATATAACCAAATGGTAGTCTAGTCCAGGCAAACTGCTCTTTACCAAAAGTAAATGCCAATTTATATTGGTCTTAATGACTTACCTTGATGGTCCAATACCCCTGAGCGCAATCTAGTGTGGTAAAGATCCTGGCGCCTTTCATTTGTACCAAGCATTGGTCTATATACGGCACGGGCCAGCCGGACATATATACTCGTTTATTGAGCTGTCTGAAATCAGCACATAAATGCCTTTGACCATTTGGTTTAAGAATTCCTAGAATAGGATTGTTATAAGAACTGTGCACTGGTCTTATAATACCTCTCTCCTTCAGATTCCTTATTATTTCCTCTAGCGAATCATAACATGGTAGTGGAAGACGATAATGCTTTATATAAACGGGAGGTGCCATTGGATCAGTCTGAATTCTGTCCATGTGTATGTCAGTCAGACCACAATCATAGGAATCATTTGCCTATCATTTGATATCCTTGAATTCTAGGAGAACTTATTTTAATTGTTGGCGCTCCAGGTCATTGGAGCATCCATCAGCTAATGATATTTGCTGTTTTACCATTTCTAGGAACCCTGGGAAAACTTCAGGTTGACCTATTTCATAGCCTTCCTCCAGTCTGTCAGTGAGGTCATGATTTAATTTACCAGCCTTTTCAGCAAACTCACAATATTCCTCGGCTTCCTGATCATTAAGGGCATGATCAAAGGTCAGGGAGGATTCCTCTACCTTGCAGGTACCTACTTCAGGATTAAAAGGATATACTGAAGTAATGGTGAACAATCCTTCAGGAGAAGAATAAAATGTTTGTTCAACCAATTGTTCCTCTGTGAGATACGATTTAGGTATTAGGCCAATAATTACATTTTGAAACCCAAAAGGAATAATAATCTGAATCTAATGCCATACCAATGATAGTGTCTTTAGACAAATGAACTTCATTTGTCATACCATTATTCACAATTATTTTGGTTTTATTAGGTTGTAAATTTACAATAGGGGTAGGATTTACAGAAATACCTAATTGTTGCATTCTGTTTGATATGCATATTAATGCATCAGAATTCTTAAATTTTTGGCCTTTTAATGCCTGAATAGGTAACAGGAAATTATTGGCACCTGGTGGGATAACGTCATCCTGTGGTACCAATTGACTGCATATGGCAGTGCCTGGATGATTTAAGGGCTTCATGTTCATCCATAAAACCATCAGGATTTCCTTTTCATCTCATCCACAATGTGGAATTCACCATATCACCACTTGTATGGTAAAATGATGTAATATATCGTTGCCTATGTACATGGGATATCGGGGCTCATTAAGTACCAGGAATAATTGAGTTGTCGATTTACCTGCAATGGAAATGGATAACATACATTTTGCAATCACATTATGATTATCAGAGTCATCATCCACATCATGTACCCAGCTGCCCGCAGCTCGCCCAGTAGAGCATCCAGTTCCGACATTCTAAAGCGCTGGTCTGCTTATTGTTTAGCTTAAAAAAAACGCAAAATGTCCCCTATCTTCTGGCCACTCTATTGCTTAAATCATTCTGACATTCAGTTTGGAGTTCAGGAGATTGTCTTGACCAGGACCACAACCCTACATGCATTGAAGCAACTGCCATGTGATTGGCTGACTAGATAATCGCATTAATGAGAAATAGAACAGGTGTTCCTAATAATTCTTTCTTTGAGTGTATATATAGTGTAAGGGGTTACACTCTCAGGTAGGGTGGCGATGACAGATTCTCTTGCAGACCACAGGGTTAAAGTCCAAATGTTGCTTTATTTATCACACTCCGGCAATACAGGCAACTCCAGTTATAATTCACTGGGTAAGCTGAAGGTCCAGCACCACAAAACATAAACCAAAATAAACACCTGCCCATCTGGGCTCTGGCTAATACAGTGAAGTTCCTAACTCACCTATTGAACACAATTCACACAGAGAATTCGGCTTCTCTAGCCAGCAGGGCAGCCAGCTTCCCAGACTTTCTCCAGGCATCACTCTCCATGGACTGACAGCCTTGACTGTGCTTTATTTCCCCTTGACGATCCCAGTTGGCTTATGCTGGGGATCCCTCAGGCTAGGGGAAAACCTGTCCCGGAGTGGGGTGGACTGGGGAGGTCCCTCCACCAATCCTACCTTCTCCCAATCCAATAAAATCCAGCCCATAAACTTAACAAAACTGTCTCAGCAACATACACATCGCTGAAACCATTTTAACCTTCTGGATTTTATTTACCTCACCCAGTTGAGGAAGCTGGGTGGGATATACACCCCTTCCAGGACTTTACCATTCATTTTTCTGTTTACCATACCACATATCCCCCCCCCCTTCTCCAGAGCGGAGGTCTGGATATTTTTAGCCAACAAACAGTATATCCCGGACAAAGCATCTGCGTTCCCTTGTAATTTCCCCGGCCTATGTTCAGCCTTGAAATTAAAATTTTGCAGGGAGAGAAACCAACTGGTCACTCTTGCATTTGTCTCCCTGTTTTGTTTCATCCAAGTTAAAGGAGCGTGATCTGTTACCAACTGAAATTTCCTACCCAGCAGGTAATATTTAAGTGACTCCAGAGCCCATTTAACGGCTAGACATTCTCGTTCCACTATGGCATAATTTTTTTCTGCCGGGGTCAACTTCCTACTTAGGTACATCACTGGGTGCTCCTCACCATTTATCACCTGTGACCGGACTGCTCCCAAGCCTGTCTCAGATGCATCAGTCTGGACCAGAAACTCCTTTCTGAAATCCGGGGAAATGAGCACCGGACAGAGAGCGGACTTTAGGCTTTGAAAGGCATTTTCTGCCTCTGGGGTCCACTTCACCATTACTGACTTAGGGCCTTTCGTTAAGTAAGTCAATGGTGCTGCCATCGAGGCACGATTCGGTACGAACCGGCGGTAGTACCCTGTTATGCCAAGGAAGGCCCTCACTTGTGTCTTTGTTAAGGGCCTAGGCCAGTCTTGTATCGCCTCTACTTTATTGATCTGGGGTTTAACCAGCCCTTTACCAATAATGTAGCTCAGATATTTTGCTTCCTCTAGACCCACTGCACACTTCTCAGGGTTTATGGTTAGGCCAGCATCACTAATGGAGTCTATAACGGCCTGTACCTTCAGGAGGTGACTTCTCCAATCAGATGAAAAAATGACCACGTCATCAAGGTAAGTGGCAGCATAGTCACAATGTGGCTTCAAGATTAGGTCCATCAACCTCTGAAATGTAGCAGGGGCTCCATGTAACCCAAACTGCATCACTGTGTACGGGACCAGCCCCTCTGGAATGGAGAATGACGTATTTTCTTTTGCATTATCTGATAATGGTATCTGCCAATACCCTTTTGTAAGGTCAGGGGTCGTGATGTAACTTGCTTTCCCAAGCCTCTCAATTAGTTAATCTACTGTGGGAATGGGGTACGCATCGAATTTTGACACCTCATTTAGTTTCCGAAAATCATTCGGGATTAAGACAATAGGGCTTGACCACTCACTGGTAGATTCCTCAATGACCCCTAACTCAAGAATGCGCCTGACCTCAGAGGATACCGCTTTTCTGCGTGTTTCTGGTATCCTGTAGGGCCTCCTGAGCTCTTTGCAGATGTTCTTTAACAATGGGCATCATGGTCACTATCCTGTCTTGCATGTCAGCCACATGTTCAATGACGCTCTTATAGGGAGTAGCCTCAGCCTCCCAGGTTTCTTTAGCTACATTGAGTAAACCCCTCAGGTGACGGCCATATAGTAACTCAAATGGTGAAAACCCTATAGAAGCCTGATACCTTTCCTAACAGAGAACATAAGGTATGGTAGGAGGCAGTCCTAGTCCCGACCATCCTTTTCTACCACTTTTTTTAGTATCTGTTTCAGCGTCTTGTTAAACCTCTTGACCAACCCATCTGTCTGTGGGTGGTACACCGAGGTACGTATCTGGGTGATTTTGAACAACTTGCATAAGTCTTTTATGACCTTCGACATAAAGGGGATACCCTGGTCCGTGAGAATTTCTTTAGGGATCGCCCTGCGGGAGAACATGAAAAATAATTCCCGGGCAATATTTTTGGACGCCATGTTTCTGCTTCCGGGTATCGTGTGGCATATTCCAACACAACCAAGATATACTGGTGCCCCCTAGCTGACTTAACAATGGGACCCACCAAGTCCATGGCAATTCTTTCAAAAGGTACCTTAATGATGGGAAGAGGCACCAAGGGATTCTTAAAAATGTGGGGTCGGGGCACTTATCTGGCAGGTTGGGCAGGACTCGCAGTATCTTTACACTTCCTTGTATACTCCAGGCCAGAAAAATCTTTGTAGTACCCTCTCCTGTGTTTTGCTAACACCCAAATGACCCCCAAGTACATGGTTATGTGCGAGATCTAGTACCATATGTCTATAGGATTTTGGCACCAGAAGCTGCTCCACAATTTCATTTTTGCATTTATTAACTTAATGCAGCAGGTTTCCATTCGTGGCAAAATGCGTAAATATTTGGTCAGCTTCTGGTACCTGTGGTACACCATCTATCACAGTAACATTTCCATGAGCACTCATGAGAGTGGGGTCTCTAAATTGCTCTGTACCAAAGTTACACCGAGACCCTTAAAGTCCAACATATTTTCCCCAGTTGGGGAAGCTTCATCTTCACCAGCTAACACCTGCAATGGAAAAGTGTCATTATCAGGTACGTCACATAACCCCACATTTTCATCAGACATTTCAGTTAACATGACATCTTCATTTTGCACCTTATCGGGGCCATTGTTTTCAATGGTCTCTTTCTTTAAACCATTGGATTCAATGGGCCCCTCATAGCAATGACTATTTAAAGGAGAAGGCACAGATTCTGCAGGAATGTTTCTCTTCTCCCACAACTTCCAAAACAAGGGGGAAGTCCCGGCCCAATATTATATCATGCATAAGTCTTTTTATGACCCCGACTATATAGGATACAGTCCCAGCCGGAGTCTCCAGCCTAACGCAAGCCACCGGGTATGATTTTGCATCCCCATGGATGCACAGCACATTTACTCTTTTTTCCAGCACATAATTCCCAGCCACGAAGCTGGCATGCACTAGGGTGACCAGACTACCGGAGTCCAACAGAGCCCTGACGGAGTAGTCATTTATCACCAGGGAACATATGTGCGGCTCAGTCTCTAGTCCTGGTAAGGCCGCACACACTGGCACTGCATACAGCGACTTTCTCCGGCTACCTGCACACTACCTGCAATACTCCATGGGCTCTGAGGTCAGAGGACAATAGGCAGCAATGTGTCTCCTAGTTGAGAAGACCTCCCCAGGTCCGGACTGCCCGGGAGACTCAGCCTTGGGCCCACACCCAACCTCTAGAGCAGGGGTGCACAACGTTTCCTGGTTGGGGGCCACATTGCCCGACTGAACCAATGACGAGGGCCGAAATTAAAATTTAAAGGTGTATTAACAACTTAAATATTGTACTTATGGCATATTGAACACACATTATATACCATTAATGTCTAGTTAAACTTCCAGGACTCCCATCTAATGGGAGAAATACATGTGAGCATCCACAAGACATAGGCATAGATGTCTGTTACCAGATGGTTGGGGGGCCGCACAGAATGGTATCAAGGGCCGCATGTGGCCCCCGGGCCGCAGGTTGTGCACCCCTGCTCTAGAGCCTTACTCCCTCTTTCACCCTTCCACACACCCCTAACAACCAGAACTCTCTTACCCACAGATGACAAGGGTCGGGTACTCCGGGAAGGTGTTTGTGCGGTAGGGATATCACGGAGGAAGTCGTCAGTTGCCAGAAACCTTTCTACCAGGTTTACGAGCTGATCTGCAGTTTTAGGATCTCCATGTCTGACCCACCGTTGCAGCTCCGCCGGGAGGGCTCTGAAGTAGTGATCCACCACTATTTTCTCCACGATCTGGTCCGGTGTAGAAGACTCAGGTTCCAGCCACTTCCGTACAAGATGGAGGAGGTCAAACATCTTAGATCGGGCCGGCTTGTCCATGGTGTACCTCCTTTGGTTAGCCTGAACCAGCTACTTCATCATTTCCTCCATGTTACTTGATGCACTTTGCATTGTACTTGCAGCTTTTACCCAGGACATTAAATCATCAACTGTCCTGCCATTGCCCATAGCAACTTGCTATTGCCTTTTTCAGCAGGGACGCATCTTACACCAATTGTAAGGGGTTACACTCTCAGATATATCGGCGATGACAGATTCTCTTGCAGACCACAGGGTTAAAGGGAACCTGTCATGTGGATATTTGATTATAATCTAACTAATTATATACAATCATTAACTACTAAAAAGTACCTTAGATGTATTCACTTACTGGTGTGACAGATGGTTACCTCATAATATACACACAAAGATGCCACATGCTAATGAGCTGATTTGAGTCCAGCGTTTATTTAAGCTATAGCCACTCTCCTGTCCACCTGCTGCTGATTCATATGGAAAAAACTGGCAATCTGCAGCTGGTAGGCGGGGAGAGTCAGGAGCTCATAAATATTCATGACTCATCATTATCAGCTGGAGCTTTTCAATACAAGTGTCACAACCAGACAGCTGAGAAGCTCTGACAGAAGCCTTTCAGAACCTCCTCCTTGAGTTCTCTTTGTTGTGGTATTCAGTTCCTCATCTCGTTAGCCTCTCTCAGCTGTCATGTAGTTGGATTAATTGCATCCCTTTAAATTCCGCCCCATAATGCATTACTGGGCGGCTTATACTTCTTCCTGGAGTGTGTGTGCATGCTCATCCTGTTTTCCTGTCTGCTACAAAGTTAAGTGCTGTACATTTATCTGTTATTTTCTGTTTGCTGGATCCCAGGTGACCCTGACTCCCTCCGTGTCCGGTGTAGGGAGCCGGTGGTCGTGTCCCCTCACTATTGTAGGGTGTTCAGGGGTTATATAGTCAAGGTACGTGGCTATGCAACCTTCCACCTCTGGGATATTTGCATAGGCTGAGCAGCCAGGGAAAGTGCTAGGTCTTGTGCAGGGGTCTCCCCTTGGTTCCTTAGCTTTGGATCCAGTGAGTCATATATGCATGTTGCTTTGTCTTGTTTCCTGTACACCGTCCGTGACAACAAGATGTTGGCAGATTGACTGGGTCAATTAAAGAAAGTGACCCAGCATTTTGCTAAGAAAATCAGTCGCTTATTTATGTTGCCCTCTGTTAGGACACCATAAAACTGGTGACAGGTTCCCTTTAAAGTCCAAATGTTGCTTTATTTATCACACTCCGGCAATACAGGCATAATTCACTGGGTAAGCTGAAGGTCCAGCACCACAAAACATAAACCAAAATAAACACCTGCCTGTTTGGGGTCTGGCTAATACAGTGAAGTTCCTAACTCACCTATTGAGCACAATTCACACAGAGAATTCGGCTTCTCTAGCCAGCAGGGCAGCCAGCTTCCCAGACTTTCTCCAGGCATCACTCTCCATAGACTCATGGGCGTAGGGATCACCATAGCAGCCATAGCAATGGCTATGAGGCCCTACGCCACTAGGGGCCCGGACCGCCGGCTGAGGATTTTTTTTTTTCAATAATTCATGTGGCGTAGCTACAGGGGTCTCTGGAATCCTGGACCATTATATCTGGGGAGGAGGGGCGAGCAGGACCCTGGAGGTCTGGACCATTACATTTAAGGAGAAGGGGGGAGCAGGACTCTGGAGTTCTGGTCTGGACCATTATATAGGGGGGAAAAGGACACTGGAGGTCTGGACCATTATATCTGGGGAGGAGGGGTCTGGACCATTACAGTTGGGGAGGAGGGGGGAGTAGGACCCTGGAGGTCTGGACCATTATATTTAAGAAGAAGGGGGGAGCAGGACCCTGGAGGTCTGGAAGGGGTGGGAGGTCTGAGAGGTATGTGGGGGTGGGAGATCCAGGAGGGGGGACCCATAAATTTTTCTTGCTATGGGGCCCTGTCATTTCTAGCTACGCCCCTGCATAGACTGACAGCCTCGACTGTGCTTTATTTCCCCTTGACGATCCCAGTTGGCTTCAGCTGGGGATCCCTCAGGCTAGGGGAAAACCTGTCCCGGAATAAGGTGGACTGGGGAGGTCCCTCTACCAATCCTACCTTCTCCCAGTCCAATAAAATCCAGCCCATAAACTTACCAAAACTGTCTCAGCAACCTACACATCGCTGAGACCATTTTAACCTTCTGGATTTTATTTACCTCACCCAGTTGAGGAAGCTGAGTGGGATATACACCGCTTCCAGGACTTTACCATACACTTTTCTGTTCACCTTACCACAATAGATAGATAAATAAATCTATATATGTGCTTGTAAATGATGGGCCATTACCCCCACTGGTTAATTTACACATTTCTTGCAATTATTACTTCAAAATGTAAGGATTAATGGCTGGACCAAAGACAATCAAACATGGTACTTATACATAATTTTATTAATTTAGATCACAAAAATATATATGATTTTAATAGTTAAGTTTTCAAAATACTAGTATAACATTTGCATACAAATATCCTCTCATTAAGTGGAGTATATTACACAGCACATAGAATTCTGTGATGCCTTCAAAACATTTAGGTAGCAGATAGTTACATTCACCTTTGAACATAATTTTACAGTTCATGTTGCATTAGTCCTGAGTTGCAGTTTGTATTCTAGTACAGAGCTGCATTAATCTAGCTGCAGATCTGAAATCTTCCAGTATTCTTTGCTGACTTAGCTTATTCTAGTGTTTAGTGTTCTAGAAGGAGTATTCTGTAAATCAGACATTGTATGGAAATGTGATGTAGGAGTAAGTACATATTGCACTGCATTCCAGGAGTTCAGCTACATTTCAATGATATGTTTGACAGCTCGCTGAGTATTTACAATTACAACAAGCAGAACTGGGTATTATTACAGGCTGTAACCCAGGATCAGAACAAGATAAGTAGTGCCCTCTCGGCTGTTTGTTGTATAAGCAGCACACAAAATATTTTGATATCTCTACCATGACGAACTGAAATGGCAATAACCCATTAAAGAACTCCCACAAGACATTTTATTCTCTGACCTGCTAGAAAGGTACGCGATGTACCGTATTTTTCACCCTATAAGACGCACCGACCCATAAGACGCGCATAGGTTTTTGAGGAGGAAAATAATAAATAAAAAAATTTGAACCAAAAGGTGTGCTTTTGGTGGGTTTTGAACTAATTGTGATCTGTGGGTGGCGCACTGTTGTGGGGGATCTGTGGGTGACGCACTGTTGTGGGGGATCTGTGGGTGACACTTGTGGGGGATCTGTGGGTGACACTTGTGAGGGATCTGTGGGTGACACTTGTGGGGGATCTGTGGGTGACACTTGTGGGGGATCTGTGGGTGGCTCTTATTGGGATCTGTGGATGGCACTGTTATGGGGATCTGTGTATGACAGTTATGGGGGGGGATCTGTGGGTGACACATATATAGCATCTTATGCTATGTGTCATCCACAGATCCCCTCCATAACAGTGTCCCTGTAGTGAATGACCCTCAATACAGGGGGTGGGGGCAGGCATCTGCTTTTATAATGACAGCGGGGCCCGTGCAGTGACTGTATTCTACTACACGGGCCCCGCTCACTGTATATAATCGTATCTGTAATAGTTAATTGTTATGTATATAATCGGGTAATCAGCGCCTGTATACTTGCAAGCGCTCTGTAGCAGGGAGGAGGCAGGCCGGGAGGACGGGCGCAGGCAGCGTGAGTCACTACGTCATGCGCCCACGCCGCCTGCTTCATTCATAAAGTGGGCGGCGCAGGCGCATGACGTAGTGACTCACGCTGCCAGCGCCCGTCCTCCCGACCTGCCTCCTCCCTCCTCTCTGCTACTGAGCGCTTGTAGTTGTAAGTATACAGGCGCTGATTACCCGATTATATACATAACAATTAACTATTACAGATACGATTATACAGTGAGCGGGGCCCGTGTAGTAGAATACAGTCACTGCACGGGCCCCGCTGTCATTATAAAAGCAGATGTCGGCCCCCAGCCCCTCCTCCCTCACAGCTGATACACCCGCCACGCGGCATTGCGGCGGGTGTATCATTGAAAATTCGGCAAAATCAGCAGCATTCGCCCCATAAGACGCACTGCCATTTTCCCCCCACTTTTGGGGGGGAAAAAGTGCGTCTTATAGGGTGAAAAATACAGTAATCTGTAGTGAATGTAATCTTCTTACCAGTGATTGTATTAGTGAGTTATAACCTCCCTTCTGCTTCTCAGCTGTGTCATGTGAACAGCAATCAGACTTTCCAAATAACATGGGAGCCTCAATGTCAGGGCTCATTCAGACGGCCATATGCTGTCCGCAAAAATGCGGATCCGTTTTTGTGCGGATTAGATACTGTCCCATTCACTTTTATTGGGCCCTTTTCTTCCATTGCACGGCTCAGCAAAAAAATGAAAATCAGATCAATGAAATCAGGACACGGCTCTATTGAAGTCTATGAATCAGCAAAAAAACGCAATGCAATCCTTTTTTTGCGGACATGCTGAACTGTACGCTACAAAATGGATCCACATTTTTGTGGACAGCATACGGCCATCTGAATAAGCCCTCAGTCTCATAGTAATAATTGACCTGTCCTGTGTCAGTTGGAGATCAGAGAGTTGGTCACAGACAGTCACTAATTAGATTACAGTTAGATACAGTCACTAAGAAGATAACGTTCACTACAGATTACATCATGTAGCTTTCTAGCAGGTCAGAGAATAAAATGTCTTGTGGGAGTTCTTTAACGGGTTATTGCCATTTCAGTTCGTCATGGTAGAGATATCAAAATATCTAGTTTGCTGATAGTTTGACATGATTGACATGATTATGATATTTGCATTAATTCATAATTAAAAAAGGGTTTCTGTCACCAGAATTAACCGTATTAAACTGGCTGACATTACCGATGTGCTAATGTCAGGAGACCCTAACTCTACTATTCTTATGCTTATTGATGGCCAACTTAATGGACAATATAAACCTTTATGATATGCACATTGGCCCCTAAGAGCAGGGGGAAGGGGGGCGTTGCTCCTGCTCCAAGAGCAGGGGCGTAACTCCTGAAGGACCTGCAATTTTCTATTGGATGATAACTGCTATGGGGCCCACGGTAAAAAAGTGAGCCCAGTTGGGATCATCTTCTCTTCTACTGGGGGGTCACATGACCCTTATCATCCAATAGAAAATTGAACAACTAGATTAGACAGGGTCTTAGCTCTCTAGGACATACCGTTCCTGAGATATTCTCCAAAAAATGCAAATATGGCACCATTACATCACTTGCATTAGCCAATAGAAGCCCAGAGGTCTGTCATTCATATCCCAAATACCATACAAACGGTCACATGACCCTTATTAGCGAATAAAAATTTTCAGGTCCTTCAGTCTCAACATACACAGAGTTTTACACCAAGTTTCCATAACAACCCAGCCATTTTAATTCACTGCTGTAGGTCACCTTTAAAAAGGGGCAGGGAGCTATGGATGACACTGTTAAGGGGATGGTCCGCTAGGGAGGTCAGTGTTAAGGGGTGGGGTGCTGTAGAGGTTACTGGGGGTGAAAACTTGGTCAGGACTCTACCCTCTAATGAAACAACTTTTAGCAAACAAGGCAGTGGAAAACATGACCCACTGGTCATTGAAAGGGGTTTAGGCAGAAACCCTTCTGTCCTGTGTGGGGGGCCTGGTTTGATCCTTGCTATGGGTACCTTACTTCTCTATGTACGCCACTGTCCTAGAGGCTCCGTTATCCCACCTCATGTGTGCTGGATAAATCTCGCGCCTGAGCAGTGCCGTTTACCCAGCACACAGTGCCGGCAGGAGGAGACGAACGCTGCCTGGTCCTGTCAATCAAGGCTGGCAGGATGTGACGTGAGGTGGGAGAAAGGAGCCTCTAGGAGTAGGAGCAACGCCACCCAGACCCCCCCCCCCCCCTTGCTCCTGGAGCCTAATTTGCATATCATAAAAGTTAAAATTGTGCAGTAAGGGGGCCACCAATAAGCATAAGAATAGTAGAGTTAGGGTCTCCTGACATTAGTACGTCGGTAATGTCAGACAGTTTAATAGGGTTACTTCTGGTGACCCTTTAAATTATGAATTAATGCAAATATCATAATCATGTCAAACTATCAGCATTGAAACACAAAAGTGCTAGTTAGTTATGCCAGCATTTTGTTAATGTTAATGCTTAGTAGCTACAATCAAAGACAGTCCTAAAAGGGGAGAAGAATGCACCATGTTGTGGCAGATTTACATGTCTATAAAACAATAGGAGATTTGATTTCTTAGCAGGTTGGGGAATCTAATTACAACAAATTGCAAAATCAACAAAACTTTCTTACTCATCTGTACTTTAAGCTAAATATTCGCTCAAAATACTGAACTCCCTCAGGGTAAGAACAGAAGAGGCAGCTACCGGGCTGCAGAAGCTCTCACTCCATCACATGCTGTCACCAAAGGACACATGATTTGGAAGATTATACATAGCTCACTTATATGATGGAAATCACTGATGTGTGAATGAGGCTTTAGGGTAAGTTCAAGTATTTTTCCATTCTTCTGATGCATGCAGAACTTTTTTTCTGTATAAAATAATGGATTTCTGACGGAAATGGCTCAAATGGATGCCAAATGTGCATAACTGATGCTCAGGATCGTTTTCTTTTCTTTTTTTTCCTGTTTTTCTGACGGATCAGAGAACAGAAAAATAATTGTATTGTGAACTCTCCCTAAGCAGCGTGCTCATACGCGTGCCGCTTACATTCTGTTGCTTATATAGAACCAACATATTTTGTAGGACAGACAATATCAGGCTGGCCCTATAGCTCATTCACACTTTTGTCTTTGTGTGGTTTTGTGACAGAAATAGGGCCAATGTAGAGGTGAGAATAACTCAATACAATGTGTGGACCTCATTTCATATTGCTGTTATCCTATAGAACTCGAAGGGGTTTAGTTATTAAGGATTCCTAATAAGAATCATCAGTATGGCATCTACAGTACAGTGCATCCATACTGCTTCAGTTGTGGTCAGCAGCTTTACAGGAGGCAGTGAAATTGTTTTTTTACCAACACAACACACAAAAATGTATGTGACGCTTGTGATCTGAGGGAGAGAATGATGCATAATACCATCTAGAGGTGTAAATATTTACATTTTCCTCTTGGTCGAAGAACACCCCAAACTGTGGGACTCTGAAAATGCAGGGTGTGTTAAAGGGGTTGTCCAGGTTCAGAGCTGAACCTGGACATCCCTCCATTTTCACCCCGGCAGCCCTCCTGAGCCTGGCATCGGAGCATCTCATGCTCCGATGCGCTCCCGTGCCCTGCGCTAGATCGCGCAGGGCACAGGCTCTTGTGTTTTCAATAACACACTGCCGGGCGGTAACTTCCGCCCAGCAGTGTGTTCGGTGACGTCACCGGCTCTGAGGGGCGGGCTTTAGCTCTGCCCTAGCCGTTTTACTGGCTAGGGCAGAGCCAAATCCCGCCCATCAGTGCCGGTGACGTCACCGGGCTGCCTGTCAGCCCCATAGAGAGCCCGGTATGTCACCGGAACTCAGAAAAATGCCTTTGCCCTGCGCAATTTAGCGCAGGGCAAAGGAGAGCATCGGAGCATGAACTGCTCCGATGCTCATGTCAGGGGGGCTGCCGGGGTGAAAATGGAGGGATGTCCAGGTTCAGCTCTGAACCTGGACAACCCCTTTAAGGAGTGGAATGGCCCTCTTGAGCAGTTGCTTGGACAATGGGATTGTGGGCACCCGTTTACATATGGTTAAACTGCGTTGTGGTATTCTGTACCATTGTGCAGTGTCTGCTTCTTTCAGAGAATCAGAATGTACTAGGCCAGGAAGCCTGTAAAGCCTGGCACTCAACAACCACCCCCCACAAAAAACTTGTGTATATTATTGTAATTACTGTTGTCCTGCCGCCATCTACTGGTGAAATTTTGCAATCTCTCTTACATACTGAGTGAAAAAGAATCCTGGGATGATGTCACGTGGGCATGCTCCCATACAGCAGAAAGGAAAGAAGGGTGCAAGGCAGCTATGTACAAAAGAATAACTGAGCTTTGTTTCTGGTCCTAAGAAGGGATTATATTCTCTGAGTGCAGACTGCACACACTGAGATGCACTGGTTTTTGAGCAGGCCTTACATGGGCCTAGTTAGGAAACATTGTCACAGCAGAGATACCCTCTGCCAAGAGAGCTAAACTGTTGACACCATAAAGTAAAGTACTCTAGACTGTGCATATCAGGCACCAGCTGATAACGAGGAGTGCCTTTATTGTGAATAAATCACCTTAACAAAAAGATTGTCCGTGTCAATGTGCTTCTTTACATTACCAGTTTACACACTACATGTATAAAGAGACTATACGAAGATATCTGTACTGAAGCTACTTGCTGAAAAAGTTATCTAGTTTTGAGTTCTGGTGTGGACAGCAAGGGATTAACACTGCACCCCTAACATGTCTTCCCTGCTAGGAAGGAGATATAAAACTAGGAGGGAGGTGGTTTTCCCCTGATCGATGGATTGTGTACACCCAACCTATGAGGAAGCGAGGCTCGGTCAGAGTGACTGGAACTTGTTACTGTCCAGAGAGACAGGACTTTTTGGCCAACATGGAGAATCAAGGGTCAAATCACAACGGAGTGGCCTGAGAATAGCAAGAGTGGAAATCTAATGAACATGTTCTTCCAGAGTCTATATGTATCTGTAGAGATAAAATTGGGAGAGTAGAGCGGCACATGTGCATTAAACGCTTCCTCATTGTGTTAAAGAGCTTACGAGTCTGCTTACCAGATGTTGTGAAGAGTCACAACAACTGGAGATCGCTTTGCTGGTTATTTGGTGTCCCGACCAGCGTGCGGTTATCTTGGGCTGCGGCCGCGGTCCTCTGCGTGTGCTCAAGGCAGGTGGCAGATGAAGAAATAACCTTTAAAAAAACTTTGTTGCGGACCCCTCTGGCACTGCCTAGACCTGGATTGAATGAACTTCAATCAAGATCTTTTATTATACAGTATAGTCAACGCGTTTCTGGGGCAGGATTATCCCCTTCATCAGGACTAGTCCTGACGAAGGGGGTAATCATGCCCGAGAAACGCGTTGACTATACTGTATAATAAAATATATCTCTTAATACCAGACACTTCAATTCTAAAGTTCATTCAATCAAGGTCTAGGCAGCGCCAAAGGGGTCCGCAATGACGTTTTTTAAAGAGTTTATATGTAAACGTAGGCGTTTTTAGCATGCAAAAAAAAAATAAAAAAAATTGCTACCACTCACATCAATTTCAAAATCACACCAGGTCCTGGTTATTAGAAAACAGTTAAACCTATCATTAAATTTGTGGAATATGGCAAGAAAAGAGTATCTGAAAGAAAGCCACACAAACATGGAAAGGACAAACAAACCCCATGCAGATGACACTGATATATACTGTATATAAAAATGTTCATTTACAAAGCACCCCACACAAAACATGTTTCTGCTAATTTATCCTGCTTTCATTGGTTTTGCCTTCTGCTTCTTGAAACAACAACTATGGCGGCCAGAGCTGCAGCAAAGAATCCTCCTCCCACAGCCGAGTACACTGCAGCATTAGCAACCTGCAACACAAAACAATGGATTAGTTTCTACTGCAAACTGAAATTCACTGAAGACCAATTTAGTAAACAAAAAAAATGTGCGTCTCGATACTAGGGAGAATCACGGAAGGATAGAGGCGCTAAAACTTATATTTTTATTAGTTGCTATTAAAAGATAATTAGGGGGATGTATTAACTAAAACCCACAAACATATATATATAGGGTAATAGCCGAGTGAAAGTATGTATGGAGGGGCAGTGGTGTCTCTCAATTGAACTACAATTACTCAGGCTATAGCCCTGAAGACGGCGATTTGTGCCACAGGCAAGCCGCACATTAGTGCGGTATATGCCAATTGTGATGGTTAATGTCTATTACCAACGATTGGCATATGTGTTTTGCACACAGCAGGAGGAACGGTAGTACTGAGGGTCTATAGGGGTGATTAATAATGCCTCTGGCTGATATATACAATCAGCTCTCAGGAAGAGACCACTATATCGGATCAAAGGAGTCAATGGGCATAGTAGCCAATACCAATGACCCTTTAGCCCAGTTACTACCCTATCGTTCCACACTGACTAGCTCTCCCTCATGTAGGGTCCATCTAGTGCTCGACACGTTTCATCTTCGAATCATCAGGAGCAGTAATTTGTTACAGACAGAGATGCTAGGCACAAACAACGCTGCCACACTGATGTTGGCGACGGCGACGGCGTCCTCGGCACTATGACGGCCGTGAATCGGCCGCTCAACGCGCTGATATAAGTAGGGGACCTGACACACCCCCAGGAGGGGTGGAGAGGCGCGAGGCCAATGGCAGCTGAGCGAGGCGGAGCTACCGCATGAAAGCTCGCCGGCATCACACTGACATCACAAAATAAGCCACCCCCCTTTGTTTTGAAGAAAGGTAAGATAGGGACTGGATTAGGCAGCCTAACCACAGACTGGAGGCAAAGTCCATACAGGGGAGAGTAACAGACAGGGAGGAGAGGAGGATCCTCTCAATAGATACTGTACAAAATGCACGATGATGATCGCAGGAACTCAAGATTGCACAAGGAGAACAGGTATAGCACTATAACCAGCTGATAATGCATGTATAGTTCATAGGTGTTGATCACATATATGCTGGCCAGACAGGTTATATTAATTTGGGAAACAGAACAGACTCGACAGATGGATCATGTTCAATCTAAAAAGCATGCATATGAGATAAGGTCATTCAGACCAGCAGGACGAACTGTACCCAGCCTGAAGGTCCACTGCGCCTCCTTTTGAAGGATGCGCTGATCCAAATTGCCTCCCCTTGGGGAGGGTCACACAATTTCAATTCCTTGGAAGGCAATGGACTGCACATCTGAATGAAATGCATTGACGTGTCATGCAACGGGGGTATTGAAGGCAAATGTGACTCCATGTTGTCTTCCCTATGATGTACAGAATTGTTATAATATCTCACCTACGCACTTCACATCCTCCCCCACTGTGAGTTAGGTTCACTTATCTGTCTTAGGACAGATTCTGGGAATCTCCCAGAATTAGAACCAATGTTCTAATTCACTCAGGGTCATTCGGCACAACTGCGTACGTTCTTATATGTGACGTATTACATACCCATAAAGGGGATGTTCCAGTGGTATCTGTATGGGCGTCAATGTTTATCATTTATGATTGATTTAACGCTGTTGTTGTACAAACTTTTCTGCTGCCTATATGAGGCCAAGCAATAGCATAATAAAATTAGAGTGTTTCTCAGTGATGTGTGTGTCTATTATTGCCAACTGAGAAACATCTCTCCTGACGTCAGTGTCTCAAACCAAGGTTGTCGTAGAGGTCCAGAAAGGTCCAAATCCTTTCAGTTTGGGGGCTCGTCCGGGTTAGAGAAGGCCATCCTCGTGTCCGGTAAGAGAGACATCGCTTTTGTCCACTGCCCGGTCCGAGGGCACTGGCCACATCTCTACCCGTGAGTTTTTTTTTAAAATGTATCCGGGATACATTGTTAAGCCTTAAAAATAAACTCCGGGAGTTTATAATGAGTACTTGGAGTACTTTCATGAATAAGGCCGGCACTTGGAGTGCCACGCACGGAAAAAATCTCCGGGAGATTTGTTTTGTGTCAGGGACACATCATAGGATCACATGATCCATTCCGTAAGTTGTTGTGTGTCAGGGACACACTATAGATTCTCCGGGAGAATCTATTTACTTTATCTAACTGTCGACAGAGATTTTTTTTTGTACCAGAAGTACATGTAAGAGAACAGTCTCCGGGAGACTGACCAACCTTGGTTTGACGCATACCTATATTTAGAGTATAAGATACATAGAGTGTTAAGATTAATCTGTTTGTGTGAGAGCTATTGTTCTGGTGGTAAGTGTAAGAATATATCTCACTGTAATATTATCACTCTGTCATTTGATGCATTTTTCTTACTGTGGGTGGAGGAAAATCTAAGCGCGAGTTTCCCCCTCCCAACCAGGGACTGCAAGGCTGCAAATAGTGACAGTCTCCTTCCTAATCTCATGTTGATTGTAAAGCAGCGTGTTTTCTCATGGACCTCAGACAAAATACAAGACTTTGAGTAACAGTTATATGAGAAGGAGGTAGTGGGATGCTTTGAGATCAGGAAGATTCAGACCCCCACACATAGTTACAAAAGTTTAGGAGCAAAACCGTGAGTAAACAGAGACAGCCGACATATTTATCAGTTGCTCTCAGCCATCTACTGCAGAAGCTGTCTGTTTCAGCGTGATAGACTTGAAAAATGCTTTCTTCTCTATTCCGGTTGAGAAGGAGACCAGACTAATTTTGTTTTTTCCTTTGAGGGACGTAAACTCACCTTGTGCAGGATGCACCAGGGATATGCTGATTCACCTGTAGTGTACAGCATTGTCCTCCAAGTCAGTTTAAAACACTGGCACCCCCCCAGGGTTCTGTGTTCTTGCAATATGTGGATTATTTGTTATTTGTGCAGTATGTCAGAGGAGGCCAATGTAACAGATGGTTTATCTTTGTTGAAATGGTTGTCTGAATGTGGACACAAGGTGTCATGCAAGAAAATGCAATGATGTAAAAAGCAAGTTCAATACTTGGGCTTTGTTCTCACAAAGGGAGAAAGGAGAATCAGCACAGAAAGAGTCCAGTCTGGTAGCGGGCCTGGTCACCCCGCACACCAAGAAAGAAATGTTATCTTTCCTTGGTATGATAAACTACTGCAGACAATGGATTCCTGATTGCTCCTGAGGAAATGTTTAATGTATTTGATTATTTGAAATGTTCTTTAATGACAAGTCCAGGTTTGGGCCTCCCTGACTACAAACTCATGTTCCACGTATATGCTCGACAAAATTGTAAAACCATGGCGGGTGTGCTGACATAGTATCACGGAGGCAAGTTACGTCCTTGTGCTTTTTTCTCAAAGGTGGTTCTGGCATCCGTCCAAGGAATGCCGGCCTGTCTGAGATCTCTTGCAGCCTGTGCTATGATTGCTGAGCTTGCAACGCCACTCACAATGGGACATGAGACTATCCTGTACACCACACATGATGTAGTAGGCCTTCTTAAAGGCATGCACACACAGCACATGTCTGCACAAAGACTATCTGGATGGGAGATTCTACTCCTCAGCAATCCCTCCCTCCAAATATGCAACACACACCTTAGGTCCAGCACCTATCTTGAATGCCCTATTAGGACTTAAAGGACCTGAGGATCACTTGACAGAGGCACATGATTGTATACACGCCATACAACATGACACAGATATTGTCCTGGGAGCCAGACCCATCACATAACAATCTTCACAAGTGGCAGAATTAATTGCACTCACGAGAGCATGCATACTACATGAAGGCAAGCCAGTCACCATTTACACTGACAGCAGGTACACACATGAAGTGGTCTGGGACCACGGGGTCATTTGGCAAAGGAGATTATTCATTGCAGCTGATGGTAAGCACATCTCACATTCACAACTTGTCATACAACTTTTAGAAGCCATAAGATCTCCATGACAGATTGCAATTGTCCACTGCAGGGCGCATACTGGTGGTAAAGATCATGTGTCCCAAGGCAATGTCCTGGCAGATGCAGAGGCCAAGAAGGCTGCACTGATGGCCCGGCCACATTGCAGATGGTGAAATTAGTACCTCCTTCACTTGAGTTAACTCAGATGCTTGTGGATCTCCAGTCCTCAGCTACTGACGATGAAATGGCCAATTGGTGTTATCCAATCTTGCAGAAGAATCCTAGGACAGGATTATTCTGCAAAGAGGGGGAAACATGCATATAACAGCATAGCTCCGCTCTGTTCATTGCACATTTCCATGGAGTAGGACACAACAGCATTCAAACAACACACATGCTGCTAGCGCAGAATTTCTATATTACAGGCATTAAACAGTTAGTGTCAGATTATGTGGGAAGGTGTATTACATGTTTGAGGAACAACCCAAACACCATTGTAACCAGATTGATTAAAACCCTAAGTGAAATTGAGGAAAAAGTTGCTTGTAAATCTCCTTGTCTTCCACAGGAACCAACTCACCCATTCCAAGTGGGAGATATCGTGATTATAAAGAAAGGAAAATTCGCAGGAGACTTCCCCTACGGACCACCGACTACAGTGGTAGCCGCAACCCGCACAGCAGTACTCACGGAAGAAGCACCTACTTGGATCCACGCCACCAGAGTGAAACTGGTAAAGGAGGCACCCCAAAAGGAGGTGATAACGGGGACAGACAGTCCTGACCTCGAAGAAGGACAAAGTAAGGTAGTAACGGGAGCAGACAGCTCTGACCTCGAAAAAGGACAAAGTGAGGCACTAACGGGAGCAGACAGATCTGACCTCGAAAAAGGACAAAGTGAGGTGCTAACGGGAGCAGACAGCTCTGACCTCCACCAGGATGCACTCCCTCAATTCTGGAAGATAGCACAGATGGTCCACTTGGACTGTGGGATTACTGACGATCCTAATGACTCTGCCGGAGGATAACAAAGATGAAGTTGCTATAACTCAGAAAGGTGGAATCACTACCTTCTGGTACAATTCCTCCAGTACTCACGTTGCAACTTACTCCTTCTGTTTATGCAGCATAATGAAGTGCAGTCCTTCCACGAGATACTGCAACCACTATAAGAATGGACATACCCTCAGAAACAAACAAACCCCCTCAAACCTTGTATCTTAACTTTTAACAATATGAGAACAATATCTGACCCAACATATGAAGAGGCTCTTGCAGCAGAAACTGGGTTCTCTGATGCCAACCTATGGTTAGAATTGATGAAGTGCAGTGCTGCTTCAGTAAATAAAAGTAATTGTTATATATGTGGGACAGCTAAGCCTCCCCTAGGTACTGTGCCCTTATTATTGCCCTCTAGTGTTGAGGAATGTTGTTTGCAATTATTCTCAAATTTATCTAGTAACCAGTCTGCATGTGAAGAATGGAAGCAAAAATACCCACTCCTCATAAAAGCTCTCCACCCTGGTGCAGGTATACATATCTATCCTGGTAACTATACCTGCCACAGAGGGGGGGATCAAGGAAGATCCCTGGGTAATTTCACTGAAGGATACTTTGCAACTTACAGTGAAACAGATACCTCCCTCACACAGAATCAAGTATACTCGATTGGAGATGTATATTGGATCTGTGGGGATGGAAAGATAAGATCTAGACTAGAGGGTTCCTGGAAAGGAGAATGTGCCCTTGCTAAAGCCATCATGAACATACACATCTTCACTGAAAATGAAAAAGACACCAACACACATATACGCAACCGTCGCGCCCTCCCAAAAGGTAGCATCGACCCACACGTATATATTGATACAATCGGGGTCCCAAGAGGGGTCCCCGGTGAATTCAAGGCCAGAGGTCAGGTGGCAGCAGGATTTGAATCCATAATTCCCCACATAATAATCAACAAAAATGTAGACTGGATCAACTATATCTACTATAATCAACAAAGGTTTGTAAACTACACCAGGGATGCGTTACAGGGTGTAGCAGAACAGTCACAGGCAGATTCCATTATGACAATTCAAAACTGCATGGTGCTCGATATGATGCTTGCAGAAAGAGGTGGTGTCTGTAAGGTATTGACAGACCCCTCATCCTGCTGCACGTTCATACCCAACAACACCGGCCCTAATGGTAAGGTCACACTGGCAATAAAGAAACTCGAGGATTTATCAATCGAGCTCAAAAGAAACTCAGGTATCGATAACCCATGGGATCAGTATTTTGGCTGGTTCACTACCTGGAAACAGGCACTTGTACAGTTGGGAATCATTATCCTGATAATTATTATAGTAATAGCAATAGTTGCATCATACCATGTGTACGGAAACTGATAATGAAAGGAGTATCAAATATGTCATTTTATGAGACTCTGCTGCCTAATCCTGAAGACAACTCACATGAAGGATATAGAACATATCTGGTGGTATACAGGGAAAAGGGCAAGGGTAAGAACCATATTATCTAAGAAATTTGGTTCTAAAGAGGGGATTGAAGGCAAATGTGACTCCATGTTGTCTTCCCTATGATGTACAGAATTGTTATAATATCTCACCTACGCACTTCACATCCTCCCCCACTGTGAGTTAGGTTCACTTATCTGTCTTAGGACAGATTCTGGGAATCTCCCAGAATTAGAACCAATGTTCTAATTCACTCAGGGTCATTCGGCACAACTGCGTACGTTCTTATATGTGACGTATTACATACCCATAAAGGGGATGTTCCAGTGGTATCTGTATGGGCGTCAATGTTTATCATTTATGATTGGTTTAACGCTGTTGTTGTACAAACTTTTCTGCTGCCTATATGAGGCCAAGCAATAGCATAATAAAATTAGAGTGTTTCTCAGTGATGTGTGTGTCTATTATTGCCAACTGAGAAACATCTCTCCTGACGTCAGTGTCTCAAACCAAGGTTGTCGTAGAGGTCCAGAAAGGTCCAAATCCTTTCAGTTATCAGCATTCTTCCTGATATCGCTTAAATGTTCGCCAATTCTCCAGAGAAATTCTCCGGTAGTCTTACCCACAAATTGTAGCCCACATATACAAGTGGCCAGGTAGACCAAATCTGAGGATCTACAATTCACAAAGCATCTAATTTAATAACACTTGAAAGTAGTGGTACTGGTAAATGACGATCCCACTTTAATGGAGTGGCATGGGACACACCCACTACAACGAAACGTGCCCACACTGGAGCTAACCAGCCAGGTGCTGGGATGCGACAACTGGAAAATGCTGTGGATCAATTGGTCCTAAGGTTGCGTTCTCTGCGATAAGTTATGGATGGAAAATCACTTGCGCAGTTTTCAATGTCCGGATCCATCTTTAGAACACTCCAGTGCTTATGCAATATATTTATGACCGGGCCATTCGCAGCATCAAACGTTGCTTTTAGGTGGATTTGTTCATCTCTTTGTTGTCTACTTCTGGGGTTAAGAAGAGACTCCAGTGTACATGCTAACGAATGTTGGTAAGCAGATGCCAAAACACTGTGGGGATAGCCACATCTCAAGAATCTGTTGCCTAAATCTCTGGCCTTGGTCTGAAAATCTGAGATGGAGGAGCAGTTGCGACAAACCCGAAGATATTGTTCCCTAGGTATTCCTTTTTTCAAGGGAAGGAGATGATAGCTCTTCCAATGTAAGAGGCTGTTGGTCGCAGTTTTCTTATGATGTAAGCTAGTGTATATCTGTCCCTCTGCTGTCTTGGAAATCTGGAGACCCAAAAAAGTAATCTCTGTTGAATTGATCTCAGATGTGAAATAGAGACCATACTTATTGATGTTTACGGCCTTGACAAATTCACAGAATTCCAGCTCGGATCCTGTCCGAAAGATCAGGACATCGTCGATGAACCTTAACTACAACGAGACATGAGAGGACCACCTCACAAGTTCATCTCCGAATAGCACCTATCTTTCCCACCAGCCCAGGTATAAGTTGGCATAAGATGGTGCACATTGGCTTCCCATGGCCACACCCCTGAGCTGGTGGTAAAAGCGATGGTTGAAAAGAAAAATGTTATAATGTAGTATGAATTTTACAAGGCTGATCACAAATTCATTATGCAGCCAAAATTCTCTACCACATTCCTGTAGGAAATAACGTACTGCATTGATGCCCCCCGCATGAGGGATGGAGCTGTAAAGGGCCTCTATGTCAAGGCTGGCCAACAGGGTATTGCCATCAACCTGGAGGCCATCAAGTTTATTAACAATTTCCATTGAATCCCTAACATGGGAGGGCAAAGATAGAACAAGGGGTTTGAGGATGACCTCTACATAATTACTAATCTGATGTGTCAAGCTATGCATATCAGAAACAATTGGCCTGCGTTTAAGGGGATTCAACCCTTTTATGCACCTTAGGCAATCTATAAAAGCAGGCTAATTGATAAGGTTTGGATAGGAGTGCCTGAAATTTGGCCTTATCAATGAGATTGGAGGCAAGCACAGGACTGAGGAGACTTTTTAGCTCAAGTAAATGTTGTTCCGTGGGACAGCTGCCTTTTATTTCTATAGACGTGTCCTTTTCAAGAGATAACAAACCCTCTAATTCTTCCTTGGTTATGTTGTTTCTGCATCTAGTTGTCTAAGGTCATCAATGACCAAATTCAGAAACACATCCACAGGGGTGGCATCATTAATAGGAGGGCTGGATAGGGAATATTTTTTTTTTTATAAAGGTAAATGTGCCCTCACCAGGAATTTTCTCATTCTCACTCATGAAGTCCACCAGATTCCTCATATCCCCTAAGTCGGCAACATCAATGCCGAGCTCGGCACATTGGCGTCTATCATGGTTCATAAAGAACTTGTCCATTTAAGTTTCCTCGCAAAAAGGTTTAGGTCTTTCATCCAGCTGAACAAATCAAATGCATGTGTTGGGACAAATGATAGCCCCTTTATAAGGATGTTGTACTTGTTCCTCTGCATAAATGCCTTCTTCACTTCATTGAGCAGTCTGCCCTGTGCTCTTGCAGTCATCTTTACAGGATGGCCACTCCTAGGGAGAGTAGCAGCAGTGCTGAACTTTCTCCATTTATAGACAATTTGTCTTACCGTGGACTGATAAATAGCAAGGCTTTTGGAGATACTTTTATAGCCCTTTCCAGCTTTATGCAAGTCAACAATTCTTAATCGTAGGTCTTCTGAGAGCTCTTTTGTGCGAGGCATCATTCACATCAGGCAATGCTTCTTGTGAAAAGCAAACCCAAAGCTGGTGTGTGCATTTTATAGGACAGGGCAGCTGTAACCAACACCTCCAATCTCATCTCATTGATTGGACTCCAGTTGGCTGACACCTCACTCCAATTAGCTCTTGGAGATGTCATTAGTCTAGGGGTTCACATACTTTTTCCACCTGCACTGTGAATGTTTACATGGTGTGTTCAATAAAAACATGGTAACATTTAATTCTTTGTGTGTTATTAGTTTAAGTAGACTGTGATTGGCTATTGTTGTGACTTAGATGAAGATCAGATCACATTTTATGACTAATTTGTGCAGAAATCCATATCATTCCAAAGGGTTCACATACTTTTTCTTGCAACTGTAGCTGTTTGAAAGGGAGGTGGAGCTTGTATGAGCACTGCTTCCTCTTCAAGAAGACTGCACACTGTCTCTTTTGCCACGGCGGCGCAGTGTAATTACAAGTGGTCATCCTATTCAGTTGAATGGAGCAACTACTTGTAATTACACTGTGCCGCCGAGACTTCCATGACTATTCACAGTGAAATCTTGAAGAGGAAGGAGCGCCTCCTTCTCTTCAAACAGCTGATTGGCATGGGTGCTGGCAGTTGGCACCCCCATTATGAGATATGGATGACCTATCTTGAGGATAGGCAAACAATGTTTCTGTAAAGGAAAGAGCAACGGCATTAGCGACCGCTCCTCCCCATACTGTTGAGGAGATCACTGCATGTAAATGCAGCAGTGACCTCCACTGATGAGGAGTCGATTGTGAGGAAGGAACGCTTCCTTCGTGACAACTGTCTGCTCCTTCAAGCAGTGTAAAGGGGCTTTTACACTGCTAGACTATAGCTGGTGAGTTCAAAATACATGTAAAATGAAAAACTGTAGTTCTTCTTTAAAGGGACACTGTCACCAGGATTTCACTTACTGAGCTATTAACATCACCACATCAGTCTCCACAATCTATATTATAATATACTAGTATTACTGCCCTGTGTCTTGTAATTTGTCTATTAATATGCTAATAACCTCATAAGGACCCAAGGGGCTGTGCCTCCGGCCGTTGGAGCCCAGCCGCGCCCATTATCTTGGAGTCCAGCACCGCCCCACTGCTAATTTATTCACTGCTCATCGCCGACGTAATGTGTTTGTTGTGCCTGAAATCTCGCGCATCGGCACCGGCCTCACAAAACAAAGCTTCGCTCGACCCGGAAATGCGCAAGATTTCGGGCGCATCAAACCCATTACGTCGGCGATGAGCAGTGAATAAATTAGCTATGGGGCGGTGCTGGGCTCCAAGATAATGGGCGCGGCTGGGCTCCAAAAGCCGGAGGGACATTGAGGTAATTAGCATATCAATAAAAGTGATTTTATAGACAAATTGCAAGACACAGTGCAGTAATACTAGTATATTTTAATGTAAATCGTGGAGACTGATGTGGTGATGTTAATAGCTCAGTAAGTGAAATCCTGGTGACAGTGTCCCTTTAACCACCTTAGGACCGCCGTACGCAGGATTGCGTCCTGCCGGCGGTCCTGCTCTTCTGGGTGGACGCATATACGCGTCCTCCCGCGAGAGCCGAGATTTCCTGTGAACGCGCGCGCGCTCACAGGAACGGAAGGTAAGCGAGTGGATCTCCAGCATGCCAGCGGCGATCGCTCGCTGGCAGGCTGGAGATCCGAATTTTTTAACCCCTAACAGGTATATTAGACGCTGTTTTCATAACAGCGTCTAATATACCTCCTACCTGGTCCTCTGGTGGTCCCTTTTGTTAGGATCGATCACCAGAGGACTCAGGTAGGTAAGTACAGTAGCACCAAACACCACACTACACTACACCCCCCCCCCCCCCCGGTCACTTATTAACCCCTTATAAACCCCTGATCACCCATGATCACCCCATATAAACTCCCTGATCACCCCCCTGTCATTGATCACCGCCCTGTCATTGATCACCCCCCTGTCAGGCTCCGTTCAGACGTCCGTATGATTTTTACGGATCCACGGATACATGGATCGGATCTGCAAAAAGCATACGGACGTCTGAATGGAGCCTTACAGGGGGGTGATCAATGACAGGCGGGTGATCACCCATATACACTCCCTGATCACCCCCTGTCATTGATCACCCCCCTGTCATTGATCACTCCCCTGTAAGGCTCCATTCAGACGTCCGCATGATTTTTACGGATCCATGGATACATGGATCGGATCCGCAAAACACATGCGGACGTCTGAATGGAGCCTTACAGGGGGTGATCAATGACAGGCGGGTGATCACCCATATACACTCCCTGATCACCCCCCTGTCATTGATAACCCCCCTGTAAGGCTCCATTCAGACGTCCGCATGCGTTTTGTGGATCCGATCCATGTATCCATGGATCCGTAAAAAATCATGCGGATGTCTGAATGGAGCCTTACAGGGGGGGTGATCAGTGACAGGGGGGTGATCACCCTGATTACCCTGATCACCCCCTGTCATTGATAACCCCCCTGTAAGGCTCCATTCAGACGTCCGCATGCGTTCTGTGGATCCGATCCATGTATCCATGGATCCGTAAAAAATCATGCGGATGTCTGAATGGAGCCTTACAGGGGGGGTGATCAGTGACAGGGGGGTGATCACCCTGATTACCCTGATCACCCCCTGTCATTGATAACCCCCCTGTAAGGCTCCATTCAGACGTCCGCATGCGTTCTGTGGATCCGATCCATGTATCCATGGATCCATAAAAAATCATGCGGATGTCTGAATGGAGCCTTACAGGGGGGGTGATCAATGACAGGGGGGTGATCAGGGAGTCTATATGGGTGATCACCCCCCTGTCATTGATCACCCCCCTGTCATTGATCACCCCCCCCCCCCCCCCCCCTGGTAAGGCTCCATTTAGACATTTTTTTTTGGCACAAGTTAGCGGAAATTTTTTGTTTGTTTTTGTTTTTTCTTACTAAGTCTCATATTCTACTAACTTGTGTCAAAAAATAAAATCTCACATGGACGCACCATACCCCTCACGGAATCCAAATGCGTAAACATTTTTAGACATTTATATTCCAGACTTCTTCTCACGCTTTAGGGCCCCTAAAAAGCCAGGGCAGTATAAATACCCCACATGTGACCCCATTTCGGAAAGAAGACACCCCAAGGTATTCCGTGAGGGGCATATTGAGTCCATGAAAGATTGAAATTTTTGTCCTATGTTAGCGGAAAGTGAGACTTTGTGAGGAAAAAAACAAAAAAAAAATCAATATCCGCTAACTTATGCAAAAAAAAAAAAATTCTAGGAACTCGCCATGCCCCTCATTGAATACCTTGGGGTGTCTTCTTTCCAAAGTGGGGTCACATGTGGGGTATTTATACTGCCCTGGCTTTTTAGGGGCCCGAAAGTGTGAGAAGAAGTCTGGGATCCAAATGTCTAAAAATGCCCTCCTAAAAGGAATTTGGGCCCCTTTGCGCATCTAGGCTGCAAAAAAGTGTCACACATGTGGTATCGCCGTACTCAGGAGAAGTTGGGGAATGTGTTTTGGGGTGTCATTTTACATATACCCATGCTGGGTGAGAAAAATATCTTGGTCAAATGCCAACTTTGTATAAAAAAATGGGAAAAGTTGTCTTTTGCCAAGATATTTCTCTCACCCAGCATGGGTATATGTAAAATGACACCCCAAAACACATTCCCCAACTTCTCCTGAGTACGGCGATACCACATGTGTGACACTTTTTTGCAGCCAAGGTGGGCAAAGGGGCACCTTTCGGATTTCGCAGGCCATTTTTTAGACATTTTGATTGCAAGGTACTTCTTACACATTTGGGCCCCTAAATTGCCAGGGCAGTATAACTACGCCACAAGTGACCCCATTTTGGAAAGAAGACACCCCAAGGTATTCCGTGAGGGGCACGGCGAGTTCCTAGAATTTTTTATTTTTTGTCACAATTTAGCGGAAAATGATGATTTTTCTTTTTTTTTCTTTTTTCCTTACAAAGTCTCATATTCCACTAACTTGCGACAAAAAATAAAAAATTCTAGGAACTCGCCATGCCCCTCACGGAATACCTTGGGGTGTCTTCTTTCCAAAATGGGGTCACTTGTTGGGTAGTTATACTGCCCTGGCAATTTAGGGGCCCAAATGTGTGAGAAGTACCTTGCAATCAAAATGTGTAAAAAATGCCCTGCAAAATCCGAAAGGTGCACTTTGGAATATGTGCCCCTTTGCCCACCTTGGCAGCAAAAAAGTGTGACACATCTGGTATCGCCGTACTCAGGAGAAGTTGGGCAATGTGTTTTGGGGTGTCATTTTACATATACCCATGCTGGGTGAGAAAAATATCTTGGTCAAATGCCAACTTTGTATAAAAAAATGGGAAAAGTTGTCTTTTGCCAAGATATTTCTCTCACCCAGCATGGGTATATGTAAAATGACACCCCAAAACACATTCCCCAACTTCTCCTGAGTACGGCGATACCAGATGTGTGACACTTTTTTGATGCCAAGGTGGGCAAAGGGGCACATATTCCAAAGTGCACCTTTTGGATTTCACCGGTCATTTTTTACAGATTTTGATTGCAAAGTACTTCTCACACATTTGGGCCCCTAAATTGCCAGGGCAGTATAACTACGCCACAAGTGACCCCATTTTGGAAAGAAGACACCCCAAGGTATTTTGTGAGGGGCATGGCGAGTTCCTAGAATTTTTTATTTTTTGTCGCAAGTTAGTGGAATATGAGACTTTGTAAGGAAAAAAGAGAAAAAAAAAAATCATCATTTTCCGCTAACTTGTGACAAAAAATAAAAAATTCTAGGAACTCGCCATGCCCCTCACGGAATACCTTGGGGTGTCTTCTTTCCAAAATGGGGTCACTTGTGGCGTAGTTATACTGCCCTGGCAATTTAGGGGCCCAAATGTGTGAGAAGTACCTTGCAATCAAAATGTGTAAAAAATGGCCTGCAAAATCTGAAAGGTGCACTTTGGAATATGTGCCCCTTTGCCCACCTTGGCAGCAAAAAAGTGTGACACATCTGGTATCGCCGTACTCAGGAGAAGTTGGGGAATGTGTTTTGGGGTGTCATTTTACATATAACCATGCTGGATGAGAGAAATATCTTGGCAAAAGACAACTTTTCCCATTTTTTTATACAAAGTTGGCATTTGACCAAGATATTTCTCTCACCCAGCATGGGTATATGTAAAATGACACCCCAAAACACATTCCCCAACTTCTCCTGAGTACGGCGATACCAGATGTTTGACACTTTTTTGCTGCCAAGGTGGGCAAAGGGGCACATATTCCAAAGTGCACCTTTTGGATTTCACCGGTCATTTTTTACACATTTTGATTGCAAAGTTCTTCTCACACATTTGGGCCCCTAAATTGCCAGGGCAGTATAACTACCCCACAAGTGACCCCATTTTGGAAAGAAGACACCCCAAGGTATTCCGTGAGGGGCATGGCGAGTTCCTAGAATTTTCTATTTTTTGTCGCAAGTTAGTGGAATATGAGACTTTGTAAGAAAAAAATAAATAAATAAAATCATCATCATTTTCCGCTAACTTGTGACAAAAAATAAAAAGTTCTATGAACTCACTATGCCCATCAGCGAATACCTTAGGGTGTCTACTTTCCGAAATGGGGTCATTTGTGAGGGTTTTCTACTGTTTGGGCATTGTAGAACCTCAGGAACCATGACAGGTGCTCAGAAAGTCAGAGCTGTTTCAAAAAGCGGAAATTCACATTTTTGTACCATAGTTTGTAAATGCTATAACTTTTACCCAAACCATTTTTTTTTTTGCCCAAACATTTTTTTTTTATCAAAGACATGTAGAACAATAAATTTGGCGAAAAATTTATATATGGATGTCGTTTTTTTTGCAAAATTTTACAGCTGAAAATTAAAAATGTCATTTTTTTGCAAAAAAATCGTTACATTTTGATTAATAACAAAAAAAGTAAAAATGTCAGCAGCAATAAAATACCACCAAATGAAAGCTCCATTAGTGAGAAGAAAAGGAGGTAAAATTCATTTGGGTGGTAAGTTGCATGACCGAGCGATAAACGGTGAAAGGAGTGTAGTGCAGAAGTGTAAAAAGTGCTCTGGTCATGAAGGGGGTTTCACCTAGCGGGGCTGAAGTGGTTAAGCACATCCTCCAAAAATGCAGGGGAGGTGTAAAATGCCAGTCTTTGATAAATTCCTCCCTATGGGGCAGATTTACTAATCCTATAGATGGCGTAACCTTAAACAGGCTGTCTAGATCTCTGCCAGATTTATCAGACTGGTGGGTGATAAATTAGGAGCATGACTAGACACTTGTGTACCTGTATACAAACATGTTATGCCAAAAGCAAGGTACACCAACATTAGTACATGTGGACTGGACATATGACCCAACATTCAGTTTGGTACTGTATCCAGATAATACACCATACCTGATCAGAGAAGCCTTTTCCATATCGCAATTCAGTTGCAAAGTGTTCACAGTTGGCACTGGTCACACTGTATGGCATGGTCCGACCCACCAGCTCTAGCGCTGCCTGCACCACCTTTTCACGAGGGTATGGCTGGGTTTTCTCATCATATTTGTTATTAACCTTATAACTGCATCCATCTGCAACATCCTCCAGACGATCTTTTCTGACTACTGCAGAGGCCCCAAATGCAGATGACAGGCTAGACCAGCCTTCCTGATCTGTGAAGAGTAAAGGATACAGCGATTGCCATGATTCGCACTGCTGAAGGGCCATTGTGATATACCAAATGTACACTAAACTTGCCTATCTCTTTATTTTGAGATCAAATAACACTTCTGCAAAGGGTCCACATAAAATTGGCTATGGCAATTTATTAGGAATAGCTTTTAGACACAGTAACATTATTTTACAATTAATTTATAGATATAGGGGGTCTTTTATCAGATTGGTGCAAACAAAGTAGAACTGGCATAGTTGTCCATAGCAACCACTCAGATTTCACCTTTCATTTTGGACAGCTGCTTTGGAAAATGAAAGGTGGAATCTTATTGGTTGCTATGGGCAACTAAGCCAGTTCTACTTTACACCAGTTTGATACAATAACCCACATAATCTGAATAAAAACCTGTAGAAACTTGGGTGATACATTACAAAAACGGTCAGTATCACTGCCACTACACATTCTTAAAAAAAATATATATATATAAAACAGTTACCACAGCATTTACAAAGCACTAGCAGCCACCTGGGCCATAGACACAATGGTCAGGAGGCGACCTCATTGACTTCTGTAGGAGACTTTTCTAGGCATGCTCTGACATGTGCAGAGGTCAGGAGGTTGCTGATAAGCTACGATATCACCTATTATGAATGCCGGATCCTGTCTTATCTGTCATTCTAATCCTGCCTGTAATGATCTCTGTGTATAGATAAAGTAACTGCACTAAAGCAATCTCTACAGACCAAGATGTGATGCCTATTATTCTTATTTCCCCTTTACGCGGGACAACCAGGATTGCCAACTGTCCAGAAATTTTTTTGTTTTTGTTTCACGGACACATGAAAAATAGACGTTTCTGGGATTTTTCGAGGCTGGTGGTACATGACTAGATTATTTTGGTGGTAATGATCATCATTTTACAGCTCACAGTAAATGCTGGTAATGAGTTCTTCTCAGCATACTGAGCTATAGACATGGATTACTTATAATCTTTATAATTCATTTTGGTTTTCCCAATTTGTCCGTAAAAAATATGGGTTGTCTGTGATTTTGGGATAAAAAGTTGTCCAGATAAAAAATGAAAAAATTCTGGTTGGCAACCCTGGGGACAACGATCTAGCTGATTGTCGAGAAGAAGCGTTCCTTCCCGACAATCTGCTGATTGCTAGCAGAGGAGATCGCTGCTGCATTTATATGCACCGATCTCTTCCAGAGTATGGGTAAGAGCGATCACTAATGCCGTACGGGCTCATTGTTTCCCGTTCATCAGGTAACCGTTGGTGCATTTACACCACAAGTTCATTGCTAACAAACGTTACTAGTAACGCTGGTTAGCGATGATCTGTTCAATTGTCGGCCCGAGTAAAGGGCCCTTTAGTGGCCAGTGGGAAAATTGCAAGATTTCTGTTTAAATATAGATATTGAAATAAAAAATATATATAAAAAAGTGATTGCAACAAATAGGTTGTTTCACTTCAGCAAATGCCATTTATCATGATGAGAATGTTAATAGAAGGCACTTACTAATGTATTATGGTCATGCTTGCACACTATAGGGAAAAGCACCCGTCTCTCTGGTGGCCGGGACCATAGGAGCGCACATAGGCTGGTGCTTTTTCCTATAGTGTGCAAGCATGACCACTGCTGCTGGATTGCCGGTTGGTCGTCATCATGGAAATGAGACGTGTATAAAGTGATCCAAAAAGGAGACTAAGCCAGCAAAGGAAGCAGTATGGACAGTAAAACATTTGTAAGCGCCTTGTATTAACTTTCTTTACAAGAAAAGTGAGACAACCCCTTAACAACCCCTTTCCTTTTAGGGTATATGGACATCATAGAGGTGGATCCTCTATTAAACAGAGTTGATCTCTAGTTTCTCTTATTCCAGTGAATTTGACGCATAAATGACTGTTCTAGGGAAAATGTATAACTCCCCATAACTTTCAAACAACTGGCATGCCAAGGGTTTCAGAAGCCAGCTTTAGTCGAGGGACAGGTTACCTGTGAGATGTACAACATAGCCATTACCAACATATATGCCCCAGTGTTGATAAAAGGGGCGGATGAATTCAATCAGGTCGCCAGGTTGAGGAGGTGGACCCTAAAAAAACAGATAAAATTGGTACAGTAAGACAACTATGAGATATATACCGATACTTACACGCTCTCTTACAAAACCTGTTATAACTATCAGGCTCTTTTCAAGCTATGTTAATGGCTTCCACTAAACTTATATGCTAGGACCCTACCCAGTGCATGCAGTGTGAAAGAAGCCTCACCATCATCAGGCTCCTTGGATATTGACAGGGGTTGTCCAGGCATACTCTCTCACCCAATATAACATCTGCATAGAGAGGGCAGTTACCTCAGCAATATCCAGCCTAGGGTGTAGTTGTGTCTCTTCCTGGCCAGTTTTAGATCGGGTTGAGGACTATGCCTGGACAACCCCTTCAACACCTTGGTATGTTTTCATGTAGTCAATTAACACATTTCCGCAAGGTAGCTGTATAGGAGCTTTGCCTGCATATTATCATGAGAGTTAAGCAAATGCCACATCTGAGGGGTTTGTCAAAATGTCAGGATCCCGAAAAGAAATATGGAGGGATCCTCATGGGATTATAATCATCCCAGAGTTCTTACATTTAGGAGCTTTTGGCGGGAATTTCCCCGCCAAGAAAGTGAGGTTCAGGGCTAAAATAGGAAGGTTACCGGGCAGAGTAGCAGAGGTCAGTGATTGGGTCAGGGAGGGACCTATGGAATCTCGTTGCCGGGCAGAATGGAGTAAGGGATGCCCAGCAACAGGTATAGGATTGGGTGGGAGTTCTGGGGTGGGACAAGGCTAGGGTTATAAGAAGCAGTGTCTGCCAGCCGTGTGCTGCCAGACAAGTACCTGAGGGAAGATTGCTGCCCCCGCCCGCCCTTCCCTCTTTTTATTTTTGTCGCTGCTGCTTTATAGTGATGAGCGGCAGGGGCAATATTCGAATTCGCGATATTTCGCGAATATTTGGGCGAATATTCGCCATATATTCGAGAATTCGCGAATTCATGATGTCCAGGCATTATTTTCTCGATTGCGAAAATTCGCATAAAATTCGCATACAATTTTTCGCATAAAAATTCGCATGAACTGTCATTTCCGCAAAAATCGAATATTCGCAATTACGAATATATTTTTCGAAATTCGAAATATTCGCGAATTCTCGAAGTGCCGATATTCGCGATTAAAATTCGCAATTCGAATATTCGTGATCAACACTACTGCTTTATTAGAAGGAGGGTAAAAGTCGCTCACTGATAAGGTGAGCGGACGAGTTGAGTCAGTAGTTTAGGCCGAGCTTATGGCTGGTCTATTTATTGGTTTGTTAATAAGATATTGATGATGAGTTAATTCATTGATGATTTATTTTTATGATGCTTTATTGTTAATTAACTTTAAGCTAATCTTTAATAAAGATGGCCGTGGCCTTATGTATTCCACCCATTTAAGGTGTCCACGTGTATTTGGTATTGATTAAGCTATTAGGTATTTGGTTATAGGGTTTGGGTATGATTTATAATCCCATGACTGATATGTAATCCTCCTCCTCATGATGCAAATGTAGATTGCCAATATATTGCAGTTAAAGCCAGAGGCTTAGCAGTGGCCTCCAGGTCTGCCACCTACAGAAGCCTGTTGGGTCTATTGCAGTGTAGTAAATGAGTGATCAATGTATCAAAGTTGTTTCAAGACTAAACAATTTAGCAAAAAATTAAATTTGAAATGGTCACTAATCCTTCAGCAAACTTTAAAACAAATGAATAGTACACGCAAATATAATAAACTTTATAATCAGCGGAAAAAAATGTCTTAGTCAGACTACTTCCCCCATTACTTTCCCTTCCAAAACTAACATTCACTCTAAATTCTCTGCTAAATTAGTCCTGAGAGACCAATACAGATTCTCAGCTGACTGTAGGATGAAATTCAGCTGCCCATAGAAGTCTATGGGGCAGGGCCGAGGAAAGGAATGAGGTGCAATGAGTGAGAGACACAGAGGCTGGTGGGGATAATAGTGTTTTCTATATCATCCCAAGTGCATAATTCACATCTATACTGCTTAGTGGTTCTCTATAATTGTCTATATCAGTGTTTCCAACCAGTGTGCCTCCAGCTGTTGCAAAACTACAACTCCCAGCATGCCCGGACATCCTTTGGCTGTGTGGGCATACTGGGAGGTGTAGTTTTGCAACAGCTGGAGGCACACTGGTTGGGAAACACTGGCATATGGTGCTTCTGAGTGAGTGTAATGAGTTAGGAAACAGAATCTCCTGTTTTCCCATGTGCTGTCTATGGGAGACATTAAACCTGCTAGTGTCCACTGACTAGGTGAGGGAGCCTGCAGAGGGGAAATGCAGAATACAAGTCATATAATGGTCAAAATATATTGTTATTCCTCATGTGCCCATACATTGTAGCGTGTCCTGAAAATTTGAACTAGAAGTGTAAGCATGGTCTAAAAAGCCCAATAGATAAATCTGCCCCCCCCCCCCTTCTAGGAAGGTTCTTGTCCATGTGTATGTGCAGTGCTCTACTGCAAGTGCTAAGGACCCTGTACTTTATGTACTGTGAATCCCAAAGGTTGTGTATAGAGAGTTAGTCAGCCAGCCTTTTTGTTACAGTAACCGGGTGTGGCTGGTCCCACCCCTCTAGTTAGAAGACTGAGTCAGTGTGTGGCTGAGAGCCAGAGAGTTAGCTGTGCAAGAGTGAAGCATCAGGCAGGGAGACACCAGCCCTGAAAGGTAAGTGCCAGCTTTTGAGGAAAAGAAAACTGAACTTGAAAGTGCATAAAGGCAATTTACAAGGGAGAGTGCTGGAAAATACAAACCAGTGAAAGACAACACATATATACCTGTTTTGGACTTCAATGCATGATGGTGGGATGATAAACTTCAGGTCCCCTGCTACATGAAATATAAAGCCTGGCCATCTGTCAAACTGTCCCCGCAGAGGGAAGTACAGAATAACTGGCTGACAAGAGAGAAAATACAGCTGGGCACTGTAGTATCGCACTTGTGAGAGGAGAGAAAAAACATGCACACTCTTGGCCTCATTTGAGAAAATTGTTAAGATTAGAAGAAAGGCATTAAGAGGGAGCTTTGACGGTGCCCACTGACTCACATACACAGCTTTGGGAAATTGCATATGCCAATCGTAACCTGCCTCATCCTTGTCCTACACCGCTGTCTGCAATACAACTCTGCATTCCACGGACTGCCCGTACCTCTGCCTTGCACCCCAAAATACCCACCAACATCAAGGGCACCTCCACTACCACAAGGCACAGGGTCCCAGAACCAGAGTGTGCCCTGAGGGGAAGAAAGGGTGCTACTCTCATAACCGTTAAAAATTCTAAAATGTTGGTAAATAGTTGCGTAGCAACTCCTTTGAGGGACCTCTTTGTTTGTTATAATCGCCTACTCTCATAACTGCGCTGACCCAGGGAGTGCCGGAGTGAAGACTGCAACTAGAAATGACTACAACCACCATTATTGCTACCACCACTCCAGTCCTCCATCTTCATGCAAAAATGCTCGTACTATTAAAATATTTAAAAAGTTATCCAATACAGTCAATGGCGTAATGGAAAATAAAATTGGCCAATTCACCTCTTTTTCATGGGCTTATGACTGAGCTAAGATGGCTAATATCCCCTACAGCCAGCCATCTTAGCTAGGGGTCCAGTGAATTTGAACCCTTCCCCTGCAGCCCCAATCGCTGCAATTGGCTGGTCAAAGCAGACAGGCCAATTGTAGCTTCCTCACTGTAAAATAAAAATCGGTGGGGGAGTTGCAGGTGGGAGGTAAGTGATGCTGTCTATTTTAGCACCAATACCCACAAGGTTAGACAGGGGACACCAATATTAGACATCCCCTGTTAGCACTGCGATTGGCTGGTATTCTACTAGTCGCAGCACTAGAGCACTTTCAGCAGGCATCAAGCTATCTGTGACCGATTCTTGTCAAAATGTTGTCACAAAAGAGGTGTAGATGTTTTTTTTACTGTAGTAAATTTTTATACTACAGTTTTTGCACACTAATTTTCTTGCATGCATCCTGCAACTGCTGAGTGCTCATCATAGCTGTGCTGTAGGAAATGCTACTTTGTCTTACAAACATTTTTCCTTTCTCCTAAATTTTATTTGGAGTTTAGAGGCCCTTCATGTGCGAAATCCATACATTAAATGAATAAAAAAATGTATCCCAAATAATATATTCAGCCGAGGAGGCATACACATCCATGCCTCAATGACCCATACGACCAGCGAGGGAGAAGAGGGTTCTACATTCCTCTACTGCTCTTCCTCATCCAGTGATGAGGGACCGTCAAGAAGGTGACCAAGTGGGGGGGGACGTGGCCTGCTGTCGTGTGAGAGGGCCGCTTAGAAGAAGAGCTCCACACATACAGCAGTGACATCATAGCATCTGGCTCAGTGAACGAGATATATCCCCGCTACTACCATGTCTCAACCATCTAGAATGACGAGGGGCAAAAGATCAGTCTAAGCCCAGGGGAAATTACGTTTCTTTGAAAAAGAGCGCGCAAAAAATAGCAGAAGCAGTGCTCACTACTCACCAACGAGATGAGCAGCGCACACGCCCGACATAGCAGCGCAGGGAGAAGGTACAGACTCTCACCCACGATCCGCACCTCTCGCAGTGAATGTCTTGGCCAGCACTAGCATCTCTCCAGCCTCCTCGCTTCAGTCCTGGGGAAAGCCCCAGAGTCTAATAGGAAGCACCAGAACCCACAGCTCCCCCTGCAAGAGCCACATAACGCTCCTACCGGCTCTCCCTCTCCTTCCATCTGTAATCAGGGATATAACTGCCTCAACACTGCAAGATTTCCCTACCTCGGATGGGCCAGTCTCAGGGTCCCTCTTAAAAGGACATGCTGCTAGCACTTAGCAGTTCTACAGTATGCAAGATAACATTGCCTTGCTCATTAACCCCCTGCGGAGCTCTATATCAGATTAAGAGGGTAGAATGGCACATACTGAAACAAAAATGGGCGAATTTGCGTCCTCGCATAACCAACTTATTGATGCCCATAATGACCTCACAGATCAAAGTGAGATAATAAAACACAAGCTTGTTGACCTTGAAGACAGGTCACGCCGAAAAAACACTAAAATCAGAGAATTTCCTGAGGAAATCCAGCCGTAACAATTGCGATCCTACTTACAGGGTCTGATGCAAGCTCTGATCCCTTCAATTTCTGAACGTGACCTCCTCATTGACAGAATACACAGAGTGGCACGCCCCAAGCACCTCTTTCCTACCATTCCTAGAGACGTTCTAGCTCGGATCCATTTCTTTCTGATAAAAGAAGCACTACTTCAAGCCAGCAGGAACAGAAATACCCTGGTTTCCCCTTACGAGGAGATCAAACTGTTCACTGACCTATTTGCAGCCACCTTGAAGAAGAATACTAGCCCCTATAACCGCAGCTCTGAGAGATCATGCCATGCCTTACAGATGGATAATTCCCATGAAGATCTTAATCCAACATGGAGGTGTCCTACAATCCATCTCTACTCTTGAAGTTTCTGCTAACATTCCAGTTTCAGAAACCTTCCAGAATCCGAAGTCGGCACCAACCCACCTACGCCAAGAGTGGCAAGTAGTCTCTTCCAAGCGCAAGTCCAGAAACAGAAATCCCAACTAGCTGTACAAGATGGAGCTCTAAGTTGAACTGTTTCACTCTGTTCCTAACCGTGAGTCATCTGGTTCCCCCCAGACACAAGTGTCAGCCTACTATATGCTGACAGCGTATTTATGTTTTATAAATGTTTCTGTTTTGTTAAATGTCTTTAAAACCTATTATACATACAGTACAGACCAAAGGTTTTGGACACCTTCTCATTCAAAGAGTTTTCTTTATTTTCATGACTATGAAAATTGTAGATTCACACGGAAGGCATCAAAACTATGAATTAACACATGTGGAATTATATGCATAACAAAAAAGTGTGAAACAACTGAAAATATGTCATATTCTAGGTTCTTCAAAGTAGCCACCTTTTGCTTTGATTATTGCTTTGCACACTCTTGGCATTCTCTTGAGCTTCAAGAGGTAGTCACCTGAAATGGTTTTCACTTCACAGGTGTGCCCTGTCAGGTTTAATAAGTGGGATTTCTTGCCTTATAAATGGGGTTGGGGCCATCAGTTGCCTTGTGGAGAAGTCAGGTGGATACACAGATAATAGTCCTACTGAATAGACTGTTAGAATTTGTATTATGGCAAGAAAAAAGCAGCCAAGTAAAGAAAAACGAGTGGCCATCATTACTTTAAGAAATGAAGGTCAGTCAGTCCGAAAAATTGGGAAAACTTTGAAAGTGTCCCCAAGTGCAGTCACAAAAACCATCAAGCGCTACAAAGAAACTGGCTCACATGCGGACCGCCCCAGGAAAGGAAGACCAAGAGTCACCTCTGCTGCGGAGGATAAGTTCATCCGAGTCACCAGCCTCAGAAATCGCAGGTTAACAGCAACTCAGATTAGAGACCAGGTCAATGCCACACAGAGTTCTAGCAGCAGACACATCTCTAGAACAACTGTTAAGAGGAGACTGTGTGAATCAGGCCTTCATGGTAGAATATCTGCTAGGAAACCACTGCTAAGGACAGGCAACAAGCAGAAGAGACTTGTTTGGGCTAAAGAACACAAGGAATGGACATTAGACCAGTGGAAATCTGTGCTTTGGTCTGATGAGTCCAAATTTGAGATCAAAATTGAAGGCATACTGAAACAGCATGGCTACCACAGCATCTTGCAGTGGCATGCTATTCCATCTGGTTTGTGTTTAGTTGGACCATCATTTATTTTTCAACAGGACAATGACCCAAAACACACCTCCAGGCTGTGTAAGGGCTATTTGACCATGAAGGAGAGTGATGGGGTCAGGGCTGTGGAGTCGGAGTCGAGGAGTCGGAGTCAATTTTGGGTACCTGGAGTCGGAGTCGGCAAAAAATGAACCGACTCAGACTCCTACTAAATTTAAATTGGAATAAAAAATAAAAAAAGCAAGTTTAAATGTCCGAATTCATAAACAGTTATAATTAATGACTTCTCTACTGTAAGAATAAAGGCCAATGCATGCAGTGCCTCACGTAACCGCAAAACAAACGCGTTCAGTGATGTGAAGAAGATTAATATAAACCATTTCTAGGTTTTACAGATTTTGTTTTTGGTTCATATAGATAAGCTTTGTTTTTGTTCTAAAACAACCAAATAATGTGGTTTGTATTTTTTAACTTGTAAAGTTCCTGATGTTTATGCCTGCTGCTACTATCCAGCCACTTGATGAAAAAAAATGAATAAAACTGTTGTTTTCATTGTGTTTGTCTTTTGCTTAAACTGTTCAATACAGTAGACTGTTGGCTTCCCAGCCAGTAGTCATTTGGTAATGACATGTATGTTGCCTTTCTTTCCTTCAAGGAATGTATAAAATACATTCGCATATTAAATACAGAGGAGTCGGAGTCGGGGAGTCGGAAGTACAAAAAACGGAGGAGGAGGAGGAGCATTTATCTACCGACTCCACAGCCCTGGATGGGGTGCTGCGCCAGATGACCTGGCCTCCACAGTCACCGGACCTGAACCCAATCGAGATGGTTTGGGGTGAGCTGGACCGCAGAGTGAAGGCAAAAGGGCCAACAAGTGCTAAGCATCTCTGGGAACTCCTTCAAGACTGGTGGAAGACAATTTCAGGTGACTACCTCTTGAAGCTCATCAAGAGAATGCCAAGAGTGTGCAAAGCAGTAATCAAAGCAAAAGGTGGCTACTTTGAAGAACCTAGAATACGACATATTTTCAGTTGTTTCACACTTTTTTGTTATGTATATAATTCCACATGTGTTAATTCATAGTTTTGATGCCTTCAGTGTCTGATCTACGATTTTCATAGTCATGAAAATAAAGAAAACTCTTTGAATGAGAAGGTGTGTCTAAACTTTTGGTCTGTACTGTATATATACATATATATATATATATATATATAAATATATACACACATACACACACACACATATATATCTCAATTTCAGTAAGGCCTCATGCACACGACCGTATTTTTTAACGTCCCGCAAAACGTGGTTCCGTTGTACCGTGATCCGTGCCCGTTTTTTCTTCCGTGGGTCTGCCGTGATTTTTGGAGGATCCACGGACATGAAAGATGAAAAAAAAATCTAAGTCAAGTTTGCCATTGAAATGATAGGAAAAAACGGACACGGATCACGGACACGGATCACGGACACGGATGACAATCTTGTGTGCATCCGTGATTTTCACGGACCCATTGACTTGAATGGGCCCGTGAACCGTTGGCCGCGAAAAAAATAGGACAGGTTATATTTTTTTCACGGCCTCGAAACACGGGTCACGGGCGCGGTGTAAAAACGGTGCACAAGCCGAGTTTTCTACGGCCCCATTGAAAGTCAATGGAGCAGCAGAAAAAAACGGAAAACGGCACAACGGCCACGGGTGCACACAACGTTCGTGTGCATGAGGCCTTAGTGTCAGTTTAGAATTTTGCACAAATGCACCATCAGCGTACGTGCATGTTGCAACCACTGAGCACCAGCATCAGTAGTGTCCATTACTGATCGCATCTGCTCAGTTTGTTCTGCAAGTTTTTTTTATCCAGAAGACTTTTTTGTGCAGAAAAGCCTTTTTTTCTTGCAGAAAACTTTTTTTTTTTTACAACTTTTCTTCTAAATTTTAGTTCAAATTTATTACAAGTCCCTTCACGTGTAAGAAGCACTACATACACACCCCTCACACTAAATAAAAGTTTACACGTTTCACACATCACACCCCAATAAAAATAAAAATGGCCCGTCCATCCCAATGAGTATACCCAGCTGAAGAGGCATACGCCTATCTTGCCTCCGATACTGAGTCGGCCAGTGAGGGAGAAGAGGATGCCACTTTCCTCTACCCCCTCATCATCATCATCCGCTGATGAGGGACCCTCTAGAAGGCGCCCCAGGGTAGCAGAGAAGGCAGCCCCCCAGAGTAAGCCCACATAGACCCCCCTCCTGACGATTATCAACCCAAAATTCCTGAGTTTGTGGGCAACTCAGGAATTCTGATAGATTGTGCAGACTTCACTGAGCTAGATTTTTTCAAAATCTTCTTCTCTGAAGAATTTGTAAATCTAATGGTGGCTAAAACCAATTTGTACGCCCAACAATTAATTGCTCTGAACCCCAGTTCGCCATACGCTAGACCCCTAGGTTGGACCCCAGTAGATGCAGCAGAGATGAAGAAGTTTCACTTCTCGTGCTGCATATGGGCGTAGTAAAGAAGCCAAACAACGTTAGGCAATATTGAAGTTCTGACATTTTCTACCAGACTCCAATTTACAGTCAGTCCATGACCCGGAAGCGATTTGAATCTATCCGAAAATTCCTACTCTACAATGACAAAACACAGTGCCCACCTCAAAACGACCCAACATTTGACCGACTGTTCAAGGTTAAGCCTGTCATTGACACAAGTTTGCTGAGGTGTACAACCCAAAATGTCAGTGTAGATGAGTCCCTATTATTGTTCAAAGGGAGGATTTGATTCCACCAATACCTGGCTAGAAAACGGGCAAGTTATGGCATAAAAATATACAAACTCTGTCAGAGTAGATCCGGGTACACCCACAAATTCTGCGTTTACGAAGAGAAAGATTCTAGAAAAGAACCCCTAGAATGCCCCCGTCCTCGGAGTTAGTGGGAAGATTGTGTGGGAATTACTGCACCCACTGCTGGATAAGGGTTACCACCTCGATGTGAATAACTACTATACCAGTATCCCCCTATTCAAGTCCCTAGCTGCCAGAGGTACTGTGGCTTGCGGCACAGTACACAAAAATAAAAGAGGCCTCCCTAGATCCCTGGTAGGGCAACCACTGAGAATGGGCAAAAGAGGGGCTCTCCGCAATGAGAATATGCTGGTGGTTAAGGACAAGAGGGACGTCCTTGTACTGACCACCATTCACACTAATGCCAGCTCCCCTGCCACTGTACGAGGCACCACTACCACTGTCCCCAAACCAGACTGCATCCTTGATTACAACAGGCACATGGGAGGGGTGGATCTGGCAGATCAACTTATGAAGCCCTACAGTGCCACAAGGAAAACAAAAGTGTGGTACAAAAAGCTGGCCGTGCACATTGTACAGATGGCAATGTGCAATGTGTACATCTTATTTCAATCTTCAGGCCACAGAGGCACTTTCCTTCAATTCCAAGAGGTGGTAATGAAGGCCCTAATTTTTCAAACCCAGGCCGGAGAGGGTCCTAGTAGTTCAGGAAATCATGGTGCCTGAGTTGTGCCAGGGCAACATTTTCCAGGTCAAGTCCCCCAGATAGCAAGGAAGAGAAGGACCCAAAACAGATGCAGGGTGTGTCACAAAAGAGGGATAAGGAAAGACAACATTTACCAATGCGAAACCTGCCCTGAAAAACCTGCATGCAGGACTGCTGCAGAATCTACCATTCTTCCATGGAATATAAATTTTTATGCTCCCTGAAATATTTCCACTTTATATCTGATTTAGTCCACCTTGCTTGAATATCCACTTTCCAACAACCACTACATATTCTTTTCTGTGAGAAACCCGTTTGGTAAAAAGTACCCTTTCCACCACTTAAAATGTTTGTACAGGGGTGCTGTTTCTGAAATGGGGTCACTTCTTGGGGTTTTTCCATTTCTGGGGACCTCAGGAATTTTTTTTTAAATGCGACATGGCAGCTAAAATCCATGTCTGCCAATTCAGGCCTGCAAAAACCTTATTTTGCACTTTGCCTGTAGAGGCCTGCTGTGCACCAATATAGCAGGCTACGAGCACATATGGGGTGTTCGCAAAATGGGGAAAAAAATGGGGAACATATAGTGGGGTGCATTTTCTCCTTTAACCCCTTGTGAAAGTGAAAAATTGGGGTCTGCTAGTAATTTTTTATTTTTACAAATGTGTGCTTTGAAATCCTCTGTCTAGTATTTCTGCCTTTTGTAAAAAGTACCCTTTCCACCACTTAAAATGTTCATACGGGCGTGTAGTTTCTGGAATGGGGTCACTTTTGGGAGTTTCCACTATAGGGCCACCTCAGGGTGTCTTCATATGCGGCATAGTTCCCAATTACCATTCCAGCTAAATCCTCTCTCCTAACCGCAATATGGTGCTCCTTCCACTCTGAAGCCTGCCGTGCAGCCATACATTATTTTTTTAGCACATATGGGTTGTTGGCGTATTCAGGGGGAAATGGGTAACAAAATGTGGGGTGCATTTTGTCTTGTTGCCTCTTGTGAAAGTAAAAAATTGGGGTGTAAAGCAACTTTTTCTGGAAAAAAAATTTCATTTTTTTTTTTTTCACAGCCAAGTGTTTCCTAATTCTCTGAAACGCCTGATGGGTCAAAATGCTCACTACACATTTTGAAATATTCCTTGAGGGGTGTAATTTCCAGAATGGGGTCACTTTTTGGTGGTTTCCATTGTAGGGCCACCTCAGGGTGTCTTCGTATGCAACATAGCTCCCAATTATCATTCCATATAAATCCACTCTCCAAAAGCCATATGGTGATATGTAATCCTGTAGTTCACAGGAAGTCCTGCACACAGGAGAGACTGACACCCTGTCTACATAGAACATGTTCTGGACTGTTGGTCAGACTGGTGATCACATGACCACGTGTCAATAATGAAATGTATTGATGCAACTGTCACGTGGGGAGTAGGGGAAACCCCCCCACCGTGCGGTGTCAAAGGATAAAAGGGAATCAGCCTGGCCAAAAAGGAGTAATAAGGAAGCAGGTCACCTCCTACAACGTCCCTAATCCTCTCCCTGACTCCTCACTGTATGAGCGGACCCCGATGGTGGGGCGGCTCATACCCTGGATACCTAATATCCTGAGTCGCCCTGGAAATCCCTCACTTAGGAGCAGTGGAGATACGACCTGTTCATCCCAGTCATAGAGGAACAGGAGTCTCTATCTGAGGCCAGGCTGCAAGGAGAGGGGAACACATACAGCTATTGAGATGGCAGGTAAGCGAAACCCATAACACACTTACCTGCCACAGAAACTGACTGGAACCCGTGCACAAGTGCTGGTGTCCACACCAACATTAGCGGACACAGCACACACCACAAACCACACAGGAACCCAGGACACCCATAGCTCAAATAAACGTGAGACACCATAAGAACATCTATGACCACAAGGGTGGCCCTCACTGGACAGATGGAACAACCAGACAGAGCATAACTTCAGCACACACCAAGGCTGGAGTACCACAGACTCCTGACCTAAAGCCACAGGTATAAGAAGCACAAGTGACCACACCCAGTCAGGGAGTTAACCCTTACAGCACCAGACAGAGGGAGGCTACAACTTAAAGGGGAACTGCACGGACAAGCATACCAAACACATAACAACAGCAACAGCATGCGTGGCAACCATGTCACGGCAATCACCCAGAAGGCAGAGACACTGCCACCACATGCTCTCATAGCAACACGTTGCCACGGGCAACCGCAAGTGTGGCAACAGTGTCACAGTGTAAACCAAAGGCCGTGACAGCAACAGAGCTGAGATAAAAAATTGCAAGGCTAGAAAATTTCAGGCACGTTAGCATGTCATGTAAAAAAAATAAAAATCGCAGGAGTGCCTCTTATGTTGAATGCCATCCAGACCACAGTCAAGTTACAACGAGCACTCATGCCACACACACACAAGTTACACTGCGCCGCCACTTCATATTCCTTAGGCCAAGTTCACACTTCAGTTATTTGGTCAGTTATTTGAATTTCCATCAGTTATTGTGGCCCACAACCAGTAGTGAAGCCTGCGCAGAGATAAGTTATAATTAGACATAAGCGAATTTCTCAAAGATTTGATTCGGTCAGTTTGCTGAGTTCCCCCAAAATATTCAAACCAAATTTATTTGCGATGAGAGCCTGTATAGTGGTTTAGAACACTGTACCTTGCAGTAACACGCATAGGGAGTCTGCTGTGATAGTAAAACCATACTGTGAGTCAGTATGACATGCAGATGGCAGGCGTCGCTCTTAGAATCACTGCACACTTCACTTATTTGGGCAGTTACGAGCTAAAACTGACCAAATAACTCAAGTGTGAACTCAGCCTTACAGCTCAATGTTCGTGTCAAGAAGAAACGCAATACTTTTACACCGTCATCAGCTGATTCCATGCAGATTTCTACAGAACCTGTTCTGTTACATGCTGAAACACGTAGTGCCCCCATGACCGAGTGGTGAGGTGGCAACAGCATGAGGAGTCAACACAGTGGCACAGTCACAGAGAGGTGAGGATGGGAATCACACGAGTCGTCAACACAGTGGCCCAGTCAGAGTGGGCCATGCTGAAGTGCTCCGGCGGCTTGATAAAACATTCCCACACCACCGAGTATGGCATTTTCCCCACACCACTCTGTGCTGACTGCCTGCTACCGTTGCAAACCGCTACTTCTTTCCGGACAAGTAGGCTCCTGTGTAGCAGGCGGTCTACCCCGGGCACATTTGGCTACAGATTTCACACTGCTGCCACCCTGCTGACTCACGGCCACACTGCTGACTCAGCCACTGCCTCACCCGCAAGCTGTGTAATAGAATAGCTCCTATTAGCCAGGCTTTACACTCTTCTATTGGTCCCTGATCATTCCCTACACTATGAATAATCTTTCCTTTAACAGCTCAATCGTTTTTTTGGGGGGGGGAATACAGTCTTTCCAAAACACTGTCCCTAGTGCCTGTAACGTCTCTCCCTGCACTAAGTTTACTGTAAAATGGCGGAGACCGGGCATGAGGAGGCTTTTTATAGGGCTGTGACATTACAGGGGCTGGCTATCTGCTGACTGGCTATCTGCATAGCATTTTGGGTGCTCCCTCGTTCCCGGGCTTCTTACTTTCACTTTGCAATATGTGCAGCAGTCATTTTAGAAAAAGTATGATTCGGATCGAATTCCACGTAGTCAACTTCGATTCACTCCTCTCTAGTTATAATGTGAAAATTTCTTCCTGTTCTGTGTTTTTGGCCCGCACTTGGTTTTGATGCACAATAAGTGATGGAAATAACTGACGAAATTGAAGTGTAAACTATGTTAACACTGGGGCCTGACAGATCCATTTGCCTTAGGCCTCCTGCACACGACCGTTGTGTGCACCCGTGGCCGTTGTCCCGTTTAACGTGTTTTTCTGCGGTCCCATTGACTTTCAATGGGTCCGTGGAAAAATCGGAAACTGCACCGTTTGGCAGCCGCGTCCGTGATCCGTGTTTCCTGGCCGTGAAAAAAATATGACCTGTCCTATTTTTTTCATGGCCAACGGTTCACGGACCCATTCAAGTCAATGGGTCCGTGAAAATCACGGATGCACACAAGATTGGCATCCGTGTCCGTGATCCGTGTCCGTTTTTTCCTATCATTTCAATGGCAAACTTGACTTAGATTTTTTTTTAATTTTTCATGTCCGTGGATCCTCCAAAAATCACGGCAGACCCACAGAAGAAAAAACGGGCACGGATCATGGAACCATGTTTTGCGGGACGTTAAAAAATACTGTCGTGTGCAGGAGGCCTTAGGCTACATGCACACGACCGTATGTGTTTTGCGGTCCGCAAATTGCGGATTCGCAAAAAAAACTGATGTTACGTATGGCATCCGTTTTTTTTGCGGATCCGTTTTTTTTGCGGATCCATTGTAATAATGCCTATCCTTGTCCGCAAACTCGAAAAAAATAGGAAATGCACTATTTTTTTTGCGGAGCAACGGAACGGACATACTGATGCGGACAGCACACGGTGTGCTGTCCGTGTTTTTTGCGGACCCATTGAAATGAATGGGTCCGCATCCTATCCGCAAAAAAAACGGATCGGACACTGAAACAAAATACGGTCGTGTGCATGTAGCCTTAGGCCTCTTGCACACGGCCGTTGCCCCACCGTGGCTGTATTGCGGCCCGCATATGGCGGGTCCGCAATAGACGGGGCACCGGCCGTGTGCATTCCACATCACGGATGCGGACCTATTCACTTGAATGGGTCCGCAAATCCGGAGATGCGATGCTGAACGGAAGCATGGAACGGAACCCCACGGAAGCACTACGTAGTGCTTCCATGGGGTTCTGTAAAAACTAGAACTTGTTCTATCTTTTTGCGGAACGAACGGATGAATGTGAATAGGTCCGCGATCCGCATGCAGCTGCCCCACAGTCAGTGCCCGTTCATTGTAGACTGCAATTTGCGGTCTGCAGCACGGGCCCGGCCAGCGCATGGTCGTGTGCAAGAGGCCTTATAAGGGGATTAGTATGTGTTGCTTTTATAAATTCTTAAAAAATAAAAATAAATTACTAGAAAAGCTTTTTTAACTAAGCTTTAACCATTTTCATAAGTCCCACCAGGTATTGATCGCAATAATAATAATACATTGGAATGTGATTTAAGGAAACTGCTAATTATTTCTGTTTAAAATAAACCCTGTTGTGTGCCCTTTAGTACTAGCTTTGCTTCAAATACAGGTGAAACTCGAAAAATGTGAATATTGTGCAAAGTTCATTTATTTCAGTAATGCAACTTAAAAGGTGACACTAACACATGAGATAGACTCATTACATGTAAAGCGAGATATTTCAAGCCTTTATTTGTTATAATTTGGATGATTATGGCTTACAGTTTATGAAACCCCAAAGTCACAATCACAGGTCCCCTTTGCTCAGGGGGTATGGATTCATTAGCCGACTAGAGTGTGACACTTTGAGCCTAGAATATTGAACCTTTTCAAAATATTCAAATTTTAAGCTGCATTAATGCAATTCCTTTTAATTTGCATTACTGAAATAAATGGACTTTTTCACGATATTCAAATTTTTCGAGTTTCACCTGTACAGGTATTCACAGTTCAAAGTTCACTTTAATATTTTCCAAAAGCAGTTATACCGCATTCCATTACAAAAGGTTTTTGGTAGGCAGAATACTGTAGCTGCCTACGTAATTCTATACCCCCCCCCCAAAGAAAAAAATTAAATGAAAAAACACCAGGAATCTAATGATAGTTTCCATGTTTTTTCTACGCTTATACGTTTTGTGTCAGACATTATTGTGATCAGTGCGTACATTTATGCGAATTAAATTGACAAGCAACTTTCTTCTGTTCAAACACTACAAAATAAGTCACTGTGTAATCTATTCCATCTAGATTGTAGCATGATTTTTGCTAGATTACTAGGAGATTATTTCACTCACCGACACCAGGGGCATGGTCTTCGTGACTCTGATCTTTTAATAAGACGTCTGCTCCTGATCTTTTAATTTTCCGTCATATGGTCAGCAGGCCGCAGGAACAATGACTGTTCTTTTAAAGAAATGTGAGGTTACAAGATCGTCTCAGGCCACACCTAGCCATATTTATAGAAGGTCACATACAGTAAACTGAAAGTGCTGTGCTGAAGAATGGAGACTGGCGGTCCGATTAGGAGGGGTGAGGGCTGGCTGAGATCACAGTCCATTGCAGCGTTCACATTTCTAACACTCCAGCAGATAAGGCATTCTGTATGCAGCTATACGTCTATGCATTACACAGGCTATAATATGGAAAGGGCATGTAAACAGAAACAGAAATACCTTCCAGGGAGAGGCCCGAGCACAGTGATGTCATTTCTGCTGGGAATCAGAGAACTGGATAAACAGAGCCTGGCACCAAGCACGTGACTCCGCTCTGTGCACCCACAACACAATGCCAATACAGCCTCTGCTTATTTGGCTTCACAAGTATGAGTAGAAGCAAAATGCACACAGAACAGGCAAAAAAAAGCTAAACAAGAACAATTAAAGGATTAAGCAAATTACATAAGCTATGGCTTTACCATGGCAGCAGCTGGAATAAGAAATGAGTAACGAGATTTATAGCTGGGATGAGGTTAGAAAGTTAAAATGTTAACTCCAAACAAAAAGGCTGCTGCCAGCGAAGGTGTGCACCGCACGGCCTCAAATTTACAAACTCCTATAAATGCACAACACGCCAGCGCTGATGTTTATACAAATTTTTTTATTAAACATATATGCAAAAAGTACAGTACATAATAAAACTCAGAAGGGAATGCAGACAAGTGTGGATGAACAGTACCCCCTATGACCAGTGTGTATATCCATACAAATTGCCGCTGTCAATGTGATACAACAGGGACCCCCGCAAAACTGCTGCAGAGAATGATGATAAATCACATAAGAAAATCATGCTGGATGTATCAAAAATTCTAGCAGTCAGCATAGAAAATTATGTAAACCTACTCCAAATGGGAGTCACCACAGTGACAATATAGTCACATCCCAGATGGAATACCGCACTGGGAGGCTGAGGAGACACTGGAGCATAGAGGATATGCAGCACAGCAGGGGCACCGGTGATCACATAAACAGCTAAGGTATAAAAAAGTACATGGCAATGAAATGACCAACCTGGATAGGGGGAAAGACCCGACGACCGTTTCGCTCTCTGGCTTTTTCACAGGGCACACAGTGTGCATTCCCTTCTGAGTTTTATTATGTACTGTACTTTTTGCATATATGTTTAATAAAATATTTTGTATAAACATCACCGCTGGCGTGTTGTGCATTTATAGGAGTTTGTAAAGTTAAAATGTTACTGTGCTTTTGGGGTTTTGTGTTACTGTATTTATTACATATGGTAATAATATAGAGTTGAGCGGACACCTGGATGTTCGGGTTCGAGAAGTTCGGCCGAACTTCCCGAAAATGTTCGAGTTCGGGATCCGAACCCGATCCGAACTTCGTCCCGAACCCCATTGAAGTCAATGGGGACCCGAACTTTTCGGCACTAAAAAGGCTGTAAAACAGCCCAGGAAAGGGCTGGAGGGCTGCAAAAGGCAGCAACATGTAGGTAAATCCCCTGCAAACAAATTTGGATAGGGAAATGAATAAAAATAAAAATTAAATAAATAAAAATTAACCAAAATCAATTGGACAGAGGTCCCATAGCAGAGAATCTGGCTTCACGTCACCCACCACTGGAACAGTCCATTCTCAGATATTTAGGCCCCGGCACCCAGGCAGAGGAGAGAGGTCCCGTAACAGAGAATCTGGCTTCATGTCAGCAGAGAATCAGTCTGCATGTCATAGCAGAAAATCAGGCTTCACGTCAGCCACCACTGCAACAGTCCATTGTCATAAATTTAGGCCCAGCACCCAGGCAGAGGAGAGAGGTCCCGTAACAGACAATCTGGCTTCATGTCAGCAGAGAATCAGTCTTCATGTCATAGCAGAGAATCAGTCTTCATGTCACAGCAGAGAATCAGTCTTCATGTCACAGCAGAGAATCAGTCTTCATGTCATAGCAGAGAATCAGGCTTCACGTCACCCACCACTGTAAGAGTCCATTTTCATAAATTTAGGCCCAGCACCCAGGCAGAGGAGAGAGGTCCCGTAACAGACAATCTGGCTTCATGTCAGCAGACAATCAGTCTTCATATCATAGCAGAGAATCAGGCTTCACGTCACCCACCACTGTAAGAGTCCATTTTCATAAATTTAGGCCCAGCACCCAGGCAGAGGAGAGAGGTCCCGTAACAGACAATCTGGCTTCATGTCAGCAGAGAATTAGTCTGCAGGTCATAGCAGAGAATGAGGCTTCACGTCAGCCACCACTGCAACAGTCCATTGGCATATATTTAGGCCCAGCACCCAGGCAGAGGAGAGAGGTCCCGTAACAGAGGATCTGGCTTCATGTCAGCAGAGAATCAGTCTGCATGTCATAGCAGAAAATCAGGCTTCACGTCAGCCACCACTGCAACAGTCCATTGTCAGATATTTAGGCCCAGCACCCAGGCAGAGGAGAGAGGTCCCGTAACAGAGGATCTGGCTTCATGTCAGCAGAGAATCAGTCTGCATGTCATAGCAGAAAATCAGGCTTCACGTCACCCACCACTGGAACAGTCCATTTTCATAAATTTAGGCCCAGCACCCAGGCAGAGGAGAGAGGTCCCGTAACAGACAATCTGGCTTCATGTCAGCAGAGAATCAGTCTGCATGTCATAGCAGAAAATCAGGCTTCACGTCAGCCACCACTGCAACAGTCCATTGTCAGATATTTAGGCCCAGCACCCAGGCAGAGGAGAGAGGTCCCGTAACAGAGGATCTGGCTTCATGTCAGCAGAGAATCAGTCTGCATGTCATAGCAGAAAATCAGGCTTCACGTCACCCAGCACTGTAAGAGTCCATTTTCATAAATTTAGGCCCAGCACCCAGGCAGAGGAGAGAGGTCCCGTAACAGAGGATCTGGCTTCATGTCAGCAGAGAATTAGTCTGCATGTCATAGCAGAGAATGAGGCTTCACGTCAGCCACCACTGCAACAGTCCATTGGCATATATTTAGGCCCAGCACACAGGCAGAGGAGAGAGGTCCCGTAACAGAGGATCTGGCTTCATGTCAGCAGAGAATCAGTCTGCATGTCATAGCAGAAAATCAGGCTTCACGTCACCCAGCACTGTAAGAGTCCATTTTCATAAATTTAGGCCCAGCACCCAGGCAGAGGAGAGAGGTCCCATAACAGACAATCTGTCTTCATGTCAGCAGAGAATCAGTCTGCATGTCATAGCAGAAAATCAGGCTTCACGTCAGCCACCACTGCAACAGTCCATTGTCAGATATTTAGGCCCAGCACCCAGGCAGAGGAGAGAGGTCCCGTAACAGAGGATCTGGCTTCATGTCAGCAGAGAATCAGTCTGCATGTCATAGCAGAAAATTCCATGATTTTCCTATTTTATGACGTAAAGTCATGATTTTATTAAAGACACGGAGGCGAGTATTGCTATAACTTCCTTTACTGGTTACCATAGCAGCAAAGAATATGTCAATCAAAAAACAAAACCATAGTAACGGACTCCTCCCCACCATCCCAGCATATAATGACACCGCACTCTGGGATCATCCTCTTTCTTTGAACAGCCACTCCAACTGCAGAACTCTTTGGAAACTGGACAGCTCGAACCGCCGCCGACACAACTGAATAGCCGAACCAAACTCCTCAACAGAAGGAAAAACGGACTTTGACGGAGTAACGAAACCAACACCGCATTCCGAACCGGAACTGTAGAGAAGAAGAACTCTCAACCTGTAGGGTGAAACAAAACTGAGATAGAATCACAAGGTACTGGAATGACGCAACCAGCACAAAATGTCAAAACAGAAAAAACAGCACAGTAATCAAAGGCATAAACATAGCAATGGGCAAAAAATCCACATTAAAACAAACCCAACCAGGGTGGGAAGGGTGGGCAATACTCGCCTCCGTGTCTTTAATAAAATCATGACTTTACGTCATAAAATAGGAAAATCATGGAATTTTATCACAAGACACGGAGGCTCCTATTGCTAGTTTAAAGCTGAGACATGACCAAATCAAAAGCATGCGTCGCGGGACGAAAATAAAACTCACGAAAGGTGGAGACCCTGGACCAATCCGCTAAACGCATAACGTCCTCCAGACGGGCCCCCGAGACCGACATAGAGGTAGCGGAAGCACTACGGACAGAATGAGCCGTAAAGATATTGGTGTCAATACCCGCCAGGCCCAAAATCTCCTTAACCCAGCGCGACAGGGTCACACTGGAAACAGGAGCATAGGGCCTCCGAAAAGAGATAAATAGATTAGGGAAAGCAGAGTCACGAAGAGAAGCAGTACGAAATTCATACTCCTGCAAACATGCAACCGGACAAAGCTGCGGGGACTGCCTAAAGGCAGGATAAGAGACTGAACGGATGTTCGTCTTAGTACGCCTGGAAATGTTAAACAGAATGCCCTCTGGAGTAAATGACCGAGCATCGTAATCCAGCGCCCGGACATCAGAAACTCTCTTACAGGAGATAAGGCAGAACAGCGTAACTAACTTCGCCGATAACTGGCGAAGGGACAACTGGTCGTTAGACGACCAGGAGGACAAAAAATTCAAAACCAACCCCACATCCCAAGTCGCCGAGAAACGAGGTCTGGGAGGTCGAGACAGACGCGAGCCTTTTAACAAGCGACAAATGAGCGGATGCTGGCCCGCAGGACAACCCTCAAAACCCTCGTGCCTAGATGAAATCGCCGACCTGTACAGATTAATAGTATGATAGGCCTTACCGGAATCATACAAGGAGGACAGAAATGACAAAACCGAAACTACAGGAGCTCGAACGGGATCCAAACCGCGCTCTCCGCACCAACGAGCCCAAGCGTCCCAGGCGGCTCCATAAGCCCGTCTGGTTCCGGGAGCCCATGCGTTTTCCAGTAGGAAAACAGCTGTTTCCGAAACTCCAGACAGCGAGCCGGAACTCCTGAAATCCGGCAAGCGAGAAGGCGAAGTAAACCTGCTCGCACAAGGGGATGGGACTCCCCCATCGGGTCCCACAGCAGAAAGGGAAGATCCGGAAGGAGAAACGGGGGTGCTATCAACAGGTCCAAAACTAGGGGGAACCAAGGCTGAGATCGCCAGAGAGGTAGGACCAAGACCAACTCCGCCGCTTGGCGCTGGACCTGAAGGAGAACCCAAGGGATCAAAGCAAACGGAGGGAAAGCGTACATCAACGCTCCCCCCCCCCCCCACTGTTGCAGGAAAGCGTCCACCGCCTCCGCCAGAGGATCCGGTCGCCAACTGAAGAATCTGGGTATCTGTGCGTTCAGACGAGTCGCGAATAAATCTACCAAAGGAGGACCCCATCGAGATGACAAGGCTTGGAATACCTCCTCGGCTAACTTCCAATCGCTGGAATCCGTAAAGTAACGTGAATTCCAGTCCGCCAACACATTGCGGAGACCGGGGAGATGCTCCGCTATCACTACGATACCCCTGGTGAGACAGAACTCCCAAAAGTCCTGCGCCAGGTAGGTCAGAACCGAAGAACGTGTTCCGCCCATCCCGTTGACGTATCGGACCGCGGAAACATTGTCCATCCGGAGTCTGATACAGGTCGTGACCGTGCCATTGGCGAAACTGCGAATCGCCAAAGACCCTGCCAGCAACTCCAGACCGTTGATATGGAGGCGAGACTCCTCGGCAGACCAGGGGCCTCCGGTGGACACCCCATTGCAATGCGCTCCCCATCCGCACAAGCTGGCGTCCGATTCTATGATTAAGTCTGGCAGCGGACCGAACAGGGCTTTGCCATTCCAGACCGACAGGTTCTGGATCCACCACCGCAGTTCGTCCCTCGTCTCGGGGTCCAGCTTGACCATATCCGAGTATGTGGCCCCTGTCCGGAGATGGGCAATCTTGAGCCTCTGGAGAGCCCGGTAGTGCAAGGGGGCCGGGAATATGGCCTGGATGGAAGAGGCCAGGAGACCTATCAGGCGCGCCAAGTGTCGAAGCGACAACTGTGGCAGAAGGAGCGCATGTCGCAATTCCTTGCGAATTGATCGGACCTTGGACAGAGGGAGATGAAGCGTCAGGGAAGACGAGTCTATTCTGAAACCCAGGAACTCCATCGACATTGATGGTGTGAGGCAAGACTTCTCCTGGTTTACGATAAAACCTAACCCTGAAAGGAGACTGGTGGTCATAGACAGGTGCTTGTGGAGAAGGGACGGTGTCCGTGCCATGATAAGAATATCGTCGAGATAAATTGTCATGCGCACCCCTCTGCTGCGGAGCCAAGATACCACAGGCTTCATCACCTTGGTGAAACACCAAGGGGCGGACGAGAGGCCGAACGGTAGACAAGTGAAACGCCACAGTTGGTCCCCCCAGCGAAAACAAAGCAGGTCTCTGGATGCGGGAGCCACCGGGACCGTGAGATATGCATCCTTGAGGTCGAGTTTGACCATCCAATCGCCCGGAAGGAGCATATCCCTCAAAAGATGGATGCCCTCCATCTTGAAATGGCGATACTGTACCAGAGAGTTGAGGGATTTCAAATTGATAACAGGGCGCATTTGACCGCCTTTTTTCTGCACTAGGAACATGTTGCTGATCACCCCGGTGGTGTGAGGGGTGGTGCGTTCTATAGCTTGCTTGTGGACTAGCTCCCACAGTTCCTTGTGCAAGTGCTGCCGCAGCAGATCGTTCAATGGAAAGGGGTGGGGGGCGGGTAGAAGACCCGGGGGGCTACCAAGTCTATTGTGAAGCCTCTTATGGTGTCCAGCACCCACCGGTCCGAGGTGATCTCGGACCAGGCATTGAAAAAGAAACGGAGTCTGCCCCCGACACAATCTGTTGAAGAACACAGCGGTAGAACGTGGTGAGTACTTACCAACTGGTCGTCGATAGGAGGGAGCTCCACGGAAATTCCTGGATCGTCCCGAAGCGCCCCGGGAGGGGAAGAAGGAAGGCTGGTGCCTGGGGTCCTGGAGCGAGGATCTATAGTTGAAGGAGCCTCTTCCCGTGCCTCGGGAATCGAAATCGGACCGGCCGGACAGACGGCCCCTAGAGCTGCCGGCCCTACTGGAGAAACGGTTGTTAAACACTCTCCTCATGGATGTCTGGGCTTTGTCTAGAGCCGTGAAAGCCCCGACATAACGGCCCAATTCCTTTATAAAGGAGTCTCCAAACAGAAGACCTTGGGCATCCTTGCCCGCTTCAGATAACGCAAGGTTGGAGAGTTTCGGCTCCACCTTCATCAAGATGGCCTTCCGCCTTTCTATGGCCAATGAGGTATTCACATTGCCCGTAATGCAGATGGCCCGCTGGACCCAACCTCCTAACTCAATGGGGTCAACAGAAGTGCCCTCAGCCTTGGCGGACTCCGCCATGTCAAAGATCCTGGCCAGAGGACCTGTGATATCCAGGAGTTTATCCTGAACGGCCCGCAGGGCCGAATCTAGCACCTTTTTAGGATTAAACCTAGTCTTGGTCAGGAACTGGACCATCTTAGGATCTACGGTCGGTGTGTCGCACACCTTATTGGGGATAAGGGGGCGAGGGCATTCCGCACACAATTTGTTGCGGGACTCTTTACTTAAAGGAGCGCGGATCTTCGCCTCCAAATAATGTGCCACATGAGTGGCAGGCAGCCATTCTGCGGAGCGAGGATGATGGAGCTCCTCAGGATTAAAAAGAGGGGTACCTAGGGAATCCACCAGGGGGGCGCCAGGGGTAGACTGCCCCTCTTGGCCAGCAATCGCGGGTGCGTGCTGTACGGGACCAGGTAATAAATCTAGAGGGTCTACCTCTACGCCCTCAAGCTCTTCCATAGAGTCATAGTGAGACTCATATCGTGCCTCCTCAATCGATTCCTTATCTGAATCAGACATTGGCTCAGGTAATGTCCTGGCCGATTTCCAAGCGCGAGAGTGTTCTGCCTGTCGCGTGCAGGCTCTTTTTCGCGGGACAACCGCGTGGTCATGTGATGGTACACCATCGTTCACAGAGGTTCTGGAGGCAGATGGCTTGTTAGGGTCCGTCGCTGGGTCCTTAGTGGACGAAGCGGGCTAAGCGCATAGGGCCTGGGAGATCGACTGCGAAAGGGCTGAGGACATAAAGCCCATAGCAGCCATGATCGCGTTTGAAATGGACTGCTGTAGTGCAGCGTTCTGCACCTCCTGTGAGGGATCATCCATGCGGTTAGGCACCGTGGAGGCAGTAGGAGGGGTAGTGGGGACACCCTGCCTAGGGGTAGAAGAGGTGCTACGGCGAGACATGGTAGTGATGGCAGGAGTAATTCACCCCAGACCACCAAGGAAAACTGACCTAGAGAAAGAAAGAAAGGAGACAGTATAAGGGCCTGAAGGAATAAAGTAAGCGACGGGGGTCGCAGGTATAATACTCACTGAAATAGCCGTGCAGGAACACTCAGAGGGAAGCGTGGGGACTGGCGCGAAGCTCCGCTGCAAGACGCCGCTTCCTGCTGCAGACAAAACCTCGCAGAGAGCGGCCGAAATCTCGCGCGATCGCACGGGCGAAAAACCGGGATGCGCAAGGTGGCGGCTGAAATCTCGCGCGATCGCACGGGCGAAAAACCGGGATGCGCAATATGGCGGCCGAAGTCTCGTAGATCGCGAGACCTCGGCCGGAGCGAGATACATGGAGGCCTAAGATGGCGGCCGAAATCTCGTGAATCGCGAGACTTCAGCCGGACAGGCAGGGGCAAGCCCGGGAACCCGAATAGCCGCACGGTAAGCCCAGAGAGGGAACCGAACTACAGAAATGACGTATAAGGGGATCGATAGAAGGAAAAAGGGGGAAAATGGAAAGCAACAGTTCAGACAAGGAAAATATCTAAATAAAGACGACCGCAACAATAAAGTCAGGGGGAACAGAACCAGGAGACAACCTGGCTAAAATAAAGCGCAATCAACGCCCATAAGACATAAAATAGCATACATTAGAAGACATCATATAGAATACTTATCTGCCATGGCAAGCAGCAAAGAAAGAGGATGATCCCAGAGTGCGGTGTCATTATATGCTGGGATGGTGGGGAGGAGTCCGTTACTATGGTTTTGTTTTTTGATTGACATATTCTTTGCTGCTATGGTAACCAGTAAAGGAAGTTATAGCAATAGGAGCCTCCGTGTCTTGTGATAAAATCAGGCTTCACGTCACCCAACACTGTAAGAGTCCATTTTCATAAATTTAGGCCCAGCACCCAGGCAGAGGAGAGAGGTCCCGTAACAGAGGATCTGGCTTCATGTCAGCAGAGAATTAGTCTGCATGTCATAGCAGAGAATGAGGCTTCACGTCACCCACCACTGTAAGAGTCCATTGGCATATATTTAGGCCCAGCACACAGGCAGAGGAGAGAGGTCCCGTAACAGAGGATCTGGCTTCATGTCAGCAGAGAATCAGTCTGCATGTCATAGCAGAAAATCAGGCTTCACGTCACCCAGCACTGTAAGAGTCCATTTTCATAAATTTAGGCCCAGCACCCAGGCAGAGGAGAGAGGTCCCGTAACAGACAATCTGGCTTCATGTCAGCAGAGAATCAGTCTGCATGTCATAGCAGAAAATCAGGCTTCACGTCACCCAGCACTGTAAGAGTCCATTTTCATAAATTTAGGCCCAGCACCCAGGCAGAGGAGAGAGGTCCCGTAACAGACAATCTGGCTTCATGTCAGCAGAGAATCAGTCTGCATGTCATAGCAGAAAATCAGGCTTCACGTCAGCCACCACTGCAACAGTCCATTGTCAGATATTTAGGCCTAGCACCCAGGCAGAGGAGAGAGGTCCCGTAACAGAGGATCTGGCTTCATGTCAGCAGAGAATCAGTCTGCATGTCATAGCAGAAAATCAGGCTTCACGTCACCCAGCACTGTAAGAGTCCATTTTCATAAATTTAGGCCCAGCACCCAGGCAGAGGAGAGAGGTCCCGTAACAGAGGATCTGGCTTCATGTCAGCAGAGAATCAGTCTGCATGTCATAGCAGAAAATCTGGCTTCACGTCAGCCACCACTGCAACAGTCCATTGTCAGATATTTAGGCCCAGCACCCAGGCAGTGGAGAGAGGTCCCGTAACAGAGGATCTGGCTTCATGTCAGCAGAGAATTAGTCTGCATGTCATAGCAGAGAATCAGGCTTCACGTCACCCAACATTGGAACAGTCCATTGGCATATATTTAGGCCCCGGCACCCAGACAGAGGAGAGGTTCATTCAACTTTGGGTAGCCTCGCAATATAATGTTAAAATGAAAATAAAAATAGGATTGAATGAGGAAGTGCCCTGGAGTCCAATAATATATGGTTAAGGGGAGGTAGTTAATGTCTAATCTGGACAAGGGACGGACAGGTCCTGTGGGATCCATGCCTGGTTCATTTTTATGAACGTCAGCTTGTCCACATTGGCTGTAGACAGGCGGCTGCGTTTGTCTGTAATGACGCCCCCTGCCGTGCTGAATACACGTTCAGACAAAACGCTGGCCGCCGGACAGGCCAGCACCTCCAAGGCATAAAAGGCTAGCTCTGGCCACGTGGACAATTTAGAGACCCAGAAGTTGAATGGGACCGAACCATCAGTCAGTACGTGGAGGGGTGTGCACACGTACTGTTCCACCATGTTAGTGAAATGTTGCCTCCTGCTAACACGTTGCGTATCAGGTGGTGGTGCAGTTAGCTGTGGCGTGTTGACAAAAGTTTTCCACATCTCTGCCATGCTAACCCTGCCCTCAAAGGAGCTGGCCGTGACACAGCTGCCTTGGCGACCTCTTGCTCCTCCTCTGCCTTGGCCTTGGGCTTCCACTTGTTCCCCTGTGACATTTGGGAATGCTCTCAGTAGCGCGTCTACCAACGTGCGCTTGTACTCGCGCATCTTCCTATCACGCTCCAGTGCAGGAAGTAAGGTGGGCACATTGTCTTTGTAGCGTGGATCCAGCAGGGTGGCAACCCAGTAGTCCGCACAGGTTAAAATGTGGGCAACTCTGCTGTCGTTGCGCAGGCACTGCAGCATGTAGTCGCTCATTTGTGCCAGGCTGCCCAGGGGTAAGGACAAGCTGTCCTCTGTGGGAGGCGTATCGTCATCGTCCTGCCTTTCCCCCCAGCCACGCACCAGTGATGGACCCAAGCTGCGTTGGGTGCCACCCCGCTGTGACCATGCTTCATCCTCATCCTCCTCCACCTCCTCCTCATCCTCGTCCTCCTCGTCCTCCAGTAGTGGGCCCTGGCTGGCCACATTTGTACCTGGCCTCTGCTGTTGCCAAAAACCTCCCTCTGAGTCACTTCGAAGAGACTGGCCTGAAAGTGTTAAAAATGACCCCTCTTCCTCCTCCTCCTCCTCCTCCTCCTCCTGGGCCACCTCCTCTTCCATCATCGCCCTAAGTGTTTTCTCAAGGAGACATAGAAGTGGTATTGTAACGCTGATAACGGCGTCATCGCCACTGGCCATGTTGGTGGAGTACTTCGAAACAGCGCAACAGGGCACACAGGTCTCGCATGGAGGCCCAGTCATTGGTGGTGAAGTGGTGCTGTTCTGTAGTGCGACTGACCCGTGCGTGCTGCAGCTGAAACTCCACTATGGCCTGCTGCTGCTCGCACAGTCTGTCCAGCATGTGCAAGGTGGAGTTCCACCTGGTGGGCACGTCGCATATGAGGCGGTGAGCGGGAAGGCTGAAGTTACGCTGTAGCGCAGACAGGCGAGCAGCAGCAGGATGTGAACGCCGGAAGCGCGAACAGACGGCCCGCACTTTATGCAGCAGCTCTGACATGTCGGGGTAGTTGTGAATGAACTTCTGCACCACCAAATTCAGCACATGCGCCAAGCAAGGGATGTGAGTCAAATTGGCTAGTCCCAGAGCTGCAACGAGATTTCGCCCATTATCACACACCACCAGGCCGGGCTTGAGGCTCACCGGCAGCAACCACTCGTCGGTCTGTTGTTCTATACCCCACCACAACTCCTGTGCGGTGTGGGGCCTGTCCCCCAAACATATGAGTTTCAGAATGGCCTGCTGACGTTTACCCCGGGCTGTGCTGAAGTTGGTGGTGAAGGTGTGTGGCTGACTGGATGAGCACGTGGAAGAAGAGTAGGAGGAAGCCGAGAAGGAGGAGGTGGCAACAGGAGGCAAAGAATGTTGCCCTGCGATCCTTGGCGGCGGAAGGACGTGCGCTAAACAGCTCTCCGCCTGGGGCCCAGCTGCCACTACATTTGTAGTGTACGGGAGAGTAATACCCCGTCACTACAGAAGGGTCACTTGGGTATTGTCGTTCCCCCTGTATTTATGGGGAGGTTGGTATAAAATATCTTGTTAATGTCATGCTATGTACTTCCTGTTACTGTGAAATGTGCATGTGCAGGCCGGCTAGGGTGTCATTCCAGCTCTGAGTCACTAGAGGGAGCTAGGGAACCCTAGTTTATATAAGGCCCAGTCAGGAAGTAGTAGCAAGTCAGACAGTGGGAAGAGGAGTCTGTGCGCTTTCTGCAGAAGACTGGGTGGGAGATAATGTGAACGTGCTGGATCCACTGTCGGCCACCCAATTGACTAATGCCTGTACCTGCTCAGGCCTTACCATCCTTAGAACGGCATTTGGCCCCACCATATATCGCTGTAAATTCTGGCGGCTACTGGGACCTGAGGTAGTTGGTACACTAGGACGTGTGGATGTGGCAGAACGGCCACGTCCTCTCCCAGCACCAGAGGGTCCACTAACACCACCACGACCATGTCCACGTCCGCGTCCCTTACTAGATGTTTTCCTCATTGTTATGGTTCACCACAACAACAAAAATATTATTTGGCCCAATGTATTGTATTCAAATTCAGCTGAATATAAATTTGAGGCCTAGTATTTAGGCGCTGGGTGACCGGTATGGATTTAGTGACAGAATTAGACTTGGAAATGCACAGTAGCGTGTGTGTGAAGTTATTCTGAATGACCCTATGTGCACCTTGAATATTATATACCCTTTTAGGGATAGATTTCAAATAGCTCTGATATAGCAGAAACCACTAAATTATGAAATTGCTAAATTTGGAATTGTATTTCAACCCAGAACAAAAAATGTGCTTTAACGGACACTAAATAACTTGCCCAGCCACAACAGTACAGCGGTAACGACAGATTTAGCGGGATATAAATTTGAGGCCTAGTATTTAGGCGCTGGGTGACCGGTATGGATTTAGTGACAGAATTAGACTGGGATATGGCCAAAAAATAACCACACTATTGCTGGTTAAATGCACTTGGTGTGACAGCTTGACCAACCACACTACTGAGGGTTAAATGCACTTGGTGACGGGCGCAGCTTGCCCCTGATTTAGTATATGGCCAAAAAATGAACAGACTATTGCTGGTTAAATGCACTTGGTGTGACAGCTTCACCCTGATGTAGGCTTTAGCCAAAAAACAACCACACCATTGAGGGTTAAATGCACTTGGTCGCAGCTTGTGCTGGCGCACCACAAGACACAAAATGGCCGCCGATCACCCCAGAAAAATGTGACTGACAAACGGTCTGGGCAGCCTAAAAACAGTGAGCAATTGAATTTCAGCAGCTCAATGATGCACAGCTGCAGATCGATCGATTAATCAAGTCCTTTGGAGGAGTTAATCTGCCTAATCTCGCCCTACTGTCGCAGCCGCAACCTCTCCCTACGCTAATCAGAGCAGAGTGACGGGCGGCGCTATGTGACTCCAGCTTAAATAGAGGCTGGGTCACATGGTGCTCTGGCCAATCACAGCCATGCCAATAGTAGGCATGGCTGTGACGGCCTCTTGGGGCAAGTAGTATGACGCTTGTTGATTGGCTGCTTTGCAGCCTTTCAAAAAGCGCCAAGAAAGCGTCACAAAAGCGCCAAGAAAGCGACGAACACCGAACCCGAACCCGGACTTTTACGAAAATGTCCGGGTTCGGGTCTGTGTCACGGACACCCCAAAATTCGGTACGAACCCGAACTATACAGTTCGAGTTCGCTCATCCCTAGTCATATACAATCAAATACACATGCCATGCACTTGGTTTCTTAGCATAATTTATGAACAGCTTTATTGAGGTACTTTGCATACATTTTGATGAAAATACATAGATCCGATCACCATATCACAATGGCCTCTTTTGAGGGGGGTCCTACTCTTATTTAGTGCAGCACCCACAGGCGGCAAGGGGCAGTAGTCCAACAGCACCCCTACTATGAAGTCAAGCCACATTGGCACTGTGCCCACCAAACCACAGCAGTAACAGCCACCATGCCGTGCTGTTACAAAAGCTCATCTCTCCATATGGTCTCAGAGACATGAACTGAAACAGAGCAGGAAGTTATTAACCTTAAAGGGGTTATCCCATCATAATGATCACTGTTAAATCTGTTAATGATTTGACAGTGATCATTTTTGTAAATATATTTGATTAATAAATTCCCACCATTTAGGATAAAATTCATCCCCATTTACCTCATTGTTGTCATTTGATCTCCCCTGGTTACGGCCAAAGCTCTTCTCCAGAATCCCGGTGGGCGCGCTTGCGCAGAAGACTACTTATTTTCTCCTGGCCGGGCCGCTCGCTGTCCTAAACGTACACGCTGCCGCGCATGCGCAATGGTGACTTTTTCCTGCCCAGAATAGTACAGAGCCGCGAACGCCGGATCTGTACTATACTGGCCAGGAATAAGTCACCATGGCGCATGCGCGGCGGCGTGCGCGTTCAGTCCAGCACGGCCCGGCCGGGAGAAGACTTCAATCAAGATGAAGCCCGCCCCCAGCCAGGATCCAGGTAGTGAATGGCGCGCTGGCAGCAGGTAAGTATGAAAAGGCGAAGTGGGAATACCCCTTTAATGCAGTTTCCTGCTAATTAAAAACAGCTGGGTCGAATGGGAAGAGAGCTGATACCAGGGAAATCCAAAAATCGGAAGGAGACAGAATGCAATTAGCTCGATATTGTATAAGGTTTAAGGTACTTTCACTCTAGCGTTTTTTTCCGGTATTGAGTTCCGTCACAGGGGCTCAATACCGGAAAAAACTATCCTAATGCATTCTGAATGGAGAGCATTCCGTTCAGTATGCATCAGGATGCATCAGTTCAGTCCCTCTCATGTTTTTTTGGCCGGAGAAAATACCGCAGCATGCTGTAGTTTTCTCTCCGGCCAAAAATCCAGAACACTTTCCATTGAAATGCATTAATGCCGGATCCGGCCCCAAGTGTTCTGGCAAAACGGATCCTTTCTTCCGGTCCGCACATGAGCAGACCTTTACATCTGTGAAAAAAATAAATACCGGATCCGTTTTTCCAGATAACATCAGAGAGCCGGATTCGGTATTTCAATGCATTTCTCAGACGGATCCGCATCCGGATCCGTCTGACAAATGCCATCCGTTTGCTTCCGCATTTCCGGAATCCTCTGCTGCAAGTGTGAAAGTAGCCTAATACCTACTGGGGCACATTTTTTTGTGTTTGTGTCTATTTTTGGTTAATAAAATGCTGTTTTAGGCCTCTCGCACACTGCTGTTGCTCGGCCGTTCCGTGCATTGGGGACCACAATTTGCGGTCCCCAATGCACAGGCACTATCCGTGCAGCTGCCGCAAAGGATCCATACCCACTCAACTTGAACAGGGTCATGATCCGTCCACACCGCAAAAAAATAGAACATGTTCTATTTGTTTGCAGTGCGGAGGCACGGACAGAAACCCCATGGTAGTAACCCATAGTGCTTACATGGGGTTCCGCACCACACCTTCTGGATTGCGCAACCATTCAAGTGAATGGGTCCGCAACCGTGATGTGGTGAGAACACGGCCGATGCCCGCATATTGTGGACGCGCTGTTTGCGGGCCACAATACAGGCGCGGACGGGCAACGACAGTTCATTTACTATTGAAAGTGCACCTGCTTTGGAGGCATTTCCACCTTGTTTAACAATTTAGAAGTTTTAGGCCTCTTTTAGACGAGCGTTGCGGGAAAAGGTGCGGGTGCGTTGCGGGAACATGCGTGATTTTTCCGCGCGAGTGCAAAACATTGTAATGCGTTTTGCACGCGCGTGAGAAAAATCGGCGTGTTTGGTACCCAAACCCGGACTTCTTCACAGAAGTTCGGGCTTGGGATCGGTGTTCTGTAGATTGTATTATTTTCCCTTATAACATGGTTATAAGGGAAAATAATTGCATTCTGAATACAGAATGCATAGTACAATAGCGCTGAAGGGGTTAAAAAATTAAAAAAAAAATGTAACTCACCATAATCCACTTGCTCGCGCAACCCGGCATCTCTTCTGTGCTGTGTGCAGGAAAAGGACCTGTGGTGACGTCACTCCGGTCATCACATGATCTTTTACCATGGTGATGGATCATGTGATGACCGGAGTGATGTCACCACAGGTCCTTTTCCTGCACACAGTACAGAAGACAAATAGAAGAGAAGCCGGCTGCGCGAGCAAGTGGATTAAGGTGAGTTACATTTTTTTTAAAAAAAATGTAACCCCTCCAGCGCTATTGTACTATGCATTCTGTATTCAGAATGCTATTATTTACCCTAATAACCATGTTATAAGGGAAAATAATAATGATCGGGTCTCCATTCCGATCGTCTCCTAGCAACCGTGCGTGAAAATTGCACCGCATCTTCACTTGCTTGCGAATGCTTGCGATTTTCGCGCAGCCCCATTCACTTCTATGGGGCCTGCTTTGCGTGGAAAACGCACAATTTAGAGCATGCTGCGATTTTCACGCAATGCACAAGTGATGCGTGAAAATCACCGCTCATGTGCACAGCCCCATAGAAATGAATGGGTCCTGATTCAGTGCTGGTGCAATGCGTTCAACTCACAAATCGCATCCGTGCGGAATACTCACCTGTGTGAAAGCTGCCTTAGACTAAGGCTAGGGCTACACGACAAGATGTGTCACGCGACAATTTTTATAATGATAGTCTATGGCAGTGATGGTGAACCTTTTTAGAGACCGAGTGCCAAACTTCAACCAAAAACCCACTTATTTATTGCAAAGTGCCAACATGGCAATTTACCCTGAATACTACAGTCCAATATAGTACATCTTCTATGTACTTTATCATTTGGCTATAATAACCTGCCTACATTTAGTGAGCTGCTTGTGCTGTACATAGTGCGCCCTGCTCTGATGAATGGCAGGTAAAGTCTAAGGCATATTGGTATGCCTTAGACTTTTTCCAGGGTGCGGGTGCTCACAGACAGGGCTCTGAGTGCCGCTTCTGGCACCAGTGCCATAGGTTCGCCACCACTGGTCTATGGTGTCGCACTTACTGCGATACAACAGTAGCAAAAAATCCATCCAAGATTGATTTTTCTGCGACTGTCGCATTGCAGCATGTCGCACGTTGCAGTGCAACACCATAGACTATCATTATAAAAATTGTTGCGCAACACATGTTGCAGTGTAGTTGTGCCCTATGTGTCACGAGTTCTCTGATTTTTATGAGCTATTTTCAATCCATTTACCGTATTTAGGTGCGCTTATTTTACGACTAAAATCTGCACTAAAACAGTCAAATTTTTTCTCGACTTAAGAGCAGGCTAACTTTTTGTTCGTCAATTTTGAGTGGTGAAGTGCAACTGTTTTTGCACTATTTTTATGCTTTCAGGTAGACGTGCGACTTTTCAGACACATTTGCACCTTTACTTAGTTGCCAGCCTGAGAATCTTTTAAGAGAGACTATGGCAAGAAAGTGTAACCAGAGGGCCATTGCTTGCAACATATGCACAGACATCTGGGGAGAATTTGCGCTGTGTACAAACTGTTATTGGATGTACCACAATTCCTATTTTGCAGTTCAGTAAAGATGACATTTGTTATGTTGAGCCTGGCCTGGTTACTGACTCCTACCATACCATACACTGGCCATTGCACCAGTGGCATAGCGTGGGTTAAATATCCAGCAAATTGAGATAAAGATTATAGTGATGGGTTAAGTATTCAAAATTTAGTCAAGTCCAGCTAAAGCCTAACCCTAGCAAAAATATAAATGATTAAAGTTTAATATTACTTATGACAAACACAATGTCCACATAATGTCCAGGCCCACACCGGACCACCCAGATAACCAAGCTTTTTTTTTGGGGGGGGATTGTTGAAGATAGCCCTAGGCTAAGATCCCTAATACTCGGCCCTGAGCCCAGGGGCGACTCCTGATGGTGGAGGCCCCCTGTCCTCGAACCTAACTGGACACTCCTGATGTGCCCTAACGAGTGAGGTGGTTGAGAGTCAGGGTCGAATGTGGCGGGCCGGTATGGGCGTGGACAAGGAGGATCAATAACACGCAATGCACGGCGTATACAGCCCTGTTGATGCAGAGGACCAACAGGTACACGATGCAATAAACTAAACTACAATTACATAAAAACACCGAATGAAGGATAGTCAATCATGTCACAGATCAAGTCTGTGTAAAGCCCCGACGCGTTTCCCCCACGGTGTGGGATCATCAGGGGGTGGATACATATAAGATAAATCACCAATAAGGATAATAAAGCAAAAACCATGTCAGACGGGTGGAGACCCAAACAATGTTGGCATCCCTATCAAATAGCCGTCTAGCAGGCGGTGTCACATGACATATAAAGTTAAAAACGAAAGGGAATTGGACCAGATAGTATTTCCGGGAGGTCTAGAGGGATAAATACAAGATCGGGCATCTTGATATAACGGGCATGTGCAACTCACAAACAGCCATCAACCGTGGATATCTGTAGAGAAAAAGATAACACACGCTATATATATGCGTTCAAGCGTACACAGGTTACACACCCACTATTGTGAGACGCCTCCACCAACATCTATCAGATTATAGGAGAACACTCACTGGAGTAAGGCAAGATATAAAGCGCATACGTGATCGTGGTTGATGCCAGGAGATACAGATGGCAGTCTTCTAAATAGTGGTGCTCTAGACAACAGGTTGTATTAATGTTGTCCACAGTCTGTTTAACTCACATCCAATATGATGGGATACTAGAAAAATAGTAATAGGTAGTATCACAGCGGAATCTCCAGTCCCCATATAACGTAACAGCTGATGGACTAGTTACCTTTAACGGTGATCTGGATAGTGTAGTCCGGCCCCTCAGGGTCTGGCCGTCCACTAATTGAAGTACACTTAATGACAAAGAAGTATATACATGTCAGGTATGCCCAGAGAGTATCATCTCCTGGCTGGCTGTAATAAAATAGGAGTACTTACTTATGAAGATGAGTCCCTCAGAACCTAAGAAGCCTCCCAGGGTCCAATACTTGGTCAGATCCAAGTAGCCCTTGATTTATACAGGTCCTCTAATTAGAAATATAATCACCTGTTCATAGGTGACCCCCTCCGGTGTGTGGCTCACACGCCTGAACTAGTGTCGGCGTGCGCTCCATTGTGGAACGCACGCCGCAGGATATCCGGTTCAGTCGTCCGGATATGACGTCATAGGGTCTTGCGTTCCAGCGTGGAGCGCACAACGAACCCGGCGTCTGAATGCGGCATGACCAGACTGAGCCCTGCGTTCCAGAGTGGAGCGCAAAGGGCCAGATCGACTAAGGGAGCATCAAATCCTCCCAATGACATATATATAACGACATTAGGTGGCAAAAGTGCATGGCCACAATGTGTCAATGATAATTTGAAGCCGCTTTTGTAAGTCCATTATGATGGATACATGGAGATAAGTAAAATAAAAATCAACTATCTGAATAATAAAAGGTAACTTTGTTATTCAGGATTAATACTCCGAGGGGGGTATGTATAAATCTATAGATAAAGAGGATATCAAGATGGCAGATGATTAAATAAAGGGCCATAATGAGGACAAGGAGTTATTGTAATAATAGATATAGAATATACGCATAGCGTGGGTTGCCAGCACCCGGGACAAGCCACGTATTGCGCCCCCCCCAACCTGTGGACACCCTATTTTTACAGATAATGTAGTAGATGTCACCTGGAGTCTTATGTAACACCACAGATAACACAGTGATAACTTTCTGAGTACAGATAATGTAGTAGATGTCACCTGTATTCCTATATAACACAGTGATAACTCTCTAGGTACAGATAATGTAATAGATGGGTGTGAGGCCCCAGAATTCAGATCACACACAGTGTGAACTGAAGTCTGGGTCCAGGATGCGGCAGGGTGGGCCATATTCTCAACCCCCAAGCCTACCGTGAAACAGATATGTGGATGGACATTACATACATCGCTACAAAATATACAGTAGAATACAGCACCACATACCTCATCCATCCAGTGACATCTCCTGTGATGTAGACTTTCCTCAACGTCTTCATTCGGAGATAAGACCGCCATGACACCTTCTTTGAGCCCCGTCTCTACAGAGTTTCACAGAAAACATTTTTTGATTCCTCACTTTACTATAATCCTCTACTATCTTCTACTATCATTATACAGAGGGGGCCATTATATATACTAATAATACAGAGGGGGCCATTATATATTATAATAATATAGAGGGACCAGTTATATATGATAATAATACAGAGGGGTCATTATATATTATAATAATACATAGGGGGCCATTATATATACTAATAATACAGAGGGGGCCATTATATATACTAATAATAAGGAGGGGGCTATTATATATTATAATAATACAGAGGCGGCCATTATATATTATAATTATAAAGAGGGGCCATTATTAATGGTCTGTAGCCTGAATATAGGTGTGTTACCTTTCTCTGACAAATTCTCTGCAATCCTACTTGTATGTCACTGAACTTTCTACTACCTTCAATAACTCTTTCCTTTGAGGGCTGGCACTTTGACACTTATAATCCACAGGATAACATATCTTTCTGTCTAAGGCTACTTTCACACTGGCATTTTGTTTTCCATTTGTGAGATCCATTCAGGGATCTCACAAGCAGCCCAAAATGGATCTGTTTTACCCATAATGCATTCTCAGCTCAGAATGCATTAGATTGGTTCCGTTACGCCTTCATTCCGCTTTGGAGGCAGACAACAAAACACTGCTTGAAAAACGCTGGTGTCCATCTGACGAAACTGTGCCAAACAATCCGTCCTGACACAATATAAGTCAATGGGGACGGATGCGTTTTCACTGACACAATCTAGCACAATAGAAAACGGATCCGTCCCCGATTGACTTTCAAAGGTGTTCAAGATGGATCCGTTTTGGCTATGTTAAAGATAATACAAACTGATCCGTTCTGAATGGATGCATGCGGTTGTATTATCTGAACGGATGCATTTGTGCAGATTCATGACGGATCCGCACCAAACGCGAGTGTGAAAGTAGCCTAAAACTGCTTCTCGTTGCTCTCAGCTGTTTACTTGTTTAGAGCTAGCACTAGACTAAAGCAACTTCTTCCTAGAGAGGACTCTCCGACTCAATACACAACCTATAGGACCTACACAGCAGTGGCGTGGGAATCGCCATAGCAGCCATAGCAATGGCTATGGGGCCCTACGCCACTGGGGGCCCACCGCCGACTGAGGATTCAAAAAAATAAAATAAAATAATGTGGCGAGTGGGCCGGGCGTGGGTGGTGCTGTGATAGGGGGCGGTTGGACTCAGAGCCGGAGGGCGGAGGTAGAGAGGCAGTCTGGGCGGCAGTTCGCTGGAAGTGGAGGAGGCGGAGTCGCAGACTAGAAGCGGCACATACAAGGAAGCTGCTGGGGTGTGGGTGGCTGGCTCGGAGGGCGGCACGCGCGCGCAGTACAGGTACGGTTCGGTCATGTGTCGGTCGGTTCAACTTCAAGTGGCTGAGGTGAGGGCTGGCTGGGGAGTGGGACTGAGTCTGTCACTGTCTGAGTGTGTCAGTCAACGGAGAGACGTGTACTCCACACTGTAACTGGAGTCACTCTGGAGACTAGTGTAGTGGACAAGTGAGGAGACTGGAGTTATTTAATCTGTGTGTGTGAGGTACAGCCGGATCTCAGCATCTTCCCTATTCACACATATACCTGCTCAAGCCTGGCAGGCGCAGCTGCATTATTAAATAGTGTGGTGTGGTAATGGTTAATGGCATTGGCGAAGACACAGCCACCTAATCCTATCTGAGGGGTCTATATTACAGACCTCTTCAGATAGGATTAGGTGGCTGTGTCTTTGCCAAAATGCCATTAACCATTACCACACCACACTATTTAATAATGCAGCTGCGCCTGCCAGGCTTGAGCAGGTATATGTGTGAATAGGGAAGATGCTGAGATCCGGCTGTACCTCACAGTGAGGTACAGTCGGATCTCAGCATCTTCCCTAATCCATATTCACACATATACCTGCTCAAGCCTGGCAGGCGCAGCTGCATTATTTAACCTCCTCCCGACCGCCTAACACAGGGATGCGTCCTGCAGGCGGCCGGGTTATTCCTCCTGGACGCATCGATGCGTCATCTCGCGAGTGCCGAGTTCACAGCGACGCGCAGCTGAGAAGTTGATCTACAGCCTGCCAGCAGCGATCATTCGCTGGCAGGCTGTAGATGCGATTTTTTTAACCCCAAAAAGGGGTTATTAGACGCTGTTTTGTTAACAGCGTCTAATATACCTGCTTCCTGGTCCTCTGGGGGTCCCTTTGCTTGGATCGACCACTAGAGGACACAGGCAGCTCTGTAAGTAGCACCAATCACCACACTACACTACACCCCCCCTGTCACTTATTAACCCCTTATTAACCCCTGATCACCCCATATAGACTCCCTGATCACTCCCCTGTCATTGATCACCCCCCTGTAAGGCTCCATTCAGACGTCCGTATGTGTTTTGCGTATCCACGGATACACGGATCCGCAAAACACGGACACCGGCAATGTGCTTTCCGCATTTTGCCAATCAACAAGCGCCATACTACTTGCCCCAAGAGGCCGTCACAGCCATGCCTACTATTGGCATGGCTGTGATTGGCCAGTGCAGCATGTGACCCAGCCTCTATTTAAGCTGGAGTCACGTAGCGCCGCCCGTCACTCTGCTCTGATCAGTGTAGGGAGAGGTTGCAGCTGCGACTGTTAGGGCGAGATTAGGCAGTGATTAACGCCTCCAAAAGACTTCATTCAGTGATCGATCTACAGCTGTGGATCATTGAACTGCTGCTATTTAATTGCTGTTTTTAGACTGCCCATAGCGTTTTTATGTCACTTTTTTCTGGGGTGATCGGCGGCCATTTTGTGTCTTGTGGTGCGCCAGCACAAGCTGCCACCAAGTCCATTTAACCATCAATAGTGTGGTTATTTTTTTGCTATATCCTACATCAGGGGCTTGGCTGTGCTTGCTATTTTATTGAGGGGTGAAATACAATTGCCAAAATAGCAGTACCCTAAATCTGGTGTTTCAGCTGTGGCTAGCCAATTGTAATACTGTCTGCTGTCTGGCAAAGGATATATTTTTGTTCTGGGTTGAAATACAATTCCCAACTTAGCAATTCCCTAACCCTAAGTTCAGACCTGAGCGTTTTACAGCGCGTTCCTACGCGCTGTAAAACGCTCAACAAGTAGAAACCAATGATTCCCTATGGGAATGGTTCTCACCTGGGCGTTTTACAGCGCGTACGATCGCGCTGTAAAACGCCCGACGCTCAAACAAGTTCTTGAGCTTTTTTGGGGGCGTTTGTCGCGCGTTCCCGCACATAGATATTCGGGAACGCGCGACAATGTGTGCACGCCTGTCTCTGTATGCGCGATTGTAAACGCCCGTACAATCGCGCATACAGAGCGCTCGTTTCAGAACGCTCAGGTCTGAACCCCCTGTAAATCAGTGGTTTCTGCTGTATCAGGCCAACTTTAAATCTATCCATAAAAGGGTATATTAGATTGAAGGTGCTGATAGGGTTATTCTCAATAACTTCACACGCTACCGTGCATTCCCAAGTCTAATTCTGTCCGTAAACGTATACCTGTCATCCAGGGCCTAAATACTAGGCCTACAATTTATATTCAGCTAAATCTGTCATTATTGCTGTGGCTGGTCAAGTTATTTGGTGTCCGTCAAAGCACAGTTTTTTTTCTGGGTTGAAATACAATTCCCAACTTAGCAATTCCCTAAATTAGTGGTTTCTGCTGTATCAGGCTTACTTTAAATCTATCCATAAAAGGGTATATTAGATTGAAGGTGCGGATAGTGTCACCCTCAATAACTTCACACGCTACCGTGCATTTCCAAGTCTAATTCTGTCCGTAAACGTATACCTGTCATCCAGGGCCTAAATACTAGGCCTACAATTTATATTCAGCTAAATCTGTCGTTACTGTTGTGCCTGTATTAGTGTAATACGGTACCTAAATAGATAGCCAGATAGTGTTAGGTGTCTGTAAAAAAGGCCTGAATTTAAATTCAATATATTGGGCCAAATAATTTTTTTTTTTATTGTGGTGAACAGTAACAATGAGGAAAACATCTAGTAAGGGACGCGGACGCGGACGCGGACATGGTCGTGGTGGTGTTAGTGGACCCTCTGGTGCTGGGAGAGGATGTGGCCGTTCTGCCACAGCCACACGTCCTAGTGAACCAACTACCTCAGGTCCCAGTAGCCGCCAGAATTTACAGCGATATTTGGTGGGGCCCAATGCCGTTCTAAGGATGGTAAGGCCTGAGCAGGTACAGGCATTAGTCAATTGGGTGGCCGACGGTGGATCCAGCACGTTCACATTATCTCCCACCCAGTCTTCTGCAGAAAGCGCACAGATGGCGCCTGAAAACCAAGCCCATCAGTCTGTCACATCACCCCCATGCATATCAGGGAAACTGTCTGAGCCTCAAGTTATGCAGCAGTCTCTTATGCTGTTTGAAGACTCTGCTGGCAGGGTTTACCAAAGGCATCCACCTAGCCCTTCCCCAGCGATGGAAGACATAGAATGCACTGACGCACAACCACTTATGTTTCCTGATGATGAGGACATGGGAATACCACCTCAGCACGTCTCTGATGATGACGAAACACAGGTGCCAACTGCTGCATCTTTCTGCAGTGTGCAGACTGAACAGGAGGTCAGGGAAGAAGACTGGGTGGAAGACGATGCAGGGGACGATGAGGTCCTAGACCCCACATGGAATGAAGGTCGTGCCACTGACTTTCACAGTTCGGAGGAAGAGGCAGTGGTGAGACCGAGCCAACAGCGTAGCAAAAGAGGGAGCAGTGGGCAAAAGCAGAACACCAGCTGTCAAGAGACTCTGCCTGCTACTGACCGCCGCCATCTGGGACCGAGCACCCCAAAGGCAGCTTCAAGGAGTTCCCTGGCATGGCACTTCTTCAAACAATGTGCTGACGACAAGACCCGAGTGGTTTGCACGCTGTGCCATCAGAGCCTGAAGCGAGGCATTAACGTTCTGAACTTTAGCACAACCTGCATGACCAGGCACCTGCATGCAAAGCATGAACTGCAGTGGAGTAAACACCTTAAAAACAAGGAACTCACTCAGGCTCCCCCTGCTACCTCTTCTGCTGCTGCCGCCTCGGCCTCTTCTGCTGCTGCCGCCTCGGCCTCTTCCTCCGCCTCTGGAAGAACGTTGGCACCTGCTGCCCAGCAAACAGGGGATGTACCACCAACACCACCACCACCTCCGTCACCAAGCATCTCAACCATGTCACACGGCAGCGTTCAGCTCTCCATCTCACAAACATTTGAGAGAAAGCGTAAATTCCCACCTAGCCACCCTCGATCCCTGGCCCTGAATGCCAGCATTTCTAAACTACTGGCCTATGAAATGCTGTCATTCAGGCTGGTGGACACAGACAGCTTCAAACAGCTCATGTCGCTTGCTGTCCCACAGTATGTTGTTCCCAGCCGCCACTACTTCTCCAAGAGAGCCGTGCCTTTCCTGCACAACCAAGTATCCGATAAAATCAAGTGTGCACTGCGCAACGCCATCTGTGTCATGGTCCACCTAACCACAGATACGTGGACCAGTAAGCACGGCCAGGGACGCTATATCTCCCTAACTGCACACTGGGTAAATGTAGTGGCGGCTGGGCCCCAGGCGGAGAGCTGTTTGGCTCACGTCCTTCCGCCGCCAACGATCGCAGGGCAACATTCTTTGCCTCCTGTTGCCTCCTCTCCCTACTCGGCTTCCTCCTCCTCTTCTCCCACCTGCTCATCCAGTCAGCCACACACCTTCACCACCAACTTCAGCACAGCCCGGGGTAAACGTCAGCAGGCCATTCTGAAACTCATATGTTTGGGGGACAGGCCCCACACCGCACAGGAGTTGTGGCGGGGTATAGAACAACAGACCGACGAGTGGTTGCTGCCGGTGACCCTGAAGCCCGGCCTGGTGGTGTGCGATAATGGGCGAAATCTCGTTGCAGCTCTGGGACTAGCCGGTTTGACGCACATCCCTTGCCTGGCGCATGTGCTGAATTTGGTGGTGCAGAAGTTCATTCACAACTACCCCGACATGTCAGAGCTGCTGCATAAAGTGCAGGCCGTCTGTTCGCGCTTCCGGCGTTCACATCCTGCCGCTGCTCGCCTGTCTGCGCTACAGCGTAATTTCGGCCTTCCCGCTCACCGCCTCATTTGCGACGTACCCACCAGATGGAACTCCACCTTGCACATGCTGGACAGACTGTGCGAGCAGCCGCAGGCCATAGTGGAGTTTCAGCTGCAGAACGCACGGGTCAGTCGCACTGCGGAACAGCACCACTTCACCACCAATGACTGGGCCTCCATGCAAGACCTGTGTGCCCTGCCTCCATGCAAGACCTGTGTGCCCTGTTGCGCTGTTTCGAGTACTTCACCAACATGGCCAGTGGCGATGACGCCGTTATCAGCGTTACAATACCACTTCTATGTCTCCTTGAGAAAACACTTAGGGCAATGATGGAAGAGGAGGTGGCCCAGGAGGAGGAGGAGGAGGAAGAGGGGTAATTTTTAGCACTTTCAGGCCAGTCTCTTCGAAGTGACTCAGAGGGAGGTTTTTTGCAACAGCAGAGGCCAGGTACAAATGTGGCCAGCCAGGGCCCACTACTGGAGGACGAGGAGGACTAGGAGGAGGTGGAGGAGGATAAGGATGAAGCATGTTCACAGCGGGGTGGCACCCAACGCAGCTCGGGCCCATCACTGGTGCGTGGCTGGGGAAACGCAGGACGATGACGATACGCCTCCCACAGAGGACAGCTTGTCCTTACCTCTGGGCAGCCTGGCACACATGAGCGACTACATGCTGCAGTGCCTGCGCAACGACAGCAGAGTTGCCCACATTTTAACGTGTGCGGACTACTGGGTTGCCACCCTGCTGGATCCACGGTACAAAGACAATGTGCCCACCTTACTTCCTGCACTGGAGCGTGATAGGAAGATGCGCGAGTACAAGCACACATTGGTAGACGCGCTACTGAGAGCATTCCCAAATGTCACAGGGGAACAAGTGGAAGCCCAAGGCGAAGGCAGAGGAGGAGCAAGAGGTCGCCAACACAGCTGTGTCACTGCCAGCTCCTCTGAGGGCAGGGTTAGCATGGCAGAGATGTGGAAAACTTTTGTCAACACGCCACAGCTAACTGCACCACCACCTGATACGGAACGTGTTAGCAGGAGGCAACATTTCACTAACATGGTGGAACAGTACGTGTGCACACCCCTCCACGTACTGACTGATGGTTCGGCCCCATTCAACTTCTGGGTCTCCAAATTGTCCACGTGGCCAGATCTAGCCTTTTATGCCTTGGAGGTGCTGGCCTGCCCGGCGGCCAGCGTTTTGTCTGAATGTGTATTCAGCACGGCAGGGGGCGTCATTACAGACAAACGCAGCCGCCTGTCTACAGCCAATGTGGACAAGCTGACGTTCATAAAAATGAACCAGGCATGGATCCCACAGGACCTGTCCATCCCTTGTGTAGATTAGACATTAACTACCTCCCCTTAACCATATATTATTGTACTCCAGGGCACTTCCTCATTCAATCCTATTTTTATTTTCATTTTACCATTATATTGCGGGGCAACCCAAAGTTGAATGAACCTCTCCTCTGTCTGGGTGCCGGGACCTAAAAATATCTGACAGTGGCCTGTTCCAGTTTTGGGTGACGTGAAGCATGATTCTCTGCTATGGCATGAAGCCTGAATCTCTGCTATGGGACCTCTCTCCTCTGTCTGGGTGCCGGGGCCAAAATATTTGACAATGGACTGTTCCAGTTTTGGCTGACGTGAAGCCTGATTCTCTGCTATGACATGAAGCCTGAATCTCTGCTATGGGACCTCTCTCCTCTGTCTGGGCCTAAATATCTGACAATGGACTGTTCCAGTTTTGTGTGACGTGAAACCTGATTCTCTGCTATGACATGAAGCCTGATTCTCTGCTATTGGACCTCTCTCCTCTGTCTAGGTGCCGGGGCCTAAATATCTTACAATGGACTGTTCCAGTTTTGGCTGACGTGAAGCCTGATTCTCTGCTATGACATGAAGCCTGATTCTCTGCTGACATGAAGCCTGAATCTCTGCTATGGGACCTCTCTCCTCTGTCTGGGTGCCGGGGCCTAAATATCTGACAATGGACTGTTCCAGTTTTGGCTGACGTGAAGCCTGATTCTCTGCTATGACATGAAGCCTGATTCTCTGCTATGACATGAAGCCTAATTCTCTGCTATGACATGAAGCCTGATTCTCTGCTATGGGACCTCTCTCCTCTGTCTGGGTGCCAGGGCCAAAATATCTGACAATGGCCTGTTCCAGTGGTGGGTGACGTGAAGCCTGATTCTCTGCTATGACATGAAGCCTGATTCTCTGCTATGGGACCTCTCTCCTCTGTCTGGGTGCCAGGACCAAAATATCTGACAATGGCCTGTTCCAGTGGTGGGTGACGTGAAGCCTGATTCTCTGCTATGACATGAAGCCTGATTCTCTGCTATGGGACCTCTCTCCTCTGTCTGGGTGCCGGGGCCTAAATATCTGACAATGGACTGTTCCAGTTTTGGCTGACGTGAAGCCTGATTCTCTGCTATGACATAAGCCTGATTCTCTGCTGACATGAAGCCTGAATCTCTGCTATGGGACCTCTCTCCTCTGTCTGGGTGCCTGGGCCTAAATATCTGAAAATGGACTGTTCCAGTTTTGTGTGACGTGAAGCCTGATTCTCTGCTATGACATGAAGCCTCATTCTCTGCTATGGGACCTCTCTCCTCTGTCTGGGTGCCGGGGCCTAAATATCTGACAATGGACTGTTCCAGTTTTGGCTGACGTGAAGCCTGATTCTCTGCTATGACATGAAGCCTGATTCTCTGCTATGACATGAAGCCTGATTCTCTGCTATGACATGAAGCCTAATTCTCTGCTATGACATGAAGCCTGATTCTCTGCTATGGGACCTCTCTCCTCTGTCTGGGTGCCAGGGCCAAAATATCTGATAATGGCCTGTTCCAGTGGTGGGTGACGTGAAGCCTGATTCTCTGCTATGACATGAAGCCTGATTCTCTGCTATGGGACCTCTCTCCTCTGTCTGGGTGCCAGGGCCAAAATATCTGATAATGGCCTGTTCCAGTGGTGGGTGACGTGAAGCCTGATTCTCTGCTATGACATGAAGCCTGATTCTCTGCTATGGTACCTCTCTCCTCTGTCTGGGTGCCGGGGCCTAAATATCTGACAATGGACTGTTCCAGTTTTAGCTGACATGAAGCCTGATTCTCTGCTATGACATGAAGCCTGATTCTCTGCTGACATGAAGCCTGAATCTCTGCTATGGGACCTCTCTCCTCTGTCTGGGTGCCGGGGCCTAAATATCTGACAATGGACTGTTCCAGTTTTAGCTGACATGAAGCCTGATTCTCTGCTATGACATGAAGCCTGATTCTCTGCTATGACATGAAGCCTGAATCTCTGCTATAGGACCTCTCTCCTCTGTCTGGGTGCCGGGGCCTAAATATCTGACAATGGCCTGTTCCAGTGGTGGGTGACGTGAAGCCTGATTCTCTGCTATGACATGAAGCCTGAATCTCTGCTATGGGACCTCTCTCCAATTGATATTGGTTAATTTTTATTTATTTTATTTTTATTCATTTCCCTATCCACATTTGTTTGCAGGGGATTTAACTACATTTTGCTGCCTTTTGCAGCCCTCTAGCCCTTTCCTGGGATGTTTTACAGCCTTTTTAGTGCCGAAAAGTTTGAGTCCCCATTGACTTCATCCCGAACCCGAACATTTCCGGGAAGTTCGGCCGAACTTCTCGAACCCGAACATCCAGGTGTTCGCTCAACTCTATTGGTGAGGCATAAAAAACAATGGGAGGGGGGGAGGGGAATGACAAACAAGGGGACACCAACACAGACACCGGTGAAAAAAGGAATGGCGGGGAAAGCCACTCACCGCGCCGTAAACGGTGAAACCCCCATAGCGCTCTCCCTCCGAAGAACGCGCATGCACCCTATCCACAGATGGCAGAACATGCTGCACCCTCTTTCGAGGGAATGCCATGTGAGGAGCCTTTGTGGTCATACTGTCACGGCTGAGGATGGGGAAAACCCTCAGCCGTGCGATGCCAGAAGATGGATGGTAAGAGCATGGCCAGGACAGGAATCAGGGACCAGGTCACCTCCTAACAATCTCTAATTCTGACCCTGTCTCCTAGCCTGTATGAGCCGACCCTGATGGTAGGAGGGCTCATACTCCGGAACCTAATATTCCTGCTAGCCCTCAGGGTGGCCCTGGACTAGGAGCTGGGTAAGACTACCTGTTCCTCCTAGATACGGACGAACAGGAGTCTCACTGACCAAGCTATATAGACAGGGGAAACAGAAACAGACATATGGCAATGGCAGGTAAGTGAGATTAGTTCCACACCTACCTGCCACCGACACAGAGCCTGGAACCCATGTATAAGTGCTGCTGTCCACAACAACACAAGAGACACAGCACACAACACACATCACACGGGAAACCAGGAAACCATATGCTGCAATAAATAAATACCAAAGAAACATCTACTTAACACCATACATAAAGTTTATGACCACAAGGGTGGCCCCCACTGGCAGATGGTATAACAGGAGGATGTCTCCAGCAACCATGGCTGAAGAACCCCTCAGCTAACTGAAAACAGCAGAGGCTTTATAGCCCAAAGTAGCCACACCCACACTCAGACACAACAGGTGATCACACACACAGAAGGGAGTTAACCGTTCTAACACAAGGCAAGGGAAGATGGCCACTTAAAGGGGAAGTACACACATAAACCCACACTTCACCTGTTGCCGCGGGCAACGGCATGCGTGGCAACTATGTCCTGGGGATCAGCCATAAGGCTGAGACACTGCCACCACATGCACACAACACCACATGTTGCCATGGGCAACCAAGTGAAGGAAAGTGTCACAAAACACACCATAGGCCGTGACACCTCCCCATTGTTTGAATCCACGGTCACTGCGTCTGTGCCGTGCAATTTACTGTCCCACCCGATATGAGTGCTATTTTCTATAGTTCTCTCTTCTCATCAGTTTAATCCCTGTTACGTCCCCAATCTGGGGTCCATTTATTAAATAGATTTTTCGAACAGGGAGATGGTTAAAAAATTGCTGGCTCCCTCCCCTTTGTTTGAATCCACACCACGGTCACTGCGTCTGCGCCGTGCAATTTACTGTCACACCCGATATGAGTGCTATTTTCTGTAGTACTATTCTCATCAGTTTAATCCCTGTTACGTCCCATATCAGGGTGGGATTGCCTTTTATGAAAAAAAATTTAGGCTGGGTACCTTCGACTGCCTTCACAGTGACAGACCAAACTCTGATACACCAAACTGAATTGATTTTAGGAACCGGGAGATGGAAAAAGCAGCTTGGTCGGTCCTCTTATTCCCAAGTTGGGGCACTGCGCGTGCACGGAGCAATGTGCTGTGACACCCTATATGAGTGGTGTCTTAACTAGTACTATTCCTATCAGTTTAATCCCTGTTACGTCCCCTATCCGGGGACGTGTGTCGAATTGATTAACCATTGTCGAATTAACGAACCATTACGACTTTCTGGAATAATTTAGTTCTGAGCTTTGTACTTGATTTGTATTGAAATTGATGGGGATTTTTTAAATTGTCTGCATTATTTCTAATAAACTATTAAGAGACTTTATTATGATTTTTTTTTATGTATTAAAAACCCACCCATACAACTTAAAAAATAAAAAAATTTTTTTTTAGTTTTTTTCTATGAAAAAACATCCAGCCGTCCCGATCACGTTTGGTCTGATCATAATGAAGCAACGGCCTTATCATCTGGGGTGTGGCAACATTGCCAACACACTCATAGAGGTGATGATCGCTTCATTGTGATACGCAAGCCCCTTCACCACAACAAGGACTGACAGGACACATAAAGCGAGGCAGGCCATAAGTTCTATCGCAAATTGGAATAGCTCAGGCCACAGGTCAAGCCTGCACACCTAGTAGTCAAGGGGTTCGTCGCTCCTCAGAGTGTCGATATCTGCAGTTAAGGCGAGTTAGTCTGCCACCTGTCGGTCGAGTCGTTCTCTAAGGCTGGATCCCGAAGGGCTGTGGCGATGTGTAGGACTGAAAAAGCTCTGCATGTCCTCCATCAACAACACATCTGTAAAGCGTCCTGTCCTTGCCGCCGTGGTCGTGGTAGGAGGAGGATTACTTTCACCTCTTCCCCAGTTAGATTCCCGTTGTGCTGTGACATCCCCCTTATAAGCCGTGTAAAGCATATTTTTTTGTTTGATTTTGAACTGCTGCATCCTTTCTGACTTCCGGTAATTTGGTAACATTTCCGCCACTTTCTGCTTATACCGGGGGTCTAGTAGCGTGGCCACCCAGTACAGGTCGTTCTCCTTCATCCTTTTTATACGAGGGTCCCTCAACAGACATGACAGCATGAAAGACCCCATTTGCACAAGGTTGGATGCCGGGCTACTCATTTCCCGTTCCTCCCCCTCACTGATGTCATCGACGGTCTGTTCTTCCCCCCAGCCACATACAACACCACGGGTCCCAGATAGGTGACAACAACAAGCTCCCTGGGATGCCTGCTGTGGTTGGTCTTCCTCCTCCTCAAAGCCACATTCCTCCTCTGACTCCTCTTCCTCATACTCCTCTTGCAGTGTTGCCGCAGGTCCGGCAAGCGATGATAAGGCTGTTTCTGGTGGTGATGGTGACCACAACTCTTCCTCTTCACGCTCATCTACAGCCTGATCCAGCACTCTTCGCAGGGCACGCTCCAGGAAGAAAACAAATGGGATGAGGTCGCTGATGGTGCCTTCGGTGCGACTGACTAGGTTTGTCATCTCCTCAAAAGGACGCATGAGCCTACAGGCATTGCGCATGAGCGTCTAGTAACGCGGCAAAAAAATTCCCAGCTCTGCAGAGGCTGTCCTAGCACCCCGGTCATACAAATACTCGTTGACGGCTTTTTCATGTTGGAGCATGCGGTCGAACATTAGGAGTGTTGAATTCCATAGTTTTGGGCTGTCGCAAATCAAGCGCCTCACTGGCATGTTGTTTCGGCGCTGAATGTCTGAAAAGTGCGCCATGGCCGTGTAGGAACGTCTGAAATGGCCACACACCTTCCTGGCCTGCTTGAGGATGTCCTGTAAGCCTGGGTACTTAGACACAAAGCGTTGTACGATGAGATTCAACACATGTGCCATGCACGGCACATGTGACAACTTGCCCAAATTCAATGCCGCCAACAAATTGCTTCCATTGTCACACACCACTTTCCCGATCTCCAGTTGGTGCGGGGTCAGCCACTAATCCACCTGTGCGTTCAGGGCGGACAGGAGTGCTGGTCCGGTGTGGCTCTCTGCTTTCAGGCAAGTCAACCCCAAGACAGCGTGACACTGTCATATCCAGGATGTGGAATAGCCCCTGGGGAGCTAGGGGGATTCAGTTGATGTGCAGCCAGACGCCGCAGCAGAAGAGGACTCAGCCGAGGAGGTTATGGAAGAGGATGGAGAAGGGGGAGTAGAGGAGGTGGCAGTAGGCCTGCCTGCAAGTCGTAGTGGTGTCACCAACTCCGCTGCAGAGCCACGCATTCCATGCTTGGCAGCCGTCAGCAGGTTGACCCAATGCGCAGTGTAGGTGATATAACTGCCCTGACCGTGCTTTGCAGACCAGGTATCAGTGGTCAGATGGACCCTTGCCCCAACACTGTATGCCAGAGATGCCATGACTTCCTTTTCAATCACTGAGTAGAGGTTTGGAAATGCCTTATTTGAAAAAAAAAAATCGTCCGGGTACCTTCCACTGTGGTGTCCCAATAGCGACAAATTTTTTGAAGGCCTCAGACTCCACCAGCTGGTATGGTAAAAGCTGGCGGGCTAAGAGTTCCGTCAAGCCAGCTGTCAGACGCCGGGCAAGGGGGTGACTCTGTGACATTGGCTTCTTACGCTCAAACATTTCCTTTACAGACACCTGACTGTGGGCAGATGAGATGGAACTGCTCAAGGTGAGAGGCAGAGTGGTGGGTGGTTGAGAGGGGGCAAGGAGGACACCAGTGGTTGACGTGGCTGAAGATGCAGGACCAGGAGGAGGATGGTGGCTTTGAGCTTGTGTGCTGCTTCTACTCGTCATCATGTGTTGATCCCATAGGCGTTTGTGATGTGCGATCATGTGCCTTCGCAAAGCAGTTGTACCTAGGTGGATGTTGGATTTCCCACGACTCAGTTTCTTTTGGCACAGGTTGCAAATGGCATCGCTGTTGTCAGAGGCAGACACACAAAAAAAATGCCACACTGCTGAGCTTTGCAATGACGGCATTCTGGTGGTGGCAACAGCATGCGTTGATTGGCGTGCTGTCTGGCTGACCCCGGGTGCCGATACATGCTGTCTGACTGTGCCACTAGCTCCTTGCGACGACCTCCCCCTGCTTCCAACTCGTCTCATCCTTCTCTCTGTCTCCCCTTCTGAACTTTCCCCCTTTTCTATTTCTCTTCGAGCAGGCACCCACGTGGCATCGACGGACACATTGTCATCATCAACCACTTCACTTGTATCTGACACCTCAGCAAAGGAAGCAGCAGCGGGTACAACATCATCATCATCATCATCATCACACTGTACGTCCATGTGTGTAATGCTGCCTGACTGAGACATATCCCTGTTATCTACATCCCCTGGCAATAATGGTTGCGCATCACTAATTTCATCCAACTGATGTGTAAATTACTCCTCTGAGGGATCAAGTGATGCGGCTGTGGTGGTAGTGGTGGCGGCGGGGGGGAGAGTGGTAACTTGAGATCAGGTGACCAAAGCTGAGCTAGCGGAGGATGCTGCGTCAAGGTTCTTAGCGGAAGCTGTTGAAGATTGGGTGTCCTGTGTAAGCCAGTCAACTATTTTCTCCGAATTTTTTTGGTTCAGGGTACGTGGCCTCTGAACACTGGGCATTATTCCAGGGCCAGTGGAAATCACAGCACCACGAACACGGCGGCCCCTGCGGCGTGGCCTGCCTCTGCCTGTCATTTTTTATTAGATAAGTGTTACTATGCGTGCAAGGTACTGTGCCACCCTATATAAGTGGTGGGCAGCGGGCACAGTACAGTCTGTGTGGGCCTGACACACAAAGGCTTGCAAATGTGATTAGATCACAGAAAATTCTTAAATATATATATTTTTTTCTGCAAGGTATTTGGTCGAATGACACCCTGTAACGGTATGAGTGCAGCCCTAGCCACTAGCCAGTGGGCACAATACAGTATGTGTGGGCCTGATGCACACGGGCTTGCAAATGTGATAAGATCACAGAAAAATTTTCAATAGAATTTTTTTTCTGCAAGGTATTTGGGTGAATAACACCCTGTAACGGTAAGAGTGCAGGCCTAGCCACTAGCCAGTGGGCACAATACAGTATGTGTGGGGGCCTGACACACACGGGCTTGCAAATGTGATTATGTCACAGAAAAATATTAAATATAATTTTTTTTTATCTGTGAGGTATTTTCTGTCACAACCTGTATGAATGGTGCGCACTGTGCACACAGTGCTGTCTATGACTGAGCCTGCAGCCTCTCACACACAGGCAGCCAGGCAACTGCAAGATATATATATATGAAAAAAAAAGCACACTGATGTACCAGCCCTGAAAAGGGCTTTTTGGGGTGCTGTCAGGACGCTGTCCTTACAGCAGATGAGTCTGTGGACACAGAACAATGCCCTAGCTAACGCTTTCCCTATTGAATCAGCAGCAGCAGCACTCTCCCTCTTTTCACTGTGAATGCAGTTTCCGAATGAATCTAAAATGGATGCTGTCCAGGAGGTGGGAGGGTCTGGGAGGGAGGGTATGCTGCTGATTGGCTGGAATGTGTCTGCTGACTGTGAGATACAGGGTCAAAGTTTACTCAATGATGATGTATAGGGGGCGGACCGAACATCGCATATGTTCGCCCGCAGTGGCGAACGCAAACAAGCTATGTTCGCCGGGAACTATTCGCCGTGAATAGTTCGGGACATCACTATTAGTGTGCCAGCCACCCTGGCTTGGGGAAGGCTGTGCTGGTAGGAGCTCCCAGTTCTAGGGATCCAAGACAGTATCCAACATTCCCAGTCTGAGTCCTTCAGCCTCAGCTTGTAGGAAGCAAGCAGCCACCTCCAGAACTCTAGGAAAAAACATTCCCTGTGAGCATAACTGTGAGCAACATCCAGAGACCAGGAGAAGCCAAATTCCTCCTCAGCTAGTCAGTCCCATACACAGCAGAAGATAGACAGAGCAGAAGATATAGATTCCTGCCATATTCTCCAGGCACATGATAGAAGCAGAAGAGATATTGATCCCTGCCACATATTGCCAATACCTGCTGGGACCCAAGACTATTGCTGTACCTCATATGGATTAATGCTGCCTTCAGTAAAGACAAGTTGAATTATATTTCAAGTCTGGATCTCATTCATTGCTACAAAGTTCCTCAATTACTCCTACTAGCAACACACTCATTTATTGCAAGTGAGCCAGGATCCAGGAGTCCAGCCGTACCCAGGTAGGAGACACCGTTGACACTATACCTACTACTACAAAGAGGCATTATACCACTCTGGCATTCCTAACCTGGTACGTGAGTTGCAACACCTTAAAGGGCCCTGAGACTGTACCCTGCGCACGCTGCAATTGGCGTCACGAACAAAAACCATAGACTATTATACACATATCCTGACCCACTGCATAATTGGCGTCTGTGTAACCGTACCACGGTCCGGCTCATTGCACAATCATTGGTATGCCAGTAGCCAATATGGCTACTCGCATTACAGTGAGGACAGTACTTACCTGCATGTTTATTGACTGCGTAGCTGTAAGGGTCAGCCCCTAGGATACTGTTCTTTTTACAGATATCTACATTATTGTGTTACATAGACTGTCATGTTTCCCTCCGGCCACCAGAGGCCACTGTGACTGAGCAGGAACCTGAGTTGTGCTGGCCAGAGGCTAAGAAAGAGTTAAGAAGTTTTCCCAGGCTGTGCTAGAAGTTGCTTGCAGAGATAACAGAGAGGGAGGATAGCTGCTGAGAGATAACAGTAAAAAGACTGGAGCAGCAAGAGGCTACAATAGCTGAGTTTTCCCTGACAGCTGTGGAGCAGCATACAGAGGAATGTACAGTGTGTTCCAGAGGAGTGGGACCGTGTCATACTGGGATCAGAGACAAGCCGGATTCTTCCTGCCAGAGCTGGAATTAGGTGAAGACCTGCATCTGCTGTGATCCAACCAAAGAGTGAAAGACAAGCGACTGGACCTGGAACCAGACTGCATGTTCCATCACTTACCAGACCAAGGAGTATTTGCAGAACTGTGAGTGGCACTGGTGCTTATCTGTGATAGGTTTTAGAGCAGCGGTTCCCAAACCGCGGGGCCGCGGCCTAGGCCCGGGCCCTGGAAGATAGTTTGCCGGGACGCAGAGGAGAGAGAAGCGTTGATGTCAGTGGAGAGGGAAGGAGGGAGGGACGGAGGGAGGGAATCCCTCCCTCCCATGACGCGGCCGCCGCAAAGCCCAATACAATGAGCTGGCTCTGAGGCGCCGAACCACTGCCACCAATGAATATGTCTAATATTAAAGTAGGAGGAGGGACGGGGGAGGGTTTAACACTGCGCCGTCTCAGCTTGTGCTCGGCGAACGGCAGCAGCGGCAGCCTCCTCCTTCTCCTGACGTTGCCCCCGAGATTATAGTTTTGCCTAAGGCAGCCTTTGTAGTCAGCGAACAGAGCAGTTAGGGACCTTAGAAATTAGATAATAATATATGGTGCTCCAATAATAAGCTCTAAGTAGCCAAATACAAAGGGCCACAGAACATTCAGGCAAACTGCATTAAGGCAAGTACAGGTGTTAGTGTTAGCATCCTGGGTGATCAAAAGCATTGATCAAAAGCAGGACCTGGTGGTCCTGCTTGCATCTGTGACCCCGCTAGCTATACCACTATGCTGTATTAATATGGCGCAGTTTAATTGCATTTTGCACTACGCATATAAAGTATGTACCCTGCACCCCTCCTCAGCTCAGTTATATTACCCCCCTGTATAATGTACCCTGATACCCTCAGTTATATAACTGAGGGGTATCAGGGTAGATTATACAGGGGGTAATATAACTAAGGGGTATCAGGGTACATTATACAGTGGTAATATAACTGAGGGGTATCAGGGTACATTATACAGTGGTAATATAACTGAGGGGTATCAGGGTACATTATACAGTCGTAACATAACTGAGGGATATCAGGGGACATTATACAGGGATAATATAACTGAGGGGTGTCAGGGGACATTATACAGGGGTAACATAACTGAGGTATATCAGGGGACATTATACAGGGGTAATATAACTGAGGGATGTCAGGGGACATTATACAGGGGGTAATATAACTGAGCGGTATCAGGGTACATTATGCAGGGGTAATATAACTGAGGGGTAGCAGGGGACATTATGCAGTGGTAATATAACTTATATTACCCCTGTACAATTTCCATGATAGCCCTCCTCAGTTATACTGTATTACCACTGTATAATCTCCCATGCTCCCCCTCAGTTATATTACCCCTGTAAAATGTCCCCTGATAGCCCTCCTCAGTTATATTACCCCTTGTATAATTTACTCTGATAGTCCTTAGTTATAGACAGAGCATTTCTTCTGCTCACACAGGTTAAATAAAATAGTATGTTCTATAAGCACCACATTATTTTCTGTCCGCCGCCACAAAACAATATAGAAGTGCCCATCCTGAGACCAGGCTCTGGATCCGCCAATGTCCAGTCCCCAGCCTGTCCCACAGATGGGGTCACCTATTATTATTCTGAGGTAGATGGTGCTATTACATTAGTACCACCACGTACCTCACATTAAAAGTAAGTGGCCCCCAAGCACCTCATCAAATAATGGGCAACATTGGGTTAATCATCAATGTGAGGTACACATAATGAGGTTACTTACTATTAATGTGAGGCACATGCAGGTCCAAATTGATAAAACAGTGTGCCTCATATTAACAGCAAGTTACTCCAGCATGTACCTGATGGAGTACAACATCTACTGAAAAGGGATGAAGTCTCTTCCTCCCTGAACCTAGAATTACAGATTTTTCAATATACGGCGCTGCCTATACCTATACTATGCTACACTACATGCCAATCACAGCTTGACAAAGGGCGTATTCACTGTTGCCCAAAACGTTACAGAAATATGTGAATATCCATATGTGGTGGTTCTCCAATAAAATAAATTCTTCATTGCAGGATTTATTAGGGCCATGCACCAAATAGGAGAACAAGAATAGTGCCGTTAAACCTGTGTATAAGTCAAGTGAATACATACTAGGCGCAAAAAAGAAACAGGGTCTGTAGCAGAAGAACTGAGGGGACAATAAAAAAAAAAAACAGAGCTATCTTCAGGGGTGGAACCGTAACAAGTGGACATATTAGATTTAATTTTTCTCACTTGTGCACTCCACGCACCGATAAAATAAAGCCACAAGCTATTAACCCTTGTAAAATGAATAAAAAACAAACATTGCTGCCGAGTTTCTTTAAAAAGGGAGAAAGACCCACTGATGAGACAGCAGATGAGACAGCAGCAAAAAAAAAGAAAGCTGCATTTAAAAGAAAATACCAAGAGTCCTACCTAAATTACGGGTTCATCGCAACAGGTGATTCACATGCCCCAAACCCGCTGTGTGTAATATGTAGCGAACGACTATCCAACGAGGCCATGAAGCCTTCAAAACTGCTTCGCCACTTAGAGACCAAGCACCCTGCATCAAAAGACAAGCCTTTGGAGTTTTTAGAAAGAAAAAAACATGAATATGAAGGACAGAAGCAATTACTGAAGACCACCTCATCATCAAATGTGTCTGCACTGAAAACATCATTCTTAGTGGCTAACCGCATTGCCAAGGCTAAGAAACCCTTTACTATTGGTGAAGAGTTGTTCCTGCCTACCGCTAAGGACATCTGCCGTGAGCTTTTAGGAGAGGCTGCAGCTAAAAAGATAGCACAGGTTTCTCTTTCGGGTAGCATCATAACTAGACAAATTGATGAAATAGCAGAGGACATTGAGGTACAATTGTTAGAGAGGATTAATGAGTCACCGTGGTACGCAATCCAAGTTGATGAGTCTACTGACGTTGACAACAAGGCAATAATGCTTGTCTTTGTGCGATCTATATTTCAGGAGGATGTGCATGAGGATATGTTATGTGCAATACTGTTGACAACCTACACCACAGCTGCAGAGCTATTCAAGTATTTGGATGATTACATAACAGGAAAACTAAACTGGTCATTTTGTGTCGGTGTATGCACAGACGAAGCCGCTGCCATGACTGGACGGCTTTCTGGTTTAACTACTCGGGTAAAAGGTTGCGCCTGAATGTGAGTCTACGCACTGTGTCATCCATAGAGAAATGCTGGCTAGCCGAAAAATGTCACCCGAAGTTGACAGCATTTTGAACGATGTTATTTAAAGTAATAAATTACATCAAAGTACATGCCCTTTAACTCTCGTCTGTTCGAGCAGCTCTGTGAGGAGATGGACACTGAGCACAAACGTCTTTTGTTACATACAGAAGTGAGGTGGCTTTCTAGAGGTGGATCTCTGGCAAGAGTTTTTGAGTTACGAGAGAAGCTTCATAGATTTATTTTAGAAAAAGAATCACCACTTGCTGCACATTTCAGTAGTAAAGAATGGGTTTTAAAACTTGCTTACTTGAGTGACATATTCATTTTGCTCAATTTCCTCAATCTGTCACTTCAAGTTGGCAGATGAAGTGGCTGCATTCAAAGCGAAACTGGAATTGTGGGGACGGCGAGTGAAAATAGGGATATTTAAACATTGCTGCCGAGTTTCTTTAAAAAGGGAGGTAGGCACCTTGGCTAAATGCGAGGGGGGGTCCTGTAGGGGACCTGCGGTTTGCGGCTTTTCAATGGTGCGGCGGCGGTGGGCGCAGGTGCCATCGGGTCCCCATGTGGCTGTAGGGAAGACCTGATGGCATGGAAGGCAGCACGATGCCTTCCTGTGGCATCCCCTGGATCTCACAGGCCCCGGAAGCTGTATGAGTAATACACACAGTATTACTCATACAGCCAATGCATTCCAAAACAGAAGTATTGGAATGCATTGTAAAAGGGATTAGAGCCCCAAAAGTTGAAGTCCCAAAGTGGGACAAAAAATAAAGTTAAACAAAGTTGAAAAAATAAAGTTTTCCCCCCCAAAAATTAAGTTTCAAGTAAAAATAAACAAAAACGTCATTTTCCCCAAATAAAGTTTAAAAAAAAAGGTAAAAAATAAGGGGAAAAAAAGACATTTTAGGTATCGCCGAGTCCGAATCTACCGACTCTATAAACATATCACATAACCTAACCCCTCAGATGAACATCGTAAAAAATAAAAACTGTGCTAAATAAACAATTTTTTTGTCACCTTACATCACAAAAAGTACAACAGTAAGCGATCAAAAAGGCATATGCCCACCAATATCGTACTAATCTAACCTGAGACAATCGCCCCCAAAAAAAAACTATGGCTCAGAATATGGAGACACTAAAACATCATTTTTTTTTGTTTTAAAAAAGCTGTTATTGTGAAAAACTTAAGTAAATAAAAAAAGGATACATATTAGGTATCACTACGTTCGTATTGACTGGCTCTATAAAAATATCACATGACCTAAGGTAAACACCGTAAAAAAAAAAAAAAAAAAACTGTGTAAAAAAATACATTTTTTGTCATCTTACATCACAAAAAGTGTAATAGCAAGTGATCAAAAAGTCATATGCACCCCAAAATAGTGCCAATCAAACCGTCATCTCATCCCGCAAAAAATGAGACCCTGCCTAAGATAATCGTCCAAAAACTGAAAAAAATATGGCTCTCAGACTATGGAGACACTAAAACATAAAAAATAAAAAAAAATTGTTTAAAAAAATGATATTATTGTGTAAAACTTACATAAATTAAAAAAAAGTATACATATTAGGTATCGCTGTGTCCGTATCGACCGGCTCTATAAAAATATCACATGAGCTAACCCCTCAGGTGAACACTGTAAAAAAATAAAAATAAAAACGGTGTAGAAAAAGCTATTTTTTGTCACCTTACATAACAAAAAGTGTAATAGCAAGCGATCAAAAAGTCATATGCACCCCAAAATAGTGCCAATCAAACCGCCATCTCATCCCGCAAAAAATTAGACCCTACCTAAGATAATTGCCCAAAAACTGAAAAAACTATGGCTCTCAGACTATGGAAACACTAAAACATGATTTATTTTTTGTTTCAAAAATTAAATCATTGTGTAAATCTTGCATAAATAAAAAAATTGTATACATATTAGGTATCGCCGCGTCTGTGACAACCTGCTCTATAAAAATACCATATGATCTAACCTGTCAGATGAATGTTGTAAATAACAAAAAAAAAAACGATGCCAAAACAGCTACGGTATTTCTTGTTACCTTGCCTCACAAAAAGTGTAATATAGAGCAACCAAAAATCATATGTACCCTAAACTAGTACCAACAAAACTTCCACCCTATCCCGTAGTTTCTAAAACGGGGTCACTTTTTTGGAGTTTCTACTCTAGGGGTGCATCAGGGGGGCTTCAAATGGGACATGGTGTCAAAAAACCAGTCCAGCAAAATCTGCCTTCCAAAAACCGTATGGCATTCCTTTCCTTCTGCGCCCTGCCGTGTGCCCGTACAGCAGTTTACAACCACATATGGGGTGTTTCTGTAAACTACAGAATCAGGTCCATAAATATTGAGTTTTGTTTGGCTGTTAACCCTTGCTTTGTAACTGGAAAAAAAAATATTAAAATGGAAAATCTGCCCAAAAAGTGAAATTTTGAAATTGTATCTCTATTTTCCTATCGCCCATGACAGCACCACCGGAGAGAGGAGAATCTACCCTCCAGAGACAGGAAACCTACAGAATAAAATGGGCGGACACTCTCCTCCCCTTCAGTGTGGTTTCCTGTCTCTGATGGGAAGCCTGCAGCGTGTGTGCATTGATTCTTCCCTCTGGTGGCTCTCCCCTACTAACCTGCGAGTCCCTGGTAAGTTTGGCAGCATCAGGTGGTGCGCTAAGGGCAGGCAGAGGCACAGCTGAGCTCCGGAGGGGGCGGTCAGTGTGCTGGAGCTCTGGAGACGCGGGCAGCATAGTTGTATGTGCCGGGAAGACGAAACGCCGGCCACCAGGGGGAAGAAGAGGAGTGGCTCTGGCTGTGAGCAGGCCGTGAAGCGCTCCTGAAGTCACGTGACCGGCTTCAGTGCGTCGGCGGTGAATTAATCTCCAGGTGCCCTATGAGTTAGAGCGCGAGTTTTATCGGCTGGCGTCTCTCTTGTGACCTGGGCTGAACTTCACTTCTGCAGGTATGGAAGAAGACAAGCTTTCTGAGGAGTCTACTGTCCCTCCTGCTCCAGTTAGGCCCAAAAAAGTAGTTTCAAAAAAGAAGAATAAGGAGTGCGCCTTATGCAGAGTGGGGTTATCTTCTGACTGGGATAAGAAAATGCGCCAGCCCTGTATAGATAAGACAGTGGATGAGGAATCCCCTTCATTTTACAAGTGCCTACAAGCATTGGTCCGCTCGGAAGTTAACGCGTCCCAGGCTGCCATAAAGACAGCAAAGACCTAAGCGTAGAGAGTGCACTCGGGAACCCCTCTCTTCGGACGAGCGGGAGGCCCCTTCCTCGGTATTTGGGCCCTCTAATGTCTCATCTCAGACCTCTTCTGGGGAGGAAGAAATGGGGGGGAGACCCTGCTTCCCTGTAGAAGACACTGAAAAACTCCTTAAAGCCATTAGCTCGACCATAGGCATAGAGGAAACTCGGGAACCCCGCTGATTTCAAGATATTATGTTTGGGGGGTTGGAATCCAGACAACATGGTACCTTTCCAGTACATAAAAATGTGTCGGCTCTAATGAAAGGAGAATGGAGAAAACCCAATAAGAGGGTATTTATATCAAAGAATCTTAAACGTAAATATCCCTTTAAAGATGAAGATTCTGCCTCTTGGGATAAGGCACCTAGAATTGATGTGGCTATATCAAAGGTCTCCAGGAAGACTGCCCTACCATTTTAGGATACAGGGATATTAAAGGACCCTCTGGATAAAAAGGTGAATGCCTTTCTTAAAGGAGCTTGGGAGGCATCGACCTCCTCTTTTAGGCCCAGCATAGCCTCCACTTGTACGACCCGGTCTCTTATTGTCTGGTTAGCCGAGCTAGAGTCTCAGTTAAAAAATAGGTGCCCCGGGGAAGATATCTTGACCTCCCTCCCTACGATTAGGAAGGCAGCCGACTTTCTGGCGGATGCCTCAGCTGACTCAGTTAGGTTGGCAGCCGGATCGGGAGCTTTATCTAACTCGGCGCGCAGAACACTATGGCTAAAAAATTGGAGTGGGGATATTGCTTCCAAATCAAAACTCTGTGGAGTCCCATGTGAGGGGGAATACCTTTTTGGTCCAAACTTAGACGATCTTCTGGACAAGGCGGCAGACAGGAAGAAGAAGTTTCCTGGTTTTTAGGGATCTTTTTCTCATAAAAATAGATTCAGTCGGCCTTTTCGTCCCTTTAGGGGTAACCAGGAACAGGATAGAACGGCCAGGGAAGACTGTTTCAGAGGAAAAGCAGGAACTTTTTCTTTAACCAGTCCTCTTCGGATAAGAGAAAGTCAGACCAGCAATGACGCGCCAGAACTCCGGTAGGGGGTAGACTGAAGGAATTCTTAGCAGAATGGAGGAGAATTTCTTTAAGCCCTTGGATTCTAGATACCATCGGCAGGGGCTTAAAATTAGAATTCCTTCATTCTCCTCCTGCCGGATTCTTACCAACTGTCGATCCGCCTTCGGCTCTAGGAAAATCAGTCATAGAGGAAGAGGTAAAAAATTAATAGAAAAATCGGTTTTCACCCCGGTAACAGAAGAAGAAAAGGGCAAGGGGTTTTACTCGCCGCTTTTTCTGGTCAGAAAACCAGGCGGTTCTTTCAGAACCATTATAAATTTTAAAAAATTAAACCTCTTTCTTCAACCCAAACGATTCAAAATGGAGACTATACGATCAGCGATCAACCTCCTATATCCTCAGTGCTTCATTGCCGTTCTCGACTTAAAAGACGCATACTGCCACGTCCCCATTGCAATAGAACATCAAAGGTTCCTAAGGGTGGCAACCTACCTGAAAGGTCAACTGGAACATTTTCAATTTCAGGCTCTCCCTTTCGGCCTTACCATGGCCCGAGAGTGTTCACAAAGCTGGTGGCGGAAATGGCGGCCCACATAAGGGAAAGGGATATTCTCTTTTTCCTTACCTAGACGACTTCTTAATTGTGGGTCAGACAGAAGAAGCCTGCAATTCAGCAGTATCAGAAGTCTGGTCCATTTTAAACAAATTGGGTTGGATAATAAATGAAGAGAAGTCAAGACCCCATCCAGCAAGAAGGCAGACCTTCCTGGGCTTAATCCTGGACTCATCTCTCCAGAAATGTTTTTTACCTACAGAAAAGGTGGATATTGTTCAAAACAAAATCAGAAACTTGACCAGGAGACCAGTTACCTCAATAAGAACAGTGATGTCAGTCCTGGGCTCCCGGCAGTAAGGTGGGCACAGCTACACTCCAGAGCCTTACAGTGGGAAATCCTGTCCAATTGGAAGGGAAGCAGGTCCTTGGACACAAAGCTGAAGATCTCAGTCCAGACCCTCCAGAAGCTATCCTGGTGGTTAGATACGGAGAATCTTATCTGGGGTGCCCCGTGGAAGACGGACAGGTTAGTTTGCCTGACCACAGACACAAGTCCTTGGGGGTGGGGAGCCTACATTCAGGGAACCTCCTTTTAGGGTCGTTGGGACCCCTTGCAGAGAGTAAAGTCCTCCAATCTTAAAGAGTGGATGGCGGTCGGCCTTGCAATGTGGGCGTCCCTCCCAAAAATAAAGGGAAGAGACCTAAGGATTCTTTCAGACAACAGAACTGTAGTCTCCTATTTGAACAAACAGGGAGGGACAAGATGCAGAGCCCTCATGGAAGAAGCTTATGTCATTTTGGGTCTGGCAGAGAGAGTGTGCACCTCAATCTCAGCAGTTCACATCAGGGGTGTGGAAAACAAACAGGCGGATTTCCTGAGCCGCCATACCCTGTCTTAGGGGGAATGGTCTCTAGACCCTTTCATTTTCCCGAAAATAGTGGATCTTTGGGGCATCCCAGAGATCAACTTATTTGCTACCCATTCAAACAAGAAGGTGGCAAGATTCTATTCCCTGAACCAAGCGGGATCCCCTTGTGGGATAGATGCCCTGGCGCAGGAGTGGAAATTCCACCTGGCTTATGCTTTCCCCCTCTTTTCCTGATTCCCCGGGTTTTACAGAAAATCAGGGAAGAGCGGGCCACAGTAATTCTAATCGCCCCCTTCTGACCCAGGAGGTCCTGGTTCATGGGGCGCCGGACCATGTCGGTCTCCAATCCCTGGGTGCTTCCGGCGGTCCGGGGCCTTCTGAGCCAGGGACCAGTAATGCATCAAGCCGTGGACAATTTACACTTAACGGCCTGGACTTTGAGAGGTGGCTATTAAAAAAGGAAGGTTTCTCAGATGCTCTAATCTCTACCCTGCTAAAGAGCAAAAAAGAAATTACAGTAGGGATTTATAGCAGAATTTGGCACAAATTTCTAGATTTTGCCCAGATCCAGTTGAGGGACATTCCTTCAGTTGCTCCTCTGCATACTATCCTTGAGTTCCTTCAGAATGGTCTAGAAATAGGTCTAGCAATCAGTACCCTGAAAGTTCAAGTCTCTGCCCTGTCCGTTCTGTTTAACCAGAACATAGATGGAAGCCCTTGGGTTTCCAGATTTTTCCCTAGTAGAGAGATCTTCCCTAGTTTCAGCTCCAAGGGCCCCCCTGGAGTCTAGAAGTGGTGTTGAAAGCATTATCTGGGCCCCCCGTTGAACCCATTGATTCCATCTCAATCAGGCATCTAACTTTGAAGCTGGCCATTTCGATAGCTTTGACCTCCGCCCGCAGGATTGGTGAGATCCAAGCCATTTCCATCAACCCTCCGTACACTTTAATCTTAGAGGACAAAGTCATTATTCGTCTTGACCCGGCTTTTCTTCAAAAAGTCGCCACCAAATTTCCTCGTTCTCAGGAGATTATTCTTCCTACCCTTTTCCAAAATCCTTCCTCGGGGGAAAAAAAATCTCTTCATTGTCTAGATGTCAAGAGAGCCCTTTTGGCCTATTTTTCCTCTACTTCTTCTTGGCGGAAGTCTTCTTCACCCTTCCTGCAGTTTCAGGGGAGGAACAAGGGTTCAGCTGCCTCAAAAAGTTCTATCTCGCGGTGGGTCGTTTCTGCCATTTCCTTATCCTACCTATCCTCTGGGTTGTCTCCTCCTGTTGGTCTGAGGGCTCACTCGACCAGGGCGGTAGCTGCTTCCTGGGCAAAGAGGTCCTCGGTCCCAATGGAGAGAATTTGCAGGGCAGCCACCTGGTCTTCACCTTCCACCTTTTTTAAGCACTACAGGCTCTTCCTTTGGTAAAGGGGTTCTTCTCTCTACTTCCCACCTTTAGGGATTACTCTAGTAAGTCTCCGGTGGTGCTGTCATGGGCGATAGGAAAAATGAATTAATGAAAAAAATTGTATTACTTACCGGTAATTAGATTTTAAAGAGCCCATGACAGCACCCTGGTTTTCCCCTCCCTGGTGGTCCTTCTATACTGCACGGGTGTTGCAAAAAAAAAAAAAAGTTTAATTACATGTTTAACATATGTTGGCGGCCTTCCTCCGATACTTGGAAAACTCACTGAAGGGGAGGAGAATGTCCGCCCATTTTATTCTGCAGGTTTCCTGTCTCTGGAGGGTGGCTCCTCCTCTCTCCGGTGGTGCTGTCTTGGGCTCTCTAAAATCAAATTACCGGTAAGTAATACAATTTTTTCCATTAATTCTTGTGGAACACCTAAAGGGTTAACGACGTTTGTAAAATCAGTTTTGAATACCTTGAGGGGTGTAGTTTCTTAGATGGGGTCACTTTTATGGAGTTTCTACTTTAGGGGTGCATCAGGGGGGCTTCAAATAGGAGATGGTGTCAAAAAAAAACAGTCCAGCAAAATCTGCCTTCCAAAAACCGTATGGCATTCCTTTCCTTCTGCGCCCTGCCGTGTGCCTGTACAGCAGTTTACGACCACATATGGGGTGTTTCTGTAAACTACAGAATCAGGGCCATAAATATTGAGCTTTTTTGGGCTGTTAACCCTTGCTTTGTAACTGGAAAAAAATATTAAAATTGAAAATCTGCCAAAAAAGAATTTTGAAATGTTATCTCTATTTTCCATTAATTCTTGTGGAACACCTAAAGGGTTAACAGCGTTTGTAAAATCAGTTTTGAATACCTTGAGGGGTGTAGTTTCTAGAATGGGGTCATTTGTGGGTGGTTTCTATTATGTAAGCCTCACAAAGTGACTAGAAGTAGAGAAATTGAAACTTGGAAATTTGCAAATTTTTCAAAATTTTTGGCAAATTTGGATTTTTTTTTTAAATAAAAATGATTTTTATTTACTCCATTTTGCCAGTGTCATTAAGTACAATATGAGACGAAAAAACTATTTTAGAATGGCCTGGAAAAGTCAAAGCATTTTAAAGTTATCACCAGTTAAAGTGACACTGGTCAGATTTGCAAAAATGGCCTGGTCCTTAAGGTGAAATAAGGAGTTAAGGAGTTAAAAGTGGCACTATTGAAGGCAACAGATAATTGCATTAGGCTTGTCAGTAAAAGCAAAAAAAGGAAGAGACCACTGTGGTACTCAACAGAAGTGGCCAAAATCATTAAAAACAAAAAGATAGCATTTAGTAATTATACAAAATAAAAAAAAATGAGGATGACAGGCAAATTTATAATATTATAATATTAGGCAGACAGAGGTCAAACAAGTTATAAGAGCTTCTAAAGCACAAGCAGAGAAATTAGCTCAGTCAGTGAAAAAAGGGCGATAAGACATTCTTCAGATACATAAATGAAAAAAGGAAACTAAAACAAGGAATTAATTAATTAAAAACAAAAGAAGGAAGGTATATGGAAGAAAATAAAGAACTAGCTGACTGCCTAAATGAATACTTCTGTTCAGTTTTTACAAAGGAAATTAAAAGAAAAGGACCTCAGTTAGGAAGGAAGACTAATGAATATTATGATGCATGTGTCTTTACAGAGGGAGAGGTTCTAAGTCAGCTGTCTAAAATTAATACAAATAAGTCACAGGGGCCTGATGGGATACACCCAAAGCTACTAAAAGAGCTTAGCGGTGAACTAGCAAAACCATTAACAGATTTATTTAACCAATCACTGGTAACAGGAGTCGTCCCAGAAGATTGGAAATTAGTAAATGTTGTGCCCTTTCACAAGAAAGGTAGTAGGGAGGAATCGGGAAACTATAGGCCAGTAAGCCTGACATCAATAGTGGGGAAATTAATAGAAACCATACTTAAGGAGAGGATTGTGGAACATCTAAAATCCCATGGATTGAAAGATTAAAAACAGCATGGGTTTACTTCAGGGAGATCATGTCAAACTAATCTTATTGATTTTTTTGATTGGGTGACTAAAATAATAGATGGCGGATGTGCAGTAGACATTGCTTATCTAGACGTTAGTAAGGCTTTTGATACTGTCCCACATAGAAGGCTTATCAATAAATTGCAGTCTTTGTGCTTGGACTTCCATATTGTTGAATGGATTAGGCAGTGGCTGAGGGACAGACAACAGAGGGTTGTAGTCAATGGAGTATACCAGTGGGGTACGTCAGGGATCTGTTCTAGGACCCATATTGTTTAATATCTTTATCAGCTAAATTGCAGAAGGCCTCGATGGTAAGGTGTGTCTTTTTGCTGATGACAAAAAGATTTGTAACAGGGTTGATGTTCCTGGAGGGATACACCAAATGGAAAAGGATTTAGGAAAACTAGAGGAATGGTCAAAAATCTGGCAACTAAAATTTAATGTTGATAAGTTCAAGATAATGCATCTGGGGCGTAAATACCCAAGAGCAGAATATAAAATCAATGATACAGTCCTAACCTCAGTATCTGAGGAAAGGGATTTAGGGGTCATTATTTCAGAAGACTTAAAGGTAGGCAGACAATGTCATAGAGCAGGAAATGCTAGCAGAATGCTTGGGTGTATAGGGAGAGGCATTACCAGTAGAAAAAGGGAGGTGCTCATGCCGCTCTACAGAGCACTAGTGAGACCTCATTTGGAGTATTGTGCGCAGTACTGGAGACCATATCTCCAGAAGGATATTGATACTTTGGAGAGAGTTCAGAGAAGAGCTACTAAACTAGTACATGGATTGCAGGATAAAACTTACCAGGAAAGATTAAAGGACTGTAGGAGAATCCCCGGGATAATAATGGACGGACTATACGTGCCACCAGAGGTCCTGGCCTCGGTGGAGTAAGAACCGGATCATTGCGGTTACAGTGGCGAATGCTGCTGGTGTCCGGGCTGGTTCTTACTGGGAACAGGTAAAGAGCTGGGGGGGTGCCTGTTCCCCATGGCCAGCCCAGGTTTTTGGTGGAGCTGGGCCTTTAAAAAACCCAGGCTGCTGAAGATGGGGGTGGGGTGTGTCTTGCTGTACTGGAGATTTCCACAGACAGAGTCAGTGCTGGTGAAGGAGAGTCTGGGCACAGCACACATTGAAGGATAGCCCTGGGACCTGTGGTGCTACTAGCCGAAGGGGCTCTGGCCTGAGGGAGACAAAGGCAGGTAGCTTACAAGCCTGCAGGACCGCTGTGGTCTGTCCAAAACAAGGCGACTCAAACCTGCTGTTTATTTTCTATGGAAGGACTTTTGTTCTATGCACTATGTGGATATGCACCTGTGTGGTCTGCACATTGCCTGTTATGCCTTTGGTGTGAATAAAGTCACGGTGTATCACAAAGACTGTCTGTGATTGCCTCAATACTGCCGCCGCTACTGTAGCCTACCACGAGCATATCCCCACAATTGGTGGCTTGGAGCGGGCATTCCTGCAGTGAGGCAGGCCTGAGGCAAAAGTTGTGTTGGACTGCATGTCATATATCAGGCCTGCAAGTTTTATGGTTCCTGACAAGATGGAGGAGGCCATTAAGCACCTGATTCAGAGTAATTTACAGCAGCAACAGGCTTTGCAGGCTCAGAGGGAAAGTAATGAGCTACAGCAAAAAAGACATGAGGAGGCTATGTGTGCACAGCAGCAAACGAACAATCTCCTAATGCAGCAGCTGGTAGCCGACTGTGTCTACCGCCAGAGACAAAGTCTGATCCGCCCTGAGGAAAATGGGTCCGGAAGATGATATAGAGGCATTCCTGACGGTGTTCGAAAGAACCGCGGAGCTAGAGAGGCTGCCATTGGAGCAGTGGGCCGAGGTGGTGGCGCCTTTTCTGGTGGGGGACGCACAAAAGGCCTCTTTTGACCTCAGCCGCAATGAGGCCAAGGACTAATGAGAGGTGTTGGCTAGGTTGGGGGTAAACACCTATGTGCGAGCGCACAGGGTGTATCAGTGGGTGTTTGCCAAGTCCAGACCCGCCCGGTCACAAGCCTATGACTTACTTCACCTAGTAAATAAATGGCTTCAGCCTGAAATGTTGAGCCCTTCTCAGATGGTTGAAAGGGTCGTGGTCGACAGGTTCGTGCGTACCCTCCCGAGAGCCATACAGCGATGGGTGGGACAAGGCGATCCAGGCAACCTGGAACAACTGGTTAGCCTGGTGGAGAGGTATATGGCCACTCAGGATTTGGTGCGGGACTCAGCGGTACTACCGAAGTCATGTCAGCCCCCGTTGCCGACCCGGGATCCTGAAAAAGAGATCCCACCTCATAAGGGGGGGAGTGGATCTCCAGTCCGTGGGAGGAATACCCTGGGGAGGAGGGAGGCTGCGGGGGATCAGATGTTGGCATTGTCAGGACTGGGGACATGTGGCAGCCAACTGCCCTAGTGCATCCGAACCCATGGACTGTGGGTTCGCTCGCCGGTCCTCTTTTTATGCCCAACCGGTGTATATAGCTGACCCCCTGCTGGCTGTGGACACCCCTCCGGTGTGTGATATCGTTGTTAATAGTCCGTGCAGGCCCTGCTGGACTCTGGGAGCCTGGTAACTCTGGTCCATGAGTCGCTGGTAACGGAAAAACTCCCACAAAGGCGAACCCTTACCATTGTCTGTACACATGGGGATCGCCGGGAGTATCCCACCACTAAGGTTACCCTGGCGGTGTGTGGGAAGGAGGTACCACATGTCGTCGGAGTGGGGAGACGGCTTCCTTATGCTGCAATATTGGGGAGGGACTTTCCTCTGTTCTGGACTTTGTGGAGGAACGGGTTGTCTACCTGTGGGAAAGAAAAATGTCCGGGTCCCGAGCCCGAGGACCCCGAGGCAGGGGCCCCAGCTGTAGTGGTCACCGTAGGGGAGGTAGAGTGTAACCCTGACCGGTTTCCCCTACAAGTATTGGCGGGTGAGACAGTAGAAAGTTCGTCCATCCTGGATCTGGAGGTACCCCGAGAAACCTTTGGGACCGCACAGCTCCAGGATTCAACGTTTTTGCGGGCTAGAGAAGGTGTGTCGGTGATTAATGGCGTTGCCCTGTGTCCCGGGCGAAAATACCGTATTTCCTCACCTGGCCTATAACCAGGACCTGTTATACAGGGTAGACAAGGTGAGACAGGAGGTGGTGGAACAACTGGTGGTGCCCCAGCCTTACCGGCAAATGATCTTGGATTTAGCGCATGCACATGTGTTGGGTGGTCATCTGGGGGTTAAGAAAACGCTGGAGTGAATTCTACAACGGTTCTATTGGTCTGGGATATATGAGGAAGCCTGGAGGTTCTGTCAGTCCTGTCCAGTGTGTCAGGTGACTAGCCCCCAACCTCAGTATCGCAGTCCACTGGTACCTATGCTCATTATAGAGGTGCCCTTCGAAAGTATCGCCATGGATCTGGTAGGCCCCATTATTAAATCAGCCCGAGGTCACCTACACATCCTGGTAGTGTTAGACTATGCCACTTGGTATCCAGAGGCGGTCCCATTGCACCATACGTCGGCCAAGGTAATAGCTAAAGAGCTCATGAGTATGTTCGCCCGGGTGGGCATACCAAAGGAGATTCTGACGGACCAGGGGACACCCTTTATGTCCAAAATAACAAAGGAATTGTGTAAGCTATTAAATATTAAATACCTGCACACGTCTGTCTACCATCCCCAAACCGATGGGTTAGTAGAACGGTTTAATAAGACCCTGAAGTTCATGCTAAAAAGAGTAGTGGCTAAGGACGGGAGAGATTGGGACTTACTGTTGCCCTATGTTTTCTTTGCGGTACGGGAAGTGCCCCAGGCGTCCACGGGGTTCTCGCCCTTTGAGTTGTTATATGGGCGACATCCCCGCGGGCTACTGGATATCGCTTAGGAGGCATGGGAACAACAGCCTACGCCTCATAAAAGTGTGATAGAGCACATAGGAGAAATGCAGGACCGAATAGGGGTCGTGTTGCCGATTGTCCGTGAGCACATGGAAGTGCCACAACTGGCCCAGAGTCGGGTATATAACCGATCCGCCCGGGTAAGGACATTTCACCCGGGTGACCGAGTTCTTGTACTCGTGCCCACGGTCGAGAGTAAATTCTTGGCACGCTGGCAAGGACCCTATGAAGTTAAGGAGAAAGTGGGCCCAGTTGATTACAGGATATACCAGGCGGAAGCCTAAACAGGTATATCATGTGAATCTACTAAAACCTTGGAGAGACAGAGAGAATTTGTTTGGAGACAGCCCGCCCTCTGTCTGGACGGCAGGGAGTGACCCGGGGTCACCAGGGGTTCCGGAGAACGCCGCTGGGGTGACGATAGGGGACGGACTGTCGACCAAACAGGCACAAGAGGTGAGAGAATTCATTAGTCGGAATAGGGACGCGTTCTCTGACCTTCCTGGACGTACCACCTTGATCGAGCATGACATTGTCACCGAGCCCCGGGTGAAAGTCCGCCTAAGACCATACCGAGTACCGGAGGCTCGGCGACAGGCCATTTCGCAGGAGGTAAGATCGATGCTACGTCTAGGGGTCATAGAAGAGTCAAAGAGCGAGTGGGCTAGCCCGATTGTCCTTATTCCCAAACCGGATGGTTCATTACGGTTCTGTAATGATTTTATAAAATTAAATGAGGTATCAAAATTTGACGCCTATCCCATGCCTCGGGTGGACGAGTTAATAGAGCAGCTGGGAAAAGCCAGGTATTTTTCGATCCTAGATCTCACGAAAGGCTACTGACAGGTACCTCTGACGGAGGCGGCAAAGGAGAAGACTGCCTATGTCACCCCGGAGGGGCCTTTTTTAGTATAGGGTGTTGCCTTTTGGGTTGCATGGCGCTCCGGCTACGTTCCAGCGTCTGATGGATGTCGTCCTCAAGCCCCATCACCAGTATACCTCCGCGTATCTGGATGATATAGTCGTGTTCAGCCCGGACTGGGAGGGTCATTTGTCACAACTTCAGGCAGTGATAGATTCTCTCAGGAAGGCGGGGTTGACTGCCAACCCAAAAAAATGCTCGGTGGGACTAGAGGAAGCTCGCTATTTGGGGTATGTGATTGGACGCGGAGTCATTAGGCCCCAAGTGAATAAAGTTGAAGCAATCTGGAATTGGCCCAGGCCTCGTACTTCCAAGCAAGTATGGTCATTTTTGGGCCTGATTGGGTACTACATGAGGTTCATTCCCCATTTTGTCACCTTGGCAGCCCCGTTAACCGGCCTCTTAAAGGGTAGAAAGTCGGTGATGGTTCGCTGGGGCGAGCAGGAGGAGGAGGCGTTCTCCCGTTTGAAGTCGGCCATATGTGAGTCCCCGTTTCTGATGACGCCCGACTTCAAGCGGGAGTTTGTAGTTCAAACAGATGCCTCGGGAGTAGGACTAGGCTGTGCTTTCCCAGGAGCTCAATGGGGAAGAGCACCCCATGGTTTTTCTAAGCCGCAAGCTTACCCCAGCAGAAACCCAGTATAGCATTGTGGAGAGAGAGTGCCTCGCCATCAAGTGGGCGCTCGAGTCTCTCAGATATTACCTTCTAGGGAGAAGGTTCCGTCTGGTGACCGACCACTCCCCTCTCCAGTGGATGAGTCGGGCTAAGGAGGGGAGTCGGGTTACCAGGTGGTTCTTGTCCCTCCAGAACTTTAAGTTCACTGTTGAGCACAGGGCCGGCCGCTTACAGGGGAACGCAGATGCCCTGTCCCAGGTACACTGCTGTGCATGTGTTCACCCCCTCAGGCTTGAACAGTTTTCAAGCCCTCAGGGGTGAACAAAGGGGGGGATATGTAGGAGAGTCCCCGGGATAATAATGGACGGACGATACGTGCTACCAGAGGTCCTGGCCTCGGTGGAGTAAGAACCGGATCATTGCGGTTACAGCGGCGAATGCTGCTGGCGCAGCGTGTCCGGGCCGGTTCTTACTGGGAACAGGTAAAGAGCTGGGGGGGTTCCTGTTCCCCACGGCCACCCCAGGTTTTTGGTGGAGCTGGGCCTTTAAAAGACCCAGCCTGCTGAAGATGGGGGTGGGGTGTGTCTTGCTGTGCTGGAGATTTCCACAGACAGAGTCAGTGCTGGTGAAGGAGAGTCTGGGCGCAGCACACATTGAAGGATAGCCCTGGGACCTGTGGTGCTACTAGCCGGAGGGGCTCTGGCCTGAGGGAGACAAAGGCAGGTAGCTTACAAGCCTGCAGTACCGCTGTGGTCTGTCCAAAACAAGGTGACTCAAACCTGCTGTTTTTTTTTCTATGGAAGGACTTTTGTTCTATGCACTATGTAGATATGCACCTGTGTGGTCTGCACATTGCCTGTTATGCCTTTGGTGTGAATAAAGTCACGGTGTATCACAAAGACTGTCTGTGATTGCCTCAATACTGCCTCCGCTACTGTAGCCTACCACGAGCACATCCCCACAGGACCTTACCATGTATAGCTTGGAAGCAGGGGCGTAGCTAGAACTGACTGGGCCCCATAGCAAATTTTTGTACTGGGCCCCTCCCAAACTTAATGGACGCACTCATACACACACTCGCCACATACATGGACGCACTCATACACGCACTCGCCACATACATGGACGCACTCATGCACGCATTCACAACATACATGGACGCACTCACCACATACATGGACGCACTCATACACGCACTCACTACATACATGGACGCACTCATACACGCATTCACCACATACATGGATGCACTCATACACGTACTCACCATATACATGGACGCACTCATACAGGCACTCACCATATACATGGACGCACTCATACACGCGTTCACCACATACATGGATGCACTCATACACGTACTCACCATATACATGGACGCACTCATACAGGCACTCACCATATACATGGATGCACTCATACACGCATTCACCACATACATGGACGCACTCATACACGTACTCACCATATACATGGACGCACTCATACAGGCACTCACCATATACATGGACGCACTCATACAGGCACTCACCATATACATGGACGCACTCATACATGCATTCACCACATACATGGACGCACTCATACAGGCACTCACTACATACATGGACGCACTCATACAGGCACTCACTACATACATGGACGCACTCATACAGGCACTCACCACATATATGGACGCACTCATACAGGCACTCACCACATACATGGACAGACTCACATACGCACTCACCACATATATATATATATATATATATATATATAGATATATATATACACATATATACACACACACATTACATACACATGAACTTACAAGTAGTTATACACCTATTTCTACAGACAGACACTTACCTTTCCTGGAGACAGCTGATGTCTGGTCCTCACAGGCAGCCTGGAGAAGTAGGTGCCATCACCCCTCTGTGCCATCCAGTGACAGCAGTAGTAGTGACTAGTGAGTCACTGATTATGAGCCGGTTCCTCTCTGGCCCGCCGCCCTCAGACTAGTTCAGACTGGTTTTGGGCGGGACCAGTCTCCCTCCATAGTCCCACTCCCAGTCCCTCCTCCCCACAGCAGGACAGGTAACAACCCCCGCCCCCCCGGCCTGGCCCCGCCCCCTCCACAGCCTGAGTCCGCCTCCTACTAACTAGAGGGACTGGGTGGGAGGACTCAGGAGGCGAACTCAGGCGGTGGAGGGGGCGGGGAAATTCATTTCTTTCCTGCACTGCGGGCGGCGCTGGTGCCAGCCTGGCTCCGCCTCCGCTATGCCGCTGTTCCGGCCCCCTCCACCGCATCCGCCGGCCTACCTCATGTTCTCCAGATCGAGCCACGGACCGCCCGCGCCACGCCCACTACACTGGGCGGGCGGTCAGCCCTGGCTGCTGGCTGCCTGTGAGTGCTGTAATGTATTAAAAAAATAAATAAATTATGCGGTCCGGACGGGCGGGCCCCCAGTGGCGTAGGGCCCCATAGCCACTGCTATGGTTGCTATGGCAATCTATATGATAGAAACTTTTAAATACATAAAGGGAATCAACAAGGTAAAAGAGGAGAGAATATTTAAAAGAAGAAAAACTACCACAAGAGGACATAGTATTAAATTAGAGGGGCAAAGGTTTAAAAGTAATATCAGGAAGTATTCCTTTAGTGAGAGAGTAGTGGATGCATGGAATAGCCTTCCTGCAGAAGTGGTAGCTGCAAATACAGCGAAGGAGTTTAAGCATGCATGGGATAGGCATAAGGCCATCCTTCATATAAAATAGGGCCAGGGGCTATCCATAGTATTCAGTATATTGGGCAGACTAGATGGGCCAAATGGTTCTTATCTGCCGACACATTCTATTTTTCTATGTTTTTATGATCAGGAAGAGGAACCAAGAACAAAGTAAGTCAGCCGAAAGACTATCACTGGCAATGGTTCAATTGCAATAGGGGATTTAAATAGAGAGCCAGATCCCCGACCAGAGCATTGCTCTCTGTAACTAAGGATCGCGCTGCTGTAGCCCGGACAGGTATGTTTCTTGCATCTATTGTCTGACATCTTGCCTGCCACCATACAGGTGAAACTTGAAAAATTAGAATTTCGTCCAAAAGTCCATTTATTTTAGTAATGCAAATTAAAAGGAATTGCATTAATGCAGCTTAAAATTCGAAATTTTGTGAAAAGGTTCAATATTCTAGGCTCAAAGTGTCACACTCTAGTCAGCTAATTAATCCATACCCCCTGAGCAAAGGGTACCTCAAAATTGAGACATTGGGGTTTCATAAGCTGTAAGCCATAATCATCCAAATTATAACAAATAAAGGCTTGAAATATCTCGCTTTGCATGTAATGAGTCTATCTCATATATTAGTTTCACCTTTTAAGTTGCATTACTGAAATAAATTAACTTTGCACGATATTAAAAAAAAATCTCATTTCACCTATACCTCATAAGCTGGGGATAGAAGCATTGCACCATGTAATTCATCCTTTGCACTTAGTAAAGAAAAAAGTTTGTAATTTTTCTACATCTGCCTGATCCTTTCACACCACCTTTTCAATGCACCAAACCCTGGGAAGCAACAGCCTAAGGGAGTATACTGGGAGATAACATCTCACCATGGCAACTACCACTCCCATCCTCTGTACTGGCTCCTCAGGGGCTTGCTACACTTACAAATACTAATGCAAAATACTGGCCAGAATATCTTGTGTTTAGAGAATACACAGTATATGACAAGTCTCCAATAAAATGTTCTCAGCATCTTTACCTGACAGTATCTTTACAGCTCATACGTGTGCTGTTTATGTTCTATTGCCTATAAATAAAAAAAATCGGTTCTACCAACTCAGTACACAATAATGTATGTGATGTATTTGATCTGAGGGAGATAGATGTGTCATTATAAAATAATGTCACGTCACATCGGTCTGGAGATAGATGTAATACTCCACCTGGTCCAGGAGCACCCTGAAGTGTGGGACTCCTTCTGCATGCTACATCTCCAGAGTAGAATGGACCTTTTAGCAGTGGCTTGAATTGTGGGATTGTGGACACCTGTTTATATATGGTTAAACTGTGTAGTGATACAGGTGCACTCTGCAGTCTCACTAAACCCTCAAACTGATTTTAAAATTGAGAGATTAGTCAACATGTCCTACGGTGTAGAACATGTCTAAGCCCGGGCCCCACGTCAAGGTTTCTCAAGTAGCCCGAGACCTAATGCTCTCCTACCTGAGCCGTATGGGCGATACCAGGAGCCAGTGGGCAAATTACAGGAGAATGAGGCCGACTCACAAACAGCTCACCAGTTACCTCCAGCATGTAACCATGCTTGCAATGGGAGGAGGGAGGAGTCTGTGAGTCCCACTCAATACTGACTGATATGGCCCAGGCCTCACAGGTGCACCTAAATGTTGCCTGTAGATGGAAAACAGGCACATTTAACCACTTCAGCCCCGCTAGGTGAAACCCCCTTCATGACCAGGCCACTTTTTACACTTCGGCACTACACTCCTTTCACCGTTTATCGCTCGGTCATGCAACTTACCACCCAAATGAATTTTACCTCCTTTTCTTCTCACTAATGGAGCTTTCATTTGGTGGTATTTTATTGCTGCTGACATTTTTACTTTTTTTGTTATTAATCAAAATATAACGATTTTTTTGCAAAAAAATGACATTTTTCACTTTCAGCTGTGAAATTTTGCAAAAAAAACGACATCCATATATAAATTTTTCGCTAAATTTATAGTTCTACATGTCTTTGATAAAAAAAAAATGTTTGGGCAAAAAAAAAAATGGTTTATAGCATTTACAAACTATGGTACAAAAATGTGAATTTCCGCTTTTTGAAACGGCTCTGATTTTCTGAGCACCTGTCATGTTTCCTGAGGTTCTACAATGCCCAGACAGTAGAAAACCCCCACAAATGACCCCATTTCGGAAAGTAGACACCCTAAGGTATTCGCTGATGGGCATAGTGAGTTCATAGAACTTTTTATTTTTTGTCACAAGTTAGCGGAAAATGATGATGTTTTTTTTTTTTTTTTTTTTTCTTACAAAGTCTCATTTTCCACTAACTTGCGACAAAAAATAAAAAATTCTAGGAACTCGCCATGCCCCTCACAGAATACCTTGGGGTGTCTTCTTTCCAAAATGGGGTCACTTGTGGGGTAGTTATACTGCCCTGGCAATTTAGGGGCCCAAATGTGTGAGAAGAACTTTGCAATCAAAATGTGTAAAAAATGACCGGTGAAATCCGAAAGGTGCACTTTGGAATATGCGCCCCTTTGCCCACCTTGGCAGCAAAAAAGTGTCACACATGTGGTATCGCCGTACTCAGGAGAAGTTGGGGAATGTGTTTTGGGGTGTCATTTTACATATACCCATGCTGGGTGAGAGAAATATCTTGGCAAAAGACAACTTTTCCCATTTTTTTATACAAAGTTGGCATTTGACCAAGATATTTTTCTCACCCAGCATGGGTATATGTAAAATGACCCCCCAAAACACATTCCCCAGCTTCTCCTGAGTACGGCGATACCAGATGTGTCACACTTTTTTGCTGCCAAGGTGGGCAAAGGGGCACATATTCCAAAGTGCACCTTTCGGATTTTGCAGGGCATTTTTTACACATTTTGATTGCAAGGTACTTCTCATACATTTGGGCCCCTAAATTGCCAGGGCAGTATAACTACGCCACAAGTGACCCCATTTTGGAAAGAAGACACCCCAAGGTATTCCGTGAGGGGCACGGCGAGTTCCTAGAATTTTTTATTTTTTGTCACAAGTTAGCGGAAAATGATGATTTTTTTTTTTTTCTCTTTTTTCCTTACAAAGTCTCATATTCCACTAACTTGCGACAAAAAATAAAAAATTCTAGGAACTCGCCATGCCCCTCACGGAATACCTTGGGGTGTCTTCTTTCCAAAATGGGGTCACTTGTGGCGTAGTTATACTGCCCTGGCAATTTAGGGGCCCAAATGTGTGAGAAGTACCTTGCAATCAAAATGTGTAAAAAATGACCGGTGAAATCCAAAAGGTGCACTTTGGAATATGCGCCCCTTTGCCCACCTTGGCATCAAAAAAGTGTCACACATCTGGTATCGCCGTACTCAGGAGAAGTTGGGGAATGTGTTTTGGGGTGTCATTTTACATATACCCATGCTGGGTGAGAGAAATATCTTGGCAAACGACAACTTTTCCCATTTTTTTATACAAAGTTGGCATTTGACCAAGATATTTTTCTCACCCAGCATGGGTATATGTAAAATGACACCCCAAAACACATTCCCCAACTTCTCCTGAGTACGGCGATACCAGATGTGTCACACTTTTTTGCTGCCAAGGTGGGCAAAGGGGCACATATTCCAAAGTGCACCTTTCGGATTTTGCAGGGCATTTTTTACACATTTTGATTGCAAGGTACTTCTCACACATTTGGGCCCCTAAATTGCCAGGGCAGTATAACTACGCCACAAGTGACCCCATTTTGGAAAGAAGACACCCCAAGGTATTCCGTGAGGGGCATGGCGAGTTCCTAGAATTTTTTATTTTTTGCCGCAAGTTAGTGGAATATGAGACTTTGTAATGAAAAAAGAGAAAAAAAAAAAATCATCATTTTCCGCTAACTTGTGACAAAAAATAAAAAATTCTAGGAACTCGCCGTGCCCCTCACGGAATACCTTGGGGTGTCTTCTTTCCAAAATGGGGTCACTTGTGGCGTAGTTATACTGCCCTGGCAATTTAGGGGCCCAAATGTGTGAGAAGTACCTTGCAATCAAAATGTGTAAAAAATGCCCTGCAAAATCCGAAAGGTGCACTTTGGAATATGTGCCCCTTTGCCCACCTTGGCAGCAAAAAAGTGTGACACATCTGGTATCGCCGTACTCAGGAGAAGTTGGGGAATGTGTTTTGGGGTGTCATTTTACATATACCCATGCTGGGTGAGAAAAATATCTTGGCAAACGACAACTTTTCCCATTTTTTTATACAAAGTTGGCATTTGACCAAGATATTTTTCTCACCCAGCATGGGTATATGTAAAATGACACCCCAAAACACATTCCCCAACTTCTCCTGAGTACGGCGATACCAGATGTGTCACACTTTTTTGCTGCCTAGATGCGCAAAGGGGCCCAAATTCCTTTTAGGAGGGCATTTTTAGACATTTGGATCCCAGACTTCTTCTCACGCTTTAGGGCCCCTAAAAAGCCAGGGCAGTATAAATACCCCACATGTGACCCCACTTTGGAAAGAAGACACCCCAAGGTATCCAATGAGGGGCCTGGCAAGTTCATAGAATTTTTTTTTTTCGCATAAGTTAGCGGAAATTGATTTTTTTTTTGTTTTTTCTCACAAAGTCTCACTTTCCGCTAACTTAGGACAAAAATTTCAATCTTTCATGGACTCAATATGCCCCTCAGCAAATACCTTGGGGTGTCTTCTTTCCAAAATGGGGTCAGTTGTGGGGTGTTTGTACTGCCCTGGCATTTGAGGGTCTCCGCAATCATTACATGTATGGCCAGCATTAGGAGTTTCTGCTATTCTCCTTATATTGAGCATACAGGTAATGAGATTTTTTTTTCCGTTCAGCCTCTGGGCTGAAAGAAAAAAATGAACGGCACAGATTTCTTCATTCGCATTGATCAATGTGGATGAAAAAATCTCTGCCAAAAAAAAAAATGGAGGGGAAAGGCGTCTGCCAGGACATAGGAGCTCCGCCCTACATCCATACCCACTTAGCTTGTATGCCCTGGCAAACCAGATTTCTCCATTCGCATCAATCGATGTGGATGAATAAATCATTGCCGGGATTTTTTTTTTTATATATATATATATATATACATACAAAGTGCTTGCCAAAGCATAGGAACGCCGCCTCCTCCTCAGCTCGTATGCTTCGGCAAACGTATCTGTCACTGCAGAGGAGAAAATCCCGTCTTGCAGCGCCGCATACACCGACTTGCGTGTAATCTGACAGCAGCGCAATGCTTCTGTCAGAATGCACATCGGTGCTGCAGCTAGTTCATCGGTTGGTCCACCTGGAAGGTAAAAAGACAAAAAAAAAAAAAAAGAAAAAACCAGGCCACAACGCAATAATTTTATTAACTTTGGAACAGAACATTTAACTTTAACTTTTGGAACTAAACATTAACCTGTTTGCTTACCTGTTTTTTTTTTTTGTTTTTTTTTGTTTTTTTACCTTTATAGAACAAACCTCTCCTCCCCCATGGGTCAATGTGCAAAGCGCAAATCGCCCAAAGATGTGGCGAAGTGCGTTATGCACTTTGTCCCATGTGAAAGGAGACGTTTGCAGCAGCTGTGTGAGTGAATGGGCCCTAATAGCCCTGTGTGCCTATCCTGGTGAGATGATCCCTATGCTAGGTGTACCTGTGTGTGGTACTTTCGGAAACAATCCCCTAAGCATAGGGCAGGGTGGTCGGGACAGTCAGGACAGAAATACCGGGTGTCACGCCTTATTCCACTCCTGCTACAGACACGACATCTTTTTCGGGGTGACGGTTGGGTTGAGGTACCAGCAACGACATTGGGGAAATGTCGCTCGTGTAGACGGCTAACTACACTGGTGGATGGGGGCACGGAACCTTCTGGATACAGGAGGTTCTCAATGATCTCTTCCTGAAATTTGAGGAAGGATCCAGTTCTCCCAGCCTTACTGTAGAGAACAAAACTATTATACAGCGCCAATTGAATCAAATATACAGACACCTTCTTATACCAGCGTCTGGTTCTGCGGGAAACTAAATACGGAGACAACATCTGGTCATTGAAGTCGACCCCTCCCATGTGGAGGTTATAGTCGTGGACTGAGAGGGGCTTTTCAATGACACGGGTTGCTCGCTCAATTTGTATTGTCGTGTCTGCGTGAATGGAGGAGAGCATGTAAACGTCACGCTTGTCTCTCCATTTCACCGCGAGCAGTTCTTCGTTACACAGTGCGGCCCTCTGCCCCCTTGCAAGACGGGTGCTAACGAGCCGTTGGGGGAAGCCCGCGCGACTAGTTCGCGCGGTACCACAGGCGCCAATCCGTTCTAGAAACAAATGCCTAAAGAGGGCCACACTTGTGTAAAAATTGTCCACATAAAGATGGTACCCCTTGCCGAATAAGGGTGACACCAAGTCCCAAACTATCTTCCCACTGCTCCCCAGGTAGTCAGGGCAACCGACCGGCTCCAGGGTCTGATCTTTTCCCTCATAGACACGAAATTTGTGGGTATAGCCTGTGGCCCTTTCACAGAGCTTATACAATTTGACCCCATACCGGGCGCGCTTGCTTGGGATGTATTGCTTGAAGCCAAGGCGCCCGGTAAAATGTATTAGGGACTCGTCTACGCAGATGTTTTGCTCAGGGGTATACAAATCTGCAAATTTCTGGTTGAAATGGTCTATGAGGGGCCGAATTTTGTGGAGCCGGTCAAAAGCAGGGTGGCCTCTGGGACGGGAGGCGGTGTTGTCACTAAAGTGCAAGAAACGCAGGATGGTCTCAAATCGTGTCCTGGACATTGCACCAGAGAACATGGGCATGTGATGAATTGGGTTCGTGGACCAATATGACCGCAATTCATGTTTTTTTGTCAGGCCCATGTTGAGGAGGAGGCCCAGAAAAGTTTTAAATTCGGAAACTTGGACTGGTTTCCACCGGAAAGGCTGGGCATAAAAGCTTCCCGGGTTAGCGGTTATAAATTGTGTGGCATACCGGTTTGTCTCTGCCACGACTAAGTCTAAAAGCTCCGCAGTCAAGAACACCTCAAAAAATCCCAGGGCCGAACCGATCTGAGCCGTCTCAACCCGAACTCCAGACTGGGCGGTGAAAGGGGGAACTACAGGTGCGGCTGAAGTTGGGGGCTGCCAATCAGGGTTTGCCAGCACCTCTGGGATTCTAGGGGCTCTACGGGCACGTCTTTGCGGTGGCTGCGACGGGGTCACTACTGCTCGTGCCACCGTACCAGCTTCAACTGCCCTTCTGGTGCTCGCTACTTCACCAGGTTGTACGGCAGTGCTGGTACTAGGTCCAGGATGGGCTGGGCTGCTGGTGTATGCCTCACCACGTAATCCGGCAGCACCAGCCCCACTCTGATGCTCTTGAAGCGGATCCTGCGCAACCTGCGGTCTAGCAACACGGGGCCGGGTACGCCTGGTTCTATCAGGGACCTCAGCCTCCTCGTCCGAACTTTGGGTCAGAGAGCCGCTGCTTTCTACAGGTTCGTATTCTGACCCGCTGGATTCATCAGATGAGGGTTCCCACTCCTCATCCGACTGGGTCAGAAGCCTGTAGGCCTCTTCAGAGGAATACCCCCTGTTTGACATGTGGGCAACTAAATTTAGGGGTATTCCCTGAGACTACCCAGGTAAAAAAAGCAAGCCTGTCTTACAAAGGGGAGGCTAGCGAAGTACCGGAGGCCGCTGCGGTTGATAAAAAATATCAAAAGTGATTTTTTTATCGCCGCAGTGCGTGTAAAGTGGATGTGCAGCGATCAAAAAAAAAATTTTTTTTGTCACTGCGGTGGGGCGGGTGTGGGCGAACGCACGTGTGGGCGACCGATCAGGCCTGATCGGGCAAACACTGCGTTTTGGGTGGAGGGCGAACCTAAAGTGACACTAATACAGTTATAGATCTGACCGTGATCAGTTTTGATCACTTCCAGATACTATAAAAGTACAAATGCTGATTAGCGATACGCTAATCAGCGAATAACGGACTGCGGTGCGGTGGGCTGGGCGCTAACTGATCCCTAACTACCTAACCAAGGGACCTAAACTATACCTAAAACCTAACGGTCAATACCAGTGAAAAAAAAAAGTGACAGTTTGCACTGATCACTTTTTTTCCTTTCACTAGTGATTGACAGGGGCTAGAAGGGGTGATCAAAGGGTTAATAGGGGTTCAGGGGGGTGATCTGGGGCTAAGTATGTACTGTTGGTGTACTCACTGTGAAGCCTGCTCCTCTGCTGGATCCAACCGACGAAAAGAACCAGCAGAGGAGCAGGCAGCCATATAACAGATCATATTTACTAATATGATCTGCTATACTGCTCTGTGATTGGCTTTTTTGAAAATCAGCAACCTGCCAGCCAATGATCGCTGGCTGGCAGGTCCTGACGAAATGCTTCTCGAAGAAATGCCGGCCCGCGATGCGCATGTGCGGGCCGGCTGCGGCGAAATCTCGCGTCTCGCGAGATGACGCGCCGATGCGTCCAGGAGGAGAAAAGCAACCACCTTCCGGACGCATCGGCGCGTTAGGCGGTCCGGAGGTGGTTAAATTGGAGTTTATACACCTCCAGGAATCTATATATACAAACTAAAAAGACAGGGTGGCATTAGCAGGAGGTGCTCAAACCCACATGCAGTCGTGCATATATATAGGGGAGCAAATCCTGCACTTGTGGCCCGTTGCTAATGGCGATCCCCAGCAAAATGCATACGGTGGAGGATGCCCGCGGCGAACCACAAGTACCACAATAGACATCTCACACAAGGTAACAAGTGCGGATGTCATAATCAATATAACAATATAACAAAACAATAACAAATACAGGTGCACTCTGCAGTCTCACTAAACCCTCAAACTGATTTTAAAATTGAGTAGCCCGAGACCTAACGCTCAGGTAGGAGAGCGTTAGGTCTCGGGCTACTTGAGAAACCTTGACGTGGTGCCCGGGCTTAGACATGTTCTACACCGTAGGACATGTTGACTAATCTCTCAATTTTAAAATCAGTTTGAGGGTTTAGTGAGACTGCAGAGTGCACCTGTATTTGTTATTGTTTTGTTATATTGTTATATTGATTATGACATACGCACTTGTTACCTTGTGTGAGATGTCTATTGTGGTACTTGTGGTTCGCCGCGGGCATCCTCCACCGTATGCATTTTGCTGGGGATCGCCATTAGCAACGGGCCACAAGTGCAGGATTTGCTCCCCTGTATATATGCACGACTGCATGTGGGTTTGAGCACCTCCTGCTAATGCCACCCTGTCTTTTTAGTTTGTATATATAGATTCCCTTACGTCCTCAACAGCAGCACAGATGGGGTTAACTGCCCCTGTGGACTGGTAGGACCGGCGGAATTTTAATGAGCCCAAGAACCAATAAACGATCTTCAGCTCCCTGAAAGGGAGGAGATCACCCCCCAGCCCACCGTGTTTTTTTCTGTCCTCTGGACAGGTGGACTGGCGTGTCGCTCCCTCTTTGGGAGCTGAAGATTGCTTAGGGGTTCTTTTTTCCCTCCTTAAAGCTTAGCTCGCTTTCTATGCATCTCAGTGCCTTTATTTTAGGCCTGATCATGGCGATTTCGGTCTGGGGTACCGTTGGGGAGGGGGGCGTCCCCTCCCCTCTTCTTTCATCATCTGCAGACGGTGCTCCGTTCCTCCGTTACCGCATGTGTGCGGCGCTATGGGCGCCGCCATTTCCCGGAAGTGACGCGCCTTAGGTGCGCTACGTCACTTCCGGTTTTCCGAAGCGATGCGGTGATGTATAAAACTCACCTTTTTCTTAAACTGGCTCCCTAGAATGACATCCTGGACTTAGGATTAGTCTGGGGAGACAATTTTTCGTTTAGGTAGAGCCAGTATAGGCTCTGGTTTTTCTGAGTGCTTGCTTTGGCAGCACATATACAAAAAAAAAAAAAAAAAGGGAGTGGTGCTGATCTCGTTTCAGGAACCCGCCCATTGGGCGGGGTTTCCTCCTTTTTAAGCGCCCAGAGCCCATCAGTCAGTGCTCTGGTTGCGTTGCTTTCACAAGTTAGCTCCAGAGCTCTCCTGTGCTTTGTGATATTCCTGCAGTATTGCTTTGCTTGGGTTTTGTACTTCCTCTTCTTTCAGCTCTATTTCTTCTAGTGTTGGTGGGCCCCCTTAAGGTCTGGTTTTCTCCACCTCCTGATGTTGTAGGTGTTATGACCTGTTTTGTTTCTTCCATTACAGACTATGGCTTCCCCTAAGGAGGATCAGCGGAAGGCTGGGGCCAAGAGGAAGCATTTGGCATGTTACGAATGTAACACACCCCTAGTTGACAGCTGTCCTTACTCCAGATGTGAGAGTTGTCGCACGGCATCCACGGAACCCACGATGCAGGAGATGTTCCAATGGACCAAGACATACGTGGATGATTCCATCAAGGGAGTAGTTCAGCTACTTAATGAGAGGCTACCAGGTCCCTCTCAGACTCCCATGGAGGTGGTCGCACCGGTCGAAAGACCTACCCCCTGTTCAGTGGGGTCTTCTTCTTCTGAGGAAGAAGAATCTACTTCTTGCTTTTTTCCTCCAGAAAAGACGCAGAAGTTACTCAAGTCCATCAGGTCGGGGGACCAGGATGTTGACATGGGGGAGTCCTCCGATCCCGCCGGTCGGACACAGCGTGTCTTTAGAGCGGATGAGACCCTCCTCTCTGTGATGCGCACAGAGTGGAAGAAGCCTGAGAAGGGTCCAGTGCTTACCAGAAAATTCAGACTCATGTACCCGATGGCTAAACCCTTGGTGGAATCGTGGGGTTCCGTTCCCAAGGTGGACATGGCTATAGCCAAGTTGTCCCGGCGCACTCTAGTCCCTGCAGACGATGGGTCTAGCCTGCAGGACCCCCTAGACCGGAGGGCAGAGTGCACCCTTAGGAGGGGTTACGCGGCGGCCGCCGCCTCCGCATCTACTTCCATTGCGGCCACTGGGGTAGCCACCTATCTACGCTCTAGGCTTAATCAAATCCAGACGGATGTGGACCAGAGCGTATCAAGAGACGACATCCTGGCAGCCTTCAAGTCAGCCAACCTGGCTATGGACTTTTTAGTTGATTCCTCCCAGATGCAGCTAAAGCTGGCCGCCAAAACTATGGCCCTAGTTTCAGCTGCCCGCAGACCACTCTGGCTGAAACCGTGGATTGCGGATAACGCATCCAAGTTTAACCTTTGTGGGCTCCCCTTCGAACCAGATAGGTTATTCGGGTCCGAATTGGACAAAATAATGGAGGGGCTCTCCGATAAAAAAGGGAAGAGCCTCCCCCAGCAGCCCTTTCGGGGACGCCCCAGACAGGAAAAGAAGGGCGGAGGTCGTTCTGGGCAGCAGTCTAGGCGCAGAGATTGGGGGGGGCCATCTCGTAAATATCCGAGACGCCCCCGCAAACCCACCAGGGAGGCAAAACCCTCCTGACTATGGGCCTCCTCGAGGCTCTTGGATAAGCCCTGCTGCCCCTGCAGTGTCTCCTCTAGATTTTCCCGTACCCCTCCCCCAGATTCCCGTGGGGGGCCGTCTTACCCATTTCAAAGACTCTTGGAGCCGGTTGATTGCAGACCCCTGGGTCCAGGACATAGTTTCCGCCGGGTACCGGGTAGATCTTATCTCTCTCCCCCCAGAGAGATTCATCGCCACACGAAGCTTCGGGTCTGCCAAACAGGTGGTCCTAGAATCTTACATTCAGGACTATATTTCCAAGGGAGCCCTGGAGGAGGTACCGGCAGGGGAGAGGGGCCTAGGGATTTATTCACCAGTGTTCCTGGTTCCCAAGAAGACAGGAGATCTCCGGATGATCATCGATTTGAGATTCCTCAATCGATTTATAAGGAAAACAAGGTTTCGCATGGAAACCATAAGGTCAGTCAGCCATATCCTCAATTCTGGGGACGTCATGGCTACTCTGGACCTCAAGGATGCGTACCTTCACATTCCGATCCATTCCGCTTCCCGGAAACTCCTCAGGATCGCGGTCCAGATCTCAGGGGTTTGCAGGCACTTTCAGTTCGCCGTGCTTCCCTTCGGAATCTCTTCTGCCCCCCTCATCTTCACCAAGGTGGTGGTTTCGGTGGTGGCAGCTTTGAGACTCCAAGGACTGACTATTATTCCTTATCTGGACGATTGGCTTTTCATAGCCTCTTCAGTTCCGATCCTTACCCACCATCTTCAGGTCGCAGTCTCCTTTCTCTTCCGCCTAGGCTGGATTATCAACTGGCAGAAGTCGAATGTGAGCCCATCGACTTCAATCCATTACTTAGGATTCGTGGTCGACTCTGTGGAGATGTCCCTCCGGTTGACTCCAGAAAGGAGAGCGCGGATTCAGGACCTGGCAAAGGTCCTTTATGTCCCTCGTCGAGTCTCTATCCGGACTCTCATGAAGATGCTGGGGCTCATGTCAGCGGCTGCGGATGCGGTCCCTTGGGCGTTATGGCACCTCCGTCCTCTTCAGTCGGAGGTCTTACACCTATGGAACGGCAGCCCTGCGGGGCTAGATTCCCTGTGCTCCCTGTCCGGTCAAACCCGAAATTCCCTCAGATGGTGGTTTCAGCTACCAGCAGGGAAGTCTATGACCCAACCAGCTTGGGTCATATTGACTACAGACGCGTCCCTTGTAGGCTGGGGCGCTCACCTGGACGGATCCCCAATTCAGGGATCTTGGTCTCCTCTGGAGCGGCATCTTTCCTCCAATCTTCGCGAGATGCGAGCTATCCGGCTAGCCCTCCTTCACTTTGCGCCTCAGATCCGGGGCAAAGCAGTGAAAGTCCAGTCAGACAATATGACTGCTGTCCTCTATATAAACAAACAGGGAGGCACAAGATCATTGCCCCTTCTGTCAGAGATCGGGGTAATTCTTCGGTGGGCAGAGCTGAACCTTTCCCATCTATCTGCCGTTCATATTCGAGGCTCCCTCAATATGATAGCGGACCGCTTAAGTCGAGGATTACCGACCATGGAGTGGTCTCTGCATCCGGAGATCTTCAGGCAGCTAGTTCACAGATGGGGTATGCCAGAAGTGGATCTCATGGCAACCAGGTTCAACGCCAAGGTGATGAGGTTCTGTTCCCTCTACAGGGAAGACAACCCCCTGGCGATAGATGCTCTGTCAATACCGTGGAGGTTCAGGCTGGCTTACATCTTCCCTCCCTTTTCCATGATACCGAGGGTATTGATGAAAATCCGTCAGGATCAGGCCTCGGTAATAGCCATCATACCGTTTTGGCCCAGAAGATCCTGGTTTACCCAGCTCATTCAGATGAGTCGGGGACAATACTGGAGACTCCCCCCGGAGCAGACCCTGGTGTCGTGGGACACTCACCTCTGCCCAGATCTGCACAGGTTCAACCTGACAGCCTGGAGGTTGATCAGTCCCTTCCCAACATAGAAGGGCTTTCCGAGTCGGTCCTGAGAACTTTGTCGCATTCCCGAGCAGAGTCTACAAAGAAGGCCTACTCCAGGATCATGAGAATCTTCGAGGCATGGTGTGATTCCAGACAGGTGGCGTCTGCAGATCCGCCCCTTCCTGCGATACTTCAATTTCTTCAGGATGGATTAGATAGAGGCCTATCTCCAGCTACCTTGAAGGTACAGGTTTATGCCATCTCGGCCTGTCTCAACAGGCCACATTCTTGGGACCCACTCATCAAACGCTTCCTGAAGGGAGCTGAAAGACTAAAGCCTACTATACTGAAACCTATCCCCCAGTGGGATCTTTCAGTAGTGCTCAGGGGGCTAGCATCTCCCCCCTTCGAGCCCTTGGAGGAGGTAAATTTTAAATTTCTGACTTTAAAGATGGTCTTTCTTCTGGCTATAGCTTCAGCCAAAAGAGTTTCTGAATTGCAGGCTTTTTCCGCAAATCACCCGTACATTATTTTTCTACAGGATAGAGTACTCCTGAAGTTTTTACCTTACTTCAGGCCTAAGGTGCCTACTTTCCAGAACATCAATCAGGTAATATCTTTACCAGTTTTGTTTACAGCCTCCTCCTCTGATACTCCAGCTAGAGACCCGCTGGATATTTCAAGATGCCTCCAGATCTATGTGGATAGATCTAGTGAGTTCAGGAAAGATGAGAATCTTCTTATCCTGTTTGCCGGTAAGTCTAAAGGCCGTAAAGCGTCTAAAGCCACCATTAGTCGCTGGATCAAGGAGGCCATTTTGGAAGCTTTCGTCTCCCAATCCTTAGATCCTCCTGAGTTTGTGAGGGCCCATTCTACTAGGGCGGTCTCCACCTCGGTTGCGGAGAGAAGACTCCTCCCCTTAGAGTTGATCTGTAAGGCGGCCTCCTGGAGCTCTGAGTCAACCTTCATCTCCCATTATAGGATAGATGCTAGGATGGCAGAGTTTTCGGCTTTTGGGCAGACTGTTCTTAGTTCTGCCAGGCATGAGGACCCTCCCTAGGGGATTCTTCTTGCTATCTCCCCATCTGTGCTGCTGTTGAGGACGTAAGGGAATCGTTAATTTCTAACGATAATTTGTTTTCCCTTAGTCCTAACAGCAGCACACAAATATCCCACCCTAAATACATTATGCTTGTTAAAAACACGGTGGGCTGGGGGGTGATCTCCTCCCTTTCAGGGAGCTGAAGATCGTTTATTGGTTCTTGGGCTCATTAAAATTCCGCCGGTCCTACCAGTCCACAGGGGCAGTTAACCCCATCTGTGCTGCTGTTAGGACTAAGGGAAAACAAATTATCGTTAGAAATTAACGATTCCTGGAGGTGTATAAACTCCAATTTAAATGTGCCTGTTTTCCATCTACAGGCCACATTTAGGTGCACCTGTGAGGCCTGGGCCATATCAGTCAGTATTGAGTGGGACTCACAGACTCCTCCCTCCTCCCATTGCAAGCATGGTTACATGCTGGAGGTAACTGGTGAGCTGTTTGTGAGTCGGCCTCATGCTCCTGTAATTTGCCCACTGGCTCCTGGTATCGCCCATACGGCTCAGGTAGGAGAGCGTTAGGTCTCGGGCTACTTGAGAAACCTTGACGTGGTGCCCGGGCTTAGACATGTTCTACACCGTAGGACATGTTGACTAATCTCTCAATTTTAAAATCAGTTTGAGGGTTTAGTGAGACTGCAGAGTGCACCTGTATTTGTTATTGTTTTGTTATATTGTTATATTGATTATGACATACGCACTTGTTACCTTGTGTGAGATGTCTATTGTGGTACTTGTGGTTCGCCGCGGGCATCCTCCACCGTATGCATTTTGCTGGGGATCGCCATTAGCAACGGGCCACAAGTGCAGGATTTGCTCCCCTGTATATATGCACGACTGCATGTGGGTTTGAGCACCTCCTGCTAATGCCACCCTGTCTTTTTAGTTTGTATAAACTGTGTAGTGGTATTATGTAACAGTGTGCAGTGGCTGCTCCTTTAAGAGAAGATGAATAAACCAAGCCAGGAAGGGGTTTTCTGCCACCTAAACAGGAGATATAAAGCTAGGTGGTTTTCCCTGCAGGATGCAGTGTGATCACACTAACTGTGGGAAAGCAGGACTCGGTCAGCTTGATCGGAACTTAAAAGTGCACATGGAGATGGAACTGCTAACCCAATGTGGAGAGACAAGGATCAATTCACAGCATAGTAATTTAAGAAGACAGAGCTGAAAACATACAGACGTGGACAAAATTGTTGGTACCCTTTGGTCAATGAAAGAAAAAGTCACAATGGTCACAGAAATAACTTTAATCTGACAAAAGTAATAATAAATTAAAATTCTATAAATGTTAACCAATGAAAGTCAGACATTGTTTTTCAACCATGCTTCAACAGAATTATGTAAAAAAATAAACTCATGAAACAGGCATGGACAAAAATGATGGTACCCCTAACTTAATATTTTGTTGCGCAACCTTTTGAGGCAATCACTGCAATCAAACGCTTCCTGTAACTGTCAATGAGACATCTGCACCTCTCAGCAGGTATTTTGGCCCACTCCTCATGAGCAAACTGCTCCAGTTGTGTCCGGTTTGAAGGGTGCCTTTTCCAGACTGCATGTTTCAGCTCCTTCCAAAGATGCTCAATAGGATTGAGGTCAGGGCTCATAGAAGGCCACTTTAGAATAGTCCAATTTTTTCCTCTTAGCCATTCTTGGGTGTTTTTAGCGGTGTGTTTTGGGTCATTGTCCTGTTGCAAGACCCATGACCTGCGACTGAGACCAAGCTTTCTGACACTGGCTAGTACATTTCTCTCTAGAATTCCTTGATAGTCTTGAGATTTCATTGTACCCTGCACAGATTCAAGACACCCTGTGCCAGACGCAGCAAAGCAGCCCCAGAACATAACAGAGCCTCCTCCATGTTTCACAGTAGGGACAGTGTTCTTTTCTTGATATGCTTCATTTTTTCGTCTGTGAACATACAGCTGATGTGCCTTGGCAAAAACTTCGATTTTTGTCTCATCTGTCCACAGGACATTCTCCCAGAAGCTTTGTGGCTTGTCAACATGTAGTTTGGCATATTCCAGTCTTGCTTTTTTATGATTCGTTTTCAACAATGGTGTCCTCCTTGGTCGTCTCCCATGTAGTCCACTTTGGCTCAAACAACGACGGATGGTGCGATCTGACACTGATGTTCCTTGAGCATGAAGTTCACCTTGAATCTCTTTAGAAGTCTTTCTAGGCTCTTTTGTTACCATTCGGATTATCCGTCTCTTAGATTTGTCATCAATTTTCCTCCTGCGGCCACGTCCAGGGAGGTTGGCTACAGTCCCATGGATCTTAAACTTATGAATAATATGTGCAACTGTACTCACAGGAACATCTAGTTGCTTGGAGATGGTCTTATAGCCTTTACCTTTAACATGCTTGTCTATAATTTTCTTTCTGATCTCTTGAGACAGCTCTTTCCTTTGCTTCCTCTGGTCCATGTCGAGTGTGGTACACACCATATCACCAAACAACACAGTGATTACCTGGAGCCATATATATAGGCCCAATGGCTGATTACAAGGTTGTAGACACCTGTGATGCTAATTAGTGGACACACCTTGAATTAACATGTCCCTTTGGTCACATTATGTTCTGTGTTTTCTAGGGGTACCATCATTTTTGTCCATGCCTGTTTCATGAGTTTATTTTTTTACATAATTCTGTTGAAGCATGGTTGAAAAACAATGTCTGACTTTCATTGGTTAACATTTATAGAATTTTAATTTATTATTACTTTTGTCAGATTAAAGTTATTTCTGTGACCATTGTGACTTTTTCTTTCATTGACCAAAGGGTACCAACAATTTTGTCCACGTCTGTATGAGCACTGTACTTTCAGAGCCCATATGTAACACATGGCATTTTTACCACCAAAAGAAATGAAGCTATAATGGGTTTTTTTTCTTACACATGCACAAGTTTTAATGTCTTTACAAAATAGGAAGGACATACAAACCCAATGCTGATGATACACATATATGGCTACTTTCACACTTGCGGTAGCCTTTTCCGGCAGGCTGTTCTGGCGAGGGAAACAGCCTGCCTGATCCGTGCTACTGCAAGACCTCCGGCCCGCCCCCATTATAGTGTATGGGGCCGGAGTGGAATTGCGGTAGCACGGATCCGGCAGGCTGTTCCCCTGCTGGAACAGCCTGCCGGAAAAGGCTACCACAAGTGTGAAAGTAGCCTATACATTATATATAAATTTTCATTTCTAAAGCACCCCACACAAACTGCTCATTTATCTTGTTTTCATTGATTTTGTCTTCTGCTTCTTGTAATAGCTGTGGTGGAGAGTGCTGCAGCAGCAACAAGGACTCCTCCTGCGGCTGCCGCAGTTGAGTACCATACAGCATTATCTACCTGAAACATAAAAGAATCGATTAGTTTCCACTGTACATTATATTATATAAAGAATTACAATGACTCCATACAGTACTTAATATGACCTCTTTGTACAGGAACCAGAAAATAAAGGCACGGGTTTATTATGATATATGAGGAGAATGCATTAGTTTGCACCAGCTCTCAGAAGGTACTTATTCTCTTTGCAGCTGATAGGGAGTCTATAGTGCAGTGGTGCTTGTGCAGTACCCCAGAATAGGGTTCTTGCAAAATTGCTCTGGATTTGATATTTAATCCGTTCATGTTTTGTGTTATGCTTTGTATGTATTCTCAAAAGCTGTCTGTAGGTGGCACTGTTTAGTTGATTATACCCGAACTCAGTAGAGGGAATTTGCTTTCCCCTCTGAAGGAAGAGATTTCTAGTCAGTATTGTATCAGCCACTTCAGTTTTAGCTCTGCCTGTAGTTCAGGGCAGATGCTAGTTCAGCTCTAGGAGAAACCTCATTCCTGTTTTGAGAGACCAAACCCTGAGGATAAATGGCAGCATCTTCCAGTGTAAAAGGACCCTTAGACTAGTACCTTTATAAAAATAAAAAGTAAAGGATTGTGTGACATTGATCCAGGTGTTAATATTTCCAATGAGCAGAAAACAAAAATGGACAACAGACCCCTGTTGCAAAACAAATAATGTCAGCGGCATGCGTAGCTTAGCGGCATGACGTAGCTACGTGGGCGTGTCGCGCACCTGCTCAGGCGCCCTTCCCCCCCGCTTGTCTGCCTTCCCCTCACTCTCGGCGTCCGGCGCATCGTCCCATGCTGAATGCGTGTCCACGATGCGCCGGGGAACTGGTACCTGCGTTGTTGCTGGCAGAGGCCCCTAGGAGTGCGCTGCGAGGAGAACTGGTGAAACGGCTGGAGCAAGCGGGATCGAGGGTCGGGAGCCAGAAGAGTCAGAGCGCAGTTCTCATGCTGGACCAACGCTGAGATACTGGTGGTCATGCATGGACTTGGACTGGCCTACTTCCTACCTCTGTAGTAGATGCTGGAGGAGCATTCCTGTAGTGCTGCACTTTGAAAAGCTGCCCCACGATAAATGCCTTTAGGGAGGACGCGTGGGGGCCGAATCGCCCGCAGGTGGATGTCGCTCATCTACTCTGGCCAGTAGGCTGAAGATTGGTGAGATTAAGTCTTCCCCCGTGCGTTATTAACAAGCACCTTACCCGAGTAACCCACTAACTTATAAATATACAATCAGAGTGTGTACGGGATAGGGTATAAGCAGGAGACTGCATGGTCCTTTCCCGGGACATACAGTACAGACCAAAAGTTTGGAAACACCTTCTCATTCAAAGAGTTTTCTTTATTTTCATGACTATGAAAATTGTAGATTCACACTGAAGGCATCAAAACTATGAATTAACACATGTGGAATTATATACATAACAAAAAAGTGTGAAACAACTGAAAATATGTCATATTCTAGGTTCTTCAAAGTAGCCACCTTTTGCTTTGATTACTGCTTTGCACACTCTTGGCATTCTCTTGATGAGCTTCAAGAGGTAGTCACCTGAAATAGTTTTCACTTCACAGGTGTGCCCTGTCAGGTTTAATAAGTGGGATTTCTTGCCTTATAAATGGGGTTGGGACCATCAATTGCGTTGTGGAGAAGTCAGGTGGATACACAGCTGATAGTCCTACTGAAAAGAAAAAAGCAGCTAAGTAAAGAAAAACGAGTGGCCATCATTACTTTAAGAAATGAAGGTCAGTCAGTCTGAAAAATTGGGACTGTCTCTGCGAAAATTGGGACCTCTGCTGCGAAAGATAAGTTCATCCGAGTCACCAGCCTCAGAAATCGCAGGTTAACAGCAGCTCAGATTAGAGACCAGGTCAATGCCACACAGAGTTCTAGCAGCAGACACATCTCTAGAACAACTGTTAAGAGGAGACTGTGTGAATCAGGCCTTCATGGTAGAATATCTGCTAGGAAACCACTGCTAAGGACAGGCAACAAGCAGAAGAGACTTGTTTGGGCTAAAGAACACAAGGAATGGACATTAGACCAGTGGCAATCTGTGCTTTGGTCTGATGAGTCCAAATTTGAGATCTTTGGTTCCAACCACCGTGTCTTTGTGCAACCCGGAAAAGGTGAACGGATGGACTCTACATGCCTGGTTCCCACCGTGAAGCATGGAGGAGGAGGTTTGATGGTGTGGGGGTGCTTTGCTGGTGACACTGTTGGGGATTTATTCAAAATTGAAGGCATACTGAACCAGCATGGCTACCACAGCATCTTGCAGCGGCATGCTATTCCATCCGGTTTGCGTTTAGTTGGACCATCATTTATTTTTCAACAGGACAATGACCCCAAACACACCTCCAGGCTGTGTAAGGGCTATTTGACCATGAAGGAGAGTCATGGGATGCTGCGCCTCCACAGTCACCGGACCTGAACCCAATCGAGATGGTTTGGGTGAGCTGGACCGCAGAGTGAAGGCAAAAGGGCCAACAAGTGCTAAGCATCTCTGGGAACTCTTTCAAGACTGTTGGAAGACCATTTCAGGTGACTACCTCTTGAAGCTCATCAAGAGAATGCCAAGAGTGTGCAAAGCAGTAATCAAAGCAAAAGGTGGCTACTTTGAAGAACCTAGAATATGACATATTTTCAGTTGTTTCACACTTTTTTGTTATGTATATAATTCCCCTTGTGTTAATTCATAGTTTTGATGCCTTCAGTGTGAATCTACAATTTTCATAGTCATGAAAATAAAGAAAACTCTTTGAATGAGAAGGTGTGTCCAAACTTTTGGTCTGTACTATATATAACATACTAACTCGCTGGAACATACTTGTGCACTCTGCCAGATACTGGCGATACAACACTGCTGCTACAAAATTGTAGTCTGTAGTCTTAAAGGATTGACCATTGGTTGACTGGCTAACATTTGGGGCTAAGGACCACTATTGCGGGGGTCTCTGTGGCTATCCCCATACGTCCCAAGTGCTCCTCCTATATATTGGCATTCCAGGATTGTGTGCAGCATTTAACCCACTAACTTATAAAAAATACAATTAGAGTGTGTGGGGAATTAGGCATAAGTGGGAGACTGCATCGTCCTTCCCGGGGATATATATAATAAACTAATATACTAATTCGCTGGAACATATATAAGTGGCTGCCTCTTTGCACTTGTGAACTTTGTTAGACACTGGTGATACAATACAGCCGCCACAATATTGCAGCTTAATGGACTGACCATTGATCGACTCACTAACATCTGCGGCTAAGGAGCCTAAGGACTATGACTGCGGGGGTTTCTGTGGTAATCCCCCATATATTCCAAAGGTGTCCCTCCCACACACTGGTGTTTCAGGATTGTGTGCACCATTGGGGGGCGGCGGGACGGTGGTCCTCTGGTTCTATGTTAAAGCTCCCATTTGATCTGTTTAACCCGCATGACTAATGCTCTATCTCGCTTCTCCCCTGCCCATCGCTGTGTCGCAAAGGCCCCTGAGGGGGGCGCTGCTGGCAAGAGTCTGGAGTACAGTGATTGTATTTACATTTAGTCATAGACTACTAATTGCCTACTCTTGACAAGTGCATTTGTGGTCGTGGCAACCAAGTACGTGTCTGTCCTACCTGGGCTACCCTACCCCTAAGCAGTCAGAGTTGTGCCGTGACCGTGTCGTGGAGGGACGCCTGAAAGAGGGCAAAAGACATACTGGTAGGCAGAAGTATTTTATTGCAAAGACGTTACAAAGCTAAAGTTTGAAAGGCTGCCGACATTTCGGTTTCGGGGTGTGGTATGTAACGGTTGAAACAAGACGAGTGCCAACGCCCCAGTTTCTGAATGACATGCGCAGGCACTCGGTTCTTGGAGGCCGCGGATGCCGCGCCTATGCGGAACGAATGGCCCGAAATGGTGGCAGGGTCGCCGCCCGCGCTGGCCACTAGTGACCTTACATGGGATATGAACTGTTGGGTGGTGAGCGGTACCACCCCGAAGGGTAACAATGGACTGTTCGGTCCGGCCCCGGACAAGGCGGACCGTAACCGACGAAGCACCGTGACGGGACACCATTGATGTGCTGTGGGAAAGTAGGATACCTGGACAGGGGGTCCCAACTGGGAGGTCTTAGACGTCTTGAGCAGTAATGTAAACCCGTCGGAGTTCTGGACCAGTTGGCTGACCGTGAGGAATCTGTTGCTGCCTGGTGAACAGGTAAACTCCCCAGGTCTCAGGAAGCCGTAGAAGGCTAAGTAGATGGCGGATTTAAGTACCAAGCTGGCCAAAACCCCGAAAGGATTACCGTCCAAGGCGTCGGACAGTTTGCGGAAAAGAGGGCCGGTGACCGGCTGCCTGCGAACTTGGCTTTGAGGCCCGCACTTGCTCAAACCCTTGAGGGCGGCTTTGACAGTGTGTATGGTGAACACTGATGCTAGCTCGGGATGGCTAACAGAGAGGAAGTGTTGCACTCCCGCCAGGTATGACCTCACTGTAGCGTGGGAGAGCTTGCGTACAGAGTGGCAATAACCGATGAACGCCAGGATGTACTCTGGAAAACTGGAGTCCCCCTGAGGACATTCTCCTCGAAACCTGCAGAACGTCTTCCACCCGGTGTTGTACGCCCTGGTCGTGTTAGGCGAGAGGGAATGGCATATTAGAGCGTGGGCCGTCTCAAGGTGGTCGGTTACACTAGCCTTAAGGACTCGAGAGGAGGGATGGTGGCGCCTGTCGAATCTGCCTCTGGCATGATCTGGAAAAAACGGGAGAAGTTAGCCCTCGACAAGGCGTCAGCAGCCCCGTTTTGCGCACCTGGCACATGCGCACTAAAAACATGAAAGTGGTGTTGTAGGGAGAGCTGCACTAACCGTCTGAGAAAACACATGACTTGGCTAGATTTCGACAGCCCACTATTGAGAATGTCCACTACGGCTGTGTTGTCAGTTACGAACAGAACAGACTGACGTGCCCAAAACTTGCCCCAAATGTGGGCGGCCACCACAATGGGGTACAGCTCGAACAGCGCCGAGGTCTGGAGGAAGCCCGGGATTTGTCCCACCTCGGCAGGCCATGCGTCTGCCACCCAGTGGGTGCCGAAAATGGCGGCAAACCCTGAGCCCGCAGCTGCATCTGAAAAGACTGTAGGCGACTGACACGACAGCTCGGGTACAAATAAGGAGACCCCGTTCCACTGGCTCAGGAAATGGTCCCACATGTGGAGGTCCGCTAGGGCTTGACTGTCCAAGCACACTGGGCTGTCCTGTTCTGGGGCAGAACTCAAGAGCGCGAGTAGGCGGGATATGAGCGCTCTGCCCTGCGGGATGATGCGCATGGCGAAGTTCAACATGCCCAGTAGAGACTGAAGGTCAGCCTTAGTGACCACGGTCGTGACTGTGAACCTGTGAATGACTCCTCTGATCCTTGTTAACTTGTCCGCCGGCAATCTAGCTAGCATATGCTGGGAGTCTAACTCGATGCCCAGAAAGGTGATGACTGTGGCCGGGCCTTCTACTTTCTTGGGGGACACCGGGACATCTAACTGGGAAAAGCACCTGAGTAACTTGCCCAGCCCTAGGGGGAGTGCCCCTGGCCTCTCAATCAGCAGAAAGTCATCCAAGTAGTGGATGACAAACTCACAGAGGACTATGTGTTCCAAGATCCAGTGGAGTGCCTGAGCCAACTGATCGAAGAGCCAGGGGCTACTCTTGGAACCGAAGGTGAGCTTAGTGGAGAAATAGTACAGGCCTTTCCACTTGATGCCGTGCCACTGCCAGAGGGCTGGCATGATGGGAAGCAACTTGAAGGCATCCGATATGTTGGCTTTGGATAACCAAGACCCTGGGCCCGTTTTCATGATTATGGCGATAGCCTGGTCTATCGAAGCATATCTCATGCCCACTTCCTCCGAAGGAATGAGGGAGTTGAGGCTGGGGACCTGGGAGCCGTGTGGGGCCGACAAGTCGATAATGAGTCTCTCCTTCCCGCTGAACTTGCCTGTGACTACCCCTACGGGACTGACTCTCCAGCGTTGAAAAGGGGGCACACCAAAGGGACCGATTAGGAACCCCTTGCTCAACTCGGCTTCTATTAGTGCGTCTACCGAGGCGGGATTTCTTTCGGCTGACTGAAGGTTTTTGCACTCGTGTGTGGACTCTGGAGTCGTGATCAGTCCCGTGTGGAAGCCCTCGTGAAATCCTGTCACCAGGAACTGAACAAACCCAGGGTTGTGGTGACCTTGCAAGAATTCTTGTAGACGGCTGATATTGACCACACTCATGTAACTTTTACCGATTTTAATGAGCATGCTACTCGGGGGTGGGCCCTAAAACAATTGGTACAGATATGCAACAACCGGCACTGCCCAAAATTACAAGAGGCGTAATTAAAGTTGTTGCATATCTGTGCCCTTCCTAGCTGAATGATGGGCCGGCCCAGCTTGTCTACTGAGCTGGGGGGCCTGAAGACCTCAAGAGGACCAGCTGCCGAGCTGGAGGGGTAGGACGCCGTGCTGACGGCGGACTTATCGCACCACTCGACCGAGTGGAAGATAGATTGACAGGCGGAACAGGAGGGAGCCTTCAGACCTGCAAAGTGTCTGCAGAAAAGCTCAGTGTCCAGGTTGGACCAGTCAGTAACGTGTTGAAACTGGGAGAGAGCCGCTGCCGCCTTAGCTGCAAATGAACAGTGGTAGTCGTAGAACGCGGTTCCTCCATACCTATGACCCAACTCTGTGACCCTGAAGAGATAAAGGTCTAGTTCCTCCCTCCTGTCCGGCCTGGCAGTGCAAATTACATCCCTAAAAAGACTAAACGCCATGACGAATTCCGGGATGGACAATTTGCGGTTGAGCCGGTGGTCGCGGCTCCTTAGTACCACTGACACTTCTCCACAAGCTATAACCTTGTTGTCAGAAAGGTCCCTGGAGGCTATGAGTAGAGACGCAAGATTGACATCCCTACCCTCTAGGATGTCCTTCCTGATGTTGAGCGGGACATAGTGGGAGGGAGTCACGTTAGGGACGGACTGGGCAGAACGAATGTCTGCTATGGCAGAGGTGGAGGCGACCGGAACCTCGAGGGAGGAAACTGGTGCGACTGTGCTGCGAGCCTCGATGGACTCCAACCTCGCCTGCATGGATGTGACGGCCGACGTCAGACTGTTTAGCATGACGTGTATCTGAGTCAGCGATGTTTGCATCGTAGTTGCAGGGGGATCATTGGCGCTGGGTGCCAGGGAGTCTCTCCACAGCCGATATAGCTCTGTTTTCCTGGCGGTTGCCAGGAAAGGAACGCCCCGCTTTGTCAACTCCGCCATCAGCCTAGGAATTGTCCAAGCACGTAGGGACGGTGTACTGCCCCTCTCGGACGTCTGTGCTACGACCTCGTCCACCGACTCGTCGACAATGTCCGATGCACGTGACATTGCGGCTGTGGAAAGAGTAACGTAACATGACCGACTAGCCTGGATGGTCGCTGGCACCCGTGCAGCTGTCTAACCACGTAATGAAAAAGGTGAACAATTCCCGTGAGGTATGCACACTGAACCAGAGGAACCGTGAAGGAATGGCCAGGAACCGCCACCCGGAAGTCCATGCAAGGACCTGACGTACTTACCAACTGAGAATCCCTATGCACTGATTTCCACGGAAGTATGTAACGAAAATGAAACGACCTGTACGTTAAAACAAACCATGAGACCCCAGTCTGCAGGCAGCCACTCCCCATCCCCCGACGTGTACCCCACTACCTTGGTAGCCAAGGAAAATCAATTGAGATCCCACCAACTTCTCTCTGACTAACCACTGTATAGAACCTGGAAAACAACAACGGAACAATGCAAAAAGAACCGGTCAATGCATGAGGCTCAATCACCAGGACGTGTTCGTGAGGTGAGGTATGGTAACTGGTGGGAGTGGGTGTCTTTTTTTTTTTTTTTTTTTTTTGACGTTGACCAGTGCCTGACGTTTGACGATGAAACCCCTACCTATCTAGGCGGCCCGGCGGCCCGTGCCAGACTTTAATGTGGGCGAGGAGCGAGCCGTTGCGTGCGCCGCCGTGCTCCATGGTAACCGCGTGGGGAACGTGGCGTTCCCTGGCATCATGAACCACGTGGGGATGGATTTTAGGCAACGGCTGACACTCCCCGCAAACATGAGACGGGTGCCACGAGGAGAGCTAACGCGTGTCCCTGACAGGGTGCTCAGTGCGGGGCCCTCTCTGTCCCAGGGAGGCGCCGTCCGCCGGCTGAGCACTTCTGCCGCGTGGGGAGCAGCGCAGCCCTCTGGCATGAGGTCGGCTCAGGGGGGCTCCTGGCGACGGGGGCCCCATCTAGCCGAGACTGAAAAATGCAGCGTGGGGGGCCTCACCGGTCCCTGATGGGGCGCCCAGTGCGGGGGTGCCCCCCTACTCCACGAGGGGCCGCCCCCCGCCGGCTGGGCATCCCCACCGCGTGGGGAGAAAATGCGCCCCCTGGCAATTTGGGGAAGTGTGTGGGTCGCCGACCCACAGCTGGCTGCGCTGCCCACCAGGCGAGGGAGCGAGGCAGCGCAGGCTTTGTACCGGCCGAGAAGAGGGGGGCGGAAGCGGGCGGGGAGTTTGGCCCTCATGTGACCAACATGGCTCCGCCCCCCGCCGGAGAGCGGTGCCGAGCACGAGCCTGGGCGGCGGAGGAGGGGGGTGCCGTATGCGTGGCTCCATCCCCCCCCCTCCTAGAGGCTGACGAGATGCCGCTTGTTGAACGGGCAGGAGGGGTGAATCAGACGCAGCGTATGGCGGCCCCTACGTACCAAAGGGCCGACCACCGCACACCCGCCTGTGCACTTACCTGATCCACCAGAGGGACTGCCAGGTACGAGCGCACGCTTCCTCTCAGGACTCTGCACTACGTACGCTTGTGGGAGGGCGCCGGCCGTTGAAGTAGGTGGCCAAGCCCCTCCCACAAATACAGGCCAATGAATCGGCCTTTACACTTATTGTGTTTTTATTTGTTTAAAATTTAACTTTTATTGCTGTTTATTTAATAAATAGTGGACGTTTTATTTCTATCTAACCTACTTGATTAAAACTATCTCCTGTGCTCCAGTGTATGCAATTCTTTTATTAGTTATAATACTATTCACATTACTATGACAGTAGCAGTGTATTGTTCGCAGATATTCTCTTATAGCTGACCATAAATAACTATTTGTTATGGTTATATAAGTGCTGCACTGCCTGCTTGTTACAGCTTGTCAGGCTTCTTTGGCTATGGCCATATATTTGCAGCACTTTGTATCCAGTAGTTATATGGTTATATGTATTGTATATATGCTGCTACTTTGTAGAATAGGCACATATGATATCAAACATCAAGAAGTTAGCAACATTTTGAAGAAATATCGGAACATTCTCAGAATGGATGAGGATATACAGAAAGTGATTACACAATATCCTTCAATCACTTATAGAAGAGGAGCAAACCTCAGAGAACAGCTTGTTCACAGCCATTTTCAGTGGAATAATGAACAAACAGAAAAAAACACCTGGTTGACCACTAAAGGGTCTTACCCATGTGGAGATTGCCAATTCTGCAGCAAAATGAAAGCATGTAAAGAATTAGAAAATCCAGTTGATCACAAAAAGTATAAAATTTCCCAGTATATAAATTGTAAGACAACAGGGGTGGTTTATGCTATACAATGCAGCTGCCCCAAAATATACGTGGGAAAAACAATCCAACAACTCCGTAGGAGAGTATCAAAACACTTCAGTGATATCAACTTAAAAACAGAAACAACATTATCTAGACATATACAAGCTGTACATAGCGGAAAAAGTGACAGTTTAAAAATATGGGGGATAGCTAAAATGAAATCTGGCCCGAGACAGGGTGATATAGACAAAAAAATTACAGCAGGAAGAGACCCGCTGGATATACAGGTTAAAAAGTCTATCACCACAAGGCCTAAATGAAGGCTTGAAGGCTTCACTTTTGCATCCTTCTTGTAAAAATAAATCAAAGAAAAAAGAAAACGTACAAATAATATATATATTTCGAACTAATTAAATCTGACCTTCTTCAATTAAAAGATGGAGCGGTGGCAAAAAAATAAAATAAATCAATCAAAAAATATATAAAAAATAAATAAAAATTTATTTGATAAAAGCAAAATACCTCCTAATGGATCTGTAATATTAAAACACCTATAAGGCGAATAAATAATAATAATAAAAATCAGAGTCACAAGGCAAATTAATAAAAATCAAAATACATTGTTTAATACAATAGACCTATAAGGTAAATAAATAAAATATAAAAAATAATTAAAAAACCATATTGTGTATAATATTCAAACTAAAATAGTAAAAATCATTCATAATTCAAAAATAGATAAATAAGGGGTAAAACTAATTCAGAAATGGACACAACACACCTTAGATAGTAAATAAATAATTTCACTATAGTAAAACATTAAAATTACCACAAAAAAATATAAAAAAATAAGAATCACAGAATATAAGAAAAGATAAAATAATAGTTCACCATATTAATAAATCATGTATTTAGATTAAAATTAAAATATCACAATAAATAGAATAAATACACTTCAATAACACGAATGACAGTACACTAATACAGTTCTTCAATATATATTAGTAAATTGATAATCCGATATATAATTTACAAAACAAACATAACAAATCACGCTTATAATAAAAATATTAAAAAGTATTCATGAACAAGATATAAAATATATATATATATATATATATATATATATAAAATTACAAAAATCAAATATAATAAATAAAATATATATAAAAAAATATATATTTTTATATATAAAAAAATATAAAAAAAACAAAATAAAAAAATATGTATAAATAATTGAATATAGCTAATATCGAATACACAAAAAAATCTGAACATCTGACCTAGCATAGGATTAATGAATTATAAATAAACAATAAATAGTTAATAATAACCCCAGTTAAAAAATCAATAATAATTTAAAGGTATATTATGTAAAAACTAACTCAATTCATCAGTCTGACAGACAGATGTAGAATGCTGATCATGTAAACCAATTTACATATATGTAGAACTTATAATCATGTTTCATCAATACATTTATCGGTAAAAAATAGTCATAATTAAATTGGATTATGTAATTAGTAATGAACCCCCTATTCTGTTAATACACAATTTACAAAATCATAGTTTAAGGCATATTCACAGTTTAACAGTAAGTCCTTCAGAATGGCAATAGGTTAAGTCATAGACAAAGAGCAGGATCACGGATCCAAGTCCCAAGACATGCGCGTGACTAGAAGTAATATCGCGAGAAGATACACGTCAGGACAAGCCGGACTAACCAGCCAATCAGAGCTAAGGTGACAAGGATCCATTATATTACGAGGGCAGTGATTGGTCAGCACACCAATACGTCATGAAATAGGAGGCTATAAATAACCCAGCCACAGCCGAACGCCGTGCAGACTGCCCGATCCCCTGAAGACGCCATATCTATGGCGAAACATGTCGGGGGGCAGTATCTAGGGTTTTAGACTCCAGTGCATCTAAGTGAGCAATACTATCTGGCTAATTAAAAGGCAGCAAAGGCAGTTAGGATGCCGCAATAATGAATAATAATGGCTCATAGGAAGCGCAGTGCTGACCGAACAAGGCAGACAGCACAGCAGATGAATTGCTGCCAGTTATAGCCAGAAGAAATGGCAACAGTGTTACAGTAATAGTGACAACTAATTCACAACAAACAGGAAGCAGATAATAGTATTGCAGAGCTACAAAGTAGCAGCATATATACAATACATATAACCATATAACTACTGGATACAAAGTGCTGCAAATATATGGCCATAGCCAAAGAAGCCTGACAAGCTGTAACAAGCAGGCAGTGCAGCACTTATATAACCATAACAAATAGTTATTTATGGTCAGCTATAAGAGAATATCTGCGAACAATACACTGCTACTGTCATAGTAATGTGAATAGTATTATAACTAATAAAAGAATTGCATACACTGGAGCACAGGAGATAGTTTTAATCAAGTAGGTTAGATAGAAATAAAACGTCCACTATTTATTAAATAAACAGCAATAAAAGTTAAATTTTAAACAAATAAAAACACAATAAATGCACTTGTCAAGAGTAGGCAATTAGTAGTCTATGACTAAATGTAAATACAATTAAAGTGCCTCTACATGTGCAGGGTATATATGAATGTAATATGGAGTACAGTGACACTTGATGCGGACACCCTGGGTGGACAATTGGGGGGAGGAGACAGCCGGGAAATCTATGTTTTATGTTAATGTCTACTGTCAAATGTTCACAGCAACTCACTGATAACTATATATGTGAACAGGCTCGGACTGGCCCACAGGGGTACAGGAGAAACCCCCGGTGGGCCCCTGAGCAAGGTGGGCCCCTAGTCTCCCACCCCCTGCACAAGTGGCACATAACACATTATACTTACTGCACTACATATATATATTCAATGTACAGCACTTCAACCAGCCTATGGTCATATAACAAACTTGTTAGATTATTTATTATATTTGAATGTATCTGTAGGGTGGGCCCCCAAAATAAATTTTACTGGTGGGCCCTAGGTACCCCAGTCCGACACTATGTGAACCTTTTTCTCTTTTTGTGGATGCCCAGCGGTGGTAAATATAACTCCAATCCTGAGAGGTTGAGAACCTTTGGTCATCTTGCAGCCCTCCCCACTCTGGGACTTTGATATACTGTATAGATTTCAGGATAAGGGACTTGGTAAGAATATGCTGCTGAAATATAGTAGGAAGTCTGTGGGCACAGTGTCACCAAAAGCTGGGGCTGGAAGCAGCCCACAAGCCAGAATGGAAAAATATTTGAAATCCCCAACATCAAAGTCTAGAGGTGGAAAAAAAAACTTTAGAGCTAGTGGAGGGTGTAAAGGATCCACCGCGCCGGGTGGAGCACACAACCGTAAAGTCGGGGGAATCTGACATAGATCGCTTAGACACCATAGATAGGAAGCTGGTGGACATATTGGGGGTAGTACAGACCACTAATCAATCAGTGATAGATATTGCTACTACCGTGAACGCGGTACAGATTGACATCACCCTAATTTGAGATGACATGAATAAAATCAGGGCGAATATCAAACATATTGAAACAGGATTAGCCGAAGTCAAAAAAGACCAGGGAAACATGAGCAGGCCGATGGATGACCTAGATAGGGAATACAAGAGGGTCAATGCGAAGCTAATAGATCTGGAGGACAGAGAACGCAGGAACAATCTGAGAATAGTTGGCTTTCCCGAAGGAGTGGAACGGGAAATCCCGGCTGGATTTGTACAAAAATGGCTTACACAGGCATTGGGATCCAGTGTGGACTCGCCCGTGTTTTGTGTGGAGCGAGCTCACAGAATCCCTTTTTAAAAGCCTCCAACTGGTGGACCCCTCGTCCTCTCTTGATTAAAATACTATGCTCAAGTGATAGAGATTGGGTGTTCAGGCGTAAGAGGGAATTGCAGGAGATTGAATATAATGGCAATACGATACAGATATACCCTGATTTTTCCAAAGACACGCAAAATAAGCAAAGAGAGTACTACGAGATAAAGAAAAGGTTACGGGTAGCAAGTATCAAATATTCTATGATGTACCCTGCTAAGCTAAGAGTCGTCTATAGGGATACTGTTCTGTTTTTTTGCCAAATCTACAGACGCCCTTGAATGGTTGGACTCTGTGGAGAAATAGGATCCTGGATCGGTATAGGGGAGTGATGGGGCGGAGTTGGTGGGATGGGGGGGAGGTCATTGAGCGGGTGGGGCGTAATGAAAGAGGTTGACAGGGTGAATTTCACCAGTAAACCAGTTTGGGGCTGTGGGGGGTGGGGCCTGGGGGTGGAGGGTGCGTGGGAAGGGGGGGTTGGAGTGGGTTTGAGTGCGGTTGTGGTTGTCGCTATGGGGCAGTGGACGACTCCCTTACAAATTTAAAATGTAATGAATGATAAAGTCTTAACATGGAATGTATGAGGGCTTGGGGATAAAACAATAGTGTTTGACTTGATTTCCCGACACCTCCCCGCAATTGTGGCATTGCTTGAAACCCATCGTCACCAGAGATCCCCGTATATCTATTGAAGAAATGGGCAAAATGTCAGTTCCACTCCAGCTTTTCTTCATACTCCCGTGGGGTCAGTGTATATGTGCATAAAAATGTTGATTACGTACCCCTGGAACATCAGATCGATACTGACGGGAGATTCGTCTTCCTTCATGGCCGGTGGAATGGTCGGATTTGTATTTTGGCTTTTTTGTATATCCCCCCTCCATTTTCCATGACAGTCCTCAATCAACTTACCATGTTCGTATATAGTAGAGAGCGGTGTCCTGTATTAGTATCGGGGGACGTTAATTGCGTTTTGGATCCCGAAATGGACAGAGTATCCAATGTTGCAAAATACAATGGGAATCAGGGAAAACACGTATTACTCCAAGGGTTTTGTCAAGAAACAGGGCTAATAGATATCTGGTGGGCATTGTATGGCAATAGGCAGGTTTTTTCATGCTTTAGCAAGACATACAATGCCATGTCCAGAATTGATATTTCATTGGCCAATAGTGATATAATCGCCTCAATTTTGAAAATGAAATATGAGACCCACGGAATCTCAGACCACTCGCCGATCTTGATAGCTACTAAGACAGGGGGACAACACATCAGTGCTAGACCCTATAGATTGAACGCACATTGGTTATCTATTGTACAGGATCAAGACAGGATAAATAAGGAACTAGCCCACTTTTGGATACAAAATATGGGATCAACACATATTCATTTTGTGTGGGATGCGATGAAGGCGTATCTCCGTGGTCTGTACTATAGTATAATTGAAGTAAAAAGAGCAGAGTAAAAAGGCTTGGAGGATAATTTAAAATATCTGGAAGTTATTTTTAGAAAAAATAACGATGAGAATACTCGGGCCAAGCTCAAAATAGCCAAAGATAAGTATACAAATTACCTGACGAAGAAGGCACAGAACAAACTGTTCTTTCAAGGCTATGACCATTTTAGTGAGGCGGGAAAGCCAGGTAAACTATTAGTCTCTATAATATCTAACCAAAGAGGATGTAATAAAATTAGGCAGATTCAAACAAGTGATGGCCATATTACAAACAAGGCAAAGGAAATCGAGGGGGAATTTCTAAAATATTTTAATACCCTATACCGCTCCGAGACAAATGACAAAGAGGCACTTATAGAAGACTATTTGCAGAAATCTAAGATTCCTGCACTTGCAGAACAGGACTCGGCACTCCTGAATTCCCCAATCCTTCTAAGAGCTGCAGGAGGTTGTATCTGGAATACAGGGATCTCCAGTGCCCGGGTCGGATGGCCTCCCATTTGGCATATATAAGTGCCATGGGGAGGTCCTCCTGCCAGGGCTATTGCTGGTACTAAATAAATCACACATTAAAGGGAAATTGCCTCCATCATTAATGCAGGCAATCATTACATTGATTTTGAAGAGAGGGAAAGATGGAAATAAAGTGGAATCATACCGACTCATATCATTACTAAACACAGACTTTAAGATAGTCGCCAAAGTCCTTGCAAATCGATTTAAAAAAAAGTAATAAAGGGGTTAGTACATGTAGATCAGACGGGGTTTATCCCTGGGCGACAGATTCAGACGAATATACGCAGTACCTTTTTGAATATACAGATTGGAGGGGGTGGGGACCGCTCCATCCTGTCCTTGGACACCGCCAAGGCCTTCGACAGGGTGGAGTGGTCCTTCCTATGGCAGACTATGTATAGGATGAATCTGGGGAAAAGTTTTATTGATTGGGTCCGAATGCTATACAATGGTCCAATGGCGAGAGTCAACATCAATGGGGAGATCACCAGGTCATTCTCCTGCAGCGCGGTACCCGACAGGGCTGCCCGCTTTCTCCATTACTTTTCGCAATCTTTATGGAGCCCCTCGCTTGTAGGATTAGAGCCGATTATGAAATTGTGGGATTTGGAGGAAATGGGGTAGGGGATAAGATCAGTTTATATGCGGATGTTATATAAGTGGGGGGCAGCAGAGTGGGGCTGGCGCTGTCGGATTACGTGGTGAGGCATACACCAGCAGCGCAGCCCATTCTGGACCTAGTACCAGCACTGCCGTACAACATGGTGAAGTGGCCGGCACCAGAAGGGCAGTTGAAGCTGGTACGGTGGCACGTGCATTAGTTCCCCCGTCGCAGCCACCGCACAGACAGGCCCGTAGAGCCCCTAGAGTCCCTGAGGTGCTGGCAAACCCTGATTGGCAGCCCCCAACTTCAGCCGCACCAGTAGTTCCCCCTTTCCCCGCCCAGTCTGGAGTTCGGGTTGAGACAGCTCAGATCGGATTGGCACTGGGGTTTTTTGACCTGTTCTTGACTGCGGAGCTGTTGGACTTAGTCGTGGCAGAAACAAATTGATATGCCACTCAATTTATAGCCGCCAACCCAGGAAGCTTTTATGTCCAGTCTTTCCGGTGGAAACCCGTCCAAGTTTCCGAAATTAAAACTTTTCTGGGCCTTCTCCTCAACATGGGCCTAACAAAAAAGCATGAATTGAGGTCATATTGGTCCACGAACCCAATTCATCACATGCCCATGTTCTCTGCTGCCATGTCCAGGACACGATTTGAGACCATCCTGCGTTTCCTGCACTTTTGTGACAACAGCACCTCTCGTCCCAGAGGCCACCCAGCTTTTGACCGGTTCCACAAAATTCGGCCCCTCATAGACCACTTTAACACCAAATTTGCAGATTTGTATACCCCTGAGCAAAACATCTGCGTAGACGAGTCCCTTATACATTTTACCGAGCGCCTTGGCTTCAAACAATACATCCCAAGCAAGCGCGCCCGGTATGGGGTCAAATTGTATAAGCTCTGTGAAAGGGCCACAGGCTATACGCACAAATTTCGTGTCTATGAGGGTAAAGATCAGACCCTGGAGCCAGTCGGTTGCCCTGACTACCTGGGGAGCAGTGGGAAGACAGTCTGGGACTTGGTGTCATCCTTATTTGGCAAGGGGTACCATCTTTATGTGGACAATTTCTACACAAGTGGGCCCCTCTTCAGGCATTTGTTCCTAGAACAGATTGGCTGCTGTGGCACCGCGCGACCTAGTCGCTGGGGCTTCCCCCAACGGCTCTTTACCACCCGTCTTGCAAGGGGGGAGAGAGCTGCCTTGTGTAACGAAGAACTACTCGCGGTGAAATGGAGAAACAAGCGTGACGTTTACATGCTCTCCTCCAAAAAAAATTATATTTAATATTTTTCGGTGACATAATTAAAGACTGTATTGTGGCCACTGGCTAGTGGCTAGGCCTCCACTCATACCGTTACAGGGTGTCATTCACTCAAATGCCTTGCAGATAAAAAAATTATATTTAACATTTTTCTGTGATATAATCACATTTGCAAGCCCGTGTGTGTCAGGCCCACACAGACTGTACTGTGCCCACCATCCTCCTCCAGCTCAGCTTTGGTCACCTGCTCTCAAGTTACCACTCTCCCGCCCGCCACCACCACCACTACTACCACCACAGGAGTTATTTACACATCAGTTGGATGAAATTAGTGATGCACAACCATTATTAGGCAGTTTGAGGAAAAAAGATTTTTATCCCATATGGAGGCGCCACTCTTAGGGTAGTAGTCTGCAGTAATTATATGTTCATAAAAAATAGTATTCATAAAATGACTTTATCAGACTAAAAATAAGATATATACTAGATATTTAGCCAGTAGTATGTAAACCAAATCTATATAGAAAAAAACTTGGTTTATACTCACTTCACCCAGGAGGAGAGATGGGGGATAAACTCAAAACACCCCCAAACCCTTCCTCCTGCGCCTGGCTCGCTTCTAGATAGTCAGGAAATAAACGGCAGTCCTTCAACTGGAACTTCTTGTTAATTCCTTTTATTGGGTAGTCAGGATGGGGTGAGGAAAAGGCTCAACGCGTTTCGGGGATATATAAGTCCCCTTCATCAGGAGCATGTCTGCTGGTGAACAAACCAGCTTATTTAAATCAAATGTGGCGCCAAAAACGGATTGTAAAGCGTCACTTCCGGTTTGCGCCCACCTTATGCGTTCCAGCGTGGAACGCAAACCGGGAGTGAAAGCCAGAGCGCACCAGAAACACAAACAGAAGTTGGCAGATTCATCATAGTACTTAGCCAATGTTCGGCTCTAACAAATATAGCAATGTATATATGGATATCTTAAGTAAACTCGGCATATATTAAAAGCATAGTCCTTCTCCGGCTGCAGGTCCGGGACCGGAAGTGACGTCACCCCCGGTCTTCCGATTCCCGGAGGCTCATAAAAATGAAAAATTAACAGGGACCTGACATAATCAGACATTAGAAGCATAGGGGATAAAAAATAGAGGTAAAATTGCTTGAAACGAGTGACTGTGTAATGCGTTGACTCGATGTTGAATCCGACTCCCCGCCCACTTCCGGTGAGTGGAACGCAAATGGACGGACTGAGGCTACTTCCTGTATATAGTAATTATTGGACATAGGGAATGTAGAACATAGCAAATAGGGGGTTCTAACTGGTGAACGATGATTCCAATAGGCATTGTGTATAACATAAATGGACATGAAGTATACTAATACAAATGTTTGAAAAATAAAAAAATATATATATAAAAAAAAAATATATAATATAATAAAAACTAAATTTTGATTAAAATAATGGATAATATATAAATAAATAAATATAAATATAGAGAAGTACTAAAACATCAGTGAAAGAGATCTGATATATATATAGAAATGGACCATCAGAAAAGGGGGGATAATATAATGGGCCTGAAAGATAATTAATAGTATTATGTAGAGGTTGGTTTCTCCATCTTCCCGATTAAATATCTGATTTGGTTTTTTTGGGGGGGTATCAATAGTTGGTATATTCTAATGTTTCATTTAGGCCATGAGGAGATAAAGTGTTTAGACGGAAGATCCAGTGCATTTCCTTTCTGCACAATGTTTGATAGGACTGTGTTATATGTTCTAGCGGAGTTAGTTTTAGTAACGCAGAATTACAGTTGTGTTTCTCCAGAAAATGTCTAGAGACACTATGTGTGATGACTCCTCGCTTTATGTTTGACCTGTGTTCCGTCATTCTGTCCCTCACTGTTTGGGTAGTTCTCCCTACATATTTAAAATTGCATGGGCAGGTTAACAGGTAAACTACATTCCTGGTATTACAGCTGATTTCTTGTCTAAATTTCCATATATCATTTGTTGAAATTATGAGTTCAGTTATCCCCTGATTCATCATCACACAGCATTTGCATCTAGCAATCCCACATCTATATATCCCTTGTTTGGTAACTTTTTGTTTCGGGTTTGAAATATTTTTACTGATGGTTGTTAGTTTGGGACATGACGGTGCTAGTATATTTTTCAAAGTTTGTGCCCTCCTAAAGATGATAGACGTATTAGTTGGTAGTACGTCTTTGAGGATTGGGTCTTTTAGAAGAATCCCCCAATGTTTGTTCATAATTCTTTTAATTTCACTGTGTTTGGTATTATATCTTGTTATCAGATTGTACTGATAAGGGTTTTTTTCACTGTTGGATGTTTTCAAAGTTGGCTTTAGGGCTGAATCTTGATCAAAAGTGAGTGTTCTTTCTGCGGAAGATTTGATCAGTTGTTTAGGATAGCCTTTTTCAATGAACCTAGTCTTCAGGACTTTCATTTGCTTTTCTAGAACTTCTTTCTCTGAGCAATTCCGTCTTACCCTTTTCATCTGACTAAATGGGATATTGCGTTTCCACTTCGATAGATGACAACTGGAAAAATCCAGGTAGCTATTAGCATCCACATGTTTGAAATAAGTGCTTGTTTGTATAGTGTTCGCAATAACTTCTAGTTTCAAATCTAGAAAGACGGCTTTGGTCTGGTCACATTCAAGACTGAATTCTAATCCCCAATCATTTTGATTTAAACCCTCCACAAATCTTAAAAGATCATCTTCCTTCCCATCCCAGATCAGGATGATGTCATCTATGTACCTGCGGTAAAACATGATTCTGGGATGGGAAAGAAGGCCTTGGCGAGTCTCAAATAGTCCTACAAAGAGATTCGCGTAAGCAGGGGCAAATTTTGTGCCCATCGCGGTGCCTTTAGTTTGTAAATAAAATTTGTCATTAAAAAGAAAATAATTATGATTGAGGATGAATTCAATAGACTTCATTAAAAATTCTTTTTGTGTCATAGGAAGTGACGAGTCTTTCTCGAGAAAAAACTGTACCGAATTTAGGCCCAAATCATGACGAATGTTGCTATAAAGTGACGTGACATCTAGGGTGGCCCAGTGGTATTCCTCTCTCCAGCTAAATGTCTTAAGGGAGTTGATCAAATCAGATGAGTCACGAAGATAGGAAGGAAGCTGTTTCACGTAACCCTGAAGAAATCTGTCAACATATGCGGAAAGATTGGATGTTAATGAATCTATTCCAGAGATAATCGGTCTCCCCGGAGGATTTGTCAAATTTTTGTGGATTTTTGGTAAAAAATAAAACCGTGCTGTAGTCGGATGATTATTGAATAAAAAAAGTTTTTCTTTCTTGTCTAAAATATCAGCTAGAGAACCAAAATCTATTAGTTTTTGTAAAGATTTTTTAAAAAAAGGTGTCGGATCATTATCTAAAATTTTATAATATTCTTGATTAGATAAAATTTTAAGTGATTCCTTCAAGTAATAATCCTGATCCATTATGACTATCCCCCCTCCCTTATCTGCATTTTTGATTACAATATTTTTATTCCCTCTGAGATCTTTTAGAGCTTTTCTTTCTGAAAATTTTAAATTGTGTGAATTATTCAGATTTTTCGTTTCAGATAAACTTTTAAGATCATCTAAAACCATATTAAAATAACTCTCCAAATGTGGGCCTCTGCTTTCAATCGGATAAAAAGAGGAACGAGGTTTTAGCCCAGAGGGTATAGATGTGGTTATTTCAGAAATTTCACCTTCTATCGGTATATCAAAATCTTCAACAATAGTTCTATTATTGACCATCGAGACCAATGGCTGGTTACCTAACGGTAATTGTTTCATTGTAAAATGTCTTTTTATTATTGACCATCGAGACCAATGGCTGGTTACCTAATAATAACCATTATTGCCAGGGGATGTAGATAACAGGGATATGTCTCAGTCAGGCAGCATTACACTCATGGATGTACAGTGTGATGATGATGATGATGTTGTACCCGCTGCTGCTTCCTTTGCTGAGGTGTCAGATACAAGTGAAGTGGTCGATGATGACGATGTGTCCGTGGATGCCACGTGGGTGTCTGTTCGAAGAGAAGAAGAAGAGGGGGAAAGTTCAGAAGGGGAGACAGAGAGAAGGAGGAGACAAGTTGGAAGCAGGAGGAGGTCGTCGCAAGGAGCTAGTGGCATAGTCAGACAGCATGTATCGGCACCCGGGGTCAGCCAGACAGCACGCCAATCAACGCATGCTGTTGCCACCACCAGAATGCCGTCATTGAAAAGCTCAGCAGTGTGGAATTTTTTTGGTGTGTCTGCCTCTGACAACAGCGATGCCATTTGCAACCTGTGCCAAAAGAAACTGAGTCGTGGGAAATCCAACACCCACCTAGGTACAACTGCTTTGCGAAGGCACATGATCTCACATCACAAACGCCTATGGGATCAACACATGATGACGAGTAGAAGCAGCACACAAGCTCAAAGCCACCATCCTCCTCCTGGTCCAGCATCCTCAGCCACGTCAACCACTGCTGTCCTCCTTGCCCCCTCTCAACCACCCGCCACTCCGCCTCTCACCTTCAGCAGTTCCATCTCATCTGCCCACAGTCAGGTGTCTATAAAGGAAATGTTTGAGTGTAAGAAGCCAATTTCACAGAGTCACCCCCTTGCCCGGCGTCTGACAGCTGGCTTGACGGAACTCTTAGCCCGCCAGCTTTTACCATACCAGCTGGTAGAGTCTGAGGCCTTCAAAAAATTTGTCGCTATTGGGACACCACAGTGTAATTTTTTTTTCAAAAAAGGCAATCCCAAACCTCTACTCAGTGATTGAAAAGGAAGTCATGGCATCTCTGGCATACAGTGTTGGGGCAAGGGTCACTGATACCTAGTCTGCAAAGCACGGTCAGTGCAGGTATATCACCTACACTGCGCATTGGGTCAACCTGCTGACGGCTGCCAAGCATGGAATGCGTGGCTCTGCAGCGGAGTTGGTGACACCGCCACGACTTTCAGGCAGGCCTACTGCCACCTCCTCTACTCCTCCTACTCCATCCTCTTCCATAACCTCCTCGGATGAGTCCTCTTCTGCTGCGGCGTCTGGCTGCACATCAACTGAATCCCCCCAGCTCCCCAGGGGCTATTCCACATCCCGGATACGACAGTGTCACGATGTCTTGGGGTTGACTTGCCTGAAAGCAGAGAGCCACACCGGACCAGCACTCCTGTCGCCCTGAACGCACAGGTGGATCAGTGGCTGACCCCGCACCAACTGGAGATCGGCAAAGTGGTGTGTGACAATGGAAGCAATTTGTTGGCGGCATTGAATTTCGGCAAGTTGTCACATGTGCCGTGCATGGCACATGTGTTGAATCTCATCGTACAACACTTTGTGTCTAAGTACCCAGGCTTACAGGATGTCCTCAAGCAGGCCAGGAAGGTGTGTGGCCATTTCAGGTGTTCCTACATGGCCATGGCGCACTTTTCAGACATTCAGCGCCGAAACAACATGCCAGTGAGGCGCTTGATTTGCGACAGCCCGACATATTGGAATTCAACACTCCTAATGTTCGACTGCCTGCTCCAACAAGAAAAAGCCGTCAACGAGTATTTGTATGACCGGGGTGCTAGGACAGCCTCTGCGGAGCTGGGAATTTTTTTGCCACGTTACTGGACGCTCATGCGCAATGCCTGTAGGCTCATGCGTCCTTTTGAGGAGGTGACAAACCTAGTCAGTCGCACCGAAGGCACCATCAGCGACCTCATCCTATTTGACACAGCACAACGGGAATATAACAGGGGAAGAGGTGAAAGTAATCCTCCTCCTACCACGACCACGGCGGCAAGGACAGGACGCTTTACAGATGTGTTGTTGATGGAGGACATGCGGAGCTTTTTCAGTCCTACACATCGCCACAGCCCTTCGGGATCCAGCCTTAGAGAACGACTCGACCGACAGGTAGCAGACTACCTCGCCTTAACTGCAGATATCGACACTCTGAGGAGCGATGAACCCCTTGACTACTGGGTGTGCAGGCTTGACCTGTGGCCTGAACTATCCCAGTTTGCGATAGAACTTCTGGCCTGCCCCGCTTCAAGTATCCTGTCAGAAAGGACCTTCAGTGCAGCAGGAGGCATTGTCACTGACAAAAGAAGTCGCCTCGGTCAAAAAAATGTTGATTACCTCACCTTCATTAAGATGAATGAGTCATGGATCCCGAAGGGACTGACAGTGGGGGATACGTTTGACTAACAAAAGGCCTGATGACATGCCTTGGCCTCAAAATGGTCCCCATGCTGCTGTATTTAATGTCTGCATACCGGATGACTTTTGTGAATTCTCCGCCACCAACTAGGGTTCAAGCCGCAATGTTTTAGTCACCTATTCTGCAGCGGCTGCAACAATACCTAATTTTTCAGGCATGTGTACATGCCTAATTTTTCTGGCCTCTAGTGCTGCACTGTGGCTGCAAAAACAAAACAAAAAAAAGGCACATACATGTGTCAATTCCCCTTCGTGACCGGTACCTTGTTGTGGTGAAGGGGCTTGAGTATCACAATGAAGTGATCATCACCTCTATGAGTGTGTTGGCAATGTTACCACACCCCAGATGATAAGGCCGTTGCTTCATTATGATCAGACTAAAAGCGATTGGCTGGATAATTTTTCATAGAAAAAACATAATTTTTTTTTTTTTTAAGTTGTATGGGTTTTTAATACATAAAATAAAAAAATCATAATAAAGTCTCTTAATAGTTTATTAGAAATAATGCAGACAATTTAAAAAATCCCCATCAATTCCAATACAAAGCAAGTACAAAGCTCAGAACTAAATTATTTCAGGATGTCGTTTATTCGACAATGATTAATCAATTCGACACACGTCCCCGGATAGGGGACGTAACAGGGATTAAACTCATAGGAATAATACTAGTTAAGACACCACTCATATAGGGTGTCACAGCACATTGCTCCGTGCACGCGCAGTGCCCCAACTTGGGAGTAAGAGGACCGACCAAGCTGCTATTTCCATCTCCCGGTTCCTAAAATCAATTCAGTTTGGTGTATCAGAGTTTGGTCTGTCACTGTGAAGGCAGTCGAAGGTACCTGGCCTAAAATTTTTTTCACAAAAGGCAATCCATGATATGGGACATAACAGGGATTAAACTGATGAGAATAGTACAACAGAAAATAGCACTCATATCGGGTGTGACAGTAAATTGCATGGCGCAGACGCAGTGAACGTGGCGTGGATTGAAACAAAGGGGAGGGAGCCAGAGTTTTTTTAACCATCTTCCCATTCGAAAAATCAATTTAATAAATGGACCCCAGATTGGGGACGTCACGTAACAGGGATTAAACTGATGAGAATAGTACTACAGAAAATAGCACTCATATCGGGTGCGACAGTAAATTGCACGGCGCAGACGCAGTGACCGTGGCGTGGATTCAAACAAAGGGGAGGGAGCCAGCGTTTTTTTAACCATCTCCCCGTTCGAAAAATCAATTCAATTCACCTTTCGGGGACCCTTGGTGTTGTACGTGGCTGGGTGGAGGAAGAAACCTTCAATGACATCAACGGGACATGGCTAGCTTGGTATCCAACCTTGTGCAAATGGGGAGTTTGCGGTTGGGCAAATGGACTGTTTGCGGTGCATTAAAAGGGGAGTTTGGTCTGTCAATGTCTGTGAAGCGGGCGTAACCCTTACACTACCTGATCGATACAACATCATACCTGATCGTATACACACAATGGATGTTTTAAACCACGTTGTTCAAAAAAATTTAGTATTGTTAGGTGATTTATGCCCTTTATGGATTAAAATCCAACTCAACTATGTCAACTATGCAACTATGTCAACTATGTAATTTTCCATGGGAGTTTTGCCATGGATCCCCCTCCGGCATGCCACAGTCCAGGTGTTAGTCCACTTGAAACAACTTTTCCATCACTACTGTGGCTAGAAAGAGTCCCTGTGGGTTTTAAAATTCGCCTGCCTATTAAAGTCAATGGCGGTTCGCCCGGTTCGCCCGTTCGCGAACATTTGCAGAAATTCCCGTTCGCAAAACGGAAAATTTTATGTTCGCGACATCTCTAGCACACAGGGCTATTAGGGCCCATTCACACAGAGCTGCTGCAAACCTCTCCTTTCACCTGGGACAAAGTGCATAATGTACTTCACCACATCTCTGGGCGATTTGCACATTGTCCCATGGGAAAGGAGAGGTTTGTCCTATAAAAGGTAAAAAAAGCAAAACAAAAAGAAAATCACCGGTAAGCAAAAAAGTTATTGTTCTGTTTCCAAAGTTCATAAAAGTTAATGTTCTCTTCAAATGTTATTATAAAGTTCATGTTAATAAATTAATTGCGTTGCGGGCTGGATTTTTTATTTTTTTTTACCTTCCAGGTGGACCAACCGATCGACCAGCTGCAGCACTGATGTGCATTCTGACAGAAGCATTGCGCTGCTGTCAGATTACACAAAAGTCGGTGTATGCGGCGCTGCAAGACGAGATTTCTCCTCTGCAGTAAAAAAGATATGTTTGCCGAGGCTTATGAGCTGAGGGGGCGTGGTGTTCATATGCTTTGGCAAACACTTTGTATAAAAAAAAAACTAAAAAAAACCCGGCAATAATTTATTCATCCACATCGATTGATGTGAATGGAGAAATCAGGTTTGCCAGGGCATACGAGCTAAGTGGGTATGGATGTTGGGCGGAGCTCCTATGTCCTGGCAGATGCCTTTCCCCTCCTTTTTTTTTTTGGGCAGAGATTTTTTCATCCACATTGATCGATGCGAATGAAGAAATCTGTGCCGTTCATTTTTTCTTTCAGCCCAGAGGCTGAACGGAAAAAAAAATCTCATTACCTGTATGCTCAATATAAGGAGAATAGCAGAAACTCCTAATGCTGGCCATACATGTAATGATTGCGGACTACCCTCAAATGCCAGGGCAGTACAAACACCCCACAAATGACCCCATTTTGGAAAGAAGACACCCTAAGGTCTTCGCTGATGGGCATAGTGAGTTCATAGAAGTTTTTATTTTTTGTCACAAGTTAGCGGAAAATGATATTTTGTTTTGTTTTTCTTACAAAGTCTCATATTCCACTAACTTGAGACAAAAAATAAAAAATTCCATGAACTCACTATGCCCATCACGAAATACCCTGGGGTGTCTTCTTTCCAAAATGGTCACATGTGGGGTATTTATACTGCCCTGGCATTTTAGGGGCCCTAAAGCATGAGAAGAAGTCTGGAATCCAAATGTCTAAAAATGCCCTCCTAAAAGGAATTTGTGCCCCTTTGCGCACCGTTCTCAGGAGAAGTTGGGCAATGTGTTTTGGGGTGTCTCTCTAAAATGACAACTTTGTATAATTTTTTTTGAAAAGTTGACTTTTAGAGAGATATTTCTCTCACCCAGCATGGGTATATGTAAAAAGACAGGTGCTCTTTAGAATTTGTGCCCCTTTGCCCACCTAGGCTGCAAAAAAGTGTCACACATGTGGTATCACCGTACTCAGAAGAAGTAGGGCAACGTGTTTTGGGGTGTATTTTTACATATACCCATGCTGGGTGAGAGAAATATCTCTCTAAAAGTCAACTTTTCACATTTCTTTTCATTTTAGAGAGATATTTCTCTCACCCAGCATGGTTATATGTAAAAATACACCCCAACAGTTTTATTATGGGGCCCCATGAGTCATTGTTATGCCCCTGCTATCAACAAGTGATTAGTTCAAAAGTCAGGTACAAATAGGTTTCTAGAAAACTACTTGCCTGCTGCAACTTTTTTGTTCCTGTTTTCTATTTTCACCATCTGTAAAACAACATAGAGGGATCTTATCACCCTAATCCCCCCCCCCCAAGTCTTCTGGCATAAAAAAAAAGTTGTAGACCTTGGGTTTGCAACTTTTTAAATGCCAGTGCACCTAACCTAGGTGGAAGTGGCGTTTCCATGCTGCCCAGGTCACTTTCCAAAAAAGGGAATATGGTGGGGCAGCTCATTGGCCCTAGCACATTAATCGTCATTTACAGCAGTTTTCTGCAGTAAATTATATTTGAAATATACACCAGCTACAGGATGGCATCAATTTCAGTTTAGGCGCACTGATTGCTGGAGGACATGCCTAATTTATGATGAGGCGTGCGCCTTGTCATACATTAAACACATCCTCTTGCTGCCCTGGGGAGATCAAAGATAAATTGATAAATTCTTCGCAATGGGGCAGATTTACTGACCCTGTAGATGGTGTAAACTTAGATAAGTAGGCTGTTTAGACCTGCACTAAATTTATCACCGTGGTTCAGGCTTTGTGATAAATCTGGTACAGAGATACACACTTTTTTGCGTAAACTCTATGACAATTATTGGTTGACTTTTTGAGACAGAATTTTATGGCACAACTTTGTAGCAAAATATTGCATCTTAGGAAACTCATCTTACCTGGTATGCCACAATCCCTTTTTGGACTAGGAGCAGATAATTTCTCTAAACCTAGATATGACAGGTTGCACCAAATTGCTCCATTATTTGGCACAATTATTATTAGAAAATGTGGGCCTATGCCCCAACACTATTCAGTTTTATACTGTAGATAATACACCATACCTGATCAGAGAAACCTTTTCCATATCGCAGTTCTGTTGAAAAGTGTTCACAGTTGCCACTGGTCAAACTGTATGGCATGGTCTGACCCACCAGCCTTAGTGCTGCCCGCACCACCTTTTCACGAGGGTATGGCTGGATTTTCTCATCATATTTGTTATTAACCTTATAACTGCATCCATATGCAACATCCTCTAGACGATCTTTTCTGACAACTGCAGAGGCCCCAAATGCAGATGACAGGCTAGACCAGCCTTCCTGATCTGTAAAGAGTAAAGGATACAGCGATTGCCATGATTCTCACTGCTGAAGGGCCATTGTGATATACCAAATGTACACTAAACTTGTCTATCTTTATTTTAAGATCCAATATAAATAACTCTATAAAGTTTTTTTATTTCTCATAAAATATCTAGGGCAATTTATTAGTAATAGCTTTTTCAAGCAGTAACACTATAGTTAATACAGTATATACAGGTGAAACTCGAAAAATTAGAATATTGTGCAAAGTTCATTTATTTCAGTAATGCAACTTAAAAGGTGAAACGAATATATGAGATAGACTCATTACATGCAAAGCGAGATATTTCAAGCCTTTATTTGTTATAATTTGGATGATTAGGGATTACAGCTTATGAAACCCCAAAGTCACAATCTCAGGTACCCTTTGCTCAGGGGCTATGGATTAATTAGCCGACTAGAGTGGGACACTTTGAGCCTAGAATATTGAACCTTTTTTGCAAAATTCTAATTTTAAGCTGCATTAATGCAATTCATTTTTACTTGCATTACTGAAATAAATGGACTTTTGCACGATATTCTAATTTTTCGAGTTTCAACTGTAGAGGTAATCTGCATAAAATGTAGAAACTTGGGTAATACATTACATTACTTATCTCACTCTGGCCTTACAATACATCACATGTAACAGAGCAGAGCTGCATTCATCATTTTGTTGGTTGCTATTGGAAACTCATTGGGAATGGTGGCAATGGAGGCTATGGTGGCTCTCCCTCCAGATTAGGTGTCTGGTAATTTCTTCCATGATGCAGGGCTATACACTGTCCGGGTCCACACACAGCTTCCCCGATTACTTTTACCTCGATTACTGGGGAGGTTCCAATCTTCACCAGTGAAGGCCATGCTCACCGGTTGGAGACAACAAGCAGTGGGCACAGACCGCCACTATGACAATTAATAAAGCTCATTGGAAGAGTCAGCTTCTCAGACTTATGTGGATATTTATTAAAACTGGCTAAGTTGCCCATATTAAGCAATCAGAGGCATTAAAGGCATTTCATTTTGATGCGTCATAATAGAGGTCTATGGGCAAGCATAACAGATCGGTCTGGTTTCCGTTATGCAGGATGGAAAAGAAATTCCATCCTGTCCTGGATTACGGAAACCAGACTGTTTCGTTATGCTTGCCCATATACCTCTATTATGGCGAATCAAAATGGAATGCCTCTAAATGTTTCCGTTTTGAATTCCATCTTACAATTCCGTTATTTTCTGTTATAACCATGTTATGACGGAAAGCAATAACGGAATTGAGAATGCTGATGTGAACCCATCCTTAGCTGTCTTGCTGGGTTATACTGCAGAACAGGGTCAGTTCTCCAGTGTCTTTATACCTGCTCATTGTCATTCACTGCTGTCTACCTGAATTCCATTACCATCTTCCATCTGCTCTATTGCCAGACTTAATCTTTAACATCATTTGATTCTTGTCATGTATTGGCGAGTTATTTCTGTGTATTTGCTGCATGCCAGTGTTAGTATGTGCTTCAAATATTTTTCTTGTAACCTAGTTGCTATGCAATAGTACCCTACTGTTAGTTCAGGGGGTATCTGAGTACCAAGAGACTGCTAGTACTTGGGAAAGGTGACTGCTATAGGTGAAGTCCAGTTTTACAGTCTTATAACCACAGCTGTCTTTACAGATGCTGCAGATGGCACTAAAAAAGTGACTCATGAGTGGGAATATGGCTGGCACTGCAATGGGGTAACTGTGGCTGGCACTGCTATGGGTGCACTATGACTTTCACTTTTAAGGGTGTGGTGCGGGTCATTGGTGTGGCTGTCCCTGTTAAATTTCAAATAACCTATGGGCACAACTGAAACATTGCGTAATATTTAGAAATGGCCTCAGGGTGCATGCACGACAAAGTGATTCTCCATTCATTGCTCTTTAAATCCCTATGCCATGCACCACCTCCTCAGGACCTGTATTATTAACCGTAACACCATGTATGTGTTTTACCCAAAATATTCCTTTTATGTTTTTTCACAGCCCATAAAAGTAGTACAATGTGGTTCAACCTATTCTGCGCATAGTGAATGCACACTTGCTGTAGTTTGTTATAGGACTGGGTATAAAAGATTACTAAACTTAGTTACAGTGGCAGACATGTCAAAATTACTATAACTATGAACAGTTAAGCAAGTTGAATATGAAATCATCGCCAAATGGCATGAAGTTAAAGATGAAACACACCTTTCAGCATTTTAAGTAATATCAGTGTATCATTTGGGTTTTGTACAAATTTAGACTGAAAAAAAGGAAAGGACTGCCTTGCAAAAGTATGGGAACCTAAGGAGATTTGAGTGCTCAGATAACTTTGACAAGGTCTCAGACCTAAAGTAACCTGTTAGGGTTAAGGCCTGTTCACAAAAATCTTTAGGAAAGGCTAGATAATGCAAATTTCAAAGCTTTATAAAACCTTGTCCTAAAAAACAGCACCCATGGGTTCTTGAAAGAAGCTGCCTAAGGCTACTTTCACACTAGCGTTGTTTAACCACCTCAGGACCGCCGAACGCAGAATTGCGTCATGGCGGCGGCCCTGTTATTCCTCCTGGACGCGCCGATGCATCCTCTCGCGAGAGGCGAGATTTCCTGTGAACGCACGCACACAGGAGCGCGCGTTCACAGGATCGGACGGTAAACCAGTGGATCTCCAGCCTGCCAGCGGTGATCATTCGCTGGCAGGCTGTAGATGCGATTTTTTTTAACCCTTGAAAGGTATATCAGACGCTGTTTTGTTAACAGCGTCTGATATACCTGCTACCTGGTCCTCTGGTGGTCCCTTTTGCTTGGGTCGACCACCAGAGCACACAGGCAGCTCTGTAATTTGTAGCACCAAGCACCACACTACACTACACCCCCCCTGTCACTTATTAACCCCTGATCACCCCCCTGTCAATGATCACCCCCCTGTAAGGCTCCATACAGACGTCCATATGTGTTTTGCGGAACCGGGGATCCACGGATCCGCGGATCCGCAAAACACGGACACCGCGGATCTGCAAAACACGGACACTGGCAATGTGCTTTTCGCATTTTGCGGATCCGCACAGTGCCAGAACTATATAGAAAATGCCTTTTCTTGTCCACAATTGCTATAGGCTCTACAAAAAACGCACTGTTCGCCCGATCAGGCCCAATCTTGTGCGCAGTCCGCCCCACCGCAGTGACAGAATTTTTTTTTTTTCGGATCACTGCAAAAACACCGTAAAATCGTTGCGGCGCTATAAAAAGATCACTTTTGAGGGGCATGGGGAGTTCATCGAAGATTTATTTTTTTGGTACAAATTAGCAGAAATGTTTTTGTTTTTTCTTACAAAGTCTCATATTCCACTAACTTGTGACAAAAAATTTAATCTCACATGAACTCACCATACCCCTCATGGAATCCAAATGCATACATTTTTTTACACATTTATATTTCAGACTTCTTCTCACGCTATAGGGCCCCTAAAATGCCAGGGCAGTATAAATACCCCATAAGTGACCCCATTTTGGAAAGCAGACACCCCAAGGTATGGTATTGCCGTACTCATGAGAAGTAGGGCAATGTGTTTTGGGGTGTATTTTTACATATACCCATGCTGGGTGAGATAAATATCTCTGTAAAATGACAACTTTGTATAAAAAATGGGAAAAGTTGACTTTTACAGAGATATTTATCTCACCCAGCATGGGTATATGTAAAAATACACCCCAAAACACATTGCCCTACTTCTTCTGAGTACGGCGATACCACATGTGTGACACTTTTTTGCAGCCTAGGTGCGCAAAGGGGCCCAAATTCTAAAGAGCACCTTTAGGATTTCACAGGGCATTTTTTTACGCATTTGGATTCCAAACTACTTCTCACGCTTTAGGTCCCCTAAAATGCCAGGGCAGTATAAATACCCCACAAGTGACCCCATTTTGGAAAGAAGACACCCCAAGGTATTCCGTGAGGGGTATGGTGAGTTCATGTAAAATTTTATTTTTGTCACAATTTAGTAGAATATGAGACTTTGTAAGAAAAAAAACCCAACATTTTCCGCTAACTTGTGACAAAAAATAAAAACTTCCATGAACTCACAATGCCCATCAGCGAATACCTTAGGGTGTCTACTTTCCGAAATGGGGTCATTTGTGGGGTGTTTCTACTGTCTGGGCATTGTAGAACCTCAGGAAACATGACAGGTGCTCAGAAAGTCAAAGTGCGTAAATTCACATTTTTGCACCATAGTTTGTAAACGCTATAACTTTTACCCAAACCAATAAATATACACTTATTGCATTTTTTTTATCAAAGACATGTAGAACAATAAATTTAGAGAAAAATTTATATAGAAATGTAGTTTAATTGAAAAATGTTACAACAGAAAGTGAAAAATTTCATTTTTTTGCAAAAATGTAGGTAAATTTTGATTAATATAAAAAAAAGTTAATATGTCAGCAGCAATGAAATACCACCAAATGAAAGCTCTATTAGTGAGAAGAAAACGGAAATGTGTGAAAACGGATTACATTTGAATCCTGATCAGGATTTTGATCACAATGAAAAAATGCATTTGAAAAAACGGATCCGCCATTTATGGACCTTAACTTTTTTTTTCACATTTTTCGGGTTTAACATGCAAAAGCCGGATACAGTTTGACTGAACACACGGCGCCGGATCCGGCGTTAATGCAAGTCAATGGGAAAAAGACGGGATCCGGCGTTCAGTCAAAGTGTTCAGGATTTTTGGCCGGAGATAAAAATACAACATGCTACAGTTTTCTGAAAAGCCTGATCAGTCAAAAAGACTGAACTGAAGACATCATGATGCATCCTGAACGGATTACTCTCCATTCAGAATGCATTAGGATAAAACTGATCAGTTCTTTTCCGGATTTGAGCCCCTAGGACGGAACTCAGCGCCGGAAAAGAAAAACGCTAGTGTGAAAGTACCCTAACACTCTGAAAATGAAAAGGAGAAGGCTATAAAAAGATAGCAAAGCATTTTCACGTTGTCATTTCCCCAGTTCAAAATGTAATTAAGAAATGTCAGTTAACAGAAAAAGTGTAGGTCAATGGAAGGTCTGGAGACCAAGAACATTTTCAGAGACAGCTGCTTGTAGGGTTGCTAGAAAGGCAAATCAGAACCCCTGCTTGATAGCTAAAGAAGATTTAGCAGATTCTGGAGTTGTGGTACATTGTTCTAATGTACAGTGACACTGTCACGCCCTGACCTATGAGAGGCCTGAGAAGATCTGACAGACTTGCTACTCGTGAGTCTATCTGACACATTGTTCTGTTTCTCTTTGTTGTGGTTTTGGCCAGGATCCCACCTCACAGGTTCTGCTCATTAGCTATTTAGTGGTGCTATTTATACCCGCCTCTCACTATAGCCCTTGCAGTTTATATTTGCTTCTGGAGTTCTTAGCTGGTGTTTGGTGGATCTACTGCTCCCAATCCGTGTTAAGCTAAGTCCTACTCCTTCCCTTTTGTTGTGCGTTCTGGCTAGGCCTCAGGAAGACGCTGGTTCCTGCACCTTGCGCTTGGAACCGATTGTCTTATCTCCAGCTCCCTAGCTGAGGGTTTGCTTCAGTTTCAGCTAGACTTAGGTTCCAGTGCATGAGCACTTCCACCCAAAGGATTTGCTCATGTTGTCAGCAGTCAGTAAAATGCTCAGGGATTGTCAGGTGGTGACCTTTCCCTGTTTCCTAGCTTTGGGGTCTAGCCTGGTGTTTTGTTGCATTTGGTTTGCTTCCCTTCCCTCACCTACCATGACAGACACCTGCACAAATATGGCCTTCATGGAAGAGTCATCAGAAGAAAACTTCTGAAAAGTTTGAAAAAGAACATCTGAACAAGCCTGATGCATTTTGGAAACAAGTCCTGTGGAGCGAAGAGGTTAAATGAGAAAAGGTATGTCTGGAGAAAAAAGGGGACAGAATTTCATGAAAAGAACACCTCTCCAACCATTAATCATGAGGGTGGATCCAGGGGAGCACCCAGGAATTTTGTCTAGGGAAAAGTCCGAAAAGAAAAAAAGTGGCATGAGGCGCACTTAGCGCGGCTCACAAAATTTTGGTCCCGCCCATTGTTATAAGCCTCTGCTACATATAATAGGCCACTCCCAACAAACACTGTACAGCTGAAATTATATTTTTGAGGATGAAGGTAAGAGTCTCACCCTCATTCTCCATAGACGCACTGTACTCAATACTCAGGGCCCCGACATAAAGCTCTTGTACTGACATTGCCCCCCACGTAGCTCCGTGGCAGGAACTGTTACAGTTTCACTTCCTCCCTCCTAGTCCTAAAGGCGCCAAAAAAGGAGTGGAGGAGGAGCTGCACGAAATATAAGATATATCGGTCCGGGTGGAGGCCCGGTTCTACACATCATACAGAGATGAGAGGGCCTGCCCTGGCTGCACTGCCTGCTTTACATTATACAATAGACAACAGTAGGCTACAGCCAGGAAGCCCCTCTGCTCTCCTCCCTCCACAGATCCTGCTCAAGGCCTGTGGTTCCCCCCACCATCCGCCACCCGCCTGTGGCCTGCTGCCCCCCTTGGCTGTCCTGACCCAGCTCTGAATCCTCCTTCTGCAAATGGCAGGGGGAGGAGGCAGAGCATCTCCTCTCCTACATAGCGCCACATACCTCTTACATCCAGTGATGTCACTTTTGATGTAGATGTTTTCTTTCCTCATCTACCCCCGCTTAGTGCCTGCAGTTTAGTTAACATCCCCATAATTTATGCCAGTATAAAATACCTATATAGTGCCCCATTAAATGCCCCCATAGTGCTCCTCTCCCTCTTCCCCATAGTGCCCCCATAATGTGCCAGTATAAAATACCCCATCTTAATGCCCCCAGCACATGCCTCCATTGTGCTCCTCTCCCCCTTCCCCATAGTGCCAGTCATAATATGCCAGTAAAAAAATGGCCCCTCTTAGTGCCTACAGCAGATTCCCCTATAGTGCTCCTCTCCTCCATAATGTGCCAGTAAAAAATACCCCTTCTTACTGCCCCCCATAATGTGCCAGTAAAAAAATCCCCCTTCTTAGTGCTACTAGATGCCTCCATAATGTGGCAGTTAAAAATGACCCTTCTTAGTGCCACCAGATGCCCCCATAGTGCCCCCATAATGTGCCAGTTAAAAAATGCCCTATTAGAGCCACCAGATGCCCGATAGTGATCCACTGCCCCATAGTGTCCCCAAATAATGCCACCAGATGTCCCATAGTGCCACTCTCCCCTATAGTGCCTCCCATAATGCGCCAGTAAAAAATGCCCCCTTAGTGCCACCAGATGCCATAGTGCTCCCCATAATACGCTAATAAAAAAGGCAACTTTAGAGCCCCCATAGTGATCGACTTCCCCATAGTGCCCCCCAAATAATGCCCCATAGTGTCCCCCCCCAAAAATGGGATAGTAAAAAATGCCCCCATAGTGCCCCCCCAAAATGGGCCAGTAAGAAATGCCCCCCCAAAATGGGCCAGTAAGAAATGGCCCAGTGTCACCAGGTGCCACCTAGCCCCCTATAATGTGCCATCTATAAAAAAAATAAAACACTAATACTTACCTCCATGCGGCTGTCAGCGATGTGATGCAGGTCTCTTCCGGCCTGTGTCCTGGCTCAAGTTGCGCGATGATAACGACGTCATTGCACTGCCTGAGCCGGCCTCTGGTAGTGCTAGTGCACTAGTGCCTGCAGCCTATCAGAAGAACAGGGAGGGGAGACACCTCTCCCTCCCCTGCCGCAGCGATGAGGACAGCGATACAGATGAATATGAAGATGAGCGCTTCCACAATGGAAGTGCTCATCTCCTACTGCCCCTACTGCCTGCAATTAGAACCAGGGCCGTGCCAGCTGTGGAGATCGGTGGTGTGGCCCTGAGGGATAAAAAAATATTTGAATGGTTCTAGGGGGGACCCCCCTGTCAGTGCGCTCCTGGGTGGATCAATCATGCTTTGGGGTTGTGTTGCAGCTAATGGCACAGGGAACATTTCACGGCTAGAGGGAAGAATGGATTTAATAAAATGTTAGCGAATTCTAGAAGCAAACATAACACCAACTATAAAAAAAAAGCTGAAGCTGAAAAGAGGGTGGCTTCTACAAATGGATAAACACAACTTAAAATCCACAATAGACCACCTAAACAGGTGCAAGCTGAAGGTTTTGCCATGGCCCTCACAGTCCCCTGATCGGAACATCATTAAAAATCTGTGGATAGACTTCAAAAGAGCAGTGCATGCAAGACGGGCTCAGGAATCTCACAGAACTGGGAGACTTTTGCAAGGAAGAATAGATGAAAATCCCTCAAGCAAGAATTAAAAGATTCTTGGCTGGCTACAAAAAGCGTTTACAAGCTGTGAAACTTGCCAAAGGGGGTGCTGCTAGGTATTAACCATGCAGGGTGCCCAAAGTCTTGAGTTGGGCCTTTTTCCTTTTTTTATTTTGAAAATATAAAAGATGAAAAAAAAAAATCGCTAAAAATACAAAGGGAATCTATCATCTTCAAAGTTATTCCTTTTCTTGATCCTTTCATCTTCAACTTCCTTAAAGAGGACCTTTCATGGGTCCAGACTTTATAAACTAAGTATCAGGGTATGTAGGGCATACAGCGGAGATCTAATAGCGCTTACAATTTTTTCTAAGCGCTGCTCGGTTTGCCCGCTGTGGCCCCCGTTAAATTCTCCCGCCCTGTATGCTAATTATCAAATCGGTACAGGGAGGAGGAGACTGTCCTGTTTTTCAATGGGCGTCTTCTTCTCCCTGAATGTGAGCGGAGAGCGTCACAGCCAGGGAGAAAAAAAACTCACCTTCTCCCTGGCTGTGACGCTCTCCACTGCGATTAGACAGCTCACAGCCAGGGAGAAGGAGATGCCCATTGAGAAACAGGGCAGTCTCCTCCTCCCTGTTCCGATGCAAAAATTAGCATACAGGGCGGGAGAATTTAATGGGGGCAACAGTGGGCGAACAGAGCAGCAACCAGAAAAAATAGTAAGCGCTATTAGATCCCTGCTGTATGCCCTACAGACCCTGAGACTTAGTTTATAAAGTCTGGACCCGTGAAAGGTCCTCTTTAACTGTTCAAATAAACAGTACTTTTGACCAGGGGTGACCAAACTTTTGCATGCAACTGTATATTCAAACATAATGTATTAACATCCTAAGGAGACTTTTAATATATGGCACAATACAAATTTTTCTTAGGAAAGCAACAATAAGGCTAAATGCATGCTTTAATTACCGTAATAGAACATCAAGCTATCTTACCTGTTAAATGGACAACATAGCCCTCTCCAACATATATTCCCCAGTGCTGATAAAGAGTGCGATAAAATTCAATCAAGTCGCCTGGCTTTGGTGAAGGACCCTTTAAAAACAGAGCGTAGGGTTGGCTGATTGTCTCAGAGATCTGTGCACAGCAGTGACTTGACACCAGAAGTGGCCTGCTCATTCAGCAGGCACAGAGACAGAATATGAATTTAAGAAGCAAGACCCAACAAATAGAATTTAGCCCTATAGCTTCCATGATATGCATTTTCTGCTTTCTAAAGAACAACTTTAAAATTATTTTCTAAAAGATATGCTTTTTAAATTTTAAATTATATGACCAGCCAATATTATTTATAATATATATATAGGGGGTCAGGCGACAACATACAGATGGCATGCATGTGAGCAATGTACAAATACTAAGAGCATACAAAGGCTTTGTATATACTGCATACATAATCCTTGGCAGCAATGCCCAAGAGACAAAGAATAATGGCATACTTACAGTTCAACCAACACGTACAAAAAGTCATAAAGGTAAATATAAATACCAACCTACACAGCAGCTGCATCACAATGTACATTTTTCCTTAGTTAGGTTATTGTTTTAATGTAGTTGTCATTATTTCAACTTGCTATTATAAAGAGATAGATAGATTGAGTTATTCAGATTATTGTATGTTTTTCTAGGTGTTCATTGTTCTGTGGACAACTGGGGTCTATATTTGAAAATAATGGATAGGGAAATATACCACATTACAGGTGTTATCTTCCAATTATAGAAAGTATACCTCCAAGAATTCAATTCAGCGACATGCCCAAATATGCATTAAAGAGAGTCTGTCACGAAGGTTTCATGTTCTGCACTGCTTATATAGCATTCTTGCACACACACACACACACACACACGATTATAACAGTACATTTGTTGCTTTTGTCCAATGTAGTAAAAGATGCAAAAAAGAGTTTATAATGTTATTGCAAATGAGGGCTTGCAAGTGCCCAGGCCCCTCTGTGATCTGCATGCCTAAGCACTGCCCATTGTATCCTCTGGCCCACCCTGTAATGATCTTGCCTCATCCTCTCCAGTTCCTGAGATCCCACGTCTGTGCAGTTCACCACCGAGCCCAGGCATGCGCACTAAGATAACCACCGAGGGCATCGGCTTTGTTTGCATCAGTGAGAATGCGCCAACTAATGGCGCAAAACTAGCGAAGATGGAAGAGGCAGAGCTGGAAGAGACAGCAGCGATCAGAGGCAATAGCATGACTGGAGCTGAGAGTTACGTCCATCTGGAACCTTTCCTTGCCTGTCAGAGAGAAGTAGGTGTAATCTCCAATTGCAAAGTCCCGCCTCTTTCTTTATCTAACTACTTGTGGGCTGATTCCCACTAGTAAGTCAGTATAGACTGCCACTATTATGAGGCAGGGAACAATAGACCTGCCCTTCTTTATAGGAATAGTCTGATCATGGCATTTTATTTATCCCCATCAATGTAATTTATTGGAAGACATAAGAGTGACATAAAGATAACATATCTAAATATCTATATGTGTATATATATATATATATATATATATACTGTATATATAATGGTATAACTGCACGGGAAGCCAGTGCTTCAGGACCCAAGTGGAGAAGAGGCCCAGGAGTCTAGTACAATTCAGGCCAGGCCCACAGTGTGACAGTATCTGAAGGGGGCCCGGCTGGCCTGAATTGTACTAGAAAAGGTGTACAGTCGTGGCCAAAAGTTTTTGAGAATTACATAAATATTGGAAATTGGAAAAGTTGCTGCTTAAGTTTTTATAATAGCAATTTGCATATACTCCAGAATGTTATGAAGAGTGATCAGATAAATTGCATAGTCCTTCTTTGCCATGAAAATTAACTTAATCCCCCCAAAAACTTTCCACTGCATTTCATTGCTGTCATTAAAGGACCTGCTGAGATCATTTCAGTAATCGTCTTGTTAACCTAGGTGAGAATGTTGACGAGCACAAGGCTGGAGATCATTATGTCAGGCTGATTGGGTTAAAATGGCAGACTTGACCTGTTAAAAGGAGGGTGATGCTTGAAATCATTGTTCTTCCATTGTTAACCATGGTGACCTGCAAAGAAACACGTGCAGCCATCATTGTGTTGAATACAAATGGCTTCACAGGCAAGGATATTGTGGCTACTAAGATTGCACCTCAGTGAACAATTTATAGGATCATCAAGAACTTCAAGGAAAGAGGTTTAATTCTTGTTAAGAAGGCTTCAGGGCGTCCAAGAAAGTCCAGCAAGCGCCAGGATCATCTCCTAAAGAGGATTCAGCTGCAGGATTGGAGTGCCACCAGTGCAGAGCTTGCTCAGGAATGGCAACAGGCAGGTGTGAGCGCATCTGCACGCACAGTGAGGCGAAGACTTTTCGAAGATGGCCTGGTGTCAAGAAGGGCAGCAAAGAAGCCACTTCTCTCCAAAAAGAACCATCAGGGACAGATTGATCTTCTGCAGAAAATATGATGAATGGACTGCTGAGGACTGGGGCAAAGTCATATGCTCACTCACAATTTTGCCCCAAAACACAGCCATGAATAAAGAATGGTACCAAAACACCCTCCAACAGCAACTTCTACCAACAATCCAACAACAGTTTGGAGAAGAACAATGCATTTTCCAGCGCGATAAAGCACCGTGCCATAAGGCAAAAGTGATAACTAAGTGGCTCGGGGACCAAAACGTTGACATTTTGGGTCCATGGCCTGGAAACTCCCCAGATCTTAATCCCATTGAGAACTTGTGGTCAATCCTCAAGAGGCAGGTGGACAAACAAAAACCCACTAATTCTGACAAACTCCAAGAAGTGATTATGAGGGATTAGGGGGGATACTGATGTATCTTGTTAAGTGTGAAAGAATTACAGTTGGAGCTAATTATCTCAGGTCTAAAGAATGTGTAGATAAGGAGATTAAGTGTTTTCTGATGGAGCTTGTTTAAAACTGGTATATCTATATAGCAGATAAGATGTCTGACGGGTTGGTATACATTAGTGTCTTATCTTATTTAAAGCTCTGTCTAAGACTTTGGTCAAGGGTTATCTTTTTGTCAAATTAAAAGAAAATAGAAGAATTAAGTGTAATTACACAAACTGTTACAATGAACACTAGTGTCCCCTTGTGGTTGTGGTGAGTAAGAGAAGTGGCAAATTGATGCACTATGATCTCATTAGTCACGTGAAAGACCAAACGAAGCCCACCTTCCGGGGGGGGGGATAAAAGTTAGCAGGAGCCAGCAGGGGGGGGGCATCAGATCGATCCAGGAAAGCCACAACAAGATGACAAAGACACATAAGAGAGAGGAGAGATCAGAAGGAAAAAAGGATCTTATCTTACTTCACATTTGAACCTTAATGCTGATTTCTTCCAGACAGATTCTCTGGTATAGTATACACTTTGACTGTATATTAGGCAACTGATTAGCCATATACACATGTATATTTATTCAAATAGACCATATTGTTATTTGTAGGATCTAGATTGATTTGAGATAATTGTACCTGCAGTATCAATTGTGCCTTTTCAATCTAGGGAGATAAATCTATACAATTGATATATCTATAATTGTGTGATCTCCAAAGAACTGATTGTAGTTCTAGTCAGATGGTCTAATTGAATTGATATATATTACATAACATGGTGAAGCTTAATTTTATTTGGTTTGTATTCTAGAGTTATAACAAAACTCATGCATGATGAGATGAAGTCATTATGCACCGTTAAATTTTGAATCAGGAAAATCTGTTCGCTGGGAGAAATCAAGTGTCAGCATTGAGTTTTTGTTTGTATTCTGTTATTACTAAGAAACCAGTTTAATTATTGATTATATATATATCCAATAGGTTATTTTGTCTTCTTGATTGCATATAATTGATTATTCTTGAATTGTCACCAATTTTATATTGTATATTATTTGTTTTATTGCACTGAACTCTTATTGATAAATATATATATATTGTACACCACTGTCTTCCTTTTGTCTTCAACTTAGTGCAGATAATGAGCCCTTGTTAGCTCTTGTCTTTATTTGTGGAAATAAGTCGGAATTTCCTCTATTATAGATTTTAGCTTGTTTTTCCATAAATAAATTAAACTGTTTTTCAGAGCAGTATAAACATTCTGACAATACAGTATATGTGTGTGTATGTGTTTATCTGTATATATGTGTGTATATATGTGTGTTTATGTCTGTGTTCATCTGTGTGTATGTGTGTGTATATGTGTTTATCTGTGTGTGTGTGTGTGTGTGTGTGTATGTGTGTGTATATATGTGTGTATGTGTTTATCTCTGTGTATACAGTATATGTGTGTGTGTGTGTATGTGTTAATCGGTATATATGTATGTGTGTGTGTGTGTGTATATACAGTACAGACCAAGTTTGGAGGTAATCTAGACTTTTTTGACCTAGGCGACTTCTCTTCTCAGTGACTGTTGAGGGAAGTGTTGGATTTAAATATATATGTATATATGCCCTTACATACAGTACAGACCAAAAGTTTGGACACACCTTCTTATTCAAAGAGTTTTCTTTATTTTCATGACTATGAAAATTGTATATTCACACTGAAGGCATCAAAACTATGAATTAACACACGTGGAATTATATACATAACAAAAAAGTGTGAAACAACTGAAAAAATGTCATATTCTAGGTTCTTCAAAGTAGCCACCTTTGCTTTGATTACTGCTGTGCACACTCTTGGCATTCTCTTGTTGTGCTTCAAGAGGTAGTCACTTGAAATGGTTTTCACTTCACAGGTGTGCCCTGTCAGGTTTAATAAGTGGGAATTTCTTGTCTTATAAATGGGGTTGGGACCATCAGTTGCCTTGTGGAGAAGTCAGGTGGATACACAGCTGATAGTCCTACTGAATAAACTGTTAGAATTTGTAATATGGCAAGAAAAAAGCAGCTAAGTAAAGAAAAATGAGTGGCCATCATTACTATAAGAAATGAACGTCAGTCAGTCCGAAAAATTGGGAAAACTTTGAAAGTGTCCCCAAGTGCAGTCACAAAAACGATCAAGCGCTACAAAGAAACTGGCTCACATGCGGACCGCCCCAGGAAAGGAAGACCAAGACCTCTGCTGCGGAGGATAAGTTCATCCGAGTCACCAGCCTCAGAAATCGCAGGTTAACAGCAGCTCAGATTAGAGACCAGGTCAATGCCACACAGAGTTCTAGCAGCAGACACATCTCTAGAACAACTGTTAAGAGGAGACTGTGTGAATCACGCCTTCAGGGTAGAATATCTGCTAGGAAACCACTGCTAAGGACAGGCAACAAGCAGAAGAGACTTGTTTGGGCTAAAGAACACAAGGAATGGACTTTAGACCAGTGGAAATCTGTGCTTGAGATCTTTGGTTCCAACCACCGTGTCTTTGTGTGACGCAGAAAAGGTGAACGGATGGACTCTACATGCCTGGTTCCCACCGTGAAGCATGGAGGAGGAGGTGTGATGGTGTGGGGGTGCTTTGCTGGTGACACTGTTGGGGATTTATTCAAAATTGAAGGCAGACTGAACCAGCATGGCTACCACAGCATCTTGCAGCGGAATGCTATTCCATCCGTTTTGCATTTAGTTGGACCATCATTTATTTTTCAACAGGACAATGACCCCAAACACACCTCCAGGCTGTGTAAGAGCTATTTGACCATGAAGGAGAGTGATGGGGTGCTGCGCCAGATGACCTGGCCTCCACAGTCACCGGACCTGAACCCAATCGAGATGGTTTGGGGTGAGCTGGACCGCAGAGTGAAGGCAAAAGGGCCAACAAATGTTAAGCATCTCTGGGAACTCCTTCAAGACTGTTGGAAGACCATTTCAGGTGACTACCTCTTGAAGATCATCAAGAGAATGCCAAGAGTAATCAAAGCAAAAGGTGGCTACTTTGAAGAACCTAGAATATGACATATTTTCAGTTGTTTCACACTTTTTTGTTATGTATATAATTCCACATGTGTTAATTCATAGTTTTGATGCCTTCAGTGTGAATCTACAATTTTCATAGTCATGAAAATAAAGAAAACTCTTTGAATGAGAAGGTGTGTCCAAACTTTTGGTCTGTACTGTATGTGTGTGTGTTTATGTGTATGTGTGTGTTCATCTGTGTGTATGTGTGTGTATATGTGTTTATCTGTGTGTGTGTGTGTGTGTGTGTGTGTGTGTGTGTGTATGTGTGCATATATATATGTGTGTGTGTTTATCTGTGTGTAGACATGTTATGGACTATTGATACAAAATGGATACTTGCTTGTTGAGCTAAGATGGCGGCCAGGCATTCTGCCAACACCTATAAACTAGAATCTTACTTTGTGTTTTTATCATGTGTTTCTTTGTGGTTTCCGTTCAGCTCAAGCAAGCAGTTACAAAGAAAGAAGTAACAGTTTCACCCAGGAACAAGGTGGGGGAGTGAGGAGGAATTTCCTCTGGCCGTCAAGGTTACAGAAAAGTAGAGAGTTCATAGCCAATAGAAAATATATACTTTATCTTTCACCCCCCTCACTCCCTCCTCTCGTGAAAACTATGTATTGTCTGTTTTCTTAGAAATAAACCAGAGATCCTTTTTAACTCCATGTAGTGAGTTGTCTGTCTGATCTCTCCGTGCACGTATCTTAATTGATTTGGAGCAGTACATCAACTGAACTGACAGCTTTGTCAGAACCAGAACAATTTTGGCGCCCAATCGTGGGGCTCGAGGATTGGACCCTCTGTTCCCGTACCCCCAGAGACCAGACGAGAAGAGGCGCACTAACGGACACCGGGATCGTAACCCGTGATATGAGGTAAGAAAATTGAGTCATCTTGCCCATAAAGTGTCCCCTGGTGTAGCCTCTTGGTGTTCGTCTGAGGGAGGGGTGCGGAAGCAGTCTGGGACGTCCTCGAGGGCATGAAAGTAAGAACCCCATATGTTTTCTTAAAGTCTTGATGTACTGTGTTGTGCCTATAAGTTGTGAAGACCCTGTTGACAAGTATCATTGACTGGAGACACGGAGTTCTCCTGTGTTCCTGTATCGGAGTTCAGCCCGGTGTCTGACTCAAATCTCCATAAAGGGGACGATCACAGATGGGTGGAGAGCGGTTCGCGGTAGCCCAGAGTGTGCTGACCGGAACTCAAAGGTCTTCACGTCCAGTGATTACTCTATGCAGAGGTCTTTAGGCGGCTTCAGTAGGTACGAGAGATAATGGGAAATGAGGAAAGTGTCCCGAAGGGTTACTGTTCACCTGAACAGTACGTGGCGGACAGGAGAGGCAAACGCTTCATAAAAGGATTAAGTAAGTTGGAGAAGAGTTATAGTGTCTGTAAAGGAGGCATCCTATGTAGTGCCACCTGGCAAGTGTTGTTAAACGAGAAGAGAGGGAAGTTAGAAGATGATAAATTGACAGACATGGTCCGTGTGTGGTTGGACTGTAGTAAAGAATTTGAACAGACCGGGGGGGAACTAAATTTTGATGAGAAAAGACAGAGATATTTCTGTAAGCCTGGTGTTGCATTGATACATGACTTGCCACCACCCTATAATGGCGCCGGGAAGAAAGCAGGTGGGTGGACCTGCAAAACATGCGGTCAACAGAATCCCTCCTCCCGTGATACGTGCCTTCCCTGTGGGGTTCCCCACCCACAAAACCACACCTTGGTAACTACTCCCCGGCACGTCCCATTACTTCCCGTGTTAGCTACAGCGCCATCTTGTCCCCAGCCAACGCCCATGAACGGACCTTTAATATCATTCGGTCCGGACCCCCCCGTCACTCCTATGTCACCCTTGCCCCTTCCTACTACCTTGTACCCCATGGTTAACCCGGACGGTACATTCATGCTACCCCACTCACCTGCCACCCTTACTCCTATAATGGTAGGGGGGCAACCTGATGAAGCAGAACAGGGGGATGCAGGCGGTGCTGCAGAATCCACAATGGGCATACAAAATGCACCGGGTAATATGCAGACTCCTTCGCGGGGTACCCCGACAGACTACGGGGATCCGCCAACTTTATCCCTGGCACCACAGTGGACTGTACCCATGACCGTGCGCCCATCACGACGTTCACAAGATCAAATACTGCAGGGTCAGATTACAGAGTTACAAAAGAACTTACAGAAAATTGAGCAGGGAAACCTTGAGACACTGAAAGAAGCCCTAGCACTTAACCGGCCACAGGGACCACCAAAATATGTGTCTTTCACCCCACAACAGTTATTCACCATAGTGAATTTACTGCCTGACCCTGAGACCCATCCCATGCCCTTTTTCAGGAAACTGTCCCAAGTGCATCAAACCTATGGGTGCACATGGTCGGACCTGCAAAGTATAGTGGAAAACAAGACAGGTGAATACTCCTCACTGATAATGGATCAAATCCACATCCCTGAGCTTAAAGGTGCTAACTTTGACCCCCGGGATCATGAGTCTGGAGAATTCTTTATAGAACAACTACAGAAATGGGCGAAAGCAAGATTAGCAGACCAATCCACGACATTACAAGATATGACACAGGAAAAAGTTGAAACTGTCGAGAAATTTGCTCAGAGGATTAAACAGAATTACAAAGACATGGGTTTTAGTCAGAATGAGCCTGTTCTTCTCAGACTCTTGGCCCGCTCATTTGTCGATGGTCTACGACCAGAGATAAACAAAGCCCTTGTGACCTGTCGCCCTGAGTGGAAATCCTTGACACTAGATATGCTGGAGCAGATTGCAAAGGGTCTAGAGAGTAACACAAAGAAAACCCGTGCTGCTGTGATAGCCGTGATGTCAGGAGAAGATGGTGGAGAGCACCCACCCCCTTATGTCTGTTATGGGTGCGGCAAGCCCGGACACGTGAAACGGCACTGCCGTAGCAAACATCTGTGGCCAACCAATCAACGGCGACAGGGGGGCACTCAGCCCCCTTCATCGCAATAGGATGCTGGCAAACCAGTGCAGGGAGGGGACATTCCATATATGACAGTCTCTACCCCTCCTACCGGTCCCGCCCCTCGAGTGACTCTCGAGGTTGCAGGGAAGGAACTTTCATTTCTTGTGGACACTGGTGCAGCCCGCAGTGTATTATGTGAGACTGCCGTACCTCATTCTTGGCTCACTGACATTCAATTACCTTGTTCTGGACTGGAGGGGGTTGTGCAACATAACTCCGTGACCAAGCCACTCACAGTCACTCCCCCTAGATTCTCCCGGACTAAAACCCCCCAACTCCACCTCCCTGCAGGAGTCATGTCGCAGTTTGTTGTCAGCCAAACGTGCCCCTTCAATCTGTTAGGCTCTGATTTTCTTCAGAAAATCCAGGCTAACATACAGTTCAAAGAGGATGGAACAGTCACCCTCGGTACAGCCCTACACCCGGAGGATACTTGCCTCCTTATGGCATTAACCACACTTCAGGACGCTGACTCATATGAACTAGGGGATTCGCTGCAAACCATTTTGCACCTCATCCCCGATACTCTCTGGACCAAAGGACCCCAGGATATCGGACGCCTCAATGTCCCACCGGTCACTGTGACCCTGAAGGATCCCAAGGTTCTGCCATACAAAGCGCAATATCCGCTTTCTATCTCACAACAGGATGCTATTACTCTCCAGGTGCAGGCCCTCCTGCAGAATGGGGCAATCAAGATCACTACTTCTCCCTGTAACTCACCCCTTTACCCAGTACGGAAGAAAAGGGAGAAAGGGCAGCCTCCAACGTACCGCATGGTGCAGGACCTCCGAGTTGTCAATGAGGCTACTGTTCTTGAGACACCTATTGTCCCCAATCCGCACACACTCCTTGCTGGCATTCCACCCACGGCCACTACTTTCACTGTCATTGATCTGGCCAATGCATTCTTTTCTGTTCCCTTACATGAGAAATGTCAGTTTCTTTTTGCTTTCACACATGCAGGCAAACAGTACACCTGGACTGTTATGCCTCAAGGGGCTCAAAACAGCCCTTCCTGCTTCAGCAAGGCTATGTCCTCTGTTCTGCAACCCTGGCAAGCAGATCACCCGGATGTGGAACTCCTCCAGTATGTGGATGACCTTCTCCTCTGTGCGGTCTCTCCCCAAATCTGCATGACAAAATCTGTCTCACTTCTCCAGTTTTTAGCCTCTGCTGGATGTCGGGTCTCACAAGCCAAACTACAACTGTGTCTCCCCAAAGTTGTCTTCCTAGGTCATTGCATCTCTCAAGGTCACAAGCACCTCACTGAGGCGAGGAAGAAGGCTATCTCTGACATCCAACTCCCGGACACTCCTCATCAGCTGCAAACCTTCCTGGGACTCATCTCCTACTGCAGGCCTTGGATATCTGATGCTTCTGTCCTCATGCAGCCCTTATATGACTGTATACCACGTAATGCTGCTACTCCTTTCCAGATGACAATGGAGGCCGGAGAGGCTTTTCAGTCATTAAAGGCCGCCATTGCATCTGCCCCTGCGCTTGGCATCCCCAACTACAACCTTCCTTTCCGGCTGTATGTCATGGAACGCCAAGGTCACGCTACTGGAGTCCTCACTCAAACTCATGGTGGCCGCAATCGACCCTTGGGTTACTATTCTAAGCGTCTTGACCCGGTAGCCAGAGCCGCCCCGTCCTGTGTCAGAGCTATCCATGCTGCCAGCTCTCTTCTAAACGTCACATCTGACGTTGTGCTGGGTCATCCCCTCACTATTCTGGCTCCCCATGACATTTCTGCCATCCTCCAGCAGACTCAACCTAAACACCTCACTGCACAGCGCCACCTCCGGCTTCAGTGTAGTTTGCTTCTGCCAGATAATGTCACCATTCAGAGGTGCCACATCCTCAATCCTGCTGCACTCCTTCCTCTTCCAAGGGGGGAGTATAATGGAGATTCTGAAGATTTTATTGATCTACATGCTGAAGAGGATCTTCAGGAAGAAGAACTATGGGCCTCAACCGACTCTCTTTACAAGGAACAAGAACATGATTGCATCACAATGATGGAAGCTGAAGTAGGGACACCACCATCAGTCCAAGACACTCCTCTGACAAACCCTCATTGGATTCTCTTTGTGGACGGCTCAAGGTATGCCGATGACAAGGGGAAGTTCCATACAGGCATGGCAGTCACAAGTGAGCATGAAGTGCTGTGTGCAAGACAATTGCGCCCAGACCAGTCAGCACAAGAAGCTGAACTCATTGCCCTCACTGAAGCCTGCCTCATGGCAAAAGACTCTACCGCCAATATCTACACAGATTCTAGATATGCCTTTGGAGTGGTTCATGACTTTGGACTAATATGGAGGGCCCGGGATTACATCACAGCTGCAGGAACCCCGATTAAGAATGCTGCAGCAGTAGCAGCCCTGATGGCAGCAGTACTCCTGCCCAACCAAGTGGCAGTGATCAAAGTAAAGGCCCATACTCGAGCTGACACCCCTGAGGCCAGAGGGAACGCCCTAGCTGACCAAGCGGCCAAGGAAGCAGCAGTGAAAGAGGAAAGAGTCCAGTCAGACCAGATTATGATAACACAAGAAGAAATCACATGGGACCTCCTGAAACAAATGCAGAAACAGGCCACTCTCAGGGAAAAGGAAATCTGGCTGAAAGAATCAGCCCTCGAAGAAGAATCTGGACTCTGGACACAAGGAAAGAGAGTCTGCCTACCCAGAGCTCTTTATCCCCTAATAGCCTCAGTGGCCCATGGGCCCACCCACCAATCCAAAACCATCATGAAAGAACTAATTGACAAAATATGGGTGGCCCCAGGGATAACCCCTGTCCTGGTGAGACATACTCAAGCGTGTCTCATCTGTGCAGAGTGTAACCCCGGCAGAACCGAGCCCACTCCCAGAAAATGTCTCCCGAAAGCCTTATATCCCTTTCAGAGGATACAAATCGATCATATCCAGATGCCAATGTGCCAAGGGTTTCAATATGTGCTAGTAGTGATAGACTTGTTCTCTGGGTGGCCAGAAGCCTACCCCGTCCGAAACCAGACAGCAACCACTACTGCAAAAAAACTGATGCAGGAGCTTGTCTGTAGGTTCGGAGTACCTGAGGTCATTGAGAGTGATCAGGGCCCAGCATTCACTGCTAGTCTAACCCAAGAGGTCTGGAAGATGGTAGGGTCACACCTGGCGTATCATACCCCATACAGGCCCCAAAGCAGCGGCAAAGTCGAAAGATTGAACGGGGTGTTAAAATCTAAAATGCTGAAGATGACCAGGGAGACTGGGCTTAATTGGGTTCAGTGTTTGCCTATAACCCTCTTTTCAGTTAGGCATACACCAAGGCCCCCACACAAACTAACCCCATATGAGATCTTATTTGGGACAGGGCCAAGAATGGGACAGTATTTCCCACAACAGTTACAAATGCATTATGAATCTGTTGCAAAATATGTGATAGCCTTGAGCAAGCAATTGTCTAATATACATGCACAAGTTTTCTCTTCCATTCCAGATCCTAACTCCCTAGAGGGAAGCCACACTCTCAAACCTGGAGAGTGGGTGGTGGTCAAGAAACACGTCAGAAGCACCCTCGAACCACGATACGAGGGACCTTACCAGGTGTTGCTGACCACTCCAACCTCTGTGAAACTCGAAGGGAGACCCACCTGGATCCACGCTTCTCATTGTAAAAGAGTGAAGGCTGTCCCACCGTCCCAGGAACCATAAGCCATGAGGATTCACATACTGATCATGACTTTGACAGTGGGCATATCTGCAGTATTCACGCCACTGGGTGATGAATGGGACAATTCACTGATACGGCACCATCAAATTTTAGTCCAGGGGTTGAAGGAGACTGAAACTCTGAGAGATTGTTGGATCTGTACCCACAGTCCCGTGAGTTCAACCAGTATGCCTTATTTTGCAATACCCCTGGACCTTTCTGAACTGATTGACCTGTCTAATTCTACCATCTTTCTCACTAGTATACACCAAGTTAAATCCAGTACAAACAAGGACAGGGAAGTAGCCTTACCTGTTGCAGGGTGGGCAGATGCCCCATGGCTCATGATAAACAGATCAGGCCCCTCGGTAGATTATAGCTCTACTCCTTGGCAAGAGGGACACTGGGCTAATGTCACATGTTTTCCTAGCTGGACACACTGTTATTGTCTCCAAGTACAAACCAAAGGTATGACATTTAGTCCACACATACACTCAGGTTGCAATGATTCAACAACAGACAGCCACGTGCAGTGTATTGGTGTAGATGCTGTGAACGGAAAGGATCTGCCCTGTAACAACCGTACTGTACAGGATCTCCTGACAGGTATATTAGCTAACGACACCGAAAGTCAGTCAAAAGGATATGAGTTGGCGAAAGGGACACAATTAGCCAAACTAATTACCCGATTATTCAATGGCACAGCAATAGCAGTTCCAGACGACATATACTTAGTTTGTGGACACAAAGCATACAAATGGTTATCCGAGAATGTCACAGGACTGTGCACCATCGCCAGGCTTACTCCTGCCACCTTTATAGTACCACACTCTGAAATTGACATAAATGCAGTACCTAAACACACCTTGTATCGTAGGGCCAAAGATAACACACCCAGACCAAATGGCAAGCCACATGTAGTAGAGATGAGCATTACCAACAAAATTGTTAGTTCCATCTTCATATATCCCATGATAGCGCAGATGTGGGATCATCTGGTAGTAGCAACAGACTACCTGGATGACCAAATATGGGAAGTGATGAGACTTATGAATACCTCAAACATTGTGCAAAACCAGTTAATTATTGTCACCAACCAACACACATTAGTTCTAGATTATGTTACAGCTAAAGATGGAGGTATGTGCCAGATCGTGGGACCCTCTTGTTGCCATTACATAGACCCGCAGGGTAATTTGCAAGTTAAGGTGGATATAGAGAAGATGGCGGATTTAAGAGATAAGTGGCTGGATGCACATAAAGCTGGTAAAGATACATGGTGGTCTGATACCTTCTCTTCCCTTAACCCCAATAACTGGTTCAAAGGTATTGGGGGTTGGCTCATGGGAATTGTCCAAGTAATATTGCAGGTAGCCCTAATAATATTGGTGATATATGTAGTGATTAAGCTCGTTCTTATTTGTGTGACCCGCTTTTCAAAAAGAATGAAGAAAACTGATGAACGACCTATTATGCTCCTCTACGGTGAGGAAGGACAGAAGGAAACATCGTTCAACACAGCTCCCCCTCCTCACAATGATGCCTGGCTGAGATAGGGTGAGATGAATCCCAGGGTATTACCACAAGTCCGAGCAACCGGGAGCCTACCTATAAGGGGTAGGTTGTCGCCACTGCGGGTGAAGAGGATACGAATGGTATGCCCAGGGGATTCGCTAGGAGAAGGGAAAGTCTACAATCAAGTCTCCAAGGGGGGACTGTTATGGACTATTGATACAAAATGGATACTTGCTTGTTGAGCTAAGATGGCGGCCAGGCATTCTGCCAACACCTATAAACTAGAATCTTACTTTGTGTTTTTATCATGTGTTTCTTTGTGGTTTCCGTTCAGCTCAAGCAAGCAGTTACAAAGAAAGAAGTAACAGTTTCACCCAGGAACAAGGTGGGGGAGTGAGGAGGAATTTCCTCTGGCCGTCAAGGTTACAGAAAAGTAGAGAGTTCATAGCCAATAGAAAATATATACTTTATCTTTCACCCCCCTCACTCCCTCCTCTCGTGAAAACTATGTATTGTCTGTTTTCTTAGAAATAAACCAGAGATCCTTTTTAACTCCATGTAGTGAGTTGTCTGTCTGATCTCTCCGTGCACGTATCTTAATTGATTTGGAGCAGTACATCAACTGAACTGACAGCTTTGTCAGAACCAGAACAGACACAGTGTGTATGTCTGTGTATTTGTGTGTCTATGTGTTTATCTGTGTGTGTGTATATTTGTGTGCATATGTCTGCATATATATGTGTGTATGTGTTTATCTGTGTGTATATACAGTGTGTGTTTGTGTAGGTTTGGTTATATAAGCAGCTAAGTCAATCTACTGGTGGACGGAGTGCCAGCAGTTCAGATGCAACCCCACATCATAACAAAAAAGCCGTAGCACATCTAAAATGGTGAAAAAGTGTGGTGTCCTTTATTCACCCATATGGCTATATGGGTGATTAAAGGACACCACACTTTTTTCTTTTATGTACAAACTGGATTCCAAAAAAGTTGGGACACTAAACAAATTGTGAATAAAAACTGAATGCAATGATGTGGAGATGGCAAATGTCAATATTTTATTTGTAATAGAACGTAGATGACAGATCAAACGTTTAATCCAAGTAAATGTATAATTTTAAAGGAAAAATACGTTGATTCAAATTTTCACGGTGTCAACAAATCCCCAAAAAGTTGGGACAAGTAGCAATAAGAGGCTGGAAAAAGTAAATTTGAGCATAACGAAGAGCTGGAAGACCAATTAACAATAATTAGGTCAATTGGCAACATGATTGGGTATAAAAAGAGCTTCTCAGAGTGGCAGTGTCTCTCAGAAGCCAAGATGGGTAGAGGATCACCAATTCCCACAATGTTGCGCAGAAAGATAGTGGAGCAATATCAGAAAGGTGTTACCCAGCGAAAAATTGCAAAGACTTTGCATCTATCATCATCAACTGTGCATAACATCATCCGAAGATTCAGAGAATCTGGAACAATCTCTGTGTGTAAGGGTCAAGGCCGTAAAACCATACTGGATGCCTGTGATCTCCGGGCCCCTAAACGACACTGCACCACAAACAGGAATGCTACTGTAAAGGAAATCACAGAATGGGCTCAGGAATACTTCCAGAAACCATTGTCAGTCAACACAATCCACCGTGCCATCCGCCGTTGCCAGCTGAAACTCTACAGTGCAAAGAAGAAGCCACTTCTAAGCAAGATCCACAAGCTCAGGTGTTTTCACTGGGCCAGGGATCATTTAAAATGGAGTGTGGCAAAATGGAAGACTGTTCTGTGGTCAGACGAGTCACGATTCAAAGTTCTTTTTGGAAATATGCAAGAGAAAAGACAAAAAACACAGTGCCTCATTTGTGATACCGCCTTATAGATAATATAAATTTATGGTGCGTATTTCGCTTACCGGATACTGTTGTGAGGAGTCACAACAGCTGGATGTGCCTTAGCTGGTATATTTCCCCACCAGCATCAGGGGATGCCGTGCTACTGCCTAGGTCTCTTCCTGTCCCAAAGGTTCCAGGAAAGTAGATATGCAGAAATTCTAAAAAATGTCAGACCACTATCCGGCGCTGCAGGCACAGAAATCAGTCCTTGGGATGAATAAGATTCTTTTTATTTAGAGTCCACGCGTTTCAAGGGCGAAGTGCCCCCTTCGTCAGGACAATATACAGAATAAAGATTCACTTGTGATGGGGATATTTAAAACGCTGTTTTGGCGGGTTAAACTGGGGGAGGTTCAGGGATAGGATGGGCGTGTTTAGTATAATGAGGCTAATTGCCGGTATCCTTTAGTGATCAGTGGCAAATGGAGTTATGTGCAGACTGAGTAGCGCAGGGTCAAGCGCTCCATAGTATGGTTAAATACATTGTTTCAACAATAATAGATTTCATAATACACATGATGATACAGTTAATGATACATTGCATAGTTTGAAACATTTCATGATGCTTCTAGTAATGTGTTCAGTGTTACAGCGGCGCTACTATTACCACTAGGTCGGCACCGCAGTGAACATTGTGAACAATGTTCCTCCACATAAGGCTGAGTGTACCCGGATCCCCGCTTTTACTATGTAGCGGTTCGCCTGTCAGTTGTTCCTGCAGGGTCTCTCCGATCCTCCTGCATACTGCAATGGCCAGCGCTGCCCGATCTCTCGGACCAGAATCCTCACAGTCCACCGATCGGTATGACATAGCGCTGGTGTTTATATTTACTTTATTCTCAATGTTAGTTTGTACAGTAGCTTCTGGGGGGTTCTGGATACTTATTCTCAGAGGGGGTGACATGATTTTAATATATATGGCAAAATGGGTATCGTCATTTTTAAATGGAACCAGGCTAAGATATGCAATTATATTCATGTGCCGGCTCATTATATAGGGCAGTGATGGCGAACCTATGGCACGGGTGCCAGAGGCGGCACTCAGAGCCCTCTCTGTGGGCACCCACACCCTGGAAAAAGTCTATGGTGTACCAATATGCCTTAGACTTTTCCTGCCATTCAGCAGTGCAGGGCGCACAGAATGTAGGCAGGCTATTGTAGATAAATTATAAAGTACATAAAAGATATTCTATATTGGACTGTAGTATTCAAGGTAAATTGCTGTGTTGGCACTTTGCGATAAATAAGTGGGTTTATGTTGCAGTTTGGGCACTCGGTCTGTAAAAGGTTCGCCATCACTGATATAGGGTGTGAAGGGTTATAAATAGTGCTGTTTAAAATTCTTATGACCAGCTATTGTCTTATTGAGGAAATAAATAAGTAAATAGATTAAAAGAGTAAAGGAACCCTTATATGATACAAACAGAATAGATATATATATATATATATATATCTATATATATATATATATATATATATATATATTGTAATATGGGTTCCAATGTATAAATTCATAAGACAATAACTAATAGATAAAAGATAATAATGGTGGTAGATAATAAATAATAATAAATATAAATATAAATAGTGCATAAAAGGCTAAGTATGCATATAGGTATGTTGTATAGTATAGGTGTTTCGGTATATATAAAATGCTTATAATCACTATACTATTTGCCCTAATTCTCTAAGATATTGTACAAAGTATATCTCTATACCTATATGTATGTATATATACACACACATGATCTTTTATCAGTACCTGTCGGTGAACCTAAATCACATTGCGGTTTATATTGATATGTATTATCCCATCCTTAACCTATATATGTATTGTTATTATAGGATGGTCTCACTGATTTCGTTCAGGCCTCGTGGGCTCAGTGTATCTAATTGGTACATCCAATATACTTCCCTTTTCTGTAGTCTTTCAAAGCGGTTAAAGGGACTCTCTGGTATGAAATCGATTGGGGTAATTTTAATCTCATGTTTTTCTTTTTCCGGTGTGGATGCACAATGTCTGGACACCCCATGTTTCAAGTACTGTTTGCGGATATTGTACCTGTGTTGGTTCACCCGGCAGTGGAGGGCTTGGGTGGTGCGGCCCACATATTGCAGGCCGCATCCGCATTCAATAAGATAAATGACGTAGGTGGAATGGCAAGTAAGATGATATTTTATTGGAAATTACGTGCCATTGCAGTTGGAAGTAAAGGAGGTTTGTCTGTGTGCGATAATTTTACAACACAGACAATTCTTAGCTCCGCACCTATAGCTCCCTTTTTCTTTTTCTATCCCTTTTCCCCGGCTCTGTTCGCCTTCCCCTAACATTTGGGTGTGCTGTTTGGGTTTGCTTGGGGCTAATATATTCTTTATAGTCGGTGCTCGTCTGTAAGTGATTTTCGGTATGATAGGTAAGTATTTTGCTATATATGGATCTTGTAGGAGGATATGCCAGTGGTTTCTCAAGATTTTTGTATCTGTCTATTGGATGTATTGTATTGGGTAATGAACCGGACTATTTCTATAGGGTCCTGCTGTTTAGCAGCGATTGATAGGCATTCCTCTTGTGACTGTAGGCTGCTCTTTTTTATGGCGTCTTTCACCAGTTTTTTGGGGTAGCCTTTATCATGGAACCTATTCTCAAGAATTTTAGTCTGAGTTTTAAAATCCTCATTTTTTTGTACAATTGCGTCTGATCCTTTTGCATTGGCTGTAAGGTATATTTTGTGGCCACTTTTTGTGATGGAAGCTTGAATAGTGTATATAGCTATTGGTGTCCACTGTTTTAAAATATGTTTTTGTGCTTAAATGATTATTGTGACACGAAATGATGATATCTAAAAATTCTATCTCTATTTTATTGAAATTTGGAGTGAAGGCGATTCCCCAGTTTGTGTTATTAAGGGAACTGCAGAAGATTTTCGCAGTGTCTTCCTTCCCATCCCAGATGATAAACAGGTCATGGATATATCTTTTATAATATACAATCTGTTTGTGATAATCTGGGTGGTTGATGATGAATTTTTCTTCAAACTCCCCCATAAATAGGTTTGCAAACGCCGGCGCTACTCGCGTCCCCATAGCGGTTCCTTTGCGCTGATGGTAGACCGTATTGTTGTATATAAAGTAGTTATTCTGAAGGATAAAGCGTAAGCTCTCCAGGAGGAATTCTATTTGGGGCGGTGTTAGTGTATCATCCCTTTGTAGTGTCGTTTTTACACATTCTATTCCTATGTCGTGTTCGATATTGGAATAGAGGGCTGTCACATGCATTGTAAATAGGCCATATGTGTCTTTCCACTCTATTTGTTTTAGGTTCCCGGATAAGTTGACTCGAATCGTGGAGGTAACTGGGTAGTTTCTTTACGTATGGTTGTAAATGCATATCCATAAACTGGGATAAATTACTGGTAGCGCATTTTGTATTGGATACAATAGGTCTGCCGGGTGGATTTTGTACATTTTTATGTATTTTGGGTAGATGGTAAAAATACGGGGTGCATGGTGTTTTTGGAGACAGAAAATTACGTTCTTTTTTATTTATGTACCCTTTCTCGTGTGCATTCTTAACAAGGGACATTTCGTTTTTTTGTTATCCTCAGGGAACGGATCATATGGGATTTGTTCATAATAAATGGTATCACTGATAATATTTTGTGCTTCTTTTTCATAGTCATCATAATTCTGTATGACTAGCCCCCCCTCCCTTATCCGCAGGACGGATGATAAGTTCTTCATTCTTTTTTAGTGCATCCAATGCTCTGCGTTCATGGTGTGTTAGGTTTCCCTTAGGTGTATAGGTTTTATCAGATCCGTAGATACAAGATCAAAAAAGGTCGGGATGCAGTGTCCCTGACTATGCAGTGGAAAGAAATTGGATTTGGGTTGGAACCTCTATATGTTTATAGTTGTCTGTTTCCATTAATTGAATTTCTCCTTTGTTTCCTATGGTCTCTTTATCCTTGTCACTAGCAGATTTCTCTCTTATTTTTTGGGGGGTGGTTTGTTCTTTTTCTATATCAAAATGCCTATTTATCGTTAAATTGCACCTGAATTTCTGGATGTCTATGAATAGGCCCAGAGAATCTACCCGATTTTGGGGGCAAAAAGACAATCCTTTTTGTAAAAGGTCATTTTCATGTGCTGTAAGCATATGTGTGGATAGATTAAATATTTTCACCGTAGGTGTGTCTCTAGCAGAGGTGGGGAGCTCATGTTTCTTTATATTACTCTTCCTTTTTTGGTGTTGTTCTCCTCTCTTTCCTCGTGTTCTAATTTTCTTTTTATTTTTGGGAATTACTGGGTGATCTGTATGTTTGGTTTTAGGGGAGGGTGGGAGGGATATGTCTTTTCCCCTAAAAAAGAGACACTTGGTGTATTAAACTGTCTGGCGTGGTTTAGAAAGGGTACAAAAGCATTGGAACCTGATGCTGTATTATCTATGACAGAAATATGGTCCTCAATTTCAATCAATGGGTAATTGTGAACGCTGGAGGTGGGGGAGAGGTGTACAGTATAGTCCAGAAGATTGCGTGTGTCACATGGGTCCTGTGGGGGGGACCCTGTGTGGGATATGTTGTGGGAATCCTGTGGGGTTCCAAGGAGGGGGGATCCTATATTAATATTTGTGGGTATAGGTGTGGGTGAGGTACTCTGGGTGCTGTGTGGTAACGCATGATGGGATGTGTTCCTTTTGGATTTGTATTCGAAATACTTGGATTTTAGGGCTCTAAATTTTTCTAAGAATTCATCTGTCTCAGTGGATGTGGTGTTTGGTATAATACTAGGGATAGCAGTTTGGGTATTGATGAAATCCTTAGTTTTATTAACGTTCTCCTGGCAGGGTCTAGAGGCTGTTGCAGGTTCAGTCGTCTGAGTCTTATTGTTATGGGTGTTCTTATTGGACTGCTGGTGGGACTCTGCAATCTTATTGTGTGTGTCGCTTCTATGTGTCGTGTCCATGTTTGTTTTCCTCATATATGTCTGATTTGTGAAGGATCTGGTTTTTGGGTTCCCCTCATATCTTCTAGTTTTATTAGTCTGGTCCCTTATTTTTCCTGGGTTTTTGTATGGATCTAGATGTGCTGATTCCTGTATCTGGATATTGGATCTATTCCTAATTCCTGGGTTGCGATAGATATCCTGTTCTTTATCCAGTCTGTCTCTTATTAGTTTATGGGATTTTTTTGCTATTATATCCTGCTCATTTTCATATATTCTATTAGTTATACTAAGATTGATGGTAGACTGACAGGCGAACTGCTACATAGTAAAAGCGCGGAGCCGGGTACACTCAGCCTTATGTGGAGGAACATTGTTCACAATGTTCACTGCGGTGCCGACCTAGTGGTAATAGTAGCGCCGCTGTAACACAAAACACATTACTAGAAGCATCATGAAATGTTTCAAACTATGCAATGTATCATTAACTGTATCATCATGTGTATTATGAAATCTATTATTGTTGAAACAATGTATTTAACCATACTATGGAGCGCTTGACCCTGCGCTACTCAGTCTGCACATAATAGAAAGTGTCAGACACGTAACTCCATTTGCCACTGATCACTAAAGGATACCGGCAATTAGCCTCATTATACTAAACACGCCCATCCTATCCCTGAACCTCCCCCAGTTTAACCCGCCAAAACAGCGTTTTAAATATCCCCATCACAAGTGAATCTTTATTCTGTATATTGTCCTGACGAAGGGGGCACTTTGCCCTTGAAACGCGTTGACTCTAAATAAAAATAATCTTATTCATCCCAAGGACTGATTTCTGTGCCTGCAGCGCTGACATTTTTTAGAATTTCTGCATACCTTTTTGGAAATATGGGATGCCATGTCATCCGGACCAAAGAGGACAAGGACAACCCAAGTTGTTATCAACGCTCAGTTCAAAAGCCTGCATCTCCGATGGTATGGGGTTGCATGAGTGCGTGGGGCATGGACAGCTTGCATGTCTGGAAAGGCACCATCAATGCAGAAAAATATATTCAGGTTCTAGAACAACATATGCTCCCATCCAGACGTCATCTCTTTCAGGGAAGACCCTGCATTTTTCAACAAGATAATGCCAGACCACATTCTGCATCAATCACAACATCATGGCTGCGTAGGAGAAGGATCCGGGTACTGAAATGGCCAGTCTGCAGTCCAGATCTTTCACCTATAGAGAACATTTGGCGCATCATAAAGAGGAAGGTGCAACAAAGAAGGCCCAAGACAATTGAACAGTTAGAGGCCTGTATTAGACAAGAATGGGAGAGCATTCCTATTTCTAAACTTGAGAAACTGGTCTCCTCGGTCCCCAGACGTCTGTTGAGTGTTGTAAGAAGAAGGGGAGATGCCACACAGTGGTGAAAATGGCCTTGTCCCAACTTTTTGGGGATTTGTTGACACCATGAAATTCTGATTCAACATATTTTTCCCTTAAAATGGTACATTTTCTCAGTTTAAACTTTTGTTCCGTGATTTATGTTCTATTCTGAATAAAATATTAGAAGTTGGCACCTCCACATCATTGCATTCAGTTTTTATTCACGATTTGTATAGTGTCCCAACTTTTTTGGAATCCAGTTTGTATATAAATATCCCCTTAACTTTGAACTTCACAGCAGCCTGCCCCTTTAACAGTGAGTTCCGCAGCACCCCACCCCCTTGACAGGGACCTCTACAGCACCTGCCCCTTAACACTATAGATTATAGTCCCCTTAACTGTGATCTCCACCATTCCCGGCCCCCTTAATAGAGACCTCCACAGAGACTGCCCCTTTAACAGTGACTGCCACAGTACCCCGCTCCCTTAACAGTGAACACAGTACCCCATTGCCTTAACAGTAAACTCACAATACCCTACTGCCCCTTTAATAGTGGCCTCCACAGTCCCCTCCTCCCTTAACAGAAGATATCACAGCAGCATGTCCAGTGTGACTTTTATTGGGGACCAGAGTGCACACACAAGTACGATGTTTCGGCTACACAGTAGCCTTTCTCAAGTATACCAGTACAAAATCAATCAAGCATATAAATAGCATAGTCAGCCCCCCACATGTGACAACATATAACCAATGACCACATACTATCAATCAAAAACACCTGTGGGTTAGTTAAAATGATCACTGCTGCCAATAGAAGTACTGCTCTACCAATCAAAAGTACCTGGTGTTCACTAAATCGGTTCCAGCTGCATCCCCATGCTGTCCATACATGTCGGCGTCTCCCTAGGCGTATTGCGCATGTCCGTGACGTCATCATGTCGATGTGGAGGCGGAACAACGTCGCCTCATGCAGCAAGAAGGCTGTATCCAACTGTGGAGCAAGCATCGCATGTGGACCAATGAAAGTCAGTATTCTCGGTCACATGTCCGATGCGTCATCGATCATGTGACAGTCACCTGACCCGCAACAGGTCCTGGAACGCCACAAAGAATAAAAATATACCAGATCATTGCTATCAACCACAGTTATATATATAGACAACATGTTAACGGTGCAAATGTATCGCATATATAACTTGGCCAGGTCTACACGCAGCAGAGGCAACAAATCAATGTCAACAGTCCCCCATGTATCAAAACCTGAAAACCCATTTCAGCTCTTTTTTCTTTAACATAAATTCCCTGTCACCTCCTCTCATGGAAATTGGCACCGAGTCGATGACCCGGAATCTCAGTTGGCTGACAGAGTGTCCACAGTCATCGAAAATGTTTTGCCACTGGCTTGTCTAACATTTTTGTCCTTATGGTGCTTTTGTGTTTGTTGATACGTTCCCTCACCTCCATGGCCGTCTCGCCCACATAGATTAAACTGCATGGGCAGACGATCATGTAGACGACGTACTTGGATTGGCATGTATAGCACTCTCTGATGTTGAATTTCTTGCCACTATATAGGTGGACAAAGGTATTACCTTTCAGCATATTGCCACAGTTGCAGCACCCCAGACAAGGGAAATTACCCATCTGTCTGGGTTTCAATAATGTCTGCCCGCCTTTGTTAACTTCACCTATATCTGTGTGGATCAACTTGTCATGTAAGTTAGTTCCACGTTTGTATGCCATCAATGGTGGTTTGTCAAATTCACTGATTGAAGGATATGCCAGTCTTTTCTCAAGATCTGCGCAATATCCCCACTGTGGTGGCCATAGGTGGATACAAACGGGATACGTCCCATGTTTTTATTCCTAGAGGGAACCTGAACAGTGGACACCCTGTCAGCCAAGGAGATCTGGGCCCTCGATCTGTGTAACAGTCTGGATGGATATTTCCTCTTGGCGAATTTATTGCACATTTCATCAATACGTTTTATGAACACATCGTCATCTGACACCACTCGTCTCACACGTAGCATCTGGCTCCACGTTAAGGAGTCCAGCATGCGACGTGGATGGTTACTGTCGTATCTTAATAAATTGTTCCTATCTGTGGGCTTTTTATACAGATCTGTTTTTAGTTGACCTCCTTCTAGGTATACCCTGACATCAAGAAACTGCAACTCCTCAGCCGAGCAAGTCACAGTGAATTGCAGCCCGGGTACCCCATGATTGAGGTGTGGATGAAAATCATTCAAATCCTCCATTGAACCACTCCAAATCATAAAAATGTCATCGATGTAGCGCCACCAGCACAGGACCCACTGGCAATACTTGGACACATAAACCAATTATTCCTCGACCTCCGCCATGAACATATTGGCATAAGTTGGTGCCACGTTGGACCCCATGGCCACACCGCGTGACTGTTCATAAAAGGTGTTGCCAAAGAGGAAATAATTCCTCTTGAGGACCAACTCAAGGAGGTCGAGGACAAAGTGGCGTGCATCACCAATGAGTCCCGTGCCGGCCAGGGCCACATAGACAACATTTAATCCATAATGATGCATGATAGACGTGTATAGAGACACCACATCAAAGCTTACCAGATAGAAATAGGTAGGTAAACTAATGCTACTGAGTTTCGTTAAAAAATGTCCCGTATCCCTGACATAGAAGGGAGCTGAGGTAGCATGGACACGGAGTAGTTTGTCAAGAAATATAGCAATGTTGCTAAAAATGGATCCCCTGCCTGACACAATGGGTCTGCCTGGGGGGTCTATCAGCTGTTTATGAATTTTGGGGGGAACGTAGATAAGCGGAGTGATGGGGAAAGGTATCTTGAGGAACTGACATAGCTCTGAATCATTAATACCACGTGCAGCTGCCGTATCGACAATATTCGCCACCTCTCTGGTTATCTCCCTTTTGGGATTATGTTGTAGTTCAACAAAGACTCAGCTGTCTACATATCTCCCGAATATAATCATCCGTTTCCATGATCACCACAGCTCCCCCCTTGTAGGCTGGTTTGATGGTGATGTCTCTATTGGACATCAATGCCTTAAGGGCCAGTTTCTAATCATGTGACAGATTAGGACAAAATGTCGCTGCTGAGTACATTCCTGCAGGTTTCTAATATGTTTGGTAACAATTTGGATATAAGACTCCACAATGTGGTTAGTGTGTGGCGGCATGAAGCTGCTCTTGTTACTCAGCTCAAATTTGGCCAAAGACAATTCAGCAGGTTCACAGCAAGACCTAACCCGACCGTGGATCCTATTGTCATAAAAAGCCTTCAATCTGAGGCACCTAAAAAAGCGCTGTAGGTCAAGTTCTAACTCAAACCAATCAGTATCAGCTATAAGACAAAAAGAAAGTCCATGTGAAAGGACGTTGATCTGATCAGTATTCAATTCTATAGATGATATGTTCACCACTAGATTGTTTATTTCTTGTGCATGCGTCTCGTCACCCTCTCCAGGGCTCCCTGGTTGTAGCTCGGGTACATCGGTGGGGGCTGATCTTTTCTGGACTCTGTGGTGTTTTCTACCACCACGTCGGAGTTTCCTCCTCCTGTGTGTCCCGCTCTCCCTAAAAAAGTTGTCAGTGGAATCTGACTCGCCTGTTGTGAACCCAAATTGGCTTTGGTCAAACCTCCTCCCTCTGCCCCTTCTCTTGGGCGGTGTGGTGCGGCTTTGTTGGTTCTGCCAATTATATATCCATCTAGATTAATAGTCCTCCAGATCACAGTGCCACTTATCTATTTTCCACTTCAATCTTGTGTTGTTGCACGTGTGAGGTTAGTTTTTCCTTATGAGCCGCAAAATCGTCCGCAGTCATCAAATCGTGGATCTGCGTTTCCAAAGGCACCAGCATTTTTTTGATACCCGCTGCCTCTTTTTGTTGGTATTCTATATTCAGCAGCATCAACTCAAAGGAATATTTGCTATTCACAGATTCAAACTTCTTGCAAAATTCCTCATTGCTGGGAAAGAGGTTGGAACGGAGGTGTGATCTTAAACGTCTTGGTACACGTTGTGCTTTGTAATATTCCCTCAGCGTGCTGAGATGCAATTCAATCAGTCTTTTAGACTCGTTTTCATGCTTCTTTTTTAACAGGTCAATGGATGGTATAGTGAGGAATGTCACATCACTGGCATCCTCATTAATCAACCTGTGAATGTCCTCCTCAGTGTATAAGTATGCACTCATATTGGTCCTCAGAGTTCTTACCCGGTCCAAGGGGAGCTTCCATCGGTAAACAGTGACCGTATCCCCAGTGCACACTCCTCGGATCCAAAGCAGTAATAAAAATAGTTGTAGAGCAGCACAAAATGGACCTTCTGGCCTGTCTGGAATGCACCAGCCGTGGAGGGACAGCCAATCCAACGCCGTCCCATAGACATGAATGGTTCACAGAAGATATCACAGCAGCATGTCCAGTGTGACTTTTATTGGGGACCAGAGGGCACACACAAGTACGACATTTCGGCTACGCAGTAGCCTTTCTCAAGTATACCAGTACAAAATCAATCAAGCATAGCATAGTCAGCCCCCCACAACATATAACCAATGACCACATACTATCAATCAAAAACACCTGTGTGTTAGTTAAAATGATCGCTGCTGCCAATAGAAGTACTGCTCTACCAATCAAAAGTACCTGGTGTTCACTAAATCAGTTCTAGCTGCATCCCCATGCTGTCCATACATGTCGGCGTCTCCCTAGGCGTATTGCGCATGTCCATGACGTCATCACGTCGATGTGGAGGCGGAACAACGTCGCCTCATACAGCAAGAAGGCTGTATCCAACTGTGAGCAAGCATTACATGTGGACCAATGAAAGTCAGTATTCTCGGTCACATGTCCGATGCGTCATCGATCATGTGAGGTCACCTGACCCGCAACAGGTCCTGGAACGCCACAAAGAATAAAAATATACCAGATCATTGCTATCAAACACAATTATATATATAGACAACATGTTAACAGTGCAAATGTATCGCACCACGGCTGGTGCATTCCAGACAGGCCAGAAGGTCCATTTTGTGCTGCTCTACAACTATTTTTATTACTCCTCCCTTAACAGTGACCTCCACAGTGCCCACCGCTTTAACAGTGACCTCCACAGTGGCCGCCCCTTTATTAGTGACCTCCACAGTACTCCATCTCCTTAACAGTGATTTCCACAATATCCCACCCCTTTAACAGTGATCTCCACAGAGCTCCGTTCCTTTAAAATGTGAACTCCACAACACCCCACTGTCACGGATGTTCCCGTGACAGGTGCCAGGAGATCAGTGAGTCTGGCAACACGTGGAGTACAGGCAGGTGCAGTACAGAGGCAAAGTACAAGTTCGTAATTCAAATGTCCATGTTTATTCACACATAAGGTCAAACAAAAACACTCTTTGCAAGGTTGGTGTTTGTTCACACCAAGTAGAAAGTTTGTGCATAACAAAACTACGTCACCTTGTTGGCGGTTCTGCCTCCATCATTCAAAATGCAGGCTTTAGGTGGCCTGCACTCCCAACACACAAGTCTCAGCTTTTCAGCACAGCACAGGACTCCGTTCCCACACTAGCGATTGCCAGAGCTCCTCTGTCAGAGAGAGGAAATCACCTACAGCTGACACTGCTGGCTGGGTTTTTTATAGGCCAGCCAAGACCTGGCGTAGAACGTGGGGAGTAGTCACCCACCCATCACTTTGACTACTCCCAGTAAGAGCCGTCCCAGATCAGCTATACATTCATACTGCCGCTGACACCTGAAAATACCAGCTCTTACTTCACCGAGGCCGGGAACCTTGGTGACACATACCTTCCGTCAACGACAGACACTTGCGCCTTCCTACAATATATATATACTAGCAGAAGGACCCGGCTTTGCACGGGTATATTTCAGCTATTTCATTTAATTTTTCTGTGTGTCGTAAAAAAATATCAACAGTTTCCCCCATAACAGTGACCTCTACAGTACCCACTCCTTTAACAGTGACCTCCACAGTGCCTGCCCCTTTAACAGTGACCTCCACAGTGCCTGCCCCTTTTAACAGTGACCTCCACAGTGCCCGCCCCATTAACATTGACCATCCCTTTAACAGTGACCTTCATAGTGGCTGCCCGTTTAACAGTGACCTTCACAGTGCCCACCCCTTTAACAGTGACTTCCACAGTGCCTAACCCTTTAACAGTGACCTCCACAGTGCCCACCCCTTTTAACAGTGACCTTCACAGTACCCGCCCCCTTAACAGTGACAGCATCTTTAACAGTGACCTCCACATTGCCAGCCCCTTTAACAGTGACCGCCACAGTTCCCGCCCCTTTAACAGTGACCTCCACAGTGCCTGCCCCTTTAACAGTGACCTCCACAGTGCCCGCCCCATTAACATTGACCATCCCTTTAACAGTGACCTTCATAGTGCCCACCCCTTTAACAGTGACTTCCACAGTGCCCGACCTTTTAACAGTGACCTCCACAGTGCCCACCCCTTTAACAGTGACTTTCACAGTGCCCACCCCATTAACAGTGACCACTGCCTGCCGCTTTAATAGTGACCTCCACAGTGCCCGCTCCTTTAACAGTGACCTCCAAATTGCCCATCCCTTTAATACTGACCGTTCCTTTAACGGTGACCTCCACAGTGCCTGCCCCTTTAACAGTGACCTCCACAGTGCCTGCCCATTTAACATTGACTACCCCTTTATATAGATGATATATTTATCATTTGGTCAGGCACAGAGTCCCAGTTCAGTGAGTTTGTCGACTATCTTAATGTACATAATGAAATTTACATGAGGTTTACTTTTAAATTCGGGCGCATCAAGTTGGAGTTCCTTGATGTACTGGTGAAAGTAGAAGGTAACTAATTGGTCACCAGGGGGTACAGAAAACCCACGACGACCAATTCGTTATTACATTATGATAGTTTTCACTCCAAAAGTGTCAAGTCAGCTGTACCATATGATCAATATATAAGGCTTAGGAGAATCAATGGCCGGGAGGAGGATTTCAAATCCCAGGCCATTTACCCAACAAAGCGTCTGTTGAAGAGAGGCTACCCCTTGAGGGATCTTCACAAAGCAATGCTAAGAGATTCACAATTCACTCAGGATGACTTGTTTGGTAAAAAGAATCCTAAGAGGGATAAAGGATATGGGACACCTCACAGATTTATGTTTTCATTTAAATATAGTCCGATGGTAGATGCCATCCGTAGGACTATATACCATAATTGGGATATACTGAGTGGCGATGAATCCTTGAGGGGTTTGACACGGAACAAACCTATAGTTGCGTTTAGGCGCAGCCATACCTTGAAAGATAGGTTGGTTAGGAGTAGATATTCAGAAAGAAGGGGCAGACACATGGTTGAAGGAATATGTACCTAGGGACAACCGTAAATGTGAGAATTGTTCATTCTGCAGATACAATCCTCAACATGAGATAGTATGTTTTGGAAGTTTACAGCATAGGGTTAATCACCTGATTACTTGTCGGAGTAGGTTTCTGGTGTACCTGATAATGTGTCCCTGTGGCCGCTTCTATATTGGTAAAACTATTAGACAATTATTTGAAAGAAAAAGAGAAAATTTCAATTCAGTGATATCTGGTAAAGGATGTCCACGGTTAATTAAACATGTTAGAGAGATGCATGGAGGCGACCCCAGGGTCTTAACATTCTCAGGTTTTGAAATAGTCCCCTTTTCACCAACAGGGGGCAATAGACATATTCAATTACTATGTAAAGAAGTCAGTTGGATTATTAAAGCTAATGCTATGGGCCCATTAGGTCTGAATGACCGTAATGACTTGAGTGCCTTTTTATAGGCATTGTTGTATTGTGGCACCTTATTGTTAGGTTTTTGTGTTTTTGTGTATTGTATTTTAAGTGCTATTGGCAGCGCTGCTTGTGCGCATGTCTGTTTCGGCAGCGCTGATGTATAAAATTGACGTACTGACATCACTATGTTAGGAGGCCAGAGGTAGCGTGATCCTACGCGAAACGGCCGTCGCCTCACGGTGCCTGTGTGGCGCCCTGCACCCCTACCGTCTGCCTGTATCTTTGTACCTATGTGGAGCAATAAAGTAAGAATTGGACTTTTATCGGTGAGTGACGTCTTTCATCTTCATACCTCAGAGACCTCCACAGTGCCCGCCCCTTTAACAGGTACCTCCACAGTGCCCACCTCTTTAACAGTGACCTCCACAGACCCACCCCCTTTAACAGTGACCTCCACAATGTCCGCCCCTTTAACAGTGACCTCCACAGTGCCCGCCCTTTTAACAGTGACCTCCACATTGCCCGTTCTTTTAATAGTGGACGCCCTTTAACAGTGATCTTCACAGTGCCTGCCCCTTTAACAGTAACTTCCAGAGTACCTGCCCCTTTAATAGTGACCTCCACAGTGCCCGCCCCTTTAACATTGACAACCCCTTTAAAAGTGACCGTCACAGTGGCCGCCCCTTTAACAGTGACCTCCACAGTGCCAGTTCTTTTAATAGTGGACGCCCTTTAACAGGGATCTTCACAGTGCCCGCCCCTTTAACAGTGACTTCCACAGTGCCCGACCTTTTAACAGTGACCTCCACAGTGCCCACCCCTTTAACAGTGACTTTCACAGTGCCCACCCCATTAACAGTGACCACTGCCTGCCGCTTTAATAGTGACCTCCACAGTGCCCGCTCCTTTAACAGTGACCTCCAAATTGCCCATCCCTTTAATACTGACCGTTCCTTTAACGGTGACCTCCACAGTGCCTGCCCCTTTAACAGTGACCTCCACAGTGCCTGCCCATTTAACATTGACTACCCCTTTATATAGATGATATATTTATCATTTGGTCAGGCACAGAGTCCCAGTTCAGTGAGTTTGTCGACTATCTTAATGTACATAATGAAATTTACATGAGGTTTACTTTTAAATTCGGGCGCATCAAGTTGGAGTTCCTTGATGTACTGGTGAAAGTAGAAGGTAACTAATTGGTCACCAGGGGGTACAGAAAACCCACGACGACCAATTCGTTATTACATTATGATAGTTTTCACTCCAAAAGTGTCAAGTCAGCTGTACCATATGATCAATATATAAGGCTTAGGAGAATCAATGGCCGGGAGGAGGATTTCAAATCCCAGGCCATTTACCCAACAAAGCGTCTGTTGAAGAGAGGCTACCCCTTGAGGGATCTTCACAAAGCAATGCTAAGAGATTCACAATTCACTCAGGATGACTTGTTTGGTAAAAAGAATCCTAAGAGGGATAAAGGATATGGGACACCTCACAGATTTATGTTTTCATTTAAATATAGTCCGATGGTAGATGCCATCCGTAGGACTATATACCATAATTGGGATATACTGAGTGGCGATGAATCCTTGAGGGGTTTGACACGGAACAAACCTATAGTTGCGTTTAGGCGCAGCCATACCTTGAAAGATAGGTTGGTTAGGAGTAGATATTCAGAAAGAAGGGGCAGACACATGGTTGAAGGAATATGTACCTAGGGACAACCGTAAATGTGAGAATTGTTCATTCTGCAGATACAATCCTCAACATGAGATAGTATGTTTTGGAAGTTTACAGCATAGGGTTAATCACCTGATTACTTGTCGGAGTAGGTTTCTGGTGTACCTGATAATGTGTCCCTGTGGCCGCTTCTATATTGGTAAAAACTATTAGACAATTATTTGAAAGAAAAAGAGAAAATTTCAATTCAGTGATATCTGGTAAAGGATGTCCACGGTTAATTAAACATGTTAGAGAGATGCATGGAGGCGACCCCAGGGTCTTAACATTCTCAGGTTTTGAAATAGTCCCCTTTTCACCAACAGGGGGCAATAGACATATTCAATTACTATGTAAAGAAGTCAGTTGGATTATTAAAGCTAATGCTATGGGCCCATTAGGTCTGAATGACCGTAATGACTTGAGTGCCTTTTTATAGGCATTGTTGTATTGTGGCACCTTATTGTTAGGTTTTTGTGTTTTTGTGTATTGTATTTTAAGTGCTATTGGCAGCGCTGCTTGTGCGCATGTCTGTTTCGGCAGCGCTGATGTATAAAATTGACGTACTGACATCACTATGTTAGGAGGCCAGAGGTAGCGTGATCCTACGCGAAACGGCCGTCGCCTCACGGTGCCTGTGTGGCGCCCTGCACCCCTACCGTCTGCCTGTATCTTTGTACCTATGTGGAGCAATAAAGTAAGAATTGGACTTTTATCGGTGAGTGACGTCTTTCATCTTCATACCTCAGAGACCTCCACAGTGCCCGCCCCTTTAACAGGTACCTCCACAGTGCCCACCTCTTTAACAGTGACCTCCACAGACCCACCCCCTTTAACAGTGACCTCCACAATGTCCGCCCCTTTAACAGTGACCTCCACAGTGCCCGCCCTTTTAACAGTGACCTCCACATTGCCCGTTCTTTTAATAGTGGACGCCCTTTAACAGTGATCTTCACAGTGCCTGCCCCTTTAACAGTAACTTCCAGAGTACCTGCCCCTTTAATAGTGACCTCCACAGTGCCCGCCCCTTTAACATTGACAACCCCTTTAAAAGTGACCGTCACAGTGGCCGCCCCTTTAACAGTGACCTCCACAGTGCCAGTTCTTTTAATAGTGGACGCCCTTTAACAGGGATCTTCACAGTGCCTGCCCCTTTAACAGTAACTTCCACAGTACCAGCCCCTTTAATAGTGACCTCCACAGTGCCCGCCCCTTTAACATTGACAACCCCTTTAAAAGTGACCGTCACAGTGGCTGCTCCTTTAACAGTGACCTCCACAGTACCCGCTTCTTTAACAGTGACTTCCACAGTGCCCGCCCCTTTAACAGTGACCTCCGGAGTTATGTAAAAGAAGAGAAAGGCGGAGTGGCACTGCAGAAAAGATAAATGACAACCCTTTTTCTATAGTAGCACGGACCACGTCAGTGAGGGTGAAGTTGAGTGAGTCTGCTATTAGACTTAGAGCGCTGGCTGGCGGTGCTCAGTCCTACGTTACATCCAGTAAACTTAGGAACATGTAGAAGAAACGGACGGCACTCACCCCTTCTTTGCGCTGAAACAAAACTTCTTTACTGGCAGTGGATAGCAGACAACAAGTACAGAGATGTAACCAGCTGAATGGGCGACGGCCGTTTCGCACCTAAGTGCTTCCTCTGGCCCGTGATCAAGTGCTCAATTCACCTGGTCTTTTAAAACAGCCAGCTAGTGACGCGGAATTACATGCGCCCAGTCGGCATTGCACCTGATTGGCGGCTACCTCTGTGCGTCACAGTAAGCCCTGTCACAAATAACAATATAGCGATTTGAAAACAATATCTTATTGCTATAATTACACATGTAGCACATATCCCGGGGAAATCGGGTCATTACAAGAATACACCCATGTCTATTTAATCATTCAAACCCAGGGGTCCCATTGCGTTCGAACGCAATATCCATCTGCTCTCTCGTCTAAGGAGTTCTTTATGTTTATCGCCCCCTGTGGCAAATTATGCAATATTTCTATGCCGGTGACGCGTTATTCTACCCTACCTCGTGAGATTTCCCTACCCTCTGACTTCCTGTCGCATGAGCGATGACGTCGGGGGGCGTGTCTCACTTTTCTCCATCTGCGCATGCCCAAAAGGACACTCTAGTGAAAATCTCAAGGCTGAACTTAGCAGCACGCCGGGAACCTGCGCATGCGTCTGGGAGCCGAGGTAGGGAAAAATCACGGGTCAGTGCGCAAGCGCAGTTAACTCATTAAAATCCACCCGATATACGCGCCTGCGCAATGTGATGGTAGGGAAAAATTACGTCCCAGTGCGCAAGCGCCGAGGACAAGCATGAATATCCATGCCAAAAGCACTTTTAACCCTTTGCAGGAGCTATTCTCATATTGGTTCTTGACTGATTGTCCTCCTATATATAGGTTCTATTATATAGGGGGTCTGTCTGCACAGTATACGGGGGGGTCTGTCTGCACAGTATATTTGGGGGGCTGTCTGCACAGTATATTTGGGGGTCTGTCTGCGCAGTATATTTGGGAGTCTGTCTGCGCAGTATATAGGGGGCTGTCTGCACATTAAATGGGGGAGCTGTCTGCGCATTAAATGGGGGTCTGTCTGCGCAGTATATGGGGGGCTGTCTGCGCAGTATATGGGGGGGCTGTGTGCGCAGTATATGGGGGGGCTGTCTGCTGCAGTGTATTGGGGGGCTGTCTGCGCAGTGTATTGGGGGGCTGTCGCACAGTATATGGGGGGTCTGTCGCACAGTATATGGGGGGGCTGTCTGCGCAGTATATGGGGGGGCTGTCTGCGCATTAAATGGGGGGGCTGTCTGCGCAGTATATGGGGGGCTGTGTGCGCAGTATATGGGGGGCTGTCTGCACAGTATATGGGGGGGCTGTCTGCGCATTATATGGGGGGGCTGTCTGCGCATTATATGGGGGGGCTGTCTGCGCAGTATATGAGGTGCTGTCTGTGCATTATATGGGGGGCTGTCTGCGCATTATATGGGGGGGCTGTGTGCGCAGTATATGGGGGGGCTGTCTGCGAAGTATATGGGGGGCTGTCTGCGCAGTATATGGGGGGCTGTCTGCGCAGTATATGGGGGGCTGTCTGCGTAGTATATGGGGGGGCTGTCTGCGTAGTATATGGGGGGGCTGTCTGTGCAGTATATGTGGTGCTGTCTGCGATGTATATGGGGGGGCTGTCTGCGCATTATATGGGGGGGCTGTCTGCGCAGTATATGGGGGGGCTGTCTGCGTAGTATATGGGGGGGCTGTCTGCGCAGTATATGTGGTGCTGTCTGCGCATTATATGGGGGGCTGTCTGTGCAGTATATGGGGGGGCTGTCTGCGCAGTATATGGGGGGGCTGTCTGCGCAGTATATGGGGGGGCTGTCTGCGTAGTATATGGGGGGGCTGTCTGCGCAGTATATGTGGTGCTGTCTGCGCATTATATGGGGGGGCTGTCTGTGCACTATATGGGGGGGCTGTCTGCGTAGTATATGGGGGGGCTGTCTGCGTAGTATATGGGGGGGCTGTCTGCTCAGTATATGGGGGGCTGTCTGCGCAGTATATGGGGGGCTGTCTGTGCAGTATATGGGGGGTGTCTGCTCATTATATAGGGAGGTTTGTGCAGTATATGGGGGGGGCTGTCTGTGCAGTATATGGGGGGGCTGTCTGTGCGGTACGGTATATTGGGGGATGTATGTGCAGCATATTTGGGGGGGCAGTGTATTATATTTGTGGCCTGTGTGTCAGATGTGTACAACCCTATTTTAACAAAAATTCCCTATATCTCCTATGCCATGGCATGTTTTTTGCTACGAAACTGCAGTCATCTCGTCACTTGGAGAAGGATGAGAAGCGGCCCCCATCCAGAAGGACACACCTGCCACCAAATCCGTCTCTCACTGGATTCTGTAATCCCCGTCTGCTGTGTATGTGTGCACCGTCCGTCTGCTGCACTGCGTCTGTTCTGCCATTTGCTCTAACCATTTTAATTAAAAAAAATGGTGTCACAACTCTGACCAGCATGTTCTCCTATGGAACACAAAGTACCTGAAGTGGTAAGAAGAAGCCCATGTGTGAGGCCCGCGCCCTGGCGGGAGCAGTGAAGGGGCATCTGACAGGTGACGAGCTGCTCCAGCATTGTGTACTGTGATCACCACGAGTTCAGAGGTCGGCACCCATAGGCTGTCCACATGCTGTGAATTACATCTCCCATCATGCTGGTAAAGTATTATGGGAGGTGTAGTCCAAAACATCTGGAATACCAAATGCGTATGAATGAAAAGCATGGTGTGTGACTGGTCAGTAACAAGGGTTGAAGCCTTGACGTGGCGTTACTGCTCACATGTGTATCCATGTGCCAATTCAACCAGTGTGAGTGACTGTAATTAATACTGATTAGGTAACTATAAATACTATGACAATGGAGAATTAAACGACCGTATCTCCTACACACTGCTTACACTGTGACCGTATCACCTACACACCGCTTACACCGTGACCGTATCTCCTACACACCGCTTACACTGTGACCGTATCTCCTACACACCGCTTACACCGTGACCGTATCTCCTACACACTGCTTACACCGTGACCGTATCACCTACACACTGCTTACACCGTGACCGTATCTCCTACACACTGCTTACACCGTGACCGTATCTCCTACACACCGCTTACACTGTGACCGTATCTCCTACACACTGCTTACACCGTGACCGTATCTCCTACACACTGCTTACACTGTGACCGTATCTCCTACACACTGCTTACACCGTGACCGTATCTCCTACACACTGCTTACACCGTGACCGTATCTCCTACACACTGCTTACACTGTGACCGTATCTCCTACACACTGCTTACACTGTGACCGTATCACCTACACACCGCTTACACCGTGACCGTATCTCCTACACACTGCTTACACTGTGACCGTATCTCCTACACACCGCTTACACTGTGACCGTATCTCCTACACACCGCTTACACCGTGACCGTATCTCCTACACACTGCTTACACCGTGACCGTATCTCCTACACACTGCTTACACTGTGACCGTATCTCCTACACACCGCTTACACTGTGACCGTATCTCCTACACACCGCTTACACTGTGACCGTATCTCCTACACACCGCTTACACCGTGACCATATCTCCTACACACCGCTTACACTGTGACCGTATCTTCTACACACTGCTTACACCCTGACCGTATCTTCTACACACTGCTTACACTGTGACCGTATCACCTACACACCGCTTACACCGTGACCGTATCTCCTACACACCGCTTACACCGTGACCGTATCTCCTACACACCGCTTACACCGTGACCGTATCTCCTACACACCGCTTACACCGTGACCGTATCTCCTACACACCGCTTACACTGTGACCGTATCTCCTACACACCACTTACACTGTGACCGTATCTCCTACACACCGCTTACACTGTGACCGTATCTCCTACACACCGCTTACACTGTGACCGTATCTCCTACACACTGCTTACACTGTGACCGTATCTCCTACACACTGCTTACACCGTGACCGTATCTCCTACACACTGCTTACACCGTGACCGTATCTCCTACACACCGCTTACACCGTGACCGTATCTCCTACACACTGCTTACACCGTGACCGTATCACCTACACACCGCTTACACCGTGACCGTATCTCCTACACACCGCTTACACCGTGACCGTATCTCCTACACACCACTTACACCGTGACCGTATCTCCTACACACCGCTTACACTGTGACCGTATCTCCTACACACCGCTTACACTGTAACCATATCTCCTACACACCGCTTACACCGTGACCGTATCACCTACACACTGCTTACGCGGCCATAGAGGGACATATGTTCTGACCTTTCTGAGACCTGGGGGGATTTAAATGCGGTGTCTCAGAAGATATGTTGTAAGAACAGCAATTTTTTTTTTTAAACATTCATATTGTTCTTAACCTTACATCATGTTATGTTTTTTTTTTCCAACATTTAAACAGGTTACACAACGCTGATCTATCCAGGACGGCTTCAGGATGGACTATAAGAAGGAGGTTCAGTCCCGATTGGGTCCGGCGCAACCTCAGGGAGTACATATACAGCGGCCTTGGTTTACGACGACGCACAATGGCACAAAGAAGGTAAATTATATATATTTTTTAAAGAAATGTAAATGAAATGTAAAAAGAAATGTAATTTAAAGGGAACCTGTCACCGGGATTTTGTGTATAGAGCTGGGGACATGGGTTGCTAGATGGCCTCTAGCACATCCGCAATACCCAGTCCCCATAGCTCTGTGTGCTTTTATTGCTTAAAAAAATCAATTTGATACATATGCAAATTACCCTGAGATGAGTCCTGTATGTGAGAGGAGTCAGGGACAGGACTCATCTCAGGTTAATTTGCATATGTATCAAATCTGTTTTCTTACACAATAATAGCACACAGAGCTATGGGGACTGAGTATTGAGGATGTGCTAGCGGCCATCTATCAGCCCATGCCCTCAGCTCTATACACAAAATCCCGGTGACAGGTTCCCTTTAAGGGACTGTCTGTAACAGCAGAGCGTTTGGCTACCCTGTTTTGGACAGCCAACTTATGGTGTAATGTAGACGTAGCATCGGACATGGATGGTGTTTTTAAAGGTAAATTTTTATTTCATTTTTTTCATACAGAACTAAGAGCAGCGCTCTGGAGACTGAACAACCTCCTGATGCGGAAAATGAATGGATCGCCAACGCCAGACCTCCTGTCCCTCATGCATCTGCTCGGGAGAATCCGGGTCCCCTACCGGATCCCTCTGCTCAACAGAGGCTCTTAGGTTGACATCCAAATTTAAGAGCCCTGCTGAGCATGCAGAGATCCGGTAGGCCAAAGCAAAATGATTATGTGGACCGTGTAGAGGTTGTTTCCAACACTGTAGAAGGTTTGGACGAACATCAGAAGGAGTTTAGTGCTGCCTTGATTCGCCGCTGGGAGGGAGCAGAGTCGGCGATCCAATGCAGCCCTAACTACCATTATGGGGTAAGCATAATCAATTTGGTGGACTCAATGACGCCTGAGCAGTTGCATGAGTTTAATATCATGCTTAGAGAATGTGTCACAGAAATTGGCCACGGCCCCCACAACCCCATCCCACACCAGTGACCATTACCGACAACCTTCCCATTCCCAGCCCCCGGGCATGTGTTCCCTTCTGTCTCTTATTCTACTTCTCCGTCCCACTATTTTCCCCACCACCTCTACACATGCTCGGGTATCCTCCTCCTCAGACCCTTATACAACCCACAATTTCAACCTGCATCCTTTCTTGTGGACTGTATTTTTAGCTCAGAGAATAAAGAGGACAGGGGGGCTACCATTGCCAACCTCAAACCACCTACACGACAGTCCTACTCCACTAAAATTTTTTATTTTTTGTATAGTATGTATATATATATATTTTTTTTTATGGATATATTGTAATTTATACAAAAATAAAAAAATGTATAGTTAACTTCGATGTATTTGTGTTTTCATTGGCCGGTACAGGGTAACAGTACCCTTTGGCACTACCGCTGTGGTGACATTACAACTACCATAGGGTCACTACTGTACGTTTATTGAAAAGCCCTTGGTATTTTTTTTTCCCCTAAACGACATTATTGCCAAAGGTGAACCATGAACAATACCATCAGTAATGAGCTATGTTTTGGCTCTTTATTGATCGTAGACCTATGATTGGCACATGAACAGCAAAGGCTTGTTCGTTGTTCAATCTTGCCCCTTTTCATTTGAGCCCTTGTGGGAGTCACGGTCCATCAGCATCATCAGGAATTCATTAATAAATTGTAATTTAACAGTTTGATTAATGATTTCCCTATGACACTATGACATAACTAGTGTGATTACCACAATGGACACACAAGGGACTAACTGCTGTTAAAGGGGTATCCCAATCAATGGTGGCATATCACTTGAATATGCAACCATTGTCTGATAGGTGTGGGTACCACCGATGGGACACGAGCCTATATTGAGAACGGAGCAGGTAGCGCTGTGGCTGGAGGACACCAGATTTAATGGGGTCCGTCGACCACTGTTTGCTAATCCACAACTCTCACATAGAGAAGAGTGGAGGGCGGCAGAGCATGCGCATTGCGCCATACTCCAATTTCGGGGACCAGTTCTCAATATAGGTGCGGGGAACAGCAGCTATAAGACAATGGGGGCATATCCAAGCGATACGCCCCTGTTGTCTGAGATGAGAAAACTCATTTTAAGGCCTCTTTCACACGACTGTATTCCCTACAAGAGGGCCATATGTCCCGCACTGGCATTGATCGTGCCAACAGGAGTACACACAATCCTAGATTACACTGATGCTGCGCAAGTCGAGCTTCAGGTGGGACTATTGTTTAGCACGAATAGAGAATAGATCATATGAGTGCGGGACAATAGCCCATTGTGAGGCACAACATGAACAACATCAAGATGCCATGTGCTCCTGTATGCACGATCAATATCGCCCGTTAACTATCACTATACATGTTTTAGTGCATATAGTCGTGTACAAGAGTCCAAAAGGTGAGATACGGTCACGGTGTAAGCAGTGTGTAGGAGATACGGTCACGGTGTAAGCAGTGTGTAGGAGATACGGTCACGGTGTAAGCAGTGTGTAGGAGATATGGTCACGGTGTAAGCGGTGTGTAGGAGATACGGTCACAGTGTAAGCAGTGTGTAGGAGATACGGTCACGGTGTAAGCAGTGTGTAGGAGATATGGTCACGGTGTAAGCGGTGTGTAGGAGATACGGTCACAGTGTAAGCGGTGTGTAGGAGATACGGTCACGGTGTAAGCAGTGTGTAGGAGATACGGTCACGGTGTAAGCAGTGTGTAGGAGATACGGTCACGGTGTAAGCAGTGTGTAGGAGATATGGTCACGGTGTAAGCGGTGTGTAGGAGATACGGTCACAGTGTAAGCAGTGTGTAGGAGATACGGTCACGGTGTAAGCAGTGTGTAGGAGATACGGTCACGGTGTAAGCAGTGTGTAGGAGATACGGTCACGGTGTAAGCAGTGTGTAGGAGATATGGTCACGGTGTAAGCGGTGTGTAGGAGATACGGTCACAGTGTAAGCAGTGTGTAGGAGATACGGTCACGGTGTAAGCAGTGTGTAGGAGATACGGTCACAGTGTAAGCGGTGTGTAGGAGATACGGTCACGGTGTAAGCGGTGTGTAGGAGATACAGTCACGGTGTAAGTGGTGTGTAGGAGATACGGTCATGGTGTAAGCAGTGTGTAGGTGATACGGTCACGGTGTAAGCAGTGTGTAGGAGATACGGTCACGGTGTAAGCGGTGTGTAGGAGATACGGTCACGGTGTAAGCAGTGTGTAGGAGATACGGTCGTTTAATTCTCCGTTGTCATAGTATTTATAGTTACCTAATCAGTATTAATTACAGTCACTCACACTGGTTGAATTGGCACATGGATACACATGTGAGCAGTAACGCCACGTCAAGGCTCCAACCCTTGTTACTGACCAGTCACACACCATGCTTTTCATTCATACGCATTTGGTATTCCAGATGTTTTGGACTACACCTCCCATAATACTTTACCAGCATGATGGGAGATGTAATTCACAGCATGTGGACAGCCTATGGGTGCCGACCTCTGAACTCGTGGTGATCACAGTACACAATGCTGGAGCAGTTCGTCACCTGTCAGATGCCCCTTCACTGCTCCCGCCAGGGCGCGGGCCTCACACATGGGCTTCTTCTTACCACTTCAGGTACTTTGTGTTCCATAGGAGAACATGCTGGTCAGAGTTGTGACACCATTTTTTTTTATTAAAATGGTTAGAGCAAATGGCAGAACAGACGCAGTGCAGCAGACGGACGGTGCACACATACACAGCAGACGGGGATTACAGAATCCAGTGAGAGACGGATCTGGTGGCAGGTGTGTCCTTCTGGATGGGGGCCGCTTCTCATCCTTCTCCAAGTGACGAGATGACTGCAGTTTCGTAGCAAAAAACATGCCATGGCATAGGAGATATAGGGAATTTTTGTTAAAATAGGGTTGTACACATCTAACACACAGGCCACAAATATAATACACTGCCCCCCCCCCAAATATGCTGCACATACATCCCCCAATATACCGTACCGCACAGACAGCCCCCCCATATACTGCACAGACAGCCCCCCCCATATACTGCACAGACCTCCCTATATAATGAGCAGACACCCCCCATATACTGCACAGACAGCCCCCCATATACTGCGCAGACAGCCCCCCATATACTGAGCAGACAGCCCCCCCATATACTACGCAGACAGCCCCCCCATATACTACGCAGACAGCCCCCTCATATACTACGCAGACAGCCCCCCCATATAATGCGCAGACAGCCCCCCCATATAATGCGCAGACAGCACCACATATACTGCGCAGACAGCCCCCCCATATACTACGCAGACAGCCCCCCCATATACTGCGCAGACAGCCCCCCCATATACTTCGCAGACAGCACCACATATACTGCGCAGACAGCCCCCCCATATACTACGCAGACAGCCCCCCCATATACTGCGCAGACAGCCCCCCCATATAATGCGCAGACAGCCCCCCCATATAATGCGCAGACAGCCCCCCCATATACTTCGCAGACAGCCCCCCCATATACTGCGCAGACAGCCCCCCCATATAATGCGCAGACAGCCCCCCCATATACTTCGCAGACAGCACCTCATATACTGCGCAGACAGCCCCCCCATATAATGCACAGACAGCCCCCCCATATAATGCGCAGACAGCCCCCCCATATACTGTGCAGACAGCCCCCCATATACTGCGCACACAGCCCCCCCATATACTGCGCAGACAGCCGCCCCCATTTAATGCACAGACAGCCCCCCCCATATACTGCGCAGACAGCCCCCCATATACTGCGCAGACAGCCCCCCCATATACTTCGCAGACAGCACCACATATACTGCGCAGACAGCCCCCCCATATACTACGCAGACAGCCCCCCCATATACTGCGCAGACAGCCCCCCCATATACTACGCAGACAGCCCCCCCATATACTGCGCAGACAGCCCCCCCATATAATGCGCAGACAGCCCCCCCATATAATGCGCAGACAGCCCCCCCATATACTGCGCAGACAGCCCCCCCATATACTGCGCACACAGCCCCCCCATATAATGCGCAGACAGCCCCCCCATATACTACGCAGACAGCACCTCATATACTGCGCAGACAGCCCCCCCATATAATGCACAGACAGCCCCTCCATATAATGCGCAGACAGCCCCCCCATATACTGTGCAGACAGCCCCCCATATACTGCGCACACAGCCCCCCCATATACTGCGCAGACAGCCCCCCATATACTGCGCAGACAGCCCCCCCCATATACTGCGCACACAGCCCCCCCATATACTGCGCAGACAGCCCCCCCATATACTGTGCGACAGACCCCCCATATACTGTGCGACAGCCCCCCAATACACTGCGCAGACAGCCCCCCAATACACTGCGCAGACAGCCCCCCCATATACTGCGCACACAGCCCCCCCATATACTGCGCAGACAGCCCCCCACATACTGCGCAGACAGCCCCCCATTTAATGCGCAGACAGCTCCCCCATTTAATGTGCAGACAGCCCCCTATATACTGCGCAGACAGACTCCCAAATATACTGCGCAGACAGCCCCCCAAATATACTGTGCAGACAGCCCCCCAAATATACTGTGCAGACAGACCCCCCCATATACTGTGCAGACAGACCCCCTATATAATAGAACCTATATATAGGAGGACAATCAGTCAAGAACCAATATGAGAATAGCTCCTGCAAAGGGTTAAAAGTGCTTTTGGCATGGATATTCATGCTTACCCTCGGCGCTTGCGCACTGGGACGTAATTTTTCCCTACCATCACATTGCGCAGGCGCGTATATCGGGTGGATTTTAATGAGTTAACTGCGCTTGCGCACTGACCCGTGATTTTTCCCTACCTCGGCTCCCAGACACATGCGCAGGTTCCCGGCGTGCTGCTAAGTTCAGCCTTGAGATTTTCACTAGAGTGTCCTTTTGGGCATGCGCAGATGGAGAAAAGTGAGACACGCCCCCCGACGTCATCGCTCATGCGACAGGAAGTCAGAGGGTAGGGAAATCTCACGAGGTAGGGTAGAATAACGCGTCACCGGCAAAGCTAAGTATCGAGCTGTCATCTGCATGCTCCTCCCTCACATGATCGATTAATCTCATACAGCCTTTTCTTGTGGATACGGAATTAAGGTGTTCCCTGATTCTTTCATGAAGACCCCTAATAGATTTACCTATATAAAACCTGCCACAAGTGCATTTAATAAGGTATACGACGTATCTACTCTTGCAGGTAATGAGGGAGGTGACCTTATGTTGAATCCCTCCAAATCTCAAGATATTCCATTGGGGGTTAAACCTACAGCATGAACAATGTCCGCACCTGTGGTTACCTTTTGGACCCCAACTTTCCAGCCATGTGGCGGTTTTTTTCTCTATGAACCTGCTGCGGACTAATTTTTCCCTCAAGGTGTGACATCTCCTAAAGGCTATCATGGGTGTCCTGTTATGTATCTCTTTTAATGACTCGTCTCTTTCAAGTATGGACCAGTTGTCCTTAATGACTCTCTTGATAAGGGGGGCCATGGGTCCATACTTCAAGGAGAAGACAAAGGGGTGTGCTTCCACGTTAGAACTCGTATTCTGCAAGCCTACATTTTCAATGGGCAAGGGGCAGATATGGGGTTTTATATGTTCGACCTTCTTCATGGCCTGATTCAGAAGTCTGAGAGGGTACCCCCTGGCCAGTAATCTATTTTTTTATTCCAAGGCCTGGAGATGATAGTCAGCCTCGAATTTGTTAATCCGTCTTAGACAGACAAACTGGCCATAGGGTATCGCCCTCTTGACACTCGGAGCGTGGTAACTGGAGTAATGTAACAGCGAGTTGGTGGCCGTAGGCTTGCGATAGCCCTCGGACACCAGCTCGCCGTCCCTCACTGAGATCTCCACGTCCAGAAACTCCAGACGGTCCCCCCCAAACTTAACCATATTTCTTTTTATTGAAAGAAAAAGCAGAGGCTAAACGCCCATACATGACTGCATCACAGTGACAATGAATCACAATATGAGTCCCACATTTACATCATGCATAGACATCATATACAATCCCAGTTATCAAACACAAAATAAAATTCAGTCAAGGGATGGGAGACATAGGTGGGGAACACACAAGAGGGGAAGGAACGGGGGGAACAGGGAAGTGGGAGAATCTGCTCTGTTAAGCAAAGTGTCTGTACGTTTTCCATGGAGACCACAGTTTTAGGAAGCGGGAACGTGAGTTAGTTTCCCAGTGTGCCAGCTCCTCAAAACGGTAAATCTGGTCCACCTTGTCTGTCCACATTAGGGTAGTCGGGGGAGAGTCATTTTTCCATAGAAAAGGAATAAGCAGCTTAGCTGCTGTGAGCAACATGGTCGGGAGGTTATCCTTGGCAGGGGTGAGGGTAGTATTGGGGCACCATAACAAAATAAGTTTAGCATCCAGAACTATCTTAGAATTGCAAATTTGGTTGATCAATGGCTCAATTGATTTCCAAAATGTCTGTATTTTCCGACAAAACCACCAAATATGCGACAGGGAACCAATTTCCAAGCCGCACCTCCAACAAGCTTCTGGAACTTCCGGGTTCAACTTGTGTAAGAATTCAGGTGTCTTATACCATCTACTGAGTAGTTTGAAGGAGTTCTCCTGAATCCTCACACAGCGGTTAAAGCCGTGTGAATGTGCCAAAATAAAGGCTCTCTCCGGCTCCGTAAGGCACAAAGAGAGCTCGCTCTCCCAGGAGGTCAGAAAACGGAGCTCCGGAGGGAGTGAGGAGAGTATTTCTTTATACATCTGAGATAGCGGTCTAAAAGCGGGTTTAGTGGCCATGACCTTCTTCTCAAGCCAAGATAAAGAGTTGTTAATAGGAAGGGACCTAACACCCCCTGTAATATCTCTCTTAAAGTCAGCCAGATGGAAAAATGGCGCATTCTTGACCTCGGGGAGGCCCAACAACAGATCCAAATTCAAGCTGCCATCCGGTAAGAGGACATCTCGCAGAAACTTGCCAGCAAGCCTAGACCAAATACCGGAGGGGCTTAAGATGGATGGATGGAGGTAGTTTTGTAGCAGTTGAAGTGGCATACCTGGGTTAGGGAAGTTGAATGTTTGAGATTGAACCATTTTAGACCACTCTACCAGCATACCCTTCCAGACCAGGGAGGATGCATAATGGTTAGCTGAAAAGGCACGGACCCCCCACAGGGTGAGCTGATCTTGATTAGTGAGCAGCGCAGACTCCAGGCGAGAGCAAAGGGAGCTAGATTGACGAGACATAGCTGCTACACATCTACAAAGCTGCACTGCAGTATAATAAACTTTAACATCTGGCATCCCGAAGCCTCCGAGCTTCTTATCCCTAGTAAGGACTGAATAGGCAATACGAGGAGATTTGCCATTCCAGAGGAAGCGTGTGAACACCCGGCGGACTTCTGCGAAATATGAGTTTGGTAACCAAATAGGGAGGGTCTTTAGCAGATATAGGAATTTGGGGAGGATAAAGGTTTTAAGATAATTTTTCCTACCAACCCAAGATATGAAAGGTAGTTTCAGAGTCTGAAGGTGGGTACGAACTGATTGAAGCAGCGGCGTATAATTGAGTGAGGCCAACTCCTGGATATTGGCCGATATACGAGTCCCTAGGAACGTAATGTCCTTGGAAGCCCACACAAATGGAGTATCGCGTTTAAGCGTATTAATCACAGCTTGGGAGCATGAAATATTAAGTGCCATAGACTTCCCATAATTAATTTTAAAATTAGATACGAACCCAAAGTCCTCAAATAAATTCAATAACTTAGGTAGAGCCTCTCTGGGGTTAGATGTTATAACCAAAAGGTCGTCCGCAAATGCTGCAGTAACATGGGTGCCGGCGCCCACTTGGAGGCCTTTTATATCTGGGTCCGCCCTAATCTTACACAGAAGAGTCTCCATCACCAATACAAATAGTGCCGGAGACAGGGGGCACCCCTGCCTTGTCCCATTAGTGATGTGAAATGGAGGGGACAATGTACCATTAACCTTGACCACGGCAGAGGGGGCCGAGTATAAAGTGTAGATGGCAGCAATAAACTGATCAGAAAGACCAAACCTCGACAGGGCCCGAGACATAAACTGCCAGCTGACCCTGTCGAAGGCCTTCTCCGCGTCAGTGCTCACCAACACTAAAGGTTTCACAGATTTCTTGGCCCTGTGTATAAGGTGAAGAAGCCGAATCGTGTTTTCCGACCCCTGTCTGCCGTGGACAAAGCCCACTTGCTCTCCATGGACAATGTCGGGAAGTACATCCTGAAGTCTGGTAGCTAAGATTTTCGCCCACCACTTCACATCAGTATTGAGCAAGGAGATCGGCCTATAATTACTGCAGCAAGTCGGGTCCTTATTCTCCTTATGCAGGACTGTAATGTGAGCCATCAAGGAGTGAGGGGCAAGGGAGCCTCCAGAGAGGAGGTAATTGCACAAATTCTTAAAACGGGGGATTAAGAGATCCTGGAAGGATTTGTAGTAAATGATGGAAAAACCATCCGGGCCCGGGCTTTTACCCGAGGGGATGGACATGAGCACCTTATGGATTTCAGAGTCAGTAACCGGTCTAGTTAAGTGGGCCGCTTTTGTTTGGGATATGGAAGGAAGGTCTAGAGACTGTAAAAATTTGTCCGTGGCGTCTGAGAGGTCACCAGGGGTGGCCCCGTTAGGGGGAGGTAGATTATACAGAGCCTCATAAAAGGCGCAGAAAGCCTTAGCAATATCAGGGGTGGATTTATGCACCCTCCCGTTTGGATCTTTAATAGAGGAAACAAAGGAGTCAGAGAATTGCTTCTTAACTATGGCTGACATCAGTCTGTTTCCTCTATTTCCATGGGCGTAGGCCTTAAACCTAGAACGCAGTACCAGCTTTGCCGAGGTGATATTCAGCATATTTTTTAGATGTGTCCTAGCTTCCGTGAGTTCCGCTAGGGTATGAAGGGCCTGTGACTCCTTGTGCGAGGATTCAAGGCGGGCAATTTTCGTCAATAAAGCATCTAGAGCCTGCGTCCTCCGTTTCTTCACATAAGCCCCTAAGGCAATGAGTTCCCCCCTTAACACTACCTTGTGAGATTCCCATAATATGGAAGGGGAGGGAGGGGAGTCGGGGGTATCATTTAGCGCAAAAAACTCAGAGATGGAGGCTTTAATCTTAGAAGCGTGAGCGGGGTCTAGAATTAAAGTGTCATTCAGACGCCATAGACGTTCTTTTTTCTGCGGGCCAGACAGGGAAAAGTGGATGATAACAGGAGCGTGGTCAGAAAGTGTAATGGAACCTATACGAGCTTTGGAGACATTACGCAGATGTGACTCAGAGAGGAATAAGTAATCTAACCTGTGAAAGGAAGCTTTGGCATGGGAATAATAGGAAAAATCCCGACCATTGGGGTTTAGTGAGCGCCATACATCTAAGACCTTCAGTTTCTTCAGAGAGATTTTCAACCGCCTCAGGAGCCTATAAGAAACAGAAGGTCTGCCTGTGGAGGTATCTATGGCAGGGTCTAAGGCAACGTTGAAATCACCCCCCAAAATGAGCAATCCCTCTGTGAACGAGGAGAGAAGGCTTAAGGTTTGAACGAGCCATGGGACTTGGCCTCTATTAGGGGCATACAAATTGGCAAAGGTCACAGGAGACTCACCTAAAACACCTTTCACGAAGATATATCTGCCCTCTGGGTCCACAGTAGTCGCGGAGTGTTTAAAGGGAAGGCTTTTGTGCACAGCCACACTAACCCCCCTGCTGGCAGTGCTATAGGTACTGTGGAACCATTGGGCAAACTTCCTGGGGGGAAGGTTAGGAACCTTACCCGATTTAAAGTGAGTCTCCTGTAAGAAAGCCACCGAAACTTTGTCCCTCAAAAGGAGGGAGAGAGTCTGGGACCTTTTGCATGGCTCGTTCAAACCATGTACATTTAAAGAAGCAACTACAATAGACGCCATTGCATTAGTAAATCACACAAATGCCTGCACAGAGTGACCATGGAAATACTTAGTAGCACCCAGTAGTTCAGAGCAGGGAAAGGGAAGGTAGAAAAAAGGGATAGACAAAACACAACAAAATAATAAAACAGTGAAAAAACAAACCGGTAATCAACCAGCACAGAAAACATGAGATCTAAAGAGAAGTAATGCTTCACTTATCGTCAGCTCAGACAGGGTTGAGCTGGCGAGGGGGCAAGTAAAGCACCTTGCGGTCTCTAACAATGGACCAACCAAAATATGTCCAGCACAGGGATCTTGCCGGTCTTTGCCCTGCGTAGGGGTAGCGATACCTGCAACAACAGGAGCAATGTCCAAAAAGAACAAAGGAAAGTTTCCTTATCGTCCTGTCGTGTGAAACAGATCAGTGGACATAGAACAACAGAGGAGGGAAACTCCTGCATAATAACATGAAAATGAAGAAAAAACAGTCACCTCCAGGCCTGGAGGAAGCAAATAGGAACCTCATAGGTCGTCATGCGGTTAGGAAATGGCGATCAGGTGGGGCTCTTATCCATCCTGCCCCTTCCCAGACGGTCAGATTTTCCAGCCGAAACCTTCTGCCAATTAGCAACACGAGGTGGAGCTGGTAGGGGGCCATCTTGGTCAGCCGGGAGCCAGGAAGGAATGTCAACAGGGGGTACCCCAAGCGCTTCCCAGACCGAGGCCAGATCCTGAGGAGAGCGAACGGTAAGTAATTTACCATTTCTGGAGATCGCCAGCCCGAAAGGGTACAACCAGCGGAAAGGAATCGCCGATTTCTTCAAGACATCCAGAAGAGGCCGCAGCAGGCGCCGTTTGGCCAAAGTAGACGGAGCCAGGTCTTGAAACATCTGGATCGGTGCATTTTCATATTCCAGGGCTTCCGATTCCCGCTGTTTCTGTAGGAGGGCCGCAGTGTCGACAAAGCTCAGTAAGCCACAGATCACATCCCGCGGTGGTTCCTGCGGCTTTGGTCTAGGGCGTAATGCCCTGTGTATACGCTCGATCACTATTCCGGCCGCCCTCTCTGCGCCCAGTAGGTTGGAAAATATTTTGCGCGCAATTGACGGTAGGGCCTCTACCGCATGCGATTCAGGTAGGCCCCGTATGCGGATATTCCGCCTGCGACTGCGGTTTTCCTGGTCTTCTAGCTTCAGGAATGCTTCATTCAATAAGGCCTTGTGGGCCGCTAACACGTCCGCGGCTTTACTTTCATACGCCATGATGTCATCTTGAGCAGACTCCAGGGAAACGACTCTCTGGCCTAGGTGTTTCAAGTCGTCTTTAATGTCAGATAGGCCTTGCTTGAGAGGTGAAAGAGCTGAGTCTAGGACTCTCTTAAGGGTCCGTTCAGAAAGCGGTGGGTCGCGTGGACGTCTGTCTGAAATATCAGAGCCACTTCCCACGTCCGAGAGGTCTCCTGCATCGGAGTCGTGGGTAATGGATGCCGCCATGTTAGGGCCTCTCTGCACAGCGAGCCTCGGAGTTTTCCTGAGGAACTTTTCCATTTCTGGCTGCTTGGAGTGTAGTGGGGTCGTCTCTGAACTGCCTCTGGACTTGTCCTTGCCAGTCTTCCCCATATTAGTGCAAATTATAGCTTAATTTAGGGCAAATGAGCCGGAATGCTGGAGGAGCTCAAGCTCGTGCGGCCATTCAGCAGCGTGGCTAGGCTCCGCCCCCCCCCCCAAACTTGTGTGTGAATACCATATTCATGTCGTTCACCTGATTAAGGTATTGTACAAATCTCAAAAAATCTGGTTCCGTCCCCGTCCATACGATGAGTATATCGTCGATGTAAATTTTTTACTTTTGCTTATCTCGGACAAAATGTCAGTGACTACCTTAATGCCTCCATCTTGGGGGATGTGCGTGTACAGGCTTTCCACGTCTAAGGACACTAGTCGGAAACCCTCCTGCCAAGGAATGGACCTTAAGGTCTGGAGGAGATCCGACGTGTCCCTGACGTATGAGGGTATGTTGCTCACCATGGGTCTAAGTAGCCAGTCCACATATTTTGACAGGGGTTCAGTCACTGACCCAACCCCCGACACAATAGGTCTACCAGGGGGGTGGGTCAGTGACTTGTGGACCTTGGGTACAAAGTACCAAGACGGTTTTGACGGGAAGGGTGGCAATAATTTTTCTGCCATTTTTTGTGACAGAGAATCTTTTTCACATTGCTTGTGGAGTAGTCTTGTACCTGATGTGTGGGGTCTATTTGTATGGCCTCATAGACCTCTCTGTTGTGCAGCTGTCGGTGGGCCTCTGTGACATAGTACTCTTTTGTCATGAGAACCACATTGCCCCCCTTGTCTGCTGGTTTTATTACAATATCGTCGCGTGTTTTTAGCCACTTGAGGGCCTTTTCTTCACCAACATCCAAATTTTTGGCTGCCCTGGGGTATACTAACGCTTTCACCCCTTCTAAGACCTTTTGTTGGAACACGTCGATGGGGCTGCCAGCGGACAAGGGGGGATAAAATGTGGATCTGACTCCTCCCCGAAAATCACCTCCATCACACTCTGATTCTGAGGTGGAGGCACTGAGTGATGATCCCGTCATCCATTCTAAGCATTCTACCTCTGTAGGATTGAAATTAGCCATGGTGCTAAAACCCAAAGGACATATTACTACTGGTACCTCTCCCTCCCTGGCTACCTTTTTTGTGGGTGGAATCCTACTAAACAATCTTTTACATGTTCCTAAGTGACCTCCGGAGTACCTGCCCCTTTAACAGTGACCTCCACAGTGCCCGCCCCTTTAACATTGACCACCCCTTTAACAGTGACCTCCACAACGTCTGTCCATTTAATAGTGTCTCCTTCCCCCCATGCATGTAGTAGTGTAGTTGTGCCATCATATGACTGAATATTTAAGGACCTACGAACTGATAAAACCTGTGATCAGTTGTTATAGCAACCTTGAGTAGGACCTGCGAGCTCCTAATGGCTAATAAGGGACATGTGACCGTATGAATGGCAGTTCGGATTTGAGTGAAAGGTTTGCTGGTTTCTATTGGCTAATGCAGGTCATTTTTGGGGAATATCTCAGGAACGGTAAGTCCTAGAGAGCTGAGACCCGGTCTAAAACCTTACTGGACACCTGATGTACATGTGTGCCAAATTTGGTGAAGATCGGTCCAGTCGTTTGGTCACGCATATAGAACAGACAGACAGATGTCTAGACAGACAGAAATTCATTTTTACATATATAAGACATATATCTCTTATATATATATATATAAAAATGAGTTTCTGTCTGGACGTCTGTCTAGATGTCTGTCTGGACGTTCTATGTGCGCGACCAAACGACTGAACTGATCTTCACCAAATTTAGCACACAGGTACATCAGGTGTCCGGGGAGGTTTTAGAACGGGTCTCAGCTCTCTAGGACATACCGTTCCTGAGATATTCCCCAAAAATTACCTGCATTAGCCAATACAAGTCCCCTGAGCTGAGACCCGGTCTAAAACCTTCCCGGACACCTGATGTAGCTATGTGCCAAATTTGGTGAAGATCGGTCCAGTCGTTTGGTCGCGCATAAAGAATGTCCAGACAGGCAGACATCTAGACAGACAGAAACTCATTTTTATATATATAAGAGACTAGCAAAAGGACCCGGCTTCGCACTGGTATATTTCATTTATTTCATTTTATGTTTCCATGTGTTGTAAAAAGATATCAACAGTTTCCTACATAACAATGACTTTTACAGTACCCGCCCCTTTAACAGTGACCTCCACAGTGCCTGCCTCTTTAACAGTGATCTCCACAGTGCCTGCAACTTTAACAGTGCCCACCCCTTTAACAGTGACCTTCATAGCGGCTGCCCCTTTAACAGTGCCTGCCCCTTTAACAGTGACCTCCACAGTGCCCTAGCCTTTAACAGTGACCTCCAAAGTGGCCGCCCCTTTAACATTGACCTCCACAGTGCCCGCCCCTTTAACCACCTCAGCTCCCCTAGCTTAAACCCCCTTAATTACCAGACCACTTTTTACAATTCTGCACTACACTACTTTAACAGTTTATTGCTCTGTCATACAACTTACCCCCCAAAATGAATTTTACCCCCTTTTCTTCTCACTAATAGAGCTTTCATTTGGTAGGATTTCATTGCTGCTGACATTTTTACTTTTTTTGTTATTAATCAAAATTTACCAAATTTTTTTTTAAAAAATGACGGTTTTCACTTTCAGTTGCAAAAATTTTCAAATAAAACTACATTTCTATATAAAGTTTTCTCTAGATTTATTGTTCTACATGTCTTTGATTAAAAAAAATGCAATAAGTGTATATTTATTAGTTTGCGCAAAAGTTATAGCGTTTACAAACTATGGTACAAAAATGTGCATTTCCGCATTTTGAAGCAGCTCTGACTTTCTGAGCACCTGTCATGATTCCTGAGGTTCTACAATGCCCAGACAGTAGAAACACCCCACAAATGACCCCATTTCGTAAAGTAGACACCCTAAGGTATTCGCTGATGGGCATAGTGAGTTCATAGAAGTTTTTATTTTTTGTCACAGGTTAGCGGAAAATGTGGATTATTTATTTTTTCTTACAAAGTCTTATATTCCACTAACTTGTGACAAAAAATAAAAACCTCCATGAACTCACTATGCCCATCACGAAATACCTTGCCCTCTCACCCAGAATGGGTTTATGTAAAAAGACACCCCAAATCACATTGCCCAACTTCTCCTGAGTACTGCAATAGCACATGTGTGACACTTTTTTGCAGCTTAGGTGGGCAAAGGGGTCCAAATTCTAAAGAGCACCTTTAGGATTTCACAGGGCATTTTTTACACATTTGGATTTCAGACTTCTTCTCACGCTTTAGGGCCCCTAAAATGCCAGGGCAGTATAAATACCCCACATGTGACCCCATTTTGGAAAGAAGACACCCCAAGGTATTCCACGAGGGGCATGGCGAGTTCATAGAAGATTTTTTTTTGGGGGCACAAGTTAGCGGAAATTGATTTTTATAATTTTTTTTCTCACAAAGTCTCCCTTTCCGCTAACTTGGGACAAAAAGTTCAATCTTTCATGGACTCAATATGCCCCTCAGCGAATACCTTGGGGTGTCTTCTTTCCAAAATGGGGTCATTTGTGGGGTGCTTGTACTGCCCTGGCATTTGAGGGTCTCCGCAATCATTACATGTATGGCCAGCATTAGGAGTTTCTGCTATTCTCCATATATTGAGCATACGGGTAATGAGATTTTTTTTTTCCGTTCAGCCTCTGGGCTGAAAGAAAAAATGAACGGCACAGATTTCTTCATTCACATCGATCAATGTGGATGAAAAAATCTCTGCCAAGAAAAAAAAAGGAGGGGAAAGGCATCTGCCAGGACATAGAAGCTCCGCCCAACATCCAAACCCACTCAGTTCGTATGCCCTGGCAAACCCGATTTCTCCATTCACATCAATCGATGTGGATGAATAAATCATTGCCGGGATATATTTATTTTTTTATATACAAAGTGTTTGCCAAAGCATATGAACACCGCCCCTCAGCTCATAAGCCTCGGCAAACGTATCTTTTTTACTGCAGAGGAGAAATCTCGTCTTGCAGCGCCGCATACACCGACTTTAGTGTAATCTGACAGCAGCGCAATGCTTCTGTCAGAATGCACATCAGTGCTGCAGCTGGTTCATAGGTTGGTCCACCTAGAAGGTAAAAAAAAAAAAAAAAAAAACTTTATATAACATTTGAACAGAAAATTAACTTTTATAAACTTTATTGAACTTTTGGAACAGAACATTAACTTTTTTGCCTACCGGGGATTTTTTGGGGGTTTTGCTTTTTTTACCTTTATAGGACAAACCTCTCCTTCCCCAAGGGACAATGTGCAAAGCGCAAATCGCCCAGAGATGTGGCGAAGTACATTATGCACTTTGTCCCAGGTGAAAGGAGAGGTTTGCAGCAGCTGTGAGTGAAAGGGCCCTAAGAGCTCTGTGTGCCTGTCCTGTGTGACGCAATCCCTATGCTAATAGTGTACCTGTGTGTGGTACTTCCAGAAACACTCCCCTAAGCATAGGGCAGGGTGGTCAGGGCAGTCAGGACAGAAATAGCGGGTGTCACGCCTTATTCCACTCCTGCTACATCTTTTTCGGGCTGGCGCTTGGGTTGAGGTACCAGCAACGACATTGGGGAAATGTCTCTCGTGTAGACCGCTCACTACACTGGAGGATGGGGCCACGGAACCTCCTGGATACAGGAGGTTCTTGATGATCTCCTCCTGAAATTTGAGGAAGGATCCTGTTCTCCCAGCCTTAGGCTTCATGCACATGACCGTTGTTTCATTCCGTTTCCGTTGTTCTGTTTTTCATGATTTTCTGCGGACCCATTGACTTTTAATGGGTAAGTTGAAAACTCGGATAGTGCACTGTTTGTCATCCGCGTCTGTGATCCGTGGTTTCAGTCCGTCAAAAAAATATAACCCGTCCTATTTTTTTCACGGAAAACGGTTTGCGGACCCATTCAAGTCAATGGGTCCGTGAAAAAATGCGGAGGCACACAAGATTGTCATCCGCGTCTGTTTTTTTCCTATCATTTGCATGGCAAACTTGACTTAGATTTCTTTTTACTTTCCTTCATGTCTGGAGATCCTCCAAAAATAAAGGAAGACATACGGAAACAAAAACGGAAAGGGATCACGGAACAATGGAACCCCATTTTGCGGAATGGAACACAACAACGGTCGTGTGCATGAGACCTTACTGTAGAGAACAAAACTATTGTACATAGCCAATTGAATTAACTATACAGACACCTTCTTATACCAGCGTCTGGTGCGGCGGGACACTAAATAAGGAGCCAACATCTGGTCATTGAAGTCCACCCCTCCCATGAGCAAATTATAGTCGTGGACCGAGAGGGGCTTTTCAATGACACTGGTTGCTCGTTCAATTTGTATTGTCGTGTCTGCGTGAATGGAGGAGAGCATGTAAACGTCACGCTTGTATCTCCATTTCACTGTGAGCAGGTCTTCGTTACACAAGGCAGCCCTCTCCCCCTTGCAAGACGGGTGGTAAGGAGCCGTTGGGGGAAGCCCCGGCGACTAGGTCGCGCGGTGCCAAAGCAGCCAATCTGTTCTATAAACAAATGCCTGAAGAGGGGCACTTGTGTAGAAATTGTCCACATAAAGATGGTACCCCTTGCCAAATAAGGGTGACACCAAGTCCCAGACTGTCTTCCCACTGCTCCCTAGGTAGTCAGGGCAACCGACCGGCTCCAGGGTCTGATCTTTACCCTCATAGACACGAAATTTGTGCCTATAGCCCTTTCACAGAGCTTATACAATTTGACCCCATACCGGGCGCGCTTGCTTGGGATGTATTGTTTGAAGCCAAGGCGCCCGGTAAAATGTATAAGGGACTCGTCTATGCAGATGTTTTGCTCAGGGGTATACAAATCTGCAAATTTGGTGTTAAGGTGGTCTGTGAGGCCTCTGGGACGAGAGGTGCTGTTGTCACTCAAGTGCAGGAAACGCAGGATGGTCTCAAATCGTGTCCTAGACATGGCAGCAGAGAACATGGGCATGTGATGAATTGGGTTTGTGGACCAATATGACCGCAATTCATGCTTTTTTGTCAGGCCCATGTTGAGGAGAGGGCCCAGAAAAGTTTTAAATTTGGAAACTTGGAATGGGCATAAAAGCTTCCCGGGTTGGCGGCTATAAATTGAGTGGCATACCGGTTTGTTTCTGCCACGACTAAGTCCAAGAGCTCCGCAGTCAAGAACAGCTCAAAACACCCCAGTGCCGATCCGATCTAAGCTGTCTCAACCCGAACGCCAGACTGGGCAGTGAAAGGGGGAACTACTGGTGCGGCTGAAGTTGGGGGCTGGCAATCAGGGTTTGCCAGCACCTCAGGGACTCTAGGTGCTCTACGGGCCTGTCTGTGCGGAGGCTGCAATGGGGGAATTAATGCACGTGCCACCGTACCAGCTTCAACTGCCCTTCTGGTGCTCGCCACTTCACCATGTTGTACGGCAGTGCTGGTACTAAGTCCAAGATGGGCTGCGCTGCTGGTGTATGACTCACCACGTAATTCGACAGCGCCAGCCCCACTCTGCTGCCCTTGAAGCGGATCCTGCGCAACCTGTGGTCTAGCAACACTGGGCCGGGTACGCCTGGTGGTATCCGGGACCTCAACCTCCTCGTCCGAACTTTGGGTCAGACTGCCACTGCTTTCTACAGGTTCGTATTCTGACCCGCTGGATTTGTCAGATGAGGGTTCCCATTCCTCATCCGACTGGGTCAGAAGCCTGTAGGCCTCCTCAGAAGACTACCCCTTACTTGCCATTTGGTCAACTAAATTTAGGGGGTATTCCCTGAGACTACCCAAGAAAAAAAGCAAGCCTGTCTTACAAATGGGAGGCTAGCGAAATACCGGAAGCCAGTGCAATTGATAAAAAATATCAAAACAAGCCGCAGCGCTTGTAAAGTGATTGTGCAGTGATAAAATAAATATATATATTTTTGTCACTGCGGCGGGGGGGGCGTGGGTGAACGCACGTGTGGGCGACTGATCAGGCCTGATCGGGCAAACACTGTGTTTTGGGTGGAGGGCGAACTAAGGTGACACTAATACTATTATAGATCTGACTGTGATCAGTTCTGATCACTTACAGATACTATAAAAGTACCAATGCTGATTAGCGATACGCTAATCAGCGAATCAGTGACTGCGGTGCGGTGGGCTGGGCGCTAACCGACGCTAACTACCTAACAAAGGAGCCTAAACTAACCTAAAACCTAACCGTCAATACTAGTGGAAAAAAAAAGTGACAGTTTACACTGATCACTTTTTTCCCTTTCACTAGTGATTGACAGGGGTGATCAAGGGGTTAATTGGGGTGATGGTGGGTGATCTGGGGCTAAATGTGTTGTGTCTTGTGTACTTACAGTGATGTGTGCTCCTCTGCTGGGACCAACCGACGAAAAGGACCAGCAGAGGAGCACAGAAGCCATTTAACACATTATATTTATAAATATAATGTGTTAACTGGCTTGTGATTCAATTTTTTAAAAATCACCAGTCTGCCAGTGATGATCATTGGCTGGCAGGCTGGTGACGAACTCCTCCTTTAACTTTTGCCGGCCCGCAATGCGCATGCGCGGGCCGGCTATGCGCGTCATCTCGCGTCTCGCGAGATGACGTGCCGAAGCGTCAAGGAGGTATGAATCGACCACCTCCGGAACGCAATCCTGCAGTGACCTCCATAGTGCCTGCCCTTTTAACAGTGACCGCATCTTTAACAGTGACCTCCACAGTGCCCGCCCCTTTTAACAGTGCCTGCCTCATTAACCGCCTCCGGACCGCCTAACGCAGGATCGCGGTCCGGAGGCGGCAGCTGCAGGCAGAATGACGCGCTCAGCCGGCCCGCACATGATCGTGGCTGGCAAGCTGATGATTTTTAAAAAATCCAATCAAAAGCCAGTTAACACATCATATTAGTAAATATGATGTGTTAAATGGCTTCCCTGCTCCTCTGCTGGTCCTTTTGGTCGGTTGGTTCCAGCAGAGGAGCAGGCTTCACAGTGAGTAAACCAAACACCACACACTTTAGCCCCAGATCACCCCCCTGCACCCCAATTAACCCTTTGATCACCCCTTGATCGCCCCTGTCAATCACCTAGTAAAAGGAAAAAAGTGATCAGTGTAAACTGTCACTTTTTTTTTCACTGGTATTGACGGTTAGGTTTTAGGATAGTTTAGGCCCCTTGGTTAGGTAGTTTAGCAATCGGTTAGCGCCCAGCCCACCGCACCGCAGTCACTGATTCGCTGATTAGCGTTTCGCTAATCAGCATTTGTACTTTTATAGTATCTGTAAGTGATCAAAACTGATCACCGTCAGATCTATAATAGTATTAGTGTCACCTTAGTTCGCCCTCCACCCAAATGCAGTGTTTGCCCGATCAGGCCTGATCGGTCGCCCACACGTGCGTTCACCCACGCCCGCCCCGCCGCAGTGACAAAAAATATATATTTTTTTGATCATTGCACATTCACTTTACACGCGCTGCGGCGATAAAAAAATCAGTTTACAACCGCAGCGGCCTCCGGTACTTTGCTAGCCTCCCATTTGTAAGACAGGCTTGCTTTTTTTCTTGGGTAGTCTCAGGGAATACACCTAAATTTAGTTGCCCAAATGTCAAACAAGGGGTATTCTTCTGAAGAGGCCTACGAGGCTTCTGACCCAGTCGGATGAGGAATGGGAACCCTCATCTGACGAATCCAGCGGGTCAGAATATGAACCTGTAGAAAGCAGTGGCAGTCTGACTCAAAGTTCGGATGAGGAGTTTGAGGTCCCTGATAGCACCAGGTGTACCCGGCCCCGTGTCGCTAGACCACAGGTTGCGCAGGATCCGCTTCAAGGGCAGCAGAGTGGGGCTGGCGCTGTCGGATTACGTGGTGAGGCATACACCAGCAGCACAGCCCTCCCTGGACCTAGTACCAGCACTGCCGTACAACATGGTGAAATGGCGAGCACCAGAAGGGCAGTTGAAGCTGGTACGGTGGCACGTGCAGTAGTTACCCCGTCGCAGCCAACGCATAGACAGGCCCGTAGACCCCCTAGAATCCCTGAGGTGCTGGCAAATCCTGATTGGCAGTCCCCAACTTCAGCCGCACCTGTAGTTCCCCCTTTCACCGCCCAGTCTGGAGTTCGGGTTGAGACAGCTCAGATCGGTTCGGCCCTGGGATTTTTTGAGCTGTTCTTGACTGCGGAGCTCTTGGACATAGTCGTGGCAGAAACAAACCGGTATGCCACACAATTTATAACCGCCAACCCGGGAAGCTATTATGCCCAGCCTTTCCAGTGGAAACCAGTCCAAGTTTCCAAAATTAAAACTTTTCTGGGCCTTCTCCTCAACATGGGTCTAACAAAAAAGCATGAATTGCGGTCATATTGGTCCACGAACCCAATTCATCACATGCCCATGTTCTCTGCTGCCATGTCCAGGGCACGATTTGAGGCCATCCTGCGTTTCCTGCACTTTAGCGACAACACCACCTCCCGTCCCAGAGGCCACCCAGCTTTTGACCGGCTCCACAACATTCGGCCCCTCATAGACCACTTTAACCTGAAATTTGCAGATTTGTATACCCCAGAGCAAAACATCTGCGTAGACGAGTCCCTAATACATTTTACCGGGCTCCTTGGCTTCAAACAATACATCCCAAGCAAGCACGCCCGTTATGGGGTCAAATTGTATAAGCTCTGTGAAAGGGCCACAGGCTATACCCACAAATTTCGGATCTATGAGGGTAAAGATCAAACCCTGGAGCCGGTCGGTTGCCCTGACTACCTGGGGAGCAGTGGGAAGTCTGGGACTTGGTGTCACCCTTATTCGGCAAGGGGTACCATCTTTATGTGGACAATTTCTACACAAGGTGATATAGGATAAACCAGGCACTCAAGTATGGAGTAAATTGATACGGATATTTATTCCCACAATGACAATAAAATATAACAATAAAATTCACCAATAAAAATCACTAATAAAACATTATAAAACACTTTAAACCGTTATAGCAGCAATATAGAACATGTGCACTAGATAGCAGCAATGGACATATGCATTAGTTGATATAAAGCAGCATTGGACATATGTGGCTTGTAGATACTGAAGTCGTTGGATTCAGAAAACAAGGAAAACGCAGAAAAACTGTAATTGATAGCAAAGTCTTATAAACGCTTCTTTGGTTTCGATAATACTGAATTTGCACAGCGGTGGCGTCCCACCGATTTGAGCAACTCTGTTGCTAAGTTTTACCTGGCCAGTAGTCTTTCTTTCTCCTACGTCCGGATCTGTGGAAATTCGCTGTGAGCGCGGTGTCACCTGGATATCCTACTCACCGAAGCAATGTCCGTGGCTTTATTAGGATTCCTCCGGTGTTCGTCGCTCTTAGTCACAGCTGATGAATTCTTGGAAGTCCAGGGGAGCTATTTTTCCAGCATGCCGGTACAGGGTATTAGACCATACGCGTTTTGGGGTTCTTTAAATGGCCCCTTCCTCAGGACTGAGGAAGGGGCCATTTAAAGAACCCCGAAACGCGTATGGTATAATACCCTGTACCGGCATGCTGGAAAAATAGCTCCCCTGGACTTCCAAGAATTCATCAGCTGTGACTAAGAGCGACGAACACCGGAGGAATCCTAATAAAGCCACGGACATTGCTTCGGTGAGTAGGATATCCAGGTGACACCGCGCTCACAGCGAATTTCCACAGATCCGGACGTAGGAGAAAGAAAGACTACTGGCCAGGTAAAACTTAGCAACAGAGTTGCTCAAATCGGTGGGACGCCACCGCTGTGCAAATTCAGTATTATCGAAACCAAAGAAGCGTTTATAAGACTTTGCTATCAATTACAGTTTTTCTGCGTTTTCCTTGTTTTCTGAATCCAACGACTTCAGTATCTACAAGCCACATATGTCCAATGCTGCTTTATATCAACTAATGCATATGTCCATTGCTGCTATCTAGTGCACATGTCCTATATTGCTGCTATAACGGTTTAAAGTGTTTTATAATGTTTTATTAGTGATTTTTATTGGTGAATTTTATTGTTATATTTTATTGTCATTGTGGGAATAAATATCCTTATCAATTTACTCCATACTTGAGTGCCTGGTTTATCCTATATCATTTTGTATTCCTTTCTGTGACTGGGTGGGTCACATAAACCAAGAGCACCTTAAATCCATTACTCAGCTGCAGTGATCCACAGATACTGCACTTTAATTTCTACACAAGTGTGGCCCTCTTCAGGCATTTGTTTCTAGAACAGATTGGCTGCTGTGGCACCGCGCGAACTAGTCGCGCGGGCTTCCCCCAACAGCTCGTTACCACCCGTCTTGCAAGGGGGGAGAGGGCTGCCTTGTGTAACGAAGAACTGCTAGGGGTGAAATGGAGAGACAAGCGTGATGTTTACATGCTCTCCTCCATTCACGCAGACACGACAATCCAAATTGAGCGAGCAACCCGTGTCATTGAAAAGCCCCTCTCAGTCCACGACTATAACCTTCACATGGGAGGGGTGGACTTCAATGTCCAGATGCTGTCTCCGTATTTAGTTTCCCGCAGAACCAGACGCTGGTATAAGAAGGTGTGTGTATATTTAATTCAATTGGCTCTGTATAATAGTTTTGTTCTCTACAGTAAGGCTGGGAGAACAGGATCCTTCCTCAAATTTCAGGAAGAGATCATCGAGAACCTCCTGTACCCAGGAGGTTCCGTGGCCCCATCCACCAGTGTAGTTAGCCGTCTACACGAGCGACATTTCCCCAATGTCGTTGCCGGTACCTCAACCCAACCGTCACCCTGAAAAAGATGTTGTGTCTGTAGCAGGAGTGGAATAAGGCGTGACACCCGCTATTTCTGTCCTGACTGCCCTGACCACCCTGCCCTATGCTTAGGGGAGTGTTTCCGGAAGTACCACACACAGGTACACCTAGCATAGGGATCACATCTCACTAGGACAGGCACACAGGGCTATTAGGGCCCATTCACACAGAGCTGCTGCAAACCTATCCTTTCACCTGGGACAAAGTGCATAACGCACTTCGCCACATCTTTGGGCGATTTGCTCTTTGCACATTGTCCCATGGGGAAGGAGAGGTTTGTCCTATAAAGGTAAAAAAAAATCACCAGTAAGCAAAAAGGTTAATGTTCAGTTCAAAAAGTTAAAGTTTATATGTTCTGTTCAAAAGTTAATAAAATTATTGCATTGCGGCCTGGTTTTTTCTTTTGTTTTTTTACCTTCCAGGTGGACCAAACGATCGACTAGCTGCAGCACTTATGTGCATTCTGACAGAAGCATTGCGCTGCTGTCAGATTACACACAAGTCGGTGTATGCGGCGCTGCAAGACGAGATTTCTCCTCTGCAGTAAAAGATACGTTTGCCGAGGCTTATGAGCTGAGGAGGAGGCGGTGTTCCTATGCTTTGGCAAACACTTTGTATATAAAAATAAAAAATCCCGGCAATGATTCATTCATCCACATCGATTGATGTGAATGGAAAAATCTGGTTTGCCAGGGCATACGAGCTAAGTGGGTATGGATGTTGGGCGGAGCTCCTATGTCCTGGCAGACTCCTTTCCCCTCCCTTTTTTTTTTTTGCAGAGATTTTTTCATCCACATTGATCGAAGCGAATGAAGAAATCTGTGCCATTCATTTTTTTCTTTCAGCCTAGAGGCTGAATGGAAAAAAAAAATCTCATTACCTGTATGCTCAATATAAGGAGAATAGCAGAAACTCCTAATGCTGGCCATATATGTAATGATTGCGGAGACCCTCAAATGCCAGGGTAGTACAAACACCCCACAAATGACCCCATTTTGGAAAGAAGACACCCCAAGGTATTCGCTGAGGGGCATATTGAGTCCATGAAAGATTGAAATTTTTGTCCCAAGTTAGCGGAAAGTGAGACTTTGTGAGAAAAAAATAAATTTCCGCTAACTTATGCCCAAAAAAAAAATTCTATGAACTCGCCAGGCCCCTCATTGAATACCTTGGGGTGTCTTCTTTCCAAAGTGGGGTCACATGTGGGGTATTTATACTGCCCTGGCTTTTTAGGGGCCCTAAAGAGTGAGAAAAAGTCTGGGATCCAAATGTCTAAGAATGCCCTCCTAACAGGAATTTGGGCACCTTTGCGCATCTAGGCTGCAAAAAAGTGTCACACATGTGGTATCGCCGTACTCAGGAGAAGTTGGGGAATGTGTTTTGGGGTGTCATTTTACATATACCCATGCTGGGTGAGAGAAATATCTTGGCAAAAGACAACTTTTCCCATTTTTGTATACAAAGTTGGCATTTGACCAAGATATTTCTCCCACCCAGCATGGGTATATGTAAAATGACACCCCAAAACACATTCCCCAACTTCTCCTGAGTACGGCAATACCAGATGTGTGACACTTTTTTGCAGCCTAGGTGGGCAACGGGACCCACATTCCAAAGAGCACCTTTCGGATTTCACCGGTCATTTTTTACAGATTTTGATTGTAAACTACTTCTCCCGCATATGGGCCCCTAAAATGCCAGGGCAGTATAACTACCCCACAAGTGACCCCATTTTGGAAATAAGACACCCCAAGGTATTTTGTGATGGGCATAGTGAGTTCATGGAAGTTTTTATTTTTTGTCACAAGTTAGTGGAATATGAGACTTTGTAAGAAAAAAAAAAGAAAAAAAATCATCATTTTCCGCTAACTTGTGACAAAAAATAAAAAGGTCTATGAACTCACTATGCCCATCAGCGAATACCTTAGGGTGTCTACTTTCCGAAATGGGGTCATTTGTGGGGTTTTTCTACTGTCTGGGCATTGTAGAACCTCAGAAAACGCTATAACTTTTACCCAAACCATTTTTTTTTGCCCAAACATTTTTTTTTTTATCAAAGACATGTAGAACAATAAATGTAGCAAAAAAATTATATATGGATGTCGTTTTTTTGCAAAATTTTACAACTGAAAGTGAAAAATGTCATTTTTTTTGCAAAAAAATCGTTAAATTTCGATTAATAACAAAAAAAGTAAAAATGTCAGCTGCAATGAAATACCACCAAATGAAAGCTCTATTAGTGAGAATAAAAGGAGGTAAAATTCATTTGGGTGGTAAGTTGCATGACCGAGCGATAAACGGTGAAAGTAGTGTAGTGCAGAAGTGTAAAAAGTGGCCTGGTCATTAAGGGGGTTTCAGCTAGGGGGGTTGAAGTGGTTAACAGTGCCCGCACCTTTAACAGTGACCTTTATAGTTTCCGCCCCTTTACAGTGATCTCCACAGTGCCTGCCCCTTTAACAGTGACCTCCACAATGCCCACCCCTTTAACATTAACTGCCACTTTAACAATTACCTGCACAGTGCCCGCCCCTTTAACATTGACCACCCCTTTAACAGTGACCTCTACATTGCCCGTCTATTTAACAGTGACCTCCACAGTGTCTGCCCCTTTAACAGTGACATCCACAGCGCCCGTCCCTTTAACAGTGATCTCCACAACGCCCCTTTTAACAGTGACTTCCACAGTGTCTGCCCCTTAAACAGAGACCTCCACAGTGCCCGCCCCTTTAACAGTAACCTCCACAGTTCCCGTCCCTTTAACAGTGCCTGTCCCTTTAACAGTGATCCCCACAGTGCCCGCCCCTTTAATAGTGACCTCCACAGTGCCCGCCCCTTTAAGAGTGATCTCCACGGTGACCGCCCCTTAAACAGTGACCTCAACAGTTCTCGCCCCTTTAACATTAACCACCCCTTTAACAGTGACCTTCATAGTGGCTGCCCCTTTGAAAGTGCCTGCCCCTTCAACAGTGACCTCCAAAGCGACTGCCCCTTTAACAGTGAATGCCACAGTATCCCGCTCCCTTAACAGTGACCTCACAGTACCCCGCTGCCTTAACAGTGACCTCACAGTACCCCGCTGCCCCTTTAATAGTGGCCTCCACAGTCCCCTCCTCCCTTAACAGTTCAAAGAAGGTAGCACAGCAGCATATCCAGTGTGACTTTTATTGGGGATCAGAGTGCACACACAAATACGATGTTTTGGCTACGCAGTAGCCTTTCTCAAGTATTCCCTTAACAGTGACCTTCACAGTGCCTGCCCTTTAACATTGACCTCCACAGCGGCCTGCCCCCTTAACAGTAACATCCACAGCACCCTCCCCTTTAAAAGTAACCTCCACAGCGGCTACCCCTTTATTAGTGACCTCCACAGTACCCCGTCTCCTTAATAGTGATTTACACAATATCCGCCCCCTTAACAGTGACCTCCACAGAGCTCCGTTCCCTTAAAATATGACCTCCACAACACCCAGCCCCCTTAACAGTGACTTTTACAGCACCCCACCCCTTAACACTGACCACCATAGCGGACCATCCTCTTAACTGTGACCTCCACTGTTCCCTGACCCCTTAACAGAGACCTCCACAGCACCCGCCCCTTTAACAGTGTCCTCCACAGCACCCGCCCCTTTAACAGTGTCCTCCACAGCACCCACCCCTTTAACAGTGTCCTCCACAGGGATGTCCTTTTGAATAGCTTACTCTCAGACAGCAGCACTGTGCTGTCTGAGCGTGAGCTGCAGAGAGAAAGTCACCATCTCTCCCATCCCTGCATAGAGGATCGCAGGAAACAAGTAGCAGCGTCATCCAGGAGCAGAGAGGTAAGTGTTTTTTTGTTTTATAAAAAATGAGTATATAACCTACACAGAAATGCCAGACCGCTTATATTAATTAAATACTTTATTACAAAAATCACAATTAATGTCACAGAAAAAATAATGTATACATGATTAAAAGAATTGATGCAGGAGATAAAAATGACAACATCACTAGAGGAAACACACAGTGGACGCAAGTCCTAATAATCCTAACATGGCTGTTGAGTTAAAGTGCATGTATAATGTATAATTAAACATAGGACATAGGACAATTACCCATACTGTGCTTCCTCCAGGATGGCGCCAACCCCAACGCGCGTTTCGGCGTACCTTCGTCTGGGGGTGACGAAGGTACGAAGACGAAGGTACGCCGAAACGCGCGTTGGGGTTGGCGCCATCCTGGAGGAAGCACAGTATGGGTAATTGTCCTATGTCCTATGTTTGATTATACATTATACATGCACTTTAACTCAACAGCCATGTTAGGATTATTAGGACTTGCGTCCACTGTGTGTTTCCTCTAGTGATGTCGTCGTTTTTATCTCCTGCATCAATTCTTTTAATCATGTAAACATTATTTTTTCTGTGACATTAATTGTGATTTTTGAAATAAAGTATTTAATTAATATAAGCGGTCTGGCATTTCTGTGTAGGTTATATATTTAGTGATACTGCCATAGGCTTCCATTACTTGAAAGTAATCATCCCATGGTTGGGGTATCTATCGGATATTATAAAAAATGAGGCTGCTAGAGGCATAATGGAGGCTGAGGCATATGGGAGATAATGAGGCATATTGGGGCTAATGAGGCATAATGGGGGCTAATCAGACATATTGAAGCTAATGAGGCATATGGGGGATAATGAGGCATAATGGGGGCTAATGAGGCATAATGGGGGCTAATGAGATGCATAATGAGGGCTAATGAGGCATAATGGGGGCTAATGAGAGGCATAATGGGGGCTAATGAGTCATAAGGGCTGATAATGGGGGCTAATGATGCATAAGGGCTGATAATGGGGGCTAATGAGGCATAAGGGCTGATAATGGGGGCTAATGATGCATAAGGGCTGATAATGGGGGCTAATGAGGCATAAAGGCTGATAATGGGGGCTAATGAGGCATAATGGGGGCTAATGAGATGCATAATGAGGGCTAATGAGGCATAATGGGGGCTAATGAGAGGCATAATGGGGGCTAATGAGGCATAAGGGCTGATAATGGGGGCTAATGATGCATAAGGGCTGATAATGGGGGCTAATGAGGCATAAGGGCTGATAATGGGGGCTAATGATGCATAAGGGCTGATAATGGGGGCTAATGAGGCATAAAGGCTGATAATGGGGCTAATGAGGCATAAGGGCTGATAATGGGGGCTAATGAGGCATAAGGGCTGATTATGGGGGCTAATGAGGCATAAGGGCTGATGATGGGGGCTAATGAGGCATAATGGGGGCTAATGAGAGGCATAATGGGGGCTAATGAGACATAATGGGGCTAATGAACAGCATAATGGGGGATAATGAGGCATACGGGCTGATAATGGGGGCTAATGGCATAAAGGCTATATATTTATATACATACATACACACACACGCGCGCGGTGTGTGTTTGTGCTTTAGGGTGCACACCCTAATGCAATATGTTACTGGCCCTTAATCCTAATCTTAACCCTAATACTGACCCTAACCCTAATGCTGGTCCTTATCCCTAATGCTGGCCCTAACCCTATTAACCCCTTAAGGACTCAGCCCTATTTCACCTTAAGGACTTGGCCATTTTTTGCAAATCTGACCAGTGCTGATAACTTTAAAACGCTTTGACTTACCCAGGCCGTTCTGAAATTGTTTGAAATTGTTTTGTTGCTAAAATTGGGTCAAAAAAGTTAGTTTTTTTGCATAAAAAAATACCATATTTACCAAACATTTGGAAAAATTAGCAAATTTCAAAGTTTCTGTTTCTCTACTTCTGTAATACATAGTAATACCCCAAAAAATTGTGATGACTTTACATTCCCCATATGTCTACTTCATATTTGTAGCATTTGGGGAATGATATTTTATTTTTTGGGGATGTTACAAGGCTTAGAAGTTTAGAAGCAAATTTAGCAATTTTTCAGAAATCTTCAAAATCCCACATTTTATGGACCAGTTCAGGTTTGAAGTCACTTTGTGAGGCTTACATAATAGAAACCACCCAAAAATGACCCCATTCTAGAAACTACACCCCTCAAGGTTTTTAAAACTGTTTTTACAAACTTTGCTAACCCTTTAGGTCTTCCACAAGACTTCATGGCAAATGGACAAAAAATTTAAGAATTTTGATTTTTTGTAATTTTTTCCAATATAATCAATTTTTTCCTGGAAAAAAACAAGGGTTAACTGCCAAACAAAACTCAAAATGGGTTGCCCTGATTCTGTAGTTTTCAGAAACACCCCATATGTGGTCGTAAACTACTGTTTGGCCAAACGGGAGGACATAGAAGGAGGGGGAACACCATATGGGTTTTGCAAGGCAGATTTTGCAGGACTGGTTTTATTTATACCATGTCCCATTTGAAGCCCCCCGTTGCACCCCTAGAATAGAAATTTCAAAAAAGTGACTCCATCTAAGAAAGTACACCCCTCAAGGTATTCAAAACTGGGTTTACAAACTTTGTTAACCCTTTAGGTGTTCCACAAGAGTTAATGGCAGATGGAGAAACAATTTAGAAATTTCTATTTCTTGGAAAATTTTCCAATATCATCAATTTTTTCCAGGAATAAAACAAGGGTTAACTGTCAAACAAAACTCAATATGGGTTGCCCTGATTCTGTAGTTTGCAAAAACACCCCATATGTGGTCGTAAACTACTGTTTGGCCAAACAGGAGCACATAGAAAGAGGGGAACGCCATATGGGTTTTGGAAGGCAGATTTTGCAAGACTGGTTTTGTTTATACCATGTCCCATTTGCACCCCATGAAAAGAAATTTAAAAAAAGTGACTCCATCTAAGAAAGTGCACCCCTCAAGGTATTCAAAACTGGGTTTACAAACTTTGTTAACCCTTTAGGTGTTCCACAAGAGTTAATGGCAGATGGAGAAACTATTTTGAAATTTCTATTTTCTGGAAAATTTTCCATTTTAACCCTTACATTATTACTGGAAAAAATGGGTTAACAGCCAAACAAAACTCAAAATGGGTTGCCCTGATTCTGTAGTTTGCAGAAACACTCCATATGTGGTCGTAAACTACTATTTGGCTAAACGGCAGGACATAGAAGAAGGGGAACGCCATATGGTTTTTGGAAGGCAGATTTTGCTGGACTGGTTTATTTACACCATGTACCCTTTCAAGCCCCCTGATGCACCCCTAGAGTAGAAACTCCATAAAAGTGAAACTACGGGATAAGGTGGTTGTTGTTTTGGGACTATTTTAGGGGTAAATATGATTTTTGGTTTCTCTATATTACTCTTTTTTGAGACAAGATAACAAAAAATTAAAATTCTAAAATTGTTTCTACATTCGCTATTTAGTTTTGTGGAACACCTAAAGGGTTAACATAGTTTGTAAAGTAACTTTTGAATACCTTGAGGGGTGTAGTTTCTTAGATGGGGTCACTTTTTTGGAGTTTCTAGTCTAGGCTACATCAGGGGGCTTCTAATGGGACATGATGCAAAAAAAAAAAAAACAGTCCATCAAAATCTGCCTTCCAGAAACCATATGGAGTTCCCTTCGTTCTATGCCCTTGGGCTATATAGCCATTTACGACCACATATAGGGTGTTTCTGCAAACTACAGAATCAGGGCAATAAATATTTAGTTTTGTTTGGCTGTTAACCCTTTGCCCAAAAATGGGTGTTTTGGCACCGTTTTTATTTTATATTTTTAACGCTGTTCATCCGAGGGGTTTGGTCAAATGTTATTTTTATAGCGACGACTTTTACGCACGCGACAATGCCCAATATGTATGGCTCTCAGACTTTGGAGACACTAAGCAGGCATCCTAAAACTGCGGCCCTCCAGATGTTGTAAAACTACAATTCCCACCATGCCCTGCTGATGGCTGTGGGTTGTCTGGGCATGCTGGGAGTTATAGTTTTACAACATCTGGAGGACCGCAGTTTGAGGATGCCTGCACTAAAACTAATATTTTTTGGGAGAAAAAAAAGTTTGAGATCCATAGATTTTTATGTTCTCTAGGGGACTATTGGGGATTATAAAAATGTAGTACTCCATGGAAGTGTGATACTCCCTGAAGCAATCGATAACACAGAGGCCCGGATGATCGGGGCACGTGTCGCACTGAGTAGTCGTGTCCTTCCGTATCCCCCTCCTGCAACACACTCTGCACTTTTTTTGGGTTCGTCCCTTCTTTCCAGTATGGAGGACCACACCTGGAAAGTGTTGGCCAGGGACGATCCGGGCGCCTCCAGTTCCCGAGGTACTCCGGCCTGCTCTTTCCCGGTCTGAAAAGATCAAGGCCTTGAGGACTGCCTCATAGAACTGGAGGAATGTCCCTGTGCTGCCAGCGCTTCGGGATAGTACAAAAGAGTTGTACATGGCAACCTGTACCAAGTAGACCGCAACTTTTTTGCACCATGCCCGGGTTTTGCGCATGACGTTATATGGCTTGAGGACTTGATCAGAGAGATCAACTCCTCCCATATACCGATTGTAGTCGGCGATGCCACGGTACCTCGCACAGAGACGGGGGTGGTGCTGTTACCGTGGATTGTGGACAGCATAAGGACATCCCTCTTGTCCTTATACCTGACCAGCAACAGGTTTCCACTGGTAAGTGCACGGGTCTCACCCCCTGGGGATAGGTACCTGGAGGGGGTAGGCAGGGAGACCGCGTTGATTTTTCCGCACGGTCCCACAAGCGAAAGTGGATCTGGCGGCAAGGGACCTGAACAAGGGAATGCTGGTATAAAAGTTATCCACGTACAAGTGGTAACCGTTATCCAGCAGTGGGTACATAAGGTCCCACACGAGTTTCCCGCTAACACCCAGAGTGGGGGGACATTCTGGGGGTTGAATACGGGAATCTCGCCCCTCGTACTCACGAAATTTGTAAGTGTACCCTGAGGTATTGGCGGAAACTGAGTCTCCCCTTGAACGCAACGAGAGACTCATCAACCGCGACCTCCCTTCCAGGTACGTAGGCCTCCATGAATTTGGCCCCAAAGTGATCGATGACCGGCCGTATCTTATACAGACGGTCTCAGGCAGGATCACCTCGGGGGACACATGCTGCATTATCGGAATAATGCAGACATTTCCGGATGGCCTCAAACAGTGGATTTGTCATGACCATACTGTAGAGTGGGGTTTGGTATAGGACGTCCCCACTCCAGTATTGCCTGACACTGGGTTTTTGCACTAGACCCATATGCAGCACGAGGCCCCAAAATGTCCTCATCTCGGCTGCACTGACCGGCGTCCAGCCACCGGGTCTAGCCAAAAATGAGCCTGGGTTTTGAGCGACGAACTGTTGGGCGTACAGATTCGTCTGTTCCACCTTTAGATTCACCAGTGGGTTACTGAAAAACTTGGTGGGGGCAAGTGGCAGGGGGGGTCTGGGGTCTGAAAGATGGAACAAAGAAAGTTTAGATAAAAGTTATTTTTCTTTTTTTTTCCTAACTTTTCCCTTCTATCCCTGCCTAACGGTGCCTCTCCCTCACTGACCCTAACCTACCTGGATGGCGATGGGTGCAGGAGGGTGATGGATGCCGATTAGGGGGACTCAGGAGCTGGTGCTGGACGGTGCTGCAGGGTGCTCGTGCAGAACAGGAAGAGGAGGAGAGAGAGGAGCGCAGGAAGTTTGAATCTCGCGCCTCTCTCCCCTGCACCAATCAGCACCCTGGACAGCAGCATTCAGCACCAGGGCCAGCACCGCCTCTTCAAATCTTCGTACTGCGATTGGTGGTGTATAATCACGCCACCGATCGCAGTCTTTTTCCGGTTCATCGGGTCATCGGAGACCTGAATGGACCGGAAACCCAGAAAACCACAGGTCTGAATTGACCTGCGTTTTTCTGCGATCGCCGATACGGGGGGGTCAAATGACCCCCCCCTAGCGTTGTTACAGGATGCCGGCTGAATGATTTCAGCCGGCATCCCGTTTCAATTAACCCCCGCAGCGCCGGAATCCCGATTTAAAGTTAGGACATACCGGTACACCCTGAGTCCTTAAGGACTCGGGAAATAGGGAGTACCGGTACGCCCTACGTCCTTAAGGGGTTAATGACCCTTTTTCCTAATCCTTACCCTAAGATCGACCCTATCCCTAATACTGACCCTAATACTTACCCAACCTTAACTAAAGCCCTCAATACCTCATGCACCTCACATAGTGTGAGGGTTAAGACTCCATGTTGTGTCCTCAGCCTCCATGTTTGCATTTCATACTGCCATTTTTTTGTGTAATGAACTGTGAGATTCTTGTGGAAAGTTACTGTAACTTCAAGGTCACTCCTTGCCCACACCAACGCTCATTTGAAACGAATCTTAACAAGTGTAAGGAGTACTAGCATGTGGCTAGCACCCACAGTAAAGATTAAGGAGACAGTCTAGGCGTATAGCCAAGAGATGCTCATTTCCGATTGTGTTTTTAATGAGTTGATTATGTAAATGTTTAACTAAGTCTTCAGTTGGAAATGATCCAGAAATTTGCTTTATAACTCTGCTTTCTTTCAATAAAGTTTAGAAACTCTTGAAACACAGCTCTATTCCTGTGTTGGTTTTTCTCTATGGATATCCATAACTTCTAATTTGGAGTCCATTCGGTTTGGGTATTTGCCCTAACACATAGTGATCTTAATATATGACTTTCCACATAGATCTACCCACTGCATCTTTTATACCTTGTATCTGACAAATTGTATATATAGCAGTGTTGTATCAGGTATGAGGTATAAAGGATGCAGTGTGTATATGTATTTATATACCGACACTTATAAATTATTATGTATAGGTATTTATTTAGCTCCAGAGGGTACAATGGGCAGTGGTTAGGCGTGCAGATCACAGAGGGGCCTGGGCACTTACAGCAGGAACGCTGCCCCTAGGCACTAGTGAGCCCTCATTTGCATAACATTATAAACTCTTTTTTGAAGCTTACTGCATTGGACAAAAACAACAATGGTACTTTTATAATTGTGTGTGCAAGAACGCTATATAAGCAGTGCAGAACATGAAAACTTGACAAACTCTTTAAAGGTCAATAACTTTTCATAAAACTTTTCATACAGACATATCAAAAGTTGTGATCAGTTGGGGTCTGAGCGCTGAAACCCCCACCGATCCCTAGAATGAGGAGAGAGAAGCGTGCTCATATCACATTCTCTCTCTTCGCTGCTGAGGACAAAATTGAAAGGGGCCCAAAGACTTCTATGGAACCCGTCTTGTGTGGCAAGGAGAGAGAGTCATATGCACAAAGTTTCTCTTCCCTCTGTGAGGGTGTGAACCGAGAGCAAGGCAGGTGGTTTGATTCCGCAACCAGAAAAGAGTGCGTATGCAGAAGTCAAGATTAAGAAAATTGCATTTACTATCAATTAATAAAAGCAGGTTAACAATAAAACAGTATGAACAATTCAAATCAAATACTACAACAATCTCCACCTTTGCTGTGTCCGTGTTCGCGGTGCGGACACTAAGGAATAGCAGTCCCAGGAACTATCCCTAACTGACCCTAACTTTCAAGCGGGTGCGCACCCCCCTTATCCCAGTGGTCCAAGTGGACCTCTTACAGTTTGTGGAAGTGCACGTGGGGCCCGATGTCGTCCTTTTCCTTTATAACCAGCGCAGGATCCGCAACAAAGAAGTCCTCCTCAGCAGGCCGGAAAACCAGATGGATATAATCCAGAATTTTACAGTGACTGTCCGGTACCTCGACAGCACTGTGAGTCTCTTTACTGTTTGGGGCAATCCACTCAGCCCAATGTCGGCTCCACAGGTTAGCTGCTGCACACAGTCCTTTTTAACTTGGCTTCACTAAATGCACGGTCTCTTTATACTCCATCCGTCTCTAGACTGAAGTTCACACAGCTTGGCTGCACAGGAACGTCCTTTAGTATCTCCACACACGTCTTACACAGCACAGAACTTGCTTTCTATCTAGCCAAGATGGCAGCCGTTGTAGTTTCAGTCCCTCTTCCTCATTCTTCCTGCTCACACTGAGGCAGGCTGACATCATAAGGGGCGTGTCACTTCAACACTTAACTGCTGTTTTAAAGAGCCACTACCACATTAATACACTTTCTCTATGGCAAACTTCAATGCAAATTGGTCCTATGCTGCCATCTACTGACCAAACAAATACTGCAGGCATTTACATTTATCTGTATTACTAGAATAGCATTATACATTAAATTTTAACACAGTTTACCAGGATAACGAAACTTAGACACATTACATGACTGTTTCTTACATATTCCCCCCCACTTTAAGATTGGCAGTCCCTGCCAATGACTGAATATCCAGAGGGCTGTACTCTTATATGTAGAGTGGTAATGTACCGTTGTATGGCAGGCCAAATAAACTCGTCCTGCGCATACCGAACAGGGGGAATGCCAGCATTTGGTCTAGTGGTGCGTCTGAGAACCACTGGTATACTCTGGGGTACTGTAGCCATAGGCTGAGAAGGACCAGCAGACTCCGCATCATAGGGGGCACAGGCTGGGGGCACACTAGTCACAGGTGGAACATCCTCAGGAGCGGGGATTGGCCAACAATCATCCTCATCATCGTAAGCCCATTCCACACCACCAGTCTCGGACTGTGGGAGCTCGTTGACATTATCAGTTCCATCACAATTTGCTTCTTCAGATTGACACAGGCGCAACATATTTCTGTGAAGTACTCGGACACAATCAGTTCCTTCCTTCTGAACTTCGTACACAGGCCCATTTGCATACTTGCGGGCAACTACACGATATGGCACAGCCTCCCACCTGCTTTCCAATTTTCCTTGAGGCTTCTTGACACGTACCAGCACCAGGTCACCTGGCTGCAATGGTGCCCTTTGCACCGGGGTCTTATCAGGATGAGAATTTTCTTGCAGACGCTGTCGCACCAATCGATGAACTGTCTCAAGTCTCTGCCGGTGTGCTCGCACCCAGGAGGCTGGATCTCTTGGAGGGAACCCATCCACATCATTTAACTGTAACTCTCCGACACTTCGCCCAGACCGTCCAAAGAGGAGAGTATAAGGAGAATACCCCGTTGTAGAATGGACCTGATTGTTATAGGCCCACACCATCTCAGACAAGAACTGAGGCCACTGTAACTTCTTGTCCTCCTCCAAAGTCCGCACCATCTGTAGCAGAGTTCTATTAAATCGTTCGCAGGCTCCGTTTCCTTGGGGATGGTATGGAGTCGTGTGCGACTTCTTTATCCCGTAGATACGTTGAACTTCTTTCATTACATGTCCCTCAAAGCAAGCTCCTTGGTCAGAGTGGATGCGTTGTGGACACCCGTACACTCGGATGAAATCTTGGCATAGGGCTCGAGCTGCTGACTCAGCGGTCTGGTCCTTGGTGGCGGTCACCACCGCAAATTTGGTGAAGTGGTCCACCATTACGAGGCAGTACTGGTGCCCACTGTTGGATGGGCCCACCATTAGGTAGTCTATCATGACGATCTCCAAAGGTTCCTGGGTCACTATGGTTTGCAGGGGAGCTCTTTGTTCTATTGCCTTATGGATCTCACAAGTTCGACATCTATGACATACTTCTTCGACCATTTGACGGAGAGCTGGACAGTAAATCAGTCGCTGTAGCCAACGAAAGGTCTTCTCATGACCAAAATGTCCATTCTTATTATGAGCCTCAAGAGCCAATGATTGAGCCAGTTCACTAGGCACTACGATTTGGTAACAAATGTCGATTTCAGAAGGCAGATATACCTTTCGGCATAGCACTCCATTTTTCATCTCTAACTTTTCCCACTGACTCAGGACTAATAGCATTTCACGGGTCAGTCGTTCTCTTTCCTCTTTACAGGGCTTCTTGCCTTTCTCAACACACTTGATCATTTTCGCCAGCCCCTCATGGGCCTGCTGTATTTGCACCCATTCCTGTAGTGAGGGGCCAAAGAAAGGAGCCGTTTCGGTCCCTTCCACTGCACACTGCATAGCAGTGACCAAGGCTTGTGAAAATCTGCTGAAGTCAGGCATCTCCACATGCTCCAACTCATGATCCACGTCTCCGTTGGGGGCCTGGGTAGTTACCCTAGAAAGTCCATCGGCATTTTGGTTCTCCGTCTTGGACCGATACTTAATGCGGTAATTGAACTTAGACATTCGGGCTATCCACCTCTGCTCCAAAGCCCCGAGCTTGGCATTTTCCAGGTGAGCCAATGGGTTGTTGTCAGTCAGTACTAAGACTTCAGCTCTGGTCAAATACTCAGAGAATTTCTCAGTCATGGCCCATACCAGTGCCAACAGTTCTAACTTAAATGAACTATAATTGTCAGGGTTTCTCTCAGAATCTCGCAAGGATCGGCTGGCATACGCTATGACACGCTCTTGGCCATCCTGGAACTGAGATAGCACCGCTCCGAGACCATACAGGCTTGCATCGGTATATAGCTGGAAGGGCAAGTGGTAATCAGCATACGCCAAGATTGGGGCCGTTGTAAGAGCATCCTTCAATGCCTGGAAGGCATGTTCCTGTTCAGGGCCCCATTTCACGGACCGGTTCTTCGGGCCCCCGGCGGTGCCTCGTAGAAGAGCATTAAGTGGCGCTGCTACTCTAGCAAAGTCCTTAATAAACCGTCGATAGTAGCCGGCTACTCCCAGGAACGCCCTCACTTCTCGCAGGGTAGTCGGTGTCGGCCAGTCTTGAACAGCCGCTATCTTGTCCCTTGACGGCCTCACCCCTTCTCCTGATACACAATGACCCAAGTAATCAATTTCAGATTGAAACAACCGACATTTACTGGGTTTCAGTTTGAGCCCATGTTCCCGCAATCGTTGAAATACTTGTCCCAACTGGCGGAGATGGTCCTCAAAGGTTGCAGAGTACACTATAATGTCATCCAAGTAGATGAGAGTGAATTCAAAGTTGAAGTCACCAAGACATTTCTCCATCAATCGTTGAAACGTTCCAGGTGCATTTGTCAATCCAAAGGGCATCCGGTTAAATTCGTATAGTCCCATGGGCAAGATAAAGGCTGTCTTTTCCTTATCTTTCTCGGCCATTGGCACCTGCCAATACCCACTAGCCAGGTCTAATGAGGAGAAGTACCGGGCTCTTCCTAGTGCCGAAAGGGACTCCTCAATCCGAGGTAAGGGGTAGGAATCTCGTACGGTGCAGGTATTCAACTTTCGATAGTCTACACAAAACCGAATGGACCCATCTTTCTTCCTTACTAGTACCACTGGAGCTGCCCAGGGACTTTGGCTTTCTTGAATGATCCCACCCTGCAGCATCTGGGTCAACAGTTCTTTCACCTCCTGATACATCTGTGGAGGAATTTGTCGGTAGCGCTCTCTGATTGGAAGGGTGTCTCCTGTGGGAATCTCATGGTAGATCCCTGTTGTACATCCAAAATCTTCAGCATGACGTGCAAAGGTTGTGCGGTTTTCCCATAACAGTTCATCTACCTTCCGGATCTGTTCCAGAGAACACGAAGAAGTCTCTATCTTCATCTGTTCTCGAATTGCACCGCCATTCCCTTTAGGGGTGGGGTTCTCGCCTTCCCCCATAGACACGGTTACGGCCCATTCACCTCGTTCAGCCGGCCTCAACTGCATCGGGGTCGCTTTCCTCACTTCCTCCGGAGTCACATAGAGGTTAGCCAGCAGCCTTCCTGGGGCTAGGTCTACACTCTGATCCTGAGTGTTCACACATCGGAGGGGTACTCTCCCATTGCGGACTACTGCCAAGGAACGGGCTACTAGCGGATCAACACTTCTTCCGGCTGTCGGCAGTGGTTCTATCAACACAGCTATGCCCTCTAGTTTCCTACAGGTGCCTACAGGCATGGACACTATCATCTCCCGTCTGGGTGGCAACGTAACTTTTGTATGCAGAGGGACCGAAATTCGAGCAAGAGGACACTGTGCATCTGAACTTTTCTGTAAGCCACATGTTCGGACCAGCTGCTGGAAGGCCGTTTGAGTAGGCCGATGGCTAGTGGTTTCTCTCCAATAACCGTGACCTTTCTTTTCAAAGAGAATCTGATCCAATTCTTTTAACACATTCATCCCCAAGATGACAGGGACCTTTACTTCATGTGACTCCTGTACTACCACAATGCCTTTCTTGCCTAGATCTTGGCCACATAATCTGACATTCATCCAGGCCACTCCCACCACCGGTACTGGTAACTGATTAGCTGCGACCACTCATATAAATGTACGGGGATCATATTTCACATGTCGCTGAAAATACTGTTCGTAACAGTCTCTACTCAGGGTTGTTACTTGGGAACCCGTGTCAATCATCCCGGTAACCGGAATACCTTCCAATTCCATCTGTATGATGGGACTTGCAGCGATCAGATCCTCTTCAGGGCATTCTCCTCTCATAATCTCCTCAGTTTCCCCTGCTGCCCGCCCTACTGCAGCAGGGGATTTCAGTTTAACGGCAGTCTCTCATAAGCTTGTAGCTGCTCTGGACATCTAGCAGCAATGTGGCCCACGCGTCCACAATCCCAGCAGCGTATTTCCCGTCGCTCTGGCCATCGGTTTGGTCCCCTTCGGTAAGCCCCATCGTTCTCTCCTGAGAGTTGTACTACATTATTGGGACCCCTTCGGTAGGTCCTATCCTCATCCCTCCAGTAGGGTTGTGGGTGATTCTGACCTTCTTGGTATGAACGGCCCACCCCTTCATCTCTAGTTTTCTGGAGGCCTGCAATTCTCATAGAATTCTCATTACAATTGGTTTGTAGGTGTTCCATTTGCTCTTGCAATTTCTGCATTACTGTAAGTATCTCTTTAACTGTCCCTTTTTCCACTGTTTCGGGGCCAGAGCTAGCCCCCTGCGACAATGTAACTCCAACTGCGGTCTGAGGCTTCTGAACCATACTATTGGCACGTGAGATGGCCTCCACCTGTACGTCATGAAATTTAGCATCAGTCTCCCGTCGTATAAAGTCCTGCATAGCAACAGTCAAGCTGCCATCTCGGATCCCCAGAACAAACTGGTCACGGAGTGTCCGATCAGGGTTACAGAAGGCTGGTGAGCCCCCTCTTTCCTTCCCTTGAATATCTCGGAGCAGTTCTTGTAGGGCATTTGCATACTGAGGGAGACTTTCATTCTCCTTTTGTACCCTCTGGAAGAACCGTGCCTGCAGGGACCCCAGCAATGCGGTTTCTCCATAAATAGTTTCTAGAATCTGGACAACTTGCTCAAATGTCTGTCTTTGTTCAAATGGCCGCAATATCACTGTAGTCTTAGCATCTCCTTGTAATGTCAATATGGCTAGCTCTACTAGTACTTCTGGTGCGGTCTGGTACATGCGCTGTACCATTCGTATCTGCTCTGCCCACACACTCACAGACATATTATTGCCATCAAACTTTGCTAACTGACTCATTACAGCCCCTGCTGGCATTCTTCCTCCAACACCATCCCTCCTAATGGGTGCGTCGCCGTCCATTCTGGTAGGCGGATCCTGCCGACTACGCCAATTTGTGAACCGAGAGCAAGGCAGGTGGTTTGATTCCGCAACCAGAAAAGAGTGCGTACGCAGAAGTCAAGATTAAGAAAATTGCATTTACTATCAATTAATAAAAGCAGGTTAACAATAAAACAGTATGAACAATTCAAATCAAATACTACAACAATCTCCACCTTTGCTGTGTCCGTGTTCGCGGTGCGGACACTAAGGAATAGCAGTCCCAGGAACTATCCCTAACTGACCCTAACTTTCAAGCGGGTGCGCACCCCCCTTATCCCAGTGGTCCAAGTGGACCTCTTACAGTTTGTGGAAGTGCACGGTGGGGCCCGATGTCGTCCTTTTCCTTTATAACCAGCGCAGGATCCGCAACAAAGAAGTCCTCCTCAGCAGGCCGGAAAACCAGATGGATATAATCCAGAATTTTACAGTGACTGTCCGGTACCTCGACAGCACTGTGAGTCTCTTTACTGTTTGGGGCAATCCACTCAGCCCACTGTCGGCTCCACAGGTTAGCTGCTGCACACAGTCCTTTTAGCTTGGCTTCACTAAATGCACGGTCTCTTTATACTCCGTCCGTCTCTAGACTGAAGTTCACACAGCTTGGCTGCACAGGAACGTCCTTTAGTATCTCCACACACGTCTTACACAGCACAGAACTTGCTTTCTATCTAGCCAAGATGGCAGCCGTTATAGTTTCAGTCCCTCTTCCTCATTCTTCCTGCTCACACTGAGGCAGGCTGACATCATAAGGGGCGTGTCACTTCAACACTTAACTGCTGTTTTAAAGAGCCACTACCACATTAATACACTTTCTCTATGGCAAACTTCAATGCAAATTGGTCCTATGCTGCCATCTACTGACCAAACGAATACTGCAGGCATTTACATTTATCTGTATTACTAGAATAGCATTATACATTAAATTTTAACACAGTTTACCAGGATAACGAAACTTAGACACATTACATGACTGTTTCTTACAAGGGTCCTAGTACTTAGATCCCAATAACTGCACTCATGATCAAACTGCATCAGTGCAGTTCTGAGTATATGATAGCTCAAGTACCTGTGATGACATCATCATCACAAGTCCTTAGCTGCCCTTAACCCACTGAAAGTACAGGAACTGCACTGATAATCGGTGCAAATCCAAGGTTAGGAGCACTAAAGAACCTCTGATGACATCATTACAGGTCCTTACCCACCTAAGAGTACAGGACACAGTACTGATAAGGGTCTATTTCCATGGTGAGGAGCACTCAAGGATCAGTTGATGAGGTCATCACAGGTCCTTCACCAGCTAACAGTACGGTAACAGCACTGAATAAGTGAAAAGTAGCATTTATGTAAGTGTTCTGTTTTGGGGGCTGTGGGACTTTTTTGTACATGTTCTGTGTGGTTTCTTTTGTGTGTTGGGTTTAGACTAGAGTAAGGGTTGTTTTTGTGGACAACATTAGTTCTCAGGGGGCGGGGCTAGATTCTCTCAGAAGCCCATACATTCTAGTCATAATCAGTCTCACTGCTCCTATACTGTCACTCTAGAAGAGAGGTGAGAAATGTAACCCCTTTCTTGACATCTGCCATACATATACGGTGGATGTTGAATCTTTAAAGATGGCACCTGCTCAGAAGTTTTTCATAGTCATAAAAATAAAGAAAACTCTTTGAATGAGAAGGTCTGTACTGTATGTCTCTGACCATGTCATTAGATATTTCTGCCTTGCACTTTTATTTAATTTTTTGCCTTGATGGCTTACATAGGGGCATGACCAAGTAAAGCAAAATTTGCCACAGCATTCATTGTGTTCCACTATTTTTACATGATGTCAAATGTGGTTGGTGGGGTTTTTGTACCAGGGCTGCTTTGTAAAGCCAGTCCTGCCCTGACTTGAACCAGGGCTTGAAGCAATGGCCTGGTAGTTACCCTGCAACACAATCTTATTGAAGGCATACTGAACCAGCATGGCTTTATGCCCTTATGAGTAGCCCTAAGCCAAACGTGACAACGTGAGTCCACACCTGGACTGTGGAATTCTTTGACTATTTGGATTCAGGACTAGGATCGCCAGGGACACCATACTTTACTGTGCTGCTTGGGCAGATAGATCATTGTATGAAGTATATGCATGTTTATCTCTATTCAGAGGATGTATATTGTGAAAAGGAAATAATATGCAAAGCAACATGGCTTCCTTCAAACAGATGCTGAGGCGAGCAAGTCTGTGGTCTACCACAACCCTCTATATGACCATCCTTACATTGCCTTGCAAAAGTATTCACCCCATGTTTTTTCTGTTTTGTTTCATTACAACCTGGAATTAAAATAGATTTTAATTTATATTTTATGTAATGGACTTTGTCTAATAAACAAAAAATAAACACAAACTAAAAAGTTATGAGCGCATACCGTATGTATTCACCCCATTTACCATGATATCGCTAAATAAAGACTAGCCCAACCAATTAACTTAAAAAGTCATATAACTATTTGAATAACGTCCCCCTGTGTGCAATGAAAGTGTCACATGATTTATTTTTTTCCAGATGACGTGACTATTATTATAGCTGTTCGGAATGGCCCATGAATCTGCAACATTAATACATAAGCAACATGAAGACCAAGGACCTCTCCAAACAGGTGAGAAGCAAAGCTGTGGAGAAGTATAGATCAGAAGTCTAGATTAGGTAATAAAAAAATATCCCAAGCTATGAACATCCCACCTAGCAACATAACGGGGAGCTAAACCTAAGCATGATCATGTGGTAGCTAGGTTCAGGTTATCTAAGAATTCTGTTATGTATAACTTATGGTCCGTGGTAGTGGAATCCATAACGGAATTCTTAGATAACCCAAACCATGTACGCCGAACTTGAAAACACAAGTTCGCTCACCCCTAGTAGTAGCATTTCTCAGAGCACTCTGCACTGTTGGTTTTCATCCGCTTGGCTCGGCTTCTCCAGTGTGTGGAGTATGGCTCTCATATACTTTCTGTGGATCTCTACGCTGCATGCTGGAAACGCCAAACAGGGCAGATGAAACCTTAAGGTGCAGAGCATTCTGAATAGTGCCGCTGCATGGTCCTGCTTTCACCAAAGGTTTATATGCCCTTTAAAGGGAACCTGTCACCGGGATTTGGGGGATAGAGCTGAGGACATGGGTTGCTAGATGGCCGCTAGGACATCTGCAATACCCAGTCCCCATAGCTCTGTGTGCTTTTATTGTGTAAAAAAAACTATTTTATACATATGCAAATTAACCTGAGATGAGTCCTGTCCCTGAGATGAGGAATTTATAACAAGGTGCACGCCTCATCATAAATTAGGTGCATCCTCCTGCAGTCCATGCGCCTAGTCAGTAATCTATAACAGCTCAGAGCTGACATATATTTCTGGCTTCATTTACACCAGAAAACTGGCATACATGAAGATAAACTTGTCAGAGCGGCTGGCCACACCCCCTCCCTGCCCTTGCCATGCCACCTTTTAAGAAAAGTGGCAAGAACAGTAAAAAATGGGAAATGCATACATTTTTAAAAAAAGTCGCACCTGTGACTTTTTAACACCACTTTTCAGGGAACGATAAATCTCCCCGTTAGTGTGGCGCAAATCCAACACTTTCCCTTACTACAAGAACACCATTGCCACAGTGAAGCATGGTGGCTCACCTTCCAGCAGGACAATGACCCTAAACTAACTACTAAAGCTACACTGGACTAGTTCAATGTATTAGAACTGCCTGGTCAAAACCAAGGCCTTCAATCCTATTGAGAATCTGTAGCACAACCCATCTTACTTAAAAGAGCTGTTTTACGTGGAAGAATGGGCAAAATTCCCAGTGTCCAGATGTGCTTATGTAATAGCAAAAGAACAGATTATGTGAAATGTAATACAATAAGTTCATCAGGGAAACAGACCTCAATGGTGGTCTGACATTGAAATGTACTGTTCCTTGCTCTGAGGTGTGTCTATACCGTAGATTGCATTATAATATTTGGCAAAAAAAAAGCTTTTACAATTACACTGGACATGCCTGTCGCATAAGTGGGATTTCTTGCCTTATAAATGGGGTTGGGACAGGTATGTCCAGTGTAATTGTAAAAGCTTTTTTTTGCCAAATATTATAATGCAATCTACGGTATAGACACACCTCAGAGCAAGGAACAGTACATTTTAATGTCAGACCACCATCCCCATTCTTTTGCTACAGGCATGTTGGGACCATCAGTTGCGTTGTAGAGAAGTCAGGTGGATACACAGCTGATAGTCCTACTGAATAGACTGTTAGAATTTGTATTATGGCAAGAAAAAGCAGCTAAGTAAAGAAAAACAAGTGGCCATCATTACTTTAAGAAATGAAGGTCAGTCAGTCAGCTGAAAAATTGGGAAAACTTTGAAAGTAAGGGCTATTTGACCATGAAGAATAGCTCTATCTATGTAATACCTCTACAGATTTGCATCAAAAGGTGGCTACAAAAATATTACTGTTTTCGTTTTTTTTGTTTTCTTAATTATTGTTTGTGTCACAGTAAGAATATTTCAAAGTTGTAGGTGTGTTGTGTACATCAAATGGTGCAAACCCACAAAAATGCATTTTAATTCCATGTTGTATTGCAACAAAACATGAAAAATATCAATAGTGAGGCGGATACTTTTGCAAGGCACTGTAGATGTACAGTATGTTGGTGTAACAGGGCGCAAATGTAAAGGACGGCATTTTCTGCAATCATCCGCTGTTCTTTAGAAATGATGCTTGTAAATCAGGGGTGCGCAACCTTTTCTGGTTGGGGGCCACATTGTCGGGCTGAACCGATTTCAAGGACCGAAAAATAAAGGGGTATTACCAACTGAAATACTGTATTTTTGGCATATTAAACATACAGTATATACTATAAATGTCTAGTTACAGTTCTAGGACTCCCATCTAATAGGAGAATACATAAAAGATACATGTAAGAAGCCATAAGACATAGATCTACATGTCTTTTACCAGATGTTTGGGGTCACACAGAATGGTATCAAGGGCTGCATGTGATCCCCAGGCCGCAGGTTGTGCACCCCTGTTGTAAATGGTCATAATACTATAGTAAACTGTAGAAAGGTAGATATTTCCACGTACCACTAGCGGCATGGCTCCTGCTTTCTATGTATTCCTGTCAATTCTGCAAATTTGCCTATAAAATATATAAGTTGATATTTTCAGCATATATTTTATAAAAAATATTATCAGTCTTCCTAATGAGAATCTATCATCCTAGGTAGGAAAGCATCAACCAAAAATGCACATTAAACAGGAATAAGCTTATATACCGCTCATATATTTGTAGTGATGTTCATGCTACATATTGTTAGGGTATGCCATCACTTTCTGATTTTCTTTATGGGTGGGGGGTCCAACTGCTGGGATCTCCATCAATCCTGAAAGTAAATGGGCCACAGTGCAAATGTGCAAAGTTTTTCAATGTGAAATGCGACCAGCTGTGAGCTAGCTGCAGCAGATATGAAGCACTTCTCTGCACAGGTGATATTCACCATGAGGTATTTATGCCGCATGGTGAACGACGCCTTTTCACATCCGCTGGAGCTGATCACAGTTGTGGACCATGTGTGCCTCACGCTCGCACAGGACAAATTAAAACCAGCGGACACAACACCAGCCATAATGAATCGTAATGTTTTATTCTTTACGCTAATCTCACTAACAGAGAACCAAGCTATAAACGGCAAATGTGAAGGAGCTTTTATAAAGAATGGAGAAGTGTTAGGTGGAATTAACAGGAGGGGAGAGAGAAGGAACAGAGTAGGTGTGTAATCTTATAGTAATCTTATAGTAATCTTATAGAACATATAATCTACTTACTCTACAGCCAGTTCCTCCACAGCACTACTCGTGACAGAACTGGTGGACTGCTTTATACAGATTCTTTCACTTTCCTATTCATGAAGGCATTGTTGTTAGAACAGAAACTGAAAGGTTGCTATGAGCGGATGTGAGGTGCATCTGGGACAATTTCTATTTTAGCTGAATTACTCAAATGTTATGTTGTACTGTACCTTTATTAAATGTGTATTGTATACAGGTCCTTCTAAAAAAATTAGCATATTGTGATAAAGTTCATTATTTTCTGTAATGTACTGATAAACATTAGACTTTCATATATTTTAGATTCATTACACACAACTGAAGTAGTTCAAGCCTTTTATTGTTTTAATATTGATGATTTTGGCATACAGCTTATGAAAACCTAAAAAAAATTCCATATCATGAAAAGGTTCTCTAAACGAGCTATTAACCTAATCATCTGAATCAACTAATTAACTCTAAACACCTGCAAAAGATTCCTGAGGCTTTTAAAAACTCCCAGCCTGGTTCATTACTCAAAACCGCAATCATGGGTAAGACTGCCGACCTGACTGCTGTCCAGAAGGCCATCATTGACACCCTCAAGCAAGAGGGTAAGACACAAAAAGAAATTTCTGAACGAATAGGCTGTTTCCAGAGTGCTGTATCAAGGCACCTCAGTGGGAAGTCTGTGGGAAGGAAAAAGTGTGGCAGAAAACGCTGCACAACGAGAAGAGGTGACCGGACCCTGAGGAAGATTGTGGAGAAGGACCGATTCCAGACCTTGGGGGACCTGCGGAAGCAGTGGACTGAGTCTGAAGTAGAAACATCCAGAGCCACCGTGTACAGGCGTGTGCAGGAAATGGGCTACAGGTGCCGCATTCCCCAGGTCAAGCCACTTTTGAACCAGAAACAGCGGCAGAAGCGCCTGACCTGGGCTACAGAGAAGCAGCACTGGACTGTTGCTCAGTGGTCCAAAGTACTTTTTTTCGGATGAGAGCAAATTTTGCATGTCATTCGGAAATCAAGGTGCCAGAGTCTGGAGGAAGACTGGGGAGAGGGAAATGCCAAAATGCCTGAAGTCCAGTGTCAAGTACCCACAGTCAGTGATGGTCTGGGGTGCCATGTCAGCTGCTGGTGTTGGTCCACTGTGTTTTATCAAGGGCAGGGTCAATGCAGCTAGCTAGCAGGAGATTTTGGAGCACTTCATGCTTCCATCTGCTGAAAAGCTTTATGGAGATGAAGATTTCATTTTTCAGCACGACCTGGCACCTGCTCACAGTGCCAAAACCACTGGTAAATGGTTTACTGACCATGGTATTACTGTGCTCAATTGGCCTGCCAACTCTCCTGACCTGAACCCCATAGAGAATCTGTGGGATATTGGGAAGAGAAAGTTGAGAGACGCAAGACCCAACACTCTGGATGAGCTTAAGGCCGCTATCGAAGCATCCTGGGCCTCCATAACACCTCAGCAGTGCCACAGGCTGATTGCCTCCATTCCACGCCGCATTGAAGCAGTAATTTCTGCAAAAGGATTCCCGACCAAGTATTGAGTGCATAACTGAACATAATTATTTGAAGGTTGACTTTTTTTGTATTAAAAACACTTTTCTTTTATTGGTCGGATTAAATATGCTAATTTTTTTGGATAGGAATTTTGGGTTTTCATGAGCTGTATGCCAAAATTATCAATATTAAAACAATAAAAGGCTTGAACTACTTCAGTTGTGTGTAATGAATCTAAAATATATGAAAGTCTAATGTTTATCAGTACATTACAGAAAATAATTACCTTTATCACAATATGCTAATTTTTTTAGAAGGACATGTATATCATTAAAAAATAAACAAAGTTTGAGCAGCTCTCACCTGCCTAGGATTCCCACTTTGAGGCACGGAACCGCTCCCTCACCCAGACTGGGAGCAAGTAATGATAAATGCAGAAAAAGGAAAGTTGCCCAGCCTGTCTTTGTGGTGATCCAAAAAGCACTTTATTGAGTATCAAATGTTAAAAACATCCAGGTACAGGTTGCATATGTCTACACGTTTCAGGCAGAAAACAATTTAGCCCTTACTCATGACTGCTCAAGATACAGTACAGACCAAAAGTTTGGACACACCTTCTCATTCAAAGTGTTTTCTTTATTTTCATGACTATGAAAATTGAAGATTCACACTGAAGGCATCAAAACTATAAATTAACACATGTGGAATTATATACATAACAAACAAGTGTGAAACAACTGAAAATATATCATATTCTAGGTTCTTCAAAGTAGCCACCTTTTGCTTTGATTACTGCTTTGCACAATCTTGGCATTCTCTTGATGAGCTTCAAGAGGTAGTCACCTGAAATGGTCTTCCAACAGTCTTGAAGGAGTTCCCAGAGATTCTTAGCACTTGTTGGCCCTTTTGCCTTCACTCTGCGTTCCAGCTCACCCCAAACCATCTCGCCCGGTGACTGTGGAGGCCAGGTCATCTGGCGCAGCACCCCATCACTCTCCTCCATGGTCAAATAGCCCTTACACACCCTGGAGGTGTGTTTGGGGTCATTGTCCTGTTGAAAAATAAATGATGGTCCAACTAAACACAAACCGGATGGAATAGCATGCCGCTGCAAGATGCTGTGGTAGCCATGCTGGTTCAGTATGCCTTCAATTTTGAATAAATCCCCAACAGTGTTACCAGCAAAGCACCCCCACACCATCACACCTCCTCCTCCATGCTTCACGGTGGGAACCAGGCATGTAGAGTCCATCCGTTCACCTTTTCTGCGTCGCACAAAGACACGGTGGTTGGAACCAAAGATCTCAAATTTGGACTCATCAGACCAAAGCACAGATTTCCACTGGTCTAATGTCCATTCCTTGTGTTCTTTAGCCCGAACAAGTCTCTTCTGCTTGTTGCCTGTCCTAAGCAATGGTTTCCTAGCAGATATTCTACCACAGTCTCCTCTTAACAGTTGTTCTAGAGATGTATCTGCTGCTAGAACTCTGTGTGGCATTGACCTGGTCTCTAATCTGAGCTGCTGTTAACCTGGGATTTCTGAGGCTGGTGACTCGGATGAACTTATCCTCCGCAACAGAGGTGACTCTTGGTCTTCCTTTCCTGGGGCGGTCCGCATGTGAGCCAGTTTCTTTGTAGTGCTTGATGGTTTTTGTGACTGCACTTGGGGACACTTTCAAAGTTTTCCCAATTTTTCGGACTGACTGACCTTCATTTCTTAAAGTAATGATGGCCACTCATTTTTCTTTACTTAGCTGCTTTTTTCTTGCCATAATACAAATTCTAACAGTCTATTCAGTAGGACTGTCAGCTGTGTATCCACCTGACTTCTCCACAACGCAACTGATGGTCCCAACCCCATTTATAAGGCAAGAAGATTTCAATTACTGACCGGTAATTGGTTTTTCCTCTAGCCCCCACAGCGGCACGACAGGAGGATACCCTGCCTCCCGAGGGACAGGAAACAACGTGGAGATCTTTAAATACTCCCCTTACCTGCTCCAGTAAATAACCGAGAAACTCTGGAATAGATACGACAATATTAATCTTTATGTGTTATTGAAATTAGACAAGGATACTTTCCAAGAAAAGACAAAAGACTTTATATTTTTTTTTTTTTATAAAAGTTTGAATAATTACTGGGAGGGAAATTCCCTGTGCCGCTGTGGGGGCTAGAGGAAAAACCAATTACCGGTAAGTAATTGAAATCTTTCCAAACGCCCCCCCCAGCGTCACGACAGGAGGAATAACAAAGGAATCCTATATCGGGGGGACAACTGCAGATAATACTCTGCGAGCAAATGATAACTCCCTGTTCTTCAACACGTCTAACTGATAATGTCTAAAGAGAGTGGAAGGTGACGACCAGGTGGCTGCCTGGCAAATTTGTTCTAATGGAACCTCCGCTGATTCAGCCCAAGAGGCTGCTACAGATCGGGTTGAGTGGGCCTTCAGGCCCGCCGGAGGAGGAACTTCTTTTAAGTCATAACAAGTCAAGATTGCAGATCTGATCCATCGACTAACAGATGTTTTGCTTGCTGCGTTCCCCTTATTTGGACCTGCAAATTGAATAAACAGTCTGTCCGTTTTCCGGAGATCTTCCGTAGACTTTAGGTAGGTAAGTACTGCTCTTCTTACATCCAGGTTATGGAACCATCTTTGCTCCTGACTGCCTGATGGGGATCCAAAGGAAGGGAGGGACACTTCCTGTAGACAGTGTAACTTAGAGACCACCTTAGGCAAAAAAGAGGGAGAATGTCTCAGTACTATCCTATCATCCTTGATGGACAGGTAGGGGGGCCTGCACGAGAAGGCCTGGATTTCCCCCACCCTTCTAGCCGTGGTGATAGCTACTAAGAAAACTGTTTTAACAGTAAGCAATTTTAGAGATATTTTAGATAAGGGTTCAAAAGGACTGTCTGATAAGGCAGCCAAGACTAAATTCAAGTCCCAAGGGGGGTCAATGGACCTCACTATTGGTTGTTTTCTCCGAGCTCCTCTCACAAACCTCTTAACAAGGTCTACTTCTGCTAATTTTATATCAAGTAAGGCACTCAAAGCTGATATGTGGACTTTTATAGTGCTGACCCTTAGCCCCTTCTGTAGTCCTGACTGGAGGATCTCTAGGACCTTAGTGATTACAAGGGGACCTCTTGTATCACCGCCTGTAAATTTTCTGAAAGACTGCCAGATTCTGTCATAAATCTTAGATGTCACCTTCTTGCGACTATAAAGAACTGTGGAAATTACCGCGTCCGAGAGGCCCTTTCCTTTTAATATCTCCCGCTCAGTCTCCATGCTGCTAACTGAAGTTGTGTTGTCCTGGGATGCCATACTGGGCCTTGATGAAGGAGATCCGGGATGTTTGGTAGTAGCCACACGTCTCCTGCTGACATCCTCATTAGGAGAGGGAACCACGATCTCTTGGGCCAGTAAGGTGCAATCAGGATCAGTCTGTGGTTCTCCTGTAGCACCTTTTGCAGCACTCTGGGGATTAACGCAAAGGGAGGGAAGGCATACAAGTTTACTTTTGGCCACGAGTGGGAGAGAGAATCCACTATGAGTGGGTGATCTGTATAAGCTAGAGAGCCGAACTTCTCTATTTGTCTGTTTTGACGCGTGGCGAACAGATCTATTTCTGGAAGGAACCATCTTTGTGCTATCTGGTGGAATATTCTTGGGTTTAAGGACCATTCCCCTTCCTTTAAGACATCCCTGCTGAGAAAATCCGCGACTGTGTTCTCTTCTCCCCTTATGTGAACTGCCAATAATGACAGTATGCTCCTTTCTGCCCACTGGAAAATCTCGCTTGTGACCCTTGCTAAGGATGGGCTTCTTGTGCCTCCCTGCCTGTTTAGATAGGCCACAGCTGTAGTGTTGTCTGACAGTATTCTCACTTTTTTCCCGCAGATTTCTGAGTGAAGGGCCTTCAAGGCTTCCCAGACTGCAGTTAACTCCTTCAGGTTGGAAGAGGCTAGGTTTAGATGTCCTTGCCAGCCACCCTGTACTACGGACCTGTCTGTAAAGGCTCCCCAGCCGTTCTTGCTGGCATCTGTAGTAACAGTGATTACATTTGTTTGTTGCCACGGGACGCCTGCGTTTAAATTCTTGCTGATCAACCACCAATTTAAGGAATCTCTTACATACTGAGGGACTTTTACCTTCAGCTCTAGTGAAGCTATGCTCCACCTTCTGAGCATGAAAGACTGAAGGGTTCGTGAGTGAGCCTGAGCCCACTTCACTACTGGGATAGTTGAGGACATCAGACCCAAGATCTTCATTATTGACCTGATTGTCACTCTTGATTTGCTGCGGAATAGAGGAAATTCCTGCTTGATAGTTTGAATTTTCTCCTGTGGGAGGAAGGTCCTCATGAGACCTGAGTCCAGCAGCATTCCTAAAAAGATCTTTCTTTTTTCGGGCCGGAGGTCTGACTTTTCTATATTTATTAGCCACCCCAGATTCGTTAGGCTTTGCTTCACTAACTCTATCTGTTCCAATAGAAGACTCTCTGATCCTGCTGCTATTAGGAAGTCGTCTAAGTAAGGCACAACTAATATGCCTTTTAGATGAAGGATATTTGCCATCACTTTGGAGAAGACTCTTGGTGCTGACGTAATGCCGAACGGAAGGACTTGGAATTGATAATGGTGTACCACCGAATTTTGTTGCACTGCAAATCTGAGGAATTTCTGATGTTCTCTGCAGAATGGAATATGGTAGTACGCGTCGGTGAGGTCTAGGGTTGCCATAAAGATGTTTTTTTGTAATTGACTTATTGTGGATTTTATGCTCTCCATCTTGAACCGTTTGTACAGTAGATGTTGGTTCAGTCCTTTTAAATTTATAATGGCTCTGTATGAGCCGTTTGGTTTTTTGACTTGAAATATAGGAGAATAATAACCTGTTCCCTGTTCTTCTGGGGGAACTGACACTATAGCTTCCTTTTGTAAAAGGATCTTTATCTGATCTAGAATTAACGCCTGAACTGGATTTTTTTTTTTTTGGTGATGTGGAACACCTCCTGGGGAAGAGAGGACAAGTCCAACTTTAGGCCTGATGAGACTACATCCAACACCCAAGGGGAGTTGGAAATATTCTCCCAGGCTGGGAGGAAGTATTTTAGCCTTCCTCCTACCCTGCTTCTGGCGTCATTGTTTTGATGACTTTTGGGAGGAGTCTGAGGGGTTGAAAAAAAAAACCTCAACCTCTTCCTCTTCCCGAACGCCACCGGGGAGAAAAATCTTTTCTTTTCTGGTCTTGTCTGCCCCTAGATGTAGGAAAAAATCGTCTTTGACGAAAATTCCTTTGTTCAGAGGGAAAGCCCTTCTTTTTGTCTGTGGCCTTTTCTAGGATGTCGTCCAGGACTGACCCGAACACCCTATCACCTTCGCAGGGGATGCCGCAGAGCTTGTTTTTAGATGCCGCATCACCTGACCAGGACCTAAGCCACACCGCCCTTCTTGTGGAATTTGAGAGGGCCGCTGATCTGGCCAAAAATTTAGCTGCCTGCTTAAGAACTGGCAGAGATGCTAAAATATCCTCTCTAGGGGTTCCCGTTACTAAGTGTTCTTCTAACTGGTTTAACCAGATAGACATGGACCTGGCTGTATAGGTTGAGGCTACGCTAGGTCTAAGGATGGACATGGAAGCCTCCCATGACTTTTTTAGTAGAGCCTCGCTTCTCTTATCCATCGGGTCCTTTAGGAGACCCAAATCCTCAAAGGGTAAAGCCGATTTTTTTGTAATTTTTGCTACCGGGGCATCCACTCTAGGACGTATCTTCCTCTGAAAAGGGATATTTCCTTTTCAGGACCCTAGATACGCTCTGTCTTTTTTCCAGATCGGTCCATTCCTTATTAATTAATTTTATAATATTAGAGTGTAGGGGAAACACCCTCTTCCTCTTTTCTCCTAAGTCCTTAAACATCAAATCCTGTATAGTTTAGGGTTGCTCTAATGGTTTTCAATAATGCTTTGGTGTCCTCTATGGAACAGAGAGGCTTCCCGGATTCGTCTTCAGAGGAAAGAGGCTCAGACTCCGAGGGGAGCTCCCCTTCATCAAAATCCTCTTCCTGATATTCAGACTCTAAAGTAGCGGACATCTCATTCATGGAAGTAGAAGGTTTCTGGGACGTGGGAGCTAGTCTTTGATCCACAGCGCTACTTACTTCCTCTTTAATAATATTTCTAATGTTGTCCAATAAGGAAGGGGACTCTTCCGAAACAATTTTATCCAAACATTTTGAACAAAGGGGTTTCTTATAACCTGACGGTAAGGCTTTTTTACAGATGGAGCATTTTTTGATTCTGTGGACTTCTGAGCTTCCCTGACCTATAGATATAAGTCAGAAAGCTTGTTTAATAAAGGGGGCTGTCTAGTCTGTTAAAAAAGGGAGAGGTACAGTCCCTTATCCAGTGCAGTAAAAAAGGTAAGAATCTAACCCCTCAGTGATCACAGGCTACCCCAGGTATTTTTTCATTTCCCCCCAGAGAAGGGTAGCTTACCGGGCTGCCGGTCTTGGATGGATCCGTGGGTCTGCGCATTGCGTCCTCTCCTGATGCCGACATGTTGCAGGCTGAAATCAGAGAACGCCGCCGATTCCCGCAACTTTTTAAAACTCCTAGGGGAAATTACGTCTCTCTTCTGCGCCTGTGAGCTTGCGCTCACGTGACCCGCGGTCCCGTGCCTTCCTCTCGCGACACTCAGATCAGGAAGCACTGCCCGGGGCTGCCTCCACCGGAGGACTTGCGCCTGGAAGACAGGGAGAACCGCAGCGCAGTCCCGCAATCCTGCTCCCCTATTTGAAACTGCAGGCGGTCTTTCTTGTAGGGATAAATGAACTCCCACCAGTGAACTCCACGTTAGTCCCAGAGGGACAGGAAACAACTGGAGCAGGTAAGGGGAGGGGAGTATTTAAATATCTCCACGTTGTTTCCTGTCCCTGGGGAGGCGGGGTATCCTCCTGTCGTGCCGCTGGGGGGGCATTTGGACAATCCCACTTATAAAACTTGACAGGGCACACCTGTGAAGTGAAAACCATTTCAGGTGACTACCTCTTGAAGCTCATAAAGAGAATGCCAAGAGTGTGCAAAGCAGTAATCAAAGCAAAAGGTGGCTATTTTGAAGAACCTAGAATATGACATATTTTCAGTTGTTTCACACTTTTTTGTTATATATATAATTCCACATGTGTTAATTCATAGTTTTGATGCCTTCAGTGTGAATCTACAATTTTCATAGTCATGAAAATAAAGAAAACTCTTTGAATGAGAAGGTGTGTCCAAACTTTTGGTCTGTACTGTACACTGAGTTATTCACCTTTACAGGGAAAAAAGGAAGGCTGCACCTGAGGCAATCAAGCATGAGGCAGCTCCTCCCTCCCATAGAGGTGCACAATGGTAAAAAAAAAAAAAACCACATATATAAGTCATCGAGAATAGCTAAAAGAAGTAGGGAAATAGGTGTTAGTATTGTAGGATTAAGTCTAATCTTTTGTTTAACCCTTGAGGCTGGCGACTTTCCAACTGGAAAATCCAGTAGGATTCTCTGTTTAAAAGTTTCCTTTTTCGGTCACCTACTCTCACTGGTCTATTAACCCTTTCAATGCCTTGCACAGACATACCAGACAGACATTGGAAAATCTCGGAAAGGAGATCAAAATCACACAGGACTCACTACTAGATCAAGTCAATAATCCCGAGTTCCTCAAGTTTGACGATAAACTTAAGGAGGATCTCAAACAAACCAAAGAAGCACTCATACAAATGAAACCGTCCAAGTTCAATCGGGACTTGCTGGATTATTGCTGCAAAGAAGTCTATACTTGGGTAGGAATGAGAGCACACACACCACGATCGATACTAAGAGGCTTACGCTCCAAAAAAGCGCATCGCCATAAGGTCTCTTTCAGCTCCACAGAGGCTGATTCACCAGAGTCGGAGTGTGATGTTGATCAATCACAGGTGAAGGCAATTGCAAATCCCCCTGCACAAGAACCTAATTCACACAAGCAGGTGGCAAAAAACGCAGGGCGGGTCGAAGACACCGCAAACCGTCGCTACCCTGCGAGATTCAAAAAGGGGAAAATGAACTACAAGTAATCAATTTATCTGCTTGCATATTGTCGCAACATGAATTGAATGTATTAGAGAGAGGATTGACATTTTCACCATCATGTCACTTCGACCTATATAAAACCATATTGGACATAATAGGTCAGCTCGCAATTACAGCGCCACTACAGCGCCGGGAGGCTCGCTGCTGCACGTACAATATCAGAAGCGTGCAGCGTCTCTCTAGTCAGCAGACCTAAAAGTGTTTGGCAAAACCATTGTTTACCCACCATCAGGGTCGCAATGTATGATGTCTGCCAAACACTAGGTCTAATGCTCCTGATGAATTACTGACAATAGTCGGAAGGGAAACGCGTCAAGCATTAGACTGCAGTACAAGACATACATGCAGACTGACTCTCGCTTTCATATTGAGCCTTTTAGGGAAAAATCCTCTGAGTGTGAGATCCTAAATAGCACTTACTAAGGGGTCCACAACCCGGTGTATGGAGTGCAATACGTGTTCTGAGGGTCATAAGAGGAATTATCCTTTAATTTATATACTCCTAAACATAAAGGTGTCTTTGTAGTAAGGTGTTACTAGGAACCAGCATATAACTAGTCTGTAAAAATTCCAGTTCACCATACTAGCCTATTCGTGTGGAGTTTCATTTTTAATATTACTAAATAAAGTGTTCGTACTTTAGCTAGGCAGTAAACAACTGGCTCGCAATTTAACCTTACAGCAACATTTTCAACGTGATAATTCACATATAAATAGCATTAGTGATGTTGCAGCCAGACCTTTCACCTCCAATATAGATATGACTGTTGATGATTATAATATGACCTTGGCTTCTGATTATGCACATGATTCGGTTAATATGTCATTTATTGAGATGATACATGTATACAATCTGCAGGAACTAGGGAATATGAGTTCTCCTTCAGTCTCTGTTCACCGTTCACAGAACTTTAACCCCTCCAACCGGGATTTCTATCCTATCCAATCTAGATCGCATGCGCTGGATAGATTCCAAGAAATGGTTGAGAGGGATTTAGTTCAGTTGAACAACACAATTATCTCACAAAATAAAGACCCCAGGTTGAAGAATTTATCTAAAAAATAATCTATAGCACTTCGCAATCTAGGGGATAGAGAAGATATTGTGGTCAAGCAGGCTGACGAAGGGGGAGCAGTGGTTATCTTAGATAGTGAATTATATAGGCTCCTTATTCATCAGATGTTACAAAATAATAAGACCTATAGGACCTTACCTGGTAACCCGCTCCCCTCTTTTCAAGCAGAACTCAGGGATCTGCTACTTCATGGGCTGAATATTGGTGTCCTTAATCAAAAAGAATATGATTATATTTTTGTCGAACATCCGGTTATCCCTATTCTGCACGCTCTTCCGAAAGTGCATAAACAAATCTTTCCTCCACCCCTTAGACCCATAGTCTCGGGTATAGGGTCGTCCTACAAGCGACTCTGGAATTGGAATGGTCTGAACAGTACTCATGGGTAACGACTGATGTCATTGCATTATATCCTAGCATTCCACACAATTTAGTTGACATTTCGCTGAGGTGGTTTTTGGAAAATGTTGGGAATTTCTCTGCTGTACTGATCGAGTATGTGGTGGCTGTGGTGGACTTTCTCCTGAGGCGGAACTTTTTTATGTTTGATGAGAGATTCTTTCTACAGACATTGGGGGTGTCGATAGGGGCCAAGTTCTCTCCCTCCATAGCAAATATTTTTATGGCATAGTGGGAGAGAAACTTTCTCCTCATCAACACCAACCCATATGTGGATAGTATAAGGTGGTATGGCCGTTACATCGACAACTTGATCTTCGTCTGGTCAGGTGATATGGCGGTCATACCGTCCTTTGCTCACTATCTAAACTCATGTGTGAACAGTATTCAATTCACTGTTCAGCATGACACCTCGAGCACCGTGTTCTTGGACCTCCGCCTCAGGGGAGACTGCTCCACAGCCTCCATATACACAAGTACTTACAGGAAACCCACAGCGGGCAACACATTATTACATGTCATGTCATGTCATCCCACCCATACAATCAGAAATATACCTAAGGGGGAATTCATTAGGGCTAGGAGAAATTGCAGCCAAAAAGCTACTTATGACACTGAGGCGCAAGACATCATCAACAGATTGACACATAGAGCATATTCCAAACAAATTATGAAAAAACATAATAAAGATGTTCTACACATGGATAGGGACAAATTGATTTCAGTTGATCCCAAAAAATTGAAAGCAACAGGAAACAGGATGAACTGTAACACAAAATACACAAAGAAAAATGTTTTTGTTACACAATATAGCAGCGAATATACACAAATTTGTAACATTATTAAAAAACATTTTCCAGTGCTAGCATGCAACAAAAATTGGGTAACAGTAGCACAAAATGGTGTCAAATGTGCAGCACGAAAAGCTCCAACTATAGCCAAAATGGTGAGTCCGAGCCTTTTTCAGAGTAAGAAGACTTTGACATCACGAGGCACCTGGTTGTCATCTAAAGGAAATTATAAATGTGGCCATTCTATGTGTACTTGCTGCAGATATATGCATACATTTCCAGATGTTTTGAGTCCAGTGTCAATGGTAGGAGCTTTGTGATGAAATCCTTCTTGAATTGTAACACAACGTATGCCATATATTTGATAACCTGCACTGAATGTATGTTACAATATGTAGGATGCACCACCAATGGCATAAAAACACAAATAAGAAAACACATATCAGATGTGCCACACCATGAAAGCCGCAACATTTCAGCAGCAAGTCTTTACTTTGCATTAGTTCGTGGTGGTGACACCTCTGGTATGTCTGTGCAAGGCATTGAAAGGGTTAATAAACCAGTGAGAGGAGGCGACCGAAAAAGGAAACTTTTAAACAGAGAATCCTACTGGATTTTCCAGTTGGAAAGTCGCCAGCCTCAAGGGTTAAACAAAAGATTAGACTTAATCCTACAATACTAACACCTATTTCCCTACTTCTTTTAGCTATTCTCGATGACTTATATGTGTATTTTTTAGTTTGTTTTTACCATTGTGCACCTCTATGGGAGAGAGGAGCTGCCTCATGCTTGATTGCCTCAGGTGTAGCCTTCCTCTTTCCCCTATAAAGGTGAATCTCTCAGTGTATCTTGAGCAGTCATGAGTAAGGGCTAAATTGTTTTCTGCCCGAAACACGTAGACTTATGCAACCTGTACCTGGATGTTTTTAACATTTGATACTCAATAAAGTGCTTTTTGGATCACCACAAAGACAGGCTGGACAACTTCCCTTTTTCTGTATTGTACATATGTATCAACAGTAATTGGGATGTTGTCTGTGAAGATGTCTTTTGAGTGTTCTTTTTCAGGAGACAATTTCAAGCAACCGTAACATGAAAGCAGTATCAAAGCCCCTCCAGAGTGGACTACATTGTGACAAGGCTACTTTACACAAGTTGATATTTCTTTCGATCGAGTGACTAACGAGTAGCTATTCAAGTTGTTAAAGGGGTTGTCCATTTTCTTATATTGATGACCAATCCCCAGGATAGATCATCAATATCTCATCTCTTCACTGTTCACCTGCTCACTTTCGATATTGCAGTGGCAAGCAGTATAATTACAGCGCCCCTGTCCTGTTAAAGGAGTAGTTGTAGTTACACTCCGTCCCATTCAAGTGAAGGGGACGGAGGAGCTGTAATTACACTGCTCGTCAATGAGATGTTGACGGCGGGCAGGTAAACAGCACTCACAGGAGCGCTACGCTCTCTTCAAATAGCAGATCGGCGGGGTGGCCAGGAGTTGGACCCCTGCTGACCTGATATTGATGACCTATCCTAAGGATAGGTCATCAATATAGGACACCAAACAAACCCTCTAATCGGGTAAATGCAATCATGTAATACAGGTAAAAAGTCTCAGGAAACCATTTTATTTCAGAAATGAAAGGGAAAATGAAATATCTAAATACCCCAGAAAGTAATGGGTTAGGAAGACTATCTTTTAGGCTATGTCAGCCATCTTGAAAGCTGCCGTATTGGATCAAGGACAAATTTTTCTAATGAGAAGGGGATCATGTAGCATATCAAAGAAGACCAGAATTTTCTCTGAAATCCATTTCCTGTGATGCACAGCTAGGTGATGTGTGCAATGTGTTCTCCCTAGTGCTGAACACAGAACTTTAAACTTTGAAGTTTTGAACTTTCTGTGTTGATAACTGTAACGGGTTCACTTGTCTGGGTACAGTGCTTGCACTATGCCTTTAAAAACTCTCCTCCAACCTGAATGCTCTCTGTATTTCTTCTTCCTTGGTTAGCTCTCTTAGGATGAGCCAGTTTAGATCCCTGCTGTAATGATTCAAATAAGTGCACACAACTTCCTTTGTTCTTTGAATCAGGCAAAATGCTCTCCCTTTATTAAAAACCACACATCTTATATACCCCTGGACACAGCAGGGCACAAACAGAGAGAACATTGTAGCCACTCCCAGGTGCCTCTGAGTCTGATAGATAGGGAAGCTTCAGATTTCTGACTTTCTTATCTCTCAGCTATGTGAGGACCCTGGGGGGGTGGGGAATACACAGAAATACAACACATTTCCCTTTAGGTGGACAAGTAACATGGTCCTGGGACAGGGAGACACAAAAGAGCACACAGGGCAAGTCAATGGGGGTGGGCAAAGGGCAACATACAAAGTCTTAAAGTCACGGCGCTCCGTGACAATAAATTTTGAACCACTAGAGATATTGCAAATCTTCTGTGGTATGCTACAACTCACCTTCAACTTGCTTTCAAGATGGTGGCCATGTTCCGGACATAGTCTAAAAGATTGGTCCGCTCACCCATTACTGGTTGGCTTATTCAGATATTTCATTTCCCCTTTTGTTTCGGAAATAAAAGGGTGTCCTGAGACTTTCGACTCACCCTGTAGATTGTTTGTCAGGCAAACAGTTGCATTTGCAGCCACTGTGGAACACTGGTGGATCCGGGGGGGGGGGGCAATGGGGCAATTACCTTCCCCCCCCCCCCCCCGCCCCGAGCTGTACCTTTCCTTTCCTCTGATAGGCTGCAGGCATTAGGCCGGCACCCTATCAGAGGCCGGCACAGGTGCGGGACACAGGCCAGAAGAGGCCTGAATTGCATCGCTGGCATGGAGATAAGTATAAGTGTTTTTTTTATTTTATATATACAATACTTTTACTGGCACATTGGGGGGGGATGTTATTACTGGCACATTGGGGGGAGGGCTGCTATTACTGGCACATTGGGGGGCTGTTATTACTAGCACATGATGGGGGGAGTGCTTTTATTACTGGCACATGATGAGGGAGTGCTTTTATTACTGGCACATGATAGGGGGAGTGCTTTTATTACTGGCGCATGATGGGGGAGTGCTTTTACTACTGGCACATGATGAGGGAGTGCTTTTATTACTGGCACATGATGGGGGAGTGCTTTTATTACTGGCACATAATAGAGGGAGTGCTTTTATTACTGGCACATGATGGAGGGAGTGCTTTTATTACTGGCACATGATGGGGGGAGTGCTTTTATTACTGGCACATTATTGGGGGCACTATAGGGGTGAAGAGAAATGTGACTCCATTTTGTCTGTTCTAACAAAATGTATTGTGATAGCATCTTGTTCATGCACTGTTTCAAGTTCCTTCACTGTGATTTAGGTTTGTTTCCCTGTCCTTGGACAGTTTCTTGAAATTCCTAATTTTTTGTGAAGACAGTCACGCTTTACAAGGTCATTCCAGCTTTAATGTTTACCGGCCTATATGTGCCTACATATGATTGGTTAATGCTGTTAATATGTAAATTATACTCTCTGCCTAATAAAAGGCTGAACTGTAAGACAATAAAATCAGAGTGTTTCTCAGTGATACCTATGTGTGTGTCATTCCTTTGCTGCTGAGAAATACTCTCCTGACGTCAGTAGGGTTATACCAAGGTAGTTCTAGAGGTTCAGAAAGGTCCAAATCCTTTCAATTTGGGGGCTCGCATCCAGGATCGAGAAGGTCATCCTTGCGTCCGGTAAGAAAGACATCCTTTTGTCGACGATTAGGGACATTCTGCGCAGTATTAGCAAAAGTGACGAATATGTTGATTTCGTCACAGAATCCCTCTCATTCATATTGACACATAATGCCTTTACTTTCAATCAGAAATGGTTCAAACAATTGTCAGGCACAGCAATGGGGACACCTGTCTCGTGCACCCTTGCTAATTTATTTTTAGCTATTTTGAAGAGAGGTATATCTACAATGTCCAGAATGCATTCATTCGATATATCAAGGTTTTCCTTCGATATATCGATGATATATTCATTGTCTGGACGGGTGATCTGCATACGTTTAGTGCATTCGTGGAATATTTGAATCAAGCTAACAATATGAACATGCGGTTCACCAGCACAATTAGTGCGGACGAACTGGATTTTTTTGATGTCAAAGTGAGGGTTAAAGATGGTCAGCTAAACCCCACTATTTACAGAAAAAGTACATCCACGAATGCACTATTACATCATAAAAGTTACCACCCACCCCACGTAAAAACCGCCATTCCTTACGGCCAATTCATGCGTCTTGCTAGAATTGTGAAAGATGATACTGAGTTTAAAGAGCAATGTGGAGACATGAAGAGACGATTTTTACAGAGGGGTTACCCGGAGAAGATAATAGATAACGCATATTTGAAGTGCTTGCACAAGAGAGAGGTTCTGGGTAGGGACATCCACACGAAAAAGAGGAGACAACAAAAAAATAATGATGGCGAGCGTAGAGCAGTGTTCACATTCGACTTTTCACCAATGGCTTCCACTATCAAAACAGTGATCTTGAATAACTGGCAGATGCTGCAGAGGGATCCCTCCCTGGCAGCCATGGTAGACAATCCTCCCATTGTCAGTTTTCGCAGAAGTAAAACTATAGGGCACGCTGTTGTCAGGAGCAACCTCCCCCGTCCAGTTGATAACTGGCTGGGCAGGGGTGCTCCCAGAGGAAACTTCGCATGTGGACACTGCTCTACGTGCGCACATGTATACAAGCAGAAGTATCTGCAGCTGGGACATGTAGGACATGTAGTTAAACAATTTATACACTGCAAGACCCAATATGTTGTGTATGCAATTTTGTGCCCATGCGGGAGATTTTACATTGGAAAGACACACGGGTGCCTATATGTACGTTTCAGGGAACACAAAAAATCTATTATCACCAGAAATGGAGCAACTAGATTAATTAAGCATATACATAATGAACATGCAGGGAACAGTGAAATTTTGAAATGTGCAGGTATAGAAGTGGTTCACATCCCCATGAGAGGGGGGGACAGAAAACGCATTCTCCTGCAGAGAGAAGCTGCATGGATAATCAAAACACAAGCCATGGGCCCTCTAGGGTTTCATTTGATTGGTTTTAGCACACAAATGTTTTTTATACCACTTGATTGTAACAAGTGACGTGCATGAGATGCGGGTATTTCTAGCCCCCTCCTCCTTCACGTCACAGGAGGCTTGACAAAGCGCAACACAGCGCGAAACAGCTGTAGCCTGTCCATTCACCTGTGTCCTGTCTGCGTCCACGATGTGCATTTGAAAAATAAAACTGCAAACAGCAACTTTGTGACCAGTGGTGAGTGCCGCAGTGCTTTTTTCTTCTGCTATCATCATAACTACTATACCACCGACAGAGCACCACCGTGAAGGTTCGGGATCCAAGTGTTTTATGTGCTCCAGTGACTGCATGGGTGCATGTAGCAGTGCCGGTTGCGTTCTTTTCTCTCACTCCCTGTGACATCCTTTTGTCCACCTGTCCGGTCCGAGGACACTGGCCACTTTTCGATCCGTAAGTTTTACTTTTGTATCCGGGAGACATAGTTAAAGCCTAAATATAGACTCAGGGAGTTTATAATAAGTACTTGGAGTACTTTCATGAATAAGGCCGGCACTTGGAGTGCCACGCACGGCATAGAGTCTCAGGGAGATCTATCCGTAAGTTAGTTTGAGTCAGGGACACACCATAGGATTTCAGGGAGATCTATTTACTTTATCTAACTGTCGACAGAAATTTTTTAGTGCCAGGGGTACATGTAAGAGAAAAGTCTCAGGGAGACTAACCTACCTTGGTTTGACCCACATAGATAACTTTGTAAAGTGATAAGATTATTATAGAGTAATAAGATTATTTGTTATATTGTGTGGAGATTCTGTCTGGGTGGTAAGTGTACAGACATACTCCACTGTCATTATATTGTGTCCTATTATGGGTGGACAAGGTTCAAAACTATATTTCCCTCCCCCTAATGTAGGAGAAACATGTAAAGAATATGTTGCTAGGGTTAGCCCCACAAATTACTATCTCATAAATCCATGGATAGATAATTTGGCGGGCTGTACAGAATTCATGGAAGCCTGTAGTCCTTTTCCACGTGACGGGGACAATGGTCCTTATCACATGGATATGGTCAAAGCGTTGTGCCTAGGGGACAAGGTCGCCTGGCCGCACTTTGAACCAGATCCTGAGTGGGATACAACATATATGCAGAAGGGAACGGAACAGTGGCTAGAAATAGCGCCCCATTGGTATGATAGGAGTACAAAGAAAACTAAACCACCTAAAAGAATGCCTGATGAATCGAGGAAACATGATCTTGAGGCAGACCTAAGAAAAGGTAGAAAGTCAAGTTTTAGACAGACCTCCTCCATACCAAGTTCCTAATGTCCCCTGTAACAATACAGACAGCTCAGTGGGTAAGAAAAGTTGTAATATACAAAAGATCTACCCTAGTTTTACAGAAGAATTAGCAGCTGCAGCTCATGCTAGCCTGCAGCAACAACCTACTGCACCACCCGCACTACTGATACCACAACAGAAGGTGCCACCCCCACATGGTCCACCAGGGGTCGCAGCTGCAACAAGCCCACCAACTGAGTCACCCACTTCTACCTCAGTGCAGGAGGAAGATTTGGGAGCTGAGGGAGGAGAAGGTCCCTTACAGAGTGATAGTTTTACAAGTCCTCTCATCTCACAACGTTTGAGGAGTAATGTCTGTGATGAAACATTCCCCTTCATGACAATAGGGGATCAGTTCATGACAGTTGCTTTCAGACATCCTTGCACATGCTGTCTGTTTCAGTGTGATAGATTTAAAGAATGCCTTCTTCTCTATCCCGGTTGACAGTTGACAAGCAGACTAGGCTCTTTTTTTCTTTTTCCTTTGAGGGTCGTCAACTCACCTGGTGCAGGATGCCCCAGGGATATGCTGATTCACCTGTATTATTGTGTAGTATGTCAGAGGAGGCCCATGTTACTGATGGTGTATCTTTGTTAAAATGGTTATCAGAATGTGGACACAAGGTGTCACACAAGAAAATGCAATGGTGTAAGAAGCAAGTTGAGTACTTGGGCTTTTTTGACCTCACAAAGGGAGAAAGGAGAATCAGCTCAGAAAGAGTCCAGTCTGTTGCGGGCCTGGTCACCCCGCACACCAAGAAAGAGATGCTATCTTTCCTTGATATGATAAACTACTGCAGACAATGGATTCCTGATTGAGCGAACAGCCAGATTTGATTAAATGGTCAAAGTAAATTTTTAATGCATTTGATTACCTGAAATGTGCTTTAATGGCAAGTCCAGGTTTGGGCCTCCCCGACTACAACCTCACAATCCACGTATATGCTCGACAAAATTGTAGAACCATGGCGGGTGTGCTGACCCAGTATCACGGAGGCAAGTTGCATCCTTGTGCATTTTTCTCAAAGGTATTGCCGGCTTCTGTCAAGGAATGCCAGCATGTCTTAGATCTCTTGCAACCTGTGCAATGATGGTTGAACTCGCAACTCCACTGACAATGGGACATGATACAATTCTGTACACCACACATGATGTTGTAGGACTTCTTAAAGGCATACACACACAGCACATGTCAGCCCAAAGGTTGTCTGGGTATGAGATCCTGCTCCTCATTAACCCCTCCCTACAGATCAATATAGAACCTACACAGAGAATTGCCAGACCGCTTATACTATTCAAATTCTTTATTACAAAAAATCACAATTATTTGCATGATTAAATACAGACATAATTAAAACAAAGTGCAGGAGATAAAAACGACATCACTGGAGGAGATCTACAGCGGATCCAAGTCCATTTATATTCAACATGATTCTCATTCTTTAAAGTGCATATGCAACAAAATGACAAATAAATGTATAGTAAACATTTGGACATTTACCCATGCTGTTTCTCCTCCAGGATGGCGCTAACCCCAACGCGCGTTTCGGCGTACCTTCGTCTGGGGGTACTGACACAGTACAGTATGTGACCAGGGGCACAGTATAGAGTATAAGAGGGCACAGTACATGGTATGTTTAGGGGCACTGTACAGGCTATGGTAAGGGGGCACATTGCAGGGTATGAGGGCATAGTACCAGTTTTTTTTTTAAATATCTCTTTATTTCCATCATCTCAAATTTCATCATCAATAAGAAAAAGTAAAATTTTTAATCTATCAAAAACATACAAATTTTTTCTATACATAGACAAATATTTTCAATCCCCATTTACCCACCCGCCTACCCCCCTTATGGGGGGGGAGAGGGGGGCATCCAATGATAGTACCGCTTTCTCCCCCACTTCTGTTCTATTGGCTTCAATATTTAAAAACCTATATTTGAATATATCGTTCTACCAGGTATAAAGCCTGTTTGATCTTCATTTATTACACCTTTAACCACCTTCGATAACCTATCGGCCAAAACTTTTGCCAAAATTTTAACATCCGTGTTTAAAAGAGATATTGGCCTATATGATCCAGGGTCTAGTTGTTCTTTGCCCTTTTTGGGGATTAGTGTAATAATTGCCTCTTTCATAGAATCTGGTAGATCCCCTATTTTTTTAGCCTCATCCAATGTTGTTTTTAATTCCGGTACTAACACCTGGGAGAAAGTTTTATATATTTCAAAAGGAAGCCCATTACATCCTGGTGCTTTTTCAGATTTTACCTGTCCCAAAACCTTATTTATTTCCGCCATCGATATTTCTTTTTCTAAAAATTATTTTTGGGCCTGGGATATCTCCCTAAAGGGAATCTGGTCTAGGTATAGATCTAGATCTTGTTTTGAGTATTGTACCTTGGACTTATATACCTCCTGGAAATATTCCAGGAACACTTCTTTAATTGCTTCAGGTGTATTAATTATTTCGCCCATTTTATCTTTAATCGCCCCTATCCAGGATTTCCCTCTTTGATTTCTTACTATATTTGCCAAAATTTACCAACTTTTTCTCCATCTGAGGCTAACCGAATCCCTTGAAAAAGTAATTCTTTCCTACTTCTCTCCATTTGATATACCTTTAACTTTTCCTGTTCTTCCTCCCATATTTTCTTATTATGATCAGTGGGGTGTCTTATACATGTTATTCCTGCATCTTGAACTTTTTTTTCCAATACAGTCCCCCTTTCCCTAGTAGTTTTTTTCCAGTAATTCACTTTTTTAAAGAGCAGTCCTCTTAAATATGCTTTAGCAGTGTCCCAAACAATTAACCTACTCGCGGAATGATTATTCTCCCTAAAAAAATGTTTTAATTCTTCCATTATACTTTCTTTATCTGGAATCATTGATAGCCAATGGGGGTTGAACTTAAACGGTGGTAAAGCCTTATTTTTATTCAGATCTAGTTCCATTACCACCGCATTGTGATCTGATAGGGCCATGGGCAAATGCTTTATTTTAATCCTATTATAAGACATAACATTTTTATTTCCCAGGACCATATCTATTCTAGACCAAGTTTGATGTGTTTTAGAATAACAGGAATACATGGTTTCATCCGGGTTCTGGAAGCGCCAAACGTCAATCCAATTAAATTCATGGGCTAGTTTATAAAAATCTACTTTTTGTGTTCTTCCCCCTCTGCTAGACGTTCTATCCCTGAGTGGATCCATTACTGCATTATAATCTCCTATCGCAATCATTATGGATTCCTGTCTGTTCAACATAAATCTATACAGTTGGTACATAGTACCAGTTAGTAGGCACAATATAGGGTATAAGAGGGCATAGTAGAGGTTAGGAGGCATAGTACAGGACAGGTGGCACAGTACAGTATAAGGGGCACAGCATAGGGGGCACAGTACAGGGCAGACGGCACAGTACAGCATAGGGGGCACAGTACAAGGCAGGGGGCACAATACAGCATAGGAGGTACAATATAGGATAGGGGGCACAATTTAGCATAGGGGATACAGTACAGGGCAGGGGGGGCACAGTGCAGCATAGGGGGACACAGTACAAGGCAAGGGGCACTGTAGAGCATAGCGGGCACAGTACAGGGCAGGGGGCACACACAGTACAGCATAGGGGGCACAGTACAGGGCAGGGGCACTGTACAGGACAGGCGGCACACTACAGTATAAGGGGTACAGCATAGGGGCACAGTACAGGGCAGGCAGCACAGTACAGCATAGGGTGCACAGTGCAAGGCAGGGGGCACAATACAGCATAGGAGGTACAGTATAGGACAGGGGGGCACAATATAGCATAGGGCAGTGATGGTAAACCTTTTACAGACCGAGTGCCCAAATTGCAACCCAAAACCCACTTATTTATCGCAAAGTGCCAACATGGAAACAGTCCAATATAGTATATCTTCCATGTACTTTATAATTTAGCCATAATAGCCTGCCTACATTCAGTGCGCTGCCTGTGCTGTTCATAGTGCACCCTGAGCTGATGAATGGAAGGAAAAGTCTAAGGCATATTGGTACACCATAGACTTTTTCCAGGGCACGGATGCCCACCGAGAGGACTCTGAGTGCCGCCTCTGGCACCTGTGCCATAGGTTTGCCACCACTGGCATAGGGGATACAGTACAGGGCAGAGGGGAGACAAAGTGCAGCATAGGGGGACACAGTACAAGGCAAGGGGCACTGTAGAGCATAGAGGGCACAGTACAGGGCAGGGGGCACACACAGTACAGCATAGGGGGCACAGTACAGGGCAGGGGGCACAATACAGCATAGGGGGTACGGTACAGGGCATGGGGGGGCACACATTGCAGCATACGGGGCACAGTGCAGCATAGGGGTGGTCAGAATACAGCATAGGGGACATAGTACAAGGCAGGAGGCAGAATACAGCATAGGGGGCATAGTACAGGGCAGGGGGCACAGACTCACCATTTTTGGTCAGGCTGGCAATGAGTCTGAAGGTCGGCAGCATTGGCTGGCAGGCAGGCTGCAGCAATGCTCAGAGGGCTGAGCAGGAGGTCAGTTGACACAACAAGTGAGACGGGTCGGCAGGTAAGAGAGACAGCCTGCCAGGCGGGCAGGCGCGCGGATGGTCACATCCAGGGTCCACATGGAGCTTCTAGGAGTCTGGGAGCGGGCCCTGTTTGTGACTGAAGTATTACTTGAAACGATTGGTGGAGCAGCAGCTTCTGCTCACTGCTGCTCCACCAATCGGATAACACAGTGCAGCAGCGCAGTTTTACCAGTCCCCACTCCCCAGCCAGAGTCAGCCAGCCCTCACCTCAGCCACTTGAACGACTGCGCGCCCAGCCACCCACACTCCAGCAGCGATGAGCGCTGCCAGGCCCAGCAGCGATGAGCGCTGCCAGGCCCAGCAGCATGCAGCTTCGCTGTACGCTCGGATTCCGCCTCTTCCACTTCCAGGCAGTAGGAGTCAGGACTGCTGCCCAGACTGGGAGCAGGACCACTCCCTCTCCTCACTGCAGGTACGCCTTTCTGCCTCAGGCCGCCCCCTATCGCACCGCCCACGGCCCTGCAGAGATAGCGCTTTTTCGTCCTGCTGGAGCCCCTCGATGCTACGCCTGTACGCCACTCGCCACATGAATAAAAAAAATATAAATAAATCCTCAGCCGGCAGCCCACCATATTGCTATGGCGATCCCTACGCCAGTGCTGGCACACATTATGGTGGGTACTATAGGGGAGGGGGGAGAGGAGTACTATGGGGTCATCTATGGGGGGCACTAAGAAGCGGTATTTTATACTTGCAAATTATGGGGGAAACTGAGGGCATCTACTGGGGCATTTTATACTGGTACATTATGGGGGGAACTAGGAGGAAGGGGGAGAGGAGCACTATGGGGGCATTTACTGGGGGCACTATATTGAGGTATTTTATACTGGCACATTATGGGGGCACTATGGGGACATTAGCTCAACTGGGGGCATTACAAGGGGGTATTTTTTGCACTGTCACATTATAAGGAGAATTATTTCTACTGGGGGGCATTATGTTGGGCTTTATTACTCCCCCATGGTATGAGCCCCCTAGTTGCAGCACAAGACTCTCCCTGCTCTGCTATCCCTCTGACCCTTCTCCAAATCCTTATTATAAAATCTTTCTCATTAGGATAAAACAAAACATCAGCTCCACCGAGCCCCCGGGCCAAAGTGTGGAAGTGGCATCCGAGATCCCCAAGGGCCAAGCCAAGTAATTGTAGGTTTTCATGTGAAATATGTTTGTTATACACATATAGCGTACACTGTGCCACACAATATACTGTATACCTCTATACTGTGCCCCACAATATACAGTATACCTCTACACTGTGCCCCACAATATACAGTATACCTCTACACTGTGCCCCACAATATACAGTATACCTCTACACTGTGCCCCACAATATACAGTATACCTCTACACTGTGCCCCACAATATACAGTATACCTCTACACTGTGCCCCACAATATACTGTATACCTCTATACTGTGCCCCACAATATACAGTATACCTCTACACTGTGCCACACAATATACTGTATACCTCTATACTGTGCCCCACAATATACTGTATACCTCTACACTGTGCCACACAATATACTGTATACCTCTATACTGTGCCCCACAATATACTGTATACCTCTACACTGTGCCACACAATATACAGTCTACCTCTACACTGTGCCACACAATATACTGTATACCTCTATACTGTGCCCCACAATATACTGTATACCTCTACACGGTGTAGTCTGTTCTATAAACACCATTGTTTTGTGGAGGCGGAAAGAAAATAATCTGGAAGTGCCCCTCCCGAGACCAGGCTCTGGATCCGCCACTGCTGTGGAATGGTCTGTGCTGTCAACGATACCTGTTTACACTTGTGGAATTCTGGATGATGATGGATGATTTAGGTTTCTACATCAGCAATCGCAAGAACAAAGAACTAAACGATTATTGCTTGACGTTCAATGCTTTTACACTACTCAATAATTGATCACATGATGTGCTTGAATTCACACGTTTTCACAAAGTTTATCTACTCATGTAACGGTGCCTTTAGGAGATCCACTTTAATATTGCTAGAATTGCAGCAAGATGTTGTAATGGTGGTTATCAGTAGGGTGAGGGGTTAGTTGCACGAACGTTCACTGCTCCCAGATGGTGCGGAGCAAACTTTATACATGGAAGCACTTTTGGCACCACTAGGTGAGTTGCAGAAAGGGATGTGTCCCGAAATATCTAGAAACAGAAGCTGCACTGGAGAAAAATAGCTGTGGGAGTCAGTGCAAGCTGGACAGGGAGCAAGCAGTTCTACATAAGTTTGGTAGGTAGATTGCAAACTTTTAAGTGAGAGATCTTGTATATAATACCATCTGAGAACAAGTTTTTCCTAACTGGCAAGGTAGGTCTCTGGGTGACTGCAGGAATGTACCCGCCGTGCCAAATGTACCCATCAGAGTGTAACCACCTAAGATTTGTGCCTGTGCTGTGTAACCACTGCACTTCAACTGAATTTAAAGGGAACCTGTCACCTGAAAAGCAATTTAAGCGATAACTGTCATTTTTTTTTTGTTTGCTAGTTTATTAGAGCTGGGCATGTATACCTGAGTTAGTCTGTCAATGATTGCCAAAAGATCTGTAATTACCGTAGAATAACAGCTGTCATTAATGTCCCCTGTCCCTTTCCACTGCTCCCTAAAAATACCATTGCTATGGCTACCGTTGCTATGGCAGATGCTATGGCATCTGTCTCTGGCTAGGCAGACAGAAGGGCAGACCTTCACACTGCATGCCTGCATTAGGCTTCAGAGTGAGGAGGCGTGTCTCTCAGTAATTAAATCTGATTGGCTGGCATGAAGCTACTGGCTACAGAAAGTTTGTATGTGACCTGAGGGAATGCAGTTTTGGCCTCAGAGAACTAGCAGTGGAGCCATCTTCAGAAGATCCTCATAATGTAGGATTAAAAACAGCTGTAACTGAGGGGAAAACTCAAGGAAAACAGTGGTAAGTGAAGAAACTAAAGATTGCTTTATGCATAATGCTGCTGCAGCAGTAACATATGCTAAAATAGTTTATTTTTTATGAAAATATGACAGATGCAGGCAGCATGCTATAGAGCAGGAGGAGCTGAGCAGACTGTAGCATAGTTTTGTGGTAAATGATTCAGTAAAACTTGTATTTCATACATTTATATTCTTGCTCATTCTGGGCTTGGAAGTTAGGGAGGCGGCTCTATCGGTGTTTGTCAGCTATGTCTGTATACACAGTCATATGCAGTAGGGCTGCGCATCTTCACTCGTCTCACGATTCGATGCGATTACGATTATCAAGTCCACGATTCGATTCGATTCGATTCGGCGATGCATCACGATGCATCAAGATTATTACCCAAGTCCCCTTGTTTTTCAATTTTACATAAAAAAATTAATTCAATCAGTCAGAAATTGCACAAAAATATTTATTTGTATCTATTGTCAGGCGGATCCGTCTGACAAATGCATTGAAATACCGGATCTGTCTCTCCGGTGTCATCTGGAAAAACGGATCCGGTGTTTATTTTTTTCACAGATTTAAAGGTCTGCGCAGATCGGAAGAACGGATCCGTCAATGCAGCAATTTTAATGCCGGATCTGGCACTAATACATTTCAATATAAGTTTAAAGCTGGATCCGGCAAGTGTTCAGGATTTTTGGCCGGAGAGAAAACTGCTGCATGCTGCGGTATTCTCTCCGGTCAAAAAACGTAAGAGGGACTGAACTGATGCCTCCTGAACGGATTGCTCTCCATTCAGAATGCATTAGGATAAAACTGGTCAGTTCTTTTCCGGTATTGAGCTCCTAGGACGGAACTCAGCTCCGGAAAAGAAAAACGCAAGTGTGAAAGAACCTGAGAGACCATCAGTATTAGGCTAGTTTCACACTAGCGTTCGTCGGTCCGTTCGTGAGCTCCGTTTGAAGGGGCTCACGAGCGGACCCGAACGCCTCCGTCCAGCCCTGATGCAGTCTGAATGGAGCGGATCCGCTCAGACTGCATCAGTCTGGCGGCGTTCAGCCTCCGCTCCGCTCGCCTCCGCACGGACAGGCGGACAGCTGAACGCTGCTTGCAGCGTTCGGGTGTCCGCCTGGCCGTGCGGAGGCGAGCGGATCCGTCCAGACTTACAATGTAAGTCAATGGGAACGGATCCGCTTGAAGATGTCACCATATGGCTCAATCTTCAAGCGGATCCGTCCCCCATTGACTTTACATTGAAAGTCTGGACGGATCCGCTCAGGCATCTTGCGCACTTAGAAAATTTTCTAAGTTATTAATGCAGACGGAACCGTACTGAACGGAGCCTCCGTCTGCATTAATATGATCGGATCCGTTCAGAACGGATCCGATCAAGCGCTAGTGTGAAAGTAGCCTTAGTCCTGGAGGTTTCAGGTTGATAGATCCTGTGTATCCACAATCACCATCCTCTCAGTAGGGACTGATACACGTGTGAAGGGGCTCTGATGGTGCAGGATCAGTAACTGTCAGTAAATCTGACACCCCAGCAGTTTCAGATCCCTGCCCTTAGCTGAGAGTTGTCAGTGTGGATCACCTCCTGCTGGGAGCAATCTCCTGAATAGTGTGAGATAAATGTAGACATTCCCAGACTGGCCACTAGGGGCCGCTGTTTGACCGCCTTTCATAGACCCGGAACCTAAAGTTCTGTCCACTGTAGACGGAGGGGAAGAATAAGAAGATACACAACCGGAAAAATAAAGAAGAAACATGGCGCGGGCGGCAAAGGTATGAGAAGCGGCAATATGAGCTGTGTAGGTGGCAGGCGGTAGGTGTATATGCTGTGTAGGTGGCAGGCGCTTTGGACGTAGATAACTCACCTCGCCGCCAGCCACCGCACGTCCGCACTGCCGCCTGCTTCTGAGTGTCTGACTGGGAGCCGGAGATGCGCAGAAACCACGCCTCCGGCTCCTCCTCACTCAGTCAGACCCGGCTCACTCAATGTTGTGGCCACCCCCTCTGACACGTCAGCGGGAGGCGGGAAAGAAGGCGCCCAAAAACTTTTTTCCGACTCGGCTGCACGGCGGACGCGTCGCTAACGTCATTAACATGCATCGATTATTTAAAGCAACCGCATCGATGCAGAATCGCCGGGGGTCGAATCGCGATGCATCGCTGCATCGATTATATTCGACAGCCCTAATATGCAGAGGGGGGCCCACTGCATCTCCTCATTCCAGAGGCATTACCAGGTCAAAACATTCAGGGCTTGAGCCCCGGATGTTTTGATGAGGGCCCCAAATGTTATGGCCGCTGGCCTGGGCCGCCGTCAGGGTAGTACTGGGCCAGTACTTACGATTCCGCTTATGCGCCTACAAATGAATCAAAGTGCATATAAGATTATCAAAGGAACAAAAAAAGGAAAAAGGGGCGGGTTTTCATTTAGTAAACAACACGCATGTGCGGAGAGGCAGGTGAGGAATGCGGTGTTTATACTCTATTTATGTAAGTCACTATTTCCTGTGATAATATGCGCGTCTTTCCAGCCTGCTCGCTCCGATAGTTTGCAGAAGGGTAGTACGTGGTGGATGTTGAGGGTAGTAGTTCCACGATGTATTATATAAGTACAGCTGGACAGTGAGCTGTTGGTGGTGCCAGCGACGTTTGTGAAAGGAATAAAGTTGCTTTTCTGGTGGAAAATGGCGCCTGTGTTGATGTAGTTTAATAATTACTGAAAGGGATTGTAAGTAAGAGCTCCATGGGCCACTGCGGTAACGGAGGAGTATCAGGAGCACGGGCAGAAAAGTATGGTAAAGCTAGAATACAATGTACTGTTCCCTGTTATCAGCCAGGGGAGACATAATGCTCAGAGCCAGTTATATGATCCCGCTACTGGCTGTACTGTCATCAGGGGGTGACTGGCTGGGCTGAAGGCTATGTTCATGTCTGTGATTACTGGCAACAGGTCCCAGAACTGTGGTTGTACTTCATACATCAGAGTACCCACCACAGCAGTGTCACAATGCTCTACTAGTACTCTCTAATTACTAATGATGTGGGTGGGCGGAGTCTGACTAAGATTGGTCAGGCTCTGCCCACCCACATCATTGGTGACTACTACTAGTAGGGCAGTGCTGGGGCCTGACAGATGCCGGAATGTGCGGATGTGATGCCTTGACGTTCGGCAGACGGGCCTAAATAATTTTGTGCAAAACGTATTTGCCAAGAATCTCAAATTTACAAAATAAGCGTGGCATAAGCACCAGAATATTTTCTATAATTGTGGCATTATTGTACGTTAGAGGCAGAGTGCTGTTGCAATGTGTTTTTTTTCTTTTATTATCTACTGAGTCATGGCATCCACTTGAAGGGTGGCCCTCAGGTCATTGAGGTTCTGGGGTACAGAGTTACGAGCCTCTACATGGCGACTCAGCTGGTCCCATGGGCTTTCAATGAGATTCAGGTCTGGAGAAAGTGCAGACCACTCCTTTTGAGGTGCCCCAGTCTCCAGCAGCCGTTCCCTAATGATGCAAACTTGATGAGCTGGTGCACTGTTGTCCATGAAGATTAAATTAGGCCTGTGTTGTTCATGCAGAGGCACAAATACTGGATTCATGATGTTGTTCAAATAATATGGGCTTGTCACTGTACCATTCACAAAGTGTATGGCATTTTTATAGTGACTAGACAGACCTGTCCACACTGTAACACCAACACCACCAAAGGCTAGACTGTGGCTAATGCATGGTGCCCTTCTTGACATCTTCAACACCGTTGACGGTCAACATTTCTGCTAAGTGTAAATTGACTTTCATGAGTAAACAGCACAGAGGCCCACTGGTCCTTCATCCAGCGTAGCTGCTCCCTGGCTAATGCAAGACTATGACGCCTGTGCCTGGTGGTGTGGTCAGATACCCTTGCAGGTCGTCTAGCACGCAGACTATGCTGATGTACACGGTTTCAAATGATCTGATGTGACACTTGGGTGCCTTTCACCTCCCTTAAATGTATCTGGAGTTGTAAGGCATTCATCATCCTGTTCCACAGGGCATTATTTACAATGAAGGGGTCATCAGTGTGGGATGTGGCCAAAGGACATCCACTTCTATGCCTTTCTGTGACTCTTCCAGTCTCTCTGTATCTCTGTTGCAACCTGCTGGTGACTCTCTGTGACACTCGAAGCTCAATGGCCACTTCTGTCTGAGAACATCCTGCTTGAAGCCTTGCAATTGCAAGGTACTATTGGTCAATTGTTATGCGTCGTTTTGGTCTCATAATGTCAAAACGTGAACAGCATGATGAGGAAGAAATTTTGCTGTTAGGCTCCTTGTCAAAGAACAGCAAGTTGCGCAAAAATAACTGAAACATTGAACAGTTGGACACGTACATTAAAAAGTTACGAGGGACGCTAAATACACAGAGCTGACAACTTAACGAGCCGAGAGACCAGGATTGCAATAGAGAAACAGTGAGGTACAGCAGTGTTCCGATCAGAAGCTACAGCGGACTGCACCAGCTTTGTATCCTATTCAAACAAGGCACCATCGCTATTTTCTCTCCTGGCACCAGTAACAACATTAGAGATAGGTAAGCTAACTGTCCGTTCACACCTGGTGGGACGCCGCCACGAACGGACACGTTACCTACAAATGTCAGTAGCACAATCTCCATCTAGAACTGCATTTTGTAACTGCACTCTTACCCATGAACCCACTCCGCAGCAGCACATGAATATTATTCATCTAGCATATTTCAGTGGGAAATGTGGCAATTACCAACACTGAATCAATAAGCGATACTTCCCTGTGAAGACTTCCTTAGTAAGATAACAGATTAAGTTTTAACATAACTTTGGATAAGATCCATAGGAAAGGCATTGTCTTGTATACTGCTACCCATCTTTGACCACGCACTGCTGACCACTTATTACTACAGACAAGTTGTCATAGAGTATACACAAGGTGTTACAATTTGTTCACTTCACTATAAGAGATATATATATATATATATATATATATATATATATATCCTATCTCCTCCTTCTCCTTTCTTTTTTCTCTTTTTTCATCATTATTCATAATTTTTTTCTTTTTGCACATTTTTTGATTACACCAATCCTCTGCACCTCTCTTCAAGTAGATAAACCCGATTTGTGTATCATACTGTTCACGCACTAGCGGCACCAGAAAAGCTGGCTGTAATATTCCAGCAATCTGTTACGTGGACCTTCCTATACACCAATACAGGTGTTATATAACAGTTGGACTAACCTCAACATAGGTTTCTCTACAATTCACAAGTTGATCTGCCGTTAGAACATTATTTTACTGATCTAGTATATCTACTTCATTGAGTTTTACAAAAAGTGTTTTATTGAGCAATCACGGCTCTCTCTTTTATATCTAATTTTTAGATCATCAAGATTATTGTTTAATGTTGTTAGTTGATTTCATTTATTAAAAACATATTGATTTTATTTTACTACACTCAGTTTATGCAATTCCATCTATAAGAGTGCCCATTCATTTTTCCTTTATCTATTTAACTTGGTGAATAGGGTGCCACCTTGCCATCACCAGACAGAGGGAGAGCAGTCCTTCCCATTCTCTATTACCAACATGCATAATATGCTAGAGGCCCCATCTACCATGTGAACTGTGCAGTTTTCAGGAGAAATCGTCATGACCACATGGACCACATGTAGAAGAAAAGGAACTCAACTGAAATCAGAGATGTCACCAGTGAGTCACTGGATTTACAAGTGTTATGTATGCCCGTGGCTGTTTCTTTTAAAATGTGTTTAAATCTGGGGGCGAAGCTTGACAGCATGGCGAGACGCACATCGCGCTGTGAGCTCTGCTAGGGCTGAGTGGAAATAGGCATAAAGAGCACTGCAAAGCCAGCTAAAGATGGGCAAGACCACAAGGGACCGATCTAGGCATACCCTGGGCCACAGAAGACAGGGCCCAGCCACAGAGATATGGACAAATTTGTCCGAAAACAGAACATGCATATTGGGAAGCAGGGATCCAAGATGACGCCAAGAACAGAGATGCTTCTTACTGCTGAGCTGTCTGCAGACTCAGACAGGGAGAGCGAACAGGAGGAGGACCAAGCACGAGATGATCTACCAGTTTCCAGAGGATTTATGAGAGATCTCCTGTCCGAAACCATAGCACCTCTGCACAAGCACTTATGTAGTGTCCCACTCCGTAAAGGCAGGCACTTCTAAGGGTCATGTTGCCCCCACCTCCTGTGGGAGATTGGTATTTTGTATTGCATTGTAATGTATATTGTCATGTTATCTCCTGTGTACCAGGCCTGTTAGGGGTGTAGTTCCTCCTCCTAAGCTGTAGAGGGAGCTAGGGAACCGGCCTAGTATATATAGTTAGGCCCAGACAGGAAAGAGTCAGTCCAGTCTAGTCCAGGAAACTAAGTAGTGCAGGCTGCCTGCCTGAAGTGCTGAGCAAGTGAAGCTCAGAAGTTAGTCCAGGAGCAGAAGTCTCCTCCTGAAGTGATCCTGCACCTTACCAAGTACAGAGCAGTGCCAATCTTATCCAGCCAAGTAGAAAGCTGAAGGGCAGAAGTTTATTTACAGCAAGTGGATTTATACCAGAGGAAGGTTTCCCTACCCAAGGATAAAGCCAGCTATTAGGCAAACGGGCCTTGGAGAAAGCCAGACAGGATTCTGCAGAAAGTACAGCCTGATCTGTGAGTTTTATTCCCTCTGAGTTATCTTGCTAGGATTCTACCTGCCATTGGTGTAAAGCCTGCCTGCTACTAAAATCTTTCATATGGAACTGTTTGAAGCCTATATAGTTGAACTGTTTAGTAAAGAGGAATTCTAGTTCACTACAAACGTGTGTACCTCCATTATTCCTCCAACAAATCGGTGTGCCACCGTTACCGGCACTGGCGTCATAAACTATAAGGGATCTTGCCACCGGCACACTAAACCTACAACACCCAGGGCACCTCACCTACCATCAGGCCTGGTCCCTATACCCAGAGAGTGCCCCAGAGGATCTATGTGCCAGCCTCTCCATCACTACTGTACGCCTGCCCAGGGTATATTAAAAATCGTGAGTACCAATAGCAACCCTCGGTCTGTTAACTGTCCCCTGTGACCTCACATTCGCTCACCCTGAAGGACTGGCGTACTGCACTTACTCAATATCAAAAGAGACCTGAGGCAAGTAAAAGAGCGTGTAGACACATTGGAGGGCCACTGGAATGTCATAGTAAGCTTTAACATGGCGGTTTTCCACAATCTTGATAGAGCACAGGCCCATATCAATCTGTTGAACTTGGTTGAACACCAAGATAATTGTGGTCGCCGAAACAACCTGCGGTTGAAAGGTCTGCCTGAATCTATTGCGGCAGACTCCCTGGGCAAGTCAGTTGGGGAACTGTTTACCATGCTGTTAGGCCCTGACTCCCAAGTGGACTTAACTATGGACAGGGTGCACAGAACAGTAAGACTGCCCTCAAAATAAGGGGACCCTCCGAGAGATGTAATATGCCGCCTCTCCAGCTTCCAAGCCAAGGAACAAATACTAAAGGCTTCCAGGCAACCCATTACCTTGGCAGACTTTGCAATCTCGCTCTTTCAAGACCAATCGCCCATAACCCTGCAAAAACTTAGGATGTTAAAACCCCTGTTAGATGTACCAAGAGAAAAGAACATAACGTATAGATGGCTGCATCCCTTTGGTCTACTCATTAATGCACCGAGCCACAAACTTGTACGAGCCCCAGCGGACTTGTCCACATTATACGATGTGTTAGAGATCTCTACCCTGGATATCCCAAACTGGAACTCGGCGAAGGACTTAACAGATCTACCTGCACTGCTTGTTAATGTTCCATGGACAGCCGTTGGCTGCCCTGCTGAAATGCGTGGAAAGAAAAAGACGGGAGGAATAACACCCAAGCCTCTGGCTATTGACATGGAGTGACTCTCCTGAACACTGTTCTTCAAATATCTTCATTCCGGCTCTGGGACTCCTATTCTTGATCCCTTGAGCCGCCCCGAAATGGGCGCCTGAAGAACCTGAGCTAAGAAGTTCTATGGACCTTCAAATGTTAACCTATCCAAGTCTTACAGTTGATTCTCATTTTGCTAACCTTTTCCTTTTATTTTCAAATTTTCTTGTTTTTTTTTTCTATTTAGAAGCACACCCATCTTTTGTATGTTTGCCCATTGTCCATGCTATGGACCCTAGATATGGTATTTTCCTCCACCCCTATGACAGCTGTGGTTATGTTACCCCCAAGTAAAACAATGTGCTCATCCACGGTTCTTTTCCAGAGCATGTCAAGACCATGTTCTACAATGGTTAATGCTTCCTTTTTCCTTTCCTTCGCAGCCTTTCCTAATCTCTCCCTTCCCCTGCCCCCAAAGAGGTCAGTGAGAGAGGGGAATATAGATATTGCGGCCACAAGGTTCATGAGTCCCATTTTACTATGGCTGCCTTAAAGATATGTATGCTTAACATCCAGGGGTTGAATGTACCACCCAAATGTACTCAGATATGCCAGTTCTTAAAAAATAAATAAAGTGAACATAGCTTTCCTGCAAGAAACTCACTTTAGAAAAGGACACAACCTACGCCTGTCACACATGGTATATAATCAGTGGTTCCATACTGCGTCGCCATCATGTGCGTCTAAAGGAGTGTCAATAGCGGTTCACAAAACCACCCCACTGGTGGTGCATTCAACTCTAACGAACAATGAAGGACGCTATTAGTGTTGAACGCAAATATTCGAATCGTGAATATCGCCACTTCGAGAATTTGCTAATTAATGGCGAATATTCGGCCCAAAATTTGCTAAATATTGCGAATTCGAATATTACCTATGCCGCTCCTCACTAGACACTATTTGTTCATTAAGGGGTCCCTGGGCATGCAGTGTATAACATTAGATTACTTATATGCTCCCAATGTAGCTCAAGCCACCTGGTTAGAACACACTCTCTCACTCTTCCAGTCATTCGCAGAGGAAGTAGTGATACTGGGTGGGGACATCAATGTAACCCTAAATCCATCTTTAGACACATCAGTGAGCTCTTCCGTGTCTCAGGCGGCTCTGCGAAAGATTAAGACATATCTTGCACATGCAGGCCTTGTTGATGTCTATGTCCGTGTATGCAGACAAGAATAGGACATGTTCTATTTTTTTGCAGAACGGAAGTGCGGATGCGGACAGCACACTGAAAATGAATGGGTCCGGATACATTGCGCAACTTTGTGGAACGGATCCGGACCCATTTTTACGGATGTGTGAATGGACCCTGAAAGAAAGGGCTGCCCCCTATCCCCCTTAATATTTATTATGACAGTGGAATGCCCTTTCCAAGCGATACGCCAGGATGAGAGGATTAAGGGTCTAAATTTGTGGGGGACCTACCACTAACTAGCGGCATTTGCTGACGACCTTTCAGTCATTATTACAAACCCCAAAGAAGCTTTCCTGGCGATTCAAGCAATATTCCCAAAATTTGGGGACATGTCGAACTTGGCTCACTTATGAAAGGGTATGCATCCCTTAACTACTAAAACAAACCATAATAGAGTGAAGAGGGATGCTAAAAGCAAAAAAAACTAAAAACTTTTTTTAAAGGGTTTCTACCACTTGCATATCACATATTTGGTGATCAGACACTAGCGATCCGCTAGTGTCTGATGTAGCTTACAAGCTAATTATTACCTTAATCCGTTCGGCCCATACCTCAAAAAAAGCACTTATATCTTTATGCAATGAGCCTCTAGGTGCTATGCAGGCGTTTTTCCAGCACCTAGAGGCTCCGTCTACCTTGCAGTTTGCCGCCCAGCGCCTCGCTCCAGCACGCCCATCTTCAACTCTATTCGATCCTCCCCCTGCTTCTGCCTTCCGAAATCTCGCGCCTGCACCGTTCGTCGCGGCATTCGGCGCAGGCGCAGTCAATGTCTGACCGCTCCGTGCTCAGACATTTCCACTGCGCCTGCGCCGACATCGGCGCAGGCGCAGTGGAAATGTCTGAGCACGGAGCGGTCAGACATTGACTGCGCCGAATGCCTCCGAATGCCGCGACGAACGGCGCAGGCGCAGGATTTCTGAAGGCTGAAGCAGGGGGAGGATCGAATACGGTAAGAGATGGGCGTGCTGGAGCGAGGCGATGGGCGGCAAACTGCAAGGTAGACGGAGCCTCTAGGTGCTGGAAAAACGCCTGCATAGCACCTAGAGGCTCATTTGCATAAAGATATAAGTGCTTTTTTTGAGGTATGGGCCGAACGGATTAAGGTAATAATTAGCTTGTAAGCTACATCAGACACTAGCGGATCGCTAGTGTCTGATCACCAAATATGTGATATGCAAGTGGTAGAAACCCTTTAATTATTCAAAAATAGACATAGAAATAGGTGAAAATAAATCCCAACTAACAATTGGTAGCACGTTCATTAGCTGATGTAGTGACTACCACCGAAGATCTAAAATCACTTACAGGTCCTTCTAAAAAAATTAGCATATTGTGATAAAGTTCATTATTTTCTGTAATGTACTGATAAACATTAGACTTTCATAGATTTTAGATTCATTACACACAACTGAATTAGTTCAAGCCTTTTATTGTTTTAATATTGATAATTTTGGCATACAGCTCATGAAAACCCAAATTTCCTATCTAAAAAAATTTGCATATTTCATCCGACCAATAAAAGAAAAGTGTTTTTAATACAAAAAAAGTCAACCTTCAAATAATTACGTTCAGTTCTGCACTCAATACTTGGTCGGGAATCCTTTTGCAGAAATGACGGCTTCAATGCGGCGTGGCATGGAGGCAATCAGCCTGTGGCACTGCTGAGGTGTTATGGAGGCCCAGGATGCTTCGATAGCGGCCTTAAAGGGAACCTGTCACCATGATTTTGCGCATAGAGCTGGGGACATGGGCTGCTAGATGGCCACTAGCACATCTGCAGTACCCAGGTCCCATAGCTCTCTGCGCTTTTATTGAGTTAAAAAACCGTTTTGAGTGATATGCTAATTACCTCATATGAGTCCTGTAGCCCGAGATGAGTCAACCGGAAAGGAGCCCAGCACCGCCCCGCGTCCTCCAATTCTCCTCCCTGCTGGGTGACGTCGCATAGCTGGAGCGCCGAAATCTCGCGATGCGCGAGCTAGCGCATGCGTAGTTCGTTCCCTGTGCTGATGCCAGCACAGGGAATGAACATGATGCCGACACTGCGCATGCGCTAGCTCGCGCATCGCGAGATTTCGGCGCTCCAGCTATGCGACGTCACCCAGCAGGGAGGAGAATTGGAGGACGCGGGGCGGTGCTGGGCTCCTTTCCGGTTGACTCATCTCGGGCTACAGGACTCATATGAGGTAATTAGCATATCACTCAAAACGGTTTTTTAACTCAATAAAAGCGCAGAGAGCTATGGGACCTGGGTACTGCAGATGTGCTAGTGGCCATCTAGCAGCCCATGTCCCCAGCTCTATGCGCAAAATCATGGTGACAGGTTTCCTTTAAGCTCATCCAGAGTATTGGGTCTTGCGTCTCTCAACTTTCTCTTCCCAATATCCCACAGATTCTCTATGGGGTTCAGGTCAGGAGAGTTGGCAGGCCAATTGAGCACAGTAATACCATGGTCAGTAAACCATTTGCCAGTGGTTTTGGCACTGTGAGCAGGTGCCAGGTCGTGCTGAAAAATGAAATCTTCATCTCCATAAAGCTTTTCAGCAGATGGAAGCATGAAGTGCTCCCAAATCTCCTGATAGCTAGCTGCATTGACCCTGCCCTTGATAAAACACAGTGGACCAACACCAGCAGCTGACATGGCACCCCAGACCATCACTGACTGTGGGTACTTGACACTGGACTTCAGGCATTTTGGCATTTCCCTCTCCCCAGTCTTCCTCCAGACTCTGGCACCTTGATTTCCGAATGACATGCAACAGTCCAGTGCTGCTTCTCTGTAGCCCAGGTCAGGCGCTTCTGCTGCTGTTTCTGGTTCAAAAGTGGCTTGACCTGGGGAATGCGGCACCTGTAGCCCATTTCCTGCACACGCCTGTACACGGTGGCTCTGGATGTTTCTACTCCAGACTCAGTCCACTGCTTCCGCAGTTCCCCCAAGGTCTGGAATCGGTCCCTCTCCACAATCTTCCTCAGGGTCCGGTCACCTCTCTCGTTGTGCAGCGTTTTCTGCCACACTTTTTCCTTCCCACAGAGGTGCCTTGATACAGCACTCTGGGAACAGCCTATTCGTTCTGAAATTTCTTTCTGTGTCTTACCCTCTTGCTTGAGGGTGTCAATGATGGCCTTCTGGACAGCAGTCAGGTCGGCAGTCTTAAACATGATTGCGGTTTTGAGTAATGAACCAGGCTGGGAGTTTTTAAAAGCCTCAGGAATCTTTTGCAGGTGTTTAGAGTTAATTAGTTGATTCAGATGATTAGGTTAATAGCTCGTTTAGAGAACCTTTTCATGATATGCTAATTTTTTTAGATAGGAATTTGGGGTTTTCATGAGCTGTATGCCAAAATCATCAATATTAAAACAATAAAAGGCTTGAACTACTTCAGTTGGTGTGTAATAAATCTAAAATATATGAAAGTCTAATGTTTATCAGTACATTACAGAAAATAATGAACTTTATCACAATATGCTAATTTTTTTTAGAAGGACCTGTAGAGTGTGGAAAAAGTAACCACTATTGCTGCCTGTATGGCAGCTGGTAACAAGTCGCCCCAGCGTCTCTCAATAGCATCGCTATCTGTGTAGACTATTTTCCCTGCTCACCCTAAATTTGTTCCACATCTGAATAACCTAATATCACATCTCTACGCGTTTCTGCATCCTTATGATGCCTCATCAGGAGCACGTGATGTGAGCTCAAATCAGGAGCGGATTACAGTACAAGTCGGCATTAGTAAATGCGCAACCCCTCTCTCACAGGGGCAGCGCTCCGACACTGTGATAGCCGTGAAACGGCCGCCAAAACTAAAGGTATTTATAATGGATAGCTCCACCTACCCCACACATCCGCGGTGGGCTCCCCTCCGCAATAAATCAAGTCCGCAGCACACCCAGCACTGAAAGTTAAGTGCCTGGCCAGGCCCAGACAAGTGCCGTCATTAAATGAGGGAGGCTCCACGGGAGCGCATTGGGACCTCTAGCGGATGACTGACGTAATGACACAGTGGTACGAGAATGAATGGGAATATGCAGCCTGACCAGAACGGCATGGGATATATTTCTACCAGTATATCCAGTGCACAAAGATGCGCCTGTATGTGCCAAGGAAAACAAAGATGCTACAGTAGTATCCTCAGAAAAGACACATAAATTGGTGTAGCAAGATGTATATCCATTAAGTTAGCAAACACATGACAATTCATAAGGGGTATGACTACAAGAAACATAAATATGAAATATGGTCATTTAAACCCCTAGGACGCACAGGGTCCAAAACAAATAACCACTGTGCCTCTTTTTGTATCACCCGCTTGTCAAAATCTCCTCTCGCAGAGGGTCTGATGATTTCAATTCCTTGAAAGTAAATGACATTCAGATCATTGCATGATGTTCTGCCATTTGATGTTGTTCAAATGTTAACCAATGCGCCTACTAAATTCCCTCACAGTTTTGCCTACGTATTGTATCCCACACTCACATGTTATTAAATATACCAGGCCCATAGAATGGCAATTAATAAAGTACCTAATAAAGAACGTGCGACCCGTATTGGTACTCGAGAACGTTCTGCCCTTCTTGATCGAGTTGCATGCAATAATGTCGAATGTCGACATTTCTAACTTCCTGATCAATCCGACCGCAGGTATTAAATGTCACGCTAGATCAGCAAACACAAAAACTGTTAGAAATACAAACCCAGTACCAATGGTCCTCTATGTCCATGGAATTCCTGGGAGTGAATATTACTTTGGATCCTGCGAATTTATATAAGAAAAACTTCCAACACCTCCTGCCAATTCCATTCACATGCTGGTTTGGGAGACGTATGCTAATTAAATCCATTTTGGTACCCAAGGTATTAAACCTTATGCAAGCCCTGCCTATCCCCTTACCAAGAACTTTCTTTACACAGCTGAAACACTATTTTTCAAAATTCCTATGGTGTAAAGCTCATCCACGTCTGCCGCACTCCACTCTGATCCAATCGAAAAAATCAGGATGCCTAGGCCTCCCAGATCTGATACTCTTTTACAGGGTGATACATGGGATGAGATGTCAAGAATGGCTCAGACCCACGGAGGGGAGATTGGATATACAGGCCGAGACGAGAGAGGCAAAACCACCGCTACAAGCTTATTTGTTCTCCCCTCTAAGAGATATGACCCAATATACTACTACTCTAAATAGTATGACACTAACCACCATCAAGATCTGGCATGCTAATCTGTCTAAAGTACTGCTCTCCTCTACTGCTCTCCTCTACCACAATGTCCCCTGTGCTGCAGGTCAGAGATGTCATGTGGAGCTCCTCCCAAACTTTTAGTTCTACGCTGTCTGAAGAGTGCTCCCGGATAACACTGCCATTAGAGGATTTATTAGGTACAGTAGAGTCACTTTAGGAGGATTGGGAGTCCTATTCCAGACTCCACCCATTTACATTTTTCACAAAATGCATCCTAAAGTGATATGTAGGAGCCGTATAGAGCAAATCGCAGGATGGGAACCACGGAGAACACTGTTCCATGCGGTGTGGACACCCTAGAAGGAATTTAGGAACTTTTGATAATGATCCCTTTGACGTACAGGCGATATAGCAAAATGCATTGTTAAAGCCTCTCTCAGGAAGTGACTAAGCTGTTTCTCGACTGTGTTCTTCCCTTACCCCCCCCCCCCCCACCCCTTCCTTCCTTCCTTTTCTTCCACTTACCCTATTCTCCCAGTTGGTATTCTTTTTATATCTTGATATTTATTTTGTTTCCTTATGATGTCATTGTTTAGCAGAGACAAACGAGTGGGGAATTTTTTTGGGGGGGACTTTATAGGATGTTATTACTTACCACATTCGCTGGAACATTACAATATGTGCATATCATTTGTACATTGATCCTTTATGATGCTATCTGTAATATGCTGTAATTCGCATTTCTCTAATAAACTGTTTAAACAAAAAAAAAAAGTGTTTGCATCTCTTTATTAGGAAGTAGGGAACCTTGTAATTCCAGAGAACCGATTGTAGTTCTAGTCAAATGGTCTAATTGAATTGACATATATTACATCACATGGTGAAAGCCTAGCTTTACTTTGAATCAGGAAAATCTGTTCGCTGTGAGAAATCAAGTGTCAATCTTAAGTTATCTTATGTGTCTGTTATTACGAAGATACCAGTTTAATTATCTCTATATCCTATAGGTTATTTTGTCTTTTTGATTGCATATAATTGATTATTATTCTTGAATTGTCGCCAATTTTATATCGCCTTATATATTATTTATTTTTTTATTACACTGAAATATTATTAATAAATATATATATTGTACACAACTGTCTTCCTTTTGTCTTCAACTTAGCGCAGATCCTAGGTCTCGTTAGCTCTTGTTTTATTTGTGGAAATAAGTCGAAATCTCCTCTATTATAGATTCTAGCTTGATTTTCCATAAATAAATGTAACTGTTTTTCAGAGCAGTATAAATATTCTGACAGATACACTTCTGATTTTGGCTCACAATCACTGACTAAACTAATTGCTTAAACACTGACGTCTGAATAAGATGTTATCTTACTGAACGGAATATGTCACAGTCTGCACAAGAACAAGTAGGGATTGCTCTCCTCTGAGAATCTGACTGGCATAATTTGCTCTGTGTGCTTCTGCCACTGGAACTATTGTCAAATAGCTGATTGGTGGGGGTGCGGGGTGTCGGATCCCTGCCAATCAGCTAGTGATGGCCTAACTGGACATAGTCTAAAAGATTGGCCCCCTTACCCATTACTTGCTGGGATATTCAGATATTTCATTTTCCAAATACATTTTATTAGCTATAATGGCTCGTTTTGTCTGGGGAGCAATCATCAGGGGAAATAAAATGGCTGCTGTCCTATTAGTACACACAAAACCTGTTCTAATCCTCAGGATAGGTCATCCATATCTGATGAAATAATACCTGAAATAAACACCTGAAATACTAGTCCAAACTCTGTGTCAAGGCATCTCTACAAAGTTCTTTTCAACTATGTCTCTGAGCTGAGTGATAACATGAAATGCTAGGCAGAAATCCATGTTAGTGCATCTCTACAAAGTTGAAATGTATCTTTTTTGGGTTGATGTTTAGGAAAATGGCATATTAGTATGCAGGGCCGTCAGCACCCGGCATACCTGGGCAATTGCTGAGGCCCACTGCTCCTGGGGGGGGCCCACTGTGCCCGTTCACTCCTGCAAGCTGGCTGTTCCGAATTCTAGGGAAGCTTACCCCAGCAATGCAGACAATTTTTGCGGAGTGCACTGCTCGGGTTGGCAGCCCCAGGACTCAGAACAGAGTAAATGGTGTTTCCTAGTGGGCTAAAGGACCTTCCTGATGTCATCTGCCCATGTGACCAGTGGGGGAGGAGCCTGAGGAGCAGAGAGCTGTGTTCCTGTATGGCAGGCATGTCCAAACTGCGGCCCTCCAGCTGTTGCAAAACTACAACTCCCAGCATGCCTGGATAGCTTACAGCTATTAGGGCATGCTGGGAGTTGTAGTTTTGCAACAGCTGGGGGGCCGCAGTTTGGACATGCCTGCCGTATGGAGAGGAGCCAGGCTGGATTGTGGTGAGGTCTAGCTGTGTGTGTCCCTGTGTATGTCTGTGTGTCCTTGTGTGTGTGTCTGTCCCTGTGTGTATTTGACTGTCCCTGTGTAGGTGTGTCTGTCCCCACCACATTATCAGCTCTAGTGCTATCTGTGGTTTTACATAGGACTGCAGGTAACACTACCACATTATCAGCTCTTGTGTTATCTGTGGTTTTACATAGGACTGCATGTAACATTACTCAATTTTCTGTACTCAGCCATCACTGTGTTATCTGTGCTGTTACATAGGACTGCAGGGGACATCTACTATATTATCTGTACTCAATGTATCACTGTGTAAGGGGGCCCACTGAGACTTTATCGCCCAAGGGCCCACATGAACCTGGGGCCGGCCCTGTTAGTGTGTCCTACAATACACAGGGTAGTGGATGATTATATATCTCAGTGATAATGTGAAATACTAGGCAGAAATTCTGGTTGGTGCATCTCTACACAGTTGAAATATAATTATTTTTTTTGCTTGAAGTTTGGGAAAATAGTATATACGTGTCTTACAATACACAGGATAGAAAACGGTTTACATCTCTGAGTGATAACGTGAAAAACTAGGCCAAAATCCATGTTGGTGCATCTCCAGGCACTTCAGGTGTTAGTGTGGTGGGGGGGGGGGGGGGCCCCCAATAACTGCATAGCAAGTTGACAACTTAGTTTTACACTAGAGAATATTTTTTTCTGAATCTGCCTATTTTTTAAATAAATTCTTTATTTTTCATTTTTATATAGTCAAGTAACAAATATGCATTAGTATGACAGATAAATGCATGCAATTATGACATAAGCTTCACAGGTCATACAGTAGCAGACAATGAAAGTTGTTCAAGTACATACATGGGTCTAAATAATTGACAAATCAATTTGGCTACTTTCAATAATCAAGTAGATGGAGGAGAGCGTGGGTACTCTTTTCCTCAGAGCATCCATAGCACTCCCTATTCAAGCCATGTACGGAGCATAAAATAATAACTGAAGACAATGAAAGAAAAAAAAAAAGAAAGGGAGGGAAGGAAGGAAGAATAAGAATTACGAATAAGAATAGGAAGAAGAGGGATAGAAGGGGGGGGGGGGGGTGTAGCTCATAAATATCGTAGTCCCAGGTCCCCAGGTTGTTGTATCTGTTTAGTCAGGGTTCACCTACGCCAGAGATCTCCAAGGGTTCCATATCTTTACAAATTTATCATGTGTCCTGTCAATCCAGCTAGACATTTCTTCAAATCTACAGATTTGAGTCACCTTAGCTATCATTTCATGTATGGAGGGGGGGTTAGCATCAAGCCAATGTAGAGGGATTAATGCTTTAGCTGCCGCTATGATATGTGAGATCAGATTCTTTTTAGAAGGGGAGTATTGAGGTGTTGGAAGCGCAAGTGCTACTATTTCTAATGTAAGTTTAAAACAAGGAGTTGTAAGTTTCCGAATCAATGCTTCTATTTCCCTCCAATAGGGCTTGATCTGCGGGCAGTTCCACCAGATGTGCGATAGGGAGCCTACACCATCTCCGCACCTCCAGCATTCTCTGGTAGACTGCCAGGCCTCATTTGTATAGAAAGTCAGGAGCTTTATACCACCTTGATAGGAGTTTGAAATTATTCTCCTGTAGGCGGGTGCAGCGGGAAAAACCATGTGAACCTCTTAGTATCTGCTTCACTTCAGTATCAGTTAGCACCCTATCCAACTCTTTCTCCTATTCCCTGATGTACACAGGCCTCAGCGATTCACCCTCGCCTCCCACCATCGGGTAGAGCTTCGACACTTTCTTAGCAGCAGAGAGTGGTGACAAGATTAGTTTCTCAAACTCGGTCAAGGACCTTTGGAGAAGGAACTTCACTGTCAACTCCCCACACACAGCTTTAATATGAGGCTTTGCTAGGAAAAAACTAGGGGATTCAGTGATCGAGCGCGGGAGTGCTTTTAAAATGGAGGCTTCCACATTTGGGGTGATTTCACCCAGCTTTACCGATGTTAGGGAGTTCCACAGATGTAGTTTGTCTAAATTGTCATGATTTAGGAGGTCTGTTAATAGGCTCACTGGCAGCAGAGGAGATGGGTCAGGAGCTAATTTTCTTCTCATTTCTCTCCAAATCTCACCAGGACCGCGCATTAATGGGTCCATAGTTTTGTCATTATGAATGCTCCTATCTGGGAGCCATAAGTGTTTCTGAAAATACTTCCCTACGCTGTGACTACAAATGGCTTGGACATCTGGTCATCTTTTTGGGTCTACCATTTCAAGCCATCTATTAAGCTGTATCGCTTTATAATATCTGGAAACATCCGGCAGAACTAGTCCTCCTTTCTCTTTACTTCTAATTAAGATTTCGTGAGATATCCTAGGTTTGATTCTGCATATTTTAACGCCCAAAAGACATTAGGTGTTAGACCCAAATCAGTTCGTGGCACCGATACTGCATTACTAGCACAGTTAATTGTCAGTAGCAGTGTCTTCAATGTGTTTGTGGAAAAGACATCATATTAAGCCTCCTGTCTTAAAGTTCCAAAAAACAAGTTTGCAAACCGTTCCATACTTTGTGTGACTGTGTACATTTAGGCCAAACATGGTCAAGGATAAGGAAGGGTTCCAAACGAAAGACCCATGTCCAGAATGTGGGTAGTACCATAGAAGGACCAGCTATCCAGCTAGAGGTAGTAGTAGTAGCATGCCTACTTTTGCAAGGACAGTCCCTCTTTTTGACCCAAGTCCCTTGGTCCCTCCTTTTGACCTGTGAAATAACTCTGCATTAATACATTTAGTAAATTGCTCCTTACTAAACTATCTGTATGATTTCTACCTGTATATTAGACCTCAAATTTAGGTGCAATATGCACCTTAAAATATCTATAATCAAAGGATTTATATGCTAATATTTAAAGGGATATTGAAGCGCAAGCAAAAAAAAACTGCCGGGTGCAGCACTTGCTGTTAAAAAATAAATAAAATGTAATCATCTCATTGATCCCAGCCTCTGCAGTTCTTATGACGTGAGGTCTCTGGTGCACCTCACTTCCTGCTACTCTCTTAAAATGGCTGTGAATGCTGCTCAGTAGGTTGCTGGCTTCAACAATGACCTACCTGCCAGTAATTGGGTCTTTCGCAAGTGTCCCTCTTTGACTATCCTAAAATTTGGGGGTATGGTTGTAGTAGTAGTAGGCCACAGTTGTCCCTGGCTTTGAAAAGGTGCAACATTATCATTGAGGAGAAAGAGGAAGAGGTTGTCGATTGGATGGTTCACTCCTCCTCTCAGTTGAAGCAGGATGATGTGAAAGTGACTTCTGAGTGTGACACCATACCGTGGAGCCAGGGCTCACAGTGTTCGTCTCAGAAGTCCTCTCAGTCTTCCCTGCACCTTCCAGAAGGACGCCTTCCTTTTTTCTAAGAAGTGGCAAGAAAACTCCCACCACTACAGCAGATAGTGAAGAGATTCTCCCTGCTGACGACTTGTGTAAATGCAGTCAGCATTAGTACTGCCCTGAGGAGGAGGTTCAGGAAGAGGCTGCAGACCCTATGCTGTATTACTGGTTGTAGTTGTGGCACCAATAGCCACGGAATTGGAGGTGGGGCAGCGACAGTAGTAGTCGGGGCAAATGCAGAGCAGGGGAGAGGGGCCCATGAGGACACCATATCTCACAGTCTTATAAGCGGCAGGGAGGGTGAGGACTCTCATGACGATTGTGTATGGACATGACCTGGAAGCTACATTGGGGTGCTGAGGAGTAGGCAACATCGGAGGAGGGAGGTGGCGGCAGCCAATAAAGAGCAGAGGCGACATACTCCCCAAGAAACATCCAGGGTCATATCTGCTTTGGGAACTGGTGATGCTACTGACACTGTGGGTGGGTTATGCCCAATACATGTCAGAGCCAAGCTAGGCTCGGCTGTCTCTAGCTCTGCTGTCTGACAGTTTTTCTCTACAATGCTGGAAGACAGAAGCATTGTCTTGTGCAAGATGTTCAAGAACAAAATAAGATGTGTGCAGGTAAACGCAAACGTAGGCACCGCATCAGCCCATCCCTTGGGCAAGTCAAAGTGGCAGCCAGCTTCTGCAATAGGAGTTCTCCTTCTCCCAGTCCCCCTTGCGGCACTCAGGCTGCATCCTAGGCAGTATAGTGTCTTTCACATTGTCATCATTCCTTTCTGCTTCTCTTGCTCAGATTTCTCTTCCTCCACTCCATCATCAGCCATTGGTAACGGAATGCATGGCCAGGAAACAACTGTACACACCCAGCAATCCTCTGGTGTGCAAGCTTAATTCCCACCTGATCGAGTTTCTGGCGGTGTAATGGCTGCTGTACCATTTAGTCGAGTCGGCTGCCTTTCGGGGGCTAATGGCGTGCGCTCAACAGTTGCTGGAAGATACCTAGCTGCTATTATTTTTCCCAAAAAGCTATACCTGCATTGTACTCTCACATGATGAACGTGGCCCGCTCTCAGCGATTCTTGTTGTGCGGCAAGGTTCATGCCATTGACACCTGTAGCAGCTCTTACGGGCAGAGACAGTATATGTCAAATATTTTTTGCGACGAGGCAGCACCCCAGCAGCAAGGCAAGGTGCTTTTGACCCTCTCAAGATTGTATCGGCCTTGCTCCCACACAAGCCACTTATCCACCTCCTCCTCCATGGACACTCTTGTCCTCAACAGCAGCAGGGCACAGCGTTGCTCACACTCCCTATCACGTGTCAAGTGTTGCCACGCCGTATTGGACCTGATTGGCCTGGGCAAGAATAGCCACACAGGTGAGCAGTTGCTGAAGTGCATCAAGCAGCAAACATCCCTCTGGCTGTCACCCCACTGACTCCAACTGTGCAAGGTAGTCAGCGACAATGGGAGCAACATCGTGGCCACCCTGAACCTGGGGGAAATAACACATGGTCCCTGCATAGAGCACGTTTTCAACCTAGTCGTGCAACTTTTTTTTTTAAAGTACACTGGCTTACACAAGGTGCTGGCAATGTCCAGACTGGACTACCAACATGTTCTGCACGGCTACGGCCTACCTAGACTAGAGGGTGTTATATACCAATTTCCAGGGCAATTGGAGCTAATTTGGCTCGGTCCAAACTGAACTTTTTGAAGAATTAAGCGAGCCTGAAAGTAACCTCAGGTTCACTCATCTCTAGTAAATAAAATTATAATAATCTGGTCTTGCACTACATTCATAAAAATTGGATTTTTGTACTTACAGAAAAATCCCTTTCTTGTCCAGTGCATTGGGGGACACAGCACCATGGGTATATGCCCAGGTGCCACTAGGAGGCTGACACTAGAAACAAAAAGTGTTGGCTCCACCCAGGTGGGCTATACCCTCATCACAGCCACTAGGCTAATCAGTTTGTACCAATAGCAGTAGGAGAGAGGAAATCCCAAATGCAAGAAAAAATCTAAGGGAAACACCGATCTCCACCCAAGGCTGGGGGGAAAGAAAAATATGGAGGATAGGAAGCAGGGCAAGATGTCCTGCACAGGAATAGAGGTGAACAAATGCACACTGGAGAGCCAGAGGAAGGGACTTGAAGAACCCGGGCTCCCCATTAATAAAACAGGAGTGCATCACCATCAGAAGGTGTCTGTTGGCAGTGACCTACAAGTCAAAGAAAATTGATATTCGTGTATAATCACTCACAAGTCATAAAAATCGGTAATTAGTGATCTAGATTATTTAATACTTAACTTTTACTTTTTCATATAAAATAGATGGGATATATATATATATATATATATATATACAGTCGAGGTACGAGGATATGCGATCATCTACCATTGGGATTTTCGCATAGGCTGAGCAGTTAGGGAGAGAGCCAGGTCTGATGCAGGGCTCTCCCTTTTGTTCCTTAGTTTTAGATCCAGTCAGTCGGATCTTCATTTTGTGTCTTCTAGTTTCCTGTACACCTTCCGTGACATTATAAACCGCCAAAACCGTCTCAAGCATGGATCTGGTTTCACTTTTGACTGAACGCATGCAGGGTCTTTCATTGGATGTAGCAGATCTCCGTAAGACTCTTTCTCAGTTTCAAGTGACCGGTTCAGCTTGCGTTCATGGAGTTTGTTCTGAGCCTAAGATCTCGCTCCCGGATACGTTCTCCGGGGGTAGTGAGAATTTTGTTCGTTTTAGAGAGGCTTGCAAACTCCATTTTCGCCTACTTCCCCATTCCTCTGGTGATGAGGAACGGAGGGTGGGGATCATCATCTCGCTGCTCAGGGATAACGCTCAGTCCTGGGCCTTTTCGCTGCCGGTGGGGGCACGGCCCCTCCGTTCAGTGAATGAATTCTTTTTAGCCCTGGGTCAGATAAATAATGATCCGGATCGTATTGCTCTGGCTGAGTCTAGACTACGTCTTTTATGCCAGGGTAAACAATCCGCAGAGATATACTGCTCATAATTTCAGAGATAGGCAGCTGATACTGGTTGGAATGATGCTGCACTCCGAAGTCAATTTTGCCATTGTCTTTCAGAGGGATTGAAAGATGCATTTGCCTTTCATGAGAGACCTACCTCCTTGGACTCTGCCATGTCTCGGGCCGTTCGTATTGACAGGCGTCTTAGAGAGAGAGGAGAGATCACTCCTTCCTGTCATACTCAGTCCAAGGACAGTGCGGCAGTCTCATTCAGTGCAAAGGGGTCTCAGTCGCTCTCAATCCCTTCTAAGCAGGGGCCCATGCAGCTGGGTTTGCTTGCCTCTGACAATAGAGGATTCAGCTCTCATGGGAAGGTTTGTTTCTGTTGTGGAGGTATAAATCATTTGGCAAATGTTTGTCCCTCTAGGAGATTCAGGCAGTTTTTTGAGAGCAATAAAGAAACAAAAAGAAAAAAATCCTCTAAAAACGTTCCATCTGTTACTATTGGCAAGGTTGATGCGGAAATTGAAGGTTTTCCGTTTGCTTGTAGTTCCCGTTTTGTCCTACCTGCCAGGGTGGCGCTAGAGAGCGAGAACATTTTTTGTGAGATTTTTGTAGATAGTGGAGCAGCTGTCAATCTCATTGATAGTCAATTTGCTATAACTCATGGTTTCCAGGTATGCACTTTGGAAAAGGATATACCCGTTTTTGCTATTGATTCAATTCCACTTTCTCAGAAATCGTTAAAGGGCATAGTTCACAATATCCGTTTGATTGTGAGTGATACTCATGTTGAGGATGTGTCATGTTTCGTCCTTAGCGGATTGCCTACTCCTCTAGTGTTGGGGTTACCCTGGCTCACTAAACATAACCCCACCATTGATTGGCAAGCGAGGCAAATAAATGGTTGGAGTGACTTTTGCAGAGAGAATTGCCTCACGACATCTGTTTCTGAGGTTTCTACTAAGACTGTACCATCTTTTCTCTCTGAATTTTCGGATGTGTTCTCTGAGAGTGGTGTTCAGGACTTGCCCCTGCACAGGGCGTACGATTGCCCTATTAATCTCACCCCAGGCGCCAAGCTGCCTAAATCTCATTTATACAATCTCTCCCAACCTGAAAGGGTCGCTATGCGTGCTTATATCTCTGAGAGCCTGAGAAAGGGACACATACAACCCTCGAAGTCACCTGTTGCCACTGTTTTTTTCTTTGTTAAGAAAAAAGATGGTTCTTTAAGACCCTGTCTGGATTTCAGGGAGCTGAACAGTATCACAATTCGCAACCCTTATCCGCTTCCTCTGATCCCGGACCTGTTTAACCAGATTGCTGGGGCTAAAGTTTTTTCCAAGTTGGATCTAAGAGGGGCATACAACCTGGTCAGGGTCAGAGAAGAAGACGAATGGAAGACGGCCTTCAATACCCCTGAGGGCCATTTTGAGAATTTGGTTATGCCTTTTGGTTTGATGAATGCTCCAGCCGTCTTTCAGCATTTTGTGAACAGCATTTTTTATCACTTAATGGGGAAATTTGTATTAGTGTATCTAGATGACATTTTAATTTTTTCTCCTGATTTCAAAACTCATAAGGAACAGTTACGTCAGGTCTTGCTCATCCTGCGGGAGAATAAATTGTACGCTAAACTGGAAAAATGTGTGTTTGCGGTTCCAGAAATTCAATTTCTGGGGTTTCTTCTCTCCACTTCTGGTTTTCGCATGGACCCCGAGAAGGTCCGCGCTGTGCTTGAGTGGGAGCTTCCCGAGAATCAGAAGGCGCTGATGCGTTTTTTGGGTTTTGCTAATTATTACAGGAAGTTTATTTTTAATTATTCCTCTGTTGTTAAACCACTCACTGATATGACTAGAAAGGGGGTAGATTTTTCCTCCTGGTCGGTAGAGGCGCGTAAAGCCTTTTCTAATATCAAGGAGAGTTTTGCTTCCGCTCCCATCTTGGTACAACCTGATATTTCTCTACCCTTCATAGTTGAGGTTGATGCTTCTGAGGTGGGTGTGGGTGCGGTCTTGTCTCAGGGTCCCTCTCCTGCCAAATGGCGACCGTGTGCCTTTTTCTCGAAGAAACTCTCCTCCGCAGAGAGAAATTACGATGTGGGAGATAGGGAGTTGTTGGCCATCAAGTTGGCTTTTGAGGAATGGCGCCATTGGCTAGAGGGAGCCAGACACCCTATTACCGTGTTTACTGACCATAAGAATCTGGCCTACTTGGAGTCAGCCAAGCGTCTGAACCCGAGACAGGCCAGATGGTCTTTGTTCTTTTCAAGGTTTAATTTTGCTGTCACGTTCCGCCCTGGGGTTAAGAATGTGAAGGCGGATGCCCTGTCACGTTGTCTTCCGGGAGGTGGGAATTTTGAAGACCCGGGTCCCATTTTGGCTGAAGGTGTGGTGGTCTCTGCTCTTTATCCTGAATTGGAGGCAGAGGTTCAGGTAGCCCAGTCAGAGGCTCCTGATCTTTGTCCTCCTGGGAGGTTGTTTGTGCCTCTCGCTTTAAGACACAAGATTTTTAAGGAACACCACGATACTGTCCTTGCTGGGCACCCTGGGGCAAGAGCCACAGTGGATATCATCGCTCGGAGATTCTGGTGGCCGGCGCTTCGTAAGTCGGTTGAGGGTTTTGTGGAAGCCTGCGAGACCTGCGCTCGTGCCAAAGTCCCTCATTCACGGCCATCAGGTCCTCTCCTTCCCTTACCCATTCCTTCCCATCCTTGGACACATCTGTCCATGGATTTCATTACAGACCTGCCTCGTTCCTCGGGGAAGACTGTGATTCTGGTGGTGGTGGACCGTTTTAGCAAAATGGTGCTTTTCCTGGTTTGCCCAATGCTAAGACGCTGGCGCAGGCATTTATTGATCACATTGTCAAATTGCATGGTATTCCTTCAGACATAGTCTCTGATAGGGGCACACAGTTTGTCTCCAGATTCTGGAAGGCTTTCTGTTCTCGCGTGGGGGTTTCGGTTCTCATTCTCTTCTGCTTTCCACCCGCAGTCGAATGGTCAGACAGAGCGCGTCAATCAGAATCTGGAGACATATCTGCGCTGTTTTGTGGCAGAGAATCAGGAGGATTGGTGTTCTTTTTTGTCCCTTGCTGAGTTTGCTTTAAATAACCGTCGTCAGGAGTCCTCTGATAAGTCACCATTTTTTGGTGCATATGGGTTTCAACCGCAGTTTCGGACATTCTCTGGAGAGGGGTCTTCTGGTTTACCTGATGAGGACAGATTCTCCTCGTCTTTGTCATCTATTTGGCAAAAGATTCAGGATAATCTAAAGAGCATGAGTGAGAGATATAAGCGTGTGGCGGATAAGAGACGTGTGCCTGGTCCGGACCTGAATGTTGGTGATCTGGTGTGGTTGTCTACTAAGAATGTCAAATTGAAGGTTCCCTTCTGAAACTTGGGTCCTAAGTTTATTGGGCCTTACAAAATCTTGTCCGTCATCAATCCTGTTGCCTACCGTCTTGATCTTCCTCAGACTTGGAAGATCCATAATGTTTTTCATAAGTCCTTATTGAAGCCTTATGTCCAACCCATTGTATCCTCGTCTTTGCCTCCTCCTCCGATTGTGGTTGATGGTAATCTTGAATTTCAGGTCTCTAGGATTGTGGATTCTCGTGTTGTCCGCGGTTCTCTCCAGTACCTCGTTCATTGGGAGGGTTATGGTCCTGAGGAGAGGATGTGGGTCCCAGTGACGGACATTAAGGCCACTCGTCTCATCAGGGCTTTCCATAGGTCCCATCCTGAGAAGGTGGGCTCTGAGTGTCCGGAGTCCACTCGTAGAAGGAGGGGTACTGTCACCACCAGACATCTGAGAAGCTCTAACAGACGTCCTTCAGAACCTCCTCCTTGAGGTTCCTTTTGTTTTGCTTTCGTTTTCTCATCTCGTTAGCCTCTCTCAGCTGTCATGTAGTTGCACTGATTGCATCCCTTTAAATCCCTCCCCATACTGCATCACTTTGCGGTTTATATTCCTTCCTGGAGTGTGTGCATGCTGATCCTACTTCTGAGTCTTCTACAGATAAGTTTTGTTTGTTCATTTGTGTTTTCCTGTTTGCTGGATCCCAGGTGACCCTGACTCCCTCCGTATCAAGTGTAGGTTCCGGACAGGGACCCAACTAGTGGGATACCCCGTGGTTCGACCAAAGGGTTATCGTAGGGTCCTGAGGGTCGACTAGGGATAGCAAGGAACATCTTCCTGTGATTAATCTACATTATGCTGACTCTCAACCGCCGAAGTGGACCACCCTGATCATAAACATCAAAACGGAGGTGTCCGGAGTATCCACCACCTGTAGGGTAGGACACCTGGTTTTCCAGTGGTGCCGCTGCGCACCTTATGATTTGGGTGTAACTGTGCATGCTCTGTTACACGTTTTTTTGACACCCATATCATTATATGTTCTCTGTTGTTTTGTTGTGTGTCGTTGTACGTTTTGTTTATGCTGTGAAATACCTGTTTGCATTATATGTTTGTTATCAGTATATAAGGTGCCAGTATAATACCATTCCTGATACCTTATTTGTTGTGCGGTTTGGGTACCAGTATACACTCCTTTCTGTTACCCCCGGTGCTCCACATTCTTTGAATTAGTGTGGACACAGCTGTCACCGTTTTCTCATAGTCCCCTCTCGATTCGGGGAAGGGGAAAACGATATTGTGTATTCAGCTTTTTTACGCACACGTGGTGCCGGCATACATTGTTTGCCGCTACTTTGTTCTATTGTTCAGGTACTGGTGCATACCAGCTCTTGTTACCTCCTGTGTTCGACGCTGTCTGAATAAGTGTGGACACAGTTGTTATCGTTTTCATCAAGTCCCCCCCCTTATTGACTGTGGGGCTTTTGAAACGGTTTTGTGTATTCAGCTTATTGTATTTTGAGGGATATATCCCATCTATTTTATATGAAAAAGTAAAAGTTAAGTATTAAATAATCCAGATCACTAATTACCGATTTTTATGGTAGTGACCTAGCCAAACTACATAGAGAAGGATATCCTAGGAAAAGGTTCTATAAGAAGACAAATCCAACAAGAAACATATGATGGGCCCAGGGGACCAGTGAGAGAACCTGTCAGAGGAGAAAATGCCTGGGAAAGGACAGAAGTCCTCACCCAAGGAAAAAAAAACTGCTTGAGGGCAAGCTAAAGGAAGACTGTGAGAGATAGAACATCTTGTATATCCTATATCTATCTGAACCAGAGTTCAATTAGAGGTTAATAAAATGTTAGCTGGCACGCGGGGAGGGGATGGAAATCAGCTGACAACCTCCACCCCCTTCCTGTTTTATTTTTATAAATGCTAGCTTCTGCTGCGCTAAGTTCACATCCTCTTTTCTGATAAAGATGTTTCATTTATTCTGTCTTTGTGGTTTTATGTGATGCACGGCTGTTGGGCATCTACAAATAATCATGGTATAAGATTGTCTGCTAATTTACAATAAAGTAGATTACTGATTACAACCATTGTGTGTTTGTATTAGCCTTCTCTGTGCACATACGCTATTTGAATTCGGAACCCATAATCATAGCCGCTGGGGTAATTGCCCTCACAAAACTTGGCCCCCAATGTGGGGCTGGACTAATCAGCTCTCCCTCGACACCCCGATAACCATGGTCAGACAGTCAGAGGACGTACAGATCCACTTAAACCAGCGCTGCAAGTTAAGAGACTTTATCTTGCTAAAATTTGTGCCTCATCTCCTGTCTGTCCAAATCGGTGTGGAGTTAGAGTCTAAAAAGCTGACTTACAGTCCAGCCTGTTTTTGGTAAAGAACTCTAAAGAGATGATATTCCTATGATTATTGGGTAAAGACTTTTGACTATGACGTTTGAGACAGTAAACTTGGATTGTTGATATAGATATCTGTTGTCCGGTATGTTTTGCGGAAAATAACTAAGAACACCAAAAAGGGAAATCAGGAGCCCTGGAACCCCCTGAGGGGTTGAATAAGCTGAGGCTCAGTGCAGAATACCATAGGTATATAGTGGAGAAGTTCTGTGGAAAACTGAGTTGGGTTCGCTGGAAAAATAATTTTAGTCTTCTAGAGTACACTGGTACAAGTGAAGAAGCTCTAGGTAAGGACTAGGAGAAACTGACGTCAGGAAATTGTATTCTTTGGTGTTGAATGACAAAACTTGTGGACAACTGAAAGATATGGCTAATAATCTTAGTGTCCCAGAGGGTTACAAGACAGCAAAGACTCTAGTGGAAGTGTGGGAAAAGTTCAAACAAACTTATGTTGGTTGGATTAGGGATCATGGATGCAAAGGAGTTGTTGACATATGTATAAAAGTAGTTTGGGAGGTTGAAACTGGGTGTTTGAGAGAGAATGAAGCATCGGTAGCCTACATAAATGACCTCCGGGGCGTTACGAAAGGCACTTGAGGAGGGGACCGCGGCCCCATGAGAAGGTAAGCAATCTTGCCTGCCTCTAGTTGCTTTGTTTCGTTACATCACTGCTGTCTGTCTGCTGGACGATGATCATACTGTAAGTAGTAACTGGTGTTGACATTTTGGGTCTTTAGAACTTCAGACTAAGAAGGAAACTTTTACTCTATTGTGTATATTCTTCTCTGTGTTTTCTGTGGTTTGTGTTGTGTGTCAGGCGCCTCCCAGGTAGCAATTAACCAGGGCAAGAGAATTTCCCTGGCAGGAGGTTGCGCTTTGAGCGCAGGGACCGGACTGATGGAGACTATAAGAGATTTCTGCCTATGAGAGTCTGGAGGAATTGCCAGACGAGGGGGCAGAGGGTGTGGTCTGACCGGCTGTGGAAGCCGGGGAGGTGCTGCTTGTTTTAGTCTTGTTAATGTTCAAGTGGGTAAACAAGAAAACAGTGAAATGTAGCAGTTTCTTTGAAGTTGCGACTCATCAAGTCCGGTTGTGACTGCCATCCCGCTCAGGGAGTGAGGAGTGTTTGGGCTAAATAAACATGCAATAATTACTGCTGCAGAACCCATAAGAACTCGGTTTGTTGAGATAGAGAACATATGGAAACGGAGAGCTGGGTAATAGTAAGGGACACCCGTGTTGAGGTTATTATAGACCTGGTGGGTCCCCAAGGTGGTCTGTGCGTATGACCTGACTAGGTGAAGCAGAAGGACTGTCTGAGGGAGGAGTACCTAGGGTACGTTTTAACTAGGTGTACCAAAAGGATTATGATTCGAGGGAAGAGGACCTAGGGGAAGGCCGGCCGGCAAATTATGTAATTCAGGATTTGGGGTGTTAAAAATGACCTTTCATTACAATAAAAAATCTAAACTAAGTATGCTGACATGGAGAGCGGCGCCCAGGGATTTCCCTGCACTTACTATTATCCCTGGGCGCCGCTCCATTCTCACGGTATAGGCTCCGGTATCTTCAGATTTTCGGCTCAACTGGAAGGAGCCTGCTCTAGTTCTCCTGGGCGTCTCCTTCTCCCAGGCTGGAGTGCTGGCCAATTGCAGCGCTCAGCTGCGCGGGGGGGGGGGGACATACAGTTGTGCAAACACCTCATGACATCCAAGCCATTCTCACACAGGTGCAACCCAAAAAAAAAATTCTATGGCTAGACAACTCAGACTCCAATGTGCACTCCTCGTTTCTTTCAAAAGATGTATTACTCTGAATCCTGCAACTTTGTTACCAATTACAGATTCAGAAATGGGGGAGGGTAGCAAAGGTAGCCTTTTGTCTGATTTGTCTGAAGATGCTCCTGATGATTGTATACAGTTGATACAATAAGAAACTTCTGGATTTTCTCATGAAAAACCTCTTGATAACCCTGATTTTTAGTGTTTTGTAGATGGAAGCAGGAATATGGGAGAGGATGGCCGGTTCCACACTGGATATGCAGTGGTCACACAGCATGAGGTAGCCATTGCAGAACCACTCACTCCGCACATGTCTGCGCAGGAGGCAGAGCTGAAGGCACTCACTGAGGCGTGTAAATTGGCTGAGGGGAAGAAGGTGAACATCTATACAGATTCAAGGTATGGTTTTGGTATTGCACATGACTATGTGCAAGACCCATATGACGGGCTAGAGACTTTCTAACCTCTGCAGGTCAGCCCATTAAAAATAAAGACTCCGTGCTTGAACTGATAAACTCTTTACTGTTGCCAAAAGAGGTTGCTATTGTAAAGGAAAAGGCTCACACAAGGTGTACCATGGTAGAGGCGAAAGGCAGTAACAGAGCTGACAATGCAGCCAAACACGCTGCGCTCCAGCCAATAAATGCTGATGCCACCCCAGTAAGAGCCTTAAATACTGTAGATATATCTAAAGACATTTTAATTAAGTTGTTTGAACAGGCCCAACTTGAAGAGAAAGAACTGTGGAGTAAACAACGGGCTAGGCCAGATGACCAAGGAGTATGGAAAAACAAGGACAACATTTGTCCACCACGCTCTCTGTACCCAGCTATGGCCCACGGGCCCACTCACCTATTGAAAGATGCCATGGTAAGTGTGGTCAATACAGGGTGGATTGCTCCAGGGTTTTCTCTGTGCACTGAATAACCCCGGTCAAGTGATGAGGACTCCAAGCAAGCACACCCCCCAGGCCACTTTACCCGTTTCAGAGACTGCACATAGACTATATACAACTACCAAAGGTAGGAGTGTATGAATTCGTTCTCGTGTGTTAATCTCTTTTCAGGTTGGCCAGAAGCCTTCCCAATAGCTAAAGCAAATGCCAAGAATACGGCAACGAAACTGGTCAGTGAACTAATATGCAGGTATAGTGTTCCTGAAGTTATTGAGTCAGATAGAGGTTCTCATTTCACAGTTGAAGTGATGAGGGAAGTTATGCAAGCATTAGGGGTGATCCAAGATTTCCGAGTTAAGCGTTTGAATGGATAAAAGGCCATGTTGGAGATCCAGAGGCCCTGGACAGAGTGCTTGCCTCTGGCTCTATATTCAGTAAGGACTACCCCAAACAAGAGGACAGGGTTGTCCCCATTTGAGATCCTGTTTGGAAGTGCTCTCAGGTTATGGTTGTACTTTCCCCAGCAGCTGCAGATGAATAATGACCGTCTGACCAGTTACATACGGGCCCTCACAAAAAGGCTAGAATACATGCATAAACAGGTGTTTGCTTCACTTGCAGATCCTGACTCAGTAGAAGGAACTCACAACTTGCAGCCTGGAGGATAAAAAGGCATGTAAGAAAAGGACTAGTTCCAAGATTCGATGGTCCTTTTCAAGTACTGTTGACCACCCACACCGCTGTAAAGATTGAAGGAAAACCCAACTGATTACACGCTTCTCACTGCAAGAAAGTCTTGGAACCACAGGATGAAGGTCCTTCTGCTGACAGTGGCTCTGACCCTGAGGGTGTCAGCAGTGTTTTGTCCACTGAATGATGAATGGGACAATGCTTTGATACGGCACCATCAGGTGCTGTTTGAAGGAATAAATGAAATTGAAAAAGTGATAGACTGTTGGATCTGACCTAACTCTACTATCTTTTTCACAGACATGAAGCAGGTTAAGTCCAAACTAAAAACAGGGAGGTACCCTTACGTGTTGCAGGATGGGCTGAGCCCCCCTGGCTCGTGGTAAATCAGCTGACAACCCCCCCTTCCTGTTTTATTTTTATAAATGCTAGGCTTCTGCTACGATAAGTTCACATCCTCTTTTCTGATAAAGATGTTTCATTTCTGTCTTTGTGGTTTTATGTGACATGTGACGCACGGCTGTTGGGCGTCTACCAATAATCATGGTATAAGATTGTCTGCTAATTTACAATAAAGCAGATTACTGATTACAACCATTGTGTGTTTCTATGAGCCTTCTCTGTACACATACGCTATTTGAATTCGGAACCCATAATTATAGATGCTGGGGTAATTGCCCTCACAAATACCCTGAGAAATGTAGAGATAAAAATAGGAAGAGTAGGGCTCCACATGTGTGGTATTAGTTGTTTAAATGTGGGTTTAAAAGGCAATAGTATGCTTGCCAGATCGTGTTGTGAGAAGTCACAACACCTGTAGATTGCACTGCTGTTATTTTTGAAATCCTGACCAGTAGGCGGTTATCCGGGGCTGCGCCCGTGGTCCTCTGTGGTGCTTGGAGCGATCGACAGGTTAAATGGCTGATTGTAAAAAAATGGTTCAGGATCCTTTAAGGCGCTGCCTGGACTTGGATGAATAAAACATCAGGGATGATGCCAGTAATAAAGGTTGATCTTTTATTGCAGTTTAGTCATAACACTGCAATAAAAGATCAACCTTTATTACTGGCATCATCCCTGATGTGTTATTTGTCCAAGTCCAGTCAGCAACAACAATCAGCCAAGACCCTGAGGAACACCCAGTGGCAAAAAGAAGGCAATTCCGTAAGGCCTAGAAGCAAAGAAACCCAGCCAGTAAAAGGACCTGGCAAGAAAAAACACTCTGAATGGTCTCAGACCAAAGACATGCCCTTCTGTGGCAAATGCCATGTGAAGGCCCAGGAGCAGATATAAGGGTAGAGAGGAAACAGGGAGGCACAGGTTGCTAAATGCACCGAGAAAAGAAATTGCAACAGTCACCATGGGAAGAGAGCAAACCTCCTTCCACTACTACATAGGTGAGAGAAGAGAAACACCCTATGAGAAGGAGAAGGTGGGACCCCATCCTGCCCAGGAATGCAGCCACCCCCTTGGGGAAAAGGGAGTACTTGGCAATGGCTAGGATGAGGACACGTAAGGGAATGCTTCCCAGAAAAAGGGGCGAAAATCAAGCCCCAGGAAAGCAGGAAAATAATTTGTAGTTAAATGTAAGGCCAGAGGGAACCCTGACCACATGAAGGCTCAGTAAAAATGCGACCAGTCGCAGGCCCTGGAAATATGAGTGGAGAGATACTCGTCTGAGAGATATTGCGGTAGAGAAGAGAGGACTCTGAACAGCCAAAGTAAGAAGCGTTCCCATATAGTGATAGGGCAACATCCCCCTAATGGTCAATACAAAGGTAAATTACTGTTTAGAGCAGGGATCAGCAACGTTCGGCACTCCAGCTGTGGTGAAACTACAACTTCCAGCATGCACACTTGCCTGGCTGTTCTTGGAGTTCCCACAGAAATGAATGAAGCATGCTGGGAGTTGTAGTTTCACCACATCTGGAGTGCAGGAGGTTGCTGGAACTGGGACCTGAAACTGAGGAGAAAGAAAGCTTTGCTAGAATCCCAAGAGGGAAACAAACCTATGAAGACCCAGGAGAGAAAGGAACCAAACCGGGCTCAAAGAAGCAGCTATCATACAGAGCATATAGAGATGCCATGGGTAGCTGCTCCAGAGGGAACCGGACACCTAGATGGATTATAGGAGCAGGGATCCCAAGCAAGATAACTCAGTCAGAAGCCCAAGAGGGGCCCACAGGAGTGGACCACATCTGGAGAATAATAGCCAGGCTAGCAAAGGAAAATGTAATAGAGCAACCATAGAAAATAAAACATGAGCCATGGTTAACTAACCATACCAAGTGTAGTGACTGACATACTGTATACACTGCCCCAGGAGCAAGTACAGTAGCCTGGCTGTCCTCAAGAATTGCAGACACCCATATGGCAGAAAAGGATGCCGGATTCCACAGCTGAAGCCGAAAGAGGCTACACTGACATGTAGAAACCAGCTATCGGCAGAGCACAGCAAAACCCCCAAGGGGGGGGGGGGGGGGATATTGGCAGGGGCATACAAGAATGGCAAGGCCAAGTAAATGGAGTGTCTTGAAGTAGCACAACTACAGTGTGTGCAGAGTCAGGAGTCTAAGAAGACAGAGGTTAGAAAGCCTGCTCCTGACATGCAGCTTGATAGCCCTGGCTGCTAGTGATGTCCAGGAGGCTAGTGAGAAGCTCCAGCCTGCCTGAAACCAAGAGAGCCTCAGTTAGCTCTGAAGTCACCCCAGTGGCAGGACCCAACCTCCTGGGAGAAACCCACAGTCAATCCACAGGCAAGTGAGAAAGATCCAGGGAAAGATAAGTAACCCTGATGGGCAGATGCAAATAGAAAGGAAAGCAAGAATCTAATACCTGAGGAAGATAGTAACCAAGGATTTAAGCCACCCTTTAGGCATCCGGGCCTTGGGATATAAAGCCAGAGCAGGAGTTCTAGAAAGGACAGTGTACATTGATTCTGAGGAAAGGTACAACCTGCTGCTGAGTGCTTGTGAAGTTACCCTCTGCGTATCTTGCATAAATATTGCCTGCCATTCTGTGAATAAGCCTACTTGTGGACTGTGATTGAAAGACTGTATTAATACCTGCTGTACAAAGTTGGACTGTTCAGTAAAAGTAACGTTTGGTTCGCTATTCTACTTGTGTACCTCCATCATTCAACTACCAACCGGCGTGCCACCGTCCAAAGGCACTGGCGTCACGAATCCGACAGGGACCTTGCCCCAGGCACTTAAAATACCCGTAACATCCAGGGCACCCCAATCCACCATCTGGCCTGGTCCCTATATACAGAGTGTGCCCCAGAGGAACCGTGTCTACCTCTCCTTCACTGCCACGCGCCTGCCCAGGGTTCTCCAAATATAGTGAGTAACTCTCGATTGCCCATAACCGTGACCTCACTTCGCTATACCCTGCAGGTCTGGCGTGTTGCATTACTCACCTTGCTCAGTTCAAGCAGCAAGTCGCAGAGAACTGCCCAAGTTAACAACACTGGCCATGTCCAGTTGCTAGACAACCTGGCAGTGGCATACCTACCACGGATGCAGAACACAGAACATCGATGGGGCCCATAGAAGAGGGGGCTTGGCACTGAACTGCTTCGCCTGCCTCAAATACACAGCTTTTATTTTCCAGCCGCCTCTAGGGGGAGCTCAGTGCACAGAAATGATTTACAACTTCCATTACATAATTCCATGGCTATACTACATTTTTAATTTTATTTCAAGACACGGAGGCTCCTATTGCTGTAATTTTCTTTACTGACATCCACAGCAGCAAAGAAAAAACATCATGAGATTAGCATATCACCATGGCAATAGGGCCTATTATAGCCTTATAGCCCCTATATAGTGTCCATGCAATAGGAAATCCTCCTCTTTCTTTGCTGCTGCCCAGGGCTGTCTTTACCAAGGGGCAAAAGGGGCAGCTGCCCTGGGCCCAGTTGCTCCTGGGGGGCCCAAGGCAGCTGCCTCTTGAGCCCTGCTAGCTACTTCCCCGGGTGTCAAGCTGTCTGTGTACTTTAAAGGGATTCTGTCACCTCCCCTAAGGCAAAAAACGATTTAAAACCAGCCATGCAGCACAGCTTACCTGGATTAGGCTGTGCTGTTCAATCTTGAAATCCGTCCAGCAGTTAGTTCAAAAAACGAGTTTGATCAATGAGGAAATGCGTCCTGAAGGTGCCCAGAGGGGCGTTTTTTTCTTCTGAGAGAGCCCAGTCCCGCCCCTTTTTCAGTGCCCAGCCCGCCTTCCTTTTACTTCCTAACTGCCGCCTCCAGCCTGCCACAGCCTCCCCTTCCTCTCCTCCCCCTCCCTCTTGCCGAACGAAGTCTCGCACAGGCGCAGTACCCACTGAGGGCTGCGCCTGTGCGATCATCAGGAGACTGAGGGCGGCAGCTTCATCTTCGTCACTGGGCATGCGCCGAGCCCAGTGACGTCCGATGCTCGCTCTTCCCTGCTGACTGAGGGAAGAGCGAGCATCGGACGTCACTGGGCTCGGCGCATGCCCAGTGACGAAGATGAAGCTGCCGCCCTCAGTCTCCTGATGATCGCACAGGCGCAGCCCTCAGTGGGTACTGCGCCTGTGCGAGACTTCGTTCGGCAAGAGGGAGGGGGAGGAGAGGAAGGGGAGGCTGTGGCAGGCTGGAGGCGGCAGTTAGGAAGTAAAAGGAAGGCGGGCTGGGCACTGAAAAAGGGGCGGGACTGGGCTCTCTCAGAAGAAAAAAACGCCCCTCTGGGCACCTTCAGGACGCATTTCCTCATTGATCAAACTCGTTTTTTGAACTAACTGCTGGACGGATTTCAAGATTGAACAGCACAGCCTAATCCAGGTAAGCTGTGCTGCATGGCTGGTTTTAAATCGTTTTTTGCCTTAGGGGAGGTGACAGAATCCCTTTAACGTTGTGATCTAGGACCTTAGATGACATCATCACCATGTGACCAGTAACCTAGCAATTACTGGTCACATGGCTATGAGGTCATCACAGGTCCTACTGAGTGTTGCAGAAGTTAAAGGGGTTGGCCACTCTCCATGTATTTTCAGCAACTGTGTGGGAGGCAGGGAAAAAATACATTTCCTAATATATGTCTTTAAGTAGATATGCCTATCTTTTAAACAATCTGAAGCCACACACAATGAGCCTCGCTCTGATGTGCAGCCAGTCCGTCCATGGCTGCACGAGACATGGAGAAGATTTGTGCATGGCTGCTGTGTAAATGCGCATGCCCAGTCAGCCCCTGCCACAGGCGTGCTTCCTGCTCCTACTCTGTTTGTGTCAGACTTCTGAGCGGGTTCCAGGCAGATCCCCTGTGAGGTAACTGTACACTGTGCAAGTACCATCCTACCTACAGCAGCCCCGGACCGTAGGTGTAACCAGCTTGTCACTACTACAGCAGCCCTCAATGTGCCTCCTTATTTTATTCTTAGCTAAACTCCAGACACCAAACGGACTAAGGGGTTAAAAACTCCAATGAAGAAACAGACAGTCAATGAGTCACTCACCAGCGGGAAATGAAGTGTCGGAAGATAGAGAGATCAGGCTGTTTGCAGAGCAGGTCACCACTGATAGAGGGGGGAGAGTGTCTGTCAGTGCTGGAGGTACATGTGCTGTGGACATGCTGAGGTGGGGTGTTCTGTCAGAAAACCTGATTCCCTTATCCTGGCATTGTAATATTGTATGGGGGGGGGGGGGGGACTGTGTAATATTGTGTGCAGGGGGGCTTAGTAATATTGTATGGGGGGGGGGGGACTGTGTAATATTGTGTGCAGGGGGGCTTAGTAATATTGTATGGGGGGGGATGTGTAATATTGTGTGCAGGGGGGCTTAGTAATATTGTATGGGGGGACTGTGTAATATTGTGTGCAGGGGGGCTTAGTAATATTGTATGGGGGGGACTGTGTAATATTATGTGCAGGGGGCTTAGTAATATTGTATGGGGGGGGGGACTGTGTAATATTGTGTGCAGGGGGGCTTAGTAATATTGTATGGGGGGGACTGTGTAATATTGTGTGCAGGGGGGCTTAGTAATATTGTATGGGGGGGGACTGTGTAATATTGTGTGCAGGAGGGTGCTGAGTAATATTGTATGGGGGGACTGTGTAATATTGTGTGCAGGAGGGGGCTTCATAATATTGTATGGGGGGGGACTGTGTAATATTGTGTGCAGGAGGGTGCTGAGTAATATTGTATGGGGGGGGACTGTGTAATATTGTGTGCAGGAGGGGACTGTGTAATATTGTGTGCAGGAGGGGGCTGAGTAATATTGTGTGCAGGAGGGGGCTGAGTAATATTGTGTGCAGGAGGGGGCTGAGTAATATTGTATGGGGGGACTGTGTAATATTGTGTGCAGGAGGGGGCTGAGTAATATTGTATGGGGGGGGACTGTGTAATATTGTGTGCAGGAGGGGGCTGAGTAATATTGTGTGCAGGAGGGGGCTGAGTAATATTGTATGGGGGGGGACTGTGTAATATTGTGTGCAGGAGGGGGCTGAGTAATATTGTGTGCAGGAGGGGGCTGAGTAATATTGTGTGCAGGAGGGGGCTGAGTAATATTGTGTGCAGGGGGGGCTGAGTAATATTGTGTGCAGGGGGGGCTGAGTAATATTGTGTGCAGGAGGGGGCTGAGTAATATTTTGTGTAATTTTGTATGCAGGGGGGGGCGTGCAGTGTGATTTTTGTATGCGGGGGGTGGTGTGCAGTGTGATTTTTGTATTCCGGATGCTATCTGGGGAGGCCACGTTGTATGTGACATGTTTTACTGAATAGAACAGGTTTTCTGTATGTTCTCCGGACCCGATATTTATTCTTATATATTTTCTACTGTACAAGTCAAAGTGAAAGCTGCCCTTTTGACTCTTTTTAATAAAAACTTATTGTTGAAACAACAATTTTTTCTCTATTTTTGTTCATTTATTTTTATTTTTTTTCAGTTCTTCTGTGTTCTAGGCGTTTGTAGCTGTGCATAGAGATGGACGCTGGCATCTATAATGGTCAGTGTTGAGCGAAGCGAGCTTCAGATGCTTCATCCTAAGTTTCTTCGTTCAAAACGTCGGAGTAATACTGTACAGTGATTTGTCTCCATACAGTATTGGAATGTATGGGCCGTGAGGAGCCAAAGTAAGTTATTCACGAAGTTGCGCGAGACTTTATTGAATAACTCAGGTAGGTGATTTTTAAAGTTGAAAAACACTTTAAAACTATAAACTGAACTCTGTTTCGGTCCAGTCTAGTATTTCTGAACCGAAGTCGAGTTCAGTTTCAAGTTTTAAAGTGTTTTTCCACTTTAAAAATCAACTACCTGAGTTATTCAATAAAGTCTCGCGCAACTTTGCGAATAACTTACTTTGGCTCCTCGGAGCCCATACATTCTAATACTGTACGGAGACGAATCACTGTACAGTATTATTCCTAAGTTTAGAACAAAGCGACTTCGGATGAAGCCTCCAACGCTCACTGCCCTCAACACCAACAATGGCCTAACAGACACGCACATTACACCGCCCCGCGGATCTGTGAGGAGCAGCGTTTACTGCTACAAGGGGACTCCCTGTACAATGTTTAAACCCCTTCCTGACCACCCAACGTAAATATACCTTGGTGGGTGGTTATTTAAATATGGCGGCTGCTCGCGAGCACCATAGCTGCTGTGTGCTGTTTTAACCCCTTAAGGACCCATGACATACATGTACTTCATGAGGTCTATGAGTCTCTGGGGGAAGATTGGGGTGGAATTGCTGCACCATGGCTGCTCTTACTAGCAGGCCAGGCCAGGCCATGCCCGGAAAGAGCAGCATGGTGCTGATCCACCCCCTTGCAGCTCCAAGCGCTGCGATTGGCTGATCAATGTGTTGGTCACATTGCAGCCCAGGAAGCTGTCAGCAGTTGTGGGGAGGGTCGGGTGGTGGTCAGGGGATGGTGGATGTTGCTGAACTGGTCAGCACCGGTCACGTCCTAGGTGAGGCAGGGGACACCAGTGTTTTGGGTCCCCTGCCAGCGCTGCGATTGGCTGGAACAACGCTCCAGCCAATGGCAGCGCTATAGCTGCACAGGAAGAGGCTGAACTTCCCTGCAAGCAGCCATTCTAGCTGATAACTGCATGCAGAGGATCTGTTCTGCTGTGGCTTGCTGGGACTTGTGCTGTACCACCACTACAAATTTAACCCTTTTGCTGCTGAAAAGAACATCTGGAATCGCTGCACAGATTTTTTGTCATTTGCAGCTGTTCCAGATCCCTTGTCCTTTTCCACCCCCCATCCCCCCTCACATCATTTTTTTACGGACACAATTAGGACCGTGCACTATTCTTGGTATTTTATAATTTTTCAATTTTCCAGTTCTGCATCACTTTTTCTGCGTGCGAGCTGTGACCTCCAAGTGCTTTTCAGTGCGTACCTGCCTGATCAGCACCTGCGGATTATTTGTGCTGATTTTTTTGCCAATTTTTATTTATTTTTTGTTAAAAAATAACTGGTAGTTGGGCATGTGTTTGTGTGTATATGTATGTATGTGTGTATATATATATATATATATATATAAAAAATTATTCGATCTGTGTTGCAGGCACAATCAGTAGTGTGCTCAGTAGCATCTGCACATTTTAGTTATTTTTTTTTCACATTTGTGTGTGAAAAAATAACTGCAGTTAGTAGTAGTTTAGATTTTTGCTTGAATGCACCATCTGCGTAAGTGCATTTTGTGTCCATTACTGATTGTGTCTGCTCAGTTTGCGCAAAAAAAATTATATTTGCAGAAAACTTTTTTTTTTACATTTTTCTTCTAAATTTAATTTAAAATTTATTACAAGCCCCTTCATGTGTGAAAACACTACATACACATCCCTCACACTAAATAAAGGTTTACACGTTTTACACCCCCCCAAAAAAAAAATGTCCCATTCATCCCAATAGCTATACTCCTGAAGAGGCATACGCCATGCTAGCCTCCGATACAGAGTCTGCAGTGAGGGAGAAGAGGATGCCACTTTCCTCTACTTCTCTACCTCCTGATCATTATCATCTGCTGATTATCATCACCTCTAGAAGGTGCCCCAGGGTAGCAGCTTATGGAGCCCACATGGACCCCACCCCCTGAGAATTATCAGCCCCAAATTCCTGAGTTTGTGGGCCACTCAGGAATTCTGGTAGATTGTGTGGGCTTCACTGAGCTAGATTTTTTCAAAATCTTCTCTGAATATTTTGTAAATCTAATGATGGCCCAAACCAATTTGTACGCTCAAGTCATTACTCAGAACCCTAGTTCGCCATATGCTAGACCCCTAGGTTGGACCCCAGTAGATGCAGCAGAGATGATGAAGTTTTTGGGACTCGTGCTGCATATGGGCATAGTAAAGAAGCCAAACGTTAGACAATATTGGAGTTCGGACATTTTCTACCAGACTCCAATTTACATTTTTCTCAGGCTTGGACAAGCATCACCACGGACCGCTGGGTCCTGACTACGATCCTCCGTTTCCACATAGAGTTAGTGGATTTACCGGTCCACTTACCTTCCCCCCACCCTCAAGTCCTCTCCGTTGTCACACAACGTTACATAGACATGGAACGGTCGGACCTCTTTTTAAAAGAGGCAATCGAACGGGCTCCACGCCCACACTCCAGCGTTCTCAGCAACATCTTCCTGGTACAGAAGGTAGGTCAGATGCGATCCGTCATCAACCTCCGACCTTTAAACAGGTTTGTCCGCTATCGACACTTCAAAATGGAGGACATCCACCTCCAGAGACCTCCTTCGCTTTCCGTTGGAAAGGGGAGATTTGGCGCTTCACATGCTTACCTTTCGGCCTTTCGTCTGCCCCGTGGTGCTTCACCAAGCTGATGCGCCCAGCTATGGCATGGCTCCGAAGACGAGGAGTGCGACTGATTATCTATCTGGACGACATCCTTCTGTTGGCTCAGGATCCCACCATCCTTCTCAGAAATTTTAATTCGACAATGACTCTCCTCCTTCGCCTAGGGTTTCTCATCAATCAAGAAAAGTCGGTGCTGGTTCCATCCCAGACCATGGAGTTTCTTGGGTTTTCTGTGGACTCCATGCTGGAGACCCTAAGTCTACCTCTGGCAAAGATTCAAGCAATCCGCAAGGAGTTACGCAGAACTCTGTCTATGTCACTTCGGCACCTGGCCCGGATCCTCAGCCTCCTCTCATTATCCATCCAAGCGGTGTTTCCAGCTCCACTCCATTACCGGGCCCTACAACGCCTGAAGACTGCCCATCTCCACTCTGGGGCCTCGGTACACGGACCTAATATTGTTGGATGCGGATACCAGAGACTAATTAACATAGTGGATCCACAATCTCTCAGCATGGATGGAAAGGCAATCTCCGGCCCGCGGCCAGACTTCAAAATGGACTCAGATGCCAGCCTTCACGGCTGGGGCGTGCATTGCGACAGAGTGACCACCGGAGGGCGTTCGTCAGAGGACGAGTCCAGACTCCACATCAACGCACTGGAACTTCTGGCAGGCTCCTTTGCCATTCGCAGTTTTTCAAATGGCATGGCCAAAGCCTGCATCAGATTGGGCATGGACAACGTTTCAGCTGTCCAGTACATCAACGCCATGGGAGGCACCCATTCAGCCGTACTTACACATCTGGCAAAGGACTTTTGGTCCTTTTGTCTTTCTCAGGATATTACGGTGATTGCGGAGTACCTTTCGGGTCTGCACAACACCCAGGCAGACTGGAGCTCTCGCTATCTGTCGGATGGCAGCGATTGGAAGTTGGACGAGCAGGTGTTCTCTGCCATCTCGTCTCTTTGGGGTCCCTTTTCTATCGACCTCTTCGCTTCCCGTCTGAATACGCAGCTCCCCCGGTTTTACAGTTGGCGTCCGAACCCGGACGCAGAAGCGGTAGATGCTTTTCTCCAAGAATGGTCAGGTCCACTGCTATACGCGTTCCCTCCGTTCTCTATGATCCCTCGGGTCTTGAACCAGGTTCGCCATCAACAAGCCGAACTGATCCTGATTGCCCCCTTTTGGGGCACCCAGTCCTGGTTCCCTCAGCTCTTGGAACTTATGATCATTTCGTCCATCCTTTTGCCAGAATGTCCAGACCTCCTCTTAGGCCCGTGGGGTCTACAACACCCTCTTCTCCTGGATGGGTCTCTTCATCTGCTAGCTTGCAGAATTTCTGGTGTCCCAGAGAAAGCGGAGACATTTCGGAGGCAACTAGAAATCTTTTGGAAAAGGCATGGGCTCCCGGCACAAGAAGGGCTTATAGAGCAGCCTGGAGATCTTGGGCTAGCTGGTGCTTGGCTAGGAAACTGGATCCCGTTTCAGCACCTGTAACTGACATCTTGCATTTCCTGACATCTTTATTCGAGGACGGTAAAGCCTACCGTACCATTAATCTTTTCAGATCCGCCATTTCCTCTTTTCACCAGGGGTTCAAAGGGCGACCCGCAGGTCAACATCCGCTTGTGTCGCTTGCTGAAGGGTTCTCGGCTGTCCCGGCCTCACTTTTCCTCTACATGGGACGTCTTGTGTGTTTTATTCCTGTTGTTTTCCTGGCCAGCCAATGCAGATCTTTCTTCGCGTCAGTTGTCGGCCAAACTCGTTACTCTGTTCTGCCTCATGTCTTGCAAGAGAATATCAGACGTCCGCGACCTAGATCATGATGCTAGGTCGTTTACTCCCGAAGGCATCTCCTTTAATATTACGTGTCATACCAAGACGCACATTCGGGCAGTCTCTAACCCGAGGTTCCCTGCCTCACCGGCACTTTGCACAGTGGCCTGCCTGCAAGAATATGAAGCACGGACCTTTTCCCCACTTATTCCTTTCCTTCCGACGTCCATTCACCTCAGTCACTAGCACTACGCTAGCACGTTGGGATAAATGGATTATGACCTTGGCGGGAGTGGACAGTATGGCACCATAGGGGGTAGTATTTAGTGTAGGTTCCTATCCCAAAGAGCTTGCCTTGCCATTGGTAGACAGGCACAAATAACGGTGTATAAATTTGCCAAGAATCTCACATTTATAACGTATTCATTAGCATTAGTACATTTTCTATAGTTAGTATGGCACTATGGTATTTACTTTATGATTTGTGTTTGCAGAATGCTGTTGCATTGTGTTTGTTTTTACATAAATCCCTATGTATTGAGTTCCCAAGTGGGGACTGCAGGAACCAGTTTATTTTTTTTAACATACTATGTGTTGTTTTGTGTAAATACATTGAGAAATATGGTGTTCAAAATGGGCACCTTATTTATGAAGCACCTGTTCTAGTTTTTCTTCGGCTACTTTCACACCAGCGGTTTTGCTGGATCCGTCATGGATCATCAAAAAATGCTTCTATCATGACAATACAACCGTCTGCATCCGTTCTGAACGGATCCGGTTGTATTATCTTTAAAATAGCCAAGACGGATCAGTCATGAACACCATTAAAAGTCAATGGGGCACGGATCAGTTCTCTTTTGTGTCAGAGAAAACAGATCCGTCCCCATGGACTTACATTGTGCGTCAGGACGGATCCGTCTTGCTCTGCACCACATCGCAGACAGAAAAATGCTACTTGAAGCGTTATTCTGTCCGCGATGGAAACACAACCAAACGGAATGCATTCTGGTGCACTCCGTTTCATTCAGTTCAGTTTTGTCCCCGTTGACAATGAATGGGGACAAAACTGAAGCATTTTCCCCTGCTATTGAGATCCTACGACGGATCTCAATAGCTGAAAGAGAAAGCGGAAGTGTGAAAGTAGCCTTATGTAGAAGGCAGATTAAAGGGGTTGTTCGGGTTCAGAGCTGAACCCGGACATTCCTCCATTTTCCCCCCGGCAGCCCCCCTGACTTGAGCATTCGAAGAAGTTCATGCTCAGATGCTCTCCTTTGCCCTGCGCTAAATCGCGCAGGGCAAAGGCATTTTTGGGAGATCCGGTGACGTACCGGGGCTCTCCATGGGGCTGCCAGGAAGCCCGGTGACGTCACCGGCACTGATGGGCGGGATGTAGCGCTGCCCTAGCCAGTAAAACGGCTAGGGCAGCGCTAAAGCCGGCGATGTCACCGAACACACTGCCGGGCGGAAGTGTGTTATGATAAATAAAAGAGCTTGTGCCCTGCGCAACTGGGTGAAAATAAGGGTATGTCCAGGTTCAGCTCTGAACCCGGACAACCCCTTTAAGTGGTTGAGGTGGAGGGAGACCAGGGGGGCCCATACCAGGTTTCATTATGGTGCTCTATGAGACACCCTTGCAACTTCAGTATCTTCTCTACTGCTATGAAGCTCCCTGACAGCCATGAGTCAGGTTGCCATGGTGACGAGTGCCCCTGGATGACATCAGCCTGACAGCCTTATTAAAAAGGACTCCAGAGTCTTCTCTTTGCCTGATGATTAAGGTACATACTTGACTGGCTAATAATCCTGTTAGATTCTGAGACCGTTTGGTGGAAGTGGAGACAATAAGTCATTGGCTGCAGCCTGCGGAAAAAATGGTGGCGCTTGACAGGAGCAGGCACATAGGAGCAGGCCCCACTGTAAAGTTTCCCTGTAAAGCCTAAGGCCAGTCAGACCCTGCTTATTTTAAAGGGTAGAAAGGGATACAAATGAGATGTCTCTAATGCCACCAGATGTAAGGCAGCTATCCTATAAGTCAACGTTCGAACCCTTAACCATACCCTGAGACATGACTTGGATAATAAATAAGCCAGCACCTCATCTGCAGACAGCCGTTTTGGGGGGATTGCTCTTCATCAGTGCAGAGCAGAGAGTACTGGCTTAACTGAGTGAGAGACCCAAGTTAGGATTTGGGGGGGTACCATCTCTCCTTGGGGAGAGCGCCTATAAATAGGTGCGACCTTTTAAATAGGCCTTCATTCATACCTGGGATAATAAATAAGCCAGCACCTCATCTGCAGAGCTTGTTGAGAGCTCATTTGCATCCCTTTCTTCACAGAATTTCAGAGGATCATGTATGGTGTATAAGCCTCTTCACACTGATTAAGACTCTCTCCCCAAGGAGAGATAGTACCCCCCAAATATAGAAAGTCAATATAAATACTCACATGATCAAAGTGTTACAATCACTTTTATTAAAAATAAATCGAGGATAGAAAAAGAAGCAGCAGTAATAGCAAATATTGGTCCAGATTTTAACTGTGCTTTGGAATTTAGCTTATAAATTGGAAAAAAAAAAATTAAACTTTGGATTGGGAAAGACATGTCAATTCTGGCAAAGAGCATTGCAAACTAGTGTTCAGTATATAATATCTCTATAAATTTGCACATATATACACATACCGTATATGCTTGCAGAAACATGAAACTGACAAATATTAAATACATAACCATGACTCCCCAAAATGCAATATCTTTTTAACTATAGACAAATCTTTAGATTGCACATAGAAATGATAGTAATAAAGGTGTGTAGTACAAGGAACCGTATATGTGTATTTGAGTTTTGATAAACGTAAGCGCTTCATTGTAAACCTGTGACATAAGGCACAATCTCTAGCCTCATAAAAGTGCTATGGCCCAGGCCCACAGTTTTCGCATTAGCAGACAAAACGGCATTGGGGGAATGTTTTTGGAAAATACTCTTTTTTTTTTTTTTCTGTCATATAACAAAGAACACGTGTGTAAAACGTGCATTATTTCCACTCAAAACAATTATTCAGTATTTAATTTGACATAACTACATGGAATATTGAGAAAACGGAATGGTTATGCACAATGTATTGTCCTTCCGAAATATATATATAAAAAAAAATCTATGGAACCCCTGGTTCCACCTCCTTTAGGTCAAACTAAGCATGTGTTTCTGGAATTTTTCTATTAAATCATTAGAAATCCATATTTTTGGAGCACCTATACAAAGGACCTGTCAAAGGTGGTTTCATAAAGGCGTTTTCTGGGTTATAGATATTGATGACCTATCATGGGATAAATGTTCAACTGCTGCCAACACTAGGCAGGGGATGGAGAGAGCAGATTCCTTTTCGCTGTAAGCTGCTTCAAAGCCCTTCCCCTCTGATCTCAGTGACGGCTGCCGCATCCGAACAGGAGACCACTACAGTTGTCACTTCCAGCAGAGGGAAGAGAGTAGAAAGCAGCTCAGTGCAGAGAGCACTTCAGTGAGAAGCCCAGCCTCCAGAGCACTTGCAGGAGCAGAATAAAAGTCCATATTCACACTATTTCTAATAATAAATCTTTGCAAACTATATGTTTGTCCTGCTCTATGCAGCTCCTAACTAGTGCAGTCAGCAGTTTAGCACGGTCAAAACTCCTGAAAGTTTTGCTTTAAAGGGGTTGTCTGGACATATATCTTGATAACCTATCATCAGGATAGGTCAATCAATATCTGATGAGTGGGGTCTGACACCCGGCACCCCCACCGATCAGCTGTTTGAGGAGGAGGTAGCAACAGCTAGACAAAGTGCAGTGTAATGAACAGGAAATGGAGCTCGTATACAACACCGCCTTCTCTTCAAACAGCTGATCAGCAGTGCTGCTGGACCCCCGCCAATCAGACATTGATGACCTATCCTGAGGATAGGTCATCAATATATATGGCCAGCCAACCCCTTTAATGTTTAAAGCCTGTACTATCTGCAGGCAGCGTGTTGTAGAGTTATATATGTTATAGTTTTGTGGGAGAAGACTCGGTTTAATAATTTCTTGATTTTAATCCCTGGGTAGTCCTATACAAAGACTGACAGCTATCTAGGAATGTAAGATTATACAGGGAGGGCTGTCAATTACTGAGCGAGAGGGCCCACTAGTGTCAAACATGGAGGCAGCAGGGATTTAAATCAACACATACACAATCAATATATATCACTCTGCTCAGCTCATCCTCTGTTGAGAGCAGACAGGGTAGCATGTTCAACATGTTAGGTGCACTTTAAATGAAACCTGTCACCTAGAAAATGCATATTAAACCGCCAACAGTACCTTATGGCAGCCTGTAGCATGATTATAAAGGCGTCTGTGTCTTTTCTGTACAACGCGCCAAAAGTCTAAAAAAAATACTTTTATTCAACTGGCCACGCTATGTAAACTATAGTCTTGAAGTCTAGGGGGCAGCGGCTTTCTCGCCTAAAGTCAAGCGTGCCACGCCCCCTTGCACGCCCCTTAGTATTTGATTGATAGGATTTCCAATTCCTTCACTGCTGGGCGCTTGAGCGTTGTCTCGCGCATGCACTCCTGTGCGAGTGCCTCATCATTGAGCCTACCTCAAAGTGAAGTGGAACAGTGCACAGGCGCCGGCACTGCAGGGACACAGCACACGCTTAAAACTACGTTTGCACGTCCAGTGGTGAAGGAATTGGAATTCCTATCAATCAAACGTTAAGGGCCCGGAAAGGGGGCGGGGCACGCTTGACTTCAGGCGAGAAAGTCGCTGCTCCCTTTACCTCAAGACTTTCGTTTACATAGCGCACCCAGTTGAATAAAAGTATTTTTCCGACTTTTGGCGCATTGTACAGAAAAGACACAGACACCTTTATAATCATGCTACAGGCTGCAATAAGGTACTGCTAGCGGTTTAATATGCATTTTCTAGGTGACAGGTTCCCATTAAGCAATGTAACCCCCGATGTGTAGACTGCATATGAACAACTTGGTCCATTGGCTATATCCTCACTTGGTCCGATCAGAGTTCTAAAGTTATCCCCCTCAGCTATGTGAGGCCCCCTACTTATTAGTTAAAGGGGTTCTCCAGGAATGAAATTACTTGAATATTATTTTATAATAAATATATTCACAAATACCTTTCATTAATTAGAATGGCTTGTTTTGTCTAGGGAACAATCATTAGGAGAAATAAAATGGCCGCTGTCCTATCAGTACACACAAAAACTGTCCTAATCACATAAGAGGACAAGTTACTTCACCACAATGAGCCATAGTGCTGCCTCATCCTCCTCTCTGCTCTGCTTGTCAGGAATCATGATCCTGAATACAGGTGAATCTCTGTGGGAGATGATGAGGAGACATGAGAGGAGGCGAGGTGTGGCTAATGAGCAGCAGCACTTGTATACATTCTCCATTATCACAGCCCGTCCTCTCTGTACTTCATGTCTCCTCATGAACTAAATACCCAGAGATTCAGCTAAAGTTCTTATCATCTGTATTCAGGACCATAATCCCTGACAAGGAGAGAGGAGGAGGAGGCAGCTCTTTACCTCAGTGTTGTAAAGTAACTTGTCCTCATGTGTGATCAGGACAGGTTCTGTGTGAACTAATGGGACAGCGGCCATTTTGTTTCTCCTGGTGATTGCTCCCTAGACAAAATGAGCCATTATAAATAATGAAAGGTATTCGAGAATATATTTATAATAAAGTAATATTTAAGTATTTTCATTTTCTTAATTCCCGGAGAACCCCTTTAAAGGGAACTGATGTAAAGCAACAAAAGGACCATGACGCTCACAAAAACTGTTAAGCATTGTAAGACATGCTCATGTAACACTGGTATGGAACAGCTTTTTGTCAAACATTCTAAAATGTCAAAACTCAATGTTCTGATGGTCAGTGAACTCTGATAAAAGTTCTGTGCTATATATAATTTATGTATCTGTACCTAAACCTCTAAAGACTCGAAGGCACAATCAAATTATAATAAGGCCCCTTCACAAATACAAAAATAGCAATAATATAAACTGAAAATTAAAGAGCAGCTAACCAGGTACTCTAAGTGTAACAATGACCTCAGCATAATAAAGTATCAATATATAGCTATTGTTTTGCGCAAGGATATATAGTTTTGTAGAAATCATACAAAGATGTGACAGATGCACAACTAGAATACTAAAGCAGTAAGGTCTGCATTGTATAATAAGATATGGCACTAGGTCTGTTTGTCCTATCAGGTGTGATGACAGACCCGTCTCATCTGCAGCTTTTATAATATATATATATTTATTTTTTCAGTCAGCTTTGCTGGTCAAAAAGGGAGAATATACTGAAGGCTCTGATTTATTTTCCGTATTAGGTTATTTTCAATAAAATTGTTCTAGCTCAGACTGTAGTAGTGTCTGCTTTAAAGTGCAGGGCAAAAATACAAAACACTGTGGTTCCCTATTCCTGTCATAGAATGTCCTTGTCTTTCTATATTGAAGAGGACCTGTCACCACTCCTGCCATGACTGTCTCAGTAACTACAATTCTGGAGCATCTGTTCTTATGACACTATATTGTGCCAATCTGTTATTCCTAATAGAAGATGATTAGGAATTGCCAGCAGTTTACAAAAACGATGCTCCTGATTGCTAAAAGTTGTGGTGTGTCCCTGCAACGTGTCAGTATCAGACTGTGCATGGACCCCCCCCAGTAACACCCAGTTGTACCAAGTATTACTAAAATACAAACATGTCAGGAGAGGTGACATTTCTTCTTTAATGAGAAGATCCAAGATAATTAAAAATCTTGGATCAGCCCCCTGAATAGCCTAAATTAACAAAGGATGCTACATTTATCTGTTTCTTCAGCTGGAGAAAGAGGCAAGTATAGCAACCTTTTTTATTTTGGACCATTAGGGGTGTTGTCCAAGATTTTTTATTATTTTAGACAACCCCTTATGTAGGGAATGTGTAGATAGGTTTGGTCATGAAGGTTGGAAAGCGTATATAGAAAGGCACTGTTAGCATATCTTCTTAGGTGGCATTGCTGGAATGGCTGTGGTTCAAGATGGTGACTTGGGCTGGCGGCCGGCAGGAAAGACGTGGTTTATTCAGCTCTGCCATCACTTTTGTTTCTTGCGTTCGGGGGGAGCGCCAACCGCTGGCTCCGTAAAGTGACGGGTGGAGTTGCCCAAGCGGTTTGTAGCCTGTTGTGGTATTCAAAGCACAAAAAAGCATTATTTCAGTTAAGCTTATAAAAAGGCATATACAGAAATTTATATTATGACATTTGCTAAAATACACACCACACCAATAATGTTTATACATACTAATATATGGCTGGACAAACCCCATCTGCTTTGGTGACTAGAAATGTGGCTGCTCCTGCATGGAAGAATGAGCAAAGAGACTGCTGGAGAAAAGGGACCGCTAGGAAGTTCTGATGGAGCTCCTGTAAGTGCTGGAGAAGTTGTGCATGGGGTGGGCTACGGTGACTACCAGGAAAGAAGTGGGATTGCTCTGATGACTGGAAAACACTATTTTTAGTACAAGTAGAAAAAAGGATCCCTGCTGTGTCTACAATTAAAGGGGTTCTACGCTTTTTTTTTATATTGATGACCTATCCTCATTGCCAACCAACTGTATGATGAGAACCCAGCACTCGTGAGAGCGACGTGTTCTCTTCACTGTTAACCAGCTCTCGTCGACACTGCAGCGTCGAGCTGTGTAATTATAGCTCCTCCATCCCATTCACTTCAATGAGACGGCTCTGTTTTATTGGTCTTGCTGATCGGATATTGATCAATATAGGAAAAGCGGAGAACAGCTTTAAAAGGGTTGTCTCATCTCAGACAAAGGGAGGCATATGGCTAAGATATGCCCTCGTTGTCTTATAGGTGCGGGTCCCACAAAGCAACGCAGCCCCACAAAGTGGTGGCTGGAGGACTCAGGTCCAGGCACCATCAAGCACTCTCCCCATAGAAGTGAATAGGAGCGCACGGTGCATGACGGGCTGCCGTTCCCATTCACTTCTATGGGCTTGATGGAAATAGCCGAGCCAGTGCTCGGCTATTTTCGGCTGCCCCTTAGAAAATGAATGGAGGACGGCTGTGCATGCGCAGGGTGCAGGTCCCAGCATCAGGAAAATTACATCAGGGACTGGGAGGACCCGAGAGCTGGAAGCAGCAGGGGGGAAAAAAAGGGGGAAAGCATGGTTTCTTTTGTTATTTAAACACATGTACAGAGGGGGGCTGAGTTTTTATTTAACTAGAAAAACAAGCAAAGCGATCGCTCATCAATTGGGTTGCTGGCTCCAAATATTCAGAACTGGCAACTGGTAAGGATCTATCCAGAGCCACTTCTGCAGAGTGGTTTTCCCCATAAACTTCAATGGGGTTGTGTACATAAACAGAAAATCCACACCAAAACCGTGAAAATTAGTCTGGATTTTTTTTTGCGCGGTTTTGGTGCAGATTTCATGCAGATTTTCTGCACACAGATCAGCGCCATGTACAGGCACTCTAAAGGTGATGTGTTACACGCGCGGCTCCAGCCTCAGTTATCTCACTACAGTTAGCATTAGTTTCCAGGGAGCGGTGTGAAACAGCAATTTTGCCACTGTTCTTTCCCCATTGTTCACTGTGCAGGTTTAATGTCATGTTAATACTCTGGCTGTAACGAGTGCGGGATAACATACGTGCACAAGTTTTGTTGTTTTTTCTCAACACTTTTGCATAATAAAACCTTTTTTTTACTGATTAAAGTGGAAAACCTGTCCATCACAGGCACTGCAGGGTTGGCAGAGGGAGGCTTTTCCCTCTAACTCCATACATGCCACAGTCGCTATAGCCTTTAGTGTCTAAGGGGTAAATAAAACAGTGCTATGTCTCCCCAGTGAATGCTGCTGTGCAATACAGCAGTGCCACCTGGTGCCAGCACATGAAAACTTCAGTAGTCCTTTAAACACAGTGCTGAAGTGTAAAAGGGGTTGTCGGAGATAAAAAAAAAATCTTGGACAAGCACCTAATGGTGTAAAATAGTAAATAAAATAATATTGCAGTGGGGATGTACCATACACATGCACGTCATTGTCAAGGTGACATGCATAGTGATTGTTAGGTATTTGGCACCACTACAGCCAATCGCTGTCCTCAGAGGTAGATAGATGAAGCGGTGATTGGCTTCAGCGATAATGTGCTATATACCAGCATGTCAAGGGGGATCAAACTAGTGGTGCAGAGAATGGGGTTGGAAAAACAGGTTCGTAGAAAATAATTTTTTTTTTTCTTGGGCCTTGTCTAAGAATTGTCATTATCTCGGACAACCCCTTTAAGAGAGAACACTTAAAATTGGTCAGCAGTTCACAAGTACCATAGTTATTAAGGTCAATGTAGCAAATTTGCTGAAATTTTAATTGCGACCTACAGTACATTTAGTATTTTTTTTACTTCACTTGAGAATTTTTTAAGTTAGTTCATATGAGCCAAACCGCAACCCAGTCTGCAGGCAGCACTGCGTTAGGGTTCTTGTACCTCATCAGTACAGCGCAGGGTACTGGCCGGCTGAATGAGATGGCGCAGACGCAGCTCTCATTGAAAGACTCAGCATTGTATGGAAGGCTGCTGAGCTGCATCTAAGGCACTTTATTCTGCCAGCAGGTACCATGCTCTGTACTGATGAGGGACAACAATCCCAAAACAGTGCTTCCCCGGATGGGGTTCTGGTTACACAGATTAGTCTCTGTTCCAATTTTTTCTAAACTATAAAACTTTCTCTCTAGAGGTTGAAGTGAAAGAAAGCCCTATGTAGGTTCAGACGTCTGTACTAGCCTGTCTGTCAATTTATACACCAATTGCCAATTTCAATGGGGAGATGAAACGGTTACAATGAAATGAAATCCCAGACTTCACCTTACCTGATCTAGAACATAATTTGCACTGGAGTCTATGACTTTCCCAAGGTCTCTGTACTGACCCGAATACTTGATGTAGCCCCAGGTCAGGAGTGCAATGAGAAGCAATCCCATTGCACAGTTAAACAGCTGTGCCACCACACCTAAGCCCACAAAGCCTGTGATGCCAGAGGCCATATACAATGCCGCCACCAGGGCAAGTAGCACAGCTGGGGTGCGGAAAGCAGTGAAGATGTTTTTGCCTTCATTGTGCTTGCAGAAAGCAAAGTACATGTCCCCAAGGTCCTTCTCCAGCTCCTCTCTGTACTGTCGGCTGAACTCCACTCCTCCCATTTTCTTTGCCCTGTCGAAAGAAGACAGTGCCTCCTCTCTGCAGCCTGCCTCTCGATCTCGCAGGACATCAGGAGACACATATGGTTTTTCTCCTCCACAAATCTGTTGAGAGATGACAGAAAGAAAACAAGCATTACAATTAAATGTATGTTATGAAGGAAAGTGCCATGCAAGGAGAACTAGAAACCTGTACTGCCACATCGGACTCCATTGTGTTAAAATTAAAGGGTTCACCCTATCTGGACAACCTCTTATTATAAGACCTCTTTGGGCAAATGGACAAAATGAGACACAGCAAAGCTTTATTCTCACGGTGTTGGATTCAAAGTGACCATATATTATATGCAAAAAATGCGGATCGGATGCGGACCCAAAACACAGTTGTGTGCATGAAGCCTTAGTTGGAGACACTTTAGTGCCTCAGACTCTTCTAATGCCTCCTTTGACATACAGCCTCCCTGGCGAGGATCTGCGACCTGCTGCTTTATGGCTTCTCCTCTTTACATGAGAGTTCAGTAGTTGGCACTTCTCACATCCAATACTGATAGCTACACCAGTGTTATCACACTTGGCTATACTGTACTAGCCTATGTGGCGTTTGGCGCTGTATTTTTATTTGGTTGTTTCAGCGCATATTTTATGGCCACCCATTTATTCGAACAGGCACCTCTCAGCTTACCATCAGGGGTTACAGAAGTCACACCTGTGGTAGTTCCTTTGCCAGATTCTTTTTATTTTTACGATACAGCCAAATGTTAGCTGATAGGAGAAATGCTGGCAATGTTGAAATATAAGAATATAAGAGTCACTACAAACAATACCAAATTCAGGATTTTTATGGCTTACCAGTTTTGCAAAATTAAAACACTTTCTAAAAATTGTTTTTGTGCCATCAGCCATAACTTTTGAAACATTTTTACATCAAAGGATTTCTGTGAGACATTAAAGAAGATAAAGAAACACATGAGATAGAAATAATTATCCATACTAATAAAATCCCTGTGTGCGACCTGAGGGCTGGTGTCCGTGCGCGTGTGCCGATTATTGAAGTGTGCATGCGCAGCACACCACACGCTCCAGCGTCAGTGACAGGAGAGGACAACAAGGATGGCGCTGGGGACCGAGGGTACAAACGGACTGGGGTTATTGTAGTAATGTCACTCAGTGTCACCTGTAGACTGGAGGTGGTCACTGGCAGCTGTCCATGCATACAATACATACTATAGATATGTAAAGGGATGCCGAGCCATACATGTAATAATACACATACTAAATATATATATATATATATATATATATATATATATATATAAGCTTCGCACAGGTATATTTCATTTAATGTTTGTGTGTGTCATTAAAAGATATCGACAGTATCCCCCATAACAGTGACCTCTACAGCACCACGCCCCACTGTCTGCTGAGCTGTGTATCCAATCCTATCCTGTGTGATACTGTCTGCTGAGCTGTGTATCTAATCCTATCCTGTGTGATACTGTCTGCTGAGCTGTGTATCTAATCCTATCCTGTGTGATACTGTCTGCTGAGCTGTGTATCTAATCCTATCCTGTGTGATACTGTCTGCTGAGCTGTGTATCTAATCCTATCCTGTGTGATACTGTCTGCTGAGCTGTGTATCTAATCCTATCCTGTGTGATACTGTCTGCTGAGCTGTGTATGTAATCTTATTGTGTGTTTTACTGTCCACTGAGCTGTGTATCTAATCCTATCCTGTGTGATACTGTCTGCTGAGCTGTGTATCTAATCCTATCCTGTGCGATACTGTCTGCTGAGCTGTGTATCTAATCCTAAATGTGAACTTATATTGGCTGATACACGTCATATGACTGAATATTTAAGGAACTGCAAACTGCTAAAACCTGTGATCAGTTGTTATGGAAACCTGGAGTAGGACCTCCGAGCTTCTATTGGCTGATAAGGGACATATGACCGTGTGTATGGCAGTTGGCATATGAAGAGAAACACTTGCAGGCTTGTATTGGCTAAAGCAGGTCATTTTTTGGGAATAGCTCAGAAACTGTACGTCCTAGAGAGCTGAGACCAGGTCTAAAAGCTTCCTGGACACCTGATGTACCTGTGTGCCAAATTTGGTGAAGATCGGTCTAGTCGTTAGGTCGCGCATAAAGAACAGACAGATGTCCACACAGACAGAAACTCACTTTTATACACAGTACAGACCAAAAGTTTGGACACACCTTCTCATTCAAAGAGTTTTCTCTATGAAAATTGTAGATTCACACTGAAGGCATCAAAACTATGAATTAACACATGTGGAATTATATACATAACAAAAAAGTGTGAAACAACTGAAAATCTGTCATATTGTAGGTTCTTCAAAGTAGCCACCTTTTGCTTTGATTACTGCTTTGCACACTCTTGGCATTCTCTTGATGAGCTTCAAGAGGTAGTCACCTGAAATGGTCTTCCAACAGTCTCTAAGGAGTTCCCAGAGATGCTTAGCACTTGTTGGCCCTTTTGCCTTCACTCTGCGGTCCAGCTCAACCCAAACCATCTCGATTGGGTTCAGGTCCGGTGACTGTGGAGGCCAGGTCATCTGGCGCAGCACCCCATCACTCTCCTCCATGGTCAAATAGCCCTTACATAGCCTGGAGGTGTGTTTAGGGTCATTGTCCTGTTGAAAAATAAATGATGGTCCAACTAAACGCAAACCGTATGGAATAGCATGCCGCTGCAAGATTCTGTGGTAGCCATGCTGGTTCAGTATGCCTTTAATTTTGAATAAATCCCCAACAGTGTCACCAGCAAAGCACCCCCACACCATCACACCTCCTCCTCCATGCTTCACGGTGGGAACCAGGCATGTAGAGTCCATCCGTTCACCTTTTCTGCGTCGCACACAGTGGTTGGAACCAAAGATCTCAAATTTGGACTCATCAGACCAAAGCACAGATTTCCACTGGTCTAATGTCCATTCCTTGTGTTCTTTAGCCCAAACAAGTCTCTTCTGCTTGTTGCCTGTCCTTAGCAGTGGTTTCCTAGCAGATATCCTAGCAGGCCTGATTCACACAGTCTCCTCTTAACAGTTGTTCTAGAGATGTGTCTGCTGCTAGAACTCTGTATGGCACTGACCTGGTCTCTAATCTGAGCTGCAGTTAACCTGCGATTTCTGAGGCTGGTGACTCGGATGAACTTATCCTCCGCAGCAGAGGTGACTCTTGGTCTTCCTTTCCTGGGGCGGTCCGCATGTGAGCCAGTTTCTTTGTAGCGCTTGATGGCTTTTGTGACTGCACTTGGGGACACTTTCAAAGTTTTCCCAATTTTTCGGACTGACTGACCCCATTTATAAGGCAAGAAATCTCACTTATTAAACCTGACAGGGCACACCTGTAAAGTGAAAACCATTTCAGGTGACTACCTCTTGAAGCTCATCAAGAGAATGCCAAGAGTGTGCAAAGCAGTAATCAAAGCAAAAGGTGGCTACTTTGAAGAACCTAGAATACGACATATTTTCAGTTGTTTTACACTTGTTTGTTATGTATATAATTCCACATGTGTTAATTCATAGTTTTGATGCCTTCAGTGTGAATCTACAATTTTCATAGTCATGAAAATAAAGAAAACTCTTTGAATGAGAAGGTGTGTCCAAACTTTTGGTCTGTACTGTATATTACACACACACAAAGCTGCACTGATGAAGATTGTTTAGAATGTTGCTTAAATTTTGTATTTAGGAAGCAAATGAACAATAAAAAATACAAGAATACATTTAGTACATAAGGAGTCCATAGCCTTTAACCCCTTAGGGACACAGCCTTTTTACACCTTAGGACCAGGCCATTTTTTGCAAATCTGACCAGTGTCACTTTAAGTGCTCATAACTTTAAAACGCTTTGACTTATCCAGGCCGTTCTGAGATTGTTTTTTCGTCACATATTGTACTTCATGACACTGGTGAAATGAAGTCAAAAAAATATTTTTTTTTGCACCAAAAAATACCTAATTTAACAAATTTTTGGAAAAATTAGCAAATTTCAAAGTTTCAGTTTCTCTACTTCTGTAATACATAGTAATACCCCCAAAAATTGTGATGACTTTACATTCCCCATATGTCTACTTTATGTTTGAATTGTTTTGGGAATGATATTTTATTTTTTGGGGATGTTATAAGGCTTAGAAGTTTAGAAGCAAATCTTGAAATTTTTCAGCAATTTACAAAAACGACATTTTTAGGGACCAGTTCAGGTCTGAAGTCACTTTGCGAGGCTTACATAATAGAAACCACCCAAAAATGACCCCATCTAAGAAACTACACCCCTCAAGGTATTCAAAACTGATTTTACATACGTTGTTAACCCTTTAGGTGTTGCACAAGAGTTATTGGCAAATGGGGATGAAATTTGAGAATTTCTTTTTTTTGTCAAATTTTTTATTTTAACCCATTTTTTCCACTAACAAAGCAAGGGTTAACAGCCAAACAAGACTGTATCTTTATTACCCTGACTCTGCCGTTTACAGAAACACCCAATATGTGGCCGTAAACTACTGTACGGCCACACAGCGGGGCGTAGAGTGAAAGGTGCGCCGTTTGGTTTTTGGAGGGCTGATTTTTATGGACTGGTTTATTTACACCATGTCCCATTTGAAGACCCCTGATGCACCCCTAGAGTAGAAACTCCCTAAAAGTGACCCCATCTAAGAAACTACACCCCTCAAGGTATTCAAAACTGATTTTACATTCGTCGTTAACCCTTTAGGTGTTGCGCAAGAGTTATTGGCAAATGGGGATGAAATTGGAAAATTTCATTTTTTTGTCTAATTTTCCATTTTAACCCATTTTTTCCACTAACAAATCAAGGGTTAACAGCCAAACAAGACTGTATCTTTATTACCCTGACTCTGCCGTTTACAGAAACACCCAATATGTGGCCGTAAACTACTGTACGGCCACACAGCGGGGCATAGAGTGAAAGGTGCGCCGTTTGGTTTTTGGAGGGCTGATTTTTATGGACTGGTTTATTTACACCATGTCCCATTTGAAGACCCCTGATGCACCCCTAGAGTAGAAACTCCCTAAAAGTGACCCCATCTAAGAAACTACACCCCTCAAGGTATTCAAAACTGATTTTACATTCGTCGTTAACCCTTTAGGTGTTGCGCAAGAGTTATTGGCAAATGGGGATGAAATTGGAAAATTTCATTTTTTTGCCTTATTTTCCATTTTAACCCATGTTTTCTACTAACAAAGCAAGGGTTAACAGCCAAACAAGACTGTATCTTTATTACCCTGACTCTGCCGTTTACAGAAATACCCAATATGTGGCCGTACACTACTGTACGGCCACACAGCGGGGCGTAGAGTGAAAGGTGCGCCGTTTGGTTTTTGGAGGGCTGATTTTTATGGACTGGTTTATTTACACCATGTCCCATTTGAAGACCCCTGATGCACCCCTAGAGTAGAAACTCCCTAAAAGTGACCCCATCTAAGAAACTACACCCCTCAAGGTATTCAAAACTGATTTTACATTCGTCGTTAACCCTTTAGGTGTTGCGCAAGAGTTATTGGCAAATGGGGATGAAATTTGCAAATTTCATTTTTTTGTCTAATTTTCCATTTTAACCCATTTTTTCCACTAACAAATCAAGGGTTAACAGCCAAACAAGACTGTATCTTTATTACCCTGACTCTGCCGTTTACAGAAACACCCAATATGTGGCCGTAAACTACTGTACGGCCACACAGCGGGGCATAGAGTGAAAGGTGCGCCGTTTGGTTTTTGGAGGGCTGATTTTTATGGACTGGTTTATTTACACCATGTCCCATTTGAAGACCCCTGATGCACCCCTAGAGTAGAAACTCCCTAAAAGTGACCCCATCTAAGAAACTACACCCCTCAAGGTATTCAAAACTGATTTTACATTCGTCGTTAACCCTTTAGGTGTTGCGCAAGAGTTATTGGCAAATGGGGATGAAATTGGAAAATTTCATTTTTTTGCCTTATTTTCCATTTTAACCCATGTTTTCTACTAACAAAGCAAGGGTTAACAGCCAAACAAGACTGTATCTTTATTACCCTGACTCTGCCGTTTACAGAAATACCCAATATGTGGCCGTACACTACTGTACGGCCACACAGCGGGGCGTAGAGTGAAAGGTGCGCCGTTTGGTTTTTGGAGGGCTGATTTTTATGGACCGGTTTATTTACACCGTGTCCTGTTTCAACCCCCCTGATGCACCCCTGGAGTCGAAACTCCCTAAAAGTGACCCCATTTTGGAAACTACGGGATAAGGTGGCATTTTTTGGGGGAGTATTTTTAGGGTAAATATAATTTTTGGTTGCTCTATATTACATTTTTGTGAGGTAAGGTTACCAAAAATTGAAATTCTGATATTTCATCTCCATTTGCCATTAACTGTTGAGGAACACCTAAAGGGTTAATAAAGTTTGTATAATCATTTTTGAATACCTTGAGGGGTGTAGTTTCTTAGATGGGGTCAATTTTAGGGAGTTTTTACTCTAGGGGGGCATCAGGGGGGCTTCAAAAGGGATATGGTGTCAATAAAAAAGGCCATCAAAATCGGCCTTCCAGAAACCATGTCGGTCCTTTCCTTTTGCAGCCTCCCTTTTACGGATACAGCAGTTTACGACCACAAATGTGGCGTTTCTGTAAACTGCAGTATCAGGGTAATAAATTTTAACTTTTGTTTGGTTGTTAACCCTTGTTTTCTTACCGGAAAAAACGGACTGAAATGGAAAAGTGCCAAAAATAGCGGTTTTGGCACCGTTTTTTTGTTTTTTTTTTAACCGTGTTAATCTGGGTAGTTAGGTCATGGGATATTGTTATAGAGGAGATTCTTACGGACGCGGCAATATCTAATAAGTCTACTTTTTTTTACAATTATTTAGGTTTTTGACTATATTATCTTTTTTGATACAACTTTTTTTTTTGGGTATCTCTAAAGTCTAAGTGTAATTTTTTTAATTTTCTTTTAGCCAATTATCTTATGTGGGGGCTCATTTTTTGCGGGATGAGCGGACGGTTTTATTGGCACTATTTTGGGGGCTATATGACTTTTTGATCGCTTGCTATGAAACTTTTTGTTATGTAAGGTGACAAAAAAAAATTTTTTGCACCTATTTTTTTTTTTTTTTTTTACTGTGTTAATCTGGGGGGTTGGGTCATGGGGTATTTTTATAGAGGAGATTCTTACGGACGTGGCGATACCTAATAAGTCAACTTTTTTTTTACAATAATTTAGGTTTTAGACTATATTATCCTTTTTGATTCCCTAAAAAAAAATTTGTATCTCTAAAGTCTAAGAGTCATTTTCAATTTTTTTTTTTATCTGATTATCTTATGTGGGGGCTCATTTTTTGCGGGATGAGATGACGGTTGTATTGGCACTAATTTGGGGGCTATATGACTTTTTGATCGCTTGCTTTTTATTATGTAAGGTGACAAAAAAAAACTTTTTTTGCACCTTTTTTTTTTTCTGGACCGTGTTAGGCTACTTTCACACTAGCGTTCGGGCGGATCCGTTCAGAACGGATCCGCCCATAATAATGCAGACGGAGGCTCCGTTCAGTACGGATCCGTCTGCATTATTTTAGCAAAAAAAAGCTAAGTGTGAAAATAGCCTAGTACGGATCCGTCCAGACTTTCAATGTAAAGTCAATGGGGGACGGATCCGCTTGAAGATTGAGCCACATTGTGGCATCTTCAAACGGATCCGTCCCCATTGACTTACATTGAAAGTCTGGACGGATCCGTACGGATCCGCACGGCCAGGCGGACACCCGAACGCTGCAAGCAGCGTTCAGCTGTCCGCCTGTCCGTGCGGAGGCGAGCGGAGCGGAGGCTGAACGCCGCCAGACTGATGCAGTCTGAGCGGATCCGCCTCCATTCAGACTGCATCAGGGCTGGACGGCTGCGTTCGGGTCCGCTCGTGAGCTCCTTCAAACGGAGCTCACGAACGGAATACCGAACGCTAGTGTGAAAGCAGCCTTAATCTGGGGGGGTTAGGTCATGGGGCATTTTTATAGAGGAGATTATTACAGACGCGGCAATACCTATGTCTACTTTTAATAAATTATTTTAGTTTTTTTGGGTGTCTCAAGTCTGAGAACCATTTTTTTTTTTTATCCCATGTCAGTCCTAAATTGGGATATAAATTTAGTACTCCATGGAAGTGTGATACTCCCTGAAGCAACCGTCAATGCAGAGGCCCGGATGATCGGGGCATGTGTCGCACTGAGTAGTCGTGTCCTTCCGTATCCCCCTCCTGCGACACACTCTGCACTTTTTTTGGGTTCGTCCCTTCTTTCCAGTATGGGGGACCACACCTGGAAAGTGTTGGCCAGGGACGATCCGGGCGCCTACAGTTCCCGAGGTACTCCGGCCTGCTCTTTCCCGGTCCGAAAAGATCAGGGCCTTGAGGACTGCCTCATAGAACTGGAGGAATGTCCCTGTGCTGCCAGCGCTTCGGGATAGTACAAAAGAGTTGTACATGGCAACCTGCACCAAGTAGACCGCAACTTTTTTGTACCATGCCCGGGTTTTGCGCATGGCGTTATATGGCTTGAGGACTTGATCCGAGAGATCAACTCCTCCCATATACCGATTGTAGGCGACGATACAATCGGGCTTGAGGACCGTTGCCGCGGTACCTCGCACAGGGACAGGGGTGATGCCGTTACCATGAATTGTGGACAGCATAAGGACATCCCTCTTGTCCTTATACCTGACCAGCAACAGGTTTCCAGTGGTAAGGGCACGGGTCTCACCCCTGGGGATGGGTACCTGGAGGGGGTGGGCAGGGAGGCCGCGTTGATTTTTCCGCACGGTCCCACAAGCGGACGTGGATCTGGCGGCAAGGGACTGGAACAAGGGGATACTGGTATAAAAGTTATCCACGTACAAGTGGTAACCCTTATCCAGCAGTGGGTACATAAGGTCCCACACGAGTTTCCCGGTAACACCCAGAGTGGGGGGACATTCTGGTGGTTGAATCCGGGAATCTCGCCCCTCGTACACACGAAATTTGTAAGTGTACCCTGAGGTACTCTCACAAATTTTGTATAGCTTCACGCCATACCTCGCCCGCTTGGAAGGCACATACTGGCGGAAAATGAGTCTCCCCTTGAACGCAATGAGAGACTCATCAACCACGACCTCCCTTCCAGGTACATAGGCCTCCATGAATTTGGCCCCAAAGTGATCGATGACCGGCCGTATCTTGTACAGACGGTCATGGGCAGGATCACCTCGGGGTGGACATGCTGCATTATCGGAATAATGCAGACATTTCCTGATGGCCTCAAACCGGGAGCGTGTCATAACCGTACTGTAAAGTGGGGTCTGATATAGGACGTCCCCACTCCAGTACAGCCTGGCACTGGGTTTCTTGACCAGGCCCATATGCAGCACGAGGCCCCAAAATGTCCTCATTTCGGCTGCACTGACCGGCGTCCAGCCACCGGGCCTGGCCAAAAAGGAGCCCGGGTGTTGAGCGACGAACTGTTGGGCGTACAGATTCGTCTGCTCCACCATCAGATTTACCAGTGAGTCACTGAAAAAATGACAAAAAAAGTCATATTCAGTGTAGCCCACTGTGGAAATCTGGATTCCTGATTGGCCTACAAAATCAGGAATCACGGGCTCGTATCGCTCTGGGCTACACCAGACAAGTTCACCGGCAGGGTGCTCCGGTGGATTTAACTGGTGGGCCGGGAAACCAGTACGAGCCCCAGAGCTGCTCGTACTAGTGTGGGCCACAGGGTCCCTAACATGGCGGTCCCCTTGCTCCGCCTGGCGGCGTCTCCGCCGCCTTGGGGGCTCATCATCATCGCTAGATGATGAGGAGGATGCGGATGACAACAGGAATGTGGGGTCATCCTCATCCTCACTGGGACTCTCGGACTCGGAGGCAAGCTGGGCGTATGCCTCCTCGGCCGAGAACGTCCGGCGGGCCATAGGGGAGTGTGTGTCTGCGTGTATATGTGCGTGTGTGTAACTCTTTATTTGGTGTGCGTGTGTGAGGGGGCACGGGTGTTCACGAACTCACCCTAAAACTAACAGAAAAAAATAAATAAAACTAACTAAAAAAAAGGGCAAAAAAGTGAGGAAAAAAAATTCAAAACTGCTGATCAACCGTCCGAAGTTGATCAGCGGTGGGGTGTGCGATGCGCTTACAGTGGCCGGACGCTAAGTGCCGGTCACAGTCAGCGAACTCAAAAAAAAAAAAAAAAAAAAAAGCACCCCAAAAAAGGTGGGGGGGGGGGGGGCAAGTGGCAGGGGGAGGGGGGCAAGTGGCAGCACCCCTGGGGGGTCTAGGGTCACACAGCTGTGCTGTGGACCCCAGACACCCTAACTAGGGTGATGCAATAAAAAGTAAAAAAAAACTAACTTTCCCTTTTTTTTCCCTGCCTATCCCAAACTTTCCCTAGCTGTCCCTATGTACCTGATGGGGTGCTGGGGCACAGATCGGGTCCTGGGGGCACAGATCAGGGGTGCTGGCAGCGATGGTGGACACAAGCAGGCAGCTCCTCTCTCCTCCGGCGCTGGAACACAAAAGGAGGAGGAGAGGGGCGCCTGCCTCTTTTGAATCTGCCGCCGCACCGCCCCCTGACCAATCAGAAAGCGATCCTGAGTGGTGATGTCACCATCACCACTCAGGATCGCTGGATGGTGATTGGTGGAGTGAAATCACACCACCATCACCATCCTGTTCCGGGTTATCGGGTCTTCAGAGACCCGAATAACCCGGAAACGCAGAAAACCGCAGGTCTGAATTGACCTGCGGTTTTTTGCGATCGCATACATGGGGGGGTCACCGGACCCCCCGACGCATTTGCCCCAAGTGCCTGCTCAATGATTTGAGCAGGCACGGGGTTCCGATCGCCGCCGGCCGCGCGGCGGTGATTGAAAATGCACAGGGCGTACATGTACGCCCTGTGTCCTTAAGTACCAGGGCACAAGGGCGTACCTGTACGCCCTGTGTCCTTAAGGGGTTTAAAGGGGTTGTCTCACTTCAGTAAATGACATTTACCATGTAGACACAGTTAATACAAGGCAGTTGCTAATGTATTGTGATTGTTCATATTGCCTCATTTGCTGGCTTGATTCATTTTTCCATTGCATTATACACTACTCGTATCCAGGGGTTACAACCACCCTGTAATCCAGCAGCAGCGTCCATATGGGCCATTTACAGTATACGCACAGGATAGGTCAGAAATATCTGATGGTTGCGGGCCCCACCTCTGGGACTCTTTCTTATCAGCAGAACGAGGCCCTGTCACACCCGACGGGAATTGAGGTTAGTGCTCGGCTATTTTCAGAAGTGCCATTAAAGGAAACCTGTCACCGGGATTTTGTGTATAGAGCTGAGGACATGGGTTTCTAGATGGCCGCTAGCACATCCGCAATAACCAGTCCCCATAGCTCTGTGTGCTTTTATTGTGTAAAAAAAAACGATTTGATACATATGCAAATTAACCTGAGATGAGTCCTGTACGTGAGATGAGTCAGGGACAGGACTCATCTCAGGTTAATTTGCATATGTATCAAATCGTTTTTTGACACAATAAAAGCACACAGAGCTATGGGGACTGGGTATTACGGATGTGCTTGCGGCCATCTAGCAACCCATGTCCTCAGCTCTATACACAAAATCCCAGTGACAGGTTCCCTTTAAAGTGAATGGAGAGAGCCACGCATGCACGGCCATCTCTCCATTCCAAGAAAGACATGATGAGGCCCTGTTCTTGACATAGCATGAGTCCCACCTTTAGAAACCGATCCTATTTGACATTTAGACACATCCTGTGGATATGACAGAAACGTCCTAAATAGGAATACCCATTTAATAAAAATTACTCACCTTCTCCATATTGCTGTTGTATAAATCCTTAGCTGAAGCTACAGCTGCCAGGTTATTGGCTTCTGCTGTTGCCTGAGAAGAGAGGGGCACATGTTTTTTTTTGTTTTATTTACACACAAAAACTGGACAACATAGAAGGAGTTTTTGTAATTTGCAAAGAACTACAATGTTAGTCGTACCTGTAGCATAGATTTGGGGTGGGGTAAATCTTCACCTTGATAAATCTTTATGTAGGCCTTTAAAAAAAAAAAAAAAGATACGAACACATTATTAATCGAAAAATGTAATTCTTTAAAAGATTATTATAACTGAAAACCACAAAGCAGTAAGAACATAACGTTGGTCTCCAACACTGTGCAACTAATTTTATTAATCAATATTTAACTGATGAATCAATGCTGGCACATGGAAAACCAATGAAATGTAAGGAGCAGACTGAGGATAAAAGGTGATTTTGTGTATATGTTTTCATTCCTGCCCTGGGTGTTCCTTGGGGATTTACATCACTTTTGATAGCAAGGATAGCGAAGCATGCAGAGCTGATCTTGTCCATCAAAATGAAGAAAACTTTAGCAGACCAAAGATATAACCATTGTCAAGCAATAGGGTTCACTGGGCGCTGTTTGGCTCCACCGTATGATGGCTTCTGTTACAAACAGATTATTCAAAAATTATCTGTAAAGAAATATATACAATAGATTCAAGCTAATATTTTGCTATTGAACAGTTTACCTTAAAATACTCCAGAAGTCCTCTGCAGGTTACTTTCGAGCCATTTATCTCTTTTTCCATCAGGCTTTTGGGGCCAAGGACAAGAGGAACCAATTCAATGAGCTGCTCTGTGAATTCCGGAGCAATATCTGTAAGAAAAAAAAAAAAAAAAAAAGCAACTATAACTATGAGCAAGCCAGGCATATTTAATTAAAATAGGAGCTATTTTTTATCAATTCTAATTTGCCTTGACCAGGGTCTGCAGTCTGCCTGCGATGCCATGACTCACTTCGCTGGGCGGCTTCTGCGCTGCTGAGAAAAGTGCCCGGCGTAGGCGCAGAACGCAGAGGCTGAAGCGGCCTCAAAGCAGAGGGGACGCAGGCGCGCTGTGATCCCGGGCGCATGCGTCGGATCTCGGAACGTCGGGGACAGCAGAAGCCGCCCAGCTAAGTGAATATTGATGAGCTGGGCGGCGCTTCAGAACGGTGGTTGGGGGAGGCTGCCTCGGCAGAAGTAAAGCTGAAACGCCGCCCGGTGGGCAGAAAGACGAGCAATTCTAGCAGGTTATAAAAACATCATTTTACAGTATTCATAAGGTGGACAGGGGTTAGACTTATATGTTTTTATTACACAATAGAAGACCTGTGCATACATATATACAGCTAATTATGCTTATTCGGCCTGTCAGTGTCCCTTTATAGTGTGTCAAAAAAGCCATTTTTTGTCACCTTACATCACAAAAAGTGTAATACCAAGAGATCAAAAAGTCATATGCACCCTAAAATAGTACCAATCAAACTGTCATCTCATACTGAAAAAATTTAGCCCCTACATAAGACAGTCAACCAAAATGAAAAAAATAAATAAAATATGGCTTTCAGGATATGGAGACACTAAAAAAAATATTTTTTTTCCAAAAATGCTTTATTATGTAAAACTGAAACAAACAACCAAAAAGTCATATTTGGTACTGTCGTGTCCATAACAACCTGCTCTATAAAAATACCACATTATCTATCCTGTTAGATTACCATTGTAAATAACAAAAAATAAAAACTGTGCCAAAACAGCTAATTTTTTGTTACCTTTCGTCACAAAAAATGTAATATAGAGCAACCAAAAATCATATGTACCCTAAACTAGTACCAACAAAACTTCCACATTATCCTTATGAAGGGTGTGGTTTCTAAAATGGGGTCATTTTTGGGTGGTGTCTATTATGTAAGCCTCACAAAGTGACTTCAGACCTGAAATGGTCCTCAAAAAGTGGGTTTTGGAAATTTTCTGAAAAATTCAAGATTTGCTTCTAAGCCTTCTAACGTCCCCAGAAAATAAAATGGCATTCGCAAAATTATCCAAACATGAAGTAGACATATGGGGAATGTATAGTAATATTTATTTTTGGAGTTATTACTATCTATTATAAAAGTAGAGAAATTGATATTTGCAACCGTTTCCAAATTTTTGGTAAATCTTGTATTTTTTTTTATAAATAAAAATGAAAGTTTTTGACTTAATTTTACCACTATCATGAAGTACAATATGTGACGAGAAAACAATCCCAGAATGGCCTGGATAATTAATAGTGTTTTAAAGTTATTATCACATAAAGTGACACATGTCAGATTTGCAAAAAATGCCCTGGTCCTGAAGATGAAAAATGGCAAGGTCCTTAAGGTGTTAAATCTTCATTAAAGAAGACCCTTCACTGTTTTTTTTTCCTTAACTGAGTATCTGTACATGGAGATTACCCTCCACTAGGGGATTTTTCTTTTTTGAAACACGCATTGGTTGCCCCGCTGTGACCCCAAAGTTTTGGCGCCATATATGTTAATGCAGAGCATTGGTAGAGGGAGGAAGAGACTCAGTGGGCGTCTCCTTCCTGACGCTGTCCAATCGCAGCGCACTTCTTCACGGCTAGGGAAAAGTGTGGAGTGCACACAAAAGGTATCCATATTTTTCAGAAGTATGGTTTGCAAACCAAAATATGGATGGGGCTGTGAGCTTTAAAAGAGGACCTTTCACAGTTTTTTTTTCTCAGCTGAGTATCTGTATATAGAGTAGGGCTGCACGATATGTGCTAGAGATCTATTTGCTTGTATTTTTAAGGCAAAAGCGCACACACAAATTACTGATTATGCTGAAATGTAGTTATGCTCAACTCAAGAACTGAAATGCACAGCGTTTTTCAAAATAAAACATCCTTTACTAGATTAAATAACATATTTGCAGGGAGGGGCTTTTTATATAATTTCCTCCCAGCACTAAGCACTGCTGGGAGCATACGTACGCCGCCAATCACGTTAGGGGAGAGCAGTCAGGTGGACTGCTGCTCCAATCATCACCGCCGCCTCCACAGAAGCGCTTGTTGGCAGCACCGGAGCCCAAGGCGACGTCACAGTTGTCCATGCTGCCGCCATAGGACACCATGCCTCCGCCAAATCGCCATATTGCAATCAATTATCGCGATACGATTGCTTTGGCGCTATAGCGTGCAGGCCTAATATAGGGAATACCCTCCGCTGATGCTACAATAATTTATCTTTTTTGAAACGCCCCTTGGTTGCCCCGCTGTGATTCCCTGAAGTTTTGTCGCCATATATCTCAATGCAGAGCATCAGTACTGGGTGGAGACGTCCGCTTTTCTCAGTGGCCGTCTCCTTCTTCCTGGCAGTGACGCTGTCCAATAGCGGTGGGGAAGATCTCACAAGAACAGTCTATATAAGCAAGTACTATACTCGCTTACATAGCCTGTTCTCGTGAGATTCACCAGATCTCAAGAGAACAACTCTTTTCTCACTCCCATCAATAGAAATTACTATTCTTGTCCACCATAAAGACCAGAATAGAACATATTCCAGAATTTGCAGAACGGCAACATGGATGTGCAAAAAATACAGATGAGTGCATGGCCCCATAGAAATGAAAGGGTCTGTGTGCTAGGTGGATAGGTCACTGAAGAAAAATACGGCTGTGTGTATAAGGCCTAGAGGAGAAAAACTATGTAATCTTAAAAACCTCTAACCAAAACAGTAATGTTTACACCCAATGTAGAAGGTGTAAATGCTGATCAGACCTTGGAGTAAAAATCAGATGGAGAGAAATTAAGCTGTTTGTATTCAAATGAATATACTCAGTTTTTTTTTGTTTGTTTTTTATTTAGTTAAATGTCACATATTTTAAAAGGATACAAAACAGGCGTAATCATAGCAGCAGCTAATTATTTTTTTCCCTCGGAGACCACAACAGGTATATGAAAAAGCCTAAACCAAAATGAAGTCCTCCTGTGTATGATCTAGGGAAGACTTTTTCACTCTATATGGGTACTTTCACACTTGCGGCAAGCAGTTCCGTCGCTCTGCATGCAAACGGACAGCATTTGTAGACGGATAAGGATTAGTCTCACAAATGCATTGCAATAACGGATGCGTCTGTCCATTTGTCAGACGGAACCGTTTCTATAATTTTTTTTCACAGTTTTAAACGTCTGCGCCTGTGCAGACCGGAAGGACGGATCTGGCATGTTTAATGCCGGATCCGGCACTAATACATTCCTATGGAAAAAAATTCAGGCAAGCGTTTTTTTGTCCGTAGATAAAACCGCAGCATGCTGCAGTATTATCTCCATCCTGAAAAGTCAAAGAGACTGAACTGAAGACCTCCTGATGCATCCTGAGCGGACTTCTCTCCATTCAGAATGCTTTAGGATAAAACTGATAAGTTATTTTCTGGTATAGGGCCCCTAGGATGGAACTCTATGCCGGAAAAGAAAAACGCTAGTGTGAAAGTACCCTTACTCAGAATGCCCATTTGAAAAACGGTGTAATATTTTAATTATTTCAACAGGAGATAACACATTCAAAACATACAATGCTCATGACTTCAAGCTGGGAATAAACACTGGATACAATGTTTGTTACAGAAACAAAGCAGGACAACTCATCCCAGCAAAAATTACTTTGTACATACATAGACAAAATCTGTTCTTCTAGTGCCGAAAAGTATATAGGCAGCGACCATCACATCAGACCTCACTGAATGTAGGGGGTACGATCTCTTCTTGGGGAGAGCGCCTTAATCGGCGTGAGGAGGCTTATAGGCCATACATGCTACTCTAGAATTCTAGGAAGAAAGGGATGTAAATGAGCTCTTGGCAAGCTCTGCCTCTAATGCCACCAGAAGTAAGGCAGCTATCCTATAAGTCAGTGATCGACCCTTTAAATGGGCCTTTGCTGGTATTAGAGGCTGAGTTTGTTAAGAGCTCATTTGCATCCCTTTCTTTAAATCCTGACTTGGGCCTCTCACCCAGTTAAGCCAGTACTCTCTGTTCTAGACTGATGAGAGGCAATCACCCCAAAGCAGCTGTCTGCAGAGGAGATGCTGGCTTACTTACTATCCAAGTCATGTCTCAAGGCCTATTTAAAGGGTTGAACGCTGACTTAGGCCTATTGCACACGACCGTATGGCTTTTTCAGTGTTTTGCGGTCCGTTTTTCATGGATCCGTTGTTCCGTTTTTTGTTTCCGTTGTGTTTCCGTTTCTGTTCCGTTTTTTCCGTTCGGCATATACAGTATACAGTAATTACATAGATAAAATTGGGCTGGGCATAACATTTTCAATAGATGGTTCAGGAAAAAACGGAACGGAAACGGAAGACATACGGATGCATTTCCGTATGTGTTCAGTTTTTTTTGCGGATCCATTGACTTGAATGGAGCCACGGACTGTGATTTGCGGGCAATAATAGGACATGTTCTATGTTAAAACGGAACGGAAAAACGGAAATACGGAAACGGAATGCATACGGAGTACATTCCGTTTTTTTTGCGGAACCATTGAAATGAATGGTTCCGTATACGGAACGCAAAAAACGGCCAGTAAACGGGAAAAAAAAACGGCCGTGTGCAATAGGCCTTATAGGATAGCTGCCTTACATCTGGTGGCATTAGAGGCAGAGCTTGCCAAGAGCTCATTTGCATCCCTTTCTTTCAATACCTCACCGAGAAAGGAAACTGCATAAGTTTTCCAAAAAGTGCCCGTGTTTTGCAGTTTGGATGCTAGAACTCTTTTGACCGGTGATGTCACTTAGAATGCCACCATCTGGAGAGCATCCACATTAGAACAGAGAGCACAGTCACAACTGATCGTTTCTGGACACTATCCTGCCAGTCGATTATCAGTGTCCGTATTGATAGACTATTCTACACCAACATAGAAGAGGATTCTTTACTGTGAGAGCAGTGAACTCTCTGCCTGAGGAGGTGGTGATGGGGAGTTCACTAAAAGAGTTCAAGAGGGGCCTGGATGTATTTCTGGAGTGTAATATTACAGGCTATAGTTACTAGAATTCTGTAGAAGGGTCATTAATCCAGGGACTTATTTTGATTGGAGTAGAGAAGGAATTTTTCCCCTAAAATGAGGAAAATTGGCTTCTACTTAATGAGAGCTTTTTGCCTTCCCCGGGATAAACCTTTGTAGGGTGAACTAAACAGACGTATGTCTTTTTTCAGCCCAAGTTACTATTAATAGACTATTATTATTGATAGATTATTTTATTGTGAAACATATTTAGTCATCGGTATATTGTCCAATGAAATATAGTGGAAGTTGAACCACTGGTTGGATTTTGGATGGTATGTAGGAGCGAGATCGTATTATTGGATTTAGTCAACTTAATATTATGCTTTTAATGAAAATGTTCACAAACCTTTCAGACGGCCATCAAATTGAGGACTAGTTGCAACCTTAAGCCCAGGGTGTGGGAGAAGGAAACAGCTCACACTGGTAAAACAGGAGTGAATGTGTTTTCTTACATTCTGGATCTCTTCATGCTGATCTTGCTTTACCTGATCGGCAAGGGTAGAAGGTTACAAATTAGAGTTTAAATACAAAAAGCCAGGCTGTCTCAACAATGAGCTAAGAACATTTCTCCATAGCTATCCCTCGTCTTCTGAGTTAATGATGTTTTACCTTTCAGTCTCAGAGCAACCAGAGCATTAGTGGTATCACACTGGAAGCCCATGATGACTCTTACTTCATTGCATAGTTAGGGTACTTTCACACTTGCGGCAGAGGATTCTGGATCCGTCTGACAAATGCATTGAAATACCGGATCAGTCTCTCCGGTGTCATCCGGAAAAACGGATCCAGTATTTATTTATTTTTTGCATTTTTAAAGGTCTGTGCATGCGCAGACCGGAAATCAGGATCCGTTTTGCTGGAACACTTGGGGCCGGATCCGGCATTAATGCATTTTAATGGAAATTAATGTTGTATCCGGCATTCCGGCAAGTGTTCAGGATTTTTGGCCGGAGAGAAAACTGCAGCATGCTGCAGTATTTTCACAGAACAAAAAACGTAAGCGGGACTGAACTGATGCATCCTGAACGGATTGCTCTCCATTCAGAACGCATTAGGATAAAACTGATCAGTTTTTTTCCAGGTATTGAGCCCCTAGGACGGAACTCTATGCCGGAAAAGAAAAACGCTAGTGTGAAGGTACCCTTATAGGGAACCTATTAAATTTATGATATGGATGTGTACAATGTATACTAAGAGAAATGCCACACAGTCTATTTAATGTGTATCATAATTTTTGCTACAGAAACTTTGTAGCATCATTTTTCCTAAATGTGCACAATTGAGAACTAAGGGAACCTAGGAAGAAAGCAGGCAAAGTCAATCCTTTAAGTATATGTTACTTACCCTTAATCTCTTTTCTAGAAACTTATTACCTCCCTCAGCTCCATATGGATACTCATAGGGAAAGCTCCAATCACGAACCAAAAACATCAAGGTCTAAAAGAAAAATTTAAGATAATAAAAGAAATACAGGCAGATACTTAGCGGTCATGCAGTACCATCAGGAAGGCATCTGATTAACTCCAAATGTATTCTGCTGCAGGACAACAACCCCAAACATACAGCCAATGTTATAAGGAAACATCTTCACTGTAAAGAAGAGCAAGGAGTCCTGGAAGTCATGATATGACCCCACAGAGCCCTGATCGCAACATCATCCAGTCTGTCTGGAATTGTATGAAGGATGTGTGCAAGCATACATCAGCAGACGATCTCCGGTTAGTTCTCCAAGAAATTTGGAAAAACCACCTTACTGAGCTTCTTCAAAAACTGTGTGCAAGTGTACCTAGAAGAACTGATGCTGTTCTAATGGCAAAGGGTGGTCACACCAAATACGGATTTGATTTAGGATTGTTGCGTTACGAAAAATTTTATTCTATTTCAATACAGTAAAAAAGTATTATGATACCATGCAAAAAAACTAAACCACCAAAAAAGCCGCGTGCATTCAGCATAAAAAAAAAAATGGCGAATCGCGCAGTTATTTATTTTTTCTGTTTCGGCATTCACTGCATAGGAGATTTTTTTATTTATATTTTAATAGTTTGGACCTTTTGGACGTGGCGATATGTTTATTTATTTACAAAACAGGGAATGTCGCACTAAAATGGGGTGGAGAACCACACAGAGGTGCACCCACTTAACAGACAACACCCAGTCTGAAAGTGATAAATAGTATAAATAATGGAAGTGGGGCACACTCTAAAAAGTATAGGGATCTTTATTAACGCTATTAATGGTAAAGCAATAAAATGACAACAAGTGTGTATTAAATTGCAGACAAAAATTACAGCAGGTAAAATGTGGACAATAAAATAAATCCTAAATATGATCATAAAAACACAGTATCTAAAAACACATTAAATACGGCACTATATTTAGTTTGTGCATGGATCCCAATATAAACTTTAGATTCGGATAGCCGATAGATTCGGATGACCGATCAAAGGTATAAAGTCACTGGTTTTACTTGGTATAAAGTCCTATTTGTGGGGTTAATATGAATAATCCTCTCCTGCAGAAAATCTTTACTCGCCAATAGTGGCAGTGATCAAAGGCGTATGTAGACTGAAAGTTTAGTCATTCAATAATCAGACTATCCATACGCACAGCGGCGTCCCGCTGTATTTGATGTGAAAGCGATCGCTTGTTAAAGATGTATAGAGGCTTACCCGAGGGTCTTTTGATACTGGATCATAGGCTCTCGACTCGGCGTACCTATCTTGGCTCCGGTCTCAAGAGCTGATGCTCAGATTGGAATTTTTTCGCTCCAGTGAAGTTCGTTTGTTGCACGCGGTGTAGATGCCCTGCGTCACCGGCGTGATAGCAATAGTTCGTTTCAACGGTTCACTGTTAAAATAGCGCTTATCCAGACTTCCTCGGTTTTACAAGATCTCTCTATATAGGGGTATTAATACCAATTAATCCCCCTATATAGAGAGATCTTGTAAAAGATTAACCCCACAAATAGGACTTTATACCAAGTAAAACCAGTGACTTTATACCTTTGATCGGTCATCCGAATCTATCGGCTATCCGAATCTAAAGTTTATATTGGGATCCATGCACAAACTAAATATAGTGCCGTATTTAATGTGTTTTTAGATACTGTGTTTTTATGATCATATTTAGGATTTATTTTATTTTATTGTCCACATTTTACCTGCTGTAATTTTTGTCTGCAATTTTTTAGAGTGTGCCCCACTTCCATTATTTATAATGTTTATTTATTTATTGTTTATACATTTTAAATTTTAAATTGGGAAAGGGGGTGATTTATACTTAATATTTTGGTGTGTTTTTACTTTTTTTTACATTTTTTATTTAATAATTTCCCCACTTAGGGGCTAGAACCTGGGATCTTTTAATCCCTTGTCCTATTCACCCTGATGGAGCCTTATTAGGGTGAATAGGACTTCACACTCTCCCTGCTGCCCTGTGCATAGTACACACAGCAGCAGGGATGTTACCATGGCAGCCAGGGCTTCAGTAGTGTCCTGGCTGCCATGGTAACCGATCAGAGCCCCAGGATTACACTGCTGGAGCTCCGATCAGAAGCTGCCACTAATGAGAAGCGGAGGGGACCCTGTGGCCACTGCACCACCAATGATTTTAATACTGGGGAGAGGGGGCGCACTGCGTCACCAATGATAATTAACCTTTAATACAGGAAGCGAGTGTCAGAAGCAGATCAGCGGCAGTTAACCCCACAGGTGCCACACCTGAGTGGGTTATCTGCCGCTGATCGCAGCTCCCTGTCAGAGGCTGTGTGCCGGCTATATGATTCTGCTGCCGGCACCTGCCTCCTGTATTAAAGCTTAAAGAGGACCCTTTCATGGTCCAAACATTGTAAACTAACTATCAGGATATGTAGAGCGGCGCCCAGGTATCTCACTGCACTTACAATTATTACTGGGCGCCGCTCTGTTTGCCCGCTGTGGCCCCCGGTATATTCTCCCGCTCTGTATGCTAATTGCTAGCATCGGAGCAATGGTGGAGGAGACTGTCCTTTTTCTCAATGGGCGTTCCTTCTCCCTGGCTGTAGCACTGTCCAATCAAAGCGCAGAGCGTCACAACCAGGGAGAAGGTGAGGTGTTTTTTTTCTCCTCTTTCTGGCGCTCTGCGTAGTGATTGGACAGCACTACAGCCAGGGAGACGGAATGGCCATTGAGAAAAAGGGCAGTCTCCCCCCCATTACTCCGATGCTAGCAATTAGCATACAGAGCGGGAGAATATACCGGGGGCCACAGCGGGAGAACGGAGTGGTGCCCAGGAATAATAGTAAGTGCAGTGTGATCCCTGCGCACCGCTCTACATATCCTGATAGTTAGTTTACAATGTTTGGACCCATGCAGGGTCCTCTAATTTCATTGGTGGCGCAGTGCGCCCGCCCCTCCTCCTCCCGTCTCTCTTCTTATTGACAGCAGCAGCGGCACAGGGGGAGGGAGGAAGTGACTCCTTCTCCCCTGTGCTGCTGAGGGAACATGACTGGCTGACATGTTCTCGGATGCTAGGCTGCGCAGTAAACTTGCTTTGCATTTTTTTTAGTTCATTAAATAACTATTCACACTTCTATTTTAAAAAAAAATCTTACTTTGCAACATTTCCACACTGGCCTAAAACGTTGGCAAAGTACTGTAAAGAACAAAAAGGAGTCACATAGTATATAACAAGACGACAGTTTCAGGAAACAGAGTACTGAGATGTGACAGAACAAGTTCATAACCATCACTGGTTAACCTTGATGGACTGGTGTCTTTTTCAGCCTATACTTATATAAAAGTGAGGTGGAGCAGCCACTTCTCTAGTCTTGGACGCAGTGCAGATACTGTATTGCCAGTTCCTGGGCTACAATGAAAACAAACAAAAAAACAGGAAAACTGTTCTTCAGCCACCTGAACGTAGCTTATTTTTGTTGAAAGTCTCAGACTAATGCATCTCAGATACCTAGTGGCCAACAGGTTTATTTTTTATCATGAATACCGGTGTGACTCACTTGGAATGGCTTCAAGAAGATTTCGTCCATAGCTAAACGTCCATATTCAGTAAAGAGCTGAAAATAAAGAAAGGGAAAAGTCACTATATGAAATGATCACCAATTATCGCCTAATGCTGAGCCCTCCTCTTATGGCATTGATCACGCATTAACACTAGAAAAGAAGTGACCCTGTGCAACATCACCATTCAGCATCACTATATCATTTTTTTAAAGGAACCCGTCACCAGAGTTTTCATTACTAAATGGGTATTTCCATCCGGTAGGATAAAAGTCCAATAGGTGAAGGTCAACCTCTGGAACCCTCTCCTATCTCAGGAACAGCACCCCAAAAGAAATGCTGAACAAGATGCTGATGTGCGGCCATCCCTCTATTCATTCCGAAAACAGTTGAGCCTTTAGGAATTCCTATAGCAGTGAATACTTTTGGAGATAAGAGCAGGTTACAGAGGTGGAACCTGCATCTCTTGAGATGTATGGCTCAAATGTCCCAGATGGGACAACCCCTTTAAAATACTATGATACATTTTGCAGACATGTCCATGTGGAAATTGCTTGCTTTACTAGGAGGGAGAAAAAGAAGTAATAAAATCCCTGTGCAGTGCTCTCCGATAGTCACCTGGCTGTGTGTTTTTGCTTGGTAACTAATGGTGTAGGGTAGGATGTACACACAGCATTTTAACAGGTTTCTTGTGCCATTTTCAATCACATTTTGCCACTACAGCCAGATGTCACTTTAAAACAAAAATACTGTAAAATCCACATACACAGCATTTTTCCAGCAGTGTTTTATAGTGTGCTTTAGATTTTTTTCCCTGCTCTTTATTTCTATAGACTTCTCTATAGGATTTAAAAAAAAAAGTAAAAAGATAAAATAAAAAAATTGTGCAAAATGTAATAAAATAAAAACATCATGAAAAGTAACTGGAAATGTGAGGCTTTTTTCTTGCAAAAAAAAAAAAGCATGTGAAGAACGCTTAATAAATACACCCTAATATAACATGACAGAGCTGAAGTCCAGTGTTGATCCAGATGGTAACCGCATCTTCCTACACCTACATAAACATGCATACTCAGACTGGCCGAGAATGCATGTTTATTATAAATTAAAAAAAAGAAGAAGAAAACTAGTACAATGTAGATGCAACATGGACAATTAGAGCCTAAGAATTCTTCAACTTAGTAAAAGGGGTCATTAGGTAATTAGTATTGATGACCCTGCATCAGGCCTGACACCCTGGACCCCACCGATCAGCTGTCAGGAGACGCCAGATGCCTCATGAACGCTGCACCCAATTCCTAGGCCTTGTGATGTCAGCATACATCGGTCACATGGCTTACTTTCAGCTAAGCCCCATTCAAGTCAATGGGGCTAAGCTGCAATAGCACGCACTGCAAGTCTGCAACTATACAATATATGTCGTGGAAAGATCACCGATATTATTTCCCGGATAACAACTTTAATTACTAATGGCATAGGAACTCTGAAGAAAGTAAGCAGTGATCAGCGGAGTGGTGACACAGGAGCTGGGGAGGGGTGAGCATTTATTTTATTTCATTCCTTGCTCTTGTCCACAAATTGCTAAAGTTCAGAAAATCCCACAGATGCTGGTGCTTTGGCTTCTTAGAGAACTACAGACTACAATCTACTTTCACAATATTTCAAGTTCTGGTAATGTCACTGGTTTCCAGTGGTAGTGTGCAAATAGACTACTAGTGAAGAGGGAAACAATGGCAATCACATAAAATACTGCAGTGATACAAGTACCGTAGGCAATCCGGGTTTAACGTTAACTCATAAATAATCATTCTTTACGCCATGCCCCAAAAAAATGAAACCTGAAAAACTATGTAAAATAACTAAAGATAATTATCCTACCTGAAGTTGCTGGAGGTCGTCCTCTTGTATGTTCTGGGACAAGTTGTAAATCTGTATGGTAGAGATGTAAAAAGAAGAACTAGATGCCGTCATCAGAAATTCAGAAGGTGTTATGTTCAGGGCTGCAGTAAATGATTATTTTAGAAATAGAGTATGCTTAATCGATTATGTTTTTACAATTAATCAAGTACTCTAATAAGAAAAAATTAATTGACTTTTTCTTTATAAAAACTCATCAGACCCCCCTGCCATCAGTCCCCAACACCCTTAGTTCCCACCCAGTGCCATTAGCTCAGCAGGGACAGTGATGTCACTGTGCAGGGACAGTGTGCACAGTGATGTCACCGTGCAGGGACAGTGTGCACAGTGATGTCACCGTGCAGGGACAGTGTGCACAGTGATGTCACCGTGCAGGGACAGTGTGCACAGTGATGTCACCGTGCAGGGACAGTGTGCACAGTGATGTCACCGTGCAGGGACAGTGTGCACAGTGATGTCACAGTGTGTGGTGTGATGTCAGGGTGCAGGGATATAGCCTCATCAGAGATGGGCTCAGGACTGTTGACACTTCCTTTCCCCCACAGGCTTCAGTAGGTTGACATGTAAGGTCACCAGCAACCTGAGACAGCAGCAACCAGGCAGCAGAGGAGACCCATGAGGGAAACAAGCAGAGAATAATAACAGTTATAAGTACTACAAGGAAACAAAACCCAAACCGCCCTGAACCAGCCCGTAACGACAGGGGGCGCTCTAACACCCTATGCTGCCAGTCATCAGCCCCTCTGAACAAGGCCAGTGAGCACTACTACCCTTACCATCCTCTGGCCATACCGACACACACAACTCTAACTAGAAGTCCATGCTCCACCACTGGGCGGTAAACATGTTATCATAGGGGTTCTCTGTGCCAGGACACACATGGCGAGCACTAATCACCCAGTGCCCCTCCACACGTGCAGCCACTTACCAGCCTTCTGTCGATAACACTCCGATCTGTATTGCCTCCTCCGCTGCTCTGCACACAGCGTCGGGTCATAGTGCGCGCTTATGTGCACTATGACCTGACGATGTGTCAGGATCCAGTACAGTGTGTTGCGGGCCGGCGGGTGACCACGGAGCGGTGAGTAATAGCAAATGCTTTACTCCTGCTCCGTGGTCACAAACGAATCCTCAATGCAAAATATTTGCATCGAGGAATTTTTGGGGGTCGAATTACTCGATTCAATCAAGTAATCGTTTCAGCCCTAATGCAGTTATTTATGGGTTAGATAGAATTACAAATATGTAGAAAACATGCAATATAGCTTTCAATGAAAGTGGACAGGAATATTAACAGACGCACCCAAGTATTGCTGAATATTTCAGGGCTGTCCAAAAAGCAAAAAATAGGCTAATATCAAGGAATATGCTAAAATAATAAAGTAACCAGTACTCACCTGTTATACCCCATACACTCTAGTGGTCCCTGACAGTCTTAAATTACTTTGCTGCCGTGATGACAAGCTGTACACCCATGTAGCCAATCATTGACCTCAGAGATGCCTGTATCTATGGCACAAAGCTACTGAGGCCAGTGACTGGCTGCAGTGTTCACATGGGTGTATGGGCAGGTCATCGCTGCAACAAAGTATTTTTAAATTTAACATATTAACAACTGTTATATAAACAACCCCCTTGAAGGCCTCAATAATGTGAGCAGACTGGTTGCCTCCGCTTGTAGAGCTGCCTGAGTGAGAGGGCATGACCTCACGACACACAGCGCTCTGGCACTTGCATATACTACACATTGGGGAGATTCCCATCAGGCTGCTTATTCATTATGGCATATCGTAGGCAGGATCACATCATTACATCTACTGTAGAGCAGTGCAGTGTGTAGTAGTGGAAACCAGTCCTGCTCACATCCTAGGGCGGGTTGCTTTTGGCCATTTTATATCACACCTGTAGAATCCCTTTAAGGAGAATGTGTCTAATGTACACAGGATCAGAAAATCTCTTTAAGAGGATTTCCTACACTGGACAATTAGTAACAGGACAAGCCATAAAAGTTGAATCATAGGGGGCCCACCAACTGGGATCCCAAAATCAATAGAGGGTAACAAGCTGCCCATTCCTCCTCACTGCAGGACCATGAAAAAGGAGATTTTTGTGAAACTCACCTGTAAAATCTTTTTCTCGTCTTTTCCATTGGGGGACACAGACCATGGGTATAGCTTAGAGGTATTAGTAGGAGGGACACTATGCAAATGAAAGAGCTCCTCCTCCTCGGGCTATACCCCCCGACTCCACCAGGAGGAACTCAGGCGTTGCACAAGCAGTAGGAGAAGGAGCAAGAAAAAATCATGGAAACCATCGGACCAAGCCATAAGGTCCAACCAGAAACAGAAAACTGAACTAAAGACCCCTCCTGCAACAGGAATAATGGGTGGGAGCCGTGTCCCCCAATGGAAAAGACGAGAAAAAGATTTTACAGGTGAGTTTCACAAAAATCTCCTTTTCTCGTACTTTTTTCCATTGGGGGACACAGACCATGGGACGTCCAAAAGCAGTCCATGGGGTGGGAAAAAATATCAGCACCGCCAGGAGGAACGCCCAACGGTCAAACAGGAACCACAGCCTGCAAAACCCTGCGGCCAAAGCCGCATCAGCCGAAGCCAGTGAATGCAACTGACAAAAATTTGCAAAGGTATGCAAGGACGACCAGGTGGCCGCCATACACAGCTGAGACGCAGAGGCACGATTGCGTCTTGCCCAGGAAGCCCCCACCGCCCTAGTGGAGTGAGCGGCAATCCTAGCCGGGGGAACTCCACCACAAGCGCGACAAGCCGCGGAAATAGCCAAGCAGATCCAGAGCGCCATGAACGGTAGACGGAAGCAGTAGCCGCGAGATACACCTTCAGGACCTGTACAACATCCAGGGAATGCAGAGTGCGTTCCTTGGGGTTAGCCGGAGAAGGACAAAAGGAAGGCAGGACAAGATCCTCATCAAGGTGGAAGGGAGAGACCACCCTGGGCAAAAAGAAGGGGACTGGACGGAGCACAACTTAATCCTGGTGGAAAACCAGAAAGGCTCCTGACAGGAAAGAGCGGCCAGCTTCGACACCAGTCTGACTTAAAAGCTCGTGATGGGATGTGAACTCACAGCCACTGCATAAAAGCCCAGAACTTTAATCACTACGCTATGTAGCTGTATCAGAAGCTATGGTCACAAGGAAGACCATTTTCCAGATGAGAACAGTCAGAGAGACCCTCCTCAAAGGCTCGAAGGGGGCCGACTGCAGAGCGCGCAGAACCAAATTGAGATCCCAAGGAGACAAAGGGGGAACATACGGGGAACCGAATGCGCCACCCCCTGAAGAAAGGTCACCACCGGACCCTTAAGAGCAAGGGACCTCTGACGGCCCGCGCCGAAACCTGACCTTACAGGGAACTAAGCGACAGTCCCTGCACAAGCCCAGACTGAAGAAAAGACAGTACCATCAAGATGGAAAAACGAAGGGGAGGGAACCCCGAACCCTCACAAAAGGACAGGAAGGCCATCCAGGTACGATAGTAAATCCGGGAGGAAGAAGACTTCCCCGGACTGAGCATGGTCCTAACCACTGAATCCGAGAACCCCATCTTCATCAGGATGGCGGTTTCAACAGTTACGCCGGTAAACGAAGAGACCGTAAATTCTGGTGGAAGAACGGGCCCTGAGACAGTAGGTCCTGTCTGTCGGGAAAAGGCCATGGGGCGTCCGCCAGCAACCGAGCCACGTCCGAAAAACCACGCACGGCGAGGCCACTCTGGGGTGATGAGAACGGTCGGATTCCCTTCCGCCTCGAACTGGCGTAGAACCTTTGGTAGGAGAGGAAAACAGAGGAGGCTGAAGTCCTGCCACGGAGACACCTGCGCATCCATCCGTACGCCTTCGGATCTCGGGCGCGAGCCAGGACCACTGGGATCTTGTTGTTGAACCCGGACGGTCCCATCTGTGGCAGATTTCTTCGAACCCTTCTGGATGCAGAGACCACTCGCTTGGATCCACCTTGTTGTGGCTTAGAAAGTCCGCTGTCCAGTTGTCCACTTCTGGAATGTAAACTGCTGACAACACCGGAACGTGCGTCTCCGCCCACGTCAGAATTCTCTTCACCTCCTGCATCACCATCCGGCTGCGGGTCCCGCCCTGATGGTCGATATAGGCCACGGCCGCGGCATTGCCCGCTTGAACCCGCACTGGGAGGCCCGCAAGGAGAGAGGTCCAATAGGAGAGAGAGAGCGGAAAAAAATCACCCTCAGTTCCAGAAAGTTGATTGGAAGGCGAGACTCTGCCGCCGACCAAATCCCTTGAACCGTGCGAGACTGGAAAACACCCCCCCAACCCAGGATGCTGGCATCGGTGGTGACGATGTCCAGGAGAATGTGAGAAAGGAACTCCCCGACCTCAGGTTCATTGGGAACAGCCACCAAGGGAGAGCTGCCCAAACCCGCTGAAAGGTAAAGGATCTCCTGTTGCGCCAGGCGAGTGTGAAACTGGGCATATGGAAGGCCTCGAAAGAGGCTACCATAAGACCCAGGACCTGCAAGTATTCCCGAATGGAGAGGCACGGGGAGCGCAGCAGATGCGACACTGCCCCCTGGATCTGGGAGGACTTGAAGGCTGGCAGAATACTTTGGCAGCCGAGGTGTCCAAAATCATCCTCCGGAAGGAGAGCCTCTGGGACGGGAAGAGGCAGGAGTTTGGGAAAGTAACCAGCCAGCCGAACCGTTCCAGAGTCTGAACAGTGATCCGGACTCTGTCCTTGGTCTGCGGTAGAGAGGGGGGCCTCTATCCGGATATTGTCCCGATAGGGCAGCAAAGGAATGCCCCTGGTACGAAGAAGCGCCATGAGCGGTCCAGGACCGTGGCAAGGACCCGCGGGGTGGTCGCCAACCCGAAGGAAGGGCGACAAACTGACAGTGTCGACCCTTAATGGCGAAGCGCAGGAATCGATGGTGGGATTCCGCAATCGGGACATGTGATAGGCCTAGGAGCAGCAGGGCGGGCTGACTGGGCCCTCTAGTGCCGGGAAGGCTGGTGTAAAGGAAGGCCTCTTTGCGGGCGACCTGAGACCCCCGGCGGAGGAAGCAGGCGACGGCCTACCAGATGAGAAACGGCAAAAGGCATGCAGAGATGAACTCGTCCAGCTGATCCCCATAAGGTCTGGAAACCCCAAAGGGGAGATTAGCAAGGGAACGCTTGGTGGAGGCGTCAGCGTCCCACACCTTCAATCAGATCTCTTCGCGCTGAGTGACAGAGATGGCCAACCTGCGGGCAAAGAGGGAAACAATGTCCCTAGAAGCTTCGCAAAGAATCTTAGAAGCCTGAGACATCTGGAGAACCAACTCCAGTGTGTCAGTAGCCGCATCTCGTACCGCCAGTTCCTGGTGGTGGTGCTGTAACCACACCGAGAGAGCACTGGCTACCCCTGCTGAGTGAAAGGTAGGTCACAGGGACGTGCTGCCAGCGAAAAAAGGACCTGGAAGAGAGTCTATGCGTCTGTCTACAGCATCCTGGAAAGAGGAACTGACTAAGACAGGAAGGGCCATATAATTGGCTAATCCGGCCACCGGAGGATCCACCTTAGGGGGAGGAGACACCTCTCCTCGCCGTCAGCAGGGAAAGGAAAGTATATTCATGCGCTGGGTGGTCGAGAACCTTATTAAGACTACCCCAGGCCCTGGACATGACCGCGGAAAAATCCCTCATGGACCGGGAACATGGTAGTCTCCGACTGCCTGGACGGAAAAAGGGGGAACTCCTGACCAGTGGAAGGAGGAGAATCCCCTTGGAGAATAAAGGTGTCTCGGACAGTCGCCACTAAGTCAGCCACCCTGGTGGAGAGCTTAGGCGAGGGGTCCCGCTCCATGACCTAATCAGAGCCGGAAATTCCCCTTCAGACTTGCGCTCCCTAAGGGAGGGGAGAGTCGCCCGAACGCGCCTCTAGACGAGGGGGGGGGGGGGAGAGCCGGAGCCATCCGAGGAGGGATGCTGCTGCTCACGCTCCCTGTTAGTAGTCGGGCGTCTTCTGTGGAAAACCACTTAGAGAGGTGGTTGGCGTCACAGGATTTGAAAATGCCCTATAGTCCAAAAAGGACCTGGCTCGTCCGAGCCGGATAATTCCCCTTCGGATTACTCTCCCTAGGGAGGGGGAAGAGCAGTCCGAAAGCGCCACAGGCGAGGTGAGGGGGGTGGAGAGACGGAGACATCCGAGGTGGGATGCTGCCGCTCACGCTGCCTCTTCGTAGTCAGGCACCCACTGTGGGGACCACTGAGAGAGATGGAGTCGTTAGCGCCACAGGATTAAAGGACATGGTTGCCTTGGCGACTAAGACCAATTTAGCGGCCGCGCTGGACATGGCAGATGCCCAAGCGGGGACCGCAGGCTCCCAGGGACGTGGAGGAGGGGTGGAGGAGGGGGGTAAGGCAGGGATGCAGGTAATACTTATCTGCTCCTGCAGATCTTCTCCCTCGACTCCAGGACCAGCAGGGATGCACCTCTTCAGGCTTCTGACTCCTTGTCCAGGAGTGCAGTGTTCTGGTGGAGGGTGGCAGCAGGAGACCCAGTAGCTGGTGGGATACCGGAGCTGCAGGTCGAGCCCGGATCCACTTGTCTTCTTTGGGGGGCAATGGAGGCAGCCAGGCAGCGTCCAAGGACAGCGGCGGGCACTCCACGGGGGACCAGGAAGGCGCCATGCCGACCTGTGTCCCCATCTAGAAAGAAAATAACAAAACGGAGTAGAGTGATGAGGAGCTGCACGGCCGTGAGCAAACAGAGTCTCCGGTGTAAGGAGAGTCAGAGCGGCATGCCGAGGCTCCGCCCCCCCCCCCCCCCGAACGCGTCATTATGGCGCGAAAAAAGCGCGCGAAATAAGCGCGCACTAAAAGAAGCGTGCGCGCGAAAATATGCGTGAAAATAAGCGCACGCACGAAAATATGCACGAAAATAAGCGCGCGCACGCGATTTAAACAAACACCACGACTCCCCTCACGTGGTGCAGCAGGGGTTAACGGGGCCATGGAGGAGCGGCCTGCCGGCGGGCGCTGAGAGAGCGCAGCAGCCAAGGCCCGACGAGAGAAGCGCTGAAGCCCACAGTTTAAGGGGGAAGAGATGCCAGTACTCCAGTGCCAAAATGAAGAAAAATGGATTTTTTGTACTCACCGTAAAATCCTTTTCTCGTAGTAGGCATTGGGGGACACAGCACCATGGTATATGCCCAGCTGCCACTAGGAGGCTGACACTAGAAACAAAAAAGTGTTGGCTCCACCCAGGTGGGCTATACCCCTCTGCTAGAGCCAGAACAACTCAGTCAGTACCAAAAGCAGTAGGAACGCCACACCTGAACCAAAAAGAAACGGAGTGCCAACAAGTCTTGAACTGGGGAACCCGACAACCACAAGCAAACGCCGGAACCACGAACAAGAACAAATGCTCCAAAGAAAGGGAGGGATCTGTGTCCCCCAATGCCTACTACGAGAAAAGGATTTTACGGTGAGTACAAAAAATCCATTTTTCTCGTGCGTGGCATTGGGGGACACAGCACCATGGGACGTCCCAAAGCAGTCCCTGAGGGAGGGAAGAAGATCGCCAGACGGCAACCTAAAGCACCGCTGCCTGCAGAACCTTACGCCCCAGGCTGGCATCAGCAGAAGCCAGGGAATGAATGTGGTAGAATTTAGCAAAAGTGTGAACTGACGCCCAGGTGGCGGCCCGGCAAAGCTGGGCAGCCGAAGCCTGATGACGCACCGCCCAGGAAGCTCCGACTGCCCTAGTCGAATGAGCGGTCAACCTGGAAGGGGGAGCGCGACCCTTCGCGGCGTAGGCCTCCTTGACAGCCGACCGAACCCAGCGAGAGATGGTGGCCTTGGAGGCAGGCAAACCTTTACGAGGACCCGCCGGAACCAGGAAAAGAGAATCCGAACGACGGAAGGGTTCCGTGAGGCGAAGGTACCAGCGGAGGGCCCGAACAACATCCAGGCAATGGAGAGACTTCTCCCGAGGGTGAGAAGGATTAGGGCAGAAGGAAGGAAGGATAATCTCCTCATTGATGTGAAACGGGGTGACAACCTTAGGGAGAAAAGAAGGAACGGGACGCAAAACGACCTTGTCCCGATGGAACACCAGAAAAGGCGACCGGCAGGAAAGCGCCGCCAGTTCGGAAACCCGACGGATAGAGGTGATAGCCACAAGGAAGGCAACCTTAAATGACACAAACGACAGAGAGATGTCTGCCAAGGGCTCAAAAGGAGAGGACTGAAGAGCATCAAGAACAAGATTCAGGTCCCACGGCTCCACCGGAGGACGAAAAGGAGGGGCTCGGCGCGCGACACCCTGCAGAAAAGTCTTAACCTGAGCCCGCGCGGCCACAGAACGTTGAAAAAGGACCGAAAGGGCAGAAATCTGCCCCCTGAGAGAAGCCAGGCGAAGCCCCTTATCAAAACCAGCCTGAAGAAAGGCCAGAATATTAGGGACCGAAAAAAGGAGAGGACGAGAACGTGCGGACTCGCACCAAGCAAAATACGCCCTCCAGGTCCGATAGTAAATACGGGCCGACTGGGGCTTCCGAGCGCGAAGCATCGTCTGAACGACAGAGTCCGAGAGACCACGGGCCTTCAGGATCGCGGTCTCAACAGCCACGCCGTCAAACGAAGCTGCGGTAAATTCGGGTGGAACAGAGGGCCCTGCGAAAGGAGATCGCGACGCAGGGGAAGACGCCATGGAACGTCGGCGAGCAGGAACACGAGATCTGCGTACCACGCCCTGCGGGGCCAATCTGGGGCCACCAGAATCGCCGGCACCCGGGCCGCCTTGAGACGCTTGAGCACTCGAGGCAGAAGAGGGATGGGCGGAAAGAGATACAGAAGGTCGAACTGGGACCAAGGCAGAACCAGGGCATCGACCGCAAGAGCTTGCGGATCCCTGGACCGCGCAACATAGCGCGGAAGTCTGTGATTCAGGCGAGACGCGAAGAGATCCACGTCCGGAACTCCCCACCGGAGACACAGTTGATGAAACACTTCCGGGTGGAGAGACCATTCGCCCGGGTCGACGAGCTGACGACTGAGAAAGTCTGCCGCCCAATTGTCGACCCCGGGAATGTGGACGGCGGAGAGAACGGGAACGTGTTCCTCCGCCCATCGCAGGATCTGAGAGGCCTCTCGCAGGGCCATCACGCTCCTGGTGCCCCCCTGATGATTCAGATAAGCCACGGCGGTGGAGTTGTCCGTTTGAATCCGGATCGGGAGGCCGCGCAGACGGGAAGTCCAGTGCGACAGTGCTAAGAAAATTGCCCTGAGTTCGAGAACGTTGATCTGCAGGGAGGATTCCTGAACAGACCACAGACCCTGAACCGTGAGGGACTCGAACACCGCTCCCCATCCCGAGAGGCTGGCATCGGTCGTGATCACGCGCCAACTGGGGGGGAGGAAGGACCGGCCCAGGGACACCGTCCGGGGAAGCAACCACCAGGAGAGATCCAGGCGAATCTGAGGAGGGAGACGAACGAGGCGCTCGAGACCCTCCGGGGACTTGTCCCACCTGGACAAGATGAACATCTGCAGGTCCCGAGAGTGGAATTGGGAATAAGGAATGGCTTCGAATGAGGCCACCATCCTCCCCAGGACGCGCATACATGTCCTGATGGTCAGAGAGGACGGCCTGCGGAGAAGATGTACCCCCGCCTGAAGAGAAGACACCTTCTCCGGGGGAAGGAACACCCGCCCGAGGCGAGTATCGAACAGCATTCCCAGAAAGAGCATCTTCTGGCGTGGGACAAGGGAGGACTTGGAGTGGTTGACAAGCCACCCGAACTGAGCAAGAGCCGAGAGGGTGATGCTCAGGCTGGACAGATTGTCCTCGGGAGACGGGGCCCGAATCAGAAGGTCGTCCAGGTAAGGCACCAGGGCGACCCCCCTGGCACGAAGAAGAGCCACTAGGGGAGCTAACACCTTGGTGAAAACCCTTGGTGCGGAGGCCAGACCGAAGGGAAGGGCTACAAATTGGAAATGAAGCGAACCCACCGCGAAGCGAAGGAACCTTTGATGGGAGAGGGCGATGGGAACGTGGAGATAGGCATCCTGAATGTCGACCGACGACAGGAACTCGCCCAACTCCAGGGAGGCGATCACGGACCGGAGGGACTCCATGCGGAAATGACGGACCCGGACAAACCGATTGAGCGCCTTCAGATCCAGGATAGGGCGGAGTGAGCCGTCCTTTTTGGGGACGGTGAACAGGTTCGAGTAGAAGCCCCGAAAACGTTCTGACTCTGGAACCGGAACGATGACCCCCAGAGCGCGCAGGGAATGAATGGCCTGAAAAAAACTGTCTGCCCGGGCGGGAGACATGGGGGGGGACGTCAAGAAGAAACGACTGGGCGGAAGGTCGGTGAATTCGATTCTGTACCCAGAAGAGACCACCTCGAGAACCCAAGCGTCTTCTACGTTTGCCCGCCAAACATCCCGAAAGACAAGCAGGCGCCCTCCCACCATGACGGGGATCGAGTCATGCTGAAGGAGGCTTAGTGGACTGGGGACGAGCGGGCTTGGGCTTGGCGTGCCAAGAGGGCCTGGACTTGAAGGAAGGCCTGGAAGGCTTCTTGTCAGATCGGGCAGGAGGGGCCCGAGAGGACCGAAAGGACTGCGTCCGGGAGGACGACCCGGGGAAACGACGGCGGCGAGGCTGATTCTGAGGAAGAAGAGAACTCTTACCTCCAGTGGCCTCGGAGATGAGCTCCTCTAAGCGTTTCCCAAAAAGCTTTCCACCGAGAAAGGGAAGAGAGATAAGAGCCTTCTTAGAGGCGGCGTCCGCCGCCCAGGAACGAAGCCAGATGGTGCGGCGGATAGCCACAGAGTTGGCGGCCGCACGCCCAGAGCGGCGAGCCGATTCCATAGAGGCGTCACAAAGAAACTTGGAGGCCTGATAGATCTGGGAGGCAAGCACTGCCAAGTCCCCCTGGTCAGAGTCAGCAGGTAAGGCACGGAGAAGCTGCTTTGCCCAAACAGCGCATGCCTTGGCGACCCAAGAGGCGGCAAACGCAGGGCGGATGGCGGCGCCCGCCGCTATGAAAACAGACTTGGCCAAGGAGTCGACCCGTTTATCAGCGGGATCCGACAAGGAAGCCGCATCAGCCAGGGGAAGTGTAGTAGCCTTCGCCAGACGAGCGACCTGAGGATCCACCAGGGGGGGAATCGTCCAGAGATTGACCGAATCCTCAGAGAAAGGATAAGGGACATCAGAAGCCTTGGTGAGATGAAGGCGCCGGTCAGGGTGACGCCACTCCTTGGCAAGGAGAGCGTCCAGATCCTCGTGATTGGGAAAAACCACCGTGGACCGCTTAGAGCGGCGGAAGGACACCGCCTCCAGGGAGGAGGACGAGGGGACGTCCTGTACGTGGAGTGCGTCCCGAACGGCCCTGATGAGATCCTGCACGGCTGCCGACATCGCCGAACACCGCTCAGATTCAGAATCTGAAGCGGAGGAGTCCCCAGGAGCGGCGGAAGCGGCTGAAGAAGAAATCTCACCGGACTCAGACCTAGCCGGGGAGCGATCCGGGGAAACTGAGGAGGAGTGGGACCCAGCCGAGACCGTACGTGGTCGTTTGCGGGACCGAGAGCCGGAGCGAGGATGGGAACCATCGCCAGGCGCATCACCAGCGGTAGAGGCCCTGCCAGAAGCGGCCGCAATCTGGGCAGGGAGACTGTCCAGAGACTGTGCCAGGGATTGGGAGAGGCTAGCAAGGCTACCTATGGCCTGGGACAGGGTAGCAGCCCATTCCGGGAGAACCGACAAGGTAGAGGCCGCAGGAGCGGACTGGGCGGGCCCGGGGGTGAGGCACTGCACACAGAGGGACGTAGGCTGGCCGCATGGGAACTTCCTATTACACACAGAGCAGGCGTAATGAGTGGAAATGGCGGCAGGGGGAGTGGGGGCCTGACCAGAGGAAGACATGATGGCGGTGGTGGAACCTGAAAAGAAGAAGTCAGCCAGAGGCTGCCTACCACGACCAATGGTGCTGTGTCCCAGAAAAAACGAGCGCTGGAGATCCGGAGCGCAGGAGGATATGGCGACGCACGCGACCGCTCAGCCCAGGCACAGAGAAACCGTTCGGCAGAAGAACCGCCCCCCTAGCAGCCCGCGCTGGCGCTGGATTGGGCCGAAGGAAGAGAGACCTCGGGAGGAACGCCCACAAGGGGAGGGGCAAGAGAGGAAGCCCGGGAAGCGCAGGAGGCGGAGACGACGCCCGCCCACGTGACCGCGGCCTAGGCCGAGCAAAAGCCGCGGCCTCTAGTATGCGCTCCCCATCCTCAGGGCGCAGTCGGACGCAGAGGAAAGCGCCGCCGCCGGCAACCCCCGCCCGCCAGCGCAGGAATAAAACAGACAGCGCCGAGGACAGGCAGAGGAGAGGACACAGCCACCGAGGTAGGAAAGGGCGAAGGCCGAAAATGGCCGTCTTAAAGGAGCCGATCTCCATTAAAAAAGGCTCCAGAAGGGAGACCCCCCTGAGAAGGAGAGTGAAGGAGAGGTGCCCCCCCAAAGGCCCAGCTATACTAGGGGAAGATGGGTTGGGGCTGAAGCTCATACTCACCCTCCGATTAGTTCAGGCGCAGCATGACCACCCCCTCGGCGGACTCAACACGGAACCGTGGGTCCGCCGGAATCCACTGCAGAAGCAGGTCACGTTGGGGACTGGGTGGCTGCAAGGTACCGAGTACGCGCCCGCAGGGGGGCAACTAAGGTGGAACACGATGGAGCCGCCCCTGCAACCTGTAGAGGAAAAAATTAAAAGAAATAAAAATAAAATAAAAAATTAGCAGAAAAAGGACCTGCTAGCAGGTCATGTCTGCCTCCTACGGACACTAGAACTAGACTGAGTTGTTCTGGCTCTAGCAGAGGGGTATAGCCCACCTGGGTGGAGCCAACACTTTTTTGTTTCTAGTGTCAGCCTCCTAGTGGCAGCTGGGCATATACCATGGTGCTGTGTCCCCCAATGCCACGCACGAGAAAGTGCCCCATTAGGATCCTTCTTCAAGCTCACCCAGGTAGCCACAGACAAACAGACACAGAGGGAGGGGGAGGGACTGGGCAATACTTATCTGCTCAGCATGCTCCCTCGATGTCCAGACCAGCAGGGATGCGCCTCTTCAGACTTCTGACTCCAATCCAGGAGAACAGTGCTCTGGAGGAGGGTAGGCAGCAGGCGTCCCAGCAGCTGGTGGGATGCCAGAGCTGACATGTTGAGCCTGGATCCACTTTTCTTCTGTGGGGGGATGGGAGGTAGCCAGGACACGTCGAAAGACGGTGGCAGACACTCCACGGGGGCCAGGAAAGCGCAATGCTGACCTGCGTCCCCATCTGAAAACAGAAAAAAATAACAAACAGGAGAAGAGTAAGCGTCACCTCCTTGGACAGACACTAAGCAAAGACTGAGTTCCTCCTGGTGGAGTCGGGGGGTATAGCCCGAGGAGGAGGAGCTCTTTCATTTGCATAGTGTCCCTCCTACTAATACCTCTAAGCTATACCCATGGTCTGTGTCCCCCAATGGAAAAAAGTACGAGAAAGTAGCATCCTAATGTACTCGATTGCTTCTGTCAGCCCAGACAATGAATAGAGAAGCAGTGCGCTCAACCGTCCCTTTCTTGAAAGTTTATGGGCCTGATGGAGTAGCTGCCTACAGGTGTTTTTTTGAGCCCATACACATTTATGGTACCTGCACACGATTCTGATTACGCATGGTTTCCCGCGCAGAAAATCCACAGATTAGTACAGTACCAGCAAATATATGAGAATAGACAATTCACATGTACACTTTACGGATTTGTTCTGCACAAAAATTGACTCAAAATCTGCAGTATGTCAATAAGGTTTGCAGTTTTAGCTGCAGATTTAACCATTTTCAAACGAAGGGTGAGATCTGCTGTAAAACCGCATCAAATCTGCATAGAAATGTTTAAAGATCTTCTGCGTGTTCACCTGCCCCCGTGTGCCGGTACCCTTAGAGGGAATCGGTCACCTGGTTTGACCATATTAAGCTGTCACCATTGCCATGTTTAATAAAATACCTTATTTCCTGCAATGGTTTCATTTTGTTAAAAAAGCGATTTTTGTATTATGCAAATGAACCTCAAAGGTGCCCAGAGGGGTGTTATTCTTCACCCTCTGAGCCCAGTAACGCCCCCCTGCAGTCCTTATTACAGGGGAATGCATGTAGGTGTTAATACAGGCATGTCAGGAGTGGTGAGAGCTCCTCTAATGTCTGGAAGAAACCAAGCACTGCTCACCACCTGCCCAATACCATCCCTACAGTGAAGCATGGTGATGGCTCGATCATGCTGTGTCAGTGTTTTTAAGCGGCTGTGGCATGAAAACTGGTCAGGATTGAGGGAAAGATGGTATGGAAAAAAAGAGATATTTTGAATGATAATCTGATCTGTGCTCTGGACCTCAGACCGGGCCGGATGTTCACCTTCCAACAAAACAATGACCCTAAGCCAAGACTGTGCCGGCATACATACATAATTCCTCTAGGTAGCCATCTTATATGCTTCTGGCATATGTAAAAAAAACTGTGAACTCTCATCTTCCTGAAGCCTGGGTCACCTATGATATAGATGGACACTTATTACCACTACTCTGTGAGGCCAGCTATAAAAAGGTCATAAAAGCTATACCAGGCCCAGCTCATCCTGTCCTATAAGATAAGATCAGCTCGCTGTCAAGCCTGGCTGGAGCGTGACATCATTAATTTCCAGGTCTGGTTTGAGGAGAGCTAAAAGCCCTTAACCACTTCAGCCCCGCTAGCTAAAACCCCCTTCATGACCAGGCCACTTTTTACACTTCTGCACTACACTACTTTCACCGTTTATCGCTCGGTCATGCAACTTACCACCCAAATGAATTTTACCTCCTTTTCTTCTCACTAATAGAGCTTTCATTTGGTGGTATTTCATTGCTGCTGACATTTTTACTTTTTTTGTTATTAATCGAAATTTAACGATTTTTTTGCAAAAAAATGACATTTTTCACTTTTAGCTGTAAAATTTTGCAAAAAAAACGACATCCATATATAAATTTTTCGCTAAATTTATTGTTCTACATGTCTTTGATAAAAAAAAAATGTTTGGGTAAAAGTTATAGCGTTTACAAACTATGGTACAAAAATGTGAATTTCCGCTTTTTGAAGCAGCTCTGACTTTCTGAGCACCTGTCATGATTCCTGAGGTTCTACAATGCCCAGACAGTAGAAAAACCCCACAAATGACCCCATTTCGGAAAGTAGACACCCTAAGGTATTCGCTGATGGGCATAGTGAGTTCATAGAACTTTTTATTTTTTGTCACAAGTTAGCGGAAAATGATGATTTTAATTTTAATTTTTTTTTTTCTTACAAAGTCTCATATTCTACTAACTTGCGACAAAAAATAAAAAATTCTAGGAACTCGCCATGCCCCTCACGGAATACCTTGGGGTGTCTTCTTTCCAAAATGGGGTCACTTGTGGGGTAGTTATACTGCCCTGGCAATTTAGGGGCCCAAATGTGTGAGAAGTACTTTGCAATCAAAATGTGTAAAAAATGGCCTGCGAAATCCGAAAGGTGCACTTTGGAATATGTGCCCCTTTGCCCACCTTGGCTGCAAAAAAGTGTCACACATCTGGTATCGCCGTACTCAGGAGAAGTTGGGGAATGTGTTTTGGGGTGTCAGTTTACATATACCCATGCTGGGTGAGAGAAATATCTTGGCAAAAGACAACTTTTCCAATTTTTTTTATACAAAGTTGGCATTTGACCAAGATATTTTTCTCACCCAGCATGGGTATATGTAAAATGACACCCCAAAACACATTCCCCAACTTCTCCTCAGTACGGCGATACCACATATGTGACACTTTTTTGCAGCCTAGATGCGCAAAGGTGCCCAAATTCCTTTTAGGAGGGCATTTTTAGACATTTGGATCCCAGACTTCTTCTCACACTTTCGGGCACCTAAAAAGCCAGGGCAGTATAAATACCCCACATGTGACCCCACTTTGGAAAGAAGACACCCCAAGGTATTCAATGAGGGGCCTGGCGAGTTCATAGAATTTTTTTTTTTGCATAAGTTAGCGGAAATTGATTTTTTTTTGTTTTTTTCTCACAAAGTCTCACTTTCCGCTAACTTAGGACAAAAATTTCAATCTTTCATGGACTCAATATGCCCCTCACGGAATACCTTGGGGTGTCTTCTTTCCGAAATGGGGTCACATGTGGGGTATTTATACTGCCCTGGCTTTTTAGGGGCCCTAAAGCGTGAGAAGAAGTCTGGAATATAAATGTCTAAAAATGTTTACGCATTTGGATTCCGTGAGGGGTATGGCGAGTTCATGTGAGATTTTATTTTTTTGACACAAGTTAGTGGAATATGAGACTTTGTAAGAAAAAACAAACAAAAAAATATATATATTTCCGCTAACTTGGGCCAAAAAAATGTCTGAATGGAGCCTTACAGGGGGGGGTGATCACCCATATACACTCCCTGATCACCCCCTGTCATTGATCACCCCCCTGGTAAGGCTCCATTCAGACGTCCGTATGATTTTTACGGATCCACGGATCGGATCCGCAAAACACATGCGGACGTCTGAATGGAGCCTTACAGGGGGGTGATCAATGACAGAGGGGTGATCACCCATATACACTCCCTGATCACCCCCTGTCATTGATCACCCCCCTGTAAGGCTCCATTCAGACGTCCGCATGATTTTTACGGATCTATGGGAACATGGATCGGATCCGCAAAACACATGCGGACGTCTGAATGGAGCCTTACAGGGGGGTGATCAATGACGGAGGTGATCAGGGAGTGTATATGGGTGATCACCCCTCTGTCATTGATCACCCCCCTGTCATTGATCACCCCCCTGTAAGGCTCCATTCAGACGTCCGCATATGTTTTGCAGATCCGATCCATGTTCCCATGGATCCGTAAAAATCATGCGGACGTCTGAATGGAGCCTTACAGGGGGGTGATCAATGACAGGGGATGATCAGGGAGTGTATATGGGTGATCACCCCTCTGTCATTGATCACCCCCCTGTAAGGCTCCATTCAGACGTCCGCATGTGTTTTGCGGATCCGATCCATGTATCCGTAAAAATCATGCGGACGTCTGAATGGAGCCTTACAGGAGGGTGATCAATGACAGGGGGTGATCAGGGAGTGTATATGGGTGATCACCCCTCTGTCATTGATCACCCCCCTGTAAAGCTCCATTCAGACGTCCGCATGTGTTTTGCGGATCCGATCCATGTTCCCATGGATCCGTAAAAATCATGCGGACGTCTGAATGGAGCCTTACAGGGGGGTGATCAATGACAGGGGGTGATCAGGGAGTGTATATGGGTGATCACCCCTCTGTCATTGATCACCCCCCTGTAAAGCTCCATTCAGACAGGGGGTGATCAGGGAGTGTATATGGGTGATCACCCCTCTGTCATTGATCACCCACCTGTAAAGCTCCATTCAGACGTCCGCATGTGTTTTGCGGATCCGATCCATGTATCCGTGGATCCGTAAAAATCATGCGGACGTCTGAATGGAGCCTTACAGGGGGGTGATCAATGACAGGGGGGTGATCAATGACAGGGAAGTGATCAATGACAGGGAAGTGATCAATGACAGGGAAGTGATCAATGACAGGGAAGTGATCAGGAAGTCTATATGCGTGATCACGCCCTTGTCATTGATCACCCCCCTGTAAGGCTCCATTCAGACGTCCGTATGCGTTTTGCGGATCCGATCCATGTATCCGTGGATCCGTAAAAATCATACGGACATCTGAATGGAGCCTTACAGGGGGGTGATCAATGACAGGGGGGTGATCAATGACAGGGGGGTGATCAGGGAGTCTATATGGGGTGATCAGTGGTTCATAAAGGGTTAATAAGTGACAGGGGGGGGGGGTGTTGTGTAGTGTAGTGGTGTTTGGTGCTACTTTAGTGAGCTGCCTGAGTCCTCTGGTGGTCGATCCAAACAAAAGGGACCACCAGAGGACCAGGTAGCAGGTATATTAGACGCTGTTATCAAAACAGCGTCTAATATACCTGTTAGGGGTTAAAAAAATCACATCTCCAGCCTGCCAGCGAACGATCGCCGCTGGTAGGCTGGAGATCCACTCGCTTACCTTCCGTTCCTGTGAGCGCGCGCGCCTGCGTGCGTTCACAGGAAATCTCGGCTCTCGCGGGAGGACGCGTATATGCGTCCACCCAGTAGAGCAGGGCCGCCGCCAGGACGCAATCCTGCGTACGGCGGTCCTGAGCAGGTTAATTAGCTCTGGGCATAAAACCAGTCCACTTTCATATTTCATTTATGAATCAACTTATGCCCTTTCTGACGCCAGATCCAGACTCTACAGAGTATTGTGGTTAATTGGGTATCAAATATGACTAGAGGATGTGATTCTGTAGCTGACCTATGGGTGGTAGAAGAACTACAGGTCCCAGCATTACCGTGTGTGGTCTCATTCTGTATGTAAATAAATAAGGATCGCAAATATGTATTCTGTATAAAAATATGCCAATGTATCAGGGAGATACGGGCTTAAGTATAATCCTCATTGTAGGAACTGAACTTTGATGGGGTCATAAAACACTTGGGGGCCAATCCCTAAGCTTCACAGTCACTCTGCTGCCATTGGCTGACAGGAGTAAGTCTCCTGCCCATGGGAGAGTTCATAAAAATCCATGCACAAGGACAGAGGAGAGAGACCCATGGAACATCACCAGACACTTAATTGGACATTGACGGCATATCCCTGTATCAGAAGAACTTTGAGGGTCTCCCCTGATACATACTGAAAAGGGGTTTGCAAGGATTCAAAAAGGACATATGAACGACCATCTGAAACCCTCCAGAGAAAATAAGTATTCTTTCATCTTTTTCCCTTTCATTTGAACTGTCGTGATTATTTATATTGTTATTATTATTCTGTAGATTTATAGTCATTTTCATTAGACTTGTATGCACTGCCTTTTACCGCCTATTAAAGATTATAAAATATTCTAAGCTGCTGAACAACGTACCTTGCCTTTGAAGAGACGTTACCAGGTAGTTAGTTAAATTGCATTTAGGAATTGTAGTTGGGGGTGATTGACTGCGGTTGGTCAGTAAGTGATATCCGGTTCATCCACTGATCTGTGTGATAGTGAATTACCCGGATAGTCGGCTCGTGGACCGGGAACCCACGTGGTGGCAGTTACCGAAGTATAGTGGGGGGTGTTAGCCAGATGGTAATACCCCGGTCACGTGAGGTCTCTGTGTGTGCGCAGACTCCGTCACAGACCACTACGTCACAGCTGTGGGATCCGGAGCGATCGGATCCATAGTTCGTGACAAAGACAACATAGGAATGGTTTAGGGACAACTCTGGGAATGTCCTTGAGTAGCCGAGACAGAGCCCTGACGAACCCCATTGAACATCTCTGGAGAGACCTGGAAATGGCTGTCCACCGACCATCCCCATCCAACCTGACAGAGCATGAGCATCTGCAGAGAAGAATGACAGGAAATCCCCAAATCCAGATGTGGAAACCTTGTAGCCAAGACTGGTGACTGTATTTGTGGCCAGAAGTGCTTCAAATAAGTACTGAGTAAAGCAAGCATGTCAAACTCAAAGGCTAACATGGGCCAAAAAAACTAAAATTTAAGTTTATGTGGGCCGCATCAAAAAAAAAAAAAACGGGAACGGGAAGCCGCAGGTGTCGTTATGACGTAATGATGCTCGCAAAAATATTGTGGTTACTAGGAAACCAGCTAAACCGCAAGACCAAGCCGACGTGGCAACTAGGTAATAAATCAACAAATATCAAAAAGTGAAAATGTATTCACGATAAAACCACCAAGGAGGAATGATTATTATATTTATATATATATATATATATATATATATACAAATATTAAACTTCACTATAAGACGCGCCTAGGTTTTTGAGGAGGAAAATAAGAAAAAAATATTTTTAACCATAAGTTGTGCTTTTGGTGGGCTTTGAATTAATGGTGGTCTGTGGATGGCACTGTTATGGGGGATCTGTGGATGGCACTGTTATGGGGGATCTGTGGATGGCACTGTTATGGGGGATCTGTGGATGGCACTGTTATGGGGGATCTGTGGATGGCACTGTTATGGGGGATCTGTGGATGGCACTGTTATGGGGGATCTGTGGATGGCACTGTTATGGGGGATCTGTGGATGGCACTGTTATGGGGGATCTGTGGATGGCACTGTTATGGGGGATCTGTGGATGGCACTGTTATGGGGGATCTGTGGATGGCACTGTTATGGGGGATCTGTGGATGGCACTGTTATGGGGGATCTGTGGATGGCACTGCTATGGGGGATCTGTGGATGGCACTGCTATAGGGGATCTGTGGATGGCACTGTTATGGGGATCTGTGGATGGCACTGCTATGGGGTGGGATATCTGTGGATGGCATTGTTATGGGGTGGGGGGATCTGTGGATGGCATTGTTATGGGGTGGGGGATCTGTGGATGGTGCTGTTATGGGGGATCTGTGGATGTCATTGTTATGAGGTGGGGGATCTGTGGATGGAACTGTTATGGGGTGGGATATCTGTGGATGGTACTGCTATGGGGTGGGATATCTGTGGATGGCATTGTTATGAGGTGGGGGGATCTGTGGATGGAACTGTTATGGGGGGGATCTGTGGATGGCACTGTTATGAGGTGGGGGGATCTGTGGATGGAACTGTTATGGGGGATCTGTGGATGGCACTGTTATGGGGATCTGTGGATGGCACTGCTATGGGGATCTGTGGATGGCACTGCTATGGGGTGGGATATCTGTGGATGGCATTGTTATGGGGTGGGGGGATCTGTGGATGGCATTGTTATGGGGTGGGGGATCTGTGGATGGTGCTGTTATGGGGGATCTGTGGATGTCATTGTTATGAGGTGGGGGATCTGTGGATGGAACTGTTATGGGGTGGGATATCTGTGGATGGTACTGCTATGGGGTGGGATATCTGTGGATGGCATTGTTATGAGGTGGGGGGATCTGTGGATGGAACTGTTATGGGGGGGATCTGTGGATGGCACTGTTATGAGGTGGGGGGATCTGTGGATGGAACTGTTATGGGGGATCTGTGGATGGAACTGTTATGGGGGATCTGTGGATGGAACTGTTATGGGGGATCTGTGGATGGCACTGCTATGGGGTGGGATATCTGTGGATGGCATTGTTATGGGGTGGGGGATCTGTGGATGGCATTGTTATGGGGTGGGGGGATCTGTGGATGGTGCTGTTATGGGGGATCTGTGGATGTCATTGTTATGAGGTGGGGGATCTGTGGATGGAACTGTTATGGGGTGGGATATCTGTGGATGGTACTGCTATGGGGTGGGATATCTGTGGATGGCATTGTTATGAGGTGGGGGGATCTGTGGATGGAACTGTTATGGGGGGGGGATCTGTGGATGGAACTGCTATGTCATCCACAGATCCCCCTCATAACAGTGTCCCCCAATACACCGGCCCTCTGCTCACCGAAGTATTTATAAACGTGAATCCTTATCCTGTTATTAAGTTGAACTAACGCTGCCCTCTCCCATGTTCCCCTGTATCCCCACAGCACTTACGAACACGCTTCCATAGCAGGCAGAGCGGACGGCACCAGTAATGTTACTCACTGACGTCGCGCGTCTGCTCCGCCTGCTTCATTCATAAAGTGGGCGGAGCAGGCGCTCGACGTCAGTGAGTGACGTTACTGCTGCTGTCCTCTCTGCCTGCTATTGAAGCTTAAGTAAGGGGGACATGGGAACATGGGAGAGGGCAGCGTTAGTTCAACTTAATAACAGGATAAGGATTCACATTTATAAATACTTTGGTGAGCGGCGGGGCCCGGTGTAAGAGTACAGTGACTGCACCGGGCCCCGCCCCTAGTTACGGACTCCAGCCCCTCCTCTCTCCCGGCTCATACATAGCAGTCTGCGATGCTGCATCTTTGCCGGGCCGCATGTTGACACCCATGGAGTAAAGGGTCTGAATACTTATGTCAATACAAGATTTTAGTTTTTCCTTTTTAATAAATTACCAAAGATTTCAAACATTCTGTTTTGATTTTCTTATTATGGGGTATTGACTGCAGAATTACGGGGAAAACTTGAACTTTTATTTTAGCGCAAGTCCTCAATATAACAAAATATGTACAAAGTGAAAGGGTCTGAAGACTTGCTGAATGCACTATAGCCCTTTTCCTCAAAGAGAATGTTCAAGACTGGATACAACTGTAGCAGCTGTACTTAGAAGGGCCTTTTTGGGGCTTTAGGTTCTGGATGTGACAAATTACAGCAAACATATATCCTGAAAATTGTGAAGATTGGGAAAAAGTAAATTAGAATATATTTATCTATGCTGAATAATGATTAAAAAAAAACTAATATGGCTACAGCGGTATTAAATGTTAGCATCTCAGGCTTTATCTTTGAGCAAGAAGCAGAGCATGTGAATGATCGTACAAAATAAAACTTTAAAAAAGGATATAAAATTAAGTGATGAACAGAGAAGCATGTAACTAAAGAAACAAAAACAGGAATATCACATCAAAACCCACTCAAATACAAAAATAAAACAGCAGGGTGCACTGACCTGGATGGAACTTGTCATGGTACTTAGAGCAAAAATGGTAGCGCAGTCTTTTACTGTGGACTGACTGTCAAAGGCACCTTGTGTGTCCATCAGCACCACCGCAACCTGACCAACAAAGAAAATAAAAGATTGTAAAGGGGCACATCCATCAAAGAAGGGTATTCAACTCAATATTTATAGAAAGGGTTTCTTTTTTAATTGTTGGCTGTTTTTGCTTGTCCTTCTGCAGCAGTAATCACAGAGATAAATGTTCTCAATGAGAGAGCAAAGCAACCTCAGATTATGACTGCTGCACAGGGAAGGGACAATCTGCAAGGCAATCTGGCTTGTTGCAGTGGTGACATACTATTAGATTACCATGCTCAAATTCAGCGAGTAGTGATGAGCAAACTTCATGCTTTGAAGTTCAAGTTCAGGGTTTCGGGTTTTCTGGCAATTCCGTTATGGATTCCATTATGTTATGTTCTGTGATAACAGAATTAATAACGGAATTGCCAGAAAACCAGAAGGCCAAACTCGAACTTCAAAACATGAAGCTCGCTCATCACCATCAGTGAGCTCTTTAGAACGGCATGATCTTTCACAAATGTTTGTAAAGGCAGACTGCACGGCTGGGGGGCTGGATTTTATACTACTGTGGCAATGAGACTGAATGAAGCACCACAAATGTCTATAGGTGGGCTTGCTGGTATCTAACTCCCACAGACTGTAATAGGAAGGCCACACACACACACATCCACCTAACTCCCCTTGCTTCTCTGTACCTTTGTGGCAGCCATCATGCCCTGGAAGAAGCGTAGTTGGACCATATGAAGAACCTTTAACACTGGATGTTTTAAAATGATATATGCTTCTTTACTGTGGATGTTTGGGAGTATAATAAATCACCTTTTTGTGGAGATCCCAAATGCTGGAGTTTTGTGTCCCACATTTCCTCTAATGTAGGGATCGTAGATGAATACAGGACTCTAAAAGGAAGAATTGAATCCTATGGCAGCCAGGAGCTGAGCGGATATCATGTTCCTTGGGACGGTCTCCCTATGAGAATCGATTGCTAATGTGTCCGTCCCACTCACAAAGCTGCGTATATCGCAGATGTATTGGAAAGGTGGTCTAACTTTTATTTGGCAGAGCTCGGATTAGAAACTGTGACTATTTTATTTTTTTTTATCCAGCTTAGACTGCACAATGCAAGGTATGGACCTCCACGTTTTCCCTAAAAATGGAAGTCTTAAGGGTAGAACTCCGACTTATCAGATATTTATAGAATAATAAAGGTCTGTTACCATACATGCATTCCAGCAACATATGAGTAGTGTTACTTAAGACAATTAAATCAGTGTATCTCACCTCCTTACCATCCGGTTTATACATGGTGAACACCTCACTCCAGATTTGGATACCAGTGGTGTCTGGTTCAGAGCCCCCTTTCCAAGAGAATCCAGTAAGAGGATCATCTTCCTTCCCCAGCCAGTTCTGTACATCACCGTTTTTCTGCAGACAACAAAGACCAAAGAGTTTCTTTATAGTCCCAAATTATGCAGGATGAGTTAGCAAGTCGTACTGTAAGAAATTAGACGCTGAGGTACAACATTATCATAGGCATGGATATCTAATAAATATGGAGGCTGGAGTAAAGGGCACTGTATTATATGCTTTACTTTAAATAAAGTGCATTATTTGGGTATAATAAAGTCACTTATGTATGGAGTATAAAGGTAACATGGTGCCACCTCTGAGGGAACCATTAGATGGCTCTAAGGCCCCTTTCAGACGAGCGAGTTTTACGAATTGTACTTGCAGCATGAGTATGCGGCAGCTCCCGTCCTGACCTCCCAGCACTGAAGGGGGTCGCATAGCATTATATTGATTAATGATGCCATGTAACCCTTAGAGGTCTGGAATGTATTGGATAACACTGACATAATGCTTTCAGTGTTATCTAATACATTCCAGAACTGTATAGATTACATAGCATCATAAATCAATATAATACTATATGAGCCCAGGCAGTGCTGGGAGGTCAGGACGGGAGCTGCCGCATACTCATGATGCATGTTCGGAGTGTGAAACTCTCTATTCTGTAAGGGGCCTAACCCTTTAACTGCACAAGATGTATGTACAACATCTTGACTTTAAATGCTTACCATAGACAGAATAAAAAGGATACAGCTGAGATCTTAAATGGGTTGTCCGCTTTTTTAATATTGATGACCTATCCTCAGGATAAATCATCAATATCAGATCAGCAGGGGATCGTCACCAAGTACCACCGCTGATCAGATGTTTGAAGAGAAGGCTGTGCTGGCGCAAGTGCTGCCTTCCTGTTGACATCGGACTGGCGAGCAAGCGCAATTACACCTAAGCCATACCATTTACAGCTCATTCTTATGCACTTCAATTGTTGTGGAAGTGTTGTGGCTGCAGCTCATCTACACAACCTGGAAGCTTTGGTTGGAAGAAATGGAGTAGGACTGCAGTAAACGATTATTTTAGAAATCGAGTATTCCATTGATTATTTTTTACGATTAATCGAGTAATCTAATAAGAAAAAATAAATTAATAGACTGTTTTCTTTTATAAAAACTCAACAGACCCAACACCCTTTGTTTACCCTTGTGCGATCAGCCCAAGTGCATCAGTTTACCCAGTGCCATCAGCTACACTATCCCCCAGTGCCATCAGCTACACTATCCCCCAGTGCCATCAGCTACACTATCCCCCAGTGCCATCAGCTTGTCCCCCCGAGTGCCACCAGTTTGCCCTCCTAGCCATGTCCCCAGCAACAGTACTTACCTTTTCTGCAGGGGCGCCGCTCCACAATCTTCTTCTCTGGGCGCTGCACTGTCGTCCTGACGTCACACAGCTTCGGGTCATAGTGGGCGCTTATGTGCACTACGGTGCGGGCCGGCGAGTGACCACGGAGCTGTAAGTAATAGCAAGTGCTTCACTCCTGCTCCATGGTCACATGACACAAACGGATCCTCGATGCAAAAAAAAAAAAAAAGGAGCACAGAGGGTGCAAGGAGATTGAAGTGAAGACTCAGTAAAAGGTGACAGGTGCACTAACCTCTTAATTGTATGTATACTAATGCCAGAAGCCTGACTAATAAAACTGGTGAACTGGAATTAGTGATGTGTGAGGAGGACTATGACATAGTGGGAATAACTGAGACATGGATGGATGATAGCTATGACTGGGAGGTTAACATACAGGGTTACAGTCTGTTTAGGAAGGATCGCCAAACCGGAGAGGGGGAGGGGGTCTGCCTTTATGTAAAGTCCTGTCTAAAGCCCACAGTCCGGGAAGATCTAAGTGAGGAAAATGAACATGTGGAGTCACTGTGGGTAGAGATACATGGAGGAAAAAACTATAATAAAATACTAATAGGAGTTTATTATAAACCACCTAATATACCAGAGTCCACAGAAAATCTACTACTAAACGAGATAGAGGAGGCGGCAAATCATATTGAGATCATTATTATGGGGGGCTTCAACTACCCAGATAAAGACTGGGAAACTGAAAGCCGTAAATCTCATAAAGCAAACAGGTTCTTGGCAATAACCAAAGACAATTACCTCTCCCAACTGGTTCAGGACCTGATTAGAGGGACGGCCATACTGGACTTAGTATGAACCAATAGGCCTGACAGAACAACAGATGTGCATGTTGGGGGACACCTGGAAAATATAGTGACCATAAAGTAATAACCTTCCAATTGTCATTTAAAATTCAGGGAAGAACAAAAATACCAAACTTCAAAAAAGCTAAATTTAGACAACTAAGAGAGGCCATAGGCCTAACTAGCTGGGACAAAGTCATCAAAAATAAAAATACAGCCACAAAATGGGATATTTTTAAAAGCATCCTAAAATCTAATTATGAGAGGTACATACCGTATGGGAATAAAAGGTTAAGGAACAAGAAAAAAACAATGTGGATAAATAGAACTGTAAAGAAAGCATTTAAATCACTAAAAACAGGAGGGTAGCGAGGAAGCACTGAAAAACTATAAAAAGGAAAAAAAAATAGAATATGTAAAAAACAAACAAAAGCAGCCAAACTAAAGAACGAGAGATTAATTGCCAAAGAGAGCAAAACTAACCCTAAAATGTTCTTCAATTATATAAATGGTAAAAAGTATAAATCTGAAGATGTCGGCCCTCTACAGAGTAATGAGGGGAGAGTTGCAGAGAGCGATAAAGAGAAAGCAAAGCTGTTAAATATTTTTTTCTCCACTGTATTCACTGAGGAAAATAAACTGGCAGATGATATGCAGAATGCAAAAGTAAATTCCCCATTAAAAGTGCCCCGTCTGACCCAGGAAGAAGTACAGCGGCATCATAAAAAAGGTTAAAATAGACAAATTGCCAGGACCAGATGGCATACACCCCTGTATCCTAAGAGAATTAAGTAAGGTCATAGCCAAACCCTTATTTCTGATATTAAAGGGTTGTATACTGACAGCGAGCGTTCCACAGGATTGGCGCATAGCAAATGTGGTGCCAATATTCAAAAAAGGTCCAAAAACAGAGCCTGGAAACTATAGGCCGGTAAGTTTAACCCCCTTCAACCCTGGGCTTGATTTCACCTTCCTGTCCAGGCCATTTTTTGCAAATCTGACATGTGTCACTTTATGTGATAATAGCTTTGGAACACTTTTACTATCTAAGCCATTCTGAGATTGTTTTCTCGTGACACATTGTACTTCATGATAGTCATAAATTTGAGTCAATATATTTCACCTTTATTTTGTGAAAAAATCCCAAATTTACCCAAAATTTTTAAAAATTCCCAAATTTTCTAATTTCAATTTCTCTACTTTTATAATAGATAGTGATACCTCATATAATAGTTATTACTTTACATTTTCCATATGTCTACTTCATGTTTGGATCATTTTGAAAATGACATTTTATTTTTTGGGGACATTAGAAAGCTTGGAAGTTTGGAAGCAGATCTTGAAATATTTCGGAAAATTTCCAAAACCTGCTTTTTAAAAAGGACCAGTTCAGGTCTGAAATCACTTTGTGAGGCTTATATAATAGAAATCACCCAAAAATTACCATTTTAGAAACTACACCCCTCAAGGTATACAAAACTGATTTTTACAAACTTTGTTAACCCTTTAGGTGTTCCACAAGAATTAATGGAAAAATGGAGATGAAATTTCAGAATTTCACTTTTTCCAGTAACAAAGCAAGTGTTAACAGCCAAACAAAACTCAATATGTATTACCCTGATTCTGTGGTTTACAGAAACATCCCACATGTGATGGTAAACTGCTGTACAGGCGCACGGCAGGGCACAGTAGGAAAGGAACGCCATATTGTTTTTGGAAGGCAGATTTAGCTGAACTGGATTTTAGATGCCATGTCCCATTTGAAGCCCCCGTGATGCACCCCTACAGTAGAAACTCAAAAAAGTGACCACATTTTGGAAACTATGGGATAAGGTGCCAGTTTTGTTGGTACTATTTTGGTATACATATGATTTTTAATGAGGCAAGGTAACCAAAAAAATAGATGTTTTGGCACCGTTAATTATTATTATTTTTTTAACAACAATAATCTGACAGGTTAGATCATGCGCTATTTTTATAGAGCAGGTTGTTACAGATGCAATGATATCAAATATGTCTACTTTCTATGATGTTTGTTTCAGTTTTACATAATAAAGCATTTTTGAAAACAAAAATTAGGGTTTCTGTATCTCCATTTTCTGAACGCCCTATTTTTTTTATTTTTCTGCCGATCCTCTTGTTCGGGGGCTTTTTTTTTCCAGGAAGAGCTGACGTTTTTATTAGTACCATTTTGGGGTACATGTGATTATTTGATCATTTATTATTACACTTTATGGGGCAAGGTGACCAGAAAATTGGTTGTTTTGGAGCAGTTTTTTATTTATTTATTTTAACAATGTTTACCTGAGGGATTAGGTCATGTGACTTTTTTATTGTTACAGACGTGGAAATACCTAATATGTCAACTTTTTCTTATTTATTAAAGTTTTACACAATAATAGCATTTTTGAAACCGAAATAAATGATATTTTAGTGTATCCATAGTCTGAGAGGCATAGCTTTTTTATTTTTTGACCAATTGTTTTAGGTAAGGACTCATTTTTTGCGGGATGAGGTGACGGTTTGATTGGTACTATTTTGGGGGTATATGCCTTTTTGATCGCTTGGTGTTGCAATTTTTGTGATGTAAGGTGACAAAAAATTATTTTATTTTATTTTTTTTTATATAGAGCTGGTTGTTACAGACCTAATATGTATATATATTTTTTATGCATTTCACTTTAGCACAATAATGATGTTTTAGTGTCACCATGTTCTGAGAGCTATATTTTTTTTTATTTTTTGGGCGATTGTCTTAGGTAGGAGCTCATTTTTTGCGGGATGAGGTGACTGTTTTATTGATTGATTCTGTGGGATATACGCTTTTTTGACCGCTTGGTGTTGCCAAGGTGACAAAAATTGCTTTTTTTTTTACACTGTCTCTATTATTATTTTTTATGGTGTTTATTGCACAGGGTGGATCAAGTGATATATTTATAGAGAAGGTCATTATGGATGCGGCGATACCAAATATGTGTCGTTTTTCTTCAGTTTTTTTTTTATAATAAAATATGGGGAAAGGGGCGTTTCTTTTCTTTTTTTACTTTATAAATTTTATTAAAAACACTATTTTTTTTACTTTTTTTTCTTTACTTTATTTCTGATGTTAACTTTCGGGGGTCTGATCCCCTCTGCAATGCATTACAATACATCTGTATTGTAATGCATTGCCTGTTCGTGTACTACAGTGAGTAGTACACAAACAGGTTGCCTAGGAGACCCAGCCTGAGGCTGGATCTCCTCGGCACCCATAGAAGGCAGGTCCCGATGCCGTGCAAGGCATTGGGCAGCCTCTCCACGGCATCGGGCTGCCTTCTAACACATCGGGTCCCCGCCACAGCAGCGAGGGGACTCTATGCTCTCCCTCACCCGACACAAACCTCTTCTATGTCACAGTCAGCACAGACCTCGGCATAGAAGGGGTTAATCCGCTGGCATCGGCTTTTGCAGCGATGCCGACAGATACAACAGGGGCCCGGCTAACAAGGGATTGCCGGGCCCCTGCAGTGATCGCGCGCGCACCGCTCCGGTGCCTGCCCGATCGCCATGACGTACTATTACGTCAAATTGCGGGAACGCAGTGGCTTCCATGACGTAGTAGTACGTCATGTTTTGGGAAGGGAACATCTGTTGTGGGTAAACTGTTTAAAGGGCTTCTGTCAGCCCACTAAACCCTTTTTTTTTGTTTCCGTTAATATTAATCCCTACACTGCAAGCTCCCTGTACATATGCTAAATATAAATTTTCGTTCAGTAGATATTGTTAAAAATCAAGTTTTATCATATGTAAATTACCTTGCTACCAGCAAGTAGGGCGGCTACTTGCTGGTAGCAGCCGCATCCTCCTCTAATCATGACGCCCCCTCCTCCGTTTGATTGACAGGGCCAGGGAACGGGTTCGTTCTCTGCTGGCCCTGTTCGAATTCAAAATATCGTGCCTGCGCCGTACCTTTCTTTAATCGGTGCAGGCGCACTGAGAGGCGGCCTCTCTCCCGGCCGCTCCATCCTCAATGCGCCTGCGCCGGGTGTAGATGTGACGTCATCGGCGCAGGCGCATTGAGGATGGAGCGGCCGGGAGAGAGGCCGCCTCTCAGTGCGCCTGCGCCGATGACGTCACATCCACACCCGGTGCAGGCGCATTGAGGATGGAGCGGCCGGGAGAGAGGCCGCCTCTCAGTGCGCCTGCACCGATTAAAGAAAGGTACGGCGCAGGCGCGATATTTTGAATTCGAACAGGGCCATCAGAGAACGAACCCGTTCCCTGGCCCTGTCAATCAAACGGAGGAGGGGGCGTCATGATGAGAGGAGGATGCGGCTGCTACCAGCAAGTAGCCGCCCTACTTGCTGGTAGCAAGGTAATTTACATATGATAAAACTTGATTTTTAACAATATCTACTGAACGAAAATTTAATATTTAGCATATGTACAGGGAGCTTGCAGTGTAGGGATTAATATTAACGGGAAAAAAAAAAAAAAAGGGTTTAGTGGGCTGACAGAAGCCCTTTAAAGGTTTTTTAAGAGATGCCATCTTGGAGTACCTCAATAAAAATAAGCAAATAACGCCATATCAGCATGGCTTTATGAGGGATCGGTCACGTCAAACTAATTTAATCAGTTTCTATGAGGAGGTAAGTTCTAGACTTGACCGCGGCGAATCAATGGATGTCGTATATCTGGACTTCTCCAAAGCATTTGACACTGTACCACATAAAAGGTTAGTATATAAAAAGAGAATGCTCGGACTGGGAGAAAATGTCTGTATGTGGGTAAGTAACTGGCTCAGTGATAGAAAACAGCGGGTGGTTATTAGCGGTACACACTCAGATTGGGTCACTGTCACTAGTGGGGTACCGCAGGGGTCAGTATTGGGCCCTATTCTCTTTAATATATTTATTAATGATCTTGTAGAAGGCTTGCACAGAACAATATTAATTTTGCAGATGACACTAAGGCTAATTTCACACTCACGTTTGGTGCGGATCCGTCATGGATCTGCACAGACAGATCCGTTCAGATAATGCAAACGTCTGCATCCGTTCAGAACGGATTCGTTTGTATTATCTGTAACATAGCCAAGATGGATCAGTCTTGAACACTACTGAAAGTCAATGGAGGATGGATCCGTTTTCCATTGTGCCAGATTGTGCCATAAAAAACGAATCCGTCCCAATTGACTTATATTGTGTGCCAGGACGGATGTTTGGCTCAGTTTCGTCAGACGGCCACAAAAACGCTGTAAGCAGCGTTTTGGTGTCTGCCTCCAAAGCGGAATAGAGATGGATCAGAGGCAAACTGATGCATTCTAAGCGGATCCTTTTCCATTCAGAATGCATTAGGGCGAAACTGATCCGTTTTGGACTGCTTGTGAGAGCACTGAACAGATCTCAGAAACGGAAAGTCAAAACGCCATTGGAAAGTAATTAACATGGAAGAGGACAGTATACTGCTATAGATAGTTCTGGATAGATTGGAGGCTTGGGCAGAGAAGTGGAAGATGAGGTTTAACACTGACAAATGTAAGGTTATGCACATGAGAAGGAATAATGCAAGTCACCCGTACATACTCACGCTGGGTTCACACCTGAGCGTTTTACAGCGCGTTCAAACGCGCTGTAAAACGCTCAACACATGAAAACCGATGCTTCCCTATGGGAATGGTTCACACCTGGGCGTTTTACAGCGCGTACGATCGCGCTGTAAAACGCCCTACGCTCAAAAAAGTACATGAGCTTCTTTGGGGCGTTTTGTCGCGCGTTCCCGCACATAGACATTTGGGAACGCGCGACAATGAGCGTTCGCTTGTCTCTGTATGCGCGATTGTAAACGCCGGTACAATCGCGCATACAGAGCGCTCCTTTCGGAACGCTCAGGTGTGAACCCAGTGTAAATGGTAAAGCACTGGGTAACACTGACATGGAAAAGGACCTAGGAATTTTGGTGAACCGCAAACTAAGCTGTAGAAACCAGTGTCAGGGCAGCTGCTGCCAAGGCCAATAAGATAATGGGTTGCATCAAAAGGGCATAGATGCCCGTGATGAGAACATAGTCCTACCACTTTACAAATCACTAGTCAGACCACACATACTGTGGACAGTTCTGGGCTCCTGTGAACAAGGCAGACATAGCAGAGCTGGAGAGTGTTCGGAGGAGGGCAACTAAAGTAATAACTGGATTTGGTGGACTACAGTATCCTGAAAGATTATCAAAATTAGGGTTATTCACGTTAGAAAAAAGACGACTAAGGGGCGATCTAATAACTATGTACAGTTGTGTTCAAAATAATAGCAGTCAGACATCACTAACCTGATCAATCACAGTTTTTGGTAGAAATTATATTTCTACATGGCAAATAATTTACTAGCAGGTGTAGTAGAGTAATAGAAACCCAATAGACATGACATGCATGCTGCTGATTTTCTGTAATTCAATCACTTATTGAAAGGGGCAGGCCCATCCTGGGCTGGAATACCTGTTCACAGGGGCCAGAAGTTGGCTGACTCCATGCAACACAGATGTACAGCCGTTCTCAGAAACAGCGGTTATACTACTGAATATTAGTTCAGTGATTCAAAGGAAAGCAAAATCTTCAAACATTTTTCAGTTTATATAGTGAATGTTTGAGTTTGTAAAGAAGAATAAAAACTGCTATTTTTTTGAACAATCACTTTTTCACTTTTCTTCAATATTTTTTAGAGGAACAACACAAATTTTATATATTTTTTTCATGTTTTGATTTGGAATAGAATGTGTAATGTTCCCAATGCATTTGTGTGTATGGAAATAAAAGCTATTAGAAGGATTTTGAGGTTTATTTACATTTTTAAAACACACTGCTATTATTTTGAACACGACTGTATAAATATATTAGGGGTCAGTACAGAGATCTCTCCCATCATCTGTTTATCCCCAGGACTGTGACTGTGACGAGGGGACATCCTCTGCGTCTGGAGGAAAGAAGGTTTGTACACAAACATAGAAGAGGATTCTTTACGGTAAGAGCAGTGAGACTATGGAACTCTCTGCCTGAGGAGGTGGTGATGGTGAGTACAATAAAGGAATTCAAGAGGGGCCTGGATGTATTTCTGGAGCGTAATAATACTACAGGCTATAGCTACTAGAGAGGGGCCTGGATGTATTTCTGGAGCGTAATAATATTACAGGCTATAGTTACTAGAGAGGGGTCGTTGAGAGTTATTCTGATTGCCTGATTGGAGTCGGGAAGGAATTTTTTCCCTTTAAGTGGTGAAAATTGGCTTCTACCTCACTTCTTTTTTTTTTTTGCCTTCCTCTGGATCAACTTGCAGGATAACAGGCTGAACTGGATGGACAGTTGTCTTTTTTCGGCCTTATATACTATGTTACTATGTTATTATGCTCTCAAGGAGACTAGACAAGGTTGAAACAATTAAACAACATTTTCAAGATCCTGCACCACCCCTTTAATGGGTAGGAGGCCATGCACCACAGCTTCTGGTTGGCTTCTATAGCAGGAATGAGTATGTCAATTTTCATTTTCAGCAATGCAGAATTCAAAATTAATTAGAGGCAGAGGAAGCATTTTTCCAGGTAGATTTCAGGTATCCGCGTCAGAAATTGCATGTGAACAAATCCTAACTGTCATCTCTCCTGCTGTTTAGCTTGTGAACCCAAGGGTTTATACAGGAACTTTTCTTCAGGTTATCACCCTCATAGGATATGTGCTTACCAAATATCACATCTAGGGTTTTGCTTTTCCTCCTACTAAAGAGGGAAAAAGATGAGCAGTTGCCCACTGCACCTAATCGAGACAGCATTCAACTCCGTAACTTATGTTTATCGGTAGCTAGACCACATATCACATATCTTTGATCTATTAAGGTCCGGTGATAAGAACTGTGCAGGTAGTAATGGGCATAAGCAAAATGTATCAACTTTATACCTCTTTCACTTTTATGTTTAAGAGGATGTGTACACCTTCGAGAGTGTAACGTGCTGGGAGGCATTTACGCAAGGTGCCATATTATTTACAGAACATATGGGTATGAATTATAACATCATTTTATATTTTACAGTTCGGGTTTTGGAGTCAAAAGTGTGAACATTGTTCAAGTGTAAGGCTACTTTCACACCAGCGGTTTTGCTGGATCGGGCAGGGTCCAGCAAAAATGCTTCCATTACTGATAATACAACCATCTGCATCCGTTATGAACGGATCCGGATGTATTCTCTTTAACATTGCCAATCAGTTTTCTATTGTGGCAGAGAAAACGGATCCGTCCCCATTGAGTTGCATTGGGGGTAATACCGGATCCATCTTGCTCTGCATCCTAGGACGGAAAGCAAAATACAACATGTTGCGGTTTGCTCTCCGGTCTGGGAACGCAACGGAACGGAATGCATTTTGGCGCATTCCGTTCTGTTCAGTTTTGTCCCCATTGACAATGAATGAGGACAAAACTGAAGCGTTTTTTTCCGGTATTGAGCCCCTATGATGGAACTTAATATCGGAAAACTTAAACGTTAGTGTGAAAGTACCCTTAAAGTGAGTCTGTCGCCTAATCTGAGCGTTTTAGACCGCTCAGATCAGGTTATAGACTCTTTGACCCTCATAACAATTGTACCTTTCTTTTCTGTGTCCCTGGTCGAGATCACGAAAAAGACACTTTTTAAACGAAAGCTAATGACAAGTGCCCAGGCCCCTCGGAGATATGCCCAGAAAAAACACATCTCTTTCAGCTCTCTGGCCTGCCCTTCTCTCCTGTTATTACCTCATCCTATGCCCCCAGATCTCGCACGTGCACCGCTCCACAGTTGGCACCTGTGCACTGCGCATGCGCTGGCCAACTACAGACAGCTGCGCTGAGACTTGTCGGCCTCTGGTGCCGCTCGTGACTTCCGCCGCCTGGAGGCGGTCTAAAACGCTCAGATTAGGTGACAGACTTTAATGATTTCAGTCTTGGCTGTGTTAGAGGACAGTTTTATTCATCTCTATAGCTACACTGAATTCTGTGCTGGCATTATTCATGCAGGAAGTAGAGAATAGTCGGGCAAGGTTACCTTTTTTTTCCCACCAGGCTGAGATGTTTGAAATATATTTATACATTTTTTTCACTGAAAAACCTCAATTAGAAAACCAACACTAAATGGGTCTGAGCCGCAATACCGACAACTTCAGAAATAACCTTGGTTATGGTGTTCTAGCAAATGCCGTGGCCCCATACATTTAGCTTGCCCCAGATTGTGGAGGGGCTGAATACCAGAAATAATATAAAAACACTTATGGAAAGTACAGACTGCAATAATACCTTTCTGCTGTAAGAAATGTATGTGGAAATATACATCACCTGGCTGTACACATATCTCAGCATGAAGTCGAGAAGAAAAGATTTTCCTTTTCGGAATGCACCAGCCACGGAAACAACTACAACATCCAAGTCCCGAATATGGTCCTGGAGTAGCACAGAGGCAAGAGCCTCTTCATCGAGCTGGAATGAGTGGTCTTCCTTTCGTACTATAACTACCTGGACGGGGCCAGGAGTTGAAGAGGCCATGTCTGCAGACGAAAAACAGCAAGGGGTGAATATCAGATTGAACGCATAAGGCGAGCCTTTTATACAGATTTATAGAGTACTTGTCACCATGAAACGCAGTGCAAACTGCAGGCAGCACGTTATAGTGCAGGAGGAGCTGAGCAGATTAAAGGGGTATTCCGGTAAAGTAACTTAATTTTTGAAAACTGCATTAAAGAGGACCTTTCACCCAAAAAACATGTATAGAAACCGTTAAATTATTTAACAGTGCGGCCCCCAGTGTTGTATTTCCGATTATTATTTTTTCAGAGGACCCCCCCCCCCCCTTTCATTCGCTGTGGTCTCCGGTAGTTCTGGCTCCTCATATGCTAATGAGGCCATTCGGATCGAGTAGGGGTGACTAGAATTTGTATAGGGCGCGGTTTTCTTCTCCCTGGCTAGGAGCGCATCCAATCAGAGCTCCGCGCCCTTAGCCAGGGAGAAAAAGCTCTGAGAACTTCAGCTTTTACACATCCTGAGGCGTGCACCATCTTGGAGTCCCCGGCAGAGAGGATCGCAGCGGCGGCATAGGCGGCAGCAGCATCCTGTCAGTAAGTTTTCATACTTGCTGACAGGATGCTGCTGCGATCCTCTCCGCCGGGGACTCCAAGCTGGCGCACACCTCGGGAGAACTTGAGCTCCTTCTCCCTGGCTAAGAGCGCGGCGATCTGATTGAATGCGCTCTTAGCCAGGGAGAAAAAAAACGTGCCCTGTACAAATTCTAGTCACCACCTACTCAAACCGAATTGTCTCATTAGCCTAGGAGGCGCCAGAACTATTGGAGACCACAGTGGACGAAAGGGGGGGGGTCCTCTGAAAAAATAATAATCAGAAATACATTACTGGGGGCCGCACTGTTACTGTTTCTATACATGTTTTTTGGTGAAAGGTCCTCTTTAAGGCTGAAAGCTTGTTCATGAGTGTTGATGTTTATTGATTGGCTGCTTGATATTCCAGCCCAGTCATGTACACTGAGCATGCTCGACCTAACAAAGGCTCAGAGCTACAGGTCGATGCCATGGTAATGTATGAGGAAACACAGTGGGAAGCACAGGAAGAAAAGTACTTTTATAACTACTGAACGGTAAATATGTGATATGTACATTATATTAGGTCATTATTGATGATGAATTAGTCTAAACCAGATTCATATTTATGGTAACCGGAATACCCCTTTAATATATAGTTTTATAGGAAAATATTTAACAGAACTCACATTTTATTAAAGGGGTTGTCCTGATTCAGGGCTGAACCCGGACATTTTCATCCAGACAGCCCCCCCGATATGAGCCCCGGGCTGACTGCTAGGCGGAAGCCTCCACCTAGTTTTACCCATGGAGAGCCCAGTACTTCATCGGATCTCCCCCCCCCCAACAAAAAAAATAATAATAATAATAAAAGCCTTTGCTCTGCGTAACATAGGGCAAAGAAGAATATTGGAGCACAAAATGCCCCGATGCTCCTATCAGGGGGGCTGTCTGGATAAAAATGGGGATATGACAACACCTTTAATCTAAATTTCAGCTTCTTCTGAGCTCAGCAGTCAGATGGGCAGTCCTATCGGGGACTGACCGCCATCTCTGTGTACACATACAGGAAACGCTATTAGTCACTGATAAGACGGCCCACATGGCTGCTGAGCTCAGAAAGAGCAAAGATTTACGTGTAACATTTACAAGTTTTGCTTAAAGGGGTTCTGCAGTTTATTTAAACTGATGATCTACCCCCTGGATATTTTTTGTTACAAGCCTAATTGGGCTTCTTGGGATAGTTTTTCCCACAAGCTCAATTTAGTTGTTTAGCCATAATTTGTATCCCCCTTATGGGTATATGGTTAGTATAACGCTGTTTAGGGCCTCAACAGGGCATCCAGCGTAGGACCAGAGTTCCAGTCGGGGCCACCCCTTGTAGGGTTTTTTTTGTACCCCGTTCCAAGGATACATTAGTAGGGTGGACTAGGACAAGTAGGGACCTGGGACCTAATCGGGTCAGTGTATACACCATACCATTACCCCCCACTTCCCTGACTTGATACATATCATTCGCTAGACCATTACCAGTGCCCACGGTGACATTCAAGCTTCTCATGGGATTCCTTCTGTAGGTACCTAGCTGAGCGCTCTACTTTGCGCTATGCACTGTGTGGCTACTCTTTCTACCTGATGGTCTTATAGTAGCCTTTGTGGTTTTATATTTTTTTGACCACACAGGTTTCTATATTACCTTTTCTTACATGTTTGTTTGCCTGTAGGGGCCTTTTTATCCTTAATATGATTAAAAGTGATATTTTACTTAGTTACTGCGCCCTCACAATAGTTTAATTCTCAGCTTTGGAGCAGCGTTCAGGTAGGGCTTTAACCTCTCATCCTGTTTGACCTTTTTTGTCTATCCCCTGGATAGATCATCAGCATCTGATCGGCGGGGGTTCAACACCCGGGACCCCCGCCGATCAGCTGTTTGAGAAGGCAGCGGTGCTCCAGCAGCGCCGCAGCCTTTTCAGTGTTTAATGCAGTCCCAGTAACGTCACGACTGGTATCACTGCCCTGGGCGGGTTCAAGTGAACGGAGCTTAGCCGCGCCCAGGCAAGTTGATACAAGTCGTGATGTCACTGGGCCAGTAGTAAACAGTGAGAAGGCCGTGGCGCCGCTGCCTTCTCAAACAGCTGATCAGCGGGGGTCCCAGATGTCGGACCCCCGCCGATCAGATGCTGATGATCTATCCAGAAGATAGATCATCAGTTTAAACAAACTGCAGAACCCCTTTAAAGAGGCTTTCTGGTCCTTTTATACTGATGAATAGGATAGGCTATCAAAATCTGATCAATGGGGGTCCGACACTATGCATGAATCAGCTGCTTGAGAAGCTTACCGCTGGCAGATGAAGTGAATGGGAACAGTGCTGCACTAACCAGCTCAGTCCTCGCGGTGGATGGAGCTGGACTTCTGGTGCTGGAGCTACTGCAGAACAGCTTATCGGCAGGGATGTGGGAGTCCGCTCAGTGTAGTCCACAAGCTCAGGAGTCCCTGACGCCAACCTGTTCCCCAGCAGCTCTCTTCCTATAGCAATCAGGGGGCAGGGACAGCCCAGAGCTCATGACTAGGAGGACTCCTCAGCTTATGCTCCCTAATAAGTGGACTCTAGCGCTCAGTACTTATTTAGCAAAACGACTGAACCAATTTAAAAATGTGACGCGCCTTTTTTGCTCAGCAAACTGGTATAACTGACACAAGAACAACCACAAATGAAAAATGGCCCACAGTGCGTATTATGCGTGTAATCCAGTATCAGCTAAGTAATTGAGACTTTCAAAATCTCATCTACATGGTGCGGAAACTTTCCACACAGAAACTGATGTGCAGCGCAGATATTGAAAACCGCAGCATGTCAACTATTTGTGCACATTTCACCCTCTGCAATGAAAAGAGTAAGATCTGAGACAAATCCACAAGTGAAGCCTCATTCACACGTCAGTGTTCGGTCAGTGATTTCCATCAGTGATTGTGAGCCACAACCAGGATTGGAGCCGCCACAGATATAAGGTATAAGGGAAAGATCTGCACCTGTTCTGTGCTTAGAGCCGCACCTGGTTTTGGCTCACAATCACTGACGTGTGAATAAAGCCTCATGCAGACGTCCGTGGAACACGGTCCGTGAGATAACGGACTAGCATTGCAGGGGCGCACGGCGTCATTGGTTGCTATGACGCCGTGCGCTTCGTGCCACTGCTGCTGTACAGTAATACACTTGTATAGATCATACGAGTGTATTACTGTACAGCAGCGGCGGCACTAAGCACACAGCGTCATAGCAACCACTGACACCGTGCGCTCCTGCACTCAGCAGGATACCAGTCCGTTATCTCACGGACCGCGTTCCACGGACGTCTGCATGAGGCTTAAGGCATAACACATGTGTGGTGTGGAAACACTACATGGACGTCCTATTGAAGTGAATAGGACCACTTAGGTGTACTTACACCCTGCTCACCACTGCGGATGAGACCGCGAGCAGGTAAACAATGAAGAGGAGGGAGCACTGGCACAGCACGCGCCTTCTCTTAAAACAGCCATCTGTCCCACACCCGGCACCCCCGCCTTTCTGATATTGACGACCTATCCTGAGGATAGGCCATCAATAAAAATAACTTGGACAACCCCATTAAGGTGAATTTTTCTTTTGAACCACCGGCCGCATCAAACACAAATCTCTAATCTAGCAGTATGATCTCTCGTTATCAGACAAGCATACGGTCACACTATATTATAGAACAGGCATCCTCAAACTGCGGCCCTCCAGCTGTTGTAAAACTACAACTCCCACAATGCCCTGCTGTAGGCTGTTCGGGCATTGTGGGAGTTGTAGTTTTGCAACAGCTGGAGGGCCGCAGTTTGAGGATGCCTGCTATAGAAACATCAGCTCCAACAGTAACAAGAGAAACATCAAGTACTAAGCCTAGAAGTGCAGGAGCAGGGATATCCACGGAGGAGGCCCACACCCGCTACAGGAAATGTAGGCTCCTGGGCCAACACATATGACTAACAGGACCCAAAGCTAGATTATGCACATACATTCATTTCATAAACGATTAGGAGGCATGGAAATAGTGAGCGGACTAATACAGATGTTGTAAGAAGGGGAGGGGTGAGTAAATGTGCCATGCAGAGAAACGGTGAAAAACCTCAGAGAAATAGGAGGGAGCAAACAGAGGACAAGCTGTAGAAGGGCACGCAGAACGAGACTGCTGTATAAGCAATAAATAGTGCAGTCAGCTGGATCCTTGACAGACCTGCAAGTCAAGAACTGTCTCAATTTTGGGGAACCGACACAGAGAAAGCTACACCCGGAGGAGGTGCGGTCAGAAATTTTTTAGCAGGAATGTTGGCAGGTGTACTCCAGAGGAGGAAAAAGAAATCAAAACAGACAAGCTGTGAACCGACGGACCACACCCTCACACATACCAGCCGAGAAAGGGATACATCAGGGTTATTCCACCAAAAGCATTTCTAAGCAATGGACAGTGAATTTCACAAGCCCCAATTTCTTTTTCAATTTACATTAAACTTTCCAGTTTGGTAGCACCCCCTGCTGCTTATTCTTCTGGTCCACCTTCCCCTCCATCCAGTGGTGGACTGACATGCTCAGTAGCCTCCCTGCTCTCTACCTCCTCTCTATGCTGGCATAGCGATTAGAGATAAGCAAGTCTACTTCGGATGGTACATCCAAAGTCAATTCGCTAAAAACTTTGTTGTAATACTGTACGGAGTTCCCGTTCCGTACAGTATTAGAATGTATTGGCGCCGGTGAACCAAAGTTATTACTTTGCAAAGTCTTGTGAGACTTCGTGTAATAACTTCTGGAATTAATCATTACTGGAAAAAACCTTGGCACCCAACTCGGGTTCGGTTCGAAAGTACCACTTGGAACCGAACCCGAGTTCGGGATCAAGATTTTTTACAGTAATAATGAATTCCTGGACTTATTATATGAGGTCACACGCGACTTCACAAAGTAATAACTTTGGTTCATCAGAGCCAATACATTCTAATACTGTACGGAACGGGAACTCCGTACAGTATTACAACAAAGTTGTTAGTAAATCGACTTCAGATGTACCATCCAAAGTCAATTCACTCATCCCTAGTAGTGATCTCTAGGCGATCCAGTCTCCTTTCATTCATAGACGCACATATTAGAGATGAGCGAATCACTTCTGCCAAATCGATTTATGCCAGCAGCAGTGCTTCTTCACCTATGGGGGCTGTTCATGCAGATGAAGAAAGCGCCCACCTGCCGCTAGGTTGACAAGGCTGGACATTTGGCGCAGTGGCGGCTCCGGAACTGAGGCTCTGCCTTTGCTCTGCTAAACGGAGCGATGCGGAAGGCCGGACATTGTCAGGAGCACGCTAAATGTCTGAGCCTGTCAATCTAGCGGCAAGTGGGCACTTCTTCCCCTGCAGGGACAGCCTGCCACGGTTGAAGAAGTCCTGCTGATGAGACATAGCTATATACTAGAGATGAGCAAATCGATACATCTCTCTCTGGACAGTGGAGAAGGAAATGGTGGGGACATTATATACCATACGTGAGGGACTATTTTCTATGCAGGCGAGGTAGAGGGTTAACTCCTTAATGACTGCCCACTGTCTTTTGACAGCTGGAGATGCAAAGCCTCAGCCTACGGCAATGGAGGTCATTTACGAAGATTGGCTTTTTACACCGGTTTTTGTTTCCCTCTGCGCTGCTGGAGGATTCGCCTAATATATGACAAGGCTTATCCGTGTGCAGAAGCAGCAGCGGCAGTGCAGGGACTAGGAGCGGTGCCGGGGCAAGTATATTACTGGTGAGGGGCTAGACATGTGGGGGAGGGGGGTTTGAGAAACCCTTTCAGCCCCGGAGTTTTTTTTTTTGTGTTTTGGTTTTGCGCTCCCTGCCTTCCCAGAGCCATAACTTTTTATTTTCACATAGCAATATGAGAGCTTATTGTTTGTGGGGCAAGTTGTACTTTCCAACTCCACCATGTAATATTGAATGTGATGTAGTGGGAAGCGGAAAAAAAAATTATATTCCAAATGGGGTGAAATTGCAAGAAAAAAGCTATTCCACCACAGTTTAACGGTTTTTTATTTTATTTATTTATGACGTTCGATGTACAATAAAACTGACCAGTTACTGTTATTCTACAGGTTAGTAAGAACCCAGAGATACCTTATACATGGAGTGCAGAATTATTAGGCAAATGAGTATTTTGACCACATCATCCTCTTTATGCATGTTGTCTTACTCCAAGCTGTATAGGCTCGAAAGCCTACTACCAATTAAGCATATTAGGTGATGTGCATCTCTGTAATGAGAAGGGGTGTGGTCTAATGACATCAACACCCTATATCAGGTGTGCATAATTATTAGGCAACTTCCTTTCCTTTGGCAAAATGGGTCAAAAGAAGGACTTGACAGGCTCAGAAAAGTCAAAAATAGTGAGATATCTTGCAGAGGGATGCAGCACTCTTAAAATTGCAAAGCTTCTGAAGCGTGATCATCGAACAATCGAGCGTTTCATTCAAAATAGTCAACAGGGTCGCAAGAAGCGTGTGGAAAAACCAAGGCGCAAAATAACTGCCCATGAACTGAGAAAAGTCAAGCGTGCAGCTGCCAAGATGCCACTTGCCACCAGTTTGGCCATATTTCAGAGCTGCAACATCACTGGAGTGCCCAAAAGCACAAGGTGTGCAATACTCAGAGACATGGCCAAGGTAAGAAAGGCTGAAAGACGACCACCACTGAACAAGACACACAAGCTGAAACGTCAAGACTAGGGCCAAGAAATATCTCAAGACTGATTTTTCTAAGGTTTTATGGACTGATGAAATGAGAGTGAGTCTTGATGGGCCAGATGGATGGGCCCGTGGCTGGATTGGTAAAGGGCAGAGAGCTCCAGTCCGACTCAGACGCCAGCAAGGTGGAGGTGGAGTACTGGTTTGTGCTGGTATCAAAGATAAGCTTGTGGGGCCTTTTTCGGGTTGAGGATGGAGTCAAGCTCAACTCCCAGTCCTACTGCCAGTTTCTGGAAGACACCTTCTTCAAGCAGTGGTACAGGAAGAAGTCTGCATCCTTCAAGAAAAACATGATTTTCATGCAGGACAATGCTCCATCACACGCGTCCAAGTACTCCACAGCGTGGCTGGCAAGAAAGGGTATAAAAGAAGAAAATCTAATGACATGGCCTCCTTGTTCACCTGATCTGAACCCCATTGAGAACCTGTGGTCCATCATCAAATGTGAGATTTACAAGGAGGGAAAACAGTACACCTCTCTGAACAGTGTCTGGGAGGCTGTGGTTGCTGCTGCACGCAATGTTGATGGTGAACAGATCAAAACACTGACAGAATCCATGGATGGCAGGCTTTTGAGTGTCCTTGCAAAGAAAGGTGGCTATATTGGTCACTGATTTGTTTTTGTTTTGTTTTTGAATGTCAGAAATGTATATTTTTGAATGTTGAGATGTTATATTGGTTTCACTGGTAAAAATAAATAATTGAAATGGGTATATATTTGTTTTTTGTTAAGTTGCCTAATAATTATGCACAGTAATAGTCACCTGCACACACAGATATCCCCCTAAAATAGCTAAAACTAAAAACAAACTAAAAACTACTTCCAAAAATATTCAGCTTTGATATTAATGAGTTTTTTGGGTTCATTGAGAACATGGTTGTTGTTCAATAATAAAATGAATCCTCAAAAATACAACTTGCCTAATAATTCTGCACTCCCTGTATGTATAGTTTTTCTTTGGTTTTGATTAAATTAAAGTGTGAAAAAATAAATGTATTTTTTTTGTCGCCATATTTTGACCCCTATAAACTTTTTAGTAATTATGTCTACGGAGCTGTTTGGGGGCTCATTTGTTAAGGGGCGATCGGAACTTTTGATTGATACCATTCTGGAGTGTGTATGACTTTTTGATCACTTTTTATTGAATTTTTTTTAGAAAATGAAGCAACCAAAAACGGCGAATCAGCCATTTAGACGGTTTTTTTCTGTTTTGCTGTTTGCCGTATAAGAACCATATTTTTATAATATGTGTGTTCTTGCACATCACAACACCCATGATGTGCATTTTTTTATTGATTTTAGTTAGTTTATTTTTATTTTGGGAAAAGGGGGCGATTAGAATTTTTATTTATTTATTTTTTTAACTTTTTTTATATATTTTTTTAAAAACTTTTTTTTATAGTTCCCATAGGGAGCGCTCAGGAGCGGGCGCCATCTTTAAACACCCGCCCAGTGCCATACATGTACGGCAGTGGGCGTGAAGTGGTTAAAAGGGTGAATACGGGGGCGCGACTGGAATAACACCCTTGGGGTGTTTGGCCTTATGTCAAACTGGTTACTTGGCACATTGGTTCCACAAGCATTGTCCGTACCCAAGTCCGTAACAACAGGCCTTACAATCTATTAAAACATGTCCAGAGCAAACAATAATGGCCTTCATGGCAGCATTACTCGTCTTGTGACTACATGCTTGTGGTATGCTTCATGTACAGGTCATGCTTGTTAAACCATTACTAATAGCTGAAATTCTCCTTCATCAAAGGAGGTTTCTTGAACAACTCACAAATGTAAAGACTAAAGCTAGTTTTATAGAAATTACTGCCATTAGTAAAACCAAACCTTCATTTTTACAAGTAGTGTTTTAGCGGTGTGGCTTTCTTCTCACCATTTCCCCGGGATCACGTATTGCCCGTTTGTGCAGTATACAGGGCAAGTAAACGGGGTTAACAAACCACATTCACTTCTAGAGCTATAAAAATCCAAAAGCTGCATGCCGCAGATTTAGGAATGGCTGCGGATTAGTAGCCTGGTTTATGCCCTTTCTCCTTGCCTTCCACCACTGCCATATATTATATAGTGCTGTGTTCACACTTAGCCCTTGCTCACCTGCTACATCTCCGCTGCTCCGGCACTGCTGGTCTATCTTTTGTTTGCCTGCAGTGATATCCTACCCATGTGACTGCTGCAGCCAATCACTGGATATGTTTAGAGGATGGAAACGTACTAACTAGCGTGGTATGCTATGTTACAGAAATGTAAGCAGTGACAAACGGAATCAAAACTATGCACTCTTCCCCAATTATAGTCTTTGGGTTTTTGCTGTACGTCATGTGAATACGTTTGTAAACAGAAAAAAAAAAAAAACGTATAGAAACTGGCTTGAGCCACAGCAAAAACAAGTTGTGAACTGCCCCTAAATCGCATCTGTGGCACTCCAAGTGGCAGGTGCTGGTGTAAACTTGAGCTATAACTTACACCAGGTTATGGTGTAAATTACAGTAAATTTAGTATGCCGCACTAAGCCCTGCCTCTCCCTTTAAGCCACTCCCCTTTTTGCCATTTCATAACAGTGGCAAAAAGCTTAAAAAGCCGCAAATTATGGTGCAAAAATGTTGTGCACCATAATTTGCGGCCTCAGAGACTTTATTTAGCAGACCCAGATCAGCTCTGCACGGACACGGCTCTAGTCCCCCTAGAAATGTCACACCTAGTTATAGGAGAACACCAGAATAAGGAAAAATAATAATGATACAATATGGTCAAATGTCCCCCAAAGGTCTTGGGCAAAATGTGATAAAACACAAATAAAGATTTAAAAAAAATAAATCAGAATAAAATAAAAAGGCCACACAAGCCCGCCCCGCAGCTTCTAGCCCAGCCCTCTACAAAAACAGAAGGAGATCCAATTTTAAAAGCAAATCTATGTTGCACTTTGAAAAACTGAAAAAAACTGAAAAAGAATTGTCTTCTATTTACAGGGAAGGATAGGGGGATGATTGGCGGGGGCTGATCACAAGACATGAGTGACCACTGCTCCATTCAAACTGGGGAACATGGGGCACAATTTTTTGTGATTGGCAGGTGCCCCAGCAGTCAGATCACTGCCACACACTTATGCCCTATCACGACCTATCTTCTGAATGGGGGCAATTGGTTTTTGTGTGTCAAACCCTGCAAATAACGGAAAAAAAGTTATTGATTTCAAAGCTGCGCACAGGTGAAACTTGAAAAATTTGAATATCGTGCAAAAGTTCGTCTATTTCAGTAATCCAACTTAAAAGGTGAAACTAACATATGAGATAGACTCATTACATGCAAAGTGAGATATTTGAAGCCTTTAGGGCTCTTTCACACCTGCGTTCTTTTCTTCCGGCATAGAGTTCCGTCGTCGGGGCTCTATGCCGGAAGAATCCTGATCCGTTTTATCCTAATGCATTCTGAATGGAGAGAAATCCGTTCAGGATGCATCAGGATGTCTTCAGTTCAGGACCGGAACGTTTTTTGGCCGGAGAAAATACCGCAGCATGCTGCGCTTTTTGCTCCGGCCAAAAATCCTGAACACTTGCCGCAAGGCCGGATCCGGAATTAATGCCCTTTGAAAGGCATTAATCCGGATCCGGCCTTAAGCTAAACGTTGTTTCGGCGCATTGCCAGATCCAACGTTTAGCTTTTTTAGAGTGGTTACCATGGCTGCCGGGACGCTAAAGTCCTGGCAGCCATTGTAAAGTGTAGTGGGGAGCGGGGGAGCAGCATACTTACCATCCATGCGGCTCCCGGGGCGCTCCAGAGTGACGTCAGGGCGCCCCACGCGCATGGATGACGTGATCGCATGGCACGTCATCCATGCGCATGGGGCGCTCTGACGTCATTCTGGAGCGCCCCGGGAGCCGCACGGACGGTAAGTATACTGCTCCCTCGCTCCCCACTACTACTATGGCAACCAGGACTTTAATAGCGTCCTGGCTGCCATAGTAACACTGAACGCATTTTGAAGACGGATCCGTCTTCAAATGCTTTCAGTTCACTTGCGTTTTTCCGGATCTGGCGTGTAATTCCGGCAAGTGGAGTACACACCGGATCCGGACAACGCAAGTGTGAAAGAGGGCTTAGACTGACTTACCCCATATTTAACCACCTCAGCTCCCCTAGCTTAAACCTCCTTAATGACCAGACCACTTTTTACACTTCTGCACTACACTACTTTCACCGTTTATTGCTCGGTCATGCAACTTACCACCCTAATGAATTTTACCTCCTTTTCTTCTCACTAATAGAACTTTCATTTGGTGGTATTTCATTGCTGCTGACATTTTTACATTTTTTTATATCAAAATTGACCGAAATTTTTGCAAAAAGTGACATTTTTACTTTATGTTGTAAAATTTTTCCAATAAAACTCCATTTCTATATACATTTTTCTCTAAATGTATTGTTCTACATGTCTTTGATAAAAAAAATAAAAAATGAAATAAGTGTATATTTATTGGTTTGGGTAAAAAAGTTAGTGTTTACAAACTATGGTGCAAAAAAAATAATTCACACACTCTGACTTTCTGAGCACCTGTCATGTTTCCCCGAGGTTCTACAATGCACAGACAGTAGAAACACCCCACAAATTACCCCATTTCGGAAAGTAGACACCCTAAGGTATTCGCTGATGGGCATAGTGCGTTCATGGAAGTTTTTATTTTTTGTCATAAGTTAGCGGAAATTGATTTTTTTTTTTCTTACAAAAAGTCTCATATTCCACTAACTTGTGTGTATTCTGTGTGTGGCATGGCGAGTTCATAGAAGTTTTTGTTTTTTGGCACAAGTTAGTGGAAAATGATTATTATTTTTTTTCTTACAAAGTCTAATATTCCACTAACTTGTGACAAAAATACTTCAATTACTCTTACCGGTAATATGTTTTCCATGAGCCCATGACAGCACCTGTGAGAGATCCTCCTCCCTCCGGACAGGAAACAGGAACTTCCCAGATCTTTAAATTGGTCCCGTGCCTTCTACCTTCAGTATTTGACAAGATTCCTGGGACCAGCAACGCACCTATATATAGTGAGAACTAACAACATAGGCGAGAAAACATAATAGACAAAAAAACTCTGCGCCAAATATATGCCAGGCATATCTCTTCTTTGGCACCATACTAAAGAGTAGACTTCTCTTTTTTCCCATTATTCTTTATATATAAAAAAAAATAATATATATATTTTTTTTATTTATTTTTTTAATTAAGGGAGGGAATTATGTAGGTGCTGTCATGGGCTCATGGAAAACATATTACCGGTAAGAGTAATTGAAGTATTTCCATTACGCCCCATGACAGCACCTGTGAGAGACTAGACTAGATAACTATTAGGGAGGGACTGCAGCCTGCAGCACCTTTCTCCCAAAGGACATATCCTGCACAGATGAAAGGTCCAACCTGTAGTGTTTGTAAAACGTAGAGGGGGAACTCCACGTTGCAGCCCTACAGATCTGTTCTATGGTAGCGCACCCTTTTTCTGCCCAGGAAGAGGCTACTGCCCTGGTGGAATGGGCTGAAAAATCTGAAGGGACCTGACAATCTGATAGTGAATATGCCAAACCTATCGCTCTCTTGATCCATCTGGCTAAGGTACGGCTTGTAACCTTGGAGCCCCTGTTCTGACCCTGAAATTGAACAAAGAGTTGCGGGGTCTTTCTAAAGTCCTTCGTAGATTCTAAATACTCACAGACACACCTTCTAACATCTAAAGTATGAAAGGATTTCTCTCCTTCATTCTTTGGGTCCTGACAAAAGGAAGGGAGAACTATCTCCTGAGACCTATGAAACACCGACACTACTTTGGGCAGGAACGCAGGGTCTGGTCTGAAAACAATCCTATCCTCCAGAATCTGGGTATATGGAGGGGAAGAGGACAAAGAGGACAGCTCTCCAACACGTCTGGCAGATGTAATGGCCACTAAAAATACAGTCTTATAGGACAGCATCTTTAAGGGGATGTCCCCCAGAGGCTCGAACGGAGCCTTGGTTAGAGCAGAAAGAACCAGGTTAAGGTCCCATGGGGCTGACTTAGATCTAACTACAGGACAAAGTCTAGAGGACCCCCTAATGAACCTTTTGACCCAAGGATGAGTAGCCAAACGAAAGTCAAACTGGACACTCAGTGCCGAGACCTGCACCTTGAGAGTGCTGGGTTTAAGCTTTTTGTTCAGGCCTTCCTGCAAAAAGTTCAAAATTAACGGGATGTTGGGCGAGTTCAAGTCTAAGCCTGGACCTGCAAACCGAAGGAAGGCTTTCCATACCCTCAGATCAGTATTCTGGACCTGAATTGGGCCCACCTCACTGCTGGAATACAGGCCGTCATCAGACCCAGAATAGACATCGCTTTTCTTAAGGGGACTTCCTTGATCTTGCTGAAAGACCTGATCTTTTGCTGAATCCCCTCTTTCTTGACTGCTGGAAGATAAGATTTCTGAGTCTGAGAGTCTAACAGGATGCCTAGGAAAACACATCTGGATGTTGGAATCAGGGATGATTTGTCCCAATTTATTAGCCAGCCCAGGCTCGTCAGGATCCCCAGGACCTTCTGTATGTGAGATTTCAGCTGCTCTGGGGACTGCCCTACCAAGAGAAGGTCGTCCAGGTATGAGACTATAATGATGTCCGACCTCCTTACTTCTGCCATTACCTCCGCCATCAGCTTTGTGAAGAGCCTCGGCGCCTGTGATACCCCAAAAGGAAGAGCTCTGAACTGTAAATGAACAATTGATTCCCCTATCTTCACTGCCACCCTCAGGTATCTTTGGGACAAGGGATGGATGGGCACGTGGTAGTAGGCATCTTTTATGTCTATTGAGGCCATCACACAGTTGGGGAACAGATGGAGGACCGTGGAGGAGATGGACTCCATCCTGAATTTCTGATAGGACAGATACTGGTTGAGACCCTTCAAATTTATAATCAGTCTGAACGTTCCGTTGGGCTTGGGGACCAGAAATAGGGTTGAATAAAATCCCTCTCCTTGCTCGTCCTTTGGGACTGGAACAAGGACTGCCTTTTCCAGGAGGCTGTTTATTTCCTCCAAAAGTGCCACCTGTTTTGGAGAATTTTGGCTTAATGAAGTAACTTTGAAAGTCCTGGGCGGTAGTCTCTTGAAGTCTAGGCGATAGCCTTCCTTTATAATATCCTTTACCCAAGCGCTTGCGGTAATATTTCGCCAGGCTGGAAAAAATAAAGAAAGACGACCGCCCACTTGGGGTCTGGCGTCATTGTTGAGTGGAACTTGAGGTTTGAGGTCTGGATTTAAACAGCACACTTTTTGATTTATCAGATCTCCACTCCCTCCTTTTCTTTTGATCCCCAAAAGCCTTCCTTCTTTCATTACTCCGAAATGGCTTCCCCTGTTTAGGAAAGGACGGTGCTGGAAAACCTTTTTTCCTATCGGATGCCTTATCTAAAATGTCATCTAAGGCTGATCCGAATAGAAAGCCCCCTTGGCAAGGTAAGGCACAAAGCTTAGATTTTGAAGCTACATCGCCCTTCCACCCTTTCAACCATAACGACCTTCTGGCTGAATTGGAGAGTGCAGCCGCCCTAGCGGAAAGCCTCAATGCGTCAGCGGAGGCATCAGAGATAAAGTCCACTGCACTGGACATAGTTGGTATCGCCTCCAGCAGCTGATCCCTAGGAGTCTTATTCTCTATATGAGACTCTAATTCCTCCAACCAGAGCTTTAATGACCTAGCCACCGAGGTAGTTGCTATATTTGGCTTAAAGGCAGAAGTGGAAGCTTCCCAATTCTTCCTTAGGTATGCATCAGCCCTTTTGTCCATGGGATCTTTAAGGGACCCTAGATCCTCAAATGGGAGAGCTGACTTCTTATTTATCTTGGCTACGGGAGCGTCTACCCTCGGTACCTCCTGCCAAGCTGACACTTCCTGATCATCAAAGGGGTACTTTCTCTTGACCGCTCTAGGGATAAAGAATTTTTTATCGGGCTTCTCCCATTCACGTTTAATCAGATCCTTGATACAGTCCTGAATGGGGAAAACCCTAGACTTTTTAGGCTTTAGGCTCTCAAACATTAGCTCTGGTCTAGACCTGGACTCCTTTTCCTCCTCAAGCTCCATCGTGGATCTAACCGCCTTCAATAACAGGTCCGTATCTTCTGCTCTAAACAACGGCTTCCCTGTCAAATCCTCAGAAGAGGAATCCGAGTCTGCAATAGCGCCTTCCTCAGACCCAGAGTCCACAGCATCCTCCGCTACCGCCTGGGGCCTCTTATGCCTGGATGAGCTAGGCAGAGATTTTTTAAGCTCCTCTACTGACGAACAGACTTCATTTTTTACTAAATTCTGGATACTCTGTAATAAAGATGGCGACTCCTCGGCCACTAACTTATCCAGACATGGTTGACAACATGTCTTGGAGTAAGATGGATCCAGCTTCCTCTTGCAAATTCCACACTCCTTAGCTCTTTTGTGGGAAGCTTTCTTTGGGTGCTCTTTAGCCTGCATTTAATAAAACAACCCATCAGCTTAACCTGACCATAAAAACAACAACTCCCCAAAGGGAGATGGTGGGGGTTAACCCCTCTTACCCCCAGGAGTACCATGCTTGGTTCCAAAAGCTGCTCCTGTCCGTCGGTGCGCTGTTGTACATCCCCTACTTCTTGCATCATAATGCTGCGTAAAGGGGGGCCAATTGAGGGCTGTAGATGCCGCTTGTGTCCCGATCGATCTCCTGCTGCTACTCACCACCACGCTGGCTGGCCGGCGTTCCCTTTTTCAAATGGGCCGCGCAGCGCCCCCATGTTAAGCTCCTCCCCTTCCGGCCGATGGAACGCACGCGTCACTTCCGGTGCGACGCGCACGTCCAGCACAGCCAGCCTCAATGAGAGGGGAAGACGCACCTCCCCCCTCATGCCGCAACTTCGCCGGCAGGCAGGGACACGAGGCAGCCCAGGCATCCCCCCATGGCTCCGAAAAAGGGAATGAAATGCAGACGCCGGGCTTCTCAGCGGCTCCTAGTGGAGACTTACGCCGACAGTTACCTCCACTAGGTTTCGGTTTTAACCCTAGAGGTCCTGCAGCCAAGAAATAGACCTGGAAAGAAATCCTCCTGTCCCTGGACAGGAAACAGGAAAGAACTGAAGGTAGAAGGCACGGGACCAATTTAAAGATCTGGGAAGTTCCTGTTTCCTGTCCGGAGGGAGGAGGATCTCTCACAGGTGCTGTCATGGGGCGTAATGGAAAATAAAATTTTACATGAACTCGCCATGCCCCTCACGGAATACCTTGGGGTGTCTCCTTTCCAAAATGGGGTCACGTGTGGGGTATTTATACTGCCCTGGCATTTTAGGGGACCTAAAGCGTGAGAAGTAGTTTGGAATCCAAATGCGTAAAAAATGCCATGTGAAATCCTAAAAGTACTCATTGGAATTTGGGCCCCTATGCACACCTAGGCTGCAAAAAAAAATGTCACACATGTGGTATCGCCGTACTCAGGAGAAGTAGGGCAATGTGTTTTGGGGTGTATTTTTACATATTCCCATGCTGGGTGAGATAAATATCTCTGTAAAAGACAACTTTTCCCATTTTTTTAATACAAAGTTGTCATTTTACAGAGATATTTCTCTCACCCAGCATGGGTATATGCCCCTCACGAAATATCTTGGGGTGTCTTCTTTCCAAAATGGGGTCACATGTGGGGTATTTATACTGCCCTGGCATTTTAGGGGCCCTAAAGCGTGAGAAGTAGTTTGGAATCCAAATGCCTAAAAATGCCCTCCTAAAAGGTACTCATTGGAATTTGGGCCCCTTTGCGCACCTAGGATGCAAAAAAGTGTCACACATATGGTATCGCCGTACTCAGGAGAAGTAGGCCAGGTGTTCTGGATTAATTAGCTGACTACAGTGTGACACTTTGAACCTAGAATATTGAATCTTTTCACAATATTCAAATATTCTGAGACTGAGACTTTGGGGTTTCATAAGCTGTAAGCCATAATCATCCAAATTATACCAAATAAATAAAGGCTTGAAATATCTAGCTTTGCATGTAATGAGTCGATCTCATGTATTAGTTTCACCTTTTAAGTTGCATTACTGAAAAATATGAACTTTTGAACGATATTCGATTTTTCCAGTTTCACTTGTATTATAAGAAGCGTAAATGTGTCTGGTCATGAATGGGGAAAGGTGTCTTTCGAACAGTTGTTGAGAAGTCATGATGAAAACAATATGAAAGAAATCCAAGACCTTCAACATGATGCATTCTGAAGAACGTAAGTGACCACAAAAAAGTAAAAATGAAAACATTGGATACAAACATTTTCAGAATTTCAGATTATCCAGCAAATAAAGCTGCTAAACGCCGTCTGAGAGCGACCTAGACCTCCTGGTCAGTGTGCAGCACTGCATGCTCTTACGCTTAGGATTAAAATGTCTCATTCCCTGAAATATTTTCACTAACCCTGTGTTCACACCTGAGCGTTCTGAAAGGAGTGCTCTGTATGCGTGATTGTACCGGCATTTACAATCACGCATACAGAGACAAGCGAAACGCCCACTGTCGCGCGTTCCCGAAAGTCTATGTACGGGAACGCGCGACAAAACGCCCCAAAGAAGCTCAAGAACTTTTTTGAGCGTAGGCCGTTTTTCAGCGCGTTCAAACGCGCTGTAAAACGCTCAAGTGTGAACCAGGGCCATAGGGAAGCATTGGTTTTCATGTGTTGAGCGTTTTACAGCACGTTTGAACGCGCTGTAAAACGCTCCGGTGTGAACCCAGCGTAAGCCTTAGGCCCCTTTCACACGAGTGAGTGTTCCACTCGGGCGCAATGTGTGATGTGAACGCATTGGGCCCTGCACGGAATTCGGACCTATTCATTTCAATGGGGCTGTGTACATCTGCGTTGGTTTTCACGCATCACTTGTGCGTTGCATGAAAAATATTTGCATGTTCAATATTCTGCGATTTTCACGCAACGCTGGCCCATAGAAGTGTATGCAGTTGCGTAAAAGTCGCATCGCATCCGCAAGCAAGTGCGGATGCAATGCGTTTTTCATGGATGGTTGCTAAGGGCTCTTTCACACTTGCGTTGTCCGGATCCGTCGTGTACTCCATTTGCCGGAATTACACGCCGGATCCGGAAAAACGCAAGTGAACTAAAAGCATTTGAAGACGGATCAGTCTTCAAAATGCGTTCAGTGTTACTATGGCAGCCAGGACGCTATTAAAGTCCTGGTTGCCATAGTAGTAGTGGGGAGCGGGGGAGCAGTATACTTAACGTCCATGCGGCTCCCGGGGCGCTCCAGAATGACGTTAGAGCGCCCCATGCGCATCGATGACGTCATCCATGCGTGTGGGGCGCCCCGGGAGCCGCACGGACGGTAAGTATCTGCTCCCCCACTCCCCACTACACTTTACCATGACAAACAGGACTTTAGCGTCCTGGCAGCCATGGTAACCATTCAGAAAAAGCTAAACGTCGGATCCGGTAATGCGCCGAAACGACGTTTAGCTTAAGGCCGGATCCGGATTAATGCCTTTCAATGGGCATTAATTCCGGATCCGGCCTTGCGGCAAGTGTTCAGGATTTTTGGCCGGAGCAAAAAGCGCAGCATGCTGCGGTATTTTCTCCGGCCAAAACACGTTCCGGTCTGGAACTGAAGACATCCTGAACGGATTTCTCTCCATTCAGAATGCATGGGGATAATCCTGATCAGGATTCTTCCGGCATAGAGCCCCGACGACAGAACTCTATGCCGGAAAAGAACAACGCAAGTGTGAAAGAGCCCTAAGAGATGTTGTTTGTATACCTTCAGTTTTTTATCACGCGCGTGCAAAATACACTGCACCCGCGCAATAAAAACTGAACGCGATCGCAGACAAAACTGACTGACTTTGCCTGCAAAATCACGCAATTTTCACTGAATGTATTCGCAACGCATCCGGACCTTTTCCAGACACGCTCATCTGCAAGGGGCCTTAAGGTTACATAACGTTGCAGCTATTTAAATGGTTGCCCCAAGCATTAAAACCATCTCCTACCCACAGGATAGGGCAGTGATGGCGAACCTTTTAGAGGCCGAGTGCCCAAACTGCAACCCAAAACCCACTTATTTATCGCAAAGTGCCAACACGGCAATTTAACCTGAATACTGAAACATACTGGCCAGGCTAAGATGTGGGGGCATGGCTTAACAAAAGCGCCATTAAAATAAATGACCCCTTTGGTGCCCCCTAGTATTAGAAATGGCCCATTAGTAGCCACAAGTATTAATAAGGCCCCCATTAGTTACTCCCAGCAAATTGCAGTCGCCAATGCACGGGCACCGGCCATGGGGCTGCCACATGCGGATCGCGACCCAATTTACTTGAATTGACTTGAAGTTCTATCTTTTTCTGTGCAGAGGCATGGAACAGAACCCACGGAAGCAGTCTCTGTAGTGCTTCCATAGGGTTCCGTTCCGCACAGCATCTCCGGATTTGCGGACCCATTCAAGTGAATGGGTGCGCAGCCATGATGCGGAATGCACACGGCCGGTGTCCCGTGTATTGTAGACCTACTGTTTGCGGTCTGCAACACAGGCACCACGGTTGTGTGAATGAGACCTAACACTCAGGGCTCATGCACATAAACATATTTTTTGCGGCCCGTATGCGGAACCATTCATTTCAATGGGGCGGCAAAAAAATGGAAATGGCTCATATGTATGCCCACAAGTCCGTTACGCAAAAATAAATAAAAAATAAGATAATATATAGAATGTTCTATTCTTGTCCATTTTGTAGGCAAGGACAGGCATTGTTACAATGGATCCGCAAAAAACACAGTAGTAACGCAGACGTCATCCTTTTTTGCGGATCCTTTTTTTGTGGACCGCAAAATACATACAGTTGTGTGCATGAGTCCTTACTGTGCATCTCTTCACTATGTAGATGGGAACTATCCAAACCATTCCTAATGTAAAACAAACTGGTTAGGCATCCGTACGACAGACACAAAATCTGGCACCTGCCCAAGTGGCAGGATGTCACCACGACACTATCCACCCACTGGGGGCATGGAAATGGCTATACTGTACTGCAACTAAGCCAATGATACAGACACTGACTGCTGCACACCTACCTCTCCCAGGCAAACCTGTTTGTCAGTGAAGCCAAGATAAACATGAATTTATGCTGAGACAAAGTGCACTTTGTAAATCACTGTGCCACTGGCAGCGGGCACCTGCATCTCTATGCAGTATACATGGACAAATTACTGTGATAATGGTTCTTTTCTCATACGCCAATATTATTGCTGAATGTGTCGCCGGCCGCAGGTCTAATGACATGAACTGATAGACATGGACCCTATACCTGCAGTAACACGGGCTCTTGTATATAGGCCTCATGCACATGACCGTATCAGTTTTGCATTTTGCAAACCACAAATCCGCAGAATATGGATAAAGTCTGCGTTGTATCCTCATCTTTTCCAGTTCCATTGACTTCAATGGGACCACGGTCTGCATTGTGCAGGCAAATATAGGACATATTCTATCTTTTTGCAGGACAGACATATGGATCATACGTATGCTTTCTTCATCCATAAGTATGTTCCACAAAAAGATAGACTATGGGCCAGATTTATCATTAGATCAAGTCACAATAATGGAGTGAACTTAAAGGGAGCTTAAACTGCACGACTTTTATTGGCTCTGCACTATGCTCGCCAGTTTTCTGAAAGGGGGCGTGTTTTCTTATGTAAATGAATCTCTAGACAGATTTACTATTGGGACTATTTAAAAAGTCGCAAAAAAATGCGCAATTTCACTCCAGTGAGGACCATGCTTATCTTATGCGACTTTTTAATAGAACATGCAACTTTTTCGTAAAGATGTGCGACTTTTGTAAAGCTGCTTACTAACGGATAAACGGCTACCGTCAAACCACATTTATTACAGTCTTAAAGGGCCGATCATAAATCTGACTTGGCTAAAACTGACTTTAGCCATATGTGAAAGTGGAGTGAGCTGTCAGAGTAATGATAAATCTGGCCCTACGTCCGCAAAATGTAGACCACGGGCCCATTGAAAACAATGGGTCCACAAATAAAATGCAGATGGCACGGGGACCGCATTAGTATTTTGTAGATCTCGTGTGAAACTAGCCTAAAGGCATATTCTCATATAGCAGATACTCTGCAGATTTTCCGTCCAGCTAACGCTGGGTTCAGACCTGAGCGTTCTCGATGGAGCACTCTGTATGCGCGATTGTACGGGCGTTTGCAATCGCGCATACAGAGACAATTGTCGCGCGTTCCCGCTGAAGTCTATGTACGGGAACGCGCGACAAGACGCCCCAAAGAAGCTCCTGTACTTCTTGGGGCGTCAGGCGTTTTACAGCGCGATCGTACGCGCTGTAAGACGCTCAGGTGAGAACCATTCCCATAGGGAATCATTGGTTCTTGCCTGTTGAGCGTTTTACAGCTCGTAGGAACGCGCTGTAAAACGCTCAGGTGTGAACCCAGCCTTAGTGGGTGAGAAATCTGCAGCATTTTAGAGTAGACGCAAAGTGGAACAGTCTACCCGACTCCAGAGATTAGTCCGGCCTTGCTCCAAACTATAGGCTTATATTTAGCTTTGGTTTGGTGCCTTTTTAAAGGGGTTGTCCCAAAAAAAGATTTTCAAACCAGCACCTAGATCTGAATTATTTTGTAATTGCATGTAATTAAACATTTAGCATAGCCACTGAGTTATTCAATAAACTCTATCTGTATAGCTCCACCTGCTGTTTTTTTCCCCTTCTTATTTCTTTGTCCTGCTGACTGAGATGGTCGCACATGCTCAGTTTCATCCTTCCAACTGCCTCCTGAGCTGTGATAGGGAGAGCATGGACACGCCCCCTGAGCTGTGATAGGGAGAGAACTACAAAATACACACCCCCTGAGAAAGACACTCCCCTTGAGCTGTCAGCTTGATGTAGATCAAGCAGAGCAATGAATGAGGAAATCTCTGGATCCATTTTTAGTGTCCTCAGCGATGAAGATAAATACATGAAGACAGTGATAAGATGTAGTGTCAGGAGGAGATACCGTCACACTGCGCCACTTCTTTTTTTATCTTATCTGTTCTATCTTTTTTTGCGGTGCAGAGGCCTGGAACGGAACCCCAGGAAGCACTCCGTAGTGGTCCATTGCGTGCTTCCGATCCGCATCTCCGGATTTTCGGACCCATTGAAGTCAATGGGTCTGCATCCCTGAAGCGGAATGCACACAGAATGGTGCCCATGTATTGCGGATCCATAAATGCGGTCCGCAATACGGCAACGGGCAGCACACGTTCATGTGAATGAGCCCTGCTCTTTAAGAGCACTTTCACACTAGCGTTTTTCTTTTCCGGCACTGAGTTCCGTCCTAGGGGCTCTATACCGGAAAAGAACTGATCAGGCATATCCCCATGCATTCTGAATAGAGAGTGCCTGATCAGGCATGCGCAGACCTTTAAAAATGAGAAAAAAATAAATACCGGATCCGTTTTGCCTGATGACACTGGAAAAACGGACCTGGTATTGCAATGCATTTTTCTGACTGATCAGGCATTTTTCAGACTGATCAGGATCCTGATCAGTCAGAAAAAAATGACATGCGTTTGCACACAGTTTGCCTGATCAGGCAGTCAGTTCAGGCAACGGAACTGCCTGCCGGAATCAAACAACGCAAGTGTGAAAGTACCCTAAGGGGGTTATCCAGGAAAATATATTTCTGACACCCAGGACCCCCGCTGATCATCTGTTATAAGAGGTCTTCAGCAATGTAACCTCTTCTGAGGCCAGTAACATCACTGTACATAGGTCACATGGCCTAGTTGCAGGTCAGCCACATTCAAGTCAATGAGGCTGAGCTTCAATACCAAGCACTGCCACTATACAAAGAACGGCGCTGTCCTCGGAAAGCTGCCGAGAGCCTGCATCACTCCAGTGATCACAGCGTCCCCTTGAAACAGCTGATTGAGGGAACTTGAACCTCTGCTGATGTGATAATGATGACTTATCCTGAGGATAAGGGCTTATGCACATACATTTATTTTTACCTGTGTCCGTTTTTTTGAAGCCCGTATGCGGAGCCATTGATTTGAATAGGGCCACAAAAAAAATATAATAAAAAATGACTCCATGCAGTCCGCTATACGGTATAACCCCTGCACCGTGCAGTCCGCTATACGGTATAACGGCACTATGTAGGGGTTAGTGCTTGTGCACACGAATGTATTTTTTTGTCGTGTCTGTTCTGCTTTTTTTTGTTTTAGGCCCTTATGCAGATCCATTCATTTTAATGTGGCCGAAAAAAGAAAAACAGAAATTACTCTGCGTGCATTCCGTGTCAGTATGTACGCAAGTCCGTTCGACAAAAAATAAAAATAGAACATGTCCTATTCTGGTCTGTTTTGTCATCCGTTTCTTTTGCAGACCACAAAATACATATGTCATGTGCATGAGCCCTTATACCGTCCATCACGTGTATGCTACATGTTTATACTATAAACACACACTGTGAACCACATGAGAATGTACAATCACTTGGCCCTGGGGATCTTGTACTCCACTTCTCCTACTTTCACTGGAAGTGCTGCTTCGTCAGCAGACAAGGGGGAAGATTTATCTAACTGGTGTTAAGTAGAACTGGCTTAGTTGCCCATAGCAACCAATCAGATTTCATCTTTCATTTTCCAAAGGAGCTGTGAAAAATGAAAGGTGGAATCTGATTGGTTGCTATGGGCAACTAAGCCAGTTCTACTTTACACCAGTGTGATAAGTCTTCCCCAATATTTCTTGTTGGATATTCCTGGAAGGGCAGGAACTGGGGTTGGAGGGGGGCTGAGCGCAGTCACATATGGGCAAAAGTGCGTAAAATGAGCTGTGACATCACTGCTGTTTCGATTAGGGTTTACGGTAACGGTTGATCGGTCAACCTAGATTAATGACTCCAGGGGGGAGGACTTTTACTCCCTCCATTACAGGGTACTTTCACACTTGCGTTTTTCTTTTCCGGCATAGAGTTCCGTCCTAGGGGCTCTATACCAGAAAAGAACTGATCAGGATTATCCCCGTGCATTCTGAATGGAGAGTAATCCGTTCAGGATGCATCAGGATGTCATCAGTTCAGTCTTTTTGCCGTTTTATCTCCGTCCAAAATTCCGGAGCACTTGCACACATTTTTTTTCCATAGGAATGTATTCGTGCTGGATCCAGCATTCAAAATACTGCAATGCCAGATCCGTCCTTCCGGTCTGCGCATGTGCAGACCGAAAAAAATTAGAAAAAAAATAAATGCCGGATCCGTTTTGACACCGGAAAGACGGATCTGGCATTACAATGCATTTATAAGACGAATCAGGATCCTGATCAGTCTTACAAATGCCATCAGTTTGCATACGTTTTGACGGATCCGGCAGGCAGTTCCGGTGACAGAACTGCCTGCCGGTGTTCTGCCGAAAGTCTATAGCTTGCCGAAAGTCTATAGCAGAAGTGACGTGGTGCGCTGCGCAAGCGCACAAGCGCACTTTCACAAATCATCAGAATCATTGTCTTAAAGTGACAGTCACCTCCAGTAAAATACAGCATCTACATTAATTTGTACCCTCGCTTCGCTCGGCATTTAGTAAAGCTGACTCTATGCCGCCATTGATAGTAAAGAAGGAAAGGGATGGTAAAGAAAGAGATGGATAGTCTCTTTCTTTACCATCCCTTTCCTTCTTTACTATCAATGGCGGCATAGAGTCAGTTCTACTAAATGCCGAGCGCAGCCAGGCCGAGCCCGATGTGTGGCGAGCGAAGCGTGCCCGCGAGGGTACAAATTAATGTAGATTAATGAGCGCTGGGGAGGGGGGGTGGCGGCGGAGCTGTATTTTAATGGAGATGACTGTCACTTTAAGAAATCTATACCCTTAAATGTGCGCAAGCGCGGTGTGCGAACTACTGCAGTGGAGGCTGCAGGAATGCTTCACGGAAGTACGCTTGTGCGCTTGCGCAGCGCGCCACGTGACTTCCACTATAGACTTTCGGCAAACTATAGACTTTCAGCAAAATACGGGTTCCTCTGCCGCAAGTGTGAAAGTAACCTTAGAGGCGCAGAACAAAAATAACGGTTCTAGCACTTAAAGGGGTTGTCTGGGTTCAGTGCAGAACCTGGACATACCGCCATTTTCACCCCTCCGGCTCTCCTGATATGCTTCTCAAATTTTATGCTCCAAAGCTCTCCCTTGCCTTTGTTTACACTTTACATTGCTAGGCAGAGGCTTCCGCCTAGCAGTGTTCCCGGTGATGTCACCGGCACTGATGGGTGGGCTTTTTGTCCTGCCCTAGCCGTTTTACAGGCTAGGGCAGCGCTAAAGTCCGCCCATTAGTGACAGTGATGTCACTGGGCTCTCTGCTAGGCGGAAGCGCTGAACCTGGACAACCCCTTGTCTTGTTACACAATCGTTAAACACAATTGTGTGGTGACAGTAACCTTTTCCTCACCCATAAAAACTAGGGCAAAGAGATACAATGGCAACCAATCACAGCACACCTTCAAGTTCCCAAACTGCCCAGGAAATATGAGTGCTGCAATCTGATTGGTCACTACTGCTCTCACTCCCCCATTACCTCTGTCACATTGATTTGTACTATTTTCTCAGTGACAACCTATAGTTGCACCCTAAGGGCTGGACAGTGACACCCAGAGACGCCCCCGACACCCAGGTGTGTTTCCCAGCCTTCAGGTATGCGTCTACTATATATTAGCACACAGAGAGCTCTAAAGTTACCACATAAACTGTTACGTAACATAAAGAAATACCCCAACGGCATTATCTAGCGGGAAGCAAACACTACTGCTAGCTGACAACCCACCTGATGCTTTCCGGTAGTTCCGCGACTCAACAGGAGAAATACAAGGCGGGGCAGACGAAATATGCAGAGGCCTGCAGGGAAATGTAGTTCCGGAACCGAGTCACACTGACCAGAAACCTTTAATACAAACTACAAGTCCCGAACGTCTCTGCGCGCTTTTTAAACGCCACAACTTTATTTAAAAAAAACATTATTTTTTTTATCAAATGAGTCTAAACGTACTAAAATCAAATGAAATCGACGCCCTATGCCTTTATTATTACGAACACGTGATAACAGTGCTTGAACGTCATCTCCTAAAGCGAAATATAGCAAACGTTTTCACGCATCTAATTTCTCACATAGATAATAATACGTCAGTAAACGTCGCGTCGGAATTTCTTTCACGTTAACAAATCATTAAAACGTCATAGCTTTCAATCAGAATACAAATGTTGCAACAGTAGCTAAGTGTTAATAAAGTTTATTATATACAAAGAAAGCGAGAGAAGACGGGCGGAACCTGCGATTATGCAGACTGCGCATGCGTTCTAGCTGCCCTTGCCTGTGACTCCGCCCTTTGATCCTGAAGGCGACGCCCAAATGTTATAATTTCTGCTGGCTCGAAAAAAAACGCCCCTGGAGTAATAGCCCCGCCCTCCGCTAACGTCGCCCGTTCGCTGCGTCATTGTGTCGGTGTCGCGCTTGTTCGCTCGGTGCTAGGAGAAGGACCCGGATACGCACGTATATATTGTCTCCTACTGTATTCATGTCATGGCTGTGGTTCCCGTTGTAATGCTGTATGGGTGGAGCGTGTCGGGAGCAGTGCGTTATCTGTGCGGTGTGACCCTGCGTTCTGTCTTTTCTCCCGCATTGTCCGGCTGTAGGTGCCATGGTGGGCAGTGGCAGTGCCTTGTGTGTGGCTGGTGGCCTGGCCTGCTCGTTGGGCGTGGAACGTGTGTGTGTGAACGATCCTATACGCATATGTTGCAATAGCATCTGAGGATTGCACATCGTGGTCTCTATGGGCCCAGACTGATTGTATGTGACTGTGTGCATGATGTAGCTTTACAGTTATTGTGCATGCCAAAATCCATTTTCTGGACGGTTTTCCCATCTATCCGCCCATTGCTGTCTCACGGCCCCCTCCATGTAAATGGGTGAGGCGGAGATGATGGGGAGAGTTGTCCTGATGAGACACCTTATTTATTAATTAGGACCCCTATGTAATTTACATGGCGTGCGGGCAAAGATCAGTGCCTGCATGTCCCATCCCTGGTGCAGGGTGAGGCACTGAGCCATAGACTCCCTGGTACGCTCTGATATGGCTGTCAGCCTCCTGGATGCTCATGCCTTCTCAAACATCCCCCTGTTGTCTTCATGCAGTGATTGCCAGCAACATGGCCGAAACCGGTGGGAATCAGTCTTCACACATCTCTTCATCGGTTGGAGAGAAGGGCGGCAGCTGCTGCAGGTAGATTTCCAGTATTTCTAATCGTATATTACTGTGACACGAGCTTCTTATCTATATGCTTGCAGATGTATGGAATTGCTGGGGCACACCTTATGACTCAGTGGGAAGCCTTCACCATGAGAATGCAGCGCATGTTGTAGAGCAGGAGGAGCTGAGCAGATCAGTATAGAGTTTTTATTGGTTCAAAGGGGTTATCCGAGACTAAAAAAATGCCTCCATATGCCGGGCCTATCACACTGAATTTACTTGCCTTGCTCCCTGCGCTGCTCCTGGTCCCCGCTCCGCCGCAACTGCTTCTCCCCGTGCGCGGATGAAAACATCTGGGGGGGGGCGACAAGATTCCCTAGCATTGCGGTTGTCGCTAGGGAGGCTCCCCCTGTCACCGTCTGCTATTGGGTGCGCCCTCCCGACACAGGATGTTTCCATCCGCGCGGGGCTCAGGTACGGAGATTCTGTGTGAGGCGCCTAACGTATGGGGGACACTTTTTTGTCTTGTATAACCCCCTTTAAATCTCAGCTTTTTCTAGCTTAGGAGTTGAGTGGGCGTTCCTCCTCAGTGACAGCTTACTGCATGATTTAGCGTAGTTATCTGTCAGTCAGTCAGTCGGACCGCCCTTATGACTCCTGGCATAGAATGAGCTAAGGTTTAAAGGGGTTCTGGACTTTGTTTTAACTGACGATCTATCATCTGGACAGATCAGCAACTTCTGATCGGCGGGTGTCTGACACTCGGGACACCCGCCGATCAGCTGTTTGAAAAGGCAGCAGCGGCGAGGCCTTCTTACTGTTTACCGCAGGCCGAGTGACGTCACGACTAATATCACTGGCCTGGGCGCGGCTAAGCTCTGTTCACTTGAATGGCCAGGCCAGTTGATACAAGTCATGACGTCACTGGGCCTGCGATAAACAGTGAGAAGGCCGCAGCGCTGCTGCCTTTTCAAACAGCTGATCGGCGGGGGTCCCTAGTGTCGGACACCCGCCGATCAGAAGCTGCTGATCTGTCCAGAGGATAGATCATCAGTTTAAACAAAGCGCAGAACCCCTTTAATTAAATTATACTTTGTACTGAATCTTTTCCCATAGAACTCTTTATCCATCTGCTCAGCTCCTCCTGCTCTTTAACATGCTGCCTGCAGATTGCCCTTCATTTATATGCTGACAGGTTCAGCTTAAAGGGGTTTTCCAGGTCTTCCTTTTTGATAGGTCATCTATATCAGATTAGGGTGCAAAACCTGGCACTACCACTATTCAGCTGTTACTGGCAGGGGATAGAAGGCAGTGTGCATTGTGTGGCGCCTGCGTTGGCGTACCGCGGCAGGGGACCCAGCCTTCTGCTTCTGGCTCTGCCCTCTGTATAGTTCTTGGGACTGGTGAATGCCTGGAACGTCTGATCAGTGGGGCTTGGGGTGCCCCGCCAATCTGATATTGATGACCAGTCCTGCGGATAGCACCTCAATATATAAGTCCTTGAAATAAACCACATTAAACTAATGGATTCCTAGAATGTCCTGTATGCAAAATATCTGGTTTCATAGTGTACTGTATATGCCTCAAACTGTTGAAGCAGCAAGTAATACCTTTAGGCTCTTCACACCTGGAGCAGTTATATTTGGTAACAGGAAGAATGCAGTAAGTCGCGCTCTTCTGCCAGACTCCATTGTAAATGCTGAAGATAAGTGCTAGTGTGAACTGGACCTTGGTATTATGCATATGAAAGACACTAAAGCTGGCCGTGCCCATTAGTCTTTTGTCTCCCAAGCCTGCAAATAACGGCCGGTTCAGCCGACACCCTTATGTGTGTGGGGAGCTCCTGACTTCCCCCGACAGATGATGTAGGGGGACACAAGGATCAGGCAAAATGAATACTTTTGCCTGATCCTTTTGGTCTCCCGGGAGATAAGTGTCTGGGAGCTGCTTTCTCTGCTGTCCCCATAGAATATACATTCACGTTCGGCTGAACATGTATGTGTGTGGGGAAGCTGGGAGGGAATCAGGAGAGATGGCTGCCGGCCAAAGGATCGTTCAGCGGCCAACAGCTTTTGAATGTGTATGGGCACCTTAAGGGGGAAGCCACTTTTATGGTGTAGAACAGTCACAAATTATGATGCATGCTGTATATCGCCGTGTACGTTCTTTAATTTGCCTCGTAATCAGGCGTAGATTTCAATTTTGGCCATAAGGGAAGGCAATGGTGCAGCCAATTTATTAGAGGAACCTGTCACCACTTGTTCCCCCCACAAATTAAATGAATCTGTGTTTACAGCGTGACTACTGCAGACAGGATAGCGCTGATCGTTTTATAAATTGCTCTACAGGTGAAACTCGAAAAATTTTAATATCGTGCAAAGTTAATTTATTTCAGTAATGCAAATTAAAGGTGAAACTAATATATGAGAGACTCATTACATGCAAATCGCGATATTCCAAGCCTTTATTTGTTATAATTTGGATGATTATGGATTATAGCTTATAAAAACCCCAAAGTCACAATCTCAGGTCCCCTTTGCTCAGGGGGTATGGATTCATTAGCTGACTAGAGTGTGACACTTTTAGCCTAGAATATGTAAGCTCCTGGAGATCTCCTTAAATATTTAGCAGTGTCTCTTTTTGGAGCCTAAGTGATGAGGAAATCAAGCCTGTTTTAAGTTTGTGATGGAGGTAGGTAGCCCTCTGTACTTATTGCATATAGTAGGGCAAGAGGATCTCTTAGTTGTCTGTCTCCTCCTCCTACTACCTATAACAACAATTTCTCTTTAGCAATTTTCCAAAATTATGGGTAACCCCTTGCAGTGTCTAGAGCACATGTGCACTCCAATGTATTCACTTCATGGGGTAAACATGTAATGACGCGTCCAATAATCCAAGGTCCCCCTATTCATTTCCCAAAGCAGTGACCTTTGGGATTCTGTAAGAGGTTAAAGAAGCACCCCTTTTAGAAAGTTACATGATCTAAATTATAGTGAAGGTACTCTTACCAGTAACTTTATTTGTAAGTTCTAACCTCCCTTCTGGAGGTCCAACTGACACAGAAAAGAAAGTCAGTTACTTCTCTATTCTGTCCTATGAGACTGATGTTGAGGCTTCCATGGTCATACATAGAGAATCTGGCTACCTGCACACACACTAAATGCTGTGTCATTTGGAGAGTCAGTGTTGGTCACATGACACAGCTGAGGATCAGAAGGGAGGGGATAACTCACAAATACAATCACTGGTAAGGCTGGCTTCACACTGCCTGTGCAGCTCTCTGGTGTAGAATGCCAGGAATCGGCCGGACAAATACGCTATTTGGCTGGCCGATTTTCTGCATATTTGCACTTCACCTCCACTGAACAAGCAGCTGACTGTTGGGAAGGAACGCTTCCTTCCCGACAATCTACTCCTCATCTGCACTTGTAAATGCACCTTTAGTCCTACCCCCAAGAAGAGGAATCCTTGAAACATGTTTTGAGAGAACCTATTCCATCACCCGTCTAACATAAAATGGATGTAGGGCCAATTGCTGTGACTAGATTTGCATGTATAAGTACCAAAGCAAAAGGAGGCTTTGGCACTTGCACACACTTAATTGTACTTCTAATGGTGAGGTCTTGAGAATTGTCTACACATGACAATTTAAAGGGGTTGTCTGGGTTCAGAGCTAAACCCGGACATAGCCTTATTTTCACCCAGGCAGCCCCCCCTGAGGCTAGCATCGGATCATCTCATGCTCTGATGCGTTCCTTTGCCTTGTGCTAAATCACACAGGGCAAGGTCTCTTTTGTTTTCAATAACACACTGCCGGGTGGAAACTTTCGCCCAGCAGTGTGTTCGGGGACGTCACCGGCTCTGATGGACGTCACCGGCTCTGATGGGTAGGATTTAGCACTGCCCTAGCCGTTTTACTGGCTAGGGCAGTGCTAAATCTCACCCATCGGTGCCCGTGATGTCACCGGGCTTCCTGGCAGCTCCATGAAGAGACCCGGTACGTCACCAGATCTCCTAAAAATGCCTTTGCCCTGCGCGATTTAGCACAGGGCAAAGGAGTGCATCGGAGCATGAACTGCTCCGATGCTCCTGTCAGGGGGCTGCCGGGGTGAAAATGGAGGAATGTCCCGGTTCAGCTCTGAACCCGGACAACCCCTTTAAGGAACAGATCAGCGATGGGGAGGCTCAGGTGATATTCAGGTGTGAATATCAGAGGTAATAGAGCGACTTGTTCAGTTGCTCTCATGCACTAGTTTTATTACACCATCACTACCTGATCAATATTGAATATATGTAGTAGTTTTTGTTGAAATAATTAGAAATATAATGGTTGCGGAGAGCGCCATTTTTGTAGGATAGCCTTCTGGAGATTAAAAAGGGTCCGAGATGGTGTGAGTGTTGTGTAGAGAACAGAATGGACAAGAGGGAAAGATTCTGTTTACGGGAGCAGCCCCAGAATCAGCGAGGAGATCTGCATCCCACTGCACATATTTAGGGCAAGAGAGGGAAAGGAAAGTAACCATAAGGAAGTTTTGCATTGTCGAGATCTTGGCCCTATGTGTAAGTTTATGTATAACCATTTTTTTTATTTTTTATTTATTTATTATTATTATTAAAGTCTAGAACAGGGGTACTCAAGTACTTTTTATAAAGGTTCAGATACTTGAGTCTGCTGTAGGATGAAGGTCCGAGCTGCAAAACAAAAAATATATAAGGAGGGACAACACCATTGGCATGTAGGGCTGCATTATTATTATTATTTTACAATAATCCACACCTCCATGCCTACCTAATCTCCATTCTGCCAACCAAACAGTAAGAATGTCTTTTCAGTGCCCCCTAACAATAATGATGCCAGACAGTAAGATATGCCTTTAATGCTCCACAAAGTATGATACCCCTAAGTGCACCCTCACAGCAGGGTGATCCCTTGGTGCCCCCACACATTATGATGCTCCTTAGCGCCCCTGACACCTTGCAATGCCTCCTTAGTTCCTCCCCACAGAGTATGAATACCCGTAATGCCCTATCTGTGCCCCTTCAAAGTTGTAATGCCCTCTTTCTGCCCCCTTCACAGTAATAATCCCCATTGTGCCCCCTTCACAGTAATAATCCCCATTGTGCCCCCTTCACAGTAATAATCCCCATTGTGCCCCCTTCACAGTAATCCCCTCCACGCTAGCAGTGCCCGTTGTGCCCCCTCCACACTCTCACTTTGTCCCGTTCCTGAAGCTCACAGTCCTCTCTCCCCTGCAGACACTGATCGCTCTGCAGCAGTGTGGGCGAAGCTTATGCAGATTTCGGGGTTGCAGGCCCCGCCCTCACATGCCAGCAGCGCTTTCTGGGTCTGCAGGCTGAATGGAGAAGGGAAGAAGTCTTGCTGCTTCACCATTCAGGGTGCCGCTGGCCCAAAGGAGGGGAGGATCGGGGAGCTGAGCGGTAAGTGACAGGACCCAGCTCTGTGCGCTCATTGCTTCTGGACTCTGGCACCCCCTGATAGCCAGCACCCGGGGCAGACCATCCCCCACTTAGCATGCCACTTCAGGGGTCCAGACAGCTGGCAACCGCGGTCTGGATTTGGACCGAGGTCCACCAGTTGAGTACCCCGGGCTAGAATATAAACAATAACAGACATGTCAAATATGTATGTTCTGATACAGAATTAGACGTAAATCCAAATATGTATACAAGCACATAAAACATAACCCAGCATATAAAGTCAAAAATACTATTAATAGAATTCCCAACCCTACTTCTGTTTATAGAGTCATTGGGGAACATTTATCTTTCTTTCTATGCCACAATTGTGACGTAAAAAAAAGTTGCAAATTAAGGCACACTGCATCTGTGCACCATAATTTGCGACTTTTTGTGGTTCTCTGCACTTTTCCGAAGTGCCGAGGAAAGGGGTGGGGCTTAGGGCATATACGACACTTTTTGCCACACTGCAGGACAGAGGTGCGCCAAATTTATTAGGAGGCTTCTGCCTCTTCACAAATCAGGTGCATCTCACGGCAATGCAGGGAGATCAAGGCTGATGGATGGATCCGCCAGCCTTGATACATCTCCCCAACTGTATTTTCACACTATTTCATTTAATAGAGAATCGTGTAAAGCAGGGGTGCACAACCTTTTTTGGTCTGGGGGCCGCATTGTCACATTGCACTATTTAAAGGGGCCGCAAAAAAAGGTTGATTTTGTGATGATTTTTAACACGTTCCTCCAGCCTGAAACAGAAGATTCACACTCTCCTGATCCCTGCCGCTCCCGCTGTCTCCATCTTGTGGTTCCGGCGCTGGTTACATCCGGTTAGATATGGGCATAGTCACTTGTACCGCTCCAGACAATGACTGGCCTCAGTGGTGATGTGGCCACAAGCAGCGTTTCACCGCTAAAGTCCGTCATTTGCTGGAGAGGTGCTCCGGGACCGGAAGATGGCGACAGCGAGAGCTGCACGGAGCAGGAAAGAAGGAATCTTCTGTTTCAGGGACCATGCTGCAGGAACTGGTTAAAAATCATTTTAACTAGGAAACTCCTTAAAGTGCCTTCTATTCACTAATGAGTGCTTTACACTGCAGAGGATGGCGCTCACTGTTTTTTACTGCCTTCTGCAGATATACTGTAGGTGCCCTGAAATAACCAGTAAGCATTTCCACTGAGGGCTCACGCACGCAGCCATTGTTTTAGTCTGTATCGGAACCACATTTTTATGTGGCTTGGATGTGGACCCATTCACTTCAACGGGGCCACAAAAATGTAGAACAGAAAAGGTACGGTTGTATGTATGAAGCCTTACTAGCCGAGAAAGCGCTATGTATTTAACACATTTTTATTAATTTTTTTACTTTTTTAACATATTTCTGCTACAAAAAGACCTTTGGGGACACGAGCGTGATTTCCGCGCGGGTGCAATGCGTGAGGTGAACGCATAGCACCCGCACTGAATCCTGACCCATTCATTTCAATGGGTCTGTGTACATGAGCATTGTTTTTTTACGCATCAGTTCTGCGTTGCGTGAAAATCGCAGCATGTTCTATATTCGTTTTTCACGCAGCCCTGGCCCAATAGAAGTAAATGGGGCTGCGTGAAAAAACGCATTGCATCTGCTAGCAAGTGCGGGTGCGATGCGTTTTTCACTGATGGTTGCTAAGAGATGTTGTAAACCTTCATTTTTTTATCACGCGCGTGAAAAACGCATCAAAACTAGGGCTGCAGCTAACGATTATTTGAATAATCGATTAGTTGCCGATTAATTTCTTCGATTAATCGGGAAAAACGACAAAATTACAAAACAGAGGTTTATATGATCTTACTTGAAAAATTATGTTCAAAGGCCATATTAAAACAAATTGTGGGCGACACTATTATGGGGGATCTGTGGGCGACACTATTATGGGGGATCTGTGGGCGACACTATTATGGGGGATCTGTGGGCGACACTATTATGGGGGATCTGTGGGCGACACTATTATGGGGGATCTGTGGGCGACACTATTATGGGGGATCTGTGGGCGACACTATTATGGGGGATCTGTGGGCGACACTATTATGGGGGATCTGTGGGCGACACTATTATGGGGGATCTGTGGGCGACACTATTATGGGGGATCTGTGGGCGACACTATTATGGGGGATCTGTGGGCGACACTATTATGGGGGATCTGTGGGCGACACTATTATGGGGGATCTGTGGGCGACACTATTATGGGGGATCTGTGGGCGACACTATTATGGGGGATCTGTGGGCGACACTATTATGGGGGATCTGTGGGCGACACTATTATGGGGGATCTGTGGGCGACACTTATGGGGGATCTGTGGGCGACACTTATGGGGGATCTGTGGGCGACACTTATGGGGGATCTGTGGGCGACACTTATGGGGGATCTGTGGGCGACACTTATGGGGGATCTGTGGGCGACACTTATGGGGGATCTGTGGGCGACACTTATGGGGGATCTGTGGGCGACACTTATGGGGGATCTGTGGGCGACACTTATGGGGGATCTGTGGGCGACACTTATGGGGGATCTGTGGGCGACACTTATGGGGGATCTGTGGGCGACACTTATGGGGGATCTGTGGGCGACACTTATGGGGGATCTGTGGGCGACACTTATGGGGGATCTGTGGGCGACACTTATGGGGGATCTGTGGGCGACACTTATGGGGGATCTGTGGGCGACACTTATGGGGGATCTGTGGGCGACACTTATGGGGGATCTGTGGGCGACACTTATGGGGGATCTGTGGGCGACACTTATGGGGGATCTGTGGGCGACACTTATGGGGGATCTGTGGGCGACACTTATGGGGGATCTGTGGGCGACACTTATGGGGGATCTGTGGGCGACACTTATGGGGGATCTGTGGGCGACACTTATGGGGGATCTGTGGGCGACACTTATGGGGGATCTGTGGGCGACACTTATGGGGGATCTGTGGGCGACACTTATGGGGGATCTGTGGGCGACACTTATGGGGGATCTGTGGGCGACACTTATGGGGGATCTGTGGGCGACACTTATGGGGGATCTGTGGGCGACACTTATGGGGGATCTGTGGGCGACACTTATGGGGGATCTGTGGGCGACACTTATGGGGGATCTGTGGGCGACACTTATGGGGGATCTGTGGGCGACACTTATGGGGGATCTGTGGGCGACACTTATGGGGGATCTGTGGGCGACACTTATGGGGGATCTGTGGGCGACACTTATGGGGGATCTGTGGGCGACACTTATGGGGGATCTGTGGGCGACACTTATGGGGGATCTGTGGGCGACACTTATGGGGGATCTGTGGGCGACACTTATGGGGGATCTGTGGGCGACACTTATGGGGGATCTGTGGGCGACACTTATGGGGATCTGTGGGCGACACTTATGGGGGATCTGTGGGCGACACTTATGGGGGATCTGTGGGCGACACTTATGGGGGATCTGTGGGCGACACTTATGGGGGATCTGTGGGCGACACTATTATGGGGGATCTGTGGACCACACTATTGGGGGATCTGTGGGCGACACTATTATGGGGGATCTGTGGACCACACTATTATGGGGGATCTGTGGACGGCGTAGTTATGGAGAGGGGGATCTGTGGACGGCGTAGTTATGGAGAGGGGGATATGTGCACTGTTATGGGCATAACAGTGCACAGATCCCCCTTCCCATAGCAGTGCCATAGACAGATCCTCCCCCCTCCCCATAGCAGTGCTATACACAGATCCTCCCCCCTCCCCATAGCAGTGCTATACACAGACCCCCCTTCCCATAGCAGTGCTATACACAGACCCCCCTTCCCATAGCAGTGCCATAGACAGATCCCCCCTACCCCCTAACAGCCCCGGCCCCGATGCTTGCATCTTTATTTTACCTTTTTACAATGACGCTCCCGCTCCTGTAACAGCCAGGCAGAGCGGACGGCGGCGTAACGTCACTCAATCACGTGACGCGCCCGCTCCGCCCACTTCATGAATGAAGGAGGCGGAGCAGGCGTGTCACGTGAGTGAGTGACGTTACGCCGCCGTCCGCTCTGCCTGGCTGTTACAGGAGCGGGAGCGTCATTGTAAAAAGGTAAAATAAAGATGCAGCGACCGCCCGCCCGCCCGAATAGCAACGAATCGGCGATTATTCGATAACTGGATTCGTCGACAACGAATCCAGTTATCGAATATAATCGATTACATCGATTAATCGTTGCAGCCCTAATCAAAACGCATTGCACCCGCGCGGAAAAAACTGAACAACTAAACGCAATCGCAGACAAAGCTGACTGAACTTGCTTGCAAAATAGTGCGAGTTTCACTGAACGCACCCTGAACGCATCCGGACCTAATCCGTCACGCTCGTGTGAAAGGGGCCTAACTCTTTTTTTATTTTGCACATTTTCCTTTTTTTTTTCTTTTTTTTTGTATGTTTTTTATCATCACTTTATTATTAAAATATATTTTTTCCACATATGACAGTGAACACTTTTATTTAGCATTTTTTCCTTTTTATAGTTTTCTTTTACTTTTATTTATTTTACATCTTTTTGCTAAAATAGTCTTTCTTCTTTTTTTTTTTTCTTTTAAATATATTTTTGCAGCGCTGTATGTCCCCCAAGAGGTCTTTAACCCCTTAAGGACACATGACGTATCGGTACGGCATGTTTCCCGAGTCCTTAAGGACACATGACGTACCGGTACGTCATGTGTTGTTCCGATCACTGCCGTGCGGCCGGCTGTGATCGGAACAAGGTGCCTGCTCAAATCATTGAGCAGGCACCTCGGCTAAATGCGCGGGGGGGTCCCGTGACCCCCCCATGTCCGCGATCGCAACAAACCGCAGGTCAATTCAGACCTGCGGTTTGTTGCGCTTTCTGCAGTTTCTGATCGCTGCGGTCCCTGACCGCGGTGATCAGAAACTTTAGTGTGGCGAAAATATATATTTATCACCCCCCCTGCACCTCTGAATGATTTTAGCCCGGTGGGAGGTGCAGGGGGGGCGGTGGGGGAGGTGCGGGAGGCGGGCGGTGCGGCAGGCGGGATCGCGATCCCCCGCCCGCCTCCTATTGCGTAATCGTTGGTGTACAGTGGGTATACCAGGGTGCCAGCACATTGCTGGCACCCTGGTATAAACGGCTGACATCTGTGATGCGATGTCAGCCGTTTAACCCTTTCCATACAGCGGTCCGTACGGACCGCTGTATGGAAAAAGTTAACAGTAAGAGGGAGCTCCCTCCCTCTCCGATCGGGGGGCTGCAGTGCCTTTGCAGCCCCCCGATGGAGAGGGAGAGAGCCCCCAGACAGCCCCCCCAGAGCCCCGTCCTTACCCTTCCCCGTCTGCGCAGTTCTGACCATAACTGAGCAGACGGGGAAGGTTCCCATGGCAACAGGACGCCTCTCAGGCGTCCTGCTGTCCATGGTGCTGAACAGATCTGTGCTGAAAGCATAGATCTGTTCAGTGTAAGTAAAATATAGTACAGTGCAATATATATTGTACTGTACTGTATTATGCAGACATCAGACCCACTGGATCTTCAAGAACCAAGTGGGTCTGGGTCAAAAAAAAAGTGAAAAAAAGGTAAAAATCAAAAAACACATTTATCACTGATTAAAAATTAAAAAAATAAAATTCCCTACACATGTTTGGTATCGCCGCGTCCGTAACGACCTGATCTATAAAACGGTCATGTTACTTTACCCGAACGGTGAACGCCATAAAAATAAAAAATAAAAAACTATGATGAAATTGAAATTTTGTCCACCTTACTTCCCAAAAAAAGGTAATAAAAGTGATCAAAAAAGTCGCATGTACGCCAAAATTGTAACAATCAAACCGTCATCTCATCCCGCAAAAAATGAGACCCTACTTAAGATAATCGCCCAAAAACTGAAAAAACTATGGCTCTTAGACTATGGAAACACTAAAACATCTTTTTTTTGTTTCAAAAATGAAATCATTGTGTAAAACTTACATAAATAAAAAAAAGTATACATATTAGGTATCGCCGCGTCCGTATCGACCGGCTCTATAAAAATATCACATGACCTAACCCCTCAGGTGACCACCGTAAAAAAATAAAAATAAAAACGGTGTAAAAAAAGCCATTTTTTGTCATCTTACGTCACAAAAAGTGTAATAGCAAGCGATCAAAAAGTCATATGCACCCCAAAATAGTGCCAATCAAACCGTCATCTCATCCCGCAAAAAATGAGACCCTACTTAAGATAATCACCCAAAAACTGAAAAAACTATGGCTCTTAGACTATGGAAACACTAAAACATCATTTTTTTTGTTTCAAAAATGAAATCATTGTGTAAAACTTACATAAATAAAAAAAAGTATACATATTAGGTATCGCCGCGTCCGTATCGACCGGCTCTATAAAAATATCACATGACCTAACCCCTCAGGTGACCACCGTAAAAAAATAAAAATAAAAACGGTGTAAAAAAAGCCATTTTTTGTCATCTTACGTCACAAAAAGTGTAATAGCAAGCGATCAAAAAGTCATATGCACCCCAAAATAGTGCCAATCAAACAGTCATCTCATCCCGCAAAAAATGAGACCCTACTTAAGATAATCACCCAAAAACTGAAAAAACAATGGCTCTTAGACTATGGAGACACTAAAACATTTTTTTTGTTTTAAAAATGAAATCATTGTGTAAAACGTACATAAATAAAAAAAATTGTATACATATTAGGTATCGCCGCGTCCGTGACAACCTGCTCTATAAAATTACCACATGATCTAACCTGTCAGATGAATGTTGTAAATAAAAAAATAAAAAACGCTGCCAAAAAAGCTATTTCTTGTTACCTTGCCGCACAAAAAGTGTAATATAGAGCAACCAAAAATCATATGTACCCTAAACTAGTACCAACAAAACTGCCACCCTATCCCGTAGTTTCTAAAATGAAGGTCACTTTTTTGGAGTTTCTACTCTAGGGGTGCATCAGGGGGGCTTCAAATGGGACATGGTGTAAAAAAAAACAGTCCAGCAAAACCTGCCTTCCAAAAACCGTATGGCATTCCTTTCCTTCTGCGCCCTGCCGTGTGCCCGTACAGCAGTTTACGACCACATATGGGGTGTTTCTGTAAACTTCAGAATCAGGGCCATAAATAATGAGTTTTGTTTGGCTGTTAACCCTTGCTTTGTAACTGGAAAAAAAAAATTTAAATGGAAAATCTGCCAAAAAAGTGAAATTTTGAAATTGTATCTCTATTTTCCATTAAATCTTGTGCAACACCTAAAGGGTTAACAAAGTTTGTAAAATCCGTTTTGAATACCTTGATGGGTGTAGTTTCTTAGATGGGGTCACTTTTATGGAGTTTATAATCTGGGGGTGCATCAGGGGGGCTTCAAATGGGACTTGGTGTCAAAAAACCGGTCCATAAAAATCAGCCCTCCAAAAAACAAACGGCGCACCTTTCCCTCTACGCCCCGCTGTGTGGCCGTACAGTAGTTTACGGCCACATATGGGGTGTTTCTGTAAACAGCAGAGTCAGGGCAATAAAGATACAGTCTTGTTTGGCTGTTAACCCTTGCTTTGTTAGTGGAAAAAATGGGTTAAAATGGAAAATTAGGCAAAAAAATGAAATTCTCAAATTTCATCGCCATTTGCCAATAACTCTTGTGCAACACCTAAAGGGTTAACGACGTATGTAAAATCAGTTTTGAATACCTTGAGGGGTGTAGTTTCTTAGATGGGGTCACTTTTAGGGAGTTTCTCCTCTAGGGGTGCATCAGGGGGCTTCAAATGGGACATGGTGTAAATAAACCAGTCCATAAAAATCAGCCTTCCAAAAACCAAACGGCGCACCTTTCACTCTACGCCCCGCTGTGTGGCCGTACAGTAGTTTACGGCCACATATTGGGTGTTTCTGTAAACGGCAGAGTCAGGGCAATAAAGATACCGTCTTGTTTGGCTGTTAACCCTTGCTTTGTTAGTGGAAAAAATGGGTTAAAATGAAAAATTAGACAAAAAAATAAAATTCTCAAATTTCCTCCCCATTTGCCAATAACTCTTGTGCAACACCTAAAGGGTTAACAACGTATTCAAAATCAGTTTTGAATACCTTGAGGGGTGTAGTTTCTTAGATGGGGTCATTTTTGGGTGGTTTCTATTATGTAAGCCTCGCAAAGTGACTTGAGACCTGAACTGGTCCCTAAAAATTGAGTTTTTGTAAATTTCTGAAAAATTTCAAGATTTGCTTCTAAACTTCTAAGCCTTATAACATCCCCAAAAAATAAAATATCATTCCCAAAATAATTCAAACATGAAGTAGACATATGGGGAATGTAAAGTCATCCAAATTTTTGGGGGTATTACTATGTATTACAGAAGTAGAGAAACTGGAACTTTGAAATTTGCTAATTTTTCCAAATTTTTGTTAAATTTGGTATTTTTTGGTGCAAAAAAAATAATTTTTTTGACTTCATTTTACCAGTGTCATGAAGTACAATATGTGACGAAAAAACAATCTCAGAATGGCCTGGATAAGTCAAAGCGTTTTAAAGTTATCAGCACTTAAAGTGACTCTGGTCAGATTTGCAAAAAATGGCCTGGTCCTTAAGGTGAAATAGGGCTGTGTCCTTAAGGGGTTAATATACGTCTGGGGGACACAGACTTTTTTTTTTTTTTTTTTTTTTTTTACTTTTAATATATTTTTGCCCCATAATTTGTCCCCAAAAGGTCCTTTGGGGACACAGACTTTTTTTTTGCACTATTTCCACTGTAACTGGAGCTTCCAAAGAAGCCCCAGTTACAGGACAAAACCAGCCTGCTGAGGGGGGCTTTACACAGGCAAATGTGCTGGTGACAAAGGGCAATTCTAGGTGTCGCATGAAAGATGCATCCACCTGACCTGGTGATATGTAGCACCTTTAGGTGGGCGGATTATTGTTCATATAGACATTTGTTCACAATTGAGTCCATCCTCTGTCCCTGTAATAGGGTTCCAGGGGCTGATAGATTCTAAAATGTAAAAATAAAAAAAACTGAACATCCAATACTTCAAGTGACAAGTGTGTCTGTCTATATAGTGGAGTCCATGGGACCTACCTACCCCTAAATCGGTTTCCAAGTAAGCACACCAACATGCAGGCTAGGTGCCCTGAAACATAGCCATACATTTGTTTGTGAAAATCTGGCTCTGTAATCCTGAGAAATGCTTTTCATTTTTATGCAAATACAGTTTTTGGGGCACCATAGGCGGGCCTCCATTTAAAGCAACTGGTGTCATTACCAGCTCTGGAATCTCAGGGACTGCTAATCAAACAGGAGGGAAAGTTGCTGGGGTGAGCAATGGTGCACCCACCAGTGGCCCTGTATGCAGTGCACCGAAAACCTTCTTTCTGTTAAAAAAAAATATATAGAATAATTTCTCAAGATTAGCGGGCAGGATTTTCAGAAAGAAAGTATAGTTCTGTTTTGGCACATGATGGCCTGCTGTTGGCTGCACCATCCGCCCCCCATGTCGATGGATGTTATCTGCACAGAGGATATGCAAGGACTGCCGTGGAAGGAGACTGGCACCAGGGACCAGGTGAGAGTCCGTATCACAAGTTAGGGCATAGTGGAGAGTTGTTCAGTGGCAGATAACCCCTTTAATGGAATGCCCTACTTGGATTGCATATAGTTGCATAGTAAATGGAAAATCAGTCTGTTAGAAAAGCAAATTTTAATATTGAGTGATGATTTGCAAATGTTTGTAATTTCTCTTGCGATAGAGGAGGCGGCGGTGCAGGCCGTTAGCTGAACGATCCCTTTTCTGTGTTAGTGGGAGGTGGATGGGGTGAAGTTTGCAGCAGCAGCATTTCTTTGCCAGAAACCACCTACAGGTTATTTTTAACAATGTCTTGCGTGTTTGTGGATTGGCCAGATTGTGAGTAGATGGTATACCCTGAGCCTGTGTACCCTGCTGATGCCAGGTACAGTATGTTCTGCTGCGGGCATAGTGTTTTGTTGTTAAAGGAGTCAGTCTGATTATGCTTGAGGTTTCCCCAGTTCATTGATCTTTATATCGACCTATTTACCTACATCTACTGTATATCTGGATTCTGAAATGGCTTATTTATCTCCAATTACTTTATTAGGGTTTTTCTGATACTTTAATACTGATCAGTATTTGATCAGTGGGGGTCCGACACCTGGGACCCCGGCCAATCAGCTATTTGAGAAGGCCCTGGCACCCCTGTGAGCGATGCAGCACTCTCTGTGCTCACCAAGCACAGCGCCATAAATAGCATAGTGGCTGTGCTTGTCCACATTCACTTCTGAGGCTGAGCTGCGCCTAGGCCACGTGACCGATGAATGTGTCGTCACTAGCCTAAGAAAAGCTGAGAGAAGGCCGTGGCACTACTGCAAGCGGCGCTGATCGGGTGTTAGATCCCCACTGATCAGGTACTGATGACCCATTCTCTGGATAGATCATCAATAAAACCCTGCGCTACCTGAACATGATGCAGTTTATGTGCACTTTTTCCGTATGGAAAAAACACAGCATATTACAGTACCCGCAAAGTGTAAGAAATTAGACAAATCTTATTCACGCTTTGTTTTTTTTTTTCTTCCATGCAAACATTGACCTGATGCGAGATCTGTGGCAAAACCGCATCAAGTCCACAACAGAAAGTTACACATGCAGTTTTGGTATAGAAATGCACTGAAAACTGCAAGGAATTGTGTGTATTTTCTGTAAGTAAACCTGCATCCGTGTGTAGGTACCCGAATGTGGATCACACGGAGTAATTCTGTGCCTTCAAGACCATTTATATAACATCACAGTAACAGCCAACATAAATGGACTTACTGTTACTTCCCTTCTCTCCTTCCTTTATATAACCCTCTCCTCTCTGGGCCCTGCTCTTCTTTACATTTTAGGAAAGCAGTAGTGGAAAAGTCACTCTGCCCGTAATTGTCGGTCATAGTGGATAGGAGTTATAGTAACTTGGCCTAGAGGTGATTTTATTGGCATAATAGTAACGCATTTTGGAGTTGAACAGGCCCCTTTGTCAGATTCAAACCAATTTTGGGAATGTTTTCATGGCATTCTCTGGACCTACTCCTCCAAGTGGAAGTCACTCCAAAACGATTTGGGTTTGAATCCTTCCTTGTAGATCACATGCACCATACATGATGATCGTCTTCCCAAGGGCGCATGTTCCAGCACGAGAATGTGAAATGTCACATGGGTCGAAATGTCCGACATTGGTTGGAAGAACATGACCAAGACTTCCGACTACTACTCTGGCCCCTTGATTCCCCAGACTTGAACTTAATTGAGCGTCTGTGAGACCACCTCGATTATTGTTCCTCTATGGATCCTCCACCCACGCACCTTCCAGCAGCTGTGAGATGCACTGCAGCCAGCCTGGCTCCAGATACCAGTGACAACCTACCTGGCAGGGTTGCCAACCAGAATTTCTTTTTTCTGGACAACTTGTACCAAAATCACGGACAGACAACATTTTTTACGGACAAATTGGAAAACCATAATGAAATGATAAAAAATAATAAGTAATCCATGTCTATAGCTCAATATACTGAGAATATTGAAGAACTCATCACCAGCATGTACTGTGAGCTGTAAAATAATTACCATCAAAATAATAGTCAAGTACCATCAGCCTCAAAAACAAAAAAATCAGACACATTTTACACTGACACAGGAAAAAAAGTCGCTTATTTTTACGGACTGTACAGAAATTTCTAGCAACCCTGCTACCAAGACCTTACTGAGTCGCTCCCAGCCCCTCCAGTGCTGTACATGGGGGTTATTCTGGGTATTGGTTAGTGGTCTATATAATACGCACATACTTTACCTTCTAAACGCATGAGCCTGTCATTGGTAAGATCGTCATAAGACTCCTACACATCAACCATCCACACCAGTATTTTCTGAGGCAAACACAACCATGTCACTGGAATGTATTAGGTGTGTACCAACCAAGTTGGGCTATTCACTCGTTTTTGTTTTTTCCTTGTAGTTTTTAGCCTAAAGGAGCCTTTGCACCTTCAATAACAGCCGGCTGAGCGATTGCGGTGTCTACCAGCGCCCCATACACATACAGTCAGTTTCAGCGGGGAGAGACGTGGCTACTGCCAGAGAACTAAAGGGTCGGGTGAAAAACTTAATACCTTTAGTTAGAGCTAATTGGTTAGTCCAGCCATAATATTTCAGAGTTAAAGGGATTGTCCAGGATTACTGTAAGAGCAGCGAGACTATGGAACGCTCTGCCTGCAGTTATCAAGGAGGATTCACTAAAAGTATTTAATGGGGGCTCGAGTTCCTTTCTAGAGTAACAATGTGCTTTAGCCCCAGCTGAGATTTCAGTCAGGCAAATACATTTGAATACCTGAAAACAGTATGCCAACATATATCGCGGCAGGTACTTCAGTGAGGCAAATCTTCGGACTCCATTTGACATGCTTGCCATTTGTTTCTGTGCCCGCCCAGACAGAATAGCAGAGTCTAAAAAGAACTGGAAGTTTTTATGTACTTTGCAAATGTGGTCATATATAAACCCCCTGTACACATGTATGCCCGGCCAAGTGTGCATGTGTTCTGAATGAGGAGAAAGCCACTACTAAACACTTGTGGCAGCGCCATGGTTTCCCTGAGAACAAAAGGATCTGTTGAAATCCAGCCGCCCAAGTTGACGGGGCCCCATACATATTACAAACCTCATAGTAAAATCAATCTGATCATTCCGCTCTTGTGTGTCAACTCCCTTCTTCCTCTGTAGCTCATTACCAATTTTTTTTATAATTTTTTTTTTTTAACTGTTTGTTTGTTTTTCCGCACCGCCTTTGCAAAAACTCCCACCTAATTTGTGGCACTTCTGCCACATCTCTTTTCCCTAGAAATAAGATCTATGCCAGTTATATTGAAATGTGCAGTGCTTTGTAATGCACCACTTGCATCTCAATGGTTAATGTAACAGAATTGGACTGCAGTATATTCTCTGATTTACAGAGACCCCAATTTCTCCTCCTTTAATCAGGCGAACTGGCAGAGGAGCATGGGAGGGTATACACCTCTGGGGAACAGGTATGGTGGGGACTTTTTGGATAAACTCGGACACCTAAAATCATTGTCTTGGAGTCAGCAGTACAAATGACAGTACAGATCCCCTTAATGGTTATGTATAGAAAGCGTTGGTATCTTTAAGATTCAGGGAGTCTGATATTTTACTATTATCTTTATTTTTATAGGATCAGCCGTTTACACAGTATAAATGCACAGTATACATAGCGAGTGGGCAGGAAGTCTAAGGCCCCTTGCAGATGAGCATGTCCGGATGCGTCCCAGGTGCATTGCAGCAAACCCGTGCGAGTAGGTACCAATTGCAGTCAGTTTCGACTGCGATTGCGTTCCGTTGTTCAGTTTTTTTGCACGCGCGTGATAAAAAACTGAATGTGGTTCCTAGACCCGAACTTCTTCACTGAAGTTCAGGTTTGAGTTCGGTGTTGTGTAGATGTAATTATTTTCCCTTATAACATGGTTATAAAGGAAAATAGCAAAAGGTTAATTGAGGGTTCAAATTTTTTTTACTCGCCTCCTCCAATTGATCGCGTAGCTGCCGGTCTCCTGTTCTATCTTCAGGACCTGTCAAAGGAAGGACCTGTGGTGACGTCACTGAGTTCATCACATGGTCAAATCACATGGTCCATCACCACGGTATTGGACCATGTGATGTGACATCACCACAGGTCCTTTAGCCGGCATCTCATGATTAAAAAAGTAAGAAGAGATCGGCAACTACGCGATCAAGAGGAGGAGTTATATTTTTTTATTTTATTTTTAACCCTCAATTAGCCTTCTAAGCATTCTGTATAAAAGAATGCTATTATTTTCCCTTATAACCATGTTATAAGGGAAAATAATACAGTGAATAGACTGTCATCTTAGGCTACTTTCACATTAGCGTTCGGGGCTCCGCTTGTGAGTGCCGTTTGAAGGCTCTCACAAGCGGCCCCGAACGCATCCGTACTGCCCTAATGCATTCTGAGTGGATGCGGATCCGCTCAGAATGCATCAGTCTGACAGTGTTTGGCCTCCGCTCCGCTCAGCAGGCGGACACCTGAACGCTGCTTGCAGCGTTCGGGTGTCCGCCTGGCCGCGCGTATCCGTCCAGACTTACAATGTAAGTCAATAGGGACGGATCCGTTTGAAGTTGACACAATATGGCTCAATTTTCAAACGGATCCGTCCCCCATTGACTTTCAAGGTAAAGTCTGGACGGATCCGTCCGAGCTACTTTCACACTTAGATTTTTTTTTTTTAAATATAATGCAGCCGGATCTGTTCTGAACGGATCCCATCGTCTGCATTATATGAGCGCATCCGTCTGTGTAGAACCCAGACGGATCTGCTCTGAACGCAAGTGTGAAAGTAGCCTTAGCAACCATGCGTGAAAATCGCACCACATCCGCACTTGCTTGCGGATGCTTGCGATTTTCACTCAGCCCCATTCACTCCTATGGGGCCTGCGTTGCGTGGAAAACGCACAATATAGAGCATGCTGCGATTTTCACGTTCAAAATCACAAGTGATGCATGAAAATCACCGCTCGTGTGCACAGCCCCATAGAAATGAATGGGTCCGGATTCAGTGCGGGTGCAATGCGTTCACCCACACGGAAAACTCGCCTGTGTGAAAGGGGCCTGAAGGAATCCACATCATATCTGTTTTGTGTTTTATTCCAATCCTAAAATTACTTGACTTGTAAGATGCGTTTTAGTTATTTTTTTTATGTGTATTTCTTAGCAGTATTTTCGCGGTATGAATTGTTACATCACAGCTCAGTTTCATCCATCCCTTTCCTCATAGACACCCGGGTCATGTGATCCCAGTCTGACTACCAGTGTCACATTTGCTCTCCTGTGTGGAGGATTTCAGTCTATCCTGTGTGGCTAACTTCCTGTGAACTGCAACATTATTTTGCCATCTATTAGATCCTTCCTGGCAGTTCTCGGATACCTCTGCTCCCCACCTGTCTGTCCTCCTTGTTAATCCATATTTTCAGACAAAGTGCTTCTGAAGATATAGTTTAGCCCTGAAGGGGGGTTTAGGCGCTCCGATGTACAGCTGATTGTCGGGTAGGAAGCCTTCCTTCCCAACAGTCAGCTGCTCGTTCAATGAAGAAAACTGCTGCATTAACATGCAGCAATCTCCTTCACAGTATGCGGACGAGGGATCGCTACTGCGATCGCTTATCCCCACACACAATAATTTATCTGGGCAGCAGTTCGCTGTTTAGACAGCACGATCTGCTGCCAAGACATTATAATTGGTGTGCATGCACGAACGACAGGATCACCCGATAAGGAAGCGTTTCGCCCGTTCATCGGGTGATCAGTGCTACATTTAGACGGGTAGATAATCGGGAACGGATGTTTGCAGGAACTCGAAACCAGTGAATTGAGTGAGGGGACATAAGTTTTATGTCACTGATGTGTAAATGGCTGCCATTAGGCTCCAGTCACACGTCCGCAATTCTGTTCCGCATTTTGCGGAACGGAATTGCGGACCCATTCATTTCTATGGGGCCACACAATGTGCTGTCCGGATCCAAAAATGTGGACCCGGACTTCTGGGTCTGCATTTCTGTTCCCCAAAAAAATAATAGAACATGTCCTATTCTTATCTGCAATTGCGGACAAGATTAGGCATATTCCATTAGTGCCGGCGATATGCGGTCTGCAAAATGCGGAACGCACATTGCCGGTGTCCATGTTTTATGAATCCGCAAAACACACACTGATGTGTGAATGGACCCTTAGTGTGACAAGACACTGTCACCTCTGTCTCTTCAAAGCCAGGTTATAATGGAAAATGTATGCACGCTTGAAAGTAAGAAACAAGATGGCTGACAACCCAGAAATCGCACATAAACTCAAACATGTATACACAAGAGCCTGCACGTTATTCTTTAATAATAGCATGTGCTGCAATATATAGGCAAAAAAGTGCCTATATATAGTGCCTAATTCTCCAAAGTGTTGTGTGCGCCATTGCTGCTGCTTGTGCCTAAGGGCAATCAGTAGAGAACACTAAGCCATTGTGAAAGGGGTAATATTTTTCCTGTATGTATAATGTGAGTTTGCAAACACAATGCAGCGGAGTGGCACAGAATGTGAGCTGTGTAATCCCTGCCTGCATACCTTCCAAGGTTTACAGTGTATTTGTAGAGTTACAGACCCTTTTCTATTGCTGAAATGCTTCTTTGTTTCCTGAGAATTCTGAGGGATTGATGGTGTTGGAGAATTATATATGTTTTCATAATCCAAATACCGTATGTGTTTGCTGAAGTAGGTTTACCACTTTAAAAAGTATCGGTCACTGGATCTTTTTTTTCTGAAACTAATACCTTCTATAATCCTCCAACAGATGATGTTGCTCTTTGTCTTTTTATGATTGGCACCTACGTTACACTGCTATGCCCTGAGTTCTATGCCAGCACCTAAGGGTACTTTCACACTTGTGGCAGAGTGATCCGGCAATCTGCATGCAAACGGACAGCATTTGTAGACAGATCCGGATGTGTCTCACAAATGCATTGCAAGAATGGATCAGTCTGTCCGTTTGTCATATGGACAAACGCATCCGCTTCAATTTTTTTTTTACATTTTTAAAAGTACGCGCGGACTGGAAAGACAAATCCAGCATTGCGGTATTTTTAATGCACTAATGCATTCCTATGGAAAAAAAGGCAAGTGTTCCGGATTTTTGTCCGTAGATGAAACCGTAGCATGCTGCGGTATTATCTCCGTCCTGAAAAGGCAAAAAGACTGAACTGTAGACCTCCTGATGCATCCTGAACGGATTGCTCTCCATTCAGAAGGCATTAGGATAAAACTGATCAGTTCTTTTCTGGTATAGAGCCCCTAGGATGGAACTCTATGCCGGAAAAGAAAAACGCTAGTGTGAAAGTACCCTAAAATGCAAAGGTACAGGTTTCTGTCTGTGATGCTGTCCAGTCGCTACGGACTGCTTCAGCGCCAGGGTGAAGACATGCTGTTCCGTGAGATTTGGTAAATCTCACAAGAACAGGCTATGTAAGCAAGTAATAAGCTTGCTTACATAGCCTGTCGTGAAATTTACCAAAACTTGCAAGAACAGCTCGTCTTCGCCCTGGCGGTGAAGAGCTCCACAGCAACTGGGCAGCGTAGTGTTGCAGATGGGGAGAAACATACGCCCACTGAGGAGAGCTGAGGTCTCCTCTTCCCTGTACCTTTGCAGAGGGGCCAATCTGGGTTAAAAAACAAACAAACTGAGATGCGTCTGCTGGAGGACGACTACAGATGAAGGTATTAGTTTTAGAAAAAAATGTCAGGTCCTCTTTAAAGTTTTATTTGCCTATTTTTGCTTCCCTCTTCTAAATCGCTGATTTATTAAGAGATTTTCCAAACTCCTCCACAGCGGCACGGATTCACAGAAAGGTTACCCCGCCTCCCCTAGGGACAGGAAACAACGTGGAGATCTTTAAATAGTCCCCTCATCTTACCTGCTCCAGTTTCCTGTCCCTCTGGGATGTGTGGAGATCCTCCTGTAAAGGGCACGCAGCGGCAGGAGTTTTCTTAGACGCCCAGCTGAAGATTCCATGGAGCACTTCCTAGTATGCTGGGCGGAGAACGGGGCTCGCGGTCCGGCCCTTCCTGCTTCTCTGGCATAAGTCCTCCGGTGGAGGCAGCCCCGGGCAATGTCCTGTGCGTGTCATCGCGATAGGGTGGGCGGGTCACGTGTTCGCAGGCTCGATCTCGGTGGGCTCGATCTCGGGAGCAGCTGTAGCTGACATACTTCCCCTAGGCAATTAGCGCTTTAAAAAAGAGAGGGACAAAACAATTCCCAACGTCTTTCCGGGGAGAAAGACGACCTTGGATGATGTCTACTCCAGGTGACTCAGACATTGTCTGGAGGTCTGCAGACTCGACCAAAGCCCTCAGCTCAGTAAGCTCTTCTCCCCTGCGGTGTGGGGGAGGGGGGTTAAATATGATTTTTCTCAGTTGTGTTTCACTGAAGTAGGCAGGGAAATTTCTGTTTCACCAGTTGGGTGAGATGTACAGTATTTTTTTTTATGGCTAAAGGCTGCTTCTTTCTGAATATGTATTTTTATATATTCCCCCAGGTCAGGGATGCTCAAAAATCTGCTGAATCTGCTCAGTGTATCAAAAAATGTTCAATTTGCAAAAAGGGACTGCCTTCTGGGCATAAAAAAAACCCGTCTGTGGGAAATGTTTGGAAATAATTGTATCTGTAGAATCTCCTTCCCTTCTGGATAATATCAGAAACATTATAAGAGGAAGTGAGCAGCGCTGTGGACTGTAAAATGGCATCCACATCTCAAAAACCTTCCACCTCCATGTCAGCAATGTCCGCCCCTTCTGAAATAGATCTGCAGGAGGAAGATTTTGATGAAGGGGAGTTACTTTCCAGGTCCAACTCTGATTCCACTGAAGACGAGTCCGGTTGTCCCCTTTGCTCCATTGAAGACAGTCTCTCCTAAAAACCATAAGGGCGACTTTAAATCTGGAGAACTCTAAACAACCAAAATCCAGTACAGGACCTTATGTTTACAGGCTTGGGGGGGAAAGGGTTTTTCCACTGCTTTCTAATATTGTCAGACTTATTAATAAAGAATGGACTGACCCAGAGAAAAAGCCTGGAGTCTCCAGAATTTTTAAAAGAAAGTATCCATTTACCGAAGAGGATACCACCCTTTGGGATAAATGTCCTAAAGTTGATGCTCCAGTAGCAAAAATAACAAAAAATCTGCTCTCCCTTTTGAGGATGTAGGTCTTCTAAAAGACCCCATGGACTAAAAAAGTGAAGCTCTTTTAAAAAGATCTTGGGAAGCTTCTATGGCCATTTTAAGACCAAGTTTAGCGGCCACTTATACTGCCAGGTCCGTGGCCATTTGGATTAAGATGGAGGAGCATTTAGTGGCAGGAGCTGAGGTCCTCGTCAGGGGATTCAGCCTCTAAAAATAAATTATGCTGTATCCCCTGTGAAGGAGACAGAGTATTCGGGTCCGTACTCGATGATATCCTTGAAAAAAGCCACAAATAGGAAAAAGGTTTTCCGTCAGAACCCAGAATTTTCATCAGACGAAATTTAGGCTCCTTGTTTTTTTTTTTTTTTTTTTTAGGAAGATGGCAGACAGGTAGGGGTAGAGGTCTTCTCTTTAACCCAGCAAATTCCTCTCAAAAACCTATGCCAGAAGTGCCGTAGGAGGAAGGCACTTCAGTACTCCTAAATCAACAGATTCTGCTTCAGAAAAAAGCCATCATTCCTTTTCCACCTGGAGAAGAAAAGACAGGCTTTTATTTCCAAATTTTCCTAGTGAGAACCAAATGGCTTTCACAGAGCAATTACAAATTTTAAGGGCCTAAATCGTCAGGTCCAGTACAAGCTTTTCAAAATGGAAACTATAAAATCTACAATAAATCTTCTCGGAAAAGATGTTTATATGGCAACCTTGGATCTGACCGATGCATATTAGCATATCCCTATATGCAACAGTAATCACAAATATCTAAGGTTCAGTTGGGAAAAAAGGTGTTCCATTTTCAATTCCAGGTCCTTCCCTTTGGCCTAACGTCAGCCCCCAGAGTCTTCTCAAAGATCATGTCAGAGGTAGTAGCAAGTCTACATCAGAAAGATACTTGTTATCCCTTATCACTTGAACATAGTACAGCAGGATCTGAAAGACCTAGGCTGGATTGGAAATCTAGAAAAATCTGATCTTCATCCCGAAAAGAGGAAGGTTTTTCTTGTCATGTTGGATTCTCATCTTATGAAGACTTTCCCACTAGTAGAAAAGCTATCAAAAATCAACCACAAATGTTCTCTTTTTCGGAGCAGGAGAAGAGTGGCTATTCGGGTAGTTATGAAGGTGCTGGGCCTTATGTGATCTTCAATTCCTGCAGTAAGATGGGCAGAAGCACACTTGGGTCCTACAAGTGTTCATGTTAAAAAATAAAAATAAAAAATGGGACAAAAGCATATTCTCGTTAGAAAAGAAAGCGAGTCCCTCAGCAGGTAGAAGACTCTAATATGGTGGCTAGACAAAAAAAAACCTATGCGACAGAGTATCATGGTGACAAATAGACCCTATAACAATAACAGACTTCAGCAGATACAGTTGGGGGGGCTAATTCAGACCTGTCTGTGGCACAGGGGACATGGTGTCAAAATGTAATCCTATCCTCCTCAAATCTAAGGGAGTTATCAGCAGTGTCGGAAGCCCTTAACGCTCTTCATTTGGAAGTAAAAGGAAGAGAGATTAAAATCCTATCAGCCAATATCACTACGATCACCTACCTGAACAAACAAGGAGGTACAAAAAGTGCATCATCTGCAAAGGTATCAAGAAAAATCTTTCGATGGGCAGAAAGGAATATACAGTCTATTACTGCAGTCCATATAAAGGGAAAAGACAACAGGATTGCAAATTTTCTAAGCAGAGATACCTTGAAAGAAGGAAAATGGAGTTTAAATCGAGAGGTGTTATTTTTTATTTATTTTTTTCTTCAGATAACAAAGATGTGGTCGATACCACACCTAGACCTGTTTGCGACCCGGCAGAACAAACAGACAGAGAAATTTTGTTCCCTAGCCTACAAAGATCACCCTTTGTTCATGGATGCACTCCTATCCTTGGCCAAACAAGATCCTGTACACATTGCCCCCATTTGCCCTAATACCCCAAATTCTGTCAAAAAAAATTACAAGAAAAGTCCAAACTAAACTCCATATTGGCCAAGAAGATCTTGATTTCCCCTATTGAACATGTCAGCAGGGGATTACTGGATCCTGCCGCCTCTTCCAGACCTTCTTCATTAAGGTTCTATCTTGCACACCAAGTTGGCACCACTACGTCTGGCAGCTTGGAACCTGAGCGGGAATTGTTGAGGAAAAAAGTTTTCAGAGGCAGTAATTTCTATCATTTGATGTAGTCGAAAACCTATAACTTCTAAGATTTAAAAGTCTGGGAGGCTTTTTTAAAATTTTACTAAGAGAGGTTAAAATCGGCTGAGGCCCTAGATGTATCTGTCATTCTATATTTCCTGCAAGCGGTCCTAAACAAAGGTTTAAAAGTCGGTACCATTAAAGTCCATATCTCAGCCCGAAGTGCCTTTCTGGATACAAAGTTGGCAGATCGACATCTTCTTAAATTTGTAAAAGGGGCACAGAGGAATGAACCTATAGTCAGATCCATAGTCCCTCCTTGGAACCTAAATTTAATATTGTCCGTTTTAATTGATTACCCATTTGAGCTGTTATCGGAAATTCCTTTAAGATTGCTGTCCTTTAAAACAATTTTCATCATTGCAATTACTACAGCTAGAAGAGTGGGCAAAATACAAGCGTTTTCATGTAGACCTCCCTATCTAACTGTAAGAAATGACAGGATAGTGCTAAAACACTCTCCCTCTTTTTTTTTTTTTTTTTTTTTTTTTTTTTAAACCCAAGGTTGTTGCCATCATTCGGTTCTCCAGCAGGTTGTCCGGAAGAGAGGTGTTTTCAGAATCTGGACGTTCGCAGATGTGTGTTAGCTTACCTTAAGGCAACAGAAATTTTCAGGAAGGCAGACAGGCTCTTCATTCAGTTTGCTGGGCCAAATAGAGGACAGGCTGCAAGCTAGACTACCATTGATCAGATCGGCAATCCTTTTTTGCTACAACTTCAAAGATGTCATTCCTCTAAAGGGACTAAAAGCTCATTCAACTCGATCAGTTGCAGCTTCCTGGGCAGTCAGCGGACGTCTCTCTGGAACAAATATGCCGGGCAGCCACCTGGTCTTCGCCTTCTATTTTTTTTCGACATTATCAATTAGATGTGTTAAAAAATAGGGAATTATTATTTTCTCGCAGAGTGTTATCTGCAGTGGTCCCACCCTAGTTATTTAATTTCTGGTATCCTCCTGTGATTCTGTGCTGCTGTGGAGGCCTTTGGAAAGATTACAATTACTTACCGGTAATTGGTTTTTCCTCTAGCCTCCACAGCGGCACAGGAAATTTCCCCTCCACATTTATGTAATAATTTGATGCTCTATTCTAGTATTTTATGTTATTTGAAAAATAGATAAATAACATTATGTAGCATCCATTTCAGAGTTTCTCGGTTATTTACTGGAGCAGGTAAGGGGAGGGGCTATTTAAAGATCTCCACATTGTTTCCTGTCCCTAGGGGAGGCGGGGTAACCTCCTGTGCCGCTGTGGAGGCTAGGGGGAAAAACCAATTACCGGTAAGTAATTGTAATCTTCTTGCCTCAGGAAATTAAGATAAGATTGGGTGCCCCATTTAGGGCCATCTATGAAAGCAGAGGGCATGGGGCATTTCCTACAGCAAGATGCCCCTTTTTGAATCGCTTATTTTCCAAGTACTCTTCTGACTAAAATAGGAATTATCCTGATCTGGGCAACACATTTTGTCAGATTGTGCATCCACTTAGTGGCCAGACAATTTCAGCGAGGCCAGCTGACCATCCAGTGCGTATTAAATATGCAGCAGTTTGTTTTGCAGATGTCGTTTTTTTTGGCTATCATAACTACATGATATTGGTCTCCTTTCATATCCATTCAAGTCTAGATGGGCAGAGAGAGGCATTTCCAATATGGGAATACCCCTTTAATACTGCAGTGTTCTTACTGGTTGTCCTGTTATCATAAGCTGTGCCAAATAAGCTCTGCTGTTCTCCATCTGAGTGTTTACATAGTTACGTATTGATGTTGGTAATTCACAAACGATATGGAGAAAATCAGGTATAAAAAAAATAAATCTAACTAAATATTGGCAAAAAAAACTTTATGGGTGTTGTAGCTCATGCCCTCTTGTTTTCTTCTGACCACATTTTTGATTACGCTATCATTGAGTGAGTTGTAGAAGTCTTTGCTCTGTCATAAAAAAGGCAATGTTTGTTATCCGGAGACTTTACAGACTTTTCTCTGACACCCTTCTCTCCAGAATTTCATCCTAAACACCCCAGTCCAGAGTCTCCTGGGTCTCCTTTTGAATTGATTGCCAACAGCTCAGGTTTTGACTTCAAGAGCTGTGAAGACAAAACTATCAACCATGGACTTTCACAAATTTCTGCACAAAGGCCATTCCACGACCAATCTCCTGATACTGATGAACCATTCTTGGCTGGCCACAGAAGCACACGTTTTTCTGGTGATGAGGAGGAGCAATTTGTTATGCAGAATGTCATAACACATAAGCCAGATTACTTTGAGTCTGGATCTTTGGGGTCTGTTGAATCGCCAATTAAATCATCTGACCATCAGATTGAGTTTTTGCAGAAGTGCATAGAAGAAACTTGTAAACCATCCCACATTGAAGAATGTGTAGGAGACAATGTGGACACATGTGTAGATCTTAGTTCTGTAAAAAATGAGGCCTGTTCTTATGATCCAAAGACTGATCTTCGATGGCCAGATGCAGAGGAAGACTTGGATAGCTCTGGAGAGTCTGATGACACAGTTATAGATGCTGGATGGAGAGTTAAATCTTCAGTGACTAATCAAAAGGAGCATGCAGAGGATGGCTGGGTTGAGCTCAGTGACACACACCAAGGGAATGAACCTGGGAGAGGAAACCTAACAATGTCTAAGAATGCCATCATAAATTCCAATACTTTGCCTTTAACAGATAGGGTTTCTGAGAAGCCTGGCCATGCTATTTCCAAGACCCCAGACTCTCCACTTAGTGAAGGTTTCGTTGACCTGGCAGAAACCTGTGTTAAAGAACCTCACACAGGAAGTATGTTCTATTCAGAATCTGAATCCTTAGAAGATAAGGTTCAGGAAAATCTGACAATTGAAGCACTAAAAGCACTGGCTTCTGGGGTGCAAGACTGGAATTCAGAAAGTCGTGAATCCTCCCCAGAAATCCTGTCTCCCCAATTAACCAACTTTCCGGAATTAAAAGGGAGAACAGATCAAGCAGAACTGCACCTCGAATCTACTCTTGGCATTACAACTGTCAAAGGTAAAGAAGATTTGTTATCCAATGCACAGTTGGCATGATCCTCACATTTTAGACTTGCACCATTCATGCCCAGTCATCTGTTGTTGGCATGCACTGTTGGCATGAGCCATGAACCACCGGCATGCTCTAGATGTCTTAATACCCATTGCAGATATGCATCAATAATGCCCAGCGGCACATCTTTGACTCACCGCATGTGCAACTTCCTATTGGCACAGCAACCTACCCTTTCTGTACACATTGCTGCCATGCACGGCTATCCAACTTTACCTTTACCTGCTTCTTTTACCTTTATGTACTTCATGTAAATTTGAATTGGCATGTGTATCCTCCCTGTGTACCTTTCCTTATCTATTGCGCATTTAATTGTATTAATTTGTTACATATTTCTCAGTCTTTCTGTAAAAAAAAAAGGTGTATTACTAATTTATATTATGTTTTATAGTTTATTTAAAAAAATTCAGGCTCCACATATTGATGACCTATCCCAACTAAAGGTTATCAATATCATCATTGTGGGGCCAAAACCTGGTTACCCCACCGATCAGCTGTTCCTTGCAGCCTCTGGTGCTGGAAATGGCACTTGGAACAGAACCAGAAGCACAACTCTGTTCATTGTGTACTGGTTGTTCTAGCTCCGCTCCCACTTAAATGTAGGCTTTCAGGAACCCAACTGCTGTTGGTGACTAGTAATGCAAATAAGTATTAGGGCGATCTAAATCTATAAATGAATGATGAAAGAAGCAAGGTAAACATGCCAATACTATTTGTTAGTCCGTAGGATTTTCCTGTAGTGATCATATAGAAAACTTAGAACACAGATGTTACTCTCTTTCTGATCTCTTCCATGTTTTTGGCTGAGTGGTAGGGTTTAACATGGTCTGCCTCCTGTTACAGAGCTGTATTGGGAGGCTCCTGCTGCAGTCGTATGTGAGAAATAGGTGGGGGTGCACATAGAGAAAGGGTTCTTTATATGCCCCAGTTTCAGTTGCTATTTGGCAAAAAATAGCATCAGTGTAGAAAGCCTATTATGGGAGGAGATCCTGGTATATTTCTATGCGCGTTTTCTAGGTTTGATGTTCTTCACTGTAAACTGTGTAATTAAAGGGAATCTGTCAGCAGTTTTGACCATGCTAAACTGCTGACTAGATAAGGAGAGTGAGACAAACATACCTCTTGTGGAGCTTTTATCAAGAGTAGTGTGACTGTGAAGTTACATTCTGGAAGATTCGGCCCCTTCAACTGCCCAGTAGCCGTTGATTCACTTTAAAAGGCTTCATTGAGCGGCTTCACATCCCCTTAGCGCTCAGTGACAGCTGTAGTGGTCTCCTGGCAGAGGGGATGGATGTGAAGGGGCTCAAAGAAAGCAGAGAACACTTTAAAGTACAGCATGGCCCACAAGTGGTATGTTTGTTCTACCATCCCCAGCCCTGTCTGCTTTTTAGCATGGTCAAAACTGCTGACTATTTTTAAGGGTTTCTTTGGGGAAGAAATTAGAGGGTGGGCACTGTAGATTTGCCTGTTTTACATCCGCTGGCAATTGTCTTTTGAGCTGGACCTATAAAACTAGGTTATTTGCTCAGTTTTCTTTCTCTTGACCATGCTATAGGAATACACATTAGTTATCAGCTGAACACTTGTTTAGCCAACAGCCATTTATTCGGAGCCCTCTATACACATGCACGGCCGGCTTATGTGTCCAGATCTGTCCGGCTCTAGTAGCAGCTTATCTGCCAGAGAACAAAAGCATTGGGCAGTAGAGATCAAACAGCCCAATTCAGTCGGGGAAGCCAAACCCACTGAAATCGGCAGTTTCCGCCAACATTTGTCTAATGTGTATGGCCAGCTTAAAAGCCATGGATATCTCAATATGTTTAGTATCTCTTCACATAGAGAATATAATGCTTGGCAGAGCAATTTGACCTCTTAAGAGGAGTTGATGAAAAATTGTGACTGCTGGGGAATACCTGGTCTTCTGAACATGACCAATTATTATTTCTTCTATTGTTCTCTGTTCTAATGTACACTCATTGACAAAAAAAACGCACGGGGGAGTAGTTGGAATTGAATGAAACTTTCTGTGTATGTAATCATGTTTGTTTATTGAGGAAAACTGTTCAATTGAAAGGAGACACTAGTACCATGTTGGGCCACCTCTAGCCTGGATACAAGATGAGATGTGGTTGGGTGTGGAGCCATACAGGTTCTGTATGGCATCCTGTTGCACATTTGCTCATACGTTGCAGCTGGGCCTGTAGATCCTTCACTCTCATAGGATGCAGAAGCTGACATCCCAGCTGATCCCATAAATGCTCGATTGGCGATTTAAATCTGTTGACTGGGCAGACCAAGGAAGGGTTGCAATCTGGCTGCGACATTCCTGGGAAACCCTTCCTCTGTGTGGACGAGCATTATCCTGCTGAAAAATGCCAGTTTAAAGCCCTGCCAAGAGAGGCAACACATGTGGCCGCAGGACGTCCTGCACCATATCGCTGACCTTTTGGTGTCACTCTTATCACTACTAGGAGTGACCAACTCTGGTATGCAACAGCTGCAGTAGTTGGGGCAGTGTGTCGCTCCACAGCAAAGGCAAGGTTGAAGCACTCTGCTCGAGGCCGACCATCATGGGATCTCAAACAGAACCAGTATTCCTTGCTAAAACTATCTTTTTTCCAGTCCATAACAGTCCAGGTTTCTTATTCACAACACCATTGGGAAAAAAAGTTAAAGGTGGCTGGCTGTCTGGCGGAACATGTAATGGGTGCCATGACACGGAAATTCCTCCTGCTAACGTCTGGGCAGAGACAGGAGTGTATAATGAAGATGTCACCTGTATCTGGGTGGTAAACAATGAAACTGTTGGAGCTACTTGTGCCTGTCGGCTGATAAAGCACTGGTGGTCTATCTGGGCCGCCTGGTGCCTGTTCACCCATTGTTTGTGTCCTCACATAACCTCTGCTCTCAACACCATTGGCGTGCAATTTGTTGAAACAACCATCCTGCTCAGTTCAATGATGCACCCCCTCTGTCTTTCAACTGGGCAAAATGTCTTTAAGTGTCTTGTAGGGGCATGTCTAGCAGTCGATAATCTTTCACTAAGAGGTACACTACCCAATAGTAGACTTTTGAGAGCCTTTTTTTTTTTTTTTTATAGGACAACACTTTTACGCCCTGTTGTGGTCAGACCCAGTGTCTAATCAGACCACAACTGTAATCATTTATATATCTGCCGGAGACATAACAAAATGCAGAATTTTACAGCAATCTAAACTTTTCTATCTGGGTGCGTTATTTCTTTTTGTCATGAGTGTATTTTAGAAAATTGGTGGACCATTCTAGTGTGTTTATTTTTATCTGTACACTATTATAGGGGCAACTATATTATTGCCTGAACTATTGTACAGCATTTGGAGAGATGTTTACAGCAGCCACATAGGCCATAGACACAATTGTCTGGTGGGGGCTCATTGACATCTGAGTGTTGTGGGCATGCTCTGTGACCTTTGCAGAGGTCACTACTGGGTGGGAGGAGTATATGAGCTGAGGCCATTACCTGTTGTGAGTCGTGGATCCTGTTATATGGACAGCCGCGTTATCTGTTGTGATCCTGCCTGTGATAACAGGATGACTGGTGAAAAGTGATCTGTACTGAATAGGAATTCTCATTGCATGATGGGATTCAGTGGCCAGAGTGAAAACTGAAAGAGTTCAGGGTTTTATTTAAAGAGCCTCTGTCGGCATGATCAACCCTAGTAATTCAGGCATTTTGCCTAGTAGAGTTGACCATGCAGTTTAAGGGTACTTTCACACTAGCGTTAGAAGAATCTGTGTCTGTATTACGGACATGGATAGGACAGCTCTATGGAGGGCAGGAAATTCTGTTCCGCAAAATGCAGAAACACGCAGAAAGTATGCGTATTTTGCAGATCGCGGACCACAAAAATGTCAACGGCTGTGTGCATGAGCCCTTAGACTGGTTTCCTTCTCGTTAGAGGCAACATACAGCACTAGGAATAAGGCCCATAGGGACTGACCTTTTTTTTTATCATCTCTGCATGTCTTTGAAAATGCATATCTTCTCAATTTTATCTCTTGAGTCTTCATGCCTTACTAAAGTTTTTTGGGCTTATAATCCCCCTCCGCGCTCAGCATCTGCGGCTGCATCTCCCCTCTCCTTCATGTCTTTCTATTTGCTGTATACAGCTCCCCATACAAATGAGTCTCTTGTTGAATACACATACATGTTCAGCCGAGTCAGGAGAGAGAGTTGTCGGCCAAATGATTGTTCAACTGACCGTTTTTGAATGTGTAATGGGGCCTTTTCTCCAGATTAATGTTCCTCAATCCAATCCTTGTGGAACCCCAACATGAAATGTATTGAGGATTTCTTTAATATTGTACAGTGTTTTTTAATTGGTTTTACTAAATCAGTAGCTCTGTATGCATAATTTTCAATACATGACCTGTTAGGGTCCCTTAAAAGGGTTGTCCAATTAATTTTGAAAAATAACTGCAGAATGTTATAAAATAGTAAAATAACTGCTACAGCACCGATGTTCCAGTGGTCCCTGCCAGTCTTATTTTTATTTTATTTGGCGCAGCGGTTTTTTGGATGTACGTGATATCATCGCTGCAAGTCCATCACTGGCCTGAGCTGTCTTGGGTAGTACATGCTAGCAGCATTGATGCAGGGTTTCTTAATGAGGGCTTTCTGGGACCCAGCTGGTCCTACAGATCCTCCTCCAGTACACTTTTTAAGGGGTTATCTGACCATTTGTTAACTGATCCAGTGGTGGCTAACCTCCAGCTGTGGTGAAACTGCGACTCCCAGCATGCTCCATTCAGTTCTGAGAACAGCCAAGCAATTGTACGTCTTGGGAGTCGTAGTTTTACCACAGCTGGAGTGCCGGAGGTTAGCCATCACAGACCTATCATCAGCATCTGCTTGGGGGCCATCACTGAATCAGATCAGTAACAAATAGTTGGATATACCCTTTAACATCCCTGTAGGAGAAAGTTTGTAATGTACTTACCATTCTGAAGTTACAAGAATTAGCCTCTCGGGGACCTGGTCACGTGACACTCCTTTTCTGAAAATTATGCTGATGACACATCCTTTGCCAGTGGATATGGATGAGGAATCGCTTTGGCTGCGGACAGGGCCAGAACTATTTTTCTGCCTGGTACATGTGCAAACTCCTAAATCCACCTCCTCTATGAATGGCTGAGCCATGAAACTTTGAAACAGCAAGTATATTACAAACTTTCTCCTACAGGTGTTATGAGTAATTAAAGGGTTATGCTATGATGTAAGAAATGAAAATGAGACCTAATATAGTACATGACTATCTAACAGAGCAAAACCCCATCCTGTACCTACATGGATCCAGAGATCTCCCCATTTGTTGCTTCAATTGCTCTGCTAGATTCCTTTCAGGCTGACAGTTTAGGGGGCATGGTCTTTCTCAGTTAAAGGATGGAACTGAGCATGTGCGACCACCTGGGTAAGCAGACTTGCATATCATTAGACACATTAAACACTGGGGGACATTATTATAATAAAGAGAATATCTCACAACTGTATCATTTGTGCAACAAAGTACATTACAAAAGTAACTAGTTTTTCATGCTGAATTAAAGTAAAAAAATTTTTTTAAATAACATGTAATGGTGGCACAACCTCGGCATTCCATGTAATGTTTGTCAGTGGTGTCACAATGTGCCCACAACATGCTGTGACTATGACGCAAGAGTCTCGAACTTCAGACATGTCGGATTTTGTGTCGCTATTTGCATGTAACTTTTCCTCCGTTGATTTTAATGCAACTTGGATGTGTTTTCGCCGTCAAATCACAGTTGTAAAATAGCTGCAGACATATCACACATGCAACTTTTCTGTGTCTTGCCGTTGTCAGACACGTCGCCATGTAGCCGAACCCCTAAAGTGGGATTTAAAAAATTAAGCTGCTCCAGAACTGATGCTTCAGTGGTTGAAGTGAATGAGAGCAGCACTGCAGTAACTAGATGCGTGCATAGTGGGTGTAGGTCCTGCAAACAGATCTTCGGGGGGATGCTGGAAGTTAATCTCTGCCAGTCTGATATTGATGACCTAGCCCAAGGATAGGTAGTCAAACTTAAAGGGGTTGTCCCACAAAAAATATTCTACAGTTTTCAAACTAGCATCTGGATCTTTTGTAATTGCATGTAATTAAAAATTCGGCAGTGCCACGGAGTTATTCAGTAAAATGTATCTTTATAGTGCTACCTGCTGTCTGAGATGGTCGCACATGCTCAGTTTCATCCTTCAGCTGCCTCCTGAGCTGTGATGGGTGGAGCATGGGCACGCCCCCTTAGCTGCAGCAGAAAAGACACTCCCCTGAGCTTGATATAAATCTAGCAGAGCAATGAATGGGGAGATCTCTGGATCCATGTGAGGGCTGGTGCTAGAAAGTCCTGTGCTAGATTATGTCTGATTTTCATTTAAGGACTGGAGTAGGAAAACATCTGATTTCATGTGGGTTCAGAAGGTCTGCAAACATTTACAGAAAGCCTACATTCACACACAAGGGCGCTATGGGCCTGTGGAAAGTGGGGCAGATTCCATTTCCCTTAACTATATTCCATTTTTATTTTATTTTTTTAGGCTCATATGTATTACTGATTTATGTGTATACTTTTACCTCAGTTTTGTATTTCCTTACTCTGCTGTTCTATACCTTCTCTTCAATTTAAATATAGTCCACTGTGTTTGTGAGGAGAAACTCCTTCTGCCCCAGAATTCATGTCCCTTTCAGGAGTGTTTGACCTGCTGCCATCTGTCTACATACATGGCAGCCACCATTCACTTTGTAAAGAGCCGGGGGCAATGTCCTGATGAGTACAGTGGAATTATAGCTATGAGAGTAAGGGGAGTGGACCTCACCCCACACTATGCTGTCCTACACAGCAGTAAAGGCTGACAAAAGATCCTTTTAATAAGGGGATTTTGTGTCAGTCTACGTTTTTGACCAGCTGTCATAGTTATGGCTGACATGAATATGCTTCTTGATTGATGTAATCTTTCATATGTCTGAACTGTTGCCACTTCTTACCGGATGCAGAGCAGTGTTAGTAACTAGGTTTCATGCGACTAAGGCCCCAGGCACATGAACGTATTTGTTTCCTTTCAGTTTTTTTTTGCGGATAGGATGCAGGCCCATTAATTTCAATGGGTCCGCAAAAATCACATCCGTATGTCCATTCTATAGCCCCGCAAAAAAGATGGAACATGTCCTATTCTTGTCTGTTTTGTGGACAAGGATAGGCATGGTTATAATGGATCCGCAAAAAAAACTGATGCAATACGGATGCCAAACGGACATTATACATATTTTTTGCGGATCCGTGTTTTTCTGATCGCAAAACATATACAGTCGTGTGAATGTAGCTTAAGGCTGAGTTCACACTTCAGTTTTTTTCCCCATCAAGTTATTGTTTACCAAAACCTGGTTTGGCTTGAAACCACAGAACAGGAGCAGATCTCTCCATTACACCTGATCTGCGTAGGCTTCACTGCTAGTTTTTGCTCACGATTACGGATTTGAAATGACTGATCAAATAACTGAAGTGTGAACTCGGCCTAAGCGCTGTAATCTAGAACCATTAACACATGCCTGCAGGGCTACCCTAGCTGTATACTTCTAGACTTTACTAGATTCCATGCTGTGCAGATGAAAGAATATTTATTCTAGAGTTGTTAATAATATCCCTCTCTTTTCCTCAGTGCACGACCTGCTATTCTGGAGGGACGTGAAGAAGTCTGGAATGGTTTTCGGAGGGACCATGATTCTGCTCTTGTCACTTGCCGCCTTCAGCATCATTAGTGTTGTTTCCTATCTGATTTTAGCTCTGCTGACTGTCACAATTAGCTTCCGCGTCTATAAGGCTGTCATGCAAGCCGTCCAGAAAACTGATGAGGGTCATCCCTTCAAGTAAGACACTTGTTTTGTCTCCTATTGGTGTACATTTTGCGTGGGTTTGTGGTAGTGCCTTTTAAGAGACTATGTAAACCTCTGCACAGAATGCTCTTTATGAAAGGTTGGTGAATTAAGTTATTGGGGTTTTCCCATGTAGGACACCCGCACACATTGCGGATTACTGAATTTTTTTTTCAGCGCAGATTCTTGTGCGGAATAACCCAGCCTAATGTAGTACCAGCAAAGGGATTGGTATAAGACAAATCCCATGTAAGCTGTGACTTGTGTAAATGAACCTGCTGTGCAGCATGTCAGTAGTTTGCAATTTTTGTGGAAATTCTGTTTCTAAACACACACCAGTGTGTAACATGTCCAGTATGCAGCTGGAAATAGCCAAACACTCCACTTGCCATAAAGAGGGTGGCACAGGACCTCCATTCTCGTGGTTGGTGGGATCCCCATGATCACAGCCTATTCCCTCATTTGTGGATAGGAAATCAGTTTGTATTGTTGAGAAAATCCCTTAGAGTAATCTAGAAAACAGTTTAGATATGGTGTGGAAGTGTAACATGGATTTAGGCTCATCTTTGTCTTTGTTCATTAACTTTGCTTGAAGGAGTTGTCCCATTAAAAGACCTTATCCCGTACCCAGGATAGGTGATAGGATACGACCTCTGGTATCCCCTCAGATCCTGAGAACAGGGGCCCGTGTTTCCCCATTGAACGGAGCAGCAGACACACATGCATGTCCACTACACCATTCAACCCTGTGGGGCTACCGTAGATAGCGGAGTACATGCTCTTGTGATGGGACACCCCCTTTAACTTTTTTTTTTTTTTTTAACCTAAAGTTGTCAAAAGAACATTCAACTATAATCAGAAAAGTTTGATTGTAACTGCATATTCTTATATTCATATTTCATTCTTAGGCTACTTCACTAACAGAAGTCCACCGTGCTGGCGGAAGTCCACTCCGGCCTCGTTCACTACAATGGGGCGTGCTGGAGGTCCGGCCGCTGCATGGCAAACATGCCAAGAGGCGGCCGGACAAAAACCGCCCCATTATAGTGAATGAGGCCGGAGTGGACTTCTGTTAGCACAGATCCTGCAGACTACCGCCAATGTGAAAGTAGCCTTAGACTTCAATTTATTTTGTGTCTGAATAAAACATTGCCTTAACTGTTATTTAAAGGAATTGTCTAGGATTTAAAAATGACAGTGCAGGAAAGTTTCTAAATATTTAAAAAGAAATAAAAAAATTAAACTCGCCCATCCATCTAGCACTAGTGATCGCTACTGGTGGTAGTTTACATCCCGTCAATGATGTGTTATACGTGCACAAAGTGCAGCTAGTCATCGGCCTCAGCAGTGATTTTAGCATGTGCAACATGTGGCCTCTGGTGCCAGTGGTGTTTTTGGCATCATCACTGCAGGACAAGTAAACGGATACCAGCGAGGCCATAATTTATTTATTACTTTTTATCAGATTGCCTGCTTTCAGCCATTTTTGAAATCCAAGACAACCCCTTTATATTGGTTGGTATCAGAAAATGTGACCAGTAGTGTGATTTGATGAGGCATTTAAAATGTAGACTTAAGGATGGTTGCAACGATCAGTGAATGTGGCTCTACTGTACCAAGGAGTGGTAGGCTGCTGACCCACAGGGATCAGGGACACCAGAGAGGCGCACCAGAGGAATCAGGCTAACTTGTAGTCGGGAACAGGCTGCGGTCAAAGTCTAGGAAGACAACTGTCAGTATAATGACAGGTAGACCAAATATAGCTCAGACAGTCAGGTAAAGCAGACTAGCAGAACCTAGCAGGACCTGTGATGATCAGGAAAAGAATGGGACAAGCAGGTATTTATAGGGGAGCTGGTGAACTAGTTAGTCAGCAGCTAGACTGTAATGCCTCATGCATACGACCATATGTTCGGTCCGCATCCGATCTGTATATATTATTATTTTTTCTTTCCATTTATTTCAGTGTAGCTGCAAAAGATGCGGATTGTCCGCATGCCTTTGTCAACTTTGCGGCTCCGCAAAAAGATACAACATTCTTATCCGTTTTGCGGACCAGGATAGGACGTTTCTATAGAAGGGAAAAAGAAAATGGTGACATGCACATGTCCTGGATCCGTGATTTGCGGACTGCATAACTGATGTGGTTGTGTGCATGAGGTCTAACACACACTGCAAGGAAATAAAGGGGGTATCCCCTACAGTGCAGAACCTGAGGCGAGATGCACTGACCTAAGCTCCTGTTCACACATACACATCGGACAAACATAGGGAGTGGAGCGGCGGACACAGGCCATTGACATTACCTAGATAAAGTAGTGTAACATTGTGAATACATTGTAGTTTGTATCTTGTATTGATCCTGAATTACAGCACCTATTATAGCCCAGATCTGCATGTGCAATTCTATATATGTTCTGTACTGTACTACATTTTGTAGAGTATTAGGCCCCTTTCACAGTTTTCCACGTGGGTGCAATGCGTGACGTGAACTAGGGCTGAAAGGATTACTTGATTGAATCAAGTAATTAGACACAAAAAAATAATCAATGCAAAAGAACGGCCATGTGAATATGCCCATAGACTTTCACTGGTGCTAAATGGTCACATGGCCATTTTTCACTGTCGTGTGCATGTAGCCTAAAGAAGCTCTCTAGGTTTATTTTACATATATAAATAACTCGCCACCATTATTATAGAACTGCCATTTGTTACATCCTAAGTAAGTTGCGTCCATTTTGAACCTTTTCATTATGGTAACCTGGTCGTGTCACCCGAAGTCTGACCACCAGCCCAGAGCATGCTCTAATGTGTAAACAGGAACTCTGTCTCTTCCCTGTGCCTGACTTCCTCTGAACTCAAATTTCTCCTGGCAGCTCTCAGGCCGTATCCTCCCCTCCATGTTCCTCTGTGTATTCTGTTGAAGATGTTCTGTCTCTCCTATGTCAAGCGTTAGGAGTGCAGATCTGTACTATCTGTGTGTGCTGACTCTCCAGTGTAGTTCTGTGAACTGTAGCTTCATACTGGTCTCCTGCATGTAACGGTTGACAGGGAAGAGAAAGATGACAAGGCAGAGAGGGGAGACAGGCTTAAGCTGAATCGCACAGGAGAGCGTGGGGAGCCTGCAGTGTGAGGGGATAGCAGCTGTGTCACTAATCTATCATGGATGCATTTGCAGCATCAGTGACTAACATTTTGAAGCCATTTATATTTGTGACATCTAAAAACTCAATGCAAATAGTTTACATTTTGAGTCTTTTCTTAGTCAGACTTACCAGATGCTGGATTAAACGAGTTGTCCCAGCTGGACAACCACTTCTGAAAAAGAAACTCCTCTACATATCTGCTTCTGGAGCAGTGACTGTTCATGCGCTGTTAGAGCAGCAGCGCAGGTGCAAGATGTCCAGCCCTGTCAGTAAAGCAGCGGGAGGGGAGCTTCTTGTTGATGAGGAATCTATTTACTCATCACTAATCTCATCCTGTAATCTATAGCTGCATTAGGGCACATCCTTTCTACTCAGTAGTAATTGGGGCCATTGCCCAAGCAAACAGAATGTGCGAACACTTGTTTTCTAATGATCCGTGTGCTCAGCAGCGCCTTTGGACAATCACATTTAGGCTACTTTCACACTAGCGTTCGGGTTTCCGTTCGTGAGCTCCGTTTGAAGGAGCTCACGAGCGGACCCGAACGCAGCCGTTCAGCCCTGATGCAGTCTGAATGGAGGCGGATCCGCTCAGACTGCATCAGTCTGGCGGCGTTCAGCCTCCGCTCCGCTCGCCTCCGCACGGACAGGCGGACAGCTGAACGCTGCTTGCAGCGTTCGGGTGTCCGCCTGGCCGTTCGGAGGCGTGCGGATCCGTGCGGATTCGTCCAGACTTTCAATGTAAGTCAATGGGGACGGATCCGTTTGAAGATGCCACAATGTGGCTCAATCTTCAAGCGGATCCGTCCCCCATTGACTTTACATTGAAAGTCTGGACGGATCCGTCCCAGGCTATTTTCACACTTAGCTTTTTTTTGCTAATATAATGCAGACGGATCCGTTCTGAACGGAGCCTCCGTCTGCATTATTATGAGCGGATCCGTTCAGAACGGATCCGCCCGAACGCTAGTGTGAAAGTAGCCTAACCCCCTGCCTGACAGGGGAATATAAATAATAAATGCAATTACTTTACTGCTTTCACAGGGTTCTGCTGGACAAGGATATCACTTTGTCCTCTGAAAGCCTTCAGAAGAGAGCGAATGCATCCCTTGCTCATGTCAACCATGCCCTGAAGTACATCATAAGGCTCTTTCTTGTGGAGGACCTTGTAGATTCCCTCAAGGTAAAAATAAATAAAAAAAATCCCATGAATTGTATTATTCTGGAAGAGTTTCTCACCCATTATGCTATATTGTTACTATGCACAACCGGCAATGTGCATCTGTCTGCATTTCTATAAAATATGTAATATTTTGCATTCTAAAATATGTACTGATTATACAGATATTAATTACTTCCATATGGAAATACTTTAAGTTGCTTTTCACATTTTCTCCCACCAGTTTGCCCTCCTCATGTGGCTGACGACCTATGTTGGAGCTGTGTTCAACGGGATCACAATTCTCATTCTTGGTAAGGAACCATTCTGTAAGCTTTATGTTGTGCCTATAGATAGACTTCAGTGACTCCATTGTCTGTTTTCATCTTCCCGTAGGAGTCCTGATCGCCTTCACTGCTCCGGTTGTGTATGAGAAATACAAGGTACGTTTATTCAAGATAGTTTGTGCCTACACTAGTAAGTTTGCTAAAAATCATACTCTTAAGCTCTCCCACAAACCTTTTTATTTTCTGACTTGTTAGAAAGGTACATGATGTAAACTGTATTGAAGGTAATCTTACCAGTGACTGTATTTGTGAGTTATAACCTGCCTTCTGATCCTCAGCTGTGTTATGTGACTGACACTCCAAATAACACAGCATCTTATGTAAGGACAGGTAGCCAGTTTCTCTATTCATTCCTATGGCAGCCTCAATGTTAGTCTCATAGAAATAAATAGAGAAGTAACTGACTTCCTGTCCTGTGTCAATTGGAGATCTGGGTGTTGGTCACATGACACAGCTGAGGATCAGAAGGGAGGTTATAACTCACAAATACATAAGTACAGATCTATAGAAAGTATACAGGATCAGAATGCCACAAGCTCAAAAAGCAGAGCTGAAGGTGCAGACCACTCTGAGCAGCACTTCTGCCCCTTTGTGCTTTGTTTTACAACGGTTTAGGTACCCTTTAAAGGGTTATCCCATCAGGTCATTTGGATGTCCTATAGGCGATTCCTCTGGACCCTCTTCACTTGCCAAAGCGGAAAACTGCTGCAAACATTGGAGGTCCCTATGCACCCATGTACTACGTGGTTGATCATTATATAGCAACCTTTCCTCTACAGTGTCACATATCGGCCCGCGACCTCAGGGTATGTCCACATGAGACTGGTCCGTTGTGGGTTCTCTGAATTCTACAGCAGCAAAATCAAAACAAATGGCGTTGGTTCGTTGCAGATTTCATAGCGTGAATGCTGCAGATGTGACCAGTTTCACTCTCTGCATTGGAAAGGTTGAAATCCATGGTGGGAATCCTACATTGACATGCTGCAGATTTAAAATCCGCACTGCAGATCAAATTTGTGTGGATTCCTTGGCAGACACTTTCTACATCTACTTTGCTGCTACTCCATTATGCTGTGGGTTTTCCTCATGCGTTTCTGCTGCGGAAAATCTCCAGTTTGTCCCCCATGTGTGGCAATACCCTTAACTTGCAAATGCTTTTTTTTTTCTATAGATGTCCTTTAATGTATGCCAACTATGCATTGTGGTTTTCATGTTCTGCTCATTTCTGTTTGTCGTAGGTACAAATTGACCATTATGTGTCTCTGGTGCAGAGCCACATGAAATCTATAACTGAGAAGTAAGTTTTGTTTTATCCTACAAAAAAAAGACAAGATATTCAATTGTATTTTATAATTAAAGAATATAGATCACATAGAAAATAAAATGTAAGCCTGCACCTTCCACAGAGTGAGATTTATGGAGCAAGGGTCTTGTTCTCCAGATCTTACAGTGCAAGAGTAGTAAGGCCATGTTCACATGTGACGTACAACACCTGCAGCAAAAGTGACGTATACTGCATGTGTATAGGATTGTACACACTGCAGAAAAGCATGTTTTTCAGGGCAAGCCATCTCCAGCCTAAAATGCAATTTTTTTTATTAAAATGACCAGATATTATTACAATATTATATAAAATATTATTACAATGGCCAGGTAAAATCCAATTTGTATGTATTTAAAAACAAAAAAAACTAAAAACACTAACCTAAAAATAAAAAAAACTCACTGTGTACTTTCCTTTAAAGGGATTCTGTCACCTCCCCTAACCCAAAATCGGATTTTAAAGCAGTCATGCAGCACAGCTTACCTTGAATAGGCTGTGCTCTTCTATCTTGTAATCCGTCCAGTAGTTTATGTGAAAATTGACTTTTATAGTTATGCAAATTAGCCCTGAAGGTGCCCAGAGGGGCGTTTTGATTCCCCTTAGTGAGCCCAGTACCGCCCCTCTTACAGTGCCCAGCCCGCCTTCCTTCCGACTGTCTAACCGCCCCCAGCCTGCCACAGCCTCTCCTCCCCCTCCCTCACGGCCAAACGAACTCTCGCACAGGCGCAGTACCCACTGAGGGCTGCGCCAGTGCGATCAGCAGGAGACTGAGGGCAGGAGCTTCATCCTCGTCACTGGGCATGCGCTGAGCCCAGTGACGTCCGATGCTCGCTCTTCCCTCAGTCAGCAGGGAAGAGCGAGCATCGGACGTCACTGGGCTCGGCGCATGCCCAGTGACGAGGATGAAGCTCCTGCCCTCAGTCTCCTGCAGATCGCACTGGCGCAGCCCTCAGTGGGTACTGCGCCTGTGCGAGAGTTCGTTCGGCCGTGAAGGAGGGGGAGGAGAGGGAGGAGAGGCTGGGGGCGGTTAGACAGTCGCAAGGAAGGCGGGCTGGGCACTGTAAGAGGGGCAGTACTGGGCTCACTAAGGGGATCAAAACGCCCCTCTGGGCACCTTCAGGGCTAATTTGCATATCAATAAAAGTCGATTTTCACATAAACTACTGGACGGATTACAAGATAGAAGAGCACAGCCTATTCAAGGTAAGCTGTGCTGCATGACTTCTTTAAAATCGGATTTTGGGTTAGGGGAGGTGACAGAATCCCTTTAATGTGAGGTGACCCGCATCTATGTGACATTGATGGCATATCCTATCATTTAATGTAGCTCTTTTTATCACGTTCCCCTTTCCCTGATATTGCAGTATACATGATTCACACTTTATAAGGAAGAGGTGACATGAGGAAGCCATGTTTACTAGGCACTTTGGGATTTTCAGTGCATCTCTTATGGATTACTGTGTTGTTTCATATGGCTGGAAGTACACATCTAAGGCTACTTTCACACCTGCGTTTGGTGCGGATCCGTCTGGTATCATTCACTTTGTCAGGACGGGTCCGTTTGGCTCCGCATAGTCAGGCGGACACCAAAACGCTGCAAGCAACGTTTTGTTGTCTGCCTCAAAAGCGCAACGGAGAAATGCAGCCAAGCTGATGCATTCTGAACGGATCCTTATCCATTCAGAATGCATTGGGGCTGAAGTGATCCGTTTTGGGCCGCTTGTGAGAGCCCTGAAACGGATCTCACAAGCGGACCCAGAAACGCCAGTGTGAAAGTAGCCTAATACTGCTGTAGCTGACACATCTGTCCTGCGTATTAGAGGTCCCATTCTGAATATGCTTTCTGCCCCCTGCTGTCTTCTGCCATCTCCAAGGACTTGAGTTCTAGATTTGTCTAATACTTACTGTTGCCAGCCATGGCTATGCCTTAGAGCTTAAATTGTTCCTTTTTATTGTCTCCTCTTTTAGGATTCAGGCAAAGCTTCCAGCAGCACTGAAGAAGAAAACAGAGTGAAGGATCAAAACGTTGGGAGGGTGGGTGGGCTGGGGGGGTCTTACAGTATACACACTGGCTACATATCTCATTACTACTCCGTAAATTGGCTGCCTTTATATAGCTCACAGGAACCTTTTGTATGCATGTATTTCATGTATACCTACGTGTACATGGTTCCTCTCTACTAGGAAGAGAGTGTCTGTTAACATGTCATGGATTGTAAGAGTTATTCCTTGTTTTATACATCCTGAAGAGCCGGGTAGGGACCTAGCAACCCAACTGTAATTCCTGCATCTTACACACTCATCCCTCCCCCATCTGCATCACTGAAAAGTGATCGGCACACGGCCGCTGCATTATCTTCCTCCATTTTTATTCTGCTTTCATCATCTCAACCTAATCTACTGGTGCCACTACTGTCTCATCCTTAAAGGGGTTGGCCATTTTCAGGCTTCTGCTAACAATGGGCATGTAAGGTGACTATGACACTAATATATCTTTTTTTGATGTTCTGTGTTTGCTCTATTTCATTAGCTATATCCCATTATTTGGGTAAATTGTCTGGGCTGTCAGCACACAGGTCCTGTCAATGACATGGCTGCTGATGGAGGGTCATGTGCCTCCTCCATTCAAACACACTGCACTAAACTCTGCATAGTCCAGATGAAAAGTGCAGTGATTTGCCTGGTCACATGACCCTCCAGCAGCCATTTTATGGACAGGGACGTCTGTGCGGATAGAACAAAAGACTTGGCCAAGGGACATGCCTTTTTAAAATGGTGCAGAATTTCAACAAAAGCCATGGTAATAAGTGCCATATAGTCATCTTATATACACACTGATCAGCAGTAACCAGAAAGTAGCCAACCCCTTTAAATTAACTTGTCCATTTCCTTATACACACACTTTTCACATGCTATGGTCTTTCTTACATACTTCTTTTATGGTCTTCAAATGTCATTCATCTTATTAAAATTATTTATTGTTAGGCCTCCATGTTGGTGTCCCTAAACACCTTGCCCCTCCCCCGCACAGACACGCTGCCCTCACACCCCTCACTGTTTTAAACTTTTGTCTGTTTTTATCCAGCTACTCAGTTCAATCACTGTTCTGTTCCACTTATTGCCACATTAACCAATATATTGGAGTTTCTTACACTGCAACCAGGTTTTTTTATTTAATAATGCAGAATTTAATTTATATTTCATGTCTATACTGAGAATTAAGTGTAGAAATGTGTTAAGTTGCATAACTAAAAAAAAAGTTATGGAGAGTTGCTTGTGTTTTCTGGAATACTAAGACTTCTACGGTGTTCCTCTCTTCCTTTCTGTGCTTGTATCTTATCCCTTACTCTTCCTGGCAGCAGGAGAGATGGGACATGTCCTACACTGCAAAGAACAATGCAGTCTCGCCCTTTGATCATAGAGAAATTCATGTGTGAAAATGTCACGCCTGGTGAACGGGCCAAAAAAACAACCGACACAAGAGGTCTATTGTTGTACACAATCTTTAAAGTGAATCTCCACCTTTTATCATCATGTTGTTTTAGGTCTGAAATAGTTTGCCGATTAGTTTTTTTTAAAATATATCTTCATAGCCGTCCAAGCTCCATTTTTAGACCCAAAAATCCCCTGCATAGACATAGACTTAAAAACAAGCACATACTGACTGATTGTAGCCACCACTAGAGGGAGCTTAGGAGCTAACGGCATATAAACACACTATGCAGAAAGCTCCTATATTCCCTCTAGTGGTGGCTACAGTCTGCATGGTATGTTTAAATTCTGTAAATGCGAGGGCTTTGGAAAAGGTACCACTATAAGGATATATTAAGGAATTAATCTGTGCATAGTTTTGAAAGTTTTTAGGCTAAAAAAATAAAATGATGCTTAAGGATGGACATTTACTTTTAGGGGTTTCTTTGATGTGGTAATCTGGCCATGGGATTTTAACTTCTAAATAATAAAAGTATTTTTGGCTCAACACCGTAGTGGAACAGAGCATGAGGAGTCAGTAGTTAGCCAAATTCTGTGATGGAGACACTACAATAGTCAGCCAGAAGATCTGTTAACTCACCATGGTAGTTCTGTGTCTTTTCTTGGGTTCTGTATGCATCAGCCTGGTTCCACGTATGTCGTGGAAACGAGTACGATCTGATTTATTCCCACCACACAGGTACTAGAATTGGGTGGCACGTTTCTGTCCTGTGTCAGCAGTACAGTAATACCTCAGATGATGGGAAATGTGGTTCCACTGAGTAGGTGCTGTATACCTCTCCATGGAGTGCAATCCACTATTGTGTCGAGCTGATCATGCTGGACTTGAAGAGTGCATTTGTTCTCAAGCAGGGTGGGTTGTTTTATTAATGTGATTTGTGTTGCACTGAGCTTCTAACTATTTACTGTGTGTCACTATAAAATGTTGTTTAAAAGAGAATTGCTTTACTGTTACTTTAAGACTGGAGAAGGGAACAAGCTAATGAAGTATTCACGAATAAGCCTGTAAAGTAGCTTGTTATTGCAGGAAGAAGTGTTTTTATTTGGGGGTTGTCCGAAATAAAGTTAATTTCTTTTATTTTACTTTTTAGTTTCTGTGGAACAAAATTCTATATATATTGCAAATACATGTGGTATTAAAGAGTAGGACACAAATAAAGAGTGTTGCTTGTTCTTTTCATCTTGTGGAATTTAAATGGAGTCTGTCACCAAAATATGACATTATGCACCACTTACATGGCTCTCTAGCATACCTATCCATGATTCAAATGCTACATTTGTAATTTTCTTCTGACTTTCACCAGCAGGAAAAACGCTGTTTAAATTCAGATACCCAGCTACAAGCTGAGATCCTTGTCGGGAAGGTCCGGATCCAGGCTGTCGAAGGTCATGTAGAGTACTAGTTACTCAGATCTGTAGTAGACCTCCTTTACAAAGATTGTTTTATGGTAGTCCTGGATATAAAGGATGTGCATTTCCATCTGCCGATTTTATCCTGGTCATCAAAAATTTCTGAGTGTGGCACTGCATCTGAAGGGGAGAGTAAGACACTTTCAGTTGCTTCCGTTCAGTATTTCTATGACTACCCGTATATTTACCAAGTTGGTGGCGGAGATGGCTGCTCACATAACAGAGGACATCTTGTTTGTTACCTACCTGGACGATTTTTTAATAGCTCCATCCAGGTAGAATTGTCTTTCACAGGAAGACAAAGTAATTCAGATCCTTGAATCATTGTGTTGGATAGTGAAAATGGAGAAATCCAGGATGATACCCCTACAGTCGCCGAGGTTCCTGGGGATTTTGCTCGACCTCCCAGAGATCCTTTCCGACCTTGGAGAAAGTGAGTGAGTGTGAGATCTAATTCTATGCCCTTACGTTTCATTCAGGAAAGCTATGTCTGTCCTTGACATCATGCATTCCAGCAGTTCTGTGGGCTCAGGCTCAATCCAGGGATCTCCAGTCATGGTCAGGGATCCCAGAGGAGCTGAACAGCAAGATTCTAATCTCCAGGAAGATCCGTCGGTCACTAGAATGGTGGCCGATACAGGAAAATCTACATCAGGGGGTCCCATGGAAGGTGGTAAACCCTTTAGTAGTCCCTACAGACACCAGTCCGTCAGGGTGGGGGGGCCCATGTTCTGGACTGAGTTTTTCAGGGACCCTGGGACAGTGCAGATTGGGAGATTTCTTCCAATGCCAAAGAATTGACAGCAGTTCTGAAGACTATGCAGATCCTGCCTTGGCTTCAGAGCCGGCATTTAAGGGTTTTGTCCGACAATGGTTCCGTGGTGACCCAATCCAAGAAGTTGATGGGAATTACGAATCAAATATTTCCCTTGTTGGAAGGGAAGGTGTTGTCACTATCAGCCCTTCATATCAGGGGTATAGACAACTGGACCAGAGAGTGGTCCTTGAAGCAGGACATATTTGCAAAGATAGTAAGCCTGTGGGGGTTGCCAGACATAGACCTCTCTGCTACAGGAAGGTGAAAATGTTCTTTTCTCTTTGTCCAGGGGATTCTCCCACAGCAGTGGATGCTTTCCTTCAGCCCCGGGGCAGGGGTCTTCTGTATGCTTTACCTCAATTACAATTGATTCCCAGGGTGTTGAACAAAATAAGGGAAGATGGAGCTTCTGTGCTCTTGATAGCCCACTTTTTGGTCCCGTCGAGCATGGTTCACTGGGTTAAGACTAGTTGGTCAGGGAGCCATGGGTCCTTCTGGAAATTCCTGATCTCTTGTGTCAAGGCCCAGTGATACATCCCCCAGTCAAGGGCCTTCACTTGACAGCTTGGTTTTTAAAAGGTCGCTACTGATCCAAAAGGGGCTATCGGGGTCAGTAGTCTCTACCTTATTAAAGAGTAGGAAGGAAGTGACTACAGGCATATACACTACAGTATGGTCGGTTTTCTTAGTTTTTAGGGATACCTCCTTCCCCTTCTTGTCAGCTTAGCATTCCTAGGATTTTTGAGTTTCTCCAGAGGGGATTAGATAAGGGGTTGGCCTTGAGTGGTTTTTTTATTTATTTTTTATTATTCAACTCTAGCTGCTCATCCTTTGATTGTTAGATTTTGTAAGGCTGTTACTAGGAACACCCTGGCTAGGATCGCTAGGTCCCTCCTTGGGACCTTTTGGCCTGGTCCTTCAGGCTTTGGTTAAGGCGTCCTTTGAAGCCCACATTAAGATTCTAACGTTAAAATGTGTCTTTTTAGTGGCCATCACATCGGCCAGGAGATTAGATGAGATGCAAGCTTTCCATCAACCCTCCTTATATGTCCATTTAGGAGGACAGGATTACTCTTCGCCACTATCCAGCATTTCTCCCCAAGGTAGTCTTAGATTTTCACAAGGGCCAGGAAGTGTTTCTCCCTTCCTTTTGTGATCACCCCAAGGAAGCTGAGCTCTATCATTTGCATGTTAGAAGATGTGTGCTGACTTATTTAGAGGCTACAAAGTGGTGGATGAAAACAACCTCTTTGTTTATATAATTTTCAGGCCCTAATAAAGGAAAATCTGCTAGCAAGCCTGCCTTATCCACCTAGCGAATGAACGCTATCTGTTTAGCTTACATTTCCCTACAGAAGCCGGTTCCCCGGGGATGGTCGGCTCACTCAACAAGAGCGGTGGCAACTTTTTGGGCAGAGAGCATAAGCTTCAATCCAAGACATCTGCAAAGCCGCAACTTGGTCATCTCTTGACCTTCTTTAACCTCTTCAGGACACAAGGTGTACAGGTACGCCCTTATGTCCTGGTACTTAAGGACACAGGGTTTTGGCGTCCGCCTGGCCGTGCGGAGCCAAACGGATCCGTCCTGAATTACAATGCAAGTCAATGGGGACGGATCCGTTTGAAAATCTTGTACACCCTGTGTATTTCTGATCACTGCCGTGCAGCGGGCGGTGATCGGAAGCCGGTGCCTGCTCAAATCATTAAGCAGACACCTTGGCTAAATGCCAACCTGCGGTTTGCGGCTTTTCTAAGTTGCGGCAGTGGGCGGAGCCATCGGGTCCCCATGCGGCTGTGGGGTGGGTGGGTGGGGGGGCGGGCGATGGCATGGAAGGCATCGCGCTGCCTTACTGTGAAGTGCCTGTGAGATCCAGCCCCCTAGATCTCACAGGCCATGGAAGCTGTATGAGTAATACACACAGTATTACTCATACGGCCAATGTATTCCAATACAGAAGTATTGGAATGCATTGTAAAGGATTAGACCCCAAAAGAATTAAGTGGAAAAAAAAGTTTTCCCCCCAAAAATCCAGTTTCAAGTAAAAAATAAACAAATGTCATTTTCCCCAAATAAAGTTAAAACAAGTTGGTAAAAAATAAGGGGGGGGATTATACATATTGGGTATTGCCGCGTCCGTATTGACCGGCTCTATAAACATATCACATGACCTAACCCCTTAGATGAACACTGTAAAAAATAAAAACTGCTAAATAAACAATTTTTTTTTGTCGCCTTACATCACAAAAAGTACAACCGCAAGCGATCAAAAAGGCGTTTGCCCACTAAAATAGTACCAATCTAACCCTCACCTTATCTTGCAAAAAATGAGCACCTACCTGAGACAATCGCCAAAAAACAAAACAAAAAAAACTATGGTTCAGAATATGGAGACGCTAAAACATATTTTTTTTTGTTTTAAAAAAGCTGTTATTGTGTAAAACTTACATAAATAAGTATACATATTTGGTATCGCCGCGTTCGTATCGACCGGCTCTATAAACATATCACATGACATAACCCCTCAAACACTGTAAAAAATAAAAACTGTGCTAAATAAACAATTTTTCCATTTCGTCCACCATGACGGCTCTACTATGAGATTGATTCTTGACCTCTGTAGAGGCAGGAACACACAGAGTTTAAAAGGCCACCACCCACTCTCACCCTCAGTGTTTCCTGTCCCTACGGGGGCAACTCACAGAGAGCCCTCCTTATGGAGGGGAAGAACGTTTTATTATTTTAAAAGTACCTGAGGATTTGTGTCCTCTTCCTCTGCCCTCCTGCGGTTCGGTCCAAAGCTGGGCAGAGGATACATGTGGAGTTGATCTCATTCCTGTTGCAGGAGCCTGTATCTCTCCCACAGCGTCGGTCCCCCTTCCCTACATTGAGGAAGTTGACCGCACGGAAGCAGAGCATGCTGCACGCCGACTCCTCAGCACTACACTCTGCTCTGGGCCGGCAGGAGGTGGAAGGGGCGGAGCTTGGACTGGGCGCACAGCGATGACGTCAGATGCCGCGCTGACTATTTGAAGCGGCAGTTTTGAATAAGCAGTAGCATACAACCGGTCTTCCTCCTGGAGCAGACACACTACAGATGTCTGTCTCTGACGCCCCTGCAGTCCAGATGGAATCTGAAGCCCCCTCAGCTACTCCAACAGTGGGTTCCCCTGTGGGGAGAGGAAAATTGATGTATAATTTTTTGACTTGTTTGTTTATCTTGTCTATTGATACCTGGCTGCTCCTCTCTTATAGGGAGTTAAAGAGCCCAGAACAAGAACTATGGGAAGGCGTTACAAGACAAGGTCTCCAGAAAACACCTGAAAATCTTTTCGGACAATGTAACAGCGGTCGCATATCTGAAACATCAAGGGGGCACAAGATCAACAAGATTAAAAGAACTGGCGGAAAAAATATTCTTCTGGACCGAAAGGAATGTTCTCTCCATCACAGCTATCCATTAAAAGGGTACAGAAAACATACAAGCGGACTTCCTCAGCAGGATGACCATTGATCCGGGAGAATGGGCCCTAAACTCAGATGTATTCCATCATATCACCAGAAGATGGGGGACCCCCCAGATAGACCTGTTTGTGTCAAGAAAAAAAATGCAGAAATCCATCCTTTCTGCTCCCTAAACCCAAGGGACAACCCTTGGGCAACGGATGCATTCTCAATCAGGTGGACTTGGGATCTAGTCTATGCCTTTCCCCCTTGGCCGCTAATACCCAGAGTGCTGCAGAAAATAAGGTCGGACCCAGTAATCGTTAATTTCTAACGATAATTTGTTTTCCCTTAGTCCTAACAGCAGCACAGATGGGGTTAACTGCCCCTGTGGACTGGTAGGACCGGCGGAATTTTAATGAGCCCAAGAACCAATAAACGATCTTCAGCTCCCTGAAAGGGAGGAGATCACCCCCCAGCCCACCGTGTCTTTAACAAGTATGATGTAAGTTAGGGAGGGATATTTGTGTGCTGCTGTTAGGACTAAGGGAAAACAAATTATCGTTAGAAATTAACGATTCCCTTACGTCCTACCAGCAGCACAGATGGGGAGATAGCAAGATAAAACCCCTAGGGAGGGTCCTCATGCCTGGCAGAAGTAAGAACTGTCTGCCCGAAAGCCGAAAACTCTGCCATCCTAGCATCTATCCTATAATGGGAGATGAAGGTTGACTCAGAGCTCCAGGAGGCCGCCTTACAGATCAACTCTAAGGGGAGAAGGCTTCTTTCCGCAACCGAGGTGGAGACCGCCCTAGTAGAATGGGCTCTCACAAACTCGGGAGGATCTAAGGTTTGGGAGACAAAAGCTTCCTTAATGGCCTCCTTGATCCAGCGACTAATGGTGGCTTTAGACGCTTTACGGCCTTTAGACTTACCGGCAAACAGGATAAGGAGATTCTCATCTATCCTGAACTCTCTGGATCTATCCACATAGATCTGGAGGCATCTAGAAATATCCAGCGGATCTCTAGCTGGAGTATCAGAGGAGGAGGCTGTAAACAAAACTGGTAAGGAGATTACCTGGTTGATATTTTGAAAAGTAGGCACCTTAGGTCTGAAGTATGGTAAAAACTTCAGGAGTACTCTGTCCTGTAGGAAGATGATGTATGGATGAATTGCAGAGAAAGCCTGCAATTCAGAGACTCTTTTGGCTGAGGCTATAGCCAGAAGAAAAACCATCTTTAAAGTTAAATATTTGAAATCAACCTCCTCCAAAGGCTCGAAGGGGGGAGATGCTAGACCCCTGAGCACTGCTGAAAGATCCCACTGGGGAATGGGTTTCAGTATAGTAGGCTTTAGTCTTTCCGCTCCCTTCAGGAAGCGTTTGATGAGTGGGTCCCGAGAGTATGGCCTGTTGAGACAGGCCGAGATGGCACACATTTGTACCTTCAAGGTAGCTGGAGATAGGCCTCTATCTAATCCGTCCTGAAGGAAATGTAGTATCGCAGGAAGGGGCGGATCTGCAGACGCCACCTGTTTGGAATCACACCATGCCACGAAGATTCTCATGATCCTGGAGTAGGCCTTGTTTGTAGACTCTGCTCGGGAATGCGACAAAGTTCTCAGGACCGACTCGGAAAGCCCTTCTATGTTGGGAAGGGGCTGATCAACCTCCAGGCTGTCAGGTTGAACCTGTGCAGATCTGGGCAGAGGTGAGTGTCCCACGACACCAGGGTCTGCTCCGGGGGGAGTCTCCAGTATTGTCCCCGACTCATCTGAATGAGCTGGGTAAACCAGGATCTTTTGGGCCAAAACGGTATGATGGCTATTACCGAGGCCTGATCCTGACGGATTTTCATCAATACCCTCGGTATCATGGAAAAAGGAGGGAAGATGTAAGCCAGCCTGAACCTCCACGGTATCGACAGAGCATCTATCGCCAGGGGGTTGTCTTCCCGGTACAGGGAACAGAACCTCAGCACCTTGGCGTTGAACCTGGTTGCCATGAGGTTCACCTCTGGCATACCCCAACTGTGAACTAGCTGCCTGAAGATCTCCGGATGCAGAGACCACTCCATGGTCGGTAATCCTCGACTTAAGCGGTCTGCTATCATATTGAGGGAACCTCGGATATGAACGGCAGATAGATGGGAAAGGTTCAGCTCTGCCCACCGAAGGATCACCCCGATCTCTGATAGAAGGGGTAATGACCTTGTGCCTCCCTGCTTGTTTATATAGAGAACCGCAGTCATATTGTCTGACTGGACTTTCACCGCTTTGCCCCGAATCTGAGGGGCGAAGTGAAGGAGGGCTAGCCGGATAGCTCGAATCTCGCGAAGATTGGAGGAAAGATGCCGCTCCAGGGGGGACCAAGATCCCTGCACTTGGGATCCGTCCAGGTGAGCGCCCCAGCCTACGAGGGACGCGTCTGTAGTCAATATGACCCAAACTGGTTGGGTCATAGACTTCCCTGCTGGCAGTCGAAACCACCATCTGAGGGAATTCCGGGTCTGACCGGACAGGGAGCACAGGGAATCTAGCCCCGCAGGGCTGCCGTTCCATAAATGTAAGACCTCCGACTGAAGAGGACGGAGGTGCCATAGCGCCCAAGGGACTGCGTCCGCAGCCGCTGACATGAGCCCCACCATCTTCATGAGAGTCCGAATAGAGACTCGACGAGGGACATGAAGGACCTTTGCCAGGTCCTGAATCCGCGCTTTCCTTTCTTGAGTCAACCGGAGGGACATCTCCACAGAGTCGACCACGAATCCTAAATATTGGATTGAAGATGATGGGCTCACATTCGACTTCTGCCAGTTGATGATCCAGCCTAGGCGGAGAAGAAAGGAGATTGCGATCTGAAGACGGTGGGTAAGGATCGGAACTGAAGAGGTTATGAAAAGCCAATCGTCCAGATAAGGAATGATAGTCAGCCCTTGGAGTCTCAATGCTGCCACCACCGATACCACCACCTTGGTGAAGATAAGGGGGGCAGAAGAGATTCCGAAGGGGAGCGCGGTGAACTGAAAGTGCCTGCGAACCCCTGAAATCTGGACCGCGATCCTGAGAAATTTCCGGAAGGCGGAATGGATCGGAATGTGAAGATAAGCATCTTTGAGGTCCAGAGTAGCCATGACATCCCCGAGGTTGAGGATATGGGTGACTGACCTTATGGTTTCCATGCGAAACCTTGTTTTCCTTATAAATCGATTGAGAAATCTCAAATCGATGATAATCCGGAGGTCTCCCGTCTTCTTGGGAACCAGGAACACTGGTGAATAAATGCCTAGGCCTCTCTCCCCTGCCGGCACCTCCTCTAGGGCTCCCTTGGAGATATAGTCCTGGATGTAAGATTCCAGGACCATTTGTTTGGCCGGCCCGAAGTTTCGTGTAGCGACGAATCTTTCTGGGGGGAGAGAGAGAAAGTCTACCCGGTACCCGACGGAGACTAAGTTCAGAACCCAAGGGTCTGCGATCAACTGACTCCAGGAGTCTTTGAAATGGGAGAGACGGCCCCCCACCCACATCCACGGGAGTCTGAGAGGGAAAAGAAGAGGGGAGGGGGACACCCCGCTCCCCGAGGTCCCCAGGTCCTGGTAACCTCTCATTCAATAAGCGCACCACTCCCTTAATGGAATCATCCACATATGTTTTTAAATAATTCTTAAAAAAAGGGTGAGGATAGGACCTCAGCCGCGCTGCGGAAAAAACCGGAAGTGACGTAGCGCAGCTAGTGCGCGTCACTTCCGGAAGATGGCGGCGCCCATAGCGCCACGCGTGTGTGGCGATGGGGGAACGTGTAAAAAACCGGGGTGATCCTTTACATTAGAAAGAAAAAAAGGATCCCCTAACTCTCAGCTCCAAAGGGGAGCGATACGCCAGTCCAACCTGTCCAAAGGACAGAAAAAAACACGGTGGGCTGGGGGGTGATCTCCTCCCTTTCAGGGAGCTGAAGATCGTTTATTGGTTCTTGGGCTCATTAAAATTCCGCCGCTCCTACTAGTCCACAGGGGCAGTTAACCCCATCTGTGCTGCTGGTAGGACGTAAGGGAACAATAATACTGGTTGTTCCATACTGGACAGAAATAAATTGGTTCCCAGTACTAAAGGAACTAGCTCTGGAGAATCCCCCCACAGGAGAACATTATTTCTCAGGGCCCAATTCTTCACCAGAATCCAGGTCTGTTCAAATTATCAGCCTGGATCCTGAACGCAAGGTCCTAAAAAGCAGGGGGCTATCAGAAAAGGTTATAAATACACTTATATCTAGCAGGAAAGAAGTAACCTCTGCGATATATGAAAGAAATAAGCTTTCCCTTTCGTCCTAACCAGCAGCACAAGTGGGGTATTTGCCCCAGTGAAGCTGGTCAGGACAGGCGGAATTTTAATGAACAAAAATTTCTGCCTAAGTATCCTAATTAGCAATTAGCTAATTAAGCCCCTACCCCATATAACCCGGCCCCAACTGGACGGGGTTGCTTTTTTATTGTCCTGTGGACTCCAGGACAGGCTAGACTCCTTACTGGAGTCTCCCAGTATTAACCATAAAGTTATAAAGTGGTTATTATATTCTTTAACTCTGCCTTTTTTCTTTTCCTAGGTATCCTGAACCTGTCTCCGCCTACCTTGGGTGCCTCCGGTGGATCTCCATCTGTGTCAGATGTCCTGGCTGCCGCAGGGATCTGAAGGCAGTGCCAGTTGCAGGGGGGAGATGGCGCCGATTTTGGCTCCCTGCCTCCCTCCTCGTGTGCCGCTGAAGCAGTCGCTTCGCTCCGCCGGCATCGCGCGTGTACCGGAAGTGCGTCACTGTTGTCACTTCCGGTCCGCGGCTCCGGCTCCAGCGCTGTGTTCAGCGCTTTCAGCAATACAAAGTATACTTTAAGTTCGTGCCCCGGTTGCTGGGGCACCAAAAGGAGAAAAGATTGGGGAGATTAGTGCATAATTATTAAAATTATACCTTTTAACCGGGATTCCACCCCCTGGGTGGGGGAGTGACGGTAAGCTCCTCCCCCTTGTGCTATTTAAGGCACCTGTGTGAGGCAGGTCAATGTTGCTCTCAGTTTTCTGAGCTCAACTGACTTCTGCTGTTGATTACTCCTGCGCCCAGGAAGTTTTCCTTGAAGTCACCTTGCTTGCTTCTAAGATGGCATCGCCACCTCACGGTAAGGTACTGCTTCCCTTTTTTGTACCAATTTGGGTCCAAATTCTTATTCTGTGCTCTGTGTCCTAGGCAAATCTACCCAGAAGCAGAAACATCTCGCCTGCTCCACCTGCAGCACCCCATTGCCGGATTCATACGAATTCCATCGATGTCCAGGCTGCCGTCCCAGACCAGCGGACCCAGAACCAACGATGGTGGATATGTTTTCATGGATGAAACAGTTCATGGATACGTCTATTGCCGAAATTAAAGGAGCAGTCTCCAACAAGAGGCCCAGACAGGCTTCTCCTGGGCCTGTTCCCATGTCTGAAGACGTCGTCTCCATTGAAGACAATTCTTCCTCTGAGGAAGAGAGTTCGGCCTTCCTCTTTCCGGCCGAAAAAACTCAGACTATTGCGCTCCATCAGGTCGAGGGACCATGATGTTGAGCAAGGGGAAGCTCCACAGTCCACCTCTAGGGGGCCAAGGGCCTTTAAAGTGGACGAGTCTTTAAAGAAGTTAATGGCAACCGAGTGGAAACACCCGGAGAAGGGGCCAGTGTTAACAAAAAGATTTAAACTAATGTTCCCTCTACAGGATGCGGACTCCTTAGTTTGGGTTCCACCTCCAAAAGTGGATATGGCCATATCAAAGCTCTCCAAGAGAACCCTAGTGCCTTCAGACGACGGCAGCAACCTAAAGGACCCCTTAGATAGACGAGCAGAGTGCACGCTTAGACGCAACTACTCGGCTGCCTCCGCTTCTGCCTCGGTTGCTATAGCGTGCTCTGAGGTATCGGAATTCATCCGTGCACGCACTCTCAGAATCCAATCAGACTTGGATTCTGGGGTTGCCCGGGACGACATCTTGGACCAATTCAAGACCCTCTTACTGGGGATCGATTTCTTAACAGACTCCTCCCAACAACAGTTAAAATTAGCGGCCAAGTCGATGGCGCTTTCCTCAGCCAGTGGCGCCCACTCTGGTTAAAACCATGGGCGGCGGACAACACGTCCAAATTTAACCTTTGCTCCCTTCCCTACGAACCTGGTAGATTGTTCGGTTCCGAGTTAGATGCTCTCATGGAGAACCTAGCGGACAAGAAGGGTAAATCCCTCCCCCAGCAGTCCTTTCGGGGTCGAGGAAGGGGTAGAGGAGGAGGAGGAAGATTTCAGGGGGGAGACAGAACCCAGAGGCGTTCTGAAAATAATAAGAGAGGTAGGGGTCGCGGTCGTGGAAACCGCAAGCCTGATCTATGACTCTCCACAGGCCGTCAACCCCCCTCCCCTCCCCCCTGGTGTCCCAGAGGAAGGAACAGTTTTCAGTTCCCCAGTCGGTGGACGTTTGAGTCTATTCAAAAAATTTTGGGTGCAAAAAATTCCAGACCCTTGGGTGCTACAGGTGATAGCGTCAGGGTACACAATAGATTTTATTTCCCTTCCTCGGGACAAATTTGTCCTAACAAGGACCTTAGCACCCGACAAACAGTTAATCCTGGAAGACTCCGTCCTCCAGTATATACAGAAAGGAGCATTAGAGGAGGTTCCTCCTCGCGAATGGCGGCAGGGGGTTTATTCCCCCATCTTTCTGGTGCCAAAACCGTCAGGAGACTGGCGGATGATCATCGATTTACGTTATTTAAATCGCTTCATCAGGAAGAAGCGTTTCCGGATGGAAACCATTCGCTCTGTATTAAACATCCTGAACCCAGGAGATATGATGGTAACCATAGACCTGAAGGATGCTTACCTTCATGTTCCCATCTGCCCAGCACACAGGAAATATCTCAGAGTTGCTGTGGCCTTGCAAGGGGTAGTGAAGCACTACCAGTTTGCTGTATTGCCCTTCGGCATATCCTCAGCTCCGCACACCTTTACAAAGGTAGTGGCTCCTTGGGCTAGAGGTCGTACCGTACCTGGACGATTGGCTTTTAAAAGCCGCAAACGTAGACGTCCTGCAGAGTCAGCTTCAACAAGCTCTCCAGATTCTCCAGGGTCTGGGTTGGTTGATAAATTGGGACAAGTCGCACTTAGTCCCATCAACCACGAGAACGTTCTTGGGCTTTGTGATCAATTCACAACTGATGACCCTATACCTGTCCCCTCAAAGGAGGGACAAAGTAATAAAAGCCGCACAGTCTCTTATACCACCCAGACGAGTCTCCATAAGGGTTCTTATGAGGATGTTAGGCCACATGTCAGCATCTGCAGAGGCAGTTCCGTGGGCCTTATGGCACTTACGCCCTCTTCAGGAGGAGGTCTTAGCAGCTTGGACTCGCAAGCCCAAAGACCTAGACAGAATGCACTCCCTGTCGGTAGAAGTCAGTTCTTCGCTCAAGTGGTGGAAGAACCTAAAGGATGGGAGGTCTCTGATCCAACCTCCTTGGATCACCTTGACCACGGACGCTTCTCTGCTGGGCTGGGGGGCCCATCTGGAGGACAATCCAGTACAAGGTACTTGGAATCCCCAGGAGAAAATCCTCTCATCCAACTGGAGAGAGCTGAGAGCGCTCAAACTAGCCCTCCTTCATTTTTCTCCTCTCATCCGCGGTCAGGCGGTGAGAGTCCGAACAGACAACACTACTGTGGTCGCTTACCTAAACAGACAGGGAGGGACGAAGTCCCTAACCCTCCTGAGGGAGGCGGGTTCTATTCTCTCTTGGGCAGAGATTATTCTATCCCACCTAATGGCAGTCCATATCAGAGGGGATCTCAATGTACTGGCAGATCGCCTGAGTCGGGGTCTACCAGTTCCAGGGGAATGGTCCCTGAACGAGAACATCTTCTCTATGATTGTCCAGCGGTGGGGCACGCCGGAAATCGACCTGATGGCTACCCGATTGAACGCCAAGGTGAGCAGGTTCTGTTCCCTTTACAGGGAGGACAACCCGGTAGCGATAGACGCTCTGTCCATAACGTGGAGGTTCAGGCTGGCATACATCTTCCCTCCAATTTCCATGATACCGAGGGTATTGATGAAGATCAAGCAAGACCAGACCTCGGTGATTGCCATTATGCCATTCTGGCCAAAGAGGTCTTGGTTCACCCAGCTCATGAAGATGAGTCAGGGCAATTATTGGAGACTTCCCCTAATACAGGACCTTGTGTATCAGGACACAGGTCCCTGTCTAGATCTGAGGAGACTCAATCTGACAGCCTGGAGATTGACAGGTCCCTTCTAGAAGCTAGAGGGTTATCTGTGGAGGTCCTGAGAACAATCTCTCACTCCAGAGCGGAATCTACAAGCAAGAAGTATTCTAGAATCTACAGAATATTCATGCATTGGTGTAATAACAGAGAGGTAGTTGCCTCAGACCCTCCTCTCTCCGCTATTCTACAATTCCTCCAGGATGGTCTAGACAAGGGTCTAAGCCCATCTACTCTCAGAGCTCACGTCTCTGCCTTATCGGCATGCCTTAGCAGACCGATTTCTCAGGACCCCCTAATCAAGAGGTTCCTGAAGGGAGCCGAAAGACTTAAACCCAGAGTCCTGAGACCAATCCCACAGTGGGACTTATCGGTGGTTCTAAAAGGGTTATGTGTTCCCCCTTTTGAGCCTTTGAATGAAGTGGACTTGAGGTTCCTATCCCTAAAGATCACATTCTTACTAGCTATCACATCAGCTAAGAGAGTTGGGGAACTTCAGGCTCTGGGGGCTTCTGAGCCCTATTTAAAAATCCTTCAGGACAAGGTCCTGTTAAGGTTTTTACCAACCTTTTTACCAAAGGTTCCTACTTTTTCTAATATCAATCAGACGATATGTCTGCCCACCTTTTCACCGGCTGCAACTTCTCCCGAGGAGGAAAGGCTCCGTACATTGGACATCTCAAGAGGTCTTAGAATATATTTGGACAGAACAAGCGAATTTAGAAGATCGGAAAACCTCCTTCTGACCTATGCAGGGAAAAACAGGGGTCTGAAGGCCTCAAAACCCACTCTGAGCAGGTGGATTAAAGAGGCAATCCGTCTGGCCTTTCTGTCCCAAGATTTGACGCCTCCTTCTTTCGTCTCCGCCCATTCTACCAGGGCTGTATCCACCTCTTTTGCGGAGAAGAAACTGATCCCCCTGGATCAGACTTGTGCAGCCGCCTCTTGGAGTTCTCTGAACACCTTCATTTCGCATTACCGTCTAGAGTCTAGACAGACGGAGGGAATGGCCTTTGGACAATCCGTTTTAAGTGCCGCCCTCTCCTGAGAGGGGAGTAGGGAGCCCTCCCAATTTGGGTGAGGTTCTTGCTACTTCCCCACTTGTGCTGCTCGTTAGGACGAAAGGGAAGCGTCAATTTTGACGTAAATTTGTTTTCCCTTAGTCCTAACAGCAGCACACAAATTTCCCTCCCCTTGTATGATTTATTGTCATTTACTTGTTATAAAGCAACCCCGTCAAGTTGGGGCCGGGTTATATGGGGTAGGGGCTTAATTAGCTAATTGCTAATTAGGATACTTAGGCAGAAATTTTTGTTCATTAAAATTCCGCCTGTCCTGACCAGCTTCACAGGGGCAAATACCCCACTTGTGCTGCTGTTAGGACTAAGGGAAAACAAATTTACGTCAAAATTGACGCTTCCTAGTGGCCATAACTTCAGCCAGACGACTGGGCGAAATCCAGGCACTGTCCTGCCGGGAACCATACCTTACTATCTTTTCCAGACAGAATAGTTTTACGTCCTGGATCCGGGTTTCCTGCCGAAAGTGGTATCGGACTTTCACAGAGATCAGGAAATTATTCTTTCATCCTTTCCCAAAGATTATGCTATCATAAAGTACCTAGATTCAACAAAGGAATTTAGGAAGGATGATAATCTTTTTGTTCAATACGCAGGTCCAAACAAGGGAAAAAAGGCATCCAAAGCCACCATTGGAAGATGGATCAGATCTACCATTATTTGTTGCTATCAGAAGTCGGGTCTAAACAGCCCCACAAATATAAAAGCTCACTCTACAAGAGCTATGGCTTCTTCGTAGGCAGAGAAAGGGGGTGTCTCCTTAGACAAAATTTGTAGAGCGCCCACCTGGTCGAGTATAAATACTTTTATCAAACATTACCGCATTAATGTTTCGGCTTCTGCAGACTTGACCTTCGGTCAGAGGGTTCTGCAAGCAGTTGCCCACCCTATTTAATAATCTGGTAGTTCTCATAGTAGAGCCGTCATGGTGGACGAAATGGAAAAACCGTAATTAGACTTACCGGTAATTCTGTTTCCTTGAGTCCACCATGACGGCCCAAATCCCCCCCCCCCCCCCTGATATTTAAGGAGGGGTTGAGTATGAATTAATACTCCAAAAAAAAATATATATAGGTATATATTGCCTAGATTAAGGCTGCACCCACTTGGTAATTTGGAAAGCACTGAGGGTGAGAGTGGGTGGTGGCCTTTTAAACTCTGTGTGTTCCTGCCTAAGATAATCGCCCAAAAACTGAAAAAATTATGGCTCTCAGACTATGGAGACACTATAACATGATTTTTTTTTAAATAAATGATATTATTGAGTAAAACTTAAGTAAATAAAAAAAAGTATACATATAAGGTATCGCCACATCCGTTACGACCGGCTCTATAAAAATATCACATGACCTAACCCCTCAGATGAACACCGTAAAAAAATTAAAATAAAAACTGTGCTAAATAAACAATTTTTTGTCACCTTACATCACAAAAAGTGTTATAGCAAGCGATCAAAAAGTCACACGCACCCCAAAATAGTGCCAATAAAACCGTCATCTCATCCCACAAAAATCATACGCTACCCAAGGTAATCGCCCAAAAACTGAAAAAATTATGGCTCTCAGACTATGGAAACACTGAAACATGATTTTTTTTTTGCTTCAAAAATGAAATCATTGTGTAAAACTTACATTAAAAAATAAAGTATACATATTAGTTATCGCCGCGTCCGTGACAACCTGGTCTATAAAAATACCACATGATCTAACCTGTCAGATGAATGTTGTAAATAGCAAAAAATAAAAACAAAGCCAAAACAGCTATTTCTTGCAACCAAAAATCATATGTACCTTAAACTAGTACCCAAAAAACTTCCACCTCATCCCGTAGTTTCTAAAATGGGGTCACTTTTTTGGAGTTTCTACTCTAGGGGTGCATCAGGGGGGCTTCAAATGTTCAAATGGGACATGGTGTAAAAAAAAAAACAGTCCAGCAAAATCTGCCTTCCAAAAACCGTATGGCATTCCTTTCCTTCTGCGCCCTGCCGTGTGCCTGTACAGCAGTTTACGACCACATATGGGGTGTTCCTGTAAACTACAGAATCAGGGCCATAAATATTGAGTTTTGTTTGGCTGTTAATCCTTGCTTTATTACTGGAAAAAATTGATTAAAATTGAAAATTTGCCCAAAAAATTTAAATTCTGAAATTTCATCTCCATTTGCCAATAACTCTTGTGGAACACCGAAAGGGTTAACAACATTTGTAAAATCAGTTTTGAATAACTTGAGGGATGTTGTTTCTTAGGTAGGGTACATTTATGGAGTTTCTACTCTAGGGGTGCATCAGGGGGCCTTCAAATGGAACATGGTGTCAAAAAAACCAGTCCAGCAAAACCTGCCTTCCAAAAAACGTATGGCATTCCTTTCCTTCTGCGCCCTGCCGTGTGCCCGTACAGCGGTGTACGACCACATATGGGGTGTTTCTGTAAACTACACAATCGGGGCCATAAATATTGAGTTTGGTTTGGCTGTTAACCCTTGCTTTGTAACTGAAAAAAAAATATTAAAATGGAAAATCTGCCAAAAAAGTGAAATTTTGAAATGATATCTCTATTTTCCATTAATTCTTGTGGAACACCTAAAGGGTTAACAAAGTTAGCAAAATCAGTTTTGAATACCTTGAGGGGTATAGTTTCTAGAATTGGGTCATTTTTGGGTGGTTTCTATTATGTAAGCCTCGCAAAGTGACTTCAGACCTGAACTGGTCCCTAAAATTGGTTTTTTGAAAATTTCAGAAACATTTCAAAATTTGCTTCTAAACTTCTAAGCCTTGTAACATCCCCAAAAAATAAAATATCATTCCCAAAATGATCCAAACATGAAGTAGACATATGGGGAATGTAAAGTAATAACTATTTTTGGAGGTATTACTATGTGTTATAGAACACAATCACAGAGTATCATGTAGTAATCTGAAAAGCTATCATCAAAAAGTGTCACAGAAATGGGGGGCGGAGCCTGACCGCGGACTGGAATGGCTGCGTGAGTTGGAGCTCTCCCGCCACACACACACTCGTACAGCCTGGAATACCTTAGTTTCAGCTTAAAGATGGGCAAAGTTGGACGTTTTCCACAAGGAGAAAGCAGAGCATCGGGCAAACCGCCTCTGAACCAGGGGGATGTCACCGATTTCTTTGAAAAGCGGCACAAACAGGTCTCCGCGTCTCCCTCCAAGATGGCGCCGTCAGAGCGGGAAGAGGAGAAAACCTCAAGTGACGAGGAGGAAACGGCCGGAGAGCAGGCTCTCACAGCAACGGTCCTGAAGGAGACTCTGCGACAAGCTCTGCAGCCAGTTAGAGATGATCTAGCAGAAATAAAAGCGGATCTACAAGCCATAGGCACCCGCACAGAGGTTCTGGAAAACACATGCCTCAGCTTGACTTCTCACGCCGAGACCCTCGCGGCCAGATCGAACCAACTAGAGATACATGTGAATACTGCCCTCACCCTGATAGAAGATCAGGAGAACAGGAGTCGTAGACGGAATATAAGATTTAAAGGCTTACCTGAATCCTGGGCTAAAGACGCTCTCCCTAAAGTGGCTCTAGAAATATTTGCTGGCCTGTTAGGCCCAGAGCGCGCAGAAAAGGTAACCATTGAACGCATTCACAGATCCCTGCGGCCCAAGCCTAGACAAAATGAAGCTCCCAGAGATGTTATCTGTGGACTGCTATCTTATGTGGACACTGCTCTTATTTTACAAAGTGCAAGGGAACAAGCCCCAATACACTATGGAGAGGCAGAAGTGGCCCTTTATCAGGACATAGCACCATCCACACTGCGAAAACGCAGAATACTAAAACCGCTGTTGGATCAGCTAAGAGCAAGAGACTTGCAATACTCATGGCTATTCCCTTTTGGATTGTCGATCCTTAAAGAAAATAAGCGCATAGTAATAAAATTTCCTGCAGACCTTGAAGATGCCTGGCAGAAGCTGGAGATGACTCCGATTGACATACCTTCCTGGTCGCTGGAAATGGATGTAGAGGCCTTACCCTCCCTGCCAGCAAGAGAAGAGTGGACCACTGTGACGCGTCCTAAACCGCAGAGATCCAGGCCTTACAGAGGAGCTACGTCTACACCACATCGCTGAAGAGAGCTCGGACGAGTTGTACCTTCTACTTTTTACCTCAAGAAGTTTGCCAATAAAGGAGACCTACATTTCGTCAAGAGGACGTTTACTCTGCAGATCGCCTATAGAAGGAGCGGAACTGTTCACCCTTAAAGCGCCGAATCACGTATAGTATCATAACACCATACTGATGCGATCATTTCTACCCTCTCCCCCCCCCCCACCTTGCCAGAGATTGTATGGGTGACACGTACAGTTCTATTTCATAGGCAGATAATGTGCTGCAGCATAGGTCTTATTCTGGCCAAGTTGCGAATTGTTGTGCTCTTTTATATTACCCTCATGATGGTGGTCAGCACCTGAGGGCTAGTTTCATGTTTCATGTTTCATGTTACAGAACTGTTCATTGAGAGGTTCATTTCTATGTATCTTGCAATTGAGGTACATTTGTTTGCAATGTTAAATGTGCAGAAATGTGCTACCAGAGAGAATACATCACAGTGGATGTTATCTGATAGCTATATAATGGTTAAGTTATTATTCGCTGTTTTATTCTTCACTCATTACTCCTCATGATAGCCACTGAGTAGTAGTTAATGCCACTGATATGTGCATGGTTTAGCCTACATTTATTCATTGAAGCTTTAAAACCTGCCTAATTAGCCCCAGTGTGAACTATCCGCTTGCTGGTCCCCACTTGGCACTCTCGCTGGAGTCCTGATGGACATCAGCGATACGAGATAGGGTCTATACGGTTTGACACTAGTACATGTACATCTGACTGGAATATTTAATGTTCAGCCAGAGCCTTCATGAATAATTAGAGGTTTTCTGGTGAGTTAACTTAGAGCTCCAACCTATCTACGTTGGTCGAGCCATAAATAACTACGAATCCAGAGGCAATGTGCTTAGTCGCATATTAAAGTCGATTAATTGGATTGGAGGAGCTAGAGCCACATGCAAGGTTCTCATCAGAAAACTATCCAAAACTCGAACGAGATAAGATACCTTTTATTTTTTCATAATGTCATAAATGACACTGAACCCATACCCTAGGGCTAGGCCCCTAGGTGTAGCGCTGTTATGAGTGTGTGCCACAGGTCAAGGCACAAACTAATTTTGACCAATCCCCCCTCGCCATTTCACACTTCATTTTTTGAACAAACACACAGGTTCAAGACAGAACCAGCTCCTATCTGACCTCTACAGGTCAAGTGAAGTTTTCTTTCATACCGTCTGTTAATATCTTATTTATTTTCTATTTTTTATTGTTCGTTTTTCTTTTTCTTCTTCTTTCTTTTCTTTCTTTCTTTTCCTTTTCCAACTGTCTTAGCAACCCCTCCCTCCTCCCTTATCCTTCTATCTTGCCCAGCATCACGTTGAGAGCGTCTCAGTAGTATACAGGGAAAACACAAATAGTGGTAGCCACACAAAAACTCCGGAACACCTTTACAAATATATAGCTGGTCCTTTTCTCTCCTCTCTTTTTTCCTCCCATCACATTAGGAAGTCACCTTCCCATTATCTGCCATCTCGGGGGGATAGAAGGTAGCGAAATCATGAGTAGCATAGGAATAGTTTCCTTTAACGTCAGAGGTTTGAACACCCCTAACAAACGGTATCATGTAATGGATATTGCCAAAAGACTGAAGGCATCTGTGGTTTTCTTACAAGAGACACATTTTAAGCAGACTAAAATACCCAAATTGCCAACGAAACTTTTCAATAGCTGGTTCCACTGATGTCACCCTACCTCAGCCTCCAAAGGCGTGTCAATCGCCATACACAAATCTTTACCACTAAAAGTGACAGGTCAATTCTCTGATTCCGAAGGTCGACTACTTTTTTTAAGGGCTCAGATATACACAACAAAAATCACTCTAGCAAATATTTATGCTCCCAACCAGGACCAGGTCCCCTGGCTGTTGAAAGCGTTAGATTCCCTTCAACTATTTGCAGAAGGACCAATCATACTAGGTGGGGACCTCAACACGCTACTTAATCCTTTACTAGACTCATCTACTACAAGATCATCCACCTCTATGACTGCCCTAGCAAAGTTACGCTCTAAACTGTCTGATCTTTCCCTTGTAGATGCATGGCGCACCTGGAACCCCTCCGCCCGTGACTACTCCTTCTTCTCGCAGGTTCACAATTCTCATCAACGACTTGACTATCTTCTGGTACACAGGTCACTCCTTCCATGTATCACAGCCACAGGTATCTCGGTCATCTCCATTTCTGATCACGCACCAGTACACTTGTCCCTCAGTTTAGCAGATCTCCCGAAAAAAGTGTGTCGTTGGAGACTAAATGAATGCATTCTGGAGAATGCGGTGGCCTCGGCAGATGTTGAGTCCAAGCTAATAGAATATTTTAAATATAACAATGACTCAGGCCCTTCAGTACCGTATATTTGGGAAGCCCACAAAGCTTTTATAAGAGGTATTTTTATTTCCTGGGGCTCGAAACTAAAAAAGGATAGACAAAAAGAAATAGACAACTTACTCAACCAGATAGAAGATTTAGAAAAGGAACATAAACGTACCAGATTACTCAGTACACAGTCTGAACTAAAAGTCCTGAGGGAAAGACTAATCTCGGCTTTGCAGGATAAATCAGCGAAAGCATATCTACACTATAGGCACAGGTTGTATGCGCATGGGAATAAAGGGGGGAAGCTTATGTCCTCCTTACTAAAAAAGGAAAGAGCCAGGCAACACATACATGGAATTCGGAAAACAACAGGGTTGATGACTTCATCCCCCCTGGAGATGGCGGAAGCCTTTCGTCAATATTATTCAGCACTGTACAACCTAGAACAGGAATCTCCCCCAGACGAAACCCTACCAAAACAAAACAAAAACATAAAAAATCAAAAACAAGAGCTCATTGATAGCTTTTTGAAGAACTTAAATATGCCGGATCTGGATCAGGCAATGGCGAATTCGCTTATAGTTCCTATAACCGAGGAGGAGGTACGAGCGGTTGTCTCGTCCTTCCCCCCGGGCAAGAGCCCCGGACCTGACGGTCTGCCTCTGCTTTACTACAAAAAGTTCAATGCAATATTGATCCCTCAGCTCACTAAATTGTGTGAATCTCTAATGAGAGGGGAATCCCTACCCAAACAGTCGCAAGAGGCCCACATCACACTTATTGCCAAGGAGGGTAAGGACCCCGTGGATTGCGGAAGCTATAGACCTATATCACTCCTTAACCTAGATATCAAAATTTGGGCAAAGCTTCTCTCGACTAGGATCAAGGTGCTTCTACCGCACCTGATTGGTGAGGAACAGTCCGGGTTTGTTCCTGGCAGGGAAGGCAGAGCCAACACCGCGAAACTCCTTGCAGCAGTACAACATGTACACTCCTCAAACATTCAGATGGTCCTTCTCGGTGTAGACGCCGAGAAGGCGTTCGATAGGGTGAGTTGGGCATTCCTAAAATCTGTTCTACTTAAAGTAGGCTTCCCAACCATATTTCTAGATGCAATATTTACCCTGTACTCTCAACCATCAGCCTCTATACTTGTGAATGAACACATTTCTGCCCCCTTCTTAATCACTAATGGCACACACCAAGGGTGTCCATTGTCTCCCTCACTCTTCATAATAGCGATGGAAGCATTGTTGCAAAGCATTAGACAGAACCCCACCATTAGTGGAATTCGTACACTTAAGGGGGAACTCAAGATGTTAGCGTTCGCAGATGATTTATTATTTCTCCTTACAGACCCTTTAAAGGGCCTCCCGGAGCTAGTACGGATATTTGATAGCTTTAGTGATGCTTCCAACTTCAAGGTGAATGTGTCAAAATCAGAGATCTTAAATATAACACTAGATAGACGGCGTGTAGAGTTGCTCAAAAATAGCTCTCCATTTGCTTGGGCCAAGTCAACAATTAAATACCTGGGTGTCCATATCCCATCCAAATTAGCTCAGTTGTATGATACCAACTTTAAACCCTTATTAGAGGAAATAAAATCCACCTTGGCAGAGTATGATATACCTCTAATATCATGGATAGGGAGAAAAAATGTCATACAAACGTATGTAATCCCCAAAATAACCTATAAGTTACAGATGCTTCCAATTGCTCTACTGCAGGCCTTCTTCAAGGCTGTAAAAACTGCCTTCTCAGGGTACTTGTGGAAGCAGAAGAAACCGCGCTTAGCTCACTCGCTCCTAACCAAAACTAAGGATAGAGGTGGACTTGGACTGCCTGACGTCCAGACCATCTATAAAGCAATACAACTGGGGCGTTGGCTGGCTATGGCTTTTCCTCAGGATTATAGTCCAAACAAAATGGAGTTGTCAGACACCTTGAAGGGGAGTTCTCTCAGGAATCTATGGCTTCCTCCCAAACCTGGCAGCCGAGTCAACAAATCAAAAATAGACCTGTTGAGGGGAGGGCCTTCACAAACCTGGCACTCACTTTCCCCACAGTTAGCCCCTCTCACCTCCCCACTACTTCCGGCAAGCCTGATACCTGTGGCTGTGGGGAGAGACTCGCCGTCCTTTGAATCAATGTGGGAACATTTTAGTCAAGTACCGGTTGGGGAGTTTCTTGCGGGCGGAGGAGTTCCTGACCTGATGACCTTGAAAGGATACCTATCAAACTTCTCACTCACATTCCTGCATGTAGCCCACTTCAACAGGTGCTGCAGAGAATTTATTGGCAGCTTCTTCCCCTTACGGGATAAGACAGAGTTTGAGTTATCAATATCCAGACCTGAAGGGCGAGTGAAGAAACTATCAAAACTATTGCTTATCTACAGAGAGGCAACAGACACGGGTTTCCCGGGTTACTTGGCCTCATGGGAAAAGGAATTAGGAGTCAAGTTCTCAGATACAGATAAAAAACATATACTTCAAAATTCGCATGGTTACTCACGGTGTGTCCGGCTGCAAGAGACTCAATATAAGGTGATTTCAAGATGGTATAAAACCCCTGAATTCCTTTATACACATGGTTTGTTGCCCACAAACTTATGTTGGAGGTGTAAGACAGAGATTGGCTCGCTCACTCACATATGGTGGTCTTGCTCCGAGATTAAACCCTTTTGGAATGATGTGGAGCGAGTGATAAATGAATTCAGAGATAAATACTTAGCTTTAACACCTATCATAGCTCTGCTGGATGGTGTCTCGGAAAACTATAGACCTTCTGTCTCAAACTTGATAACTCACATGTTGATGGCAGCCAGGTCCTTGATCCCCCTGAGATGGCTAGATACTTCGCCCCCCACGTTGGACCAATGGTTGGAGAAAATAGGTCAAATATGTAAATTTGAGGAGATGTGTAGCAGAGCATCCAGATCGCACCACAAATTTCTCTTAGTCTGGGCTCCATGGCTATCATCCCACCACGGTATGAGAAATAAGTGATGTGCTCATCCCCCCCCCCCCCCCCCTTACTTCCCTCTCCCCCTTACGTACTGTTTTTTTTTTTTTTTCTTTATCTCTTCTCTTTCTTTCCTTTTTTTACTCTCCACTATAACTTTCCATTTTAATCTTAATCCTAGTTTACTTACCACACTAGGAAGCTCTTCAATACCAAATCTCACCATTATAGCATTTACACTGCACAATAACGACCCATAGAGTTTTTGGTCCCCACTGACTATGCTGTTACACATGTAATTTGTTACTCGCATTGATAAATTTGAGTATCTGTTGACAGAGAGACAAGAGATTGTCCTTCTGCAAACGTTATATTATGCAAATGCCTGACACTGATGTTTTTTTTTTGCGGGGAGTCTGCGAACTCCTTTATTGTACCTTTACAGGCCTCTTACTGGCTGATCATTTGTAAGATGTAACTGTTGTTTTCATTGTCAATAAAAACATAGTTGACAAAAAAAAAAGTGTCACAGAAATATTAGCTATTCAATTTAAAATATAACTTTTAATCGATAATGGTTAAGAGAAGTATTCATTCCAAATATTTCTTGATATATTGTCAAATTGCCAGAATAAGGGTAGAATCGAGACCCATCGTGGACATCAGGGCGGTAGGTAGTTCAATAATGAAGGTAAGAGATAAGGCACTTATAGTTGGATGGTTCATGTATAGCTGAATCAAATCCTGGTGAGGTCAGGAGGAATATTTATCCCTAATGATACCCTAAGGTGTCTATCCCTGCCTACAGGCAGAGCACCCACCCCGAAAGGGGCGACCCCACCTCTCGGTGGCTAAACCCTTTCCTTACCCTCACGTGACCCTAGGTGTTACCTCACGGTGGGCTACAAGATTCTCCTCTGTTCAATGGACGAAGGTATCAGTCCTATAAGTATTTCGTTGTCCCGACGCGTTTCCCCAAGTAGTGATTCCTTGGTTCCTCAGGGGACTATGTTGATTGTATTCCCATAGCCGAAGGATGGTGGCTATATGCTGGCGATAACAGTGGCTGATGATATGCAGCCTCTGTGTCTTACTAGCAGGGTTTAAATAGCAGAGTTTTTGGCGCCATATGGGTGGTACCGCCCCCCTATTCGATTAGGGAGTGATTGATCTCAAAGGTAGCCAATCATCAGTGATGCCCCACTGTGTTAGTTGTACCATTGGTTTAGGTTCTGGGTAATGAAATGATGAAATACCTGTCAGCCAGTGCCGCTTGCTGGTTTCTCCGAGAGCGCCGGTAAACCTATACGTCATATCCGGTCATGTGATCGGGAGCTCAGCCTCACATGATCACTACTTCCTCTCTATGGAACGCAAGCCAGGCGGCTATGGAACGCATTGGACATCACTTGTGTTGGTTAATGCGATCAATCTGATTTCACTCTTACTTTGTCACTAACCCTGCAGCTATGTACAGATAATAGAATAGAATAGAATGCTTATTATAATAATTAGATGTCTCAAACTGATATGTAGTATCAGAAGGTATATAAGACTCATGAACCAATTTCGGTTCAGATAAGTTCTGGAATCCTGGTCTTGTTGATATATTTACGGATCAGGTGTTAAATAGTTAGTTTAGCTGGAGACATAATAAGGAAGGGGGGGGGGAGAAGGGGGGGAAGGATTACACTAAATAAAGCATGTATATGAAATTTGTTCATTAGGTCCCTGGGGGTACGCTGATTTCAATCTATGGATCCACTGGGCTTCCTTTCTCAATATTTTGTTATCCCAGTCACCACCCCTAGGTGACTGTCTCACCACCTCAATCACCTGAAACTTAAGTATTTTCACATCTCCACCATGATGTTCATTAATGTGGCGTGCAATTGGTTTGTCCCTTTTATTCCTTATATCACCTAGGTGTTCGCCTACCCTTCGCCTAAACTCACGCTTGGTTTTGCCAATATAGTCCAATGGACAGTGACATGAACACATATATATTACACCTTGTGTACGACAGTTAGCAAAGTCATAATTTTGATATGTAATACCTGTACTACTGCTACTGAAAGAGTTAGATTTTAGTATGTGTGGACAACATACACAGTCATTACCACATTTATATGTTCCTGGAGGTCTATTCCCAAGCCAGGTGGGATCACTTCGTGGTCTTTGATAATGGCTGTGTATTAGTCTGTCACGTAGTGATCTGCCACGTCTATATGTGATGGCGGGTGTAGTTGGTAGGAATTCCGCTATGTCGGGATCGGAAAGTAAGATATCCCAGTTGTTATTTAGGATATCCCTCACTTTCCGACTTTGTTTATCAAAGGTGCCGATAATTCTTGTAACCGTTTCAGTTTGACCAGAGGGGGCATTTGCCACAAGAAGAGAATGACGATCTCTCTGATTAGCATATTGAAATGCCTCCCTTAGTACCTGATCCGGGTATCCCCGCTGTAAAAACCTATCCCGTAGGTCTGCAGATTGTTTAAAAAATGCGGAGTGGGATGAGCAATTTCTCTTCATGCGTAAATATTGGCCCCTAGGGATGCCTCGTTTGAGGCTTATCGGATGGTAGCTATCCCACTGAAGCAAACTATTGGTGGAGGTGGGTTTCCTATAAGTTTCAGTATATAGTTGGCCCAGATGTTTAGATATGCGAACATCAAGGAATGCCAGGGTTTCCTGATTAATTTCGGATGTAAACTTAAGGTCAATCTCATTGACGTTTAGATGTTTCACAAAATTTGAGAATTCCTCTCTCTTACCATCCCATAAAATGAACACGTCATCGATGTAGCGACCCCAAAATAAAATGTTGGGGGTCCATCGATGACATGATTCATTGAACACCAGTGTGTCTTCCCACCAGCCCAGGATCAAGTTGGCGTAACTGGGCGCACATGGGCTACCCATCGCTGTGCCCCTGAGCTGGTGGTAGAAGCGCGTTTCAAACAGGAAGTAGTTATGTGATAATGTGAATTCTAATATTTTGATAATAAAATCTGAATGACGTTGGTACTGAGTGCCACGTGTGCTTAAATAGTATTTGATAGCAGAGATACCCCCAGAATGGGGTATGCTGGTGTACAGTGCCTCAACATCTATAGAAGCAAGATAGATGGTATCTGCAACCTCAATGTTCTCAATTTTAAGCAATAGATCTGTGGTATCTCTAATATGGGAATGGATCCACAGGATTTACTTTATGCTGTTAAAAACAAAGCAGGGCGCACCATAGGGTAATACCGTTGGTAGACAGATAAAATAAATGGTTCCAGTACAGGGCTCACCTTTTGTGGTTGTGCTATTTGTAGGCACAACTCTAGTAAAAGCTTGTCAATGACTGCGATGGAGTCACAGTTCACTGGTGGATCTGCAGCCGCGGAGGGATGACTTCTTGTCGGAGATCCCTGAAGTCTCCAAGAAGTGGTAGGATACAGATATAAATAGATAAAATATCCCAGGGCGCAAGAATCCAGTCCAGATAGTAATAGTAAGTAGACAAGTATTTATTGCAGAAGTACAACGCGTTTCGGGGAGTAGTTCCCCTTCATCAGGTACATAACACTGCATATGAAAACACATAAACACACAGCATTTAAATACACTCAAAAAACCGCCAAAAAAGTGGGCGGGGCTAAGAAAAGGGGGCGGGGCTTATGGGGAGGAGTCCCCAGCCGATGTGCATAGATAAAAAAGTTCAATAGTTGCTGATATAAAATATATATAATGATAACAATGCAGAGGCACCAACAATGCTGGTGAAGCCAGAAACGTGGGGGTGTAGTGCTCCGATCAGTTTATCTGCCTCTGATCCAGGAGTGCTCGTATTGAAGGGGGAGGTCACATGATTGGAACCCGGTCACGTGATCGTGGCTTGCTGGCAGCAGATAGTATCCTGGTTGCTGGGTAACCAGGACGCTTAGTGGCCACACTGATGTATTGCGGACACGAGCGCAGCGAGGATGACATTATATCATTATTAGAAGTGATTAATCCTTTTAGCACCAAGTATCATCAATTTATCTGTTTTGAGCGTCTCATATTCCTACTCCCTTCAGCCCCTGATCCGGATAATATGACAGAGCCTCCCCTTGCTATCAACAGATTTCACACCACAGGTCCGCCCTCCCTGCAACACCGACTCCACCTCCCTCCCCTGTCATCCTCGCTGCGCTCGTGTCCGCAATACATCAGTGTGGCCACTAAGCGTCCTGGTTACCCAGCAACCAGGATACTATCTGCTGCCAGCAAGCCACGATCACGTGACCGGGTTCCAATCATGTGACCTCCCCCTTCAATACGAGCACTCCTGGATCAGAGGCAGATAAACTGATCGGAGCACTACACCCCCACGTTTCTGGCTTCACCAGCATTGTTGGTGCCTCTGCATTGTTATCATCTAATATAGGAAGGCAGAGAGAGAACAAAAGGTCTCAACACTTTGTCAATATATGAGCTATAGAAGTAGAGAAATTGTTATAGAAGTAGAGAAATTGAAACTTGGAAATTTGCAATTTTTTACAGATTTTTGCTAAATTTTGTATTTCTTTATAAATAAAAATGATTTTTTTTTTTTACTTCATTTTACCAGTGTCATGAAGTACAATATGTGATGAAAAAAATATCTCAGAATGGCCTGGATAAGTCAAAGCGTTTTAAAGTTACCAATACTTAAAGTGACACTGGTCAGATTTGCAAAAAATGGCCGGGTCCTTAAGGTGAAATAAGGCTGTGTCCTATAGGTTGGATCTTTCTTCTTCTTCTTCTGACTTGTCTTTTGGTCGTAAGGTTCTCCGGGCTGTGGTCCACCCTAGTTCTTCTCTGGGATCTCTCATGGTGCTGTCATGGACGATAGGGAAAAATGATAATCACACTTACCGGTAATTTGATTTTCAAGAGTCCATGACAGCACCCCTAAATTTCCCACCCTTTTTATTTCGGTGTTGGTGACGGTTCTTGGGTATGGTCATGAGGTGTGCAAAATATTTATATATATACACTCACCTAAAGAATTATTAGGAACACCTGTTCTATTTCTCATTAATGCGATTATCTAGTCAACCAATCACATGGCAGTTGCTTCAATGCATGTAGGGTTGTGGTCCTAGTCAAGACAATCTCCTGAACTCCAAACTGAATGTCAGAATGGGAAAGAAAGGTGGGCTACAACAGCAGAAGACCCCACCGGGTACCACTCATCTCCACTACAAATAGGAAAAAGAGGCTACAATTTGCACGAGCTCACCAAAATTGGACTGTTGAAGACTGGAAAAATGTTGCCTGGTCTGATAAGTCTCGATTTCTGTTGAGACATTCAAATGGTAGAGTCCGAATTTGGTGTAAACAGAATGATAACATGTATCCATCATGCCTTGTTACCACTGTGCAGGCTGGTGGTGGTGGTGTAATGGTGTGGGGGATGTTTTCTGGGCACACTTTAGGCCCCTTAGTGCCAATTGGCCATTGTTTAAATGCCACGGGCTACCTGAGCATTGTTTCTGACCATGTCCATCCCTTCATGACCACCATGTACCCATCCTCTGATGGCTACTTCCAGCAGGATAATTCACCATGTCACAAAGCTCGAATCATTTCAAATTGGTTTCTTGAACATGACAATGAGTTCACTGTACTAAAATGGCCCCCACAGTCACCAGATCTCAACCCAATAGAGCATCTTTGGGATGTGGTGGAACGGGAGCTTCGTGCCCTGGATGTGCATCCCTCAAATCTCCATCAACTGCAAGATGCTATCCTATCAATATGGGCCAACATTTCTAAAGAATGCTATCAGCACCTTGTTGAATCAATGCCACGTAGAATTAAGGCAGTTCTGAAGGCAAAAGGGGGTCTAACACCGTATTAGTATGGTGTTCCTAATAATTATTTAGGTGAGTGTGTATATATATATATATATATATATATATATATACAGACGTGGACAAAATTGTTGGTACCCTTTGGTCAATGAAAGAAAAAGTCACAATGGTCACAGAAATAACTTTAATCTGACAAAAGTAATAATAAATTAAAATTCTATAAATGTTAACCAATGAAAGTCAGACATTGTTTTTCAACCATGCTTCAACAGAATTATGTAAAAAAATAAACTCATGAAACAGGCATGGACAAAAATGATGGTACCCCTAGAAAACACAGAACATAATGTGACCAAAGGGACATGTTAATTCAAGGTGTGTCCACTAATTAGCATCACAGGTGTCTACAACCTTGTAATCAGCCATTGGGCCTATATATATGGCTCCAGGTAATCACTGTGTTGTTTGGTGATATGGTGTGTACCACACTCGACATGGACCAGAGGAAGCAAAGGAAAGAGCTGTCTCAAGAGATCAGAAAGAAAATTATAGACAAGCATGTTAAAGGTAAAGGCTATAAGACCATCTCCAAGCAACTAGATGTTCCTGTGAGTACAGTTGCACATATTATTCATAAGTTTAAGATCCATGGGACTGTAGCCAACCTCCCTGGACGTGGCCGCAGGAGGAAAATTGATGACAAATCTAAGAGACGGATAATCCGAATGGTAACAAAAGAGCCTAGAAAGACTTCTAAAGAGATTCAAGGTGAACTTCATGCTCAAGGAACATCAGTGTCAGATCGCACCATCCGTCGTTGTTTGAGCCAAAGTGGACTACATGGGAGACGACCAAGGAGGACACCATTGTTGAAAACGAATCATAAAAAAGCAAGACTGGAATATGCCAAACTACATGTTGACAAGCCACAAAGCTTCTGGGAGAATGTCCTGTGGACAGATGAGACAAAAATCGAAGTTTTTGCCAAGGCACATCAGCTGTATGTTCACAGACGAAAAAATGAAGCATATCAAGAAAAGAACACTGTCCCTACTGTGAAACATGGAGGAGGCTCTGTTATGTTCTGGGGCTGCTTTGCTGCGTCTGGCACAGGGTGTCTTGAATCTGTGCAGGGTACAATGAAATCTCAAGACTATCAAGGAATTCTAGAGAGAAATGTACTAGCCAGTGTCAGAAAGCTTGGTCTCAGTCGCAGGTCATGGGTCTTGCAACAGGACAATGACCCAAAACACACCGCTAAAAACACCCAAGAATGGCTAAGAGGAAAAAATTGGACTATTCTAAAGTGGCCTTCTATGAGCCCTGACCTCAATCCTATTGAGCATCTTTGGAAGGAGCTGAAACATGCAGTCTGGAAAAGGCACCCTTCAAACCGGACACAACTGGAGCAGTTTGCTCATGAGGAGTGGGCCAAAATACCTGCTGAGAGGTGCAGATGTCTCATTGACAGTTACAGGAAGCGTTTGATTGCAGTGATTGCCTCAAAAGGTTGCGCAACAAAATATTAAGTTAGGGGTACCATCATTTTTGTCCATGCCTGTTTCATGAGTTTATTTTTTTACATAATTCTGTTGAAGCATGGTTGAAAAACAATGTCTGACTTTCATTGGTTAACATTTATAGAATTTTAATTTATTATTACTTTTGTCAGATTAAAGTTATTTCTGTGACCATTGTGACTTTTTCTTTCATTGACCAAAGGGTACCAACAATTTTGTCCACGTCTGTATATATATATATATATAGATATAGAATTTTCAAAGAAGAGGCAGCACTCCAGAATTTCAGTAAAAAAGACCCACTTTAATCTCCCCTGTGCAACGTTTCAACTGCTCCTTGCAGTCTTTTTCAAGCATGAAAAAGACTGCAAGGAGCAGTTGAAACGTTGCACAGGGGAGATTAAAGTGGGTCTTTTTTACTGAAATTCTGGAGTGCTGCCTCTTCTTTGAAAATTCTATAACCATACTTGACCGAGTGGCCTAAGGTCAGAGGACTTCTGCACCCGACTACATCCACAAGTGCTGCTGCTCTTTCTTTGTATTATATATATATAGATAGATATATAATTAAACGGGAAGAGGAAGAGAGTATATTCCTTCACCCAAGCAAGCGAGGAAAGTCGGAGGATTGGATTATGGAGCTTCTCGTCTCCGAAAACCACAGAGGAATAGAGAGGCTCCTCCTTTTTTTTTTTTTATACCTGTGGGTTTCCTGTCCTGGAAGGCGGACCCTCTCTCATGGTGCTGTAAGTGTAATTGTCATTTTCAGGCACCTGATATTGGAAATTCATTCCAGATGCAACGTTTTGGCTATAGAGTCTTTATCAAGCATGATAAAGGCTCTATAGCCGAAAAGTTGCTTCTGGAATAAATTTCCAATAAGAGGACGTGCTGTCACCATCCATTTTTTTTTTCTAATCACATGCGACTCCCCATGAGCTGTCAGCTTGATATAAATCTAGCAGAGCAATGAATGATGATATCTCTGGACCTACGTGAGGTACGGGGCTGGTTCTAGCTTTGTTAGAAAGTGGTTGTCATGTCCTATATGTCTGATTAAAAAAAGAAAATTTAATTAGCCATGCGACAACCTCTTTAATTAGGTATTCTCAGGTACCTCAAAAACCTCTTTAATATGCTGATGTATGGCAACTCGGTTAAGTACTATATCCCCCGGAATACCTCTGTGATAAGTTTATTGAATAAAGTCCCTTTTAGGAACCCTCGGGATATTATTAGTAATGACACATCTATGGTCTATTCAGACCCAAATTCCCTGTAGGGGTCCCTAACTGAAAATAAAAATATTTCTTTATTAGTTATTATTTTAAATGAACCAAACAACTATAGAAAACCATCCATAGAGGTCACTGTTCGTGCTAAAATCACTCATGTGGCATACTCAATTCCACTCCTCAGACATTGAGGAGTGGAATTGAGCATGCCACATGAGCGATTTTAGCGCGAACAGTGACCTCTATGGATGAAATAGAGCAGTCAGTAGCACAAAAGTGGAGAGTTTAGCCTAGAGACAAGTGAATTGAGCAGACTAGTGGCAGCTTCAAAATTACACACAAACCTAGCAACATTGTTTCACTATTGTCCAGCCTGAATATAAAGGCTGAACGATAAAAGGATCTTAATAGGAGCGCCCAATCTGCCATCACATTGTATGAATGCACAAACAAAGTATTAGCAGAGGCTTGTAAGTGCAGCTATACCCCATACAAATGAATGGGAGTTACTGCACTCCATAGTGGCTACATGTGACAAAGGCAAATACATTTATACACTCCAATTGTACCCTCTATCAGACACTGATAATTTTAATAGTTTTCTATAGTTGTTTGGTTCATTTAAAATAATAACTAATAAAGAAATATTTTTATTTTCAGTTAGGGACCCCTACAGGGAATTTGGGTCTGAATAGACCATAGATGTGTCACCTCTGTGATAAGACGCGCAATGAAGTTTTTGTATGAAACTGGAGGTAAAGTATAGGCTATGGAGGGCACATGCGCGCGGCTTGCAGGGAGGACATGCCTGTGTGAGCTCCACACCGACCGCTGACCTATTCCCCCTATAAGTGCCGTTATCCTGGCTCCACTAACCTCATGCACACATGCAGGGGACACAGAAAACGTTCCGCGGCAAGGGGAAATCTAAAACACCCGCTACGCCCGCTCCATCTCAGACAATACCAGAGATTTTCAGGAGCACGCGCCAATCCATCATGGCGGACCAGGCCGCATCTCCGACAAGCCCAGCTTCCTCCACTGATAGTGGACACCGGCCCGCTCCTGAAGAGGTTTCCACAGGTCAGACAGATCTCTACAATAATATTGCATCCCTTTTTCGCACCGAGCTCTCACAGGCGGTTGCAGAATTTTCTCGGCAAATCCAGGACCTGGGCAATAGAGTCTCCGACCTGGAGACCAGAGCTGATGAGTTTGGAGACGCCCTTGGGGCCGACAGGGCGGACATTGATTCTCAAACAGCCCAACTGCAGGAGCTTGAGCTTAAAATCAAAGACCTGGAAAATAGGTCTAGAAGAGGCAACCTCAGAGTTCGGGGCTTACCCGAGTTTTTTCTGGATCTTCCCGCAACGATGGGCTCTTTGTTTGCGGAATTGCTGCCGGACGCGCAACCCGACCAATTAAAGATGGACAGAGTCCACAGATCCCTGGGGAAACCGAGAGTCCGGATATACCAAGGGACGTCGTGCTCAGATTCCACCACCCAGAAATGAGGGATAAGATTCTGGCTGCAGCATGGAACCTACTTAGCTTGCCTGGACTCCCTTCCTCAGTACATCTATATGCAGACCTGGCGCCGTCCACGCTATGGAAACGCAGGGAGATGAGGTCTGTGACCCAAGCTCAAGTGAAATACTGCTGGGGGTTCCTTTTTGCCCCCTCCTTCCAGCTGAATACTCGTGCCCAATCCGCACCCCGGCAGAAGGAATCGAGGCACTACAGAAGGCCGGCATCGCCGTGGACCGCCCAGAGGGTCCATCTGCACATCCCAGGCCTCAACGCCCGGCTCGAGTGTGGACAAAGGTTTCGTCAGCAGTTATGTCTGGAACCAGATCATGGGTACATTGACTGCCGTGCTTCAGACTGTCTCCTTTTCGCTGGAATTACAGAGGATCAATGTGACTTGGTAACTCAGTAACTTTCCATACCTTTCTCCTCTCCCCCTTTTTTGGGATACTTACAGGGACCATCAACATGTCCCATCTTTTACCCCTCCTTATCCTTCCCCTGCATGGTTCACCTATTTTTATAAGGGGAATCAGCGACTCGGACTTACTTGTTGCCCGTCCTTATGGGATCCTTTCTTTTTGTGGGGTCAGGGTCACTTGTTGCTTCCCTGGTAACCACAACTAACCCTTCTCTATTTGCTGAACATGTGAAGTTCAGCCGTTTATATTGCTATGTTGCACTCCTCAGTGCTTTAGTTCTTGTAATAGTTTCTAATTTTCCTGTTTATGTCGGAGATCATATATTTTGTCTATTATGGTGCGCGGTAACAGTCACTATGGCCCGTTTTAACAATACTCCATATCCACATGCTATGTGTAAGGTCTTAACTAGGGATGAGCGAACCCGAACTGTATAGTTCGGGTTCGTACCGAATTTTGGGGTGTCCGTGACACGGACCCGAACCCGGACATTTTCGTAAAAGTCCGGGTTCGGGTTCGGTGTTCGTCGCTTTCTTCGCGCTTTTGTGACGCTTTCTTGGCGCTTTTTGAAAGGCTGCAAAGCAGCCAATCAACAAGCGTCATACTACTTGCCCCAAGAGGCCATCACAGCCATGCCTACTATTGGCATGGCTGTGATTGGCCAGAGCACCATGTGACCCAGCCTCTATTTAAGCTGGAGTCACATAGCGCCGCCCGTCACTCTGCTCTGATTAGCGTAGGGAGAGGTTGCGGCTGCGACAGTAGGGCGAGATTAGGCAGATTAACTCCTCCAAAGGACTTGATTAACTGATCGATCTGCAGCTGTGGATCATTGAGCTGCTGATCCTCAATTGCTCACTGTTTTTAGGCTGCACAGACCGTTTGTCAGTCTCATTTTTCTGGGGTGATCGGCGGCCATTTTGTGTCTTGTGGTGCGCCAGCACAAGCTGCGACCAAGTGCATTTAACCCTCAATGGTGTGGTTGTTTTTTGGCTAAAGCCTACATCAGGGTGAAGCTGTGACACCAAGTGCATTTAACCAGCAATAGTCTGTTCATTTTTTGGCCATATACAAAATCAGGGGCAAGCTGCGCCTGTCACCAAGTGCATTTAACCCTCAATGGTGTGGTTGTTTTTTGGCTAAAGCCTACATCAGGGTGAAGCTGTCACACCAAGTGCATTTAACCAGCAATAGTCTGTTCATTTTTTGGCCATATACAAAATCAGGGGCAAGCTGCGCCTGTCACCAAGTGCATTTAACCCTCAATGGTGTGGTTGTTTTTTGGCTAAAGCCTACATCAGGGTGAAGCTGTCACACCAAGTGCATTTAACCAGCAATAGTCTGTTCATTTTTTGGCCATATACAAAATCAGGGGCAAGCTGCGCCTGTCACCAAGTGCATTTAACCCTCAATGGTGTGGTTGTTTTTTGGCTAAAGCCTACATCAGGGTGAAGCTGTCACACCAAGTGCATTTAACCAGCAATAGTCTGTTCATTTTTTGGCCATATACAAAATCAGGGGCAAGCTGCGCCTGTCACCAAGTGCATTTAACCCTCAATGGTGTGGTTGTTTTTTGGCTAAAGCCTACATCAGGGTGAAGCTGTCACACCAAGTGCATTTAACCAGCAATAGTCTGTTCATTTTTTGGCCATATACAAAATCAGGGGCAAGCTGCGCCTGTCACCAAGTGCATTTAACCCTCAATGGTGTGGTTGTTTTTTGGCTAAAGCCTACATCAGGGTGAAGCTGTCACACCAAGTGCATTTAACCAGCAATAGTCTGTTCATTTTTTGGCCATATCCCAGTCTAATTCTGTCACTAAATCCATACCGGTCACCCAGCGCCTAAATACTAGGCCTCAAATTTATATCCAGCTAAATCTGTCCCTAGTGCTGTAGCTGGGCGAGTTATTTAGTGTCCGTTCAAGCACATTTCTTGTTCTGGGTTGAAATACAATTCCCAATTTAGCAATTTCATAATTTAGTGGTTCCTGCTATATCAGAGCTCTTTGAAATCTATCCCAAAAAGGGTATATAATATTGAAGGTGCACATAGGGTCATTCAGAGTAACTTCACACACACCCGCTACTGTGTATTTCCAAGTCTAATTCTGTCACTAAATCCATACCGGTGACCCAGCGCCTAAATACTAGGCCTCAAATTTAATTCCCTCTAAATCTCTCGTTACCCACCGCTGTACTGTTGTTGCTGGGCAAGATATTTAGTGTCCGTCAAAGCACATTTTTTGTTCTGGGTTGAAGTACAATTCCCAATTTAGCAATTTCATAATTTAGTGGTTTCTGCTATATCAGAGCTATTTGAAATCTATCCCAAAAAGGGTATATAATATTGAAGGTGCACATAGGGTCATTCAGAATAACTTCACACACACCCGCTACTGTGTATTTCCAAGTCTAATTCTGTCACTAAACCCATACCTGTCACCCAGCGCCTAAATACTAGGCCTCAAATTTAAATCCCTCTAAATCTCTCGTTACCGTTGTCCTGTTGTAGCTGGGAAAGTTATTTAGTGCCCGTCAAAGCACATTTTTTGTTCTGGGTTGAAGTACAATTCCCAATTTAGCAATTTCATAATTTAGTGGTTCCTGCTATATCAGAGCTATTTGAAATCTATCCCAAAAAGGGTATATAATATTGAAGGTGCACATAGGGTCATTCAGAATAACTTCACACACACCCGCTACTGTGTATTTCCAAGTCTAATTCTGTCACTAAATCCATACCGGTGACCCAGCGCCTAAATACTAGGCCTCAAATTTAATTCCCTCTAAATCTCTCGTTACCCACCGCTGTACTGTTGTTGCTGGGCAAGATATTTAGTGTCCGTCAAAGCACATTTTTTGTTCTGGGTTGAAGTACAATTCCCAATTTAGCAATTTCATAATTTAGTGGTTTCTGCTATATCAGAGCTATTTGAAATCTATCCCTAAAAGGGTATATAATATTGAAGGTGCACATAGGGTCATTCAGAATAACTTCACACACACCCGCTACTGTGTATTTCCAAGTCTAATTCTGTCACTAAACCCATACCTGTCACCCAGCGCCTAAATACTAGGCCTCAAATTTATATCCAGCTAAATCTGTCCCTAGTGCTGTAGCTGGGCGAGTTATTTAGTGTCCGTTCAAGCACATTTCTTGTTCTGGGTTGAAATACAATTCCCAATTTAGCAATTTCATAATTTAGTGGTTCCTGCTATATCAGAGCTCTTTGAAATCTATCCCAAAAAGGGTATATAATATTGAAGGTGCACATAGGGTCATTCAGAGTAACTTCACACACACCCGCTACTGTGTATTTCCAAGTCTAATTCTGTCACTAAATCCATACCGGTGACCCAGCGCCTAAATACTAGGCCTCAAATTTAATTCCCTCTAAATCTCTCGTTACCCACCGCTGTACTGTTGTTGCTGGGCAAGATATTTAGTGTCCGTCAAAGCACATTTTTTGTTCTGGGTTGAAGTACAATTCCCAATTTAGCAATTTCATAATTTAGTGGTTTCTGCTATATCAGAGCTATTTGAAATCTATCCCAAAAAGGGTATATAATATTGAAGGTGCACATAGGGTCATTCAGAATAACTTCACACACACCCGCTACTGTGTATTTCCAAGTCTAATTCTGTCACTAAACCCATACCTGTCACCCAGCGCCTAAATACTAGGCCTCAAATTTAAATCCCTCTAAATCTCTCGTTACCGTTGTCCTGTTGTAGCTGGGAAAGTTATTTAGTGCCCGTCAAAGCACATTTTTTGTTCTGGGTTGAAGTACAATTCCCAATTTAGCAATTTCATAATTTAGTGGTTCCTGCTATATCAGAGCTATTTGAAATCTATCCCAAAAAGGGTATATAATATTGAAGGTGCACATAGGGTCATTCAGAATAACTTCACACACACCCGCTACTGTGTATTTCCAAGTCTAATTCTGTCACTAAATCCATACCGGTGACCCAGCGCCTAAATACTAGGCCTCAAATTTAATTCCCTCTAAATCTCTCGTTACCCACCGGTGTACTGTTGTTGCTGGGCAAGATATTTAGTGTCCGTCAAAGCACATTTTTTGTTCTGGGTTGAAGTACAATTCCCAATTTAGCAATTTCATAATTTAGTGGTTTCTGCTATATCAGAGCTATTTGAAATCTATCCCTAAAAGGGTATATAATATTGAAGGTGCACATAGGGTCATTCAGAATAACTTCACACACACCCGCTACTGTGTATTTCCAAGTCTAATTCTGTCACTAAACCCATACCTGTCACCCAGCGCCTAAATACTAGGCCTCAAATTTAAATCCCTCTAAATCTCTCGTTACCGTTGTCCTGTTGTAGCTGGGAAAGTTATTTAGTGCCCGTCAAAGCACATTTTTTGTTCTGGGTTGAAGTACAATTCCCAATTTAGCAATTTCATAATTTAGTGGTTCCTGCTATATCAGAGCTATTTGAAATCTATCCCAAAAAGGGTATATAATATTGAAGGTGCACATAGGGTCATTCAGAATAACTTCACACACACCCGCTACTGTGTATTTCCAAGTCTAATTCTGTCACTAAATCCATACCGGTGACCCAGCGCCTAAATACTAGGCCTCAAATTTAATTCCCTCTAAATCTCTCGTTACCCACCGGTGTACTGTTGTTGCTGGGCAAGATATTTAGTGTCCGTCAAAGCACATTTTTTGTTCTGGGTTGAAGTACAATTCCCAATTTAGCAATTTCATAATTTAGTGGTTTCTGCTATATCAGAGCTATTTGAAATCTATCCCTAAAAGGGTATATAATATTGAAGGTGCACATAGGGTCATTCAGAATAACTTCACACACACCCGCTACTGTGTATTTCCAAGTCTAATTCTGTCACTAAACCCATACCTGTCACCCAGCGCCTAAATACTAGGCCTCAAATTTAAATCCCTCTAAATCTCTCGTTACCGTTGTCCTGTTGTAGCTGGGAAAGTTATTTAGTGCCCGTCAAAGCACATTTTTTGTTCTGGGTTGAAGTACAATTCCCAATTTAGCAATTTCATAATTTAGTGGTTCCTGCTATATCAGAGCTATTTGAAATCTATCCCAAAAAGGGTATATAATATTGAAGGTGCACATTGGGTCATTCAGAATAACTTCACACACACGCTTCTGTGCATTTCCAAGTCTAATTCTGTCACTAAATCCATACCGGTGACCCAGCGCCTAAATACTAGGCCTCAAATTTAATTCCCTCTAAATCTCTCGTTACCCACCGCTGTACTGTTGTTGCTGGGCAAGATATTTAGTGTCCGTCAAAGCACATTTTTTGTTCTGGGTTGAAGTACAATTCCCAATTTAGCAATTTCATAATTTAGTGGTTTCTGCTATATCAGAGCTATTTGAAATCTATCCCTAAAAGGGTATATAATATTGAAGGTGCACATAGGGTCATTCAGAATAACTTCACACACACCCGCTACTGTGTATTTCCAAGTCTAATTCTGTCACTAAATCCATACCGGTGACCCAGCGCCTAAATACTAGGCCTCAAATTTAATTCCCTCTAAATCTCTCGTTACCCACCGTTGTACTGTTGTTGCTGGGCAAGATATTTAGTGTCCGTCAAAGCACATTTTTTGTTCTGGGTTGAAGTACAATTCCCAATTTAGCAATTTCATAATTTAGTGGTTTCTGCTATATCAGAGCTATTTGAAATCTATCCCTAAAAGGGTATATAATATTCAAGGTGCACATTGGGTCATTCAGAATAACTTCACACACACACGCTTCTGTGCATTTCCAAGTCTAATTCTGTCACTAAATCCATACCGGTCACCCAGCGCCTAAATACTAGGCCTCAAATTTATATCCCGCTGAATTTGAATACAATACATTGGGCCAAATAATATATTTGTTGTTGTGGTGAACCATAACAATGAGAAAAACATCTAGTAAGGGACGCGGACGTGGACATGGTCGTGGTGGTGTTAGTGGACCCTCTGGTGCTGGGAGAGGACGTGGCCGTTCTGCCACATCCACACGTCCTAGTGTACCAACTACCTCAGGTCCCAGTAGCCGCCAGAATTTACAGCGATATATGGTGGGGCCCAATGCCGTTCTAAGGATGGTAAGGCCTGAGCAGGTACAGGCATTAGTCAATTGGGTGGCCGACAGTGGATCCAGCACGTTCACATTATCTCCCACCCAGTCTTCTGCAGAAAGCGCACAGATGGCGCCTGAAAACCAACCCCATCAGTCTGTCACATCACCCCCATGCATACCAGGGAAACTGTCTCAGCCTCAAGTTATGCAGCAGTCTCTTATGCTGTTTGAAGACTCCGCTGGCAGGGTTTCCCAAGGGCATCCACCTAGCCCTTCCCCAGCGGTGAAAGACATAGAATGCACTGACGCACAACCACTTATGTTTCCTGATGATGAGGACATGGGAATACCACCTCAGCATGTCTCTGATGATGACGAAACACAGGTGCCAACTGCTGCGTCTTTCTGCAGTGTGCAGACTGAACAGGAGGTCAGGGATCAAGACTGGGTGGAAGACGATGCAGGGGACGATGAGGTCCTAGACCCCACATGGAATGAAGGTCGTGCCACTGACTTTCACAGTTCGGAGGAAGAGGCAGTGGTGAGACCGAGCCAACAGCGTAGCAAAAGAGGGAGCAGTGGGCAAAAGCAGAACACCCGCCGCCAAGAGACTCCGCCTGCTACTGACCGCCGCCATCTGGGACCGAGCACCCCAAAGGCAGCTTCAAGGAGTTCCCTGGCATGGCACTTCTTCAAACAATGTGCTGACGACAAGACCCGAGTGGTTTGCACGCTGTGCCATCAGAGCCTGAAGCGAGGCATTAACGTTCTGAACCTGAGCACAACCTGCATGACCAGGCACCTGCATGCAAAGCATGAACTGCAGTGGAGTAAACACCTTAAAACCAAGGAAGTCACTCAGGCTCCCCCTGCTACCTCTTCTGCTGCTGCCGCCTCGGCCTATTCTGCTGCTGCCGCCTCGGCCTCTTCCTCCGCCTCTGGAGGAACGTTGGCACCTGCCGCCCAGCAAACAGGGGATGTACCACCAACACCACCACCACCACCTCCGTCACCAAGCGTCTCAACCATGTCACACGCCAGCGTTCAGCTCTCCATCTCACAAACATTTGATAGAAAGCGTAAATTCCCACCTAGCCACCCTCGATCCCTGGCCCTGAATGCCAGCATTTCTAAACTACTGGCCTATGAAATGCTGTCATTTAGGCTGGTGGACACAGACAGCTTCAAACAGCTCATGTCGCTTGCTGTCCCACAGTATGTTGTTCCCAGCCGGCACTACTTCTCCAAGAGAGCCGTGCCTTCCCTGCACAACCAAGTATCCGATAAAATCAAGTGTGCACTGCGCAACGCCATCTGTAGCAAGGTCCACCTAACCACAGATACGTGGACCAGTAAGCACGGCCAGGGACGCTATATCTCCCTAACTGCACACTGGGTAAATGTAGTGGCAGCTGGGCCCCAGGCGGAGAGCTGTTTGGCGCACGTCCTTCCGCCGCCAAGGATCGCAGGGCAACATTCTTTGCCTCCTGTTGCCACCTCCTCCTTCTCGGCTTCCTCCTCCTCTTCTTCCACCTGCTCATCCAGTCAGCCACACACCTTCACCACCAACTTCAGCACAGCCCGGGGTAAACGTCAGCAGGCCATTCTGAAACTCATATGTTTGGGGGACAGGCCCCACACCGCACAGGAGTTGTGGCGGGGTATAGAACAACAGACCGACGAGTGGTTGCTGCCGGTGAGCCTCAAGCCCGGCCTGGTGGTGTGTGATAATGGGCGAAATCTCGTTGCAGCTCTGGGACTAGCCAATTTGACGCACATCCCTTGCTTGGCGCATGTGCTGAATTTGGTGGTGCAGAAGTTCATTCACAACTACCCCGACATGTCAGAGCTGCTGCATAAAGTGCGGGCCGTCTGTTCGCGCTTCCGGCGTTCACATCCTGCTGCTGCTCGCCTGTCTGCGCTACAGCGTAACTTCGGCCTTCCCGCTCACCGCCTCATATGCGACGTGCCCACCAGGTGGAACTCCACCTTGCACATGCTGGACAGACTGTGCGAGCAGCAGCAGGCCATAGTGGAGTTTCAGCTGCAGCACGCACGGGTCAGTCGCACTACAGAACAGCACCACTTCACCACCAATGACTGGGCCTCCATGCGAGACCTGTGTGCCCTGTTGCGCTGTTTCGAGTACTCCACCAACATGGCCAGTGGCGATGACACCGTTATCAGCGTTACAATACCACTTCTATGTCTCCTTGAGAAAACACTTAGGGCGATGATGGAAGAGGAGGTGGCCCAGGAGGAGGAGGAGGAGGAGGAGGAAGAGGGGTCATTTTTAGCACTTTCAGGCCAGTCTCTTCGAAGTGACTCAGAGGGAGGTTTTTGGCAACAGCAGAGGCCAGGTACAAATGTGGCCAGCCAGGGCCCACTACTGGAGGACGAGGAGGACGAGGATGAGGAGGAGGTGGAGGAGGATGAGGATGAAGCATGGTCACAGCGGGGTGGCACCCAACGCAGCTCGGGTCCATCACTGGTGCGTGGCTGGGGGGAAAGGCAGGACGATGACGATACGCCTCCCACAGAGGACAGCTTGTCCTTATCCCTGGGCAGCCTGGCACACATGAGCGACTACATGCTGCAGTGCCTGCGCAACGACAGCAGAGTTGCCCACATTTTAACCTGTGCGGACTACTGGGTTGCCACCCTGCTGGATCCACGCTACAAAGACAATGTGCCCACCTTACTTCCTGCACTGGAGCGTGATAGGAAGATGCGCGAGTACAAGCGCACGTTGGTAGACACGCTACTGAGAGCATTCCCAAATGTCACAGGGGAACAAGTGGAAGCCCAAGGCCAAGGCAGAGGAGGAGCAAGAGGTCGCCAAGGCAGCTGTGTCACGGCCAGCTCCTCTGAGGGCAGGGTTAGCATGGCAGAGATGTGGAAAACTTTTGTCAACACGCCACAGCTAACTGCACCACCACCTGATACGCAACGTGTTAGCAGGAGGCAACATTTCACTAACATGGTGGAACAGTACGTGTGCACACCCCTCCACGTACTGACTGATGGTTCGGCCCCATTCAACTTCTGGGTCTCTAAATTGTCCACGTGGCCAGAGCTAGCCTTTTATGCCTTGGAGGTGCTGGCCTGCCCGGCAGCCAGCGTTTTGTCTGAACGTGTATTCAGCACGGCAGGGGGCGTCATTACAGACAAACGCAGCCGCCTGTCTACAGCCAATGTGGACAAGCTGACGTTCATAAAAATGAACCAGGCATGGATCCCACAGGACCTGTCCGTCCCTTGTCCAGATTAGACATTAACTACCTCCCCATAACCATATATTATTGGACTCCAGGGCACTTCCTCATTCAATCCTATTTTTATTTTCATTTTACCATTATATTGCGAGGCTACCCAAAGTTGAATGAACCTCTCCTCTGCCTGTGTGCTAGGCCTAAATATATGCCAATGGACTGTTGCAGTGGTGGGTGACGTGAAGCCTCATTCTCTGCTATGACATGCAGACTGATTCTCTGCTGACATGAAGCCAGATCCTCTGTTACGGGAGCTCTCTCCTCTGCCTGGGTGCTGGGCCTAAATTTATGACAATTGACTGTTGCAGTGGTGGGTGACGTGAAGCCTGATTCTCTGCTATGATATGAAGACTGATTCTCTGCTGACATGAAGCCAGATTCTCTGTTACGGGACCTCTCTCCTCTGCCTGGGTGCTGGGCCTAAATTTATGACAATGGACTGTTGCAGTGGTGGCTGACGTGAAGCCTGATTCTCTGCTATGACATGCAGACTGATTCTCTGCTGTCATGAAGCCAGATTGTCTGTTACGGGACCTCTCTGCTCTGCCTGTGTGCTAGGCCTAAATATATGCCAATGGACTGTTGCAGTGGTGGCTGACGTGAAGCCTCATTCTCTGCTATGACATGCAGACTGATTCTCTGCTGACATGAAGCCAGATTGTCTGTTACGGGACCTCTCTGCTCTGCCTGTGTGCTAGGCCTAAATATATGCCAATGGACTGTTGCAGTGGTGGGTGACGTGAAGCCTCATTCTCTGCTATGACATGCAGACTGATTCTCTGCTGACATGAAGCCAGATTGTCTGTTACGGGACCTCTCTGCTCTGCCTGTGTGCTAGGCCTAAATATATGCCAATGGACTGTTGCAGTGGTGGGTGACGTGAAGCCTCATTCTCTGCTATGACATGCAGACTGATTCTCTGCTGACATGAAGCCAGATTGTCTGTTACGGGACCTCTCTGCTCTGCCTGTGTGCTAGGCCTAAATATATGCCAATGGACTGTTGCAGTGGTGGGTGACGTGAAGCCTCATTCTCTGCTATGACATGCAGACTGATTCTCTGCTGACATGAAGCCAGATCCTCTGTTACGGGAGCTCTCTCCTCTGCCTGGGTGCTGGGCCTAAATTTATGACAATTGACTGTTGCAGTGGTGGGTGACGTGAAGCCTGATTCTCTGCTATGATATGAAGACTGATTCTCTGCTGACATGAAGCCAGATTGTCTGTTACGGGACCTTTCTCCTCTGCCTGGGTTCTGGGCCTAAATTTATGAAAATTGACTCTTACAGTGGTGGGTGACGTGAAGCCTGATTCTCTGCTATGATATGAAGACTGATTCTCTGCTGACATGAAGCCAGATTCTCTGTTACGGGACCTCTCTCCTCTGCCTGGGTGCTGGGTAGTGTTGAGCGCGAATATTCGAAAAGCAAATTTTTTTCGCGAATATCGCAACTTCGCGATTTCGCGAATATTTCGAATATAGTGCTATATATTCGTAAAAACGAATATTCGTTTTTTGTTTCCCCCCCCCCCCCCACAAAATTACAGTACACATATAATTGATTGTTTCCCAAAGGTCCAACAGCTCAGATCTTACTCACATTGCCTAGAAAGTGATTGAGGCGCGAATCTTCGTAAGGCGATTTTATTAGCGCACATGCGAATATCGGCACGTCCCAGAACAGAGGCAAAGGGCTTTGCATTCATACATTAGTGAATTGAGTTGCGAATCTTCGTAAGGCGATTTTATTAGCGCACATGCGAATATCTACACTTGTCCCAGAACAGAGGCAAAGGGCTTTGCATTCATACATTAGTGATTGAATTGAGCTGCGAATCTTCGTAAGGCGATTTTATTAACGCAAATGCAAATATCTACACTTGTCCCCAGAACAGAGAGGCAAAGGCCTGTGCATTCATATAGTATAGCACCATATTCGCGAATACGTAGAACTTCGTAAAATTCGATTTACGAATATTCGTATTTTTTATTTTACTTTCCACCTTACAGATTACATTGATCTGTACTCTGTCAACTACTGTCATCACCCCCCACTGTATCTCGATTGATTCCCAAAAGTCTCACATTCCCTAGAAAGTGATTGAGGTGCGAATCTTCGTAAGGCGATTTTATTAGCGCACATGCGAATATCTACACTTGTCCCAGAACAGAGGCAAAGGGCATTGCATTCATACATTAGTGATTGAATTGAGTTGCGAATCTTCGTAAGGCGATTTCATTAGCGCACATGTGAATTTTGCATAGCATATGTATTATGCGATAATTCGAATTATCGCATATGCGAAATAATAACGAATTTGAATAATCGCGAATATTTTACGAATATTCTTTCGAATATTCACAAAATTTCGCGAATTCGAATATGGGACATGCCGCTCAACACTAGTGCTGGGCCTAAATTTATGACAATGGACTGTTGCAGTGGTGGGTGACGTGAAGCCTGATTCTCTGCTATGACATGCAGACTGATTCTCTGCTGACATGAAGCCAGATTGTCTGTTACGGGACCTCTCTCCTCTGCCTGGGTGCTGGGCCTAAATATATGCCAATGGACTGTTGCAGTGGTGGCTGACGTGAAGCCTCATTCTCTGCTATGACATGCAGACTAATTCTCTGCTGACATGAAGACAGATTCTCTGTTACGGGACCTCTCTCCTCTGCCTGGGTGCCGGGGCCTAAATATCTGAGAATGGACTGTTCCAGTGGTGGCTGACGTGAAGCCTCATTCTCTGCTATGACATGCAGACTAATTCTCTGCTGACATGAAGACAGATTCTCTGTTACGGGACCTCCCTCCTCTGCCTGGGTGCTGGGCCTAAATATATGCCAATGGACTGTTGCAGTGGTGGCTGACGTGAAGCCTCATTCTCTGCTATGACATGCAGACTAATTCTCTGCTGACATGAAGACAGATTCTCTGTTACGGGACCTCCCTCCTCTGCCTGGGTGCTGGGCCTAAATATATGCCAATGGACTGTTGCAGTGGTGGCTGACGTGAAGCCTCATTCTCTGCTATGACATGCAGACTGATTCTCTGCTGACATGAAGCCAGATTCTCTGTTACGGGACCTCTCTCCTCTGCCTGTGTGTGTGCTGGGCCTAAATATATGCCAATGGACTGTTGCAGTGGTGGCTGACGTGAAGCCTCATTCTCTGCTATGACATGCAGACTGATTCTCTGCTGACATGAAGCCAGATTCTCTGTTACGGGACCTCTCTCCTCTGCCTGTGTGTGTGCTGGGCCTAAATATATGCCAATGGACTGTTGCAGTGGTGGCTGACGTGAAGCCTGATTCTCTGCTATGACATGCAGACTAATTCTCTGCTGACATGAAGACAGATTCTCTGTTACGGGACCTCCCTCCTCTGCCTGGGTGCTGGGCCTAAATATATGCCAATGGACTGTTGCAGTGGTGGCTGACGTGAAGCCTCATTCTCTGCTATGACATGCAGACTAATTCTCTGCTGACATGAAGACAGATTCTCTGTTACGGGACCTCTCTCCTCTGCCTGGGTGCCGGGGCCTAAATATCTGAGAATGGACTGTTCCAGTGGTGGGTGACGGGAAGCCAGATTCTCTGCTATGGAACCTCTCTCCAATTGATTTTGGTTAATTTTTATTTATTTAATTTTTATTTTAATTCATTTCCCTATCCACATTTGTTTGCAGGGGATTTACCTACATGTTGCTGCCTTTTGCAGCCCTCTAGCTCTTTCCTGGGCTGTTTTACAGCCTTTTTAGTGCCGAAAAGTTCGGGTCCCCATTGACTTCAATGGGGTTCGGGTTCGGGACGAAGTTCGGATCGGGTTCGGATCCCGAACCCGAACATTTCCGGGATGTTCGGCCGAACTTCTCGAACCCGAACATCCAGGTGTTCGCTCAACTCTAGTCTTAACACGTGATGTTCGGGGTTTTAACTCCCCGAGAAAAGGAAAAACTGCGTTTTCCTCCTACTCCAAACATAAGCCTGATATTATCTGCCTACAGGAGACCCATTTCACCCCACCTCCCACCCTAGATACTTTCATCCTCAGTACACGAGGTTTTATTCATCCACATTTCAATCTAAGAGCAGAGGGGTCATTATCATGTTAAAAAATGCCTTCCCATTCCAGGTATCCCATACCATTGTGGATTAAAATGGTCGTTATGTCATTTTATTGGGAGACTATGGAGGTGAAGTGTGGTGTTTGGTGAATGTATATGCTCCTACTGATGAGCCTCTTGTGTTCTTCACCCATATGCAGCATAAGCTTGAGTCTCTTACTTATGATAAGCTAGTGTGGTGTGGAGACTTTAATTTTGTACTAGATCTTTTACTGGACCGGTCCGCACCTCTCACTACACCACGTCCAACTTCACAAAGGGTCACTATTAAGAAGGTTTTGGAGTCTCTCTCTGTAGCAGACACTTGGAGGGAGCACAATGGCTCACAGAGGGGCTATACCTATTGTTCTCCGGCACATCGTTTATATACACGTATTGACCTTATCTTGCTTTCCACCTCTCTTCTCCCCTCTTTGTCCTATAGCAGACATATCGTGTCCTCCTGGTCAGACCACGACATGGTCATGATTGAGGTTGCACCAACCGCACCCACAAGTCGACTATTTACATGGAGACTGAATGAATCACTTCTGACGCGACCAGCCATCCGTGATCCGCTTCAGGGGGACATGAAGTTTTTTTTTTGCGGAGAACGTAAGCCAAGACGTGGAGCCTTTAATAATATGGCTTACACATAAGGCTTTTATGCGGGGCAGGCTGATCAGAGAAGCGCCCCATCTAAAAAAAAGAAAGGCAGGCCACTCTTCTAGCTTTGGAATCTAAGCTTGGCAGGTTAGTGCAGGCGCATCAGAGGTCACCCTCCCTATATTTGCTTAAAGCAGTTAAAGACACTAAAATGCAAATAAATTTGATTATGTCAAATGATACGGAAAAAGCCCTACGGTGGACAACTTCGTATTATTACAGGTATGCGAACAAACCTGACAAAATGTTAGCACGTCAACTGAAAGCCAAACAAAAAATCAACCAAGTGTTTCAAATCCGCTCACGCTCCGGACACATATCCTCTAATCCGAACACCATTTATGATACATTTCACGCTTTTTATCAACGGCTTTACGGAGGTTCGGGAACTGGACAGGAGTTAGCTGAGGACAGCTTCCTGTCTTCAATTTCTCTCCCTCAGGTGACCTCTGATGCGCTGCATGAGCTAGGCAAACCCATTAGCTCTGAGGAGGTAGTCTTCTCGATCAATTCTTTAAAGCTAGGAAAAGCACCCGGGCCAGAAGGCCTATCAGCCTTGTATTACAAAAAATTTGCTTCGTTACTGATTCCGCATATCACTCAGTTCTGCAATCACTTGCTGAACGGTAACACTCCTCACCCTGACTTCCTTTTCGCTAATATTACAGTGCTTCCCAAGCCTAAGAAGGACCCCTTGTCACCTACAAACTATAGACCGATTTCCTTATTAAATTTGGACACCAAAATTTTTATGTCAATTCTGGCAAGGCGCCTTAATATTGTTCTTCCTGGCCTCATACATAGAGACCAGGTGGGATTCATCCCCGACAGAGAAGCTCCAGACAACATCAGAATAGTTCTTAATGTAATCCAGGTGGCTAACAAAAGGAACACTCCTCTAGCCATTTTAGCCCTGGATATAGAAAAGGCCTTTGATACAGTTAAATGGGATTACTTGTATAAAGTTTTACTTAACATGGTTATCAAAGGCCCTTTTTTACAGGCTGTTCGTGCTATATATTCAGTTCCTGTTGCTTATCTTAAACTCCCGTCAACACATCCCACTCCTATCCAAATCCTCAGAGGCACACGTCAGGGATGCCCCCTCTCCCCTGCTTTATTTGCCCTGGCCATGGAACCCCTTGCTATCTCCATCAGGAATGACTCTAATATCACAGGCCTTAGGGTGGGAAGCACTGAATATAAGCTTATTTGCTGATGACCTCCTACCATCCCTCTCCAATCCTCTTATCTCGATCCCAAATATTCTGAAACTGCTGAAAACCTTCTCCGCAGCCTCAGGGCTCAAAATTAACCAAAAGAAGTCTGAACTTCTATTACGTAACACCCCTCCCTCACTCCAATCTCTCCTCTCACAAAACTTTCCTTTCTCTCAATTATCCACACATATCCAGTATCTGGGTACTCTAATACCCTCCAAACTGAATATGACATACAAACTTAATTACCTTCCACTATATCGCAGAATTAGAGAAGATTATAAAACCTGGAGTTCTCTGCCGGTATCATGGATTGGGCGAATACATATAGTTAGAATGGTAGTTTTACCTCGACTACTGTATTTATTCCGAACCCTTCCGGTTCACATTCCTAGCAGTGATCTCCGAAGTCTACAAGCTGACACGATGAGATTTACCTGGGGTGGTAAACGAGCTAGAATCTCCAAATCCACGATGTGCAGACACAAAATTCAGGGAGGCCTTTTAGTTCCTGATTTTATTAAGTACTATAAGGTGGCAGGTTTGGCTCAATTATTTTTGACCCACTTGAAATCAGAGGCTCACCCCTTGTGGGTGTCTCTGGAACAATCCCTCTTTGCGCCCTGGACTTGGAGAGCCTTGCTTTGGAATTCCATTCCCCTGCCACCGGTCATTCGCTCCAATTCACTATTGTCTCATCACTCATTGTTACTGTGGCGGTCTGTTAGGTTCAAAGCAGGTCTTCAATCTAAACATACGCCGCTTTTTCACCTGTTTGGCAACCCGGCTTTTCCACCGGGACTCCACACTGGGGCATTTTATTGGTGGATCTCTAATAAGTTTACTTCTCTTCATAGATTTTTGATCAGGGGCAAACTTATATCACTACCTGACTTTAAAGAAAAATATAGCCTCCCGGATAATGAGTCTTATAACGCTAATCAAATCTTCTCTTGCCTCCAATCCCTGAAGATTAGTAATATGACCTTGGATTTTACTCCCTTTGAGAGATTCACTATTTTTTCATTGTAGAAACGGGGGTTACTGTCCAGAATTTATGGGATACTTAACACCACACCGGATGGGGTCAAGCTGCCATATATGTCGGAGTGGGAGAGGGACATTCAAGAGGATCTCTCTGTAACTAGATGGCATCAATGTTCCCAGACCTTGACTAAGACCTCGTGGCAAATTACTTTGGCAGAGACCTCCATTAAAGTTGTTCACAGGGCATACTTAGTACCCTATAGATTACATCGTATTTACCCAGAAGTCTCTCCCTTATGCTTCAGGGGATGTGGGGTGGACGGTACAGTCTATCACATCTGGTGGTCATGCCCAGTGGTACAGCAATTCTGGAGCAGGATTTGTAATCTGATCTCCTCTGTCCTGGACTGTGACTACCCACTGTCACCTGCCCTGTGTCTTCTTGGAGACAAACCTTCGTGGCTAACATTCTCTAAATTTAAATTAGCTCAGCACATGCTATTAGCTGCCAGGATCCATATTGCCTATGAATGGAGATCGGCAAAGCTCAGCTTTCAGGCAGTGGTTGATAGAATCAACAAAATATTGCTCTATGAGAGACTTACGGCTATTCGCCAGGACACGTATGAGTCTTTTGAAAGGCTCTGGGAACTTTGGATGTCCTCCTCCTACTCGATGAATCTTCAACTCTGTATGAAATTATAGGTGCCAGGAACCTTATGAGATCTTACTTAAATGCATGGAATTGTGGGCTATCTAGTGCATGAAAAGCATTGAAAACAACTAAATTGCTAACCATGTCTTCTCTACGTGATCTCCTTTTGATAGTTATTTTTGTATATTTTCCTTTTTTGTTTTGTTCCTTTTGAATATGGTGAAATCACTGCCAAATGTACAAGCTGCCTCCTATAAAGTATGCCGTTTGTGTACTCTGTATATGCCGCTTTATATCTATGATTTTTATTCTTTTGAATAAATAAAACACTTTTGAAACTAAAGTACAGGCTATGGGAAGCATACAACATAACTTTAATAGGTCTGTGTGCATGGTGTTATTTTATGATATATATATGGTTTATTTTATTTTTATTTTTTACCAAGCCGGTATAACAAAATTCTATTAATAGAATTGTCTGGAATGTTAAACCTAAAACCTATTCTGAGTTCAGGACACTCAACAAAACTTAACATGATCACAAAAAAAATATTCACTTCAATGGGGCTGCAATACCAGACACTCCCAGTCATATTGTGCTGTTTCTGAACAAAAGCAATGTTTTTCCAGTTCTATATATGAGTCTCATTCTCATGAAGTTGGTTTCACATGGCTGGTCTTTGTGACTGCTGGTCTTTGTGACTTTGTGTCAGACCACAGCTTGCCTGACCCAAAGTCATATTATCATAGTGATTTATAATGCTGTGAGTTCCTGCCCAATGACTGGTCTGTTCTGTACCTACTGGTCAGTAGCAGGGGCTACTGGAGTTCAGACACTGCTCTGGTCCACTGCACTACTGCTTGCTGAGTGGTTTCCTGCATGTTAAGCTGGGAGCATGAAATGGAGAGCAGCAGGATCCAGAGCAGCTTATTTTAACCCATTCTAACTTTTTAATAATTTCTGCCCTTACAAAATCACTGTATTCACACAATTTCATTTCATAGAGAATGGTGTAACTAGCAGACCTCTAAATTGCTTCATAAAAAAAAAAATATACACTCACCTAAAGAATTATTAGGAACACCTGTTCTATTTCTCATTAATGCGATTATCTAGTCAACCAATCACATGGCAGTTGCTTCAATGCATGTAGGGTTGTGGTCCTGGTCTAGACAATCTCCTGAACTCCAAACTGAATGTCAGAATGGGAAAGAAAGGTGATTTAAGCAATTTTGAGCGTGGCATGGTTGTTGGTGCCAGACGGGCCGGTCTGAGTATTTCACAATCTGCTCAGTTACTGGGATTTTCACTCACAACCATTTCTAGGGTTTACAAAGAAAAGGGAAAAACATCCAGTATGCGGCAGTCCTGTGGGCGAAAATGCCTTGTTGATGCTAGAGGTCAGAGGAGAATGGGCCGACTGATTCAAGCTGATAGAAGAGCAACGTTGACTGAAATAACCACTCGTTACAACCGAGGTATGCAGCAAAGCATTTGTGAAGCCACAACACGCACAACCTTGAGGCGGATGGGCTACAACAGCAGAAGACCCCACCGGGTACCACTCATCTCCACTACAAATAGGAAAAAGAGGCTACAATTTGCACGAGCTCACCAAAATGGGACTGTTCAAGACTGGAAAAATGTTGCCCGGCCTGATGAGTCTTGATTTCTGTTGAGACATTCAAATGGTAGAGTCCGAATTTGGCGTAAACAGAATGAGAACATGTATCCATCATGCCTTGTTACCACTGTGCAGGCTGGTGGTGGTATAATAGTGTGGGGGATGTTTTCTGGGCACACTTTAGGCCCCTTAGTGCTAATTGGCCATTGTTTAAATGCCACGGGCTACCTGAGCATTGTTTCTGAGCATGTCCATCCCTTCATGACCACCATGTACCCATCCTCTGATGGCTACTTCCAGCAGGATAATGCACCATGTCACAAAGCTCTAATCATTTCAAAATGGTTTCTTGAACATGACAATGAGTTCACTGTACTAAAATGGCCCCCACAGTCACCAGATCTCAACCCAATAGAGCATCTTTGGGATGTGGTGGAACGGGAGCTTCGTGCCCTGGATGTGCATCCCTCAAATCTCCATCAACTGCAAGATGCTATCCTATAAATATGGGCCAACATTTCTAAAGAATGCTATCAGCACCTTGTTGAATCAATGCCACGTAGAATTAAGGCAGTTCTGAAGGCAAAAGGGGGTCCAACACCGTATTAGTATGGTGTTCCTAATAATTCTTTAGGTGAGTGTATGTCTGCATCCACCTGAAAAAAAAAGCTGTAAAGGTTTTGGCCACTAGGGATCTCATTTCCACTTAATTTGTAGTCTACTGCCTGTCGGCCAAGATCCTCCCCTAGTAACAGACACTGAAGAAGACTGACAGAAAGAGGATGCATGTCAGAGCTAGCCTAGATCCTGAGCCCGATAAAAGAACTGCTTCTACACAGCTTTTGAAGATTATAGGAGCCTCATGTGTGTCTGTAAATTTGATTTTATCCCCCCCCCCCCCCCCTTATCTGTTCTGTGAGTTCTGAAGCTGAAAACATAAGGGAAAGTAAGAGAAAGGAAGTCCCAGCACTACAATGCTGGCAGAAGGGAGACGCCCTCTGCTTGTGAGTGAAATGCATCTAGCTGTGCAGCTGAAACACGGAATAATATGGTCAAAAAAGACTTTAGGGAAGCCCCAAAAACACCTGTTGCTTCTTCACAATTATGATTGTGCAGAAAAGTACAGCCATAATACAAAGTTGTTGTTTTATTGTCAGGATGCTTTAAAGTACACTGATATATTCACATTATGCAAACAATGGAACTAGTCATTGTACCAGAGCCAAAGCTCCCCTCCTGTAGACAGACCTTATTGTTGAAATACAGCCTCTCATTCTAGTTGAAAGAAATATAGACTACAATAGTCCAAAAATAACACAATTTATTTGAAAATCACAAAAAAGACACATGATCAGCACTGGTCACAAATAGAACAATACACACAGGTTACAATACACATTAAAAACCCCTTGAAAAAGCTGTACGCGAAACGTGCGTTGGGGAGTGGACCGGTGGTGTTGCTACACGATATACTCAAATCAATTGGTCAGTATTTTTTCCATCATGTGCTGAATTTAATTTCGATCATCGTTACTGTCCTAGTTCTGACAAATTTGGTGTATATCTCACACCAACTTTGTGGCAAACTTTGATATATATGCATGTGGATATTATTGTGGTATCTAAGAGCTATAGCTTGTAGATACTATATGTCCATCAATTGATGACCAATTGGGTATAGTTATGCACTTGCACTTTATTGTTAGATATATATATCGGCAGCTCACCATCGGTCCCCTTGGTTTTTAATGTGTATTGTAACCTGTGTGTATTGTTCTATTTGTGACCAGTGCTGATCAGGTGTCTTTTTTGTGATTTTCAAATAAATTGTGTTATTTTTGGACTATTGTAGTCTATATTTCTTTGAACTAAAGTGTATTTTATTTATCTCACTCCTTCAATCGGTTATATATATTCTAATTAGGGGTGAGCCCTCAATTTTGTTAGGGCTACATATAGGTCTTTCTCATTCTAGTTGGTCTCTGCTTGTGTCTAAATTGATTCTTTGGTTTGTTTCTTGCTGTCTGACAGTGTTATGGGAGAGGTGCTTTATAGCTCCCAGTGGATAGCAGTGTTTCTGCTTCCATGGTGATGACAAATGCATGCAATCAAATAGGGTAGAAACTCTGAAGGCATTAGCTTTCAACCCATGAATATACTATTGGAAGCTGCACAGTGCATGAGATAATGTGCTTTTTGTTGTATGAGGTTCTGGAGATCATCTTCTCTTAAGAAAATGGCTACTTCAGAAGATACATGTAGATGACTTGTTTTGATTTAAAATGTGTATTCATTATTTTCAACAATAGGAATGAATCCCACCATGGGCAAGTAAGGAATCCCTTCTGCACTGAACACGTTCACACACAGCAAATTTGTAGCAGAAATTTCTGCAACTGAAAAAAGACTGAAGGGCTTCAAAAACAAAAATCGTCTTCAAAGACCTCGTCTCCGTGAACGCCACAGAACTGCTCGTTTGGACTTTGCAAGGGAGCACCAAACATGGGACATTCAAAGGTGGAAGAAAGTTTTACTCTCCGATGAGAATTTTTTTTACCTTGATGGTCCTGATGGTTTCCAACGTTACTGGCATGACAAGCAGATCCCACCTGAGATGTTTTCTACGCGCCACAGTGGAGGGGGCGCCATTATGGTCTGGGGTGCTTTTTCCTTCAGTGGAACAATGGAGCTTCAGGAAGTGCAGGGGCGTCAAACGCCCATTGGTCGATGTCCAGATGTTGCAGAGAGCATTCCTCATGACTGAGGGCCCTCGTCTGTGTGGTAACAACTGGGTTTTTCAACAGGACAACGCTACAGTACACAATGCCGGCAGGACAAGGGACTTCTTTCAGGAGAATAACATCACTCTTTTAGCCCATTTTGCGTGTTCCCCTGATCTAAATCCAATTGAGAACCTTTGGGGATGGATGGCAAGAGAGGTTTACAAAAATGGACAACAGTTGCAGACAGTAGATGGCCTTTGTGCGGCCGTCATCACCATTTGGAGAAATGTTCCCACTCACCTCATGGAAACACTTGCATCAAGCATGATAAACAATAACGGCGGAGCTACTCATTACTGAGTTCATGTTTGGAAGTTGGATTTCTGTTTTTGGGGGGGAAGGGGTGTTACTTTTTTTTGGGAGGTGTGGCCCTAAACTTTTGATCAGCTAAAAAACAACCTGTTTCCGTTTATTCGTTGTTTTCATTAAATTGAATGCTCAAAAAATGTTTTGTCTCACTCCCATTTCTTCTTGTAACCTTGGTAAGATCCAGCCATGCTAAATATGAGTTTTTGCCATTTTTCAAGTGGTCTTAAACTTTTGATCAGGACTGTATGTGTGCATTAGCTAAGGCCTAAGGTTATCATTAGAGATGAGCAAATTTCATATTTTGAAATTCTTTCACACTTCGTTTGTTGTTAAAAGGTGAATTGCGTTATGGATTCCGTTACCATGGATCATAACGCAATTCTATGACCGAATGCATAACGGAATGTCTTTAGAGGCATTACGTTATTCATTCCATCATAATAGAAGTCTATGGGCTTCAAAACGGATCTGTCCCATTTCTGGTATGCAAGGGGGGGGGGGGGGGGCAGGACGACTATTTCCACCAGCAGGCTCGGACTGGTCCACAGGGGTACAGGTAAATCCCCTGATGGGCCCCTAGTCTTCCACCCCCTGCAGAAGTGGCACATAACACAGTAGACTTACTGCACTACATATATACAGTACAGACCAAAAGTTTGGACACACCTTCTCATTCAAAGAGTTTTCTTTATTTTCATGACTATGAAAATTGTAGATTCACACTGAAGGCATCAAAACTATGAATTAACACATGTGGAATTATATACATAACAAAAAAGTGTGAAACAACTGAAAATATGTCATATTCTAGGTTCTTTAAAGTAGCCACCTTTGGCTTTGATTACTGCTTTGCACACTCTTGGCATTCTCTTGATGAGCTTCAAGAGGTAGTCACCTGAAATGGTTTTCAGTTCACAGGTGTGCCCTGTCAGGTTTAATAAGTGGGATTTCTTGCCTTATAAATGGGGTTGGGACCATCAGTTGCGTTGTGGAGAAGTCAGGTGGATACACAGCTGATAGTCCTACTGAATAGACTGTTAGATTTTGTATTATGGCAAGAAAAAAGCAGCTAAGTAAAGAAAAACGAGTGGCCATCATTAAGAAATGAAGGTCAGTCAGTCCGAAAAATTGGGAAAACTTTGAAAGTGTCCCCAAGTGCAGTCACAAAAACCATCAAGTGCTACAAAGAAACTGGCTCACATGCGGACCGCCCCAGGAAAGGAAGACCAAGAGTCACCTCTGCTGCGGAGGATAAGTTCATCCGAGTCACCAGCCTCAGAAATCGCAGGTTAACAGCAGCTCAGATTAGAGACCAGGTCAATGCCACACAGAGTTCTAGCAGCAGACACATCTCTAGAACAACTGTTAAGAGGAGACTGTGTGAATCAGGCCTTCATGGTAGAATATCTGCTAGGAAACCACTGCTAAGGACAGGCAACAAGCAGAAGAGACTTGTTTGGGCTAAAGAACACAAGGAATGTACATTAGACCAGTGGAAATCTGTGCTTTGGTCTGATGAGTCCAAATTTGAGATCTTTGGTTCCAACCACCGTGTCTTTTTGCGACGCAGAAAAGGTGAACGGATGGACTCTACATGCCTGGTTCCCACCGTGAAGCATGGAGGAGGAGGTTTGATGGTGTGGGGGTGCTTTGCTGGTGACACTGTTCGGGATTTATTCAAAATTGAAGGCATACTGAACCAGCATGGCTACCACAGCATCTTGCGGCAGCATGCTATTCCATCCGGTTTGCGTTTAGTCGGACCATCATTTATTTTTCAACAGGACAATGACCCCAAACACACCTCCAGGCTGTGTAAGGGCTATTTGACCATGAAGGAGAGTGATGGGGTGCTGCGCCAGATGACCTGGCCTCCACAGTCACTGGACCTGAACCCAATCGAGATGGTTTGGGGTGAGCTGGACCGCAGAGTGAAGGCAAAAGGGCCAACAAGTGCTAAGCATCTCTGGGAACTCCTTCAAGACTGTTGGAAGACCATTTCAGGTGACTACCTCTTGAAGCTCATCAAGAGTGTGCAAAGCAGTAATCAAAGCAAAAGGTGGCTACTTTGAAGAACCTAGAATATGACATATTATCAGCTGTGTATGTATATATATATATATATATGTATATATGTATGTACATTTGTTATGTTTATAATTCCACATGTGTTAATTCATAGTTTTGGTGCCTTCAGTGTGAATCTACAATTTTCATAGTCATGAAAATAAAGAAAACTCTTTGAATGAGGTGTGTCCAAACTTTTGGTCTGTACTGTATATTAAATGTACAGCACCTCAATCAGCCTATGTTCATATATATATACATATACATATATATATATATATATATATATATATATATATATATATAAAAAAGCTGGCAGTGCCTTCTCCCCGGGACCTACCTTCTCAAAGTTGCTGCAGGGCCCCTCATATTCAGTCATTTGGTAGCACCTTGCTGCTGTGTGAGCCAGTAATATCTGAATGTATCCATACGGTGGGCGCTAGGCACCCCAGTCTCACACTGCACTAGTACCATAGAGAGGGATACATAATTGCTGCTCCATTTAAACAGGGGCACCCAGATTGGTGGGGATCCCAGCAGTTGGACCACCACTGATTAGACAATTGTCCCCTATCTGTGGATATGGAATACCACCTTTAAGGTATAATCTTCTCAATCGTGTGTAAATATGTTACTTGTTTTAAAGAGGTTGTCTATCTTTAGCTATTCATGACATATGCTTCATCAGTGATATCAATATCAGATTGTTGACGTCACAACACCCGGCACCTCCAGCAAACTGTTGCTTGAGAAAGCGGACGGTACTGGAAACATAAAAGCCTTCTGCTTCCGGCTCGATCCACTGTATGTGTGGCTGTGCTGGTGTACTGCAGCTCATTCCCCTCGCAAGTGGAAGAGGGGCCATCAATGTCTAAAAGGTAGACAACTCGTTCAATTCATCACTTTCAGCTTCATACTTATTTTGTAACCATTCCTTGTTTGGGCTTCTTTCAAAAACTGCATCTGAATGCAAAGTGTTCACTGGGCTGGTTTCAAGGAAATATAATACACAAAGGGGAATTTATCATACATCTATGATATCACCTGCACTGATAAAGGATGCGCCTAATTTATGGTGAGGTGCAGGCCTCGCCATAAATTAGACTCATCCTCCAGCAGTCCATATGCCTAGAATGAACAGTAGCGTAAAAGAAGATAAATATGTTGAGTCTGCTGACCACGTCCCCTTCTGGAAAAGTGGCAAGGGCGGCATAGAAACACCACTTGTGTCTAGATTTAAAAATAGTGCATGTCCTATTCTGATCCATTTTTCTTGATCAGACTCACCCTTTGAAATGTATGGGACTATGAAAAAAATAAAAATAGATTTCAAACAGCTTCAATTGTGCAATAGCACCACAAAAGTGGAAACAGAAAATGGCTTGGAGGTAGCCTGGTGAAGACCTGTACATTACAGGAGACACCGATGAGGACCCTGTTTCCACACTATAAACCCACCTGAACACCCTTTTGGACCACGCCTCCTTCTGATGATGGGCCTGAATGATGGGACTGGAGGTTGTATAGTCATCAAACCTACCTGCTCAAAGATGCGTCATGGGAGGAGGTGGTCAGGCAACTTTTTGAGTGGAACGTGAGAAAATCGGTGTGACAAAAGAAAGCCTTTTTCCCTATATAGAAACAGTGGACAAACACCATGGAAATGGACACCAAACGGATATAACTGGGAAAAAATGAAAAGTATTGTTTTAGTTTTGTTTTTTCCTGACTAAAAACAGGTGGAAAAACGAGTCTCCTGTGCATGAGCCCACACGCGATAGAGTTTTATCAGTGAAAAAGTGACAACGTTCTTTTAGTTTTTTGAGCAACTGCCTTGCAATTTTTTTCCCAATGAAGTTATTGGTTTTCATCAATTTTCCACATCAGTGAAAAATAAACACCTAGCATCTCCTAGCAACCATCACTGAAAAACAGACTGTCGTTTAGTATGCTTCAGTTTCTTTTTTCCATTGACTTTAATGGTCAAGTCCTGCATGGATGCATGGCGCTTTTTTTATTTTTTTAACTCCTGCAGAAATGTCCCATCCTTGTCCACAAATCCTTTTTATTGTTTGCAAGGCTATTTAGATGAATGGGTCCGAATCCGATCCAAAAAAAAACAAAAAAAAACACGGATCAGATGTGGGCCAAAACTACGGGTGTGTGCATGAGCCCTAAAGGAAAACTTCAGACAAAACTGATGTGTAATAGCCACTGCAGGTCCTGCAGGGGTGCCGCATGCCCCTGATCTCTCATGTACCATCTTCGTTAGGTCCTGCCCAGTGCTCCGCAAAGAGGACCTTTCACCGGTTCTGACATTACAATAGCAATTCCTCGCACTGTAGGGCATGTTTAGGAGATGTCATTGTGCTCATTTTCTTTCTGATCCGCTGCTCTGTTGTGGATTGTGCAACAAAAATAATGTAAAACCAGATAATTCTGTCAACTAAGTGATTTTACTAAGATTTAGCAGAAATAGAAATGATGTGCTCACGTGAAGAAAGATAAATACAATAAAAAGAGCAAGCATACAGAGTAAGGGCTCATGCACACAAACGTATTTTCTTTTCGTGCCCGTTCCGTTTGTTTTTGTCGACCGTATGCGGAACCATTCATTTCAATAGAGCCGCCCAAAAAAAAAAAAAAAAAAAAAAAAGGAAGCTACTCCCTGTGCATTCCGTATGTCCGCTCCGCAAAGAATAGAACATGTCCTAATATTGTCCGCATTACAGACAAGGATAGGACTGTTCTATTAGGGGCCAGCTGTTCCGTTCCACAAAATACGGAATGCACAGGGACGTCATCCGACACAGCGCTGCAGCAGATAAGAAAATTTATATGATGATATCTAAACATGCCCTACATTGATATTCTAATTTCAGAAGTGGTGAAAGGTCCTCTTTAAAAGCCGTCCTGTCAAACCATCTATGCTATCATCTACTTGTGGGCAGCATAGGCTGAAGGGGTAGGCACTGGTCTCCCACGTAGTATTTGAACGATCGATTCAGTTTTGATTTCCAATAACAAGAAACATGTTCACACCAGGATTTATCAAACTGGTGATAAGGAAAACTAGCTCTGTAGCCCAAAGCAACCAATCAGACTCCACCTATCATTTTCCAAATCTCCCCTTATGTTCACACTTGGTATTTGGACAACTGCTCCCGTTTTCAATGCTATGAACAGCAGTGTTATCATTTGGTATGTGAACAGTCGGTCTAGTAATAAGAACCAGGTTCACACTTGGCATTTAGAACCAGGTGCAATTCATGAACCTTTCATCTAACAGTGCAATAATAGAGCTTTCAGTTTGTTATTCAATATATAATGTAGTTACTGACAAGAGGCACCTCCCATACTATTTGTAAGTTCTCCCACTATATATATATATATATATATATATATATATATTTTCCACACTAAGGGCTCATGCGCATGACCATATTTTCTTTCCGTGTCCTTTACGTTTTTTGCGGACTATATATGGAACCATTCATTTCCAATGGGTTCGTAAAAAAAAACAAAAAAACGGAAGGTACTCCGTATGCATTCCATGTCCATTCCAAAAAACAATGTCCTATTATTGTCCACATTACAGACAAGGATAGGACTGTTCTGTATTTTTTTTGCAGACCACATAATACATACGGTCGTGTGCATGAGGCTTAAGGCCTCTTTTACATTTCCATGTCCATTTGACATCTGTGAAAACAAATCGGTTTGCGTTTCATCTCCAAAGGATCCGTGTGTCATCCGTATTCCATGGACACTGCTAGGCTGATAATTTCCAAAGCATCTCCTTCCAGTGTTTAGTGAAAAATGGACCAAACACAGATGCCATCCATGTTGTGTCCATGTTTTTTTATGGACCTAAGTAGTACATGTCTCTGTGATTTTTTTTCACTGACCCACGGTCAGTAGAAAATATTGCCATGTGAACAGAAACATTACAATGATTGAGTGTGTGCGCTGTCTGTAGCACACAAGTTAGTGAAAAAACAAAATGTGAAGGAGACCTCAGGGTGCTGCAACATGGTGTCACGGACTCACAGCCGGGTGTCAGCACTTCCGGAGTCACATAGCATTATATGGATTTATGATGTTATGTAACCCTTAGAGGTTTGGAATGTACTGGATAACACTGCCATAATGCTGTCCGTGTTATCCAATACCTTCCAGAACTGCAAGGGTTACATAGCATCATAAATCAATATAATGTAATGCCACCCCGGCAGTGCTGGAAGGTCAGGCCGGGTTCTTGCGGGAATCCCGCTCCATGTGAGAGAGCGATGGTGCGACTAGACTACAGAAGTGCAGGACACCATCATGATTGATAAAGCTGTGTGCCTCTGCCTGACCTTTCTGTAACAGAACCGTACTTACATAAAGCTGTCACTATGAATCTGGTACAGCGTTCTGAATCATGATAATGCCCTGCGCTTTTGGAGACCAGACGATTCCTGCAAGGAACAGCTCGTATTAAAGAGCCCTAAAGATTAATGAACAAATTTCAAGACATGAAACATTGTACCAAACTCACTGCCGTAAGGACACGGATGCTGTCTGAAACGCGGAGGCATGGTTTGAAACGCTTTGTAACCACCTATGTGTTTTTTAAAATAAACCCCCGATTTACGGATTCAGAGACTATTTTTTAGTTTAGATTTCTACAGTCGTGGCCAAAAGTTTTGAGAATTACATAAATATTGAAAATTGGAAAAGTTGCTACTTAAGTTTTTATAATGGCAATTTGCATATACTCCAGAATGTTATGAAGAGTGATCAGATGAATTGCATAGTCCTTCTTTGCCATGAAAATTTACTTAATGCCAAAAACAACTTTCCACTGCATTTCATTGCTGTCATTAAAGGACCTGCTGAGATCATTTCTGCAATCGTCTTGTTAACTCAGGTGAGAATGTTGACGAGCACAAGGCTGGAGATCATTATGTCAGGCTGATTGGGTTAAAATGGCAGACTTGACCTGTTAAAAGGAGGGTGATGCTTGAAATCATTGTTCTTCCATTGTTAACCATGGTGACCTGCAAAGAAACGCGTGCAGCCATCATTGAGTTGCATAAAAATGGCTTCACAGGCAAGGATATTGTGGCTACTAAGATTGCACCTCAAACAACAATTTATAGGATCATCAAGAACTTCAAGGAAAGAGGTTCAATTCTTGTTAAGAAGGCTTCAGGGCGTCCAAGAAAGTCCAGCAAGCGCCAGGATCATCTCCTAAAGAGGATTCAGCTGCGGGATCGGAGTGCCACCAGTGCAGAGCTTGCTCAGGAATGGCAGCAGGCAGGTGTGAGTGCATCTGCACGCACAGTGAGGCGAAGACTTTTGGAAGATGGCCTGGTGTCAAGAAGGACAGCAAAGAAGCCACTTCTCCAATAAAAACATCAGGGACAGATTGGTCTTCTGCAGAAAATATGGTGAATGGACTGCTGAGGACTGGGGCAAAGTCATATTCTCTGATGAAGCCTCTTTCCGATTGTTTGGGGCATCAAGAAAAAGGCTTGTGCGGAGAAGAAAAGGTGAGTGCTACCATCAGTCCTGTGTCATGTCAACAGTAAAGCATCCTGAGACCATTCATGTGTGGGGTTGCTTCTCATCCAAGGGAGTGGGCTCACTCACAATTTTGCCCAAAAACACAGCCTTGAATAAAGAATGGTACCAAAACACCCTCCAACAACAACAACTTCTTCTAACAATCCAACAACAGTTTGGTGAAGAACAATGCATTTTCCAGCACGATGGAGCACCGTGCCATAAGGCAAAAGTGATAACCAAGTCGCTCGGGAACCAAAACGTTGACATTTTTGGTCCTTGGCCTGGAAACTCCCCAGATCTTAATCCCATTGAGAACTTGTGGTCAATCCTCAAGCGGCGGGTGGACAAACAAAAACCCACTAATTCTGACAAACTTCAAGAAGTGATTATGAAAGAATGGGTTGCTATCAGTCAGGAATTGGCCCAGAAGTTGATTGAGAGCATGCCCAGTCGAATTGCAGAGGTCCTGAAAAAGAAGGGCCAACACTGCCTCTTTGCATAAATGTCATGTAATTGTCGATAAAAGCCTTTGAAACGTATGAAGTGCATGTAATTATATTTCACTACATCACAGAAACAACTGAAACTAAGATCTAAAAGTAGTTTAGCAGCAAACTTTGTGAAAACAAATATTTGTGTCATTCTCAAAACTTTTGGCCACAACTGTACATTTACAAGCAAAGTCTGCACAGCACAGCTCCTGGGACCAGAAGGAAGAGGGAGCAGACTACAAACCTTTATCCATACACGCTGATCTCCAGGTTATATAATTTTCAATAATTCAGTATTTTCATATTAAAAAAAAGCTATTTCAATTCTGCCAGGACTCAGAAGCTTGCGAGTCCTTCTTCCCCCATCAACAATGATTGACAGCTTTCCTTATGCGAGTTTATATAGAGTGCTGTCAATTATTGTGGGTGGGGGAATAAGGACTCACAGGCCTGAAAAAACTGATTGAAAACAATATACCCCCAATCTTCCTCTATATGACATGTAGCTCTCTAATAAGAGTAACACAGGAGATCTGCTATAATCTACCTGTAGGAGTCGCTGGTGGCTCCTTGTGTCTCCCAACTGTACCATGACAAATGCTTAAAAAAGCTAAAGTGTTGGGTAAAATCCAGATTCCATCAGAAACTTGACTTGTCTCTCGCTCATATACAGTACAGACCAAAAGTTTGGACACACCTTCTCATTCAAAGAGTTTTCTTTATTTTCATGACTATGAAAATTGTAGATTCACACTGAAGGCAGCAAAATTATGAATTAACACATGTGGAATTATATACATAACAAAAAAGTGTGAAACAACTGAAAATATGTCATATTCTAGGTTCTTCAAAGTAGCCACCTTTTGCTTTGATTACTGCTTTGCACACTCTTGATGAGCTTCAAGAGGTAGTCACCTGAAATGGTTTTCACTTCACAGGTGTGCCCTGTCAGGTTTAATAAGTAGGATTTCTTGCCTTATAAATGGGGTTGGGACCATCAGTTGCGTTGTGGAGAAGTCAGGTGGATACACAGCTGATAGTCCTACTGAATAGACTGTTAGAACTTGTTTTATGGCAAGAAAAAAAGCAGCTAAGAAATACGAGTGGCCATCATTACTTTAAGAAATGAAGGTCAGTCAGTCTGAAAAATTGGGAAAACTTTGAAAGTGTCCCCAAGTGCAGTCACAAAAACCATAAAGCGCTACAAAGAAACTGGCTCAATGCGGACCGCCCCAGGAAAGGAAGACCAAGAGTCACCTCTGCTGCGGAGGATAAGTTCATCCGAGTCACCAGCCTCAGAAATCGCAGGTTAACAGCAGCTCAGATTAGAGACCAGGTCGATGCCACACAGAGTTCTAGCAGCAGACACATCTCTAGAACAACTGTTAAGAGGAGACTGTGTGAATCAGGCCTTCATGGTAGAATATTTGCTAGGAAACCACTGCTAAGGACAGGCAACAAGCAGAAGAGACTTGTTTGGGCTAAAGAACACAAGGAATGGACATTAACCCAATGGAAATCTGTGCTTTGATCTGATGAGTCCAAATTTGAGATCTTTGGTTCCAACCACCGTGTCTTTGTGCGACGCAGAAAAGGTGAACGGATGGACTCTACATGCCTGGTTCCCACCGTGAAGCATGGAGGAGGAGGTTTGATGGTGTGGGGGTGCTTTGCTGGTGACACTGTTGGGGATTTATTCAAAATTGAAGGCATACTGAACCAGCATGGCTACCACAGCATCTTGCAGCAGCATGATATTCCATCCGGTTTGCGTTTAGTTGGACCATCATTTATTTTTCAACAGGACAATGACCCCAAACACACCTCCAGGCTGTGTAAGGGCTATTTGACCATTAAGGAGAGTGATGGGGTGCTGCGCCAGATGACCTGGCCACCACAGTCACCGGACCTGAACCCAATCGAGATGGTTTGGGGTGAGCTGGTCCGCAGAGTGAAGGCAAAAGGGCCAACAAGTGCTAAGCATCTCTGGGAACTCCTTCAAGAATGTTGGAAGACCATTTCAGGTGACTACCTCTTGAAGCTCATCAAGAGAATGCCAAGAGTGTGCAAAGCAGTTATCAAAGCAAAAGGTGGCTACTTTGAAGAACCTAGAATATGAAATTTTCAGTTGTTTCACACTTTTTTGTTATGTATATAATTCCACATGTGTTAATTCATAGTTTTGATGCCTTCAGAGTGAATCTACAATTTTCATAGTCATGAAAAGAAAGAAAACTCTTTGAATGAGAAGGTGTGTCCAAACTTTTGGTCTGTACTGTATGTCTATGGCCAGCTTCAGGCTTTCTTTACACTACTGTATGAATGGTCACGTAAGTTTTATATGCTTTGTCCCAGCAGAATGTGAGCATGTTTTTGTTACAAAGTGTTCCCCCGACTAAAAGGATTCCTGCTGACAAATCACACATGCTTGACTGTCAATCATAACTGCTAATGCAGTGCCTAAAAGGTACCTAATGATTGGTCTAAAGTTGAGCAAAATGAACTATTTCAACCAAAACACTAATTCGTCGGGTGAAATTTAACTAAGAACGATTGTCTGCTGTTTTTGAAATTGTGTTGTGTTGTGTGAAGGGGGTGCTGTGTGAATCGCCCATCTGGATTTCAGATAAGCCTTTGATGTAGTGCCACAAACAGCTGATTAGTTAGTGAAAATTGGGTTTAATCTCTGGACAGTTCGGTGGATTTGTGGTTGCAGTTCAATATTTCCAACTAGAACTAAACATTAGTGAAGAGGGAAATCTCTGAGTAGCCCATTGGCAGTTCTATGTTAGCCAGGACTTAGGGAGACAAGGATATAGGGGTTCTGATGCAGTTAGGTCTCCTTCAGCATGTTTTAGATTGTGTTACTGTCAATGATTTAGTTTATATTAAAAAAATAAATATATTATATTATATTATATTATATATATATATATATATATATACATACATACATACATACATACACATATGCAAATTATCTTCCAGAGGGACTGCCCCTTACGCAGTTAGAGCCCAGCCACGCTACTTCCCCCGAAGCCCAGCACCGCCCCACATCCAAAAATGCCCTCCTTTCAGCCCCGTCACTGCTCAGAAGCACCATAATCCCGCGCATGCGCACAGACACATGCATTCCCTGAAGTTGCTGCCAGCACAGGGAAAGAAGACCGAGCAGGATTACGGCGCTTCTGGGCAGTGACGTTGGGGCCGAAAGCAGGGCATTTTTGGATGTGGGGCGGTGCTGGGCTCCAACGGCGTTAGGGACATCTATACTATAGATGTAACCGCCAGGTGCATTACACACATATAGGGGGAATGGATTATACCTTCTGCGCCATTAGTCTGATGTGTCAGTAGCACCCTTTTGAGCATGTCCCATTTCAGCAAAAATGTGGTACTTCTGGGTGTTAAAAAAAAAAAAAAAAAGTAGGTGCGCCCAATGTGTTTCAAATGATTATAGTTGATGGCACTCCTTATGTAGCTGTTGGTGTTCAGTGGGAATAATCAATTTGAAATAGGAAGTAACCATGGCACTTGTTCAGATGAAAGATAATTCATTTATTTATTGTCCATCCCAAAGTGATCTTTTGAATAATGGCCAACGTTTCGGTCCACTAGGACCTTGTTCACGGCCTTATCGTTGTGGATCAGAAGATTGAGTCCCCCCCTGACATTTCCTGATCCACAACGATAAGGCTGTGAACAAGGTCCTAGTGGACCGAAACGTTGGCCATTATTCAAAAGATCACTTTGGGATGGACAATAAATAAATGAATTATCTTTCATCATCTGAACGAGTGCCGTGGTTACTTCCTATGCCCAATGTGTTTAAGCACATTTATTATAATTTACACCAGAAAGGCGTGACATATTAGAGAGAACAGCTTCCCGGAGGGTAATCCTGATCTCCGCCAGACCCCATTATGGTTAATAAGGACAGCAGGTATTCTGGTACCGCCCGGCAATGCCGGATCCAGAGCGCTTCCTGCCAGATCTCATACCGCAGGGATGCTCAACCTGCAGCCCTCCAGCTGCTGCAAAACTACAATGCCCTAATAGCTGTAGGCTGTCCAGGCATGCTTGGAATTGTAGTTTTGCAACAGCTGGAGGGCCACAGGTTGGGCATACCTGTCTTACCGCATATGTAAAACTAGCCTTAGATGGTGTAGATTTCAGTTCTGCGGCATGGACTGCCACTCTTAATAAATTTCCCCCAGGATGCTGGGAGGGTACTTTGAGCCTTGAGCAGTTTCTATATGCTCCAAAATTGTCACAAAATTTATTCAACCAATGACTGGTGTAAAGTTAGCCAACCAATTGGCTGCACCAGAGTCTCATTCGGTGTGAAGCACTGTGATAAATGTGGTGTGAATTCACACTGTCTAAATACTAAACAGGATTAGTAAATCTGCCTTATCGAGTCTCTCCTTTAGGGCACATTGTAATTCACTCACTCACATTGAAGCACCAGGTGAAGCATTGTACATCATGTTATACAGCAAATCTGGGTCTTGCAGGGCACCGGGCAGTCCCTTGAAATGTTGTACTAAGGGTATGTGGAATAACTGCTACCGAATTACAAAGTGAATATGACAAAGAGATATGACAAAATGTAATCCAGATGCTGCCGATTTTCACCCTTTGTACTGCACAGTGTGAAAAACGCAGCAAAGGGAATTTGGCGTTAATTGCTGAAAACCTGTACCCTAGAGAATAACTTATTGAATATTTTTTTATCCGTGGGTGTTCAGACTAAATACAAGGATGATAGGGTTTCATCACTCTATAGGCCGAGTCCTTTTCCCACCCATACACAGGTCCCCAGGGTGAGCCAAAAATGTATGGTAAAACATCTGAGAAACTAATAAGCAAAAGGACATCGTATTCATCCTATAGATCAGTGTTTCCCAACTAGTGTGCCTACAGCTGTTGCAAAACTACAACTCCCAGCATGCCTGGACAGCCTTTGGATGTGCGGGCATGCTGGGTGTTCTCGTTTTGCAACAGCTGGAGGCACACTGGTTGGGAAACACTGCTATAGATAACCCCCAGGTTCTGCACAGTTGCATGTAACGACCTCTGTCATCTCAAGAAGCGGTGACATCCAACGGCGTTAACTGCAGCAAACTTGCACGAGAAAAAGTCACATACTGCATGAGGGAGCCAGCTTTATCTGCAACATACAATTATCACAGTTTATTTCATAGAGCATCATCATTTTCATATTTATAAGCAAAAAAAAGAAGGAAAATTGATGAATGGGTCCCCAGAGAAGCTGCCAAATTGTGTTTCAGTATGAAATGTAACATCGGAAATGCTTTCCTATAAATGAAAGCCAAACTGAGGCAGATTAGAAAAAGAAAATAGTTCAGGTTAGGAATTAGAACAAGTCCTCTTTGAAGCCACGTTTCTGGTGCATTCAACAGTAATGACCCCAGATGCTCAAGTGCTTACCAGAAAAATATCCAACTGCGGACCAGCAGTACGAGCGCTGTCATACTATACAATTGAGACAAATTATGTATGTGCATCAGCATTGCTGAAAAGCCAGTAGGGTTCATTATGTCTGAGAAGATGCATAAAATGCCTGCACTGTATTTTCCAAGAAACAGTCCATTGGGAAACAATTAAAATCTTCTTTACTGCAGCATACTTCTAGCAACAGAGGGTAACATGTATTTGGGGGAGAGGGCAATTCGTTTGGTGAGATTAAAGCATTTACGGTAGGTAAATATATATATATATTAAAAAAAAAAAAAAAAAAAAAGGGCATTGCTCACCATGCATTTTACCCTATGGAGAAATATGTAATGGACCATGATTTCACAGTCACGTGGCAATATGATGAAAAGCCACAAACATGTAAAGTACAGAATGCATAGTTACAGCCTGCTCATACAGGGGCATTTAGACAAAACATACTTCTGGAAACAACTAAAGGATGCACGGTCACTGAAGCGAGAGAAGAATTATGGGATATTCCAATCCTAATCACCAATGCCAGTTCTGAATGGGTAGTAAATCCTCTACCGTCTATGAAATAATGGGCTAAAGACTGTAAATTGGGCATAAAAATAACATCTTAATGTGCAAAGACTACACATTACGCCAAGTCAAAGGTGGTGGTTATTTCTTTACACTTTATGGTATGAATATTGGGGTCTTCACGACTCCTCCATAGCAGTGGACTTTCGCTTGCGTCCTTTTGCTTCCTCTTGGGGTTGAGTTTTAAAGCACTCCTCAGAATGAATATAATGTAGAGCCATTTCACTGTAGGCCTCCAAGATCCTCTGACGTTCTTCAGCTGTGAAATCTAAGGAGTAAGGGTGCACCTGGACTATGTGGCGCTTGATCGTGCTGACTTTCAGGGTGGCTAATGTCCCACCACATACCATGCAGATGAGACCTTGACGACGACAGTCATAATCCATCATGAACTCTGTGCGCCAGCGGACCTGGTAATTGCGCTTTGCACTATTGCATGGGGGTGGCAAGCTAGGGGTAGATTTAGGAGTCTTGGAGAAGGTTGGTAGAATGACTTCAGGATGCGGACTGCTGGCTGCAACACTTGATCCATTTGTTTCCGAGGTGCTCGAGTCTTCTGTGTTATAGAAAAGAATAAAAAGCCCAATCAGGATATTACAGTTTAGAAATGATAAAGTGGTATAAAACCAAAAAAATGCTTTATGTATAAAAGCAAAGTCTGGGAGTGTAAATCTGACTTCAGAAGATCTAGAATGATATCCAAAGGAAATTACAAAAAGGTATACCCACTCTTGGACACTGTTGCCACAACAGAGTGCCAATGACTGACTAAAAGCTGCATTAAAGGGGCTGTCTCACTTCATCAAGTGGCATTTATAATGTAGAGAAAGTTAATATAAGGCACTTACTAATGTATTGTTCTCATCTATAATGACTCCTTTGCTGGCTTGACCCCTTTTTCTCTTACATTATACACTGCTCTTATCCAGCAGTTAGGACCACCCTGAAATCCACCAGTGGTGGCTGTGCTTGCACAATATAGGGTATAAAAAGCTGTCTGAAACCATGATAGTGTGCAAGCCCGGCCACCTCTGATGGATTGCAGTGTGGTCATAACCCCTGCATACAAGCAGTGTATAATGTGATGGAAAAAGTAATCTAGCCAGCAAAGGAAGCAATATGGACAATCACAATACATTAGTAAGTGCCTTGTATTAATGTTACATAATTACATAGTTAATACGGTTGAAAAAATACATAAAGTCCATCAAGCAGGGGACGCGAATCCCAGAAAGAAATGAGACTCCGATTTCTACACGTTTTCATAAGCATTAATGTCATTTACTTTTAAGAATTAATCTAAACCCTTTTAAAACGTTCCACTGTTCCTGCTGTGACCACGTCCTGAGGAAGTCTATTCCACAGATTCACAGTTCTTACAGTAAAGAAGCTTTGACGCTTCCGGAGACTGAACCTTTTCTTCTCCAGTCGGCGGCAGTGCCGCCTTGTCTTTTGAGGGCATTTTACATGGAACAGCTTTTCACCTTATTTTTTGTATGGCCCATTTATATATTTGTATAGGGTACTCATGTCCCCCCTTAGAAGTCTCTTCTCAAGACTAAATAAATTCAATTATTTTAATATTTTTTCATAACTAAGACCCTCCATGCCCCTTATCAGTTTAGTCGCTCTCCTCTATACTTTTTCCAGCTGCAGAGCATCCTTTCTATGGACTGGTGCCCAGAACTGAACTGCATATTCCAGATGAGGCCGCACAAATGCTTTGTAAAGTGGAAATATTACATCCCTGCCCGCAAGTCCATGGCTCATTTAATGCATGACAGTATCCTGGTGGCCTTAGAAGCAGCTAATTGACATTGTGCGCTGTAATTTAATCTACCATCAACAAGGACACCCAAATGCTTCTCTGTAAGTGACTCTCCCAGTGTTACATCCCCTAGGGCAGTGATAGGCAAACTGCAGCTCTCCAGCTGTTGCAAAACTACAACTCCCACCATGCCCTACTGTAGGCAGCCTTTGCATTCTGGGAGTTGTAGTTCTGCAACAGCTGGAGAGCCGCAGTATGCCTATCACTGCTCTAGGACATATGAAGCACAGAGATTATTACTACCAAGATGCATAACTTTACATTTATCAATATTAAACCTCATTTGCCAAGTTGATGCCCAATCACTCAGAATATTCAAGTCAGCTTGTAGTTTATGGACATCTTGCATAGACTGCACAGTACTACATAGCTTAGTGTCATCTGCAAAAATAGAAATGGTGCTATTAATCCCGTCCTCGATTTCATTAATAAATAAATTAAATAATAAAGGACCCAGCACTGAACCTTGGGGTACACCACTTATAACCCAGGACCATTCTGAATAGGAATCATTGACAACTGTGCACACGGTCCTTTAGCCAGTTTTCAATCCAATTACAAACTGTACTTTCCAAGCCTATAGACCAGGGATGTCAAACTCGTGGCCCTCCAGCTGTTGCAAAACTACAACTCCCATCATGCCTGGGCATACTACAGCTATCAGGGAATGATGGGAGTTGTAGTTTTGCAACATCTGGAGGGCCATGAGTTTGACATCCATGCTATAGACCTTAATTTACCTATTAAACGTCTATAAGGGACACTATCAAAAACCTTTGCAAAATCCAGAAGCACTACATCCACAGCCGCCCCTCTGTCCAGGCTACTACTCGCCTCCTCATAAAAACATATCAGGTTAGTCTGACAACTCCTGTCCTTGGTAAACCCATGCTGGTTATTACTTATAATATTATTTATAGTCATATACTCCTGTATATAGTCCCTTAAGAGTCCTTCAAACATTTTCCCCACAACAGAGGTTAAACTAACTGGTCTATAATTACCTGTGAAAGACCTAGATTCTTCTTTGAATATGGGCACCACATTTGCCTTGCACCAATCACTTGGCACTGTACCAGTACCTAGAGTATCTTTAAAAATTATCAACAGGGGCACAGCAATGCCTGAACTCTGAACTGAGCTCTGTAAACACTCCTGGGTGTAATCCATCTGGACCCGAAGCCTTGTTCACATTTACCTTATTTAACTTGTCTTGGACCATATCTACAGTTAGCTAACTGAGTATATTACTGGATGTACTAACAGTCCCAGCACCACAGATATCAGCTCCTTTTGTATATACAGAGCTAAAAAAAAACAAAAAACATTTAGTAAATTTAGTAGCCTTTTTCTCATCTTCAGTGACTAAATCCCCTTTACCATTATTTAGGGAACCTACCTGGTCAGACCTTGGATTTTTAGCATTTATATATTTAAATAAGTTTTGGGGATTTGTTTTGCTCTCTTTTGCCATCTGCTGTCCGTTTTGTATTTTTGCTAATTTTTGTAATCTTCAAACGCTCCAGCTAACCCCTCAGATTTGCATTTTTAAATGTCCTTTTTTTTGTCATTTATTGCCCTTTTTACAGTATGGGGGGTTTAATTTTAGCTGTTTATACTTGTCACCTAAAGTAATACATTTTTAGTGCAATTACTCAATGTGGATTTAAAGCTCTCCCATTCATCCTCAGTATAAGGGCTCATTCAGACGGCAGTATGCTAGCCGCAAAAATGCGGATCCGTTTTTTTGCGGATTAGATGTTGACCCATTCACTTCTATGGGGCCCTTTTCTATTCCACAGTTCCGCAAAACAAATGAAACATGTCCTATACTTGTCCTTGAAAATCAGGAAATGGCCCCATTGAAGTCTATGGGTGTGCAAAAATACTGAATGCTATCAGTTTTTTTGCAGATCCGCAAAAAAAAACAAAAAAAACAGATAGCATTCTGTATTTTTGCAGACAGCATACTGTCTGAATGAGCCCTTATTATGTGACAGTAGCTGCTCCCAGTCTATGCCCTGAAATGATGCCCTCAAACCAGGGAAATTAGCTTTTTTTAAATTCAGTATTTTCGCTCTGCCTGACAGAGTTTGCTTCTGATAGTTTAGGGGGAATATAATTATATTGTGGTCACTATTACCTATTGTTTCTCAAACAGTAACATTTCCAGCAAGCTCTGCATCATTAGAAATTACCAGATCTAACAGAGCATCGCCCCTAGTGGGAGCTCCTACAAACTGTCCCATAAAGTGGTCCTGAAGCAAGTTGAGGAATCTTCTCCCCTTTGCGGTTGAGGCAGAATCATGACCCCAGTCAATGTCTGTGAAGTTTAAATCTCTCATTATGACCACTGTACCAGCTAGTGCTGCCCGCTCTATTTGGTTATACAGTTGAGCTTCTAGCTCTTCTGTGATGTTAGGGGGTCTATAGATTACACCAAGTGTTTTTTCAGTGTTTATATCCCTTTGAACTTCCACCCATAAGGTTTCCACATCCTCACCCACAATTGGCTCTTTCACACTTATCTTCAGATCACTCCTCACATATAGGCACACACCACCACCTTTTCTATTGACCCCATCTTTCCTAAATAGTGTAAAAGCCTCAATATTAACAGCAAAGTCATGCGAAGAATCCAACCATGTCTCAGCCACATCAACTACATCATGTGTTCTTCTAGTACCATCGCCTCCAGCTCCCCCATTTTGCTAGCTAGACTTCTGGCATTTGTGAAAATAGCTTTTAAATTACTATCACCTGTAAAGTGAATATCTGGGATTTTTGGGTTACCTTGGTTGATGTTTGTATGTAACAGGTTCTTGTTATCAGCAGTTCTATTTTTCATCAGTGTATAGTTCTGCCCAGTCTTCTCCCTACTTTCCTCACTAACCCCAGACCCCACTAAATCCCTAATGTCCCCTCCTATATCCCACTCTCTATCTACACCATCTACCCCCTTATTAGTATGACCCCCCCCCCCCCCATATCCTAGTTTAAAAGCTCCTCCAGCCATCTAACCATGTTGTCCACATGATAAATGCCATTTGCCTAAGTGAGACAACCCCTTTAACCACTTCAGCCCCGCTAGGTGAAACCCCCTTCATGACCAGAGCACTTTTTACACTTCGGCACGACACTCCTTTCACCGTTTATCGCTCGGTCATGCAACTTACCACCCAAATGAATTTTACCTCCTTTTCTTCTCACTAATAGAGCTTTCATTTGGTGGTATTTTATTGCTGCTGACATTTTTACTTTTTTTGTTATTAATCAAAATGTAACAATTTTTTTGCAAAAAAATGACATTTTTCACTTTCAGCTGTAAAATTTTGCAAAAAAAAAAACACGACATCCATATATAAATTTTTCGCCAAATTTATTGTTCTACATGTCTTTGATAAAAAAAAAAATGTTTGGGCAAAAAAATAAATGGTTTGGGTAAAAGTTATAGCATTTACAAACTATGGTACAAAAATGTGAATTTCCGCTTTTTGAAACAGCTCTGACTTTCTGAGCACCTGTCATGTTTCCTGAGGTTCTACAATGCCCAGACAGTAGAAAAACCCCACAAATGACCCCATTTCAGAAAGTAGACACCCTAAGGTATTCGCTGATGGGCATAGTGAGTTCATAGAACTTTTTATTTTTTGTCACAGGTTAGCGGAAAATGATGATTTATTTTTTTTTCTTTTTTTTTCTTACAAAGTCTCATATTCCACTAACTTGCGACAAAAAATAAAAAATTCTAGGAACTCACCATGCCCCTCAAAGAATACCTTGGGGTGTCTTCTTTCCAAAATGGGCTCACTTGTGGGGTAGTTATACTGCCCTGGCAATTTAGGGGCCCAAATGTGTGAGAAGAACTTTGCAATCAAAATGTGTAAAAAATGACCGGTGAAATCCAAAAGGTGCACTTTGGAATATGTGCCCCTTTGCCCACCTTGGCAGCAAAAAAGTGTCACACATCTGGTATCGCCGTACTCAGGAGAAGTTGGGCAATGTGTTTTGGGGTGTCATTTTACATATACCCATGCTGGGTGAGAAAAATATCTTGGTCAAATGCCAACTTTGTATAAAAAAAAATGGGAAAAGTTGTCTTTTGCCAAGATATTTCTCTCACCCAGCATGGGTATATGTAAAATGACCCCCCAAAACACATTGCCCAACTTCTCCTGAGTACGGCGATACCAGATGTGTCACACTTTTTTGCTGCCAAGGTGGGCAAAGGGTCACATATTCCAAAGTGCACCTTTCGGATTTTGCAGGGCATTTTTTACACATTTTGATTGCAAAGTTCTTCTCACACATTTGGGCCCCTAAATTGCCAGGGCAGTATAACTACGCCACAAGTGACCCCATTTTGGAAAGAAGACACCCCAAGGTATTCCGTGAGGGGCATGGCGAGTTCCTAGAATTTTTTATTTTGTCGCAAGTTAGTGGAATATGAGACACTGTAAGGAAAAAAGAAAAAAAAAAGAAAAATCATCATTTTCCGCTAACTTGTGACAAAAAATAAAAAATTCTAGGAACTCGCCGTGCCCCTCACGGAATACCTTGGGGTGTCTTCTTTCCAAAATGGGGTCACTTGTGGCGTAGTTATACTGCCCTGGCAATTTAGGGGCCCAAATGTGTAAGAAGTACCTTGCAATCAAAATGTGTAAAAAATGGCCTGCGAAATCCGAAAGGTGCACTTTGGAATATGTGCCCCTTTGCCCACCTTGGCTGCAAAAAAGTGTCACACAGGAGACGCCTTACTCAGGAGAAGTTGGGCAATGTGTTTTGGGGGGTCATTTTACATATACCCATGCTGGGTGAGAGAAATATCTTGGCAAAAGACAACTTTTCCCATTTTTTTATACAAAGTTGGCATTTGACCAAGATATTTTTCTCACCCAGCATGGGTATATGTAAAATGACACCCCAAAACACATTCCCCAACTTCTCCTGAGTACGGCGGTACCACATGTGTGACACTTTTTTGCAGCCTAGATGCGCAAAGGGGCCCAAATTCCTTTTAGGAGGGCATTTTTAGACATTTGGATCCCAGACTTCTTCTCACACTTTCGGGCCCCTAAAAAGCCAGGGCAGTATAAATACCCCACATGTGACCCCCACTTTGGAAAGAAGACACCCCAAGGTATTCAATGAGGGGCATGGCGAGTTCCTAGAATTTTTTTTTTTTTTTGCATAAGTTAGCGGATATTGATATTTTTTTGTTTTTTTCTCACAAAGTCTCACTTTCCGCTAACTTAGGACAAAAATTTCAATCTTTCATGGACTCAATATGACCCTCACGGAATACCTTGGGGTGTCTTCTTTCCGAAATGGGGTCACATGTGGGGTATTTATACTGCCCTGGCTTTTTAGGGGCCCTAAAGCGTGAGAAGAAGTCTGGAATATAAATGTCTAAAAATGTTTACGCATTTGGATTCCGTGAGGGGTATGGTGCGTCCATGTGAGATTTTATTTTTTGACACAAGTTAGTAGAATATGAGACTTTGTAAGAAAAAACAAAAACAAACAAAAAATTTCCGCTAACTTGTGCCAAAAAAAATGTCTGAATGGAGCCTTACCAGGGGGGGGGTGTTCAATGACAGGGGGGTGATCACCCATATAGACTCCCTGATCACCCCCCTGTCACTGATCACCCCCCCTGTAAGGCTCCATTCAGACATCCGCATGATTTTTACGGATCCATGGATCGGATCCGCAAAACACATGCGGACGTCTGAATGGAGCCTTACAGGGGGGGTGATCATTGACAGGGGGGTGATCACCCCCTGTCATTGATAACCCCCCTGTAAGGCTCCATTCAGACGTCCGCATGTGTTTTGTGGATCCGATCCATGTATCCATGGATCCGTAAAAAATCATGCGGATGTCTGAATGGAGCCTTACAGGGGGGGTTATCAATGACAGGGGGGTGATCAGGGAGTGTATATGGGTGATCACCCCCTGTAAGGCTCCATTCAGACGTCCGCATGTGTTTTGCGGATCCGATCCATGGATCCGTAAAAATCATGCGGACGTCTGAATGGAGCCTTACAGGGGGGTGATCAATGACAGGGGGTGATCAGGGAGTGTATATGGGTGATCACCCGCCTGTCATTGATCACCCCCCTGTAAGGCTCCATTCAGACGTCCGTATGCTTTTTGCGGATCCGATCCATGTATCCGTGGATCCGTAAAAATCATACGGACGTCTGAACGGAGCCTGACAGGGGGGTGATCAATGACAGGGCGGTGATCAATGACAGGGGGGTGATCAGGAAGTTTATATGGGGTGATCATGGGTTTATAAGGGGTTAATAAGTGACCGAGAGGGGGGGGGGGGGGGGGGGGGGGGGTGTAGTGTAGTGTGGTGTTTGGTGCGACTGTACTGAGCTACCTGAGTCCTCTGGTGGTCGATCCTAACAAAAGGGACCACCAGAGGACCAGGTAGGAGGTATATTAGACGCTGTTATGAAAACAGCGTCTAATATACCTGTTAGGGGTTAAAAAATTCGGATCTCCAGCCTGCCAGCGAGCGATCGCCGCTGGCAGGCTGGAGATCCACTCGCTTACCTTCCGTTCCTGTGAGCGCGCGCGCCTGTGTGCGCGCGTTCACAGGAAATCCCGGCCCTCGCGAGATGACGCGTATATGCGTGACTCTGCGCAGGGCTGCCACCTCCGGACCGCACATCTGCGTTAGGCGGTCCGGAGGTGGTTAAAGAGGAGAACATGCCTGGTGTAATAGCTACATGCATTCCCCATGTGATAACAATTCTGGGGCACCTATTGTTATGGTTCTATTTTGTGCCATTACTTTATTATTCCTGCTAGAAGTTATGAATGAATTGCAAGCAGACTGTAGTAAGGGTACAGAGGGGTGGTAACCACTTGGGGTTGTGTCCCTGCACAGTCTGACTCTATCCAATCAGTGCTGCCATTGTCAGACTGTGCAGGTACACCCCCCTCCCCCTCAAACTGGTTACCACCTCTCTGTACCCTTACTGCAGACGGTTAGCAATTAATTCATATAAAATAAAAAGATATGACGATACGTAGGTTTTGGTAAATAATTGCTCTCCTGCAAAGTAACTTAAAACATTAAAGCGACTTTCCTGTTCAAGAGAAAAAAAAATTACATTAACTGGGGAACAAGCAGAACACACAAGGCTAAAGTACACGACCATGGTTTCTGTCCGCCTATGATCCGCATCTGTATTTCTGTTGCGAAGCACCCGCAAAAAAATAGAACATGTCATAAGACAGTTTTATAGAGGGCAGGGTGCTTTTTGCAGAAAGCACACGGGCGGTAAAAAACGGCTACGGCTGTGTGCGGTAAAAAACGGCTACGAGCCCTTACCTAGTACCTTCCTTTTCATCTGCAGATCCACCAATTTCTGGTCTTCTATTCTGTCATCCAATATAGACACGTCTTCTCAGACTACCTTTTCCTGCTTGCCCACCCATCCATCCATCCATTTTGGATGACAGGAGAGAAGCCTCGGAATTGATGGATCTGCAGCTGAACAGAACACACATTTAGGCCCCGCAAAATCTCCTTCGTACTTCTGACAATAGATCTTCATTCGGTTTTACAAAATTCCATAATTTCAGTGAGTGTACAGGATTTTTTTATTTAATTTTTTTAATGGTCAAAACAGGAAGGAGAATTTTGGATTCTGCTGGATTACCAGACAGAAATGCACTGTAGAGGAGTTCAGGTGACAGTGGAGCAAAAGTGGTATGGTGCAAACAAGCGGACCTGAAAATTGGACAAGTACTGTAAGCAGTTATGTACATAAATGACCTATAAATAATCCAGAAAAGTTCCACAGTCATCTTACCATTTATTTCAAAGCAGATTTCATCCTCGTTGTGCTGCTGTCCTGCTTCTTTTTTGCCAGCAGTCATTTTTTGCTCCCACTCTTCCATAACGACAGCCTTCTCCTGATCACTCAGGTACGTCGTGTCCGGGTGCTTCTGCTGGATGTGCATCTTCACTGTACTGATTTTTGGATTCATCAATGTTGCACCACACACCATACAGATTAATCCATCCTTTGCTGGAGTGTAGTCCATTAAGAACTCTAGCTTCCAGCGGTCATGTTGATATTTACGAGGGTCCTTTACTTTACCTTGAAGTCTTCCAAATGCAAACTCCCAAGAAGCACCTTTACCTTCTGGTAGTACACCAGACCAGATAGGCTCTTCCTCCTCAGGTTCTACAGGGTCACAATCTGGTGCTTTCACAATACTCAAGCCTGGATCTGAAATGATAGAAATGAAGAACAGGTGAAATACCTATAAGCAAACTTAAGAGGTTGTCATATCAAGGTACCTCAATTTCAGAGAAAAATTAAAGGGAATCCGTCATCATTTTTCTGCTGCCCTTAATTGTAAATCTTAACATCTCCAGCACATGCCAATAAGTCCTCTAGGGCTGCAACGATTAATCAACTTTATCGATAATATTCGATAACAGGATTCGTTGTCGACGAATCCAGTTATCGAATAATCGCAGATTCGGTGACAACACGGGCGGTTTACTTTAAATCAGCGCATCTTCATTTTACCTTACAATGAAGCTCCAGTAACAGGCAGAGCGGACGCGGCGTAACGTCACTTACTCACGTGACACGTCTGCTCTGCCTCCTTCATTCATAAAGTGGGCGGAGCAGGCGAGTCACGTGAGTAAGTGACGTTACGCCGCCGCCCGCTCTGCCTGTTACCTGAGCTTCATTGTAGGGTGATAAAGATGTGCTGAGTAAAAGTTACTGCCAGAATAGTCTGCTGTGAGCAGCGCGGCCGGGGCTGTTATGGGGAGGGGGGCATGTGCACTGTTATGGGAGGGGGATCTGTGGATGACACAGAGCATAAGATGCTCTATAGTGCCATCCACAGATCCCCCTCCTCATAACAGTGCAATCCACAGATCCCCCATAATAGTTTCATCCACAATTTGTTTTAATATGGCCTTTGAACATAATTTTTAAAGTAAAATCCTATAAACCTCTTTGTTTTGTAATTTTGGTGTTTTTTCCTGATTAATCGATTAAATTAACGACAACTAATCGATTATTCAAATAATCGTTAGCTGCAGCCCTAGAGTCCTCATATTCATGAGCTCACGGCTCTCCCCGCCCACCTGCCTCTGACCGCTTTTTTATCCATATGAATCAGGAGCAGGTGCGCGGGCAAAGCCAGGAGCTCATAAATATGGGGGCTCGATCGATCATACGCTCGAGCTGTTTGGCACAAGATTATAGCAAAATGGCTGGATCAATTAACGAACGTGACCCAGCATTTTACTAAGGAGATCACTGGTCACAGATTCCCTTTAATCATAAAATGAATGGATACCATGTAAGACACATGGATTGCTGAAGTCAGCCACACAAAGAGCCGTCAAGGCTCACAGAAGAGAGTTTCCCTGTTGCAAGCTATGTAACTCCTCACCGGACAGAAGGCTGATCACTATATTGGCAGGAGATTTACCAGTGTTAAAATCAGTTTTATGGCACTAAAGTGGCAAACTATGGTGCTTATTTGTGCCTTTACCCACTAAAGTGGTCCGAAAAGTAGCTGAGGCTTAGGGCTCATTCACATGAACGTGTGCTGCTCGTTGCCGTATTGCGGTCCCCATTTGCGGATCCACAATACACGGGCACCGTTCCGTGCTCAATCCATGCTGTATTTTTTTGCAGAACAGACGGATCGCGGACCCATTCAAGTGAATGGATCTGCGATCACCATGCGGCTGGGTCACGGTCGTTGCCCGGTCCACAGCACGGGCTTCACACAGTCGTGTGAACAAGCCCTTAGTAAAAGGGACCATTGCTGATCAGCTGTTTGGGAAGGCAGAGGATAGAAAAACTGCTTTAACCCCTTAAGGACCCAGCTATTTTTAACCTTAAGGACCAGGCCATTTTTAGCAAATCTGACCAGTGTCCCTTTATGTGGTAATAACTTTAAAACGCTATCAATTATCCAGGCCATTCTAAGACTGCTTTCTCGTCACATATTGTACTTCATGACAGTGGTAAAATAAAGTTAAAAAATTTCATTTTTATTTATAAAAAAAAAAAAATACCAAAAATGTAAAAAAAAAATATGGAAATTAGAAATTTCCCAATTTCAATTTCTCTACTTTTATAATAGTAATAACTCCCAAAATAGTTATTACTTTACATTCCCCAAATGTCTACTTCATTTTGGGAATGCCATTTTAATTTTTGGGGACATTAGAAGGCTTAGAACCAAATCTTGAAATTTTTCAGAAAATTTCCAAAACCCACTTTTTAAAGAGAACCTGTCACCGGGATTTTGTGTGTAGAGCTGAGGACATGGGTTACTAGATGGCCGCTAGCACATCCACAATACCCAGTCCCTATAGCTCTGTGTGCTTTTATTGTGTAATAAAAAAAAAAACTATTTGATACATATGCAAATTAACCTGAGATCTCAGGGACAGGACTCATCTCAGGTTAATTTGCATATGTATCAAATAGGTTTTTTCTTACACAATAAAAGCACACAGAGCTATTAGGGACTGGTATTGTGGATGTGCTAGCGGCAATCTAGCAACCCATGCCATCAGCCCTATACCCAAAATCCTGGTGACAGGTTCCCTTTAAGGACCAGTTCAGGTCTGAAGTCACTTTGTGAGGCTTACACAATAGAAACCACCCAAAAATTACCCCATTTTAGAAACTACACCCGTCAAGGTATTCAAAACTGATTTTACAAACTTTGTTAACCCTTTAGGTATTCCACAAGAAGTAATGGAAAATGGAGATAAAATTTCATTTTAATCAATTTTTTTCCAATGACAAAGCAAGGGTTAACAGCCAAACAAAACTCAATATTTATTGCCCCGATTCTGTAGTTTACAGAAACACCCCATATGTGGTCGTAAACTGCTGTACGGGTACACGGCATTGCGCAGAAGGAAAGGAACGCCATATGGTTTTTGGAAGGCAGATTTCACTGGGATAAGTTTAAGTTACCATGTCACATTTCAAAACCCCCTGATGCACCCGTAGAAACTCCAAAAAAGACCCCATTTTGGAAACTACGGTATAAGGTGGCAGTTTTGTTGGTACTTTTTTAGGGTACATGTGATTTTTGGTTTCTCTATATTACTTTTGTGAGGCAAGGTAACCAAAAAAATAGCAGTTTTGGCACAGTTTTTATTTTTTGTTATTTACAATGTTAATCTGACAGGTTAGATCATGTGGTATTTTTATAGAGCAGGCTGTTATGGACACGACAGTACGAAATATACCACAATTTTTTGGGTTGTTTGTTTCAATTTTACATAAAGCATTTTTGAAAAAAAAAAATTGTGTCTCCATATTCTGAAATCCATATAGTTTTTTTAAATTTTTGGGGCGACTGTCTTATGTAGAAGCTCATTTTTTTCGGTATGAGGAGATGACGGTTTGATTCGTACTATTTTAGGGTGCGTATGACTTTTTGATCACAAGCGATTACACTTTTTATGTTGTAAGGTGACAAAAAAATAAAATAATGTTTTACACCATTCTTATTTAATTTTTTTTACGATGTTCACCTAAGGTGTTAGGTCATATAGTATTTTTATAGAGCAGGCTGTTACTGACGCAGCGATACCTAATGTACTTTTTTTAATTTATTTTTTATTTAACACAATATAAGCAATTTTGAAAAAAAAAAAAAAAAAAAAATCATGTTTTAGTGTCTCCATAGTCTGAGAGCCATATTTTTAGGCAATTGTCTTAGGTAGGGGCAAAATTTTTGTGGAATGAGGCGACAGATTGGTACTATTTTGGGGGGGCATAAGCCTTTTTGATCGCTTGGTTGGTTTTGCACTTTCAGTGATGTAAGGTGATAAAAAAAAAAAAAATTTCTATTTGATTTTTTATGGTGTTTATCTGAGGGGTTAGGTCATGTGATATTTTTATAGAGCCAGTCGATACGGACGCGGCGATACCTAATATGTCTACTTTTCTTTTTTTACTTGAAACTTTACTTTTTTTTTTTTACTTTTTTTCAATTTCTTTTTTGTCCCACTTTGGGACTTCAACATTTCAGGGTCTGATCCCTGTTTCAATACAGCACAATACATTAGTATTGTGCTCTTTTGAACTGTCAGTGTCTAAGGGTCCATTCACACGTCTGTTGAATAGGTCCGGATCTGTTCCACAATTATGCGGAACGGGTGCGGACCCATTCATTTTCAATAGACCCATAGACTGTAAGACGCTAATAGCTGCCTAGGAGACCCAGTAGCTGGCAGTCCGGATGCCTGTTCCCGATGGGTATATACAAGCTGCCGCTAACCCCCTGTATGCCGCGGTCACCATATATCCCCATCAGGAACAGGCTACGGGACTGCCATCTATGGAAGCCCAGGAGATCTAGGCCCAGGGCCGAGTTTCCTAGGCAACTATTAGCATCTTACAGTGTAAGGGTCCATTCAGACATCCAGGGGGTTAATCTGTCAAAACACCGATGCCGGCAGATACAGCAGGGGCACGGCTGTTAGTATCAGCTGGGCCCCTGCTGCTGATCGCGGCAGCGCGTTAACCCTAGGACAAGAATGCTCATCCTAGTGCCCGAAGTACCGGCCAGTTAGGACGAGCATTCTCGTCCAAGGTCCTTAAAGGGACACTGACAGGCCCATATAAGTGTATGTATATATATATATAACACTGCACAGGTCTTCTAATGTGTAATAAAAACATAAAGATAACCCCTGTCCACCTTATAAATACAGTAAACTGATGTTTTATAACCTGATAGAATAGTCTTCTTTCTGCCCAAGGGGCGGCGTTTCAGTTCACTTGCGCCCAGCCAGCCTCGCCCCAACCGCCGTTTTGAAGCGCCGCCCAACTCATCAATATTCACTTCGCTGGGCGGCTTCTGCTGTCCCAGACCTTCCGAGATCCGGCGCATGCCCAATAGAAAGCTATGGGCATCGGACTCCATTTCAGCTTCAGGGCATGCGCCCCGCACCCTCACTGGCCGGGATCGCATCGCGCCTGCGTCCCCTCTGCTTCTTTGAGGCCGCTTCAGCCTCTGCGTTCTGCGCCGGGCACTCTTCTGAGCAGCGCTTCAGAACGCTGCTCTCAAACACATCTGAAGCCGCCCAGTGAAGTGAATATTGATGACCTGGGCGGCTCTTCAAAACGGCGGTTGGGGCGCGGCTGGCTGGGCGCAAGTGAACTGAAACGCCGACCCCTTGGGCAGAAAGAATACGATTCTATCAGGTTATAAAACATCAGTTTACTGTATTTATTAGGGGTGCACCGAAATTTCGGCGGCCGAAAATATCGGCCGAGAATGCACCTAATCTGTTTCTGCCGATATTTTTACATATCGGCCGGAAATAGCGGGGAGGAGCTGGGGGCCGGTGCGTTCACTGTGCTCCGGCCCCCAGCTCCAGTAGTTATAAAATGTTGTACAATTAATAAGCATTCTATTAATTTGGCCCCCCTCTGCAGTATTACATTCAATACAGCCACATCCTACTCACAGGGCTGTGCTGGCCGGCCGGGCAGACGAGCGGCAGCATCACGACTGACGTCACATGCCTGCGCCGCCTCCTTCATTCAGAAAGTAGGCCGGGCACATGACGTCAGTTGTGACGCTGCCGCTCCTCTGCCCGGCCGGCCAGCATTAAGATGACAGCCCTGTGAGTATGATGTGGCTGTATTAAATGTAATACTGCAGAGGGGGGCCAAATGAATAGATTTCTTATTAATTGTACAACATTTTATAACTACTGGAGCTGGGGGCCGGAGAACAGTGAACGCACCGGCCCCCAGCTCCTCCTCCCAGTTCCTCCCCGCTATTTTCTATTAATCTATTAATTGTACAATGGGGCTGTGGATGGCACTGTTATGGGGTGGGGGTCTGTGGATGGCACTGTTATGGGGTGGGTGGGGGTCTGTGGATGGCACTGTTATGGGGTGGGTGGGGGTCTGTGGATGGCACTGTTATGGGGTGGGTGGGGGTCTGTGGATGGCACTGTTATGAGGTGGGGGGGGTCTGTGGATGGCACTGTTATGGGGTGGGTGGGGGTCTGTGGATGGCACTGTTATGGGGTGGGTGGGGGTCTGTGGATGGCACTGTTATGGGGTGGGTGGGGGTCTGTGGATGGCACTGTTATGGGGTGGGTGGGGGTCTGTGGATGGCACTGTTATGAGGTGGGGGGGTCTGTGGATGGCACTGTTATGAGGTGGGGGGGTCTGTGGATGGCACTGTTATGGGGTGGGTGGGGTCTGTGGATGGCACTGTTATGGGGTGGGTGGGGGTCTGTGGATGGCACTGTTATGAGGTGGGGGGGTCTGTGGATGGCACTGTTATGGGGTGGGTGGGGGTCTGTGGATGGCACTGTTATGGGGTGGGTGGGGGTCTGTGGATGGCACTGTTATGGGGTGGGTGGGGGTCTGTGGATGGCACTGTTATGGGGTGGGGGGTCTTTTAAAAGTTTTTGGGCAAAAAGGCAGTTTCGGTTTCGGTCAAGGGGTATCCTGAATTTTCGGTTTCGGTTTCGGACCAGAATTTTCATTTCGGTGCACCCCTAGTATTTATAAGCTGGACAGGGTTTATACTTATATGTTCTTATTACACATTAGAAGACCTGTGCAGTCATATAGATAGCTAAATATGCTTATTAGGTATGTCAGGGTCCCTTTAAGGCATTAAAGGGGTTTTCCAAGATTTCTTTTTACTGATGACCTATCCTCTGGAAAGGCCATTAGTATCGGATTGGTTGGGGTCCGACACCCGGGAGTGATGTGGCCTTCTCTCTGCTTTTCCTAGGCCAGTGACGAAACGTTTATCAATCACGTGGCCTAGAAGCAGCTCAGCCCCATTGAAATGAATGGGGCTGAGCTGCAATACCAAGCACAACCACTACACTATGTACGGCGCTGTGATTAGTATGCTGCGAGAAGGTAAAGTGCTCACAGGAGCAGCTGGTCGGCGGGGGTCCCAAGTGTCGGACAGCCACCGATAAGTAAAAAAATAAATAAAAAATATATATAAAATCTTGGAAAACCCTTTTAATCAAGCATGATTAAATGCAGATTAAATTTTCCAATGCATTCCCCCTTGATGCATGATTCACCTCTATCCCATTTCCCTGTACATTAAAAGTTCGGGACTCTCTTCAAACATGGACTATTTAGTATGGACATTATTATACTGTATGCGTATATTCATTGTAACTGAAGTAAACAGTAAAGCCGAGTTTTGGGCGTCCTAGTTCCAATTTCTTTCATGGATGATGCACACATGAGCCTCATATGGAAGGACGACTAAGGATATCTGCCTTTTGGCAGTGCCACTTACTAATAATTGGTTAAAGTCTATTCAGAGAGCCAAACATTTTTAGCCCTTTTGCTGCTAGGGGTATTGGAAAGTTTGCACCCTATGCAGCCAAAACTAATTTCACAGTTTTGACATGTGAAAATAAAATCCGAAATTCCAAAATAAAAACATCACCCTAACCCCCACACCCATATATTTTTTCTGAAAGCAGACACCTAGCACATTGTCACATTGCCACTCAGCACTTTATATACAGACACTCTCATGCAACCTTGCATCAAACAAATTTTCATAAAAGTTATTACTCAGTAAAAGAGTTAATCAAGCAGAAAGTTATATACACCATAACTCGTAAAAGTTCAACACGTGCAGAGTTCGTAGATGCCACATAGACCCAAATTTACATACACAGAGTGGCCTCTCAAGTTACAATATTAATTTGTTCCAGGGCGACCATTGTTGAAACCATTGTAAACTTGAGTAATCATTCCAAAACCCCCAACAGAAAATGAAGAGTTAATTAAACTAAGCAGATGACTAAGACAGATGAAAAAAGTCCTTACATATACCAGTCAGGAATAGCTGCTAACTAGCAACTAATGCAGCTATATTACCAGAGAAGTGGCCTTGGATCTGAGTCTGAGACATTGTAGGTCGAGTCAGAAAAGACCATTGTATTGCTACTTAGCGTTTTTTGCGGATGCGTAATGGATGTGCAAAAACGCTTCCGTTACAATAATACAATTGCATGCATCCGTCATGAACGGATCCGGTTGTATTATGTCTTATATAGCCATGACGGATCAGTCATGAACACCATTGAAAGTTAATGGGGGACGGATCCGTTTTCTATCGTGCCAGATTGTGTCAATGAAAACTGATCAGTCCCCAGCGACTTACATTGTGTGCCAGGACGGATCCGTTTTCTATTGTGCCAGATTGTGTCAATGAAAACTGATCAGTCCCCAGCGACTTACATTGTGTGCCAGGACGGATCCGTTTGGCTCCACTTAGTCAGGCAGCGTTTTGGTTTCCGTCTCCAGAGCAGAATGGTGCCTATATGGAGGCAAACTGATGCATTCTGAGCGGATCCTTTTCCATTCAGAATGCATTAGGGCAAAACTGATCCATTTTGGGCGGCTTGTGAGAGCCCTGAACGGATCTCACAAACGAAAAGCCAAAACGCCAGTGTGAAAGTAGCCTATGTTGAAAATATTGTATACTGATGCCATTTTATCCCCAGGGAGCACGGTATCTTCATACAATCACTGTCGGTTCTATCTGGTTTTAGGCTGGAAATAAAATTTAAAAAAAGTAACAACCTGAAAAACACAGATTACACTCCTCAAATAGTAAGTGCACCCCAAAACTTGTACATTTCCTGAAAGCAGACATCCTGATGATTGCAATTGCTTCGACAGACTGTTGACAACCATGTCCACCTTCATGTAACTTTGTGACAAACAGTATTTTAACCCCTAAAGGACCCATGACGTACGTGTACATCATATTTGGACGGAACTTAAAAAAAACGAAACAAAAAAAAAACCAAAAAAAAAAAAAAACACTGATGCCGGCACATTAACCGTTGCACTGCCACGGTCAGCGCTGACCGCAGCACATGTGGTATCCTGCCGGGTGCAGGGTGGCCATCGGGTCCCCGCAGTCCTGTAACGGGGACCCGATGGCAGCCCGATGCCTTCCTTAGGCATCGTGGCTGCCTTCTGTGACAGACTGAGATACAACCCCCTGGATCTCACAGGAAGCAGGCTGTAAGTGTATTACAGTGTGTAATACAGAAGTATTGTAATGCATTGTAAAGGGGATCAGATGCCAAAAGTTGAAGTCCCAGAGTGGGATAAAAAATAAAGTGAAAAAAATAAGTAAAAAAAATAAAATAAAGTTTTACAAAAAAATTAAAGATTAAAGTAAAAAACAAAAAAAAGTCCTTTTCCGAAAAGAAAGCAAAAAAAATAATTGTAAAATATAGGGAAAAAAAGAAAAGTAGACATATTAGGTATCGCAGCATCCGTATCGACCGGGTCTATCAAAATATCACATGACCTAACCCCTCAGGTGAACACAGTAAAAAAAAAAAAAAAAAAAAACTGTGCTAAAAAGAACTTTTTTGTCACCTAACATCACTAAAAGTGCAACACCAAGCAGTCAAAAAGGCGTATGCCCCCCAAAATAGTATCAATCTAACCATTAACTCATCAAAAATTAGCCCCTACCTAAGACAATCTGCCCTGCAACTGCCCCGTACAGCAGTTTACGAACACATATGGGGTGTTTCTGTAAACTACAGAATCAGGGCAATAAATATTGAGTTTTGTTTGGCTGTTAACCCCTGCTTTGTTACTAGAAAAAAATTATTAAAATGGAAAATCTGCCAAAAAAGTGAAATTCTGAAATTTAATCTACATTTTCCTTTAATTCTTGTGTAAAACCTAAAGGGTTAAAGTTTTGAATACCTTGAAGGGTGTAGTTTCTAAAATGGGGCCATTTATGGGTGGTTTATATTATGTAAGCCTCACAAAGTGACATCAGACCTGAACTGGTCCTTAAAAAGTGGGTTTTGGAAATTTTCTGAAAAATTTCAAGATTTACATCTAAACTTCTAAGCCTTCTAATGTCCCAAAAAAAGAAAATGTAATTTAAAAAATGATCCAAACATGAAGGAAATGTAAAGTAATAACTATTTTAGGAGGTATCCCTTTCTGTTTTAAAAAGCAGAGAAATTGAAATGTTGAAAATTGCGAATTTTTCAAAATTTGGCAAATTTGGTATTTTTTTCATAAATAAAAAGGAAATATTTTGACTTAAATTTACCACTGTCATGAAGTACAATATATTATGAGGGAAAAAAAATCTCTGAATGGCTTGGATAAGTAAAAGCATTTTAAAGTTATCACCAAATAAAGAGATGTCAGATTTGCAAATGGCCTGGTCCTTAAAGAGGACCTTTCATCTGTTTTACTCATAGGAGCTACCTGTACCTGTACTTGCCTTTTTTTTTTTTTTTATATCGCTCCAGCGGACCACTGTGCCCTCTAGAGTTTTCGTGTTCAGTATGCCAATACTGAGCATCGGAACAGGGAGGAGGAGACGCCAGGGTTTCTCAATTGGTGTCTTCTCCCTGGCTGTGCCAAGATCCAATCACTTAGGACAGCATCACAGCCAGGGAGGTTTTTCCTCCCTGGCTGTGACGCTCTCCGTTGTGATTGGATCGCGGCAGCGCCAGGGAGAACGAGACGCCCATCGACAAACCCTGGCGTCTCCTCCTCCCTATTCCGATGCTCAGTATTTACATACTGAGCGCGAAAAAAAAAAAAATGGGTGGCAGCATCAGCGGGGGTACCCAGCAAGTACAGGTATTTTTTCGGACTGATGAAAACTTTTCCATCTGTCAGAAATACAGTAGTGTAAAAAATAAATATAATAATAATAAAATAGCGGTGCGCATAAAAAGCTAATATAGCGCAAAATCACATTTCATTCCAAATCAAAAAGTATCCAGTTTGGGTTAATCCTTTATAGAAAGTAAAGAAAAAGGAATACTAGGCTGTTCAAAAATAGCAGGACCAGAATTTTCTTTCAAAACTGAAAAATGTTGAGATTTCACTTTACTTTGAATTACTAAACTAATATTTTGTGGCATAATCATTGTTTCTAAGTTGCATGAAGTCGACCTCTGAACAGGTAGGTATTCTAGTCCAGGACGATTGGACTACATTCCACAGTCTTCTGCATTTTGGGGTTTTGCTTCATAAACCACATTTTTAAGTCACCCACAAGTTCTCTGAGGTTAGAGGCCATGGGATTAGGCTGGCCACTCAATTACCTCGATCGTGTTTGTAACCAAGATGCTGTTCGCTTACTGGTGCCTCTTGAGTCATTGTTGGTTTTAAAACGCCTATTTCAAAGGCATTTCTTCTTCGGCACGGGGGAACATTATCTACTTAAGTATTCTGATGTATTAAAACTGATCCAGGATCCCTGGTATGCGATAAATAGGCCCGACACCATGGTATGAAAAACATCCTCATATCATGATTTTTGCACCACCATGCTTTACGGTCTTCACAGGGTGCTGTGGCTTGAATTCGGTGCTTGGGGGTCGGACATACTATCTGCGGCCACTGGACAAAAATAATTTTGCTTTCACCTGTCTGCAAAGTATTGCGTCATTTCACTATGTGATTCTTGGAAACTTTTAACCTATTCAGGGACATGTGTGTATTTTTAACAACGGAACTTTACAGAGAGTTCTTGCTGGTAACTTGGCTCCATTAACTGTCACTGGTAACTTCAGATCTCGGATCTTTCTGGAGGTGATCACTGGCTGAGCATTTGCCAGTTTGACTTATCCCTAATCCATTTGAACACTAGTTTCCCGCTTCCTTCCGTGTCTTTCAGGTTATAGTTGCCAATTCAAGGCATTTGAGATCATTTTAGCTATAAGAAGCCTATAATTTGCTGCACGTCTTTATCCTCCTCTAATCAATTTATGGAACAATCCATTTTCTCCAGTATTTCAGAAGAAAATGCAAAATAAACAACATGTGTGACATTTGCCACCCTACTACCTAAAATAAGGGCTAAAATTGACACCCGTTATATCATAGAATGAAGACTTCACCAATGTAACTCCTCAGCTATTATTTTGAGCATGCAGCATGGCATGCATGTCCTAATTGTTGGGTCTGTTTTTTTTTTTTTCTATTACTTACATCTCTACTACTTACAAGCCATTTTTCACCTGAAGATCCAAGCCAAATTTTGGAAACCTGACATGTCACTATATGGTAATAACTCTGAAATGCTTTTACTTATCCAAGCCATTCTGAGATTTTTTTTTTCTCGTCACACATTGTACTTCATGACATTGGTAAATTTGAGTCAATATTATCCACCTTTATTTATAATAAAAAAAATAAAAAATAAACATTTACAAATTTCTATTTCTCCGCTTTTAAGACAGGTATTGATACATCATTACTTTACATTTCCCATATGTCTACTTTATGTTGGCACAAATTAGCAAAAAATTTTTTAATGCAATTTTAAAATTTTTAAAGAAAAGTATTCAAAACCCACTTTAACCCATTCGATACCAGCACCGTACATGTACAGCACTGGAGCGATGAGCAAACATAGTGCTCGCTTGCACGTGCAACGGGCGTCATTGCCAGAGAGTTTGAAAAAGCAGAGACCCGCGGCTAATTACTGCGACCGGCAATAATGCCGAATGCGGCAATCAAGTGAGATCACTGCATCTAAAGGGTGAAAAACACGGAAGCTTGCGCTTCTGGGATTCTTACAGGAATCCTCTGCGGCCAATGAGAATGCTGGTAGTTGCTTTAAATGCGCTGGGTCTTGCGCAAGACATTTAAGCTGCAATTCTTATTTTGGCCAGCAGGTGGCAGGCTAACATAAGAAATGAGCAGTTCTGAGAAATAAATGTAAAAAATCCATTATTGTTCAGAATTAGATAAAAATTTGATTTTGTAAGCTCAAATACGAGCTTTAAAATCACAACAAAAATGTTAAAAAAAATTAATAAATATATAAAAAAAATTAAAGTTTAAATCACCCCCCTTTCCGTATAATAAAAAAAAAATACCCCAAAAAAAAAAATCATGGGTATCACCCCGACCGAAAACACTCGTTCTATTAAAATCTAAAAATACTTTTCTAATTTTAGTCGTTCATATGAGGCCATGTCAAGCATTGACATGGCATTGTCCAGTTTGGATTCTGTGCACCATATGAAGTATGAAGTCCACTGCATCTCTGATCATTCTCCCATTCTCCCATTTTGTGGATATTCAGAGAAAAGGAATCTTCCTGGAAAACCAGGAATTTTCAGCTGAATCCACATTGGATCCTATTAGTTAAGGAACAAGAATACATAGGTAATGAGATTAAAGAGTTTTGGATATCCATTTTGTTTGGGATGCCCTAAAGGCATTCCGAAGGGGATTATACAAGTGTAAAATAAAAGGAAATAAAATTAAATTAGCTAAATCCAAGAAGCAGCTTGAGGAGAGGGTAAGGGCACTTTAGGTTGACATTATTAACAATAATAATTTGGAAATCCAACACCAATTAATCAATGCTAACCAGGAGTATAATAACTTCCTCAATAATAAGGCACAGCACAGCGTTTTTTCCTCTGGTCAGAAATATTTGTGCAAGTCAGGTAAACCTGGATGACTGTTGGCATCTGTAATTCAGAATCAAAAGGGAAATAAAATTATTTGTATTAGAACGAGGAATGGCAATGTCTCATCTGACCCCAAGGTTATTGAAAAGGAGTTTTTAGCATATTTCTCCTCCATGTATAAATCTGAGGCAGTAGGGAAAGAGGGGGATATTGATTTATTTTTAAATGATTCCTCTCTCCATGTGTTAACAGAGGGTGAAAGTGCTTTACTGAATGCCCCAATTCTACTAAGTGAGTTACAAGAGGCCATAAGAGCAACTCGTGGTAACTGCCCCAAGTTCTGACGGACTTCGATTCGAAATTTATAGATGTTATGGGGATGCGCTGTTGCCCCATTTATTGCAGGTTTTTAATGAATACTTGGAATCTGGAAATGTATCTCAATCAAAATCATAAGTGGTCATTACACTTATCTTAAAAAAGGGGAAGGATGGAAAGGAGATTGAATCACATCGGCCAATATCACTATTAAACACCGATTTTAAAATATTTGCGAAAATACTGGCCAATAAACTTAGGAAAGTTAGAAATAAGTTGATACATCCTGATCAGACTGGGTTTATCCCCAAGCATCATGCCCAGTCGAATATTCAACGGGTCATGGTTAATATTCAAGTGGGAGAGGGGGAGGACCGCTTCATCATGTCACTAGACGCCCCTAAGCGTTTGACAGGGTGGAGTGGCCCTTCCTGACCAGGATGAATCTGGGACCTAATTTCATCAAATGGGTTCAGTTATTATATAGTTGCCCGACAGCAAGAATAAACATTGATGGGGTATGTTTAGAATCGTTTGATTTATATAGAGGCACCAGACAGGGATGCAATTGCACAAATATACAACATAGATTAATACAATTTAATATCGTTCACCGTTTATAGTATACCCCCCTTTTGTTATCTAAGATATATAAAGAGTCAACTCATAAGTGTCTAAAATGTAAAAGCAAACAAGCCGGCTTTATTCATTTGATATGGAGCTGTCCTGTTATGCAACTGTACTGGCACAGAATCCATGCGAAACTTAGTAGGGTGACCAATTTAAATTTTGTATTCGGAATAGAACTTGCAATTTTGGGTCTCATCCTGCTAGAGAACATTAGCAAGAGGGATGAAAAAGGATGGTTGAAAGGGTTAATGTTACCTAGTCATCATTGTTAGAAAATAGGGATCTGAAAAACAACTCGAATTTGCCGAGTGGAACTGCCTAATGAACAAGATTATGAAAGAGGCTTATTTGTGGAAAAACAACAGTTGGGACAATGGGCTCAGATATGGGTAAATTGGAGTTAGGCTACTTTCACACGTTTGGTACGGATCCGTTTGTATTATCTTTAACATAGCCAAGACAGATCAGTCTTGAACAGCACTGAAAGTCAATGGAGGACGGATCAGTTTTCTATTGTGCCAGATTGTGTCATAGAAAACGGATCCGTCCCTATTGACTTACATTGTGTGTCAAGCAGCGTTTTGATTTCCGCCTCCAAAGTAGAATGGAGACGGAGCGGGGGCAAACTGATGCATTCTGAGCGGATCCTTTTCCATTCAGAATGCATTAGGGCAAAACTGATCCGTTTTGGACGCTTGTGAGAGCCCTGAATGGATCTCACAAACTGAAAGCCAAAACGCCAGTGTGAAAGTAGCCTTAGTCGTTTGTAGGTCGATGTGGATTTGAACCCTTGTGGATTCCCCCTGGCTTTATACAGAATCCTTTAGAATTGTGTGGGAATGAGGGAAATTGGGTGGGTTGGTGGGTAGGGCTTTTATGATGGATATGTTTATAAGAATGATAACTTGGCTGTGTATTAATTTATTTGAAGAGAAAGTAATTTAAGATTACTGGACTAGATACTGACTGAGTATTTTTTTCAACTAATAAATATGTATTTTTGCTTATAATGTATTTTGTCCCAGGAATGATTCTCTTCATGTTTGCTATTAACAATCTTTTGTATTGTGATATTTATTTTCTCTAATAAAAAAATAAAAATAATTTTCCAATATGGCCTAAGGGAAAAAGGGTCAAAATGGCCAATTTGCAATTTTTTTCCATTGCTTCTCTTACCCCAAAAAAAGTTATAAAATTAGATAAAAAGTCACACACCCGCAAAAAGTGAGCCCCCACACAGCTCAGTAGATCAGAATATGGTGATTTAAAAAAAACAAAAACAAAAAAACACCTCAAACTCTACATTTATTTTTACACTATTTAGACATAAAAACCTATACATATGTGGTATCATTATAATCTTACTGACCCAGAGAATGAAGGGCACAGGTCAGTTTTGCTGCAAACGGAACGTTGTGGGATAGAGAGAGAGATATATTATATATATATATATATATATATATATATATATATATATATATATATATATATATATATATATATATATATATATATATATATATATACGGTGCCCAATTCTGTCCCATTTAGAATTTTTTTTCCTGCTTCCCAGTACATTCTATGCCATATTAAATGGTGGCGTTAGAAAGTACAACTTGTCCCACAAAAAATAAGCCCTCATACAGCTATATGAATGGAAAAATAAAGTTATTGGTCAATGAAAATAGGGAAGAAAAATGAAAACGCAAAAAAGGACCAATTCAGGTTAAGGACCAATACAGTCATGAAGTCACTTTGTGGCGCTTCCATAATAGAAACCACACAAATTACTCCATTGTAGAAACTACATCCCTTTAGTTATTCAAATATGAGTTTACAAACTTTGTTAAACCTTTCGGTGTGCCACAAGAATTGAAGGAAAATATATCATATAAAAATATCACTTTTTTTTGCAGATATTCAATTTTAACCCTTTTTTTTATTCCTGTAAGGCAGCATAGGTTAATAGCCAAACAAAATTCAACATTTATAACCCTGATTCTGCAGTTTACAGAAACACTCCATATGTGGTCGTAAACTGCTGTATAGGCACACGACAGGGCAGAGAAGGGCACAAGCAACATATGGATTTTGGAGGGAAGATTTCACTAGGATAATTTTAAGTTGTCATCTCGTATTTGAAGACCCCCCCATACACCCCAACAGTAGAAACTCCCAAAAAGTAACCCCATTTTGGTAACTACTGGATAAGGTGACAGATTTATTGGTACTATTTTGGGGTACATATAATGTTTGATCGCTTGATATTATGCTTTTTATGAGGCAAGGTAAAAACAACAACAAAAAAACTGCTGTTCTGGCACAACTTATTTTTTACAGCATTCACCTTACAGGACAGATCAGGTGTTTTTTTTTTTTTTTATAGAGCAGGTTGGTACGAACACAACGGTATATGTCTATTTTTATATTTTGTTTCAGTTTTACCTAATAAAGCACTTTTGAAAAACAAATCATATTTTTGTGTCTCCATTTTCAGAAAGCAATTTTTTATTTAATTTTTTTCTGCGGATCGTCTTGTGTAGGAGTTTTTTTGCAGGAAGAATTTACATTTTATCGGTACCATTACTGGGTACATGTGATTTTTTTTATCAATGTTACACTTTTTTGGGGCAAGGTCAAAGTTTTTTTTTTTTTTTTTTTTTTTTTTATGGCGTTCACCTGAGGGGGTAGGTAATGTGATATTTTTATATAGGATGTCGTTACAGATACAGCAATACCCAATATGTCTTTTTTTATCTCAATTTTACACAACAAGCATTTTTGAAAAGAAATATAAAAAAATCCTTCTTGTGACTCATTATCTGAAAGCCATATATATTTTTTTTTCTGCCCATCATCTTGTGTAGGAGTTTGTCTTTTGCAGGAAGAATTAACGTTTTTATTGGCACCATTTCTAGGTACATATATTTTATTTGATCATTCAATATTACACTTTTTTGGGGCAAGGTAACCAGACAATGGCTGTTTTGGCAAAGTTTCTTTTTTACAGCGTTCACCTGACAAGGTAGGTCATGTGATATTTTTACAGCCGCTCATTAAAGACACGGCAATGCCTAATGTCTATTGTTATAATAATAAAAAAATAAAAATAAAAAAAGAACGCTAAAGGCTTCTTTACATTGAAGCCATCGGCCCCCTGTCACTGCAGAGGGGGGGATGGGGGGGGGGGGGGGTAGTGATGGAGAGGCAGAGGGAGCCCCCTGCCTCTGCAATCCTCTTATGTGCCACGGTCAGTGCTGATTGCAGAATATAAGGGGTTAATCCGCCGGCATCTGCACTTACAGTGATGCCACTGGATACAGCAGGGGCCCAGCTATCAGTCACAGCTGGGCTCCTGCATTCATCGGAAGTGCGCAGCTCCGATGCCCACAAGATCATGACAATGTACTAGTACATCAATTTGCGGGAAGTCATTTTTTATTAGGGTTGTCACGATAACAAAATTTTGATTCGATTTCGATACCATTAAAAAAGTATTGCGATACTCTATACCACACTAAAAATATAAAACACCAAAAAAGCAGCGTGCATTCCAAATATTATGGAACGCAATCGAACAGTCCGATCCTATTTTTTGGGTGGACAAGGTGACTAAAAGTGGCAAATCGCACAGTTTTTCTTTTTTTTTATGACATTCACCGCATAGGAGATATGTAATATGTTTATTATTTATATATTTTAGATGTAAAATTGGGAAAGGGGGCGATTTTTATTTTTTTTTAAACTTTATTTAAAAACTATTAGCCCCCTTAGGGCCTAGACCCTTTAATCTTTTCATCCCTTGTCCTATTCCCCCTCATAGAGCTCTATCAGGGTGAACAGGATCTCACACTCTCCCTGGTGCCCTGTGCATAGTACACACAGCAGCAGGGAGGTTACCATGGCAGCCAGAGCTTCAGTACAACCGATCGGAGCCCCAGGATTACACTGCTGGGGCTCTGATCCGAAGCTGCCACTGCACCACCAATGAGGAGGGGACTCTGTGGCCACTGCCACAGATGACTTTAATACTGGGGGGATTCAGGGGGGCGCACTGCACCACTAATGTTTTTAGTACTGGGGGGAGAGGGGGCGCACTGCGCCACCAATGAAGATGATTAACCTTTTAATACAAATACAGGAGGCGGGTGCCGGCACCCGACCTCTATGACAGGGAGCTGAGATTCGCGGCAGTTAACCCCTCAGGTGCCAGTATAAAAAGTATCAATTGGGTATCGATAATTCGATACCCGCTACAACCCTATTTTCCATTGTGACTCACTAGTAAGTGATATGTCACAAATGGGTTAATGATATTGGACTGTTTTTTTTTTTGTTTGTTTTTTAACACTACTGTATATTATATCCCTGTCTGCTGATGATCATTATTACTATTACTGCAGCATGTAACGGACAGATACTTGTTAGATATTTAACTCTCTAGATCTAGTATGGACAGGATACAGACTGTGTACTGTGTAATCTTTGTCAATGCTTGTGTATTTGTGTTGTATTAAGTGCAACAATTTTGGCTCTGTGATCCAGTTGCTGATAAACATCCAGTTCACAGTGTCAATAAACGGCCTAATTAAGCGCAGAGGGGGGATTAGATGAGCAAGTGATCGTCTCCACTCCTATTCTGAAAAAAACCCACATATGACAATCAAAGAGCAAGCATGCTGATTGATGTGGGAAGGGGGTTGATAACATGCACAGAAATTCATGTTACCCTAGCCCCAAGGTTAATGTACAGTTACATAGGGAGGGAGTATCTGTCTTCTCATATGTGCACCTTGTCAGCATATCCCCCACTGGCTGACATCTCAGCCAGCTGAAGGGTGGACATCTGCTTTATCCTGGAATTTCTCACACTCCGTAGATATAGACCTCAGAAATCGGTTCAGAAGGGAGAGCTGCAGGTATATGCAGTTTTCATTGGGACCCAATTCTAAGGGCTGTGGTTTGTGATGTATTGCATCCAACAGCCACAATCCTGGTCTTGCTTTAAAGATGAGATTGCCTCTCTTTCATCCCTAGTTGTTTTACAGCCTGAGATCCAACCAACTGTAGCAAGAACATATGATATATATTCTTGGCTACTAAAGGGCCACCCTGCAAAGACTTATGACATACAGTGGCATGCAAAAGTTTGGACATCTGTACAAAACTATTGTGAAGGTTGTACAATAAGGTCAATACTACAGTGAGGGGGTACAATTTTTAAGTATTGGGGGGTGCCAGCTCAGATAAGCCCCCCAAATCCTCATCAGACCCACAAAATAAGCCCCCCCAGTGCCCACATAAGACCCCTAAAATCAGACACCGCATGCTCACATCTCTGCTATGTCAAATCACCCCCACATACATGATCTCAGAATAGGGGTGAGAGGGTCATCTGAGCATGAGACGGACTGAATACAAGCCAGATTTAAAGGAATTCTGTCACCAGGTTTCACCCCCTCCAGATAAAAATATGGTTATGTTCAGGGAGCTTTAACCATTCCTAATGTGGTCTTATAAATGTAATCTGTAGGCTCATTTTGCTAAAAAATACGCTATTACTAACCTGTCATTCATAAAAATGAGGTGCCCAAGGGGATGTAAATGGATCCAAGCTGCCGCCCGCACCCGCCGCCGTTCGTGCCCAGCGCCACCTCATAATCTTCTGTGACTCCTCCCGCTCTCCCTCCCTCCTCCTTCTGTAACATCGCTGGGACGCCTCCCCCTCCTCCTCCTGCTGCAACATCGCTGTGACGCCTCCCGCTCTCCCTCCCTCCCCCCTCCTGCTGTAACATTGCGATGTTACAGCAGGCGGAGGGGGGAGGGAGGGAGAGCGGGAGGCGTCACAGCGATGTTACAGCAGGAGGAGGGGGGAGGGAGGGAGAGCGGGAGGCGTCACAGCAATTTTACAGCAGGAGGAGGGGGGAGGCATCACAGCGATGTTACAGCAGGAGGAGGGGGAAGGCGTAACAGCGATGTTACAGCAGGAGGAGGGGGAAGCGTCACAGCGATGTTACAGCAGGAGGAGGGAGGGAGAGCGGGAGGCATCACAGAAGATTATGAGGCGGCGCTGGGCACGAGCGCGGCGGGTGCGGGCAGCAGCTTGGATCCATTTACATCCCCTTGGGCACCTTATTTTTATCTGGAGGGGGTGAAACCTGGTGACAGAATCCCTTTAAAACCTATTGTGAAAAACAAAGATTGCCAGAAGTCTCACTAAAGCGGTCTACATTACAGGTAGAAAAGGTGGTTTAAATGAACTTTTAAATGTTTGATAACTTAATTGCAGTAATACTGTCGTGTGCACGCATATTTGTGTAAGGCCTCTTTCACACTACCGTTTTTTGTTTCCGTTTTGCGGACAGTTTTTTGCGTTCCGTATACGGAACCATTCATTTCAATGGGTCCGCAAAAAAAACGGAATGTACTCCGTATGCATTCCGCTTCCGTATTTCCGTTGAAAGATAAAACATGTCCTACATTTGGCCACAAATCACGTTCCGTGGTTCCATTAAAGTCAATGGGTCCGCAAAAAAAAAACTGAATGCATACGGAAATGCATCCGTATGTCTTCCGTATCCGTTCCGTTTTTTGCGGAACCATCTATTGAAAATGCTATGCCCAGCCCAATTTGTTCTATGTAATTACTGTATACTGTATATGCCATACGGAAAAACAGAACCGAAATGGAAACACAACGGGGGAAAAAAAAACAAAAAAACGGAACAACGGATCCATGAAAAATGGACCGCAAAACACTGAAATAGCCATACGGTAGTGTGAAAGAGGCCTAAATGTATAGCTTGTGGCTCCTGGCAGTCATACTTCTTTTTTTCTGGCTCTTTGTGTCTGTACGGTTGGCCACTCCTGTTCTAGAGCATGAGGAGCGGAGAAGATCGGTATATGTTTTTAATTGAAAAGATTCTGTTTAAACTTGTCAATTATAGATTTAAATTCCTGCTTATTCTGGGCTTTGAAGTCCAGCTGACGGTCCTATCAGTGATTGATAGCCATCTATGAATGCCCAGTCCTAGAAGGAAAGCTTTCAGTCACTAATAGGATTGACTCCACTTCAAATTCCAGATTGAGCAGGAATATAAAATGTATAAATGACACGTTTTACTAAATCTTTTCCCATAAAACTATACATCTGCTCAGCTCCTCCTGATCTATAACATTCCCCACAGCTCAAACACCATATTAAACATGACAGGATCCCTTTAAAATCTGGTTTCCACACTCCTTACCAAAGTGTCAAATGATCTCCTGATTACTTAAAGGGGTTCTGCGGTTTATTTAAACTGATGATCTATCCTCTGGATTGATCATCAGCATCTGATCGGCGGGCCTCCAACCCCGGGACCCCTGCCGAACAGCTGTATGAGAAGCCAGGAGCGCCGCGCCCTTCTCATTGTTTCCCACAGGACTAGTGATGTCACAACTAGTATCAACTGGCCTGGGCTAAGCTCCATTCAAGTGAACAGAGCTTAGCCGCACCCAGGCCAGTTGATACAAGTCGTGACGTCACTGGGCCTGCGGTAAACAGTGAGAAGGCCGCGGCACTCCTGGAGCGCCGCTGCCTTCTCAAACAGCTGATCGGCGGGGGTCCCGGGTGCCAGACCCCCGCCGATCAGATGCTGATGATCTACCCAAAGGATAGATAATCAGTTTAAACAAAGTGCAGTACCCCTTTAATCTAAAGTTAACCTCTCCCTACTCATTATTCTTCATCTCACTGCCGTTTCTAACACTGTAGGTCACCAACTCCTACTCTGTGTGCTCCACAGTGTGCTCTCGGTTTTCTTCAGTGTATCTTATGCTGGCTTCTCCTCTTCTGCTTGCTGTTGGGGTTCCTCAGGGACCAGTCCCTATTGGATAGAACGTCAGCAGATTTGTTTCTTTAGTACCATCTCTATGCTGATTACACCAAATTATATATATCTCTTCCTGTGACATCACACCCGAACTACTACAAAACACTAGTCACTGCCCGTTGTCTCTAATATGTTTTACTTTTTCCAAAACTCAAACAAACTGAATGAGCACCTTTCAATTCAGTATGTGGCACTACCATAAATACTGAGCACACCCACTGTCTTGGGATTGTGCTCGACTTCAATCAATGCTCACTCATGTTACCTGAGCCTCAAAAACATCTGCCCACTCCTTACTGTTACAGTGCATAAAAAGAAAAGCAGAAGAGCATAATGTGCAGGACTACAGGAACAAGTTAGGAGAATGACGACAACTGGCTGTTCAGCTTATAGTGCTGTGCTAAGAGCGCAACGTCTCTCCAGGCTTACACAAGTTTGGGTTCGTAGCTGCACACCGTCCTTAATTAACACATGGAGATGTGGGCAGAATAAAAGGAGGATACTGTGCTGCTGTATACCCGACACAGATGGTTACTGTAGACAAACTATCAGTTGTAGGTATGAGCAACGCATTTCAGGAACAAACACTCATTTATCTGGTTCGTAAAAAAAAAAAAAATTATATATATATATATATATATATATATATATATATATATATTTTTTTTTTTATTTATTTTTTTTATTTTTTTTTTTTTTAACCGAACAAACCTAACAAAATGAAACTTCAGAAACACTGATGGGAGCATACGTTTTCACAAGAATTACCTTGAAGGAAGTTATCTACCACAAATGAAAAATTAAAAATGAACGTCCAGACAAAAATAGAAGGAAAAAAATAAAAAGGAAATATGTAAGGACTGATTTGCACCTTTGTTAAAACTAATATTTATTCGAATTCTAATATTGTACCTGCAATTACCTATGTAAATCTGTCATTATACTTTTGTCTCCTGTACAATTCTCAGTTTTGTTTTGTTTTAAAAGTGTAAGACTGAGTTCACACGGGCGAGATTTCCGCGCGGGTGCAATGCAGTAGGTGAACGCATTGCACCTGCACTGAATCCTGACCCATTCATTTCAATGGGGCTGTGCACATGAGCGTTTTTTTTCATGCATCACTTCTGCAATGCTTTAAAATCGCAGCATGTTCTATATTCTGCGTTTTTCACGCAGCCCTGGCTCCATAGAAGTGAATGGGGCTGCGTTAATAACGCATTGCATCTGCAAGCAAGTGCGGGTGCGATGCGTTTTTCACTGATGGTTGCTAGGAGATGTTGTTTGTAAACCTTCAGTTTTTTATCACGCGTGTGAAAAACGCATCAAAACGCATTGCACCCGCGCGGAAAAAACTGAACAACTAAACGCAATTGCAGCCAAAACTGACTGAACTTGCTTGCAAAACGGTGCGAGTTTAACTGAACGCACCCTGAACGCATCCGGACCAAATCTGTCACGCTCGTGTGAACTCAGCCTAAAACCCAATAAACGCTTTAATTACAAAAAAAGAATATTTATTAAATTCCATATAATAAAAAGTATAATACAATCAGAAAAACGGTTAAAAACGGGTCCCATAAAGCAGCATGTGGCAAGTCGCACATAAAAACATACAGAGATTTATGCGTATCAAAAAATGCCTTTAAAAGTCGACTAATCAGAAGGTCCCATATCCATCAGTACACCAATCCTGAAAGTCAGGATGATTCATATAGCTAGGTAAAAAGTTCCCTAGCCAAACTACAAAGCCACATGCTGCTATATGGGATCCATTTTTAACCGTATCTCTGCAATTGTATTATTATACTTTTTATTATATGGAATTCAATATTATATTTTACATTTTTGTAGTGTGGTTTTTTGGGTGTTTTCTGTTTAGATGGCCACACACGTCTTAGAATCATTGCCGTTTTGTGGGAGTATTGACCTTTGTTAAAACTCCAACATTGTATTATCAAAAAGACAAACGCTATCTAGTACTTGACTGCATCCCTGATGAACAACAGAAGCTTATTATATCCTATGTAGATGACCTTGACCAACGTGGCCCCCAACCCCCACCAACTGCCTCAGAGCTTGCATGAGGATCCACAAAATAGTGGGACATTTCACAAACTGGTATAACTCCCTTTCATACCGGCAAGGTTCATATTCAGAGACCTGTACTGAATCCAACCAAAAGTCTGCAAGGAGGGGCAGCAGTAGGGGCTTTTCAGCTAAAATGGTCATCTGGGCAACACTCCAGTAATATAACCTGCTGTCTTTGTATCACAGCGGTCATATTTGCTTGACTAGCATTCACAAATTTGTATTGTTGTCTACAAAAGTCTGCCTTCTTCAGGTTGAAAGTGAAATAGTGACTTGAGAACGCCCCAGCCACGCAGTATTTTACTGTATCATGTTTGCGTAGTGTTTCTGAATGGACATGAAGATGATAACACACTGCTGGAGTCCCAACAAAGGGCTGATCAGTCCTCACACAGAGATGTCTGTAACATCACCATTTAGAATGAGGCCTTTGTGTTTCTATCAAACGTCCAGTGTCTTTTTCCCCCCCTAAATGTTTGTCTTGCCCTTCATTTCATGTGCAGTAGACAATTACCTGGCAAGTTAATTCTTGTGAGAGATTATACTCCAGTAAAATTTTTCTGTTTCTGAAGTTTAAGGGTGCATTCACACGACCGTAAGTGTTTTGCGGCCCGCAAATTGTGGATCCGCAAAACACGGATACCGGCCGTGTGCTTTCCGTATACTGAGGACCGCACATGGCCGGCGCTATATAGAAAATGCCCATTGCGGAACGGATGCGGATCCATTTATACTGTCGTGTGAATGCACCCTAATTTTGCTAGGTTTTTTTTTTTGGTTAATGTATTGAAGTACACAATTTTGCGATCTTTTTGCATATTTACACCACTCACTCCAGTTTTGTAATGTGGGTGGAAAAGTGGATGTAGTAAGCAATGTTAATGAGTTTCAGTCACACAAAAAAAGTCATAATCTCACTCCAGGAGAAGGGTGGAGTAGGAAAACTGGGGTAGCTTCTCTAGACAAAAGGCTTAGGTCCAAGGATAAGAGAAATGTATCAAGTAATATGAGACATTTGATAAATGTAAAAGTACTCCAATGCAGACTAAAGCAAAACGGACTTCAAATGTCCCCCTCATGATACATTCTCCCTATTGTTAGTACATGCCTTCAGTAACCATTTGAGTGCAGTATACAGCAGCGCCGCATCCTCCTTTCCTCCTGCCCATATCTCCATTTCTTACTATGGAACTACTCTCATTCTTGCTCTGATTCAGCCTCACTTTAATTACTGGAACAGATTACTAATCAATCTTCTTCCCACTAAATTCTCCCCTTTCCAATCTATCCTGAGTGCAGAGGCTAGGTTTAACCCTCTGTCCAATAGATGCACTGACGCTTCCACCCTGTACCAGTCGCTACAACTCTCCACAGTGCCGCACCAGACAGCATCTCCTCCCTTGTCTCAGCCTACAACCCTACCTGCGCTCTACAATCTACGACCTACATCGTGCCGCACCAGACAGCATCTCCTCCCTCGTCTCAGCCTACAACCCTACCTGTGCTCTACAATCTAAGACCTACATCGTGCCGCACCAGACAGCATCTCCTCCCTCGTCTCAGCCTACAACCCTACCTGTGCTCTACAATCTAAGACCTACGTCGTGCCGCACCAGACAGCATCTCCTCTCTCGTCTCAGTCTACAACCCTACCTGTGCTCTACAATCTAAGACCTACATCGTGCCGCACCAGACAGCATCTCCTCCCTCGTCTCAGTCTACAACCCTACCTGTGCTCTACAATCTAAGACCTACATCGTGCCGCACCAGACAGCATCTCCTCCCTCGTCTCAGCCTACAACCCTACCTGTGCTCTACAATCTAAGACCTACATCCTGCTGCACCAGTTCTCTGGAACGCACTACCACAGACAATCAGATTAATGTGCAACATTCAAAGTTTAAGAAAGCCTTAAAAACCCATCTTTTTAGGCAGGCCCATCAACGTTCCCCAAGCTAACTCTTCTATAGTTAACCTCCGCTATTTTCACTCTTCTCATTTCACCAAATGGTATCCCCCACACTGCTTGCACTCAAGTGCCCTTGACAACTGTGCATTCAAAGATACTGGCTGGTGCCTGGCTCAATACATTTTCTTTGTGGCCTCCCTTTTTCTAACAAACAGTCAGACCACTGTACAAAACCAGCACCTTTACCTTTTCTGTCTCCTCTTTTTTTTCTTCACAGATAGTAAGCTCCTGCGAGAAAAATTTCTAATACTAGTAGATAGTGGGGCTACCACATGGATTAAAAATGCATTGTGTTAATGCACACTAATCAGACAATACTGACAGTCTTCCATGCTTGTTCTCCATTCACTGCTTTAGGACTTTTTGGAAGACCCATAGGAGTAAATGTACAGCTAGCTGCAAATAGGCACTGTGATCTCCTTAACTTCTGGGGCCCTGTTCTGGAGATAGCAGCGGAGGTGAGCCCACACATATCTGACATTAATGGAATATTGCTAGGATATGCCTTCAATGTCCCACATGGGAATACCCCTTTAACATACAAGTATACCCACCAACTCTGTGTGTGCCAATTTTCCGATAATAACCAAATATCTGTTACTATGCTTACCTGCTATAACTAAGCCTTCCTTGTTTGGGTTTTCTGCCATCATCTTCATTTCAGACAACTTATTCTCCCAGTCAAGTATAACTGCCGCCTTCTCCTCGGCAGTGAAGTTTAAAGTATGTGGGTGCTTTTGTACGATGTGTCTTTTGAGGCTGCTCTCTTTTAGTACACTTAGAGTGGAGCTACAATACATGCAGACCACACGCCCACGTACTCCATTGAAGTCCATCATGAATTCTGTGCGCCAACGCATTTGGTATGTGTTGCTTTGGATAGGATTTATGGTGTTACCCCTCCACACACTAACCTCCCAAACCGTGGGGTCAACCCCTGCAGGAGACTGGGGAGTTTCAGTGCTAGCAGAGGGTGGTTTTTGGAGGTCTGTAGGAGAGACCTTGGGAGCAATGACCCGCCAAGTTTTTGAGATATCAGAAGTGGAGGGTTTGGGTTTCGGTGGCTGGATGATTGTATGTTCTGGGATAACTGAAACTTGTGCTATAATTATAGGTCTTGGAGTTTCCACTGAAAGAGAAGCATAAAAGCTACTTGTTAGGTCACCAATATACATATTTAACATCTTTATATACAGTATTATAAGCTTTATTACAGACATTTAAAATTATTGTAAACCCAAAATACTAATAATGGTAGGTATACAGGTACTTCTCAAAAAATTAGCATATTGTGATAAAGTTCATTATTTTCTGTAATGTACTGATAAACATTAGACTTTCATATATTTTAGATTCATTACACACCAACTGAAGTAGTTCAAGCCTTTTATTGTTTTAATATTGATGATTTTGGCATACAGCTCATGAAAACCCCAAATTCCTATCTCAAAAAATTAGCATATCATAAAAAGGTTCTCTAAACTAGCTATTAACCTAATCATCTGAATCAACTAATTAACTCTAAACACATGCAAAAGATTCCTGAGGCTTTTAAAAACTCCCAGCCTGGTTCATTACTCAAAACCGCAATCATGGGTAAGACTGCCGACCTGACTGCTTGTCCAGAAGGCCATCATTGACACCCTCAAGCAAGAGGGTAAGACACAGAAAGAAATTTCTGAACGAATAGGCTGTTCCCAGAGTGCTGTATCAAGGCACCTCAGTGGGAAGTCTGTGGGAAGGAAAAAGTGTGGCAGAAAACGCTACACAACGAGAAGAGGTGACCGGACCCTAAGGAAGATTGTGGAGAAGGACCGATTCCAGACCTTGGGGGACCTGCGGAAGCAGTGGACTGAGTCTGGAGTAGAAACATCCAGAGCCACCGTGTACAGGCGTGTGCAGGAAATTGGCTACAGGTGCCGCATTCCCCAGGTCATGCCACTTTTGAACCAGAAACAGCGGCAGAAGCGCCTGACCTGGGCTACAGAGAAGCAGCACTGGACTGTTGCATGTCATTCGGAAATCAAGGTGCCAGAGTCTGGAGGAAGACTGGGGAGAGGGAAATGCCAAAATGCCTGAAGTCCAGTGTCAAGTACCCACAGTCAGTGATGGTCTGGGGTGCCATGTCAGCTGCTGGTGTTAGTCCACTGTGTTTTATCAAGGGCAGGGTCAATGCAGCTAGCTATCAGGAGATTTTGGAGCACTTCATGCTTCCATCTGCTGAAAAGCTTTATGGAGATGAAGATTTCATTTTTCAGCATGACCTGGCACCTGCTCACAGTGCCAAAACCACTGGTAAATGGTTTACTGACTATGGTATTACTGGGCTCAATTGGCCTGCCAACTCTCCTGACCTGAACCCCATAGAGAATCTGTGAGATATTGGGAAGAGAAAGTTGAGAGACACAAGACCCAACACTCTGGATGAGCTTAAGGCCGCTATCGAAGCATCCTGGGCCTCCATAACACCTCAGCAGTGCCACGGGCTGATTGCCTCCATGCCACGCCGCATTGAAGCAGTCATTTCTGCAAAAGGATTCCCGACCAAGTATTGAGTGCATAACTGAACATAATTATTTGAAGGATGACTTTTTTTTGTATTAAAAACACTTTTCTTTTATTGGTCGGATGAAATATGCTAATTTTTTGAGATAGGAAATTTGGGTTTTCATGAGCTGTATGCCAAAATCATCAATATTAAAACAATAAAAGGCTTGAACTACTTCAGTTGGTGTGTAATGAATCTAAAATATATGAAAGTCTAATGTTTATCAGTACATTACAGAAAATAATGAACTTTATCACAATATGCAAATTTTTTTAGAAGGACCTGTATATAAAAAAAATTAAAATAAATAAATCACAAAACTAATTTTCATCCATTTACTCACTTTTTAACACAGGAAGTCCAATTCCCAGTACAGTTGGTGCCTGCTGCACTTGTTGCAATTTTATTACACGCTTCTCTGGCTCACTACGAAGTGTTTTTCCACCATCCAACTTTTTTTCATGAATTGTTATTTTTTCAGGTTGAATATGATTTGTAGTCTGTGTCCTTTCTTTTTCATTCTTAGGCAGTTCGGCATACTGATGATCCTCTATTTTCACGTGTATTTCTTGATCCACATTCTGTACTTCCCTTGTTAACCCTTGGACCTCTTTCAAATTTCCGTGTTGTTCATTCGGTTTCTCCTGTTCCAGTCTCTTGGCCTCCTTAACCATCTGTTCTTCTAGCTGCTGTGCTTCCCTATTTTTTGACTTCTCCTCATTCAGAAGCTGGGCCTTCTGAGCTTTCCTTTTCTCTTCCTCCTGGGCCTCTTTGTCATTTTTTTCTTCCCCCAGCAGCTGGGTCTCCAAGGCTTTCCGCTTTTCTTCCTCTGTCAGCTGGGTCTCCATAGCAGTCTTCTCCTCCTCCAGCAACCCAGCCTCTTTACCTTTCCTCTTTTCTTCCATCAGCTGAGCCTCCTTTACTTTTTGTTGATCCTCTTCTAACAGTGAAGCCACTCTGGCTGTCTCCTGTTTTTCCAACAATTGTCTTTCTCCATTTTTTTCATCCTTAAGCAATCGTCTCTCCCTAGTTTTGCTCTTCCCCTCCTCCATAAGATGCCCTTGCCTAGCTTCATGTGTCTCTTCTACTTTAGTTTTCTGCTTTTCCTGTTGATTTTGCAGTTCTCTGGCTATCCGTTGTGATTTCAGAAGATGCTTCTTCCTTGCTTTCAAATCATCATCAGCCACTAGTTCTTCAGTTACTGGTTCCTCTTCCTCCAGGAGCTCCAAATCTGTAGACTCAGGTTTCTCCACTTTCGTCAGTTGTGCACTGCAACTATTAATATTACTTTTTCTTAAATCGTGGACAGATTCTTTATCTTTATCCATTAAATCAACAAAACGTTTAGCTTTCTGCATCCTATTAGAAGGTTCTGGCTTTGTAGTAGCTTCTACCACTTCATCATCTTTAGCAAATTCCTCTTCAGCTTCATCATCATCATCATCATCATCCAAGTCGTCTTCTTCTGCCTCTGGAGTCATGCCTTCTTCTGCCTCCATCTCTGGAGTCATGTCTTCCTGAAGATCCTCTGGAGTCAAGTCCTCTTGAAAATCCACATCTGGAGTCATGTCTTCTTCCACTTCTGGATTCTCCTTACGATTTATCCAGGCATCTAGAATCACACTTTTCTGAGAAGAGCTGAACTGCAATGAGGTGGGATGATTATCTAAAATGTGATGTTTGACATCGGTAAGACTCAGACTTGGTAAGGCAGTTGCACACATCATACAATGGAGCTGGTTTCCTTGGTAGTCATAATCCATGAGAAATTCTAATCTAAACCACTGCTGAAGAGACTCATTCATGTACTGCTCCAGCAGGGTTTTGTCCGGTGGTGAAGGCAGAGGACATTCTGTACCCAGCACAGGCCGCCATGTTCCTTTAGCCACTGGCGGCAGACGCCGTCTTTTCTTTTTGGGGCCAGTTCTGGCTTTCATGCTCTCTGAATAAAGAAAATGAAACACTAAAAATAAGATACTAAATAATAAACCTAAATTGGCAAGTACAAAATAAAAACATGAGCGAAGAAAAAGACAACATTAGCATCTAATTATAGACTAACCTGTTGCAAGCAACATTTTAGTCAGCCTTTGAAATCTAAACTTCCCTCTACCTTTCCTTTTTTTATGGCCTACAGGAATCATAGAATGGAATTTAAGTGATTTTGTGAAGTATTTAAACTTTTCTTGGGTTAAAAAAAAGTAATTTGTTGTGTAGCCTTCCCATCTTAGACAAAGATAACCTTTGCACATCAAACTGACTTATGAACCAAAATACTTCCCAGCTTGATAGGCTGCGCTATTGTAAGGGCAGTGGTATATAGCTACAGGTCCATACTCCTAGTAGCCAAGTATTGCAGACAAATTATACTTATACAATAATTAATCATTATGACAATAACCAAGTCTAATGAGATTACTATAAATCCATGTTCCAATTTGCACTCTGGAAGTATACTTTTTATGCCAGACACTGTACAGTAATGCAATGTGGGAAACATTAAAACCCATACACATTAGTCTAAAGATGGTCAAAACAAATTACGTCAACCAAAAGGAATATTCTTCAAGTAACATTTAACAACAAACAATCATTTTAGCCAACCAATGTGACCAACATTGTCTGAAGTCGACATAGTTGCATTTTTTGGGCCAAAAGTCAGATGAGCAATTTTTTGATCAAAGAAAGATAGTTTGTGGATGAAGGATCTAAAGAACATTCCCAGAAAGATCTTTTGTCCCTCTGTTCTACTGAACAGGTGTGGCCAGTTTTAACGACTGTAATAACCAATACGGACTATAATATGTATGGCTGTGTCTGCAAAACGACTGTTCACCAGACGATCACTCATGCAACCATCAACCTACTTCTATCTTATGTGTATGGCCACTTTAAAAGGGTCACTGAGTTTTCATAAAAGAAAATTGGTATGTCAGACCCCCACCAATCACTAGAAGGAGGAGAGAGGCGCGCTTGCATAATGCAGGTGAGTAAATTAAGACTGGCCCCTAGTGATTCTATTGAGCCTGTCTCGCTTCCTTTTCTGCAGCGAGGAGAGCGTGATATGAGTGTTTCTCTCGCCTCGTACTAGAGATCAGATCGGTCTCAGCACTCAGACCTCAACCATTCAAAACCTTTCATATGTCTCTATGACATATCAAAAAGGTTTTATGAGAGAAAAACAAAACAAAAAAACTCAGTGACCCTTTAACTTCCAAACTGCATTATAAGAACTAGCCCTTTAGAGACATGTCTAATAACTTTTTCAAGAAACAATTAGCGGTAGCTGAATTATGAATGCAGCCATGTTCTGTAATACAGGCTGTTTCTCAGGATCTGCACAAATATAAGAAAAGCAATGTATTCACTAAATATAAATACATTTCAGCCACAGAGTTGTACGTAAATCTTTAAAGGGAACCTGTCATCAACTTTGTGCTGCCCATACTGACGGCAGAATAAACAGACAGTGATTTCAGCGGTCTGTCATTTATCAGTTAAAGGTAAGTGGTTGCCGAGAACCAACATCACAATCATTGCAGACTGGGCCTGGAAAAGAGTCATGGCCACCTGAGAAGAGTCCTGGGTTTTCATGAATTCCTGCGCTCCCTGCCCACCTGCTGATGACCGAGTCTTCTACCTCGTTTCTCTCTAGGAGAGAACTGCAAATCAGCAGCACATGGATGGGGAGAGCAGGAGATTATGAATAACCATGACTCCTAAAGGGAACCTGTCACCTCTACTATGCTACCCTCACTGAGCGTTTCTAAATATTCATTGTGTTACCCTAAACATATAAATTACACTTTTAATTTCATTTGCAGATGAATTCAATAAGTATTCAGCATTTTTGTACTTCCCGACTTTTATGCAAATTTACATAAGAGTCATATCTTACTTGTGTGACCAGAGAAGAGTCATATTTTCAAGCTCTGACTCATCTCAGGTTAATTTGCATATGTATTAAATCAGGATTTTTTACACAATAAAAGCACACAGAGCTATGGGGACTGGGTATTGCGGATGTGCTAGCGGCTATCTAGCAACCCTTGTCCTCAGCTCTACACACAAAATCCCGGTGACAGGTTCCCTTTAAGTAAATTTGACTCTTCACGTCCTATGCTGCAATGGTTATGATGCTGGTTCTCAGCAACCACTTACTTTTTGCTCATGAATGACACCACTGAAATCAGCATTTCTGTCACTACTTTATGCTGCCCTCAGTGAGGTCACCATAAAGTTGATGACAGGTTTCCTTTCTCACCGACACCCATCCCCATCCATCCTGCAAACAAGTGGATCAATCAAGATTAATCCTCATTTACCCCCATAACATGGAGCAGTAAACTTTAAACAAGTTGTCCGTGATGATTAAGAATCTCTGACAAGTCCCCATCCCCAAATGGTCTAAAATAAAAAAGTTGTGTACTTTTTCGACTTTGTACTATACCTTTTTCTCCAGCACTATTGTCCTAACCACCAGTCTGGTTCTGTGCTGGTACAGGCCTTGTGTCCGCTGCAGCCAATCAATGTCCTCATACCGGCACATGACTGCTTGTAAACAAGCAGCGATAGGAGGACCAGACTGGAGGTGCAGCGAATAGCGCTGGAGAAGTCAGTTGGACCTATAGTCAGGCAATATAAACTTCCTAGACGTCAACAGAAAACAACCCAGAAAGTCCTCAATATACATTCACATCTAAACTCTAATACCATTCTTTTAAACTGTGTGTAAAGGTGAGCATATCTGCTAGACATCTGCCTATCACTAAGCCCTTAGTGACCACCAATACGCCTTATTACGGTGGTTACTAAAGGGCCTTAGGCTGTACTGCTTTTTACTGGTGAATGTCAGCATAGCACTGACAAAAAAAATACACTGCATTGCATTAGGTCCCTTGTAGGACTAATACATAGCTAAAAAGTTATTTAAAAAAAAGCTTTTCAATGGAAATAATAGCTAAAATAAAGTCCCCTCAAACATATTTGGTATTGCTGCATCCGTAATGACTTGCACTACACAATCATCATGTAGCTTATGCCGTATGGCATAAAAAACAAACATGGCTGTAAATAAAATAAAAAGAATTGCTGTTTTTTGTTAATTTGTCTCAAAAGAAATCTACCGGTAAATAAAAAGCTGGTCTTGGGATATGGTAAAAAAAAAAAAAACTGGCATCACTGTAATCGTACTGACCCAGAAAATAAACTTATGCTATTAATGCCGAAAATATATTGCTGCAAAATCCACACCCACCCCGTTAGCCCACATACAGCTATATCCACGAAAAAAATTTAAGATTTTTTGTATATAGCTATTGGAATGCAACAATGAAAAAAAATAAAAAGCGCTTGGTCGCCAAGATCCAAAACAGGCTGGTCACTAAGGGGTTAAGATGCAACTGGTGACTCGAGATTAATTTTTAAGAAATTAGGTCTAGCAAATCTATAAATTGTGGTATCAGACAAATCAAAAGAAATCCTTCCGTCATCTCTCTATACATTCTGATCAGCAGCTCCTTCTTCCTGTGCCAGTTGTAATATTTGATGTTCTTTCCTTGTAATACAGTAAAACCTCTTCAAAGACGACCACCCAAAATTGTACTCAAAAATGGTCTTCTACAGCAGTGGTCTTCAAAAATATGATGTTTACATAGTATACAACAGAACTCAATGTCAGTCACAGGAAAGGAAATCTGGTCTAGATAAAGATCTTCTCAAAGAGGTGGATTGGAGAGGTTTCACTATATACAGTCTTCAGAGTTAGTAAAAGATTATGGGGGGTTTTTCTGCTACTAATTAAAACAACATCAACTGTACTTTGGGAGTTACGAGCAGAAACCAGGCAAACATTCATAACTGGCACAGAATTACCTGCCACGTGCTCTTCACTTCCAGCAAGTGTCTGAGCATCAACGCATAAGTGCGCATCCCAGCTACCAGTGATGACCTCCTTCTCACAAGGTGTCCAGTTGAGGGAATAAGGGTGCTTCTGGCGTATGTGTCGCTTGATGGTGCTGAGTTTTAAAGTGGCCAGAGAACTGCCACAAACCATACAGATCATACTATGGGAGCGGGCATTAAAGTCCATCAAATACTCTAGTCTCCAGTGATTATGGTAGTAGCGCCTGTGGTCTTTTCCAGGGATTCGGCTATTTCCTGGTCGTGAAGCCCTTTCTTCACAGGCTTCTTGCCCTGTTTCTCCTCCAACGTTGTTTCGCCCTTCACTACTACTATCTGGGGAACTCCAATCAAAAGAGGTAGAACATGGGAAAAGCCCTCCAGGAAATGAATCAGACGGATCTGGATACATGGCATCTATTGAGCTTGCATAACTTGTATCTAAGAAAATAAAAAAAAATAAACTGATAGCCCGCAACAGACAAACAAGTCTTTAAAAAGACAGAAGAGAAATTATCCTATTTTTTTGTTGTTTTTTTTTAACCTTCAAATCACTGTTTCTACGTGGCACTCAACAACTAAGCTACAGTACATATAAACATTTATTAGAGCCTTATGTCACCCTGAGCTAATAACTTGATATCAAACTGACAACAAACCTGCTTTGCATGTTAAGAAATTGTTAGAAAAAAGGGTGGTCCTGCCATCTGAGGCCTGGTCAGAAGTGTTAAAAAAAAAAAAAAAAAAAAAAAGAGCCCACTCACTGCCATCCATATAGCCACCCCAGTTTTGGCATATATGATGTCATTTTAGTCCATAGGCGCAAGTTTGAAAGCCCCAAAGCATACATAACCGCTGGAATCTGGCGTTTAGTGCTTGCTGGCCCATCTCCTCTTCTTATGTGCAGTGTGATATGCATCGGTGCATGGCCACTTTGTGTGGGGGCCAGAAGTAAGGGTGATAATTTACCATAGCAGTGGGATTCTGAGCAATCCATTCCCCATCCAGATGGAGCATCTGTAAGTGAGGCAGTCTGTGCCAGGCCTTCACTGTGGAAGTGTGGCTAGGGACAGCTCCTGAAGGTGCAGCCTGCTCTGGTTTATGTACAGGTAGACTGCCACCTCAGTACAAGATATATTACTACCCCCATGGCATTCTCCACCTGCCACTGTCGATCTACCCACTAACTTGCGCCCCCTACCTGTCTACTTTCCTCTCCTTACAAACACTAACGCACACATGAGGGAAGAGGTTCCACGAGGCCTGGATCCTCCCCACGCCATGAGAATACGCCTAGTTCTGAGGTCCTGCCTCCTTTCTGGAACTGCTGCTCTGAGCCGTGTAGTGCTAGCAGGAGGATGTAGGATGCATCAGTGCACACAACTTTCAGGCACCCTGGGGCGTCAAAATTTAGCACTGATTTGCTGGAAATGAAGAGGACCTGGCAAGTGAGATGCAGTAAATATATGCTACAGATTTTGATCAAAAAGGTGTCGGGCCCATCTACCAACGAAAGGTGGCTACAGTATAAATAAGTAGAAGTTTCATGATGCTCACATTTCACAAGATGTGCCTTACATTATATCAGTTAGAAAATATAAAAAATAATTCAACTTTGTACTATAAAAATGCTATAAGGAATATTTCAGGAGGTTGTAAACTTAAAAAGGCAAAGTTTAAAGGGGTTATCCCATGACTAATGTAAAAAATGAAAATCAGACATCATATAGTACCTGACAACCTCTTTCTAACCAAGCGAGAACCAGCCTTGTACCTCACATGGATCTCCCCATTCATTGCTCTGTTGGATTTATATCAAGCTCAAGGGGAGTGTCTTTTCTGCTGCAGCTAAGGGGGCGTGTCCATGCTCCACCTATGACAGCTCAGGAGACAGTTGAAGGATGAAACCGAGCATGTGCGGCCATCTCATTGAGCAGGTCAAAGAAATCATAAAAAAAAAAAAAAAAACGAACAGCAGGTGGCGCTATAAAGACACTTTATTGAATACAAATTTTGCACAGCCACTGAGTTAATTACATGCAATTACAAAAGTGTTCGGATCCAGGTGCTGGTTTTAAAACTGTAGAATATATTTCATGGGACAACCCCTTTAAATCTCTGCTGTAATAATGCTGTACCAGATCAGTCACACAAACCTGAATGATCCCATTATTTGGAAGCAGCATTTATTCCATGGTGCTGTACATCAAGAGGGGGTTACATATACATAATATAAAAAAATACAAATACGATAAACATGAAACTATTAATAGACGGTACAGAGGGGGAAGGACTCAGCCCATGAGAGCTTACAATCTACAAGGGAAGAGGATGGACACAGTAGGTGAGGGTAAAAGATGCTCATCTGGCTGTGTGGTGGCCGCATACTTATTGCAGGTGGTAGGCTTTCCTGAAGAGGTGGGTTTTCAGGTTGCTTTTGAAGGTTTGTATGTTGGAGTTACGTCAGATGCACTTGGTAGTAATTTCCAGAGTATGGGGGATGCACGTGAGAAATCTTGTAGACGACTGTGTGAAGAACAGCCCAGGGGAGAACTGAGAATTAGGTCCTATGAAGATCGGAGATTACGTGTGGGGATGTATCTGGAAAGCAGGTCAGAGATGTAAGGAGGAGACAGGTTGTTGGCGGCCTTATGTGGTTGTTAGCATTTTAATCTGAATTTGCTGGACAATGTGGAACCAGTGAAGGGATTGGCAGAGGGGAGAGGTGGATTAACTGGGCAAAAGAGTTGAGAATAGATTGAGGGGTACGAGAGTGCTACATGGGAGGATGTTGCAGTAGTCTAGGTAAGAGACTATGAGGGCTACACTAGCATTTTAGTTGACTCAGGATTGAATAAGAGGAGCAAATACAAGAGATGTTCTTGAGTTGAAAGATGAAGATGGAGGTAAGGTAAAGAACACAGCAGAATCAGAATCTTATCCCCAGGCAGCGGACCTGTGAGACTGGAGAAAGTGTTGTGCTATTAACTGAAATGGATAAGTCAGGTAAGGGGGCTGAGTGACATGGGGTAAAGATCCATGCTGGGATTCTAGATAAAGAAGGGAAGGGACATCTGGGCTAGAGAGGTAGATTTAAATATCATGAGCATAGAGGTGGTATTGGAAGCCCTGGGACTCTATGAGCTGTCCCAAACCGAATACATAAATGGAGAAAAGTAGGGGACTCTGGACAGAGCCTTGAGGGACACCAACAGAGAGGGGGTGTAATGAGTAGATGGTGTATGAATGGGAAATACAGATGGTTCTGTTGGTGAGGTAAAAGGAGATCCAGGAGAGGGCCAGGTCTCTGATACCGAGGGATGAGAGGGTTTGGAACAGGATAGAGTGGTCAACTATGTCAAAGGCAGAGGAAAGGTCAAGAAGGGGGAGCACAATGCAATAACATTGAGCTTTGGCATCTAGCAGATCATTGACAACTTTGGTTTGGGCAGTTCCAGTGGAGTGATTGAGTCTGAAGCTAGATTGTAGAGGATCAAAATGTAAGCTGAATGAGAGGTGGGAAGACTATTCAAGATGGACATGTCATTCAATGGGATAATAGATGGATAAAGAAGATGGGTCCAGGGAGGGCTTCTAGAGTATAGGCGTGATGGTTGCATGATTAAACTAGAAAAGGAAGATATCGGAGGTTAGCGATAGATTAAAGAGGTGGGTTAGGGCAGCGATATATACAGTGGTGAGGTTAGGGATGAGGCAGGATGGGATTGGGACAGCACGGTGGCTCAGTAGTTAGCACTGGTGCCTTGTATCACTGGGGTCCTAAATTCGAATCCAACCATGGACAAATTCTGCATGGAGTTTGTATGTTCTCCCTGGGTTTGCGTCTTTCCTCTGAATATTCGGGTTTCCTCCCGCACTGCAAAGACATACTGGTAGGGAACTTATTGAAGTGTGATACTAATGTCTGTAAAACACTGCAGAATATGGTAGCACTATATAAGTGCTTAAAATAAATGAATTGGGTCAAGGGATCAGGTGGCGAGGTGCAATTTGGAGATTAGCAAGAAAAACTTTTCTTCAGTGAAAACTGGGTTATGTAGAAAGACTAATGCGGTCCACCAAGCTTCTGTTACCGTATTTTCCGAAGTATAAGACGACTTTCTAACACTTGAAATTCTTTTTAAAAGTAGGGGGTCGTCTTATTCACCAGGTATAAGGCAGCACAGCGGAGAAGGAAGCAGTCCCTCCCTCTCCCTGTGCTGCCCGCTGCCACCAATGATGATAGCGGGGCAGAGGAGGGGCCTGTGGTTAATTTATTGCAAAAAAACTATCTTATACTTTATACAAATTACCAGTACCAATACCTTTGTGCCCAAGGGGCTGTCGCCGTTTTGTGCCCAGCCGCGCCCTGAATTCTGGATCTCAGTGCTGCCCCTCTCAATTAATTCACTGCACTTCCGTATTTTTATCTTCTGAAGCCGCTCATAATCTCGCACATGCGCAGTTAGTTGGAGCACTCGCTCGTTCTTGCTGTTAGGGAGGAGGGAATAGAGGAGACAGCGCCAACTAACTGCGCATGCGCTAGATTACGAGCAGCTTCAGAAGATAAAAAAACCTTAGTGCAGTGAATAAATTAAGAGAGGGGCGGTGCTGGGATCCAGGATTCGGGGCGCAGCTGGGCACAAAACGACGGAGGGACAGCCCCTTGGGCACGAAGGTACTGGTAATTTGTATATCTATAAAATCACTTTTTTGCAATAAATACAGTAAACCACAGGTAGGGTTAACAATAGTACAGTATGTTTTTTAATTTTTATTTAGTGTGCTTTGGAAGAGGGGTAGTCTTATACGGCGAGTATAGTCCAGGTTTTGTCCATTCAGCGTTTTCTTTGCAGCAAAACTGACCTGTGTCCTTCATTCTCTGGTTCAGTACGATTACAAGGATACCACATATGTATAGATTTTATATCTCTAAATACTGTTTTAAAAAAATGGTTTTGCATCACCATATTCTGACCACCATAACGATTTGTAGTTTTTATTGATACCATTTTGGAGTGTGTGAATTTTTGATCACATTTTATAAAAAAAATTCGGGTAAGAGAAGTGATGAAAAAAATGGCGAATTGGCAATTTTTATACTTTTTTTCGTTACACCATTCACCATATTGGAAAAATATGTTTATATTCTAAATGTACGGCAGTATTCAGATGCGGTGATGCCTATGTTTATATTTTTTATTTCTGTGTTTATTATTTTATTCTAAGGAAAGGAGGGTGATTAAACATTTTTATAATTTTGTATATTGCTTTTACATATTTTTTTTGTAGCCACTGTAGGCGGCCAGTAATAACTGTTTAGATGCAGTGATCACACACAAAAAAAAGGGTAAGGAAAAGTAGGTAAGGATTGAAGATTAGAACACTTATCTCTCATTTATAATGTGTGACTTTTTAAAAAGTAGCAAAAAAGTCACATCTCCATGTCATGCAAACCCCTGGTGTATTTTTACAGACATAGGAGTACACCATATTGCATTTGCTCCAAATATATTATCAATGTTCCCCATATGTATACTTTATGTTGGCATCATTATGAAAAAGTAATTTATTTTTTTATTTTTTTAGGGCATTATAAGTTTAGAAGCAATTCCAAAAGAAATTTACGAAAATTTCCAAAACCCACTTTTTAAGTACCAATTCAGGTCTGCAGTCTCTTTGTGGGGCTTACATAGTGGATACCCCCATAAGTGACCCCATTATAGAAACTACACCCCTCAAGTTACTCAAAACTGATTTTACAAACTTTGTTAACCCTTTAGGTTTTCCACAAGAATTAAAACAAAAATTGAGATAAAATTTCAAAATTTTGCTTTTTTGGCAGATTTTCCATTTTATTACATTTTTTTTCTTTAACACATCGAGGGTTAACAGCCAAATAAAACTCAATATTTATTACCCTGATTCTGCAGTTTACACAAACACCCCACATGTGGTCGTAAACTGATGCAAGGGCACACGGCAGGGAGCAGAAGGAGAGGACTACTGCATGGATTTTGGAATGCATATTTTGCTGGACTGGTTTTTAGATGCCATGTCCCATTTAAAGCCCCCCTGATGCACCCTTACAGTAGAAACTCCTAAAAAGTGACCCTATTTCGGAAACTAGGGGATAAGGTGCCAGTTTTATTGGTACTATTTTGGGGTACATATGATTTTTAATTGCTCTATATTACGTTTTTGTGAGGCAAGGTTTTGGCACAGTTTTGTTATTTTTATTTTTTTACAAGATTCCTCTGACAGGATAGATCATGTGCTATTTTTATAGAGCAGGTTGTTACGGACGCAATGATATCAAATATGTCTACTTTCTTTGTTTGTTTCAGTTTTACATAATAAAGCATTTTTGAAAAATAAATTATGTTTTTGTGTGTCCATTTTCTGAACGCCAATTTTTTTTTATTTTTCTGCCGATCATCTTGTGCAGGGGTTAATTTTTTGCAGAAAGAGTTGACATTTTTATTTGTAACATTTTTGGGTACATAGGATTTTTTGATCATTCATTATTACACTTTATGGGGCAAGGTGACCCAAAAATTGGCTGTTTTGGAAGTTTTTATTTATTTTTACAGTTTACAGCGTTCATCTGAGGGGTTAGGTCATGTGACAGTTTTATAGAGCAGATCATTACGGACGCGGCAATACCTAATATGTATACTTTTTCTTATTAAAGTTTAACACAATAATAGCATTTCTGAAACCCAAAAAAAAATATGGTTTTAGTCTCTCCATAGTCTGAGAGCCATAGCTTTTTTATTTTTTGGGCGACCGTCTTAAAAAGGGTATCATTTTTTTGCAGGATGAGGTGACTGATTGGTATTATTTTGGGGGGCATACGCATTTTCAATCGCTTGGTGTTGCACTTTTTGTGATGTAAGGTGACAAAAATAGCATTTTTTTTTTACACAGTTTTTATAATTTTTTATGGTGCTTATCGGATAGGGTCGATCATCTGATATATTTATAGAGACGGACGTGGTGATACCTAATATGTGTAAAAAAATTATTTAACTTTTTTTTACTTTTATTATTTTCACTTTTTTTTTAATCAAGTCGCACCAGGACACATTACCTGATTTCAGGCTCTGATCTGTAGAGCAGCGCAGATCAGAGCCTGGAACAGGCACTTTTACACTGCCGTGATCCGCTGGTTAGTCTGCACAGGCTAACCAATCGGATTGATTGCCGGCAAGGGACCACTCTGATTGGTCCCTTGCCGGCATTACTGAACTGTATGCTGTCCGTGACAGCAGTAGTGCAGGGGCAGAAGCTTTAATCCAAGCGTTTTGCAGCACTTGGATTAAAGAGCTGCCATGACTTCCATACACATGCTAGCTGCACGGGGTATGTGCAGCTAGCACGTATATAGCCGTATGGCAGTCGGGAAGGGGTATTCCCATGTTAGACATTGGTGGCATATTGCTAGGATTTGGTTCCACCTCTGGGATCCTCACCTATCCTTAGAACAGAACCTGCAACATGCCGGAGGGAGTGCCAAAACAAGCCAAACAGCACGCTGGCCTATTTCAGGAAGTCTCATTAAAAATAATGGGAAGTGCGATGTACAAGCGCGACCACTTCTATGGGGCGGAGGGAAATAGGCAAGCGGCACACTGGGTTATTTTCTGCGCTCCCATGGGAATGAATGGATGGTGGCAGTGCATGCACAGTGCACCCTCCAGCACTTTGCAGGCTCCGTTCTAAGTATACCCGCAGCTATCAGACATTGGGAGCATATCCTAGCAATATACCCCTAATGTCTGAGATGGGAATACTCCTTTAAGGTGCGGCCACAAGCTCAGAACGCGAAGACAGACTTAAAGGGGTTATCCAAACCTATAACCCCACCACAATGCCCGGGACTTTCATACATAGAATACTTACTTGGTCCCCGACAACTGTGTCCTTTTGGATCACTCCACGGCAATTGTGGACCAGGTAAGTATTCTCTGTAAGAGGAACCCAGGCATTGTGGGGAGGGGAGGGGTCGTCGATGCAGGATTTTCCCTTTATTCTGCACTGTCTTCAATATAAGAAAATGTGGATATACTACAAGTGATGAGCATATCAATTTTATTTTTATTACACAGAAAAGTTATACAGTTGATAGTGTGTGGCCTAAGGCCAGGGCTTCACAACAGATGTAGGCTGTCAGTGAATCATACCATGACTCACATGCAACCTCTAGGGATCCCTATGAAAGAAAAAATGTGACGTGGACACTCTCACTAAAGAGAAATAAGTATCTAACTGGTGATACCTACAGAAGATCTCTAGCCTGAGGCTACATTTGCACGTCTGCTTAAGAAACAATGGCAGTTATTCACACAGCAGTTGTTTTTTTTGACTGATCGTGAATAACACAAAAAAATAAGACATGTTCTACTTTGTATGTTTTCATGGACCAACAACCCCGTACAATTGAAAGGAACTGTTTTTAACATCTGTTTCTCAGAAAGGCATCAGTGAAAAAACTGCCGTTAAAAAAACAAACAAAAAAAAACAAAAAAACAGTTTTGCAGTTTTTAACCGCAATTTTTTTCACTGTTGTGTGAATGTAGTCTAAATCTTTATTAGGCTGGTTTCACACGGGCGTTGCGGGGAAAATGTGTGGGTACGTTGCGGGAGTGCAAAACATTGTAATGCGTTTTGCACTCGCGTGAGAAAAATTGCGCATGTTTGGCACCCAAACCCGAACTTCTTCACAGAAGTTCGGGCTTGGGATCGGTGTTCTGTAGATTGTATTATTTTCCCTTATAACATGGTTATGAGGGAAAATAATAGCATTCTGAATACAGAATGCATAGTAAAATAGCACTGGAGGGGTTAAAAAAATAAAAATTTTACTCACCTTAATTCACTTGCTCGCGCAGCCGGCATCTTCTTCTGTCTGTCTTCTGTGCAGGAAAAGGACCTGTGGTGACGTCACTCCGGTCATCACATGATCTTTTACCATGGTGTCGGATCATGTGATGACCGGAGTGACGTCACCACAGGTCCTTTGACTGCAATCAGCAAAGAAAGAGAAACCATGTTATAAGGGAAAATAATAAAATGATCGGGTCTCCATCCCGATAGTCTCCTAGCTTGCGATTTTCACGCAGCCCCATTCACTTCTATGGGGCCTGCGTTGCGTGGATTATTGCACCGCAACGCACAATACAGAACATGCAGCGATTTTCACACAACGCATAAGTGATGCATGAAAATCACCGCTCGTGTGCACAGCCCCATAGAAATGAATGGGTCCGGATTCAGTGCGGGTGCAATGCGTTCACATCACGCATTGCACCCGCGTGTAATACTCACCCATGTGAAAGGGACCTTACACTGGCAAAATCTCATGTAGCAGCTGTGGCTCAGTCAAAATAAAAAATGTTTCAATATGCGATTTTGCCACAAAACATAGTGACTTTTCTCTTTTTCCTGTAAAAACTATGCAGCTTTAGGCCTCTTTCACACTTGCGTTGTCCGGATCCGGCGTGTACTCCACTTGCCAGAATTACACGCCGGATCCGGAAAAACGCAAGTGAACTGAAAGCATTTGAAGACATATCAGTCTTCAAAATGCGTTCAGTGTTACTATGGCACCCAGGACGCTATTAAAGTCCTGGTTGCCATAGTAGGAGCGGCATACTTACAGTCCGTGCGGCTCCCGAGGCGCTCCAGAATGATGTCAGAGCGCCCCATGCGCATGGATGACGTGCGATCACGTCATCCATGCGCGTGGGGCGCCCTGACGTCACTCTGGAGCGCCCCGGGAGCCTCACGGACGGCAAGTATACTGCTCCCCACTACACTTTACCATGGCTGCCAGGACTTTAGCGTCCTGGCAGCCATGGTAACCATTCAGAAAAAGCTAAACGTTGGATCCGGCAATGCGCCGAAACGACGTTTAGCTTAAGGCTGGATCCGGATCAATGCCTTTCAATGGGCATTAATTCCGGATCCGGCCTTGCGGCAAGTGTTCAGGATTTTTGGCCGGAGCAAAAAGCGCAGCATGCTGCGGTATTTTCTCTGGCCAAAAAACGTTCCGGTCCTGAACTGAAGACATCCTGAACGGATTTCTCTCCATTCAGAATGCATTAGGATAAAAATGATCAGGTTTCTTCCGGCATAGAGCCCCGACGACGGAACTCTATGCCGGAAGAAAAGAACGCAGGTGTGAAAGAGCCCTAAACCAGCACCGATTCACCGTAAAACTGAATGCCAGTGTGGTTTTCTCCTGTTACCTATGGCCATACCGAAAGAATCAGCTCAAGTCACATAACTTGTCAGTAATCAAATGTGTGCTCTTAACCCCTTAGGGATGCAGCGATTTTCAGTTTTTCTGGGGGGGGGGGTTGCATTGTCTCACCCATATAAAAGGATTGTGTTTTGTGGGACAACTTTTACTTTTCTAAGGCTTTGTCCACATTTCCATGCCTGTGACACATCTGAAAAAAGCGTACATGTTTCATCCGTGAAGCATCCATAGTTCCAACATTGCTCAGCTGAAAATTAATTTCCAAAGAATTTCCTAGCAACTGTTTGAATGCAGAAGCCCACTCCTGGTGGTGGCGCTGTGTGAAGTGTCGACAAATTCACCACATACATTAACCCCTTTAAGACCAAGCTAGTTTTTACCTTCAGGACCAGGCCATTTTTAGCAAATCTGATGTGTCACTTTATGTGGTAATAACTATAAAACACTTTTACTTAGGGCACTTTCACACTAGCGTTTTTCTATTCCGGCATTAAGTTCCGTCAAAAGGGCTCAAGGCCGGAAAAAAATTGATCAGGTATACCCGCATGCATTCTGACTGGAGAGTAATCCGTTCAGGATGCATAAGGATGTCTTCAGTTCAGGTCATTTTGACTGATCAGACAAAAGATAAAACCCTCCCAAAAAACTGAATACTTGCCTGAATGCCGAATCCGGCATTTTTTTCCATAAGAATGTATTAGTGCCGGATCCAGCATTCAAAATACCAGAATGCCGGATCCGTCCTTCCGGTCTGCGCATGCGCAGACCAAAAAAAAAGGTTACAAAAAATAAATGCCGGATCGGTTTTGCCGGATAACACCGGACAGACAGATCCGGAATTTCAATGCATTTTTCTCACTGATCAGGATCCTGATCAGTCTTACAAATGCCATCAGTTGGCATATGTTTTGACAGATTCGGCAGGCAGTTCCGGTGACGGATCACTCTGCCGCAAGTGTGAAAGTAGCCTTATCCAGGCCATTCTGAGACTGTTTTCTCGTCATATAGTGTACTTAATGACAGTTGCAAACTTCCAAATTTCAATTTCTCAACTTTTATAACAGACAGTAATACATCCAAAAATAGTTATTACTTTACATTCCCCATATGTCTACTTCATGTTTGGATCATTTTAGGAAGGACATTTTATTTTTTGGGGACGTTACAAGGCTTAGAAGTTTAGAAGCAAATCTTGAAATTTTTCCGAAAATTTCCAAAAGCCACTTTTTAAAAGGACCAGTTCAGGTCTGAAGTCACTTTGTGAGGCTTACATAATGGAAACCAGCCAAAAATGAGCCCATTTTAGAAACTACACCCCTAAAAGTATACAAAACTGATTTTACAAACTTTGTTAACCCTTTAGGTGTTCCAAAAGAATTAAAAAGGAAAATGGAGATGAGGTTTCAGAATTTCACTTTTTTGGCAGATTTTCCATTTTAATCCATTTTTTCCAGTAACAAAGCAAGGGTTAACAGCCAAACAAAACTCAAAAAATGGCTTTTTTGATAGTTTATTTTTTTACGGTGTTCACCTGAGGAGTCAGGTCCTGTGATATGGTTTATACAGCAGGTGATTACGAACGCGGCTATACCTAATATGTATACTTTTTTTTATTAAAGTTTTACACAATAACAGCATTTTTGAGACAAAGAAAATCATGTTTTAGTGTCTCCATATTCCGAGAGCCATAGTTTATTTATTTTTTGGGGCGTTTGTCTTAGGTAGGGGCTCATTTTTTGCGGGAGGAGATGACGGTTTGATTGGTATGATTTTGGGGTGCGTATGACTTTTTGATCGCTTGGTATTACACTGTGTGATGTAAGGTGACAAAAAAATTGGCTTTTTTACACCATTTTTATTGTTTTTTATGGTGTTCACCTGAGGGGTTAACTCATGTGATATTTTTATAGAGCAGGTCGTTCTGGATGGCAATACCTAAATATGTCTACTTTATTTATTTATTTGTTTGATACACTATTTGAGAAATAAAACAAAAAAAATCATGCTTTAGTGTCTTCATAGTCTGAGAGCCATAGTTTATTTTTATTTAATTTTTTTGGGGCGATTGTTTTAGGTAGCAGCTCATTTTTTGATGCATGAGGTAACGGTTGGATTGATACTATTTTGGTGGGGAAACGCCTTTTTGATCGCTTGGTGTTGCACTTTTAGTGATGTAAGGTCACAACTTTTTTTAGCACAGTTTTTATTTAACTTTTTTTATATTTTTTTATATAGTGTTCAACTGAGGGGTTAGGTCATGTGATATTTTTATAGAGCTGGTCTATACGAACGCAGCGATACGTAATAGGTCTACTCTTTTTTTTCTTTGAAAAAGGATGGGTTTTTTTTATACTTGAAACTTTTTTATTATAAACTTTTTATATTTGTCCTACTGGGGGACTTTATCTTTTCAGGGTTTGATCCCTGTTTTAATTCAGTACAATACATTCTGTATTGTACCGAAATGAACTGTCAATTGTGTGAATTAATATAAATTAAATTAAAATTTAGTAACATTAAAGGTTTAGTTTAATTCAAGATAGAAAAGCATAAAAAGTTATTGTACAAAACTTGTATGCAATGCATTTCTTTCATAACATAGTATGTATAACTCACCTTCAATTTAAGGGTACTTTCACACTAATGGCAAGACTGATCCGACAGGCTGTTCACCCTGTCGGATCTGTCCTGCCGCTATTTCGCCGCTCCGTCCCCATTAAATATAATGGGGGCGGAGCTCCGGCGCAGCATGGCAGTTCGCGGTGAGAGGCTGCCGGACTTAAAAGTCGGACATGCAGTACTTTTTGTCCGGCGGCCTTTCGCCGTGCTGCGCCAGAGCTCCGCCCCCGTCCCCATTATAGTCAATGGGGACGGAACGGCGGTCCGGCGGCATGGCGAAATAGCAGCAGGACGGATCCGACAGGGTGAACAGCCTGTCAGATCCGCCCTGCCGCTAGTGTTAAAGTAGCCTTAGTGGGAACAGTGTTGCTAAGGCTCAAAGTCTGGAGTTAACTTTGTTGTTGCAATTCCCAGAATAGATAATGTGCCAGTATATAGGGCCCCAATAGTGCCCCCCATATTGTGCCAGTATAAAGGGCCCCCATAGTGCTTCCCCTCTTCTCTATAGTGCCCACCCCATATTGTGCCAGTATATAGGGCCCCCATAGTGCCCCCCATATTGTGCCAGTATATAGGGCCCCCATAGTGCTACCCCTCTTATCCATAATGCCACCCCCCTAATTGTGCCGGTATATAGGGCCCCATAGTGCTTCCCCTCTTCTCCATAGTACCAATCCATATTGTGCCAGTATATTCCTTCTTGCCACAGTATACTATAAATAATAAAAACAATAAACACATATACTTACCTTATGCTGCTGTCAGTGATGCGATGCAGGCCTCTTCCGGCCTGTGTCCTGCTCTGTACGGCTCAGGCGCAGCGATGACCTCATCGCGCCGCCTGCACTGGCCTCCGATGGGCTACAGGCACTAGGCCTGTAGCCTATCAGAGAAACGGGCAAGGAAGACGCATCTCCCCTGCTCCTCTGCACCATTTATCTGTATCGCTGTCCTGAGCTCCGGACAGCTCTGCGGGTCACATAAAAAGGTCCGCCGGGCCATAGTTTGCCCATCACTGTCTTAACCCCTTTCTGCATGGACATCTTCAAACTGCTATAGAAATCAGTATAGGCAACACTGTGAAAGCCCTGGAAACTGTACAAAGCCTCCTCCTGTGCAGGGATACTAGACCATACCAGTCCACTGACCCGCAGGAATGGTTTCTCACTGTCTAAATAGGCAAATCTTAGACCCATCAGTGTGGAAAAGTTGGATTACAAGTCTTGTGGATCTGTACACATTGTCCAGATAATGCTACCCTGAAGATGTGCAAGTAACCCAGCTTTCCCAGGACTTTTTAGGAGTAAAGAGGGGGATTTATGTTGATAGATTTGGTATTCTGCAGTCTATTACAGTTCCACAAGGTGATAACCCAGCTTTCCCAGTACCCTGAAAGGCTTGGGATTTGTCACGGGAAATAATACTCTGCTTTTCCAGGCTCCTGGTCCAGCTAGGTATTCTATAATACTTGGCATTTACCGATTCATGAACAGACTGTTGCCCAGACAACAGAATCAATCTCCGACTCCGTGGCGCGGTGATGGGGGCATACTGGTTATATGAAATACACACGTTGCCGTCCTGATATACTGCATCTATCATATGGTACCACAGCAATAGCATCTGTTGTCACCAATGCAGATGTAAAGTCTTGTAACCCAGCTTTTCCAGGACACTGAACGGATTTATCACTACACAACTAGGCAAATTTGGAACTCAGCAGTCTGGGAAAGCTGGGTAACAACCTCTGAGATGTATTCCAGGCCAACCTTATTACATATATTCTGTATACACTATTGGGGTCATTTATCAAACTGTCAATCAGATTCCACCTTTCATTTTCCAAAGGAGCTGTCAAAAATGAAAGGTGGAATCTGATTGCTTGCTATGGGCAACTAAGCCAGTTCTACTTTACATAAATGACCCCATATATCCACAACTATATCCGGACAACTGTGATATTCTGCGCATGTAGTTTGGTCTCAAGCATACCTCCACGTGCGGAAAGGCAAATCTGGAATTATCACTGCCTAACTGGGCAAATTAGCTCTTCAGCTGTATATGCCATGGCTGCTACTATGTACATACTACAGCTGGTACTACTGCCCCGTTGGATGGCACCGTTAGCAAATCTATTTTGTACTATTACCATCAAGGAGATTCATTCTAACAAAATGGTCACTCCTAGGCCTCATGCACACGACCGTGCCATTTTTTTTTTTTTTTGCGGTCCTTAAACAGCGGATCTGCAGAAAACGGAAGCGCCCGTGTGCCTTCCGCAATTTGCGGAACGGAACAGACGGCCCATTGTAGAAATACCTAATCTTGTCCGCAAAACGGACAAGAATAGGACATGCTATATTTTTTTTGTGGGGCCATTAAAGTGAATGGGTCCGCATCCGAGCCGCCAAAAAACTGCGGCTCGGATAATGAGGCCTTACTGTGTGGACAGAAATGATCCAGACGAAACCAAGGCCCTTCCTCCTATACTGCTGGGCTCATGTGCACTAGCATCAGAGGGGGAGACAAAGTAGGTAGAATACTGGCTGTAGCCCAAGCCCAATGCACTGCTTTTCTACCGTATTTTTCCTGGTCTGCAATTGTGATATCTTAAAGGGGTTATCCAATTTCTTAAACCCCACTGGTTATATACTTACCCTGAGCCACTCCTGGTCCCTGCACAGCAGCTGCTGCTTCTCCCTTCACACGGATGAAAACATCCGGTGTCGGGTGAGTGCAGCCAATGGCAGGCGGGCACTGGGACGAGCCTCCCTAGTGTCACCTCGTCCATGTCTTTTATTGGCTGCTTCTTCCCCACCCCAGCCCCAACGCCGGATATTTTCATCCGTGTGCAGGGAAAAGCAGCAGCGGCGGTGCGGGGACCAGGAGCGGGGTACGTATATTACCAGTGAGGGGCCCGGCACATGTGGGGGTTGAGAAATCGGATAACCCTTTTAAGAAACAAGAGCAAATAACACCTAAAGGAGAAACCTTTTTTTGTGTTTCGATTTCCTTTAAAGATGGAGAAGAAGAAAAAAAAATAAAATAAAAAATAATTAAATAAATAATTAAATAATTTTTTTAAAAAAAAACAAAAAATAAATAAAAAATAATCGCTGCAAAACATCAGATTTAAACCGATCTTCTCCTAATCCCCCCTGCCCCTGGACATAGCAAATTCTGGGCCATTCTAACACATGGTTTCCGATTAGGAAAACCCCTCTAAAACATGCCACCCTGGGTAGGACATCCTGGAAAGCACTGCATCATATCAAGAAAAGACTAAATTGGCAGAGAATTTTAAAAGGAAAATTTGCTACCGGGAAAGACCCCTTTTAAAGGAATATTTTTCAGCAGTGGTAAAAATCTTGCTAGCCAAGGAGGAAAAAATTATTTGGTATTGAATGTAAAATGGGGTTTCCTCCTCTCCTCACTGAGCGAGTATGTACATGGGGGAGTCAGTGACTTGTCTGTGCAGCTGCCATAGTAAGGGCTAGGCCCTAAGGATACAGTGGCATAACATGCCAGTATTTTTACTGAATACCGTTGTAAACAGCGTAAACACACCATAAAAGAAAAACGGCTGGACGAAAGCCAAAAGAAGACTGTTTTGGCCCTCACAGGATGAATGGGCTTTTCCTATCATACATGCTAACTACAGGACCCAAACGTGATGTGAATAGAATCTGAGCAATCTCAATGTTGTCTGGGGGAGGGAGGACTACTCATGTCACATCACCACATGACCCCATCTTAAAATGCCCACAAATTATCCCCAGAGGTAAGTACTGCAGCTGCAGAAATCCACATAACCCATTTAATTGGCAGGTGTTTGATGCAATGACACTGACTACACATTACCAGTCTACACAGAGCACCTGTCAGCACCACTGCCTGGTAGGGTTGATCCTGCTGATTAAAATGATACCGTCCTGCAATAATTAGTTGAGGCATGCTCTAGAGAAAAAAGACGGTTATGCAAATGAGGCACTAGAAGGTCAGGTGCACATAAGGGCTAAATCCCACCCCATTGCTGCACCAAATCCCAAATTTGCATAAATACTAGCATTTGTCTTGGGTACACCACAATTGACTTCCACAAGACAGGTTCTAATATAATCAGCAGGATCAACCCTACCAGTATGCCTGGTAAAGTGTAACTACTTGCATAAAAAAATCTCTCCTCACCGCTGAAGACTCAACAGAAAGTCTAGGACGGGAATTTACCATCCCCCCTTCCAGATTTTTTTTTACGCCCAAAAACTAACACAAAACAAAAAAAAAAAAAACTATTTTTCCAACAATCTAGGCACGAGTGCTGTTTTAGCGATGCTCTCACCATTTTCCAAAAAGTGGGCGTGGTGAGAGCAGGGAGGGGACGGAATCAACACATTTATCTTCTACGCCACTTTTCTTGCGTAAAATTCTAGCTGCCGGAGCTTTCAGTTTAGAAAAGAGTTTACAGGAACCCAGCTATTTTCTCCCTAGGGTAAGGACTCGTGGCTCCTAAATGTAGTCGGAACATTGAATACATGAGGGTACGACCATGGTGCAGTTGGCTGCATGTTGCCAAGCTGCGGCCACCCACAGCAGCCAATGGTCGCGGGTGGTCGTAGCTGGGCTATATGTGTGGAGGTGAACTGTAGGGTTATACGCTCATTGTGCACGCACAGGACACGTCCCGATAAGGCTCCATTCACATGTCCGCAATTCTGTTACGCATTTTGCGGAACGAAATTGCGGGCCCATTTATTTCTATGGGGCCACACTATGTGCTGTCCAGATCCAGAAATACGGATTCGCACTTCCAGGTCCGCAATTCCGTTCCCGAAAAAAATAGAACATCTCCTATTCTTGTCAAGATTAGGCATTTTCTATATAGTGCCGGCAATGTGCGGTCCACAAAACGCGGAACGCACATTGCCGGTGTCCGTGTTTTGCGGATCTGTAAAAAACACATACGGATGTGTGAATGGACCCTTAGGGCGGGGCTTCCCCTCACATGAATCGCTGCTCAGGCAGGGCTTATCCATGTAGGAGATATTAGAAGGGATAGCACTATTCTGTACAACATGGACACCTGCTGGAGAATGAGCGTCTCTGTACATACAATGTAACAGCATATTATACAGGAGCTTGTGATGTGACAGAAAACCAAACAAAATAACCAAAAATTATCAAAAAATTGCTCTTTTCATTGACCACGTCTTACAGTCCAATGTTTAGGGTCTTTACTAGAGATGAGCAAATTTCATATTTTGAAATTCGTTCACACTTCGTTTGTTGGTTAAAAGGTGAATTGCGTTATCGATTCGGTTACCACGGACATAACGCAATTCTATGACGGAATGCATTTAGAGGCATTCCGTTATTCATTCCATCATAATAGAAGTCTGTGGGCTGCAAAACGGATCCGTCCCGTCTCCTTTATGCAGGGGAGTCCTCTCCGTTATGCAGGCCAGACTTCTATTATGACGGAATAAATAACGGAACGCTTCTAAAGACATTCCGTTATGCAGTCCATCATAGAATCGCGTTATGGTCCGTGGTAATGGAATCCGTAACACAATTCACCTTTAACCAACAAAGTGTGAATGAATTTTTACAAGCTGAAATTTGCTCATCTCTAGTCGTTACCCCTAAAAATGCAATAAAGAGTGTCTTTGTTGGGCCTGCAGTTATAACATCCAGCCCCCCCTAGCTGTCATTAGTAATACCCACATTACTTTACAGCCCTGTGCCCCATCTACTGTAAGCGTCACTACACGTTGGAACACTACAGATATGAGGAGATATTAAAAGTATTACATCTAAGGCTACTTTCACACTAGCGTTCGATCGGATCCGTTCTGAACGGATCCGATCATATTAATGCAGACGGAGGCTCCGTTCAGAACGGATCCGTCTGCATTATATTGGCAAAAAAAAGCTAAGTGTGAAATTAGCCTGAGCGGATCCGTCCAGACTTTTACATTGAAAGTCAATGGGGGACGGATCCGCTTGAAGATTGAGCCATATTGTGGCATCTTCAAACGGATCCGTCCCCATTGACTTACATTGTAAGTCTGGACGGATCCGCACGCCTCCGCACGGCCAGGCGGACACCCGAACGCTGCAAGCAGCGTTCAGGTGTCCGCCTGCTGAGCGAAGCGGAGGCTGAACGCCGCCAGACTGATGCATTCTGAGCGGATCCGCATCCATTCAGACTGCATCAGGGCTGGACGGAAGCGTTCGGGTCCGCTCGTGAGCCCCTTCAAACGGAGCTCACGAGCGGACAGCCGAACGCTAGTGTGAAACTAGCCTAAGTCTCATGCATACGGCCGTTGTTTGGGTTCGAATCCGAGCTGCCGTTTTTTGCGGCTCGGGTGCGGACCCATTCACTGCTGTCCACATCTGTTGCTCCGTTCCGTGGCCCTGCAAAAAAAAAAAAAAAAAATAGAACATGTCATATTCTTGTCCGTTTTGCGGAGAAGAATAGGCATTTCTACAATGGGCCGCCCGTTCCGTAAATTGCGGACGGCTTCGTTTTTTTGCGGATCCGCGGACCGAAAAAAAAAAAGGAACGGTCGCGTGCATGAGGCCTTAGTCTTTAACCCTTACGGGACCTTGTGATTTTCTGTTTTTGTTTTTCATTCCCTGCCTTCCCAGTGCCATAACTTTTTTTTCCATTAACATAGCCTTATGAGGTCTTATTTTGGTGAGACAAGCTGTACTTTCTAATGGCACTATTTAATATTGCATATAACATAGTGGGGAGCTGAACTTTTTTTTCCCAAATTCAAGTTTTATGGGGGGGTTAAAGCATTCACTATGTGGTAAAACTGACCTCTTGCCTTCATTCTCCAGGTCAGAACGATTACAATACCACACTTGTATAGCTTTCCGTGTGTTTTAATACTTACAAAAAAAAAATTAAAAATTAAACCTTTTAATCACCATATTCTGCCCCCTATAACTTATTTGTAGTGAAAGCAAATTTTTGGGGCTGAACGATCTGTACTTTTCAGAGAAACCATTTTGAAGTTTGGGTAACTTTTTGAGCACTTTTTATAAAAAAAATTTGGGCGGGGAAGAAAAAAAATGAAAAAAAAGGAGGGGAATTGGACATTTTTATTTATTTTCCTTTATGCAATTTGCCGTATGGAATAAATATTGTTATGTTTTAATAGTACGTTTTCACATGCAGCAAGGCCCATGATGTGCATTTTTCTTTATTGGTTATTAGTGTTGATCGAGCAAAGTGCTCGGGTGCTGTGGTGTTCGAGTAGAACACTTTGGGATGCTCAGGTGCTCTACAGAGCACAATGGAAGTCAATAGGAGAACCTGAGCATTAAACCAGGTACCCCCTGCTCTGAAGAGGGGAGGGTGTCTGGTTCTTAGGAAAAGGTCAGAAATTGATGGAAACACCAACACCAACGTTGCGCTAATATATTTCGCAGCCAGATAAAGCAATAGTCCTTAAAAAAAAACAGGCACGCTCAACCTGCGGCCCTCCAGCTGATGTAAAACTACCACTCCCACAATGCTCTGCTGTAGGCTGATAGCTGAAGGCTGTTCGGGCATGCTGGGAGTTGTAGTTTTGAAACAGCAGGTTGAGCATGCCTGCCTTAAAAAGACTGTTGTGTCTCTAACACCTTTCAACACTCCAAACAAAAAAATCCCTGTCCCTACACTATGTCCCTTCCGCTGCAGCTCGCCCTGACTAAGTCTGAGCCGAACCACCAATACACTATGTCCCTTCCGCTGCAGCTCGCCCTGACTAAGTCTGAGCCGAACCACCAATACACTATGTTCTCTCTGCATCCACATTTCCGGAGCGCGGCCCCGAACTACCGGTCCGCAAGAAAATAGAGCATGTCCTATTCTTGTCCGCAGCTGCGGACAATAGGACTTCTCTATTTAGTGCCGGCCATGTGCAGCCTGGTGTACTGCGGATCCGCAATACACCACGGACGTGTGAATGGACCCTTAACATTGAAAAATCTCTCAGCAATTTTAGGACTGCTGTCTGACTAGAAACACAGATTACTGACCAGAACTATCCATTCCTTTCTATTTACAGACCATCTACAGTCACAGGAGAAATCTGGCGCAATTATGTGGTTAAAAAAACAAAAAACATCCTGCTAATCCTGGGAAAACATCCACGTAAGGCTAAACGCACACGACCGTATGTGTTTTGCGGTCTTCAATTTGCGGATCCGCATAAAAAAAATAATAAAATAAAGACATCCGTATGCCATGATTTTTTTTTTTTTGTGGATCCATTGTAACAATGCCTAAAATGCACAAGAATAGGACATGTTCTATTTTTCTGGCAGGGGTATGGAACGGACATACTGATGCGGACAGCACACGGTGTGTTGTCCGCATTTTTTGCGTACCCATTGAAATGAATGGGTCCGCATCCTATCTGCAAAAAAAATATAAAAAAATTACAGAACAGACACGGAAACGAACAACGTTCGTGTGCATGTAGCCTAAACCTGTCTGAAAAGTATGAGGAAAAGCACTGCATGGGCGGAGCTTGAACAGAGGAATGGCCCTGCCCCAATCAGAACATCTCCTGAGAGGAAGCCCCGCCCTGAAGCAGGGATTATCTGCACTGTAAACACTTTCTGACAAATCTGCACCAAACTGAGACTTTTAGGGGAGATTTGGCTGCAAAAAATTAGCTGGACAGATTTTCTGTCACATATAGAGACAAGCCTGAGTGTTCCCATCAGGTAGCACCTTTAGGACCTGCTCCTATCACCACAATGGGGCCCTGTCGGATGCAGTCGGGAATGGTTAGGTGGCGGCGCATGCGCAGGCCCTCCATTCACTTCCATGAGTGCGCACTCAGCTATTTTTGGATGAGCTATCAAAGTGAAAGGGTGAGCAGGGCACATGCAGGCTCCGTACCATATCCAGCCAGGTGACAATAGGCCATGCACACAGTGATGCGGCTACCCTGTGGGTTCCTACAGGTCTGCACTACAAGACACAATACAGTCCAGGCCTCGGCAGTACCACTGTCATACACCATCATAGGCCTCAAAACTCCTAGCCCCCTCCTCAGCACCCTGGAAGGGCATTCCCTGTGTGTGTGTGCGCCCACCTGACATACCAGGTGGAGAAGGAATAGACAATCCCGTTAGTGGCATTGGGCAGTGTTCACACACTGCAGTCATGATGTAAAATTGCTACGTTATAGTGGGAGCTGTCACGTCTACACAGCAGGAAAGCTCTAAAGCCTCAGGACCCCACGCTGTGTACCGCACTATGTGCACCCGCTCGTCACGAGTTCTGCTCTAGTGTGCAATAACCCCCGCGGCCACTGGGTGTCGCTAGACTCCCTGCCTTGTAGTTGCCGCCTCATCTCGCCATGTGTCACCTATCGCTCTAGGCTCCGCCACTCACCCCCTGCGGCCTCCTTTATTCCCAGCATCGAACTATCCAGCTCTAAGTCGCCGCTCTTGGGTGGTGATTCCCCGGCCGGGCCCAATTCGGGCCCCGTCGCCACTTCCGGCTCTTCGTCCTTATGCTTCGCTCGTTCCATATCTTCTGCCCCTCGTCCGCCCGTCGCCCGTGTTGTGCCGCTTCCCGCTCTTCAACCCTGAGCGTTCACAGCAGAGAAGAAGGGCCCGTGATACACGCCGCTCAGCACCGCACAGGAGGGCGGGGCCTTAGCCTAACGCCACGGAAGGGGCAGGGCCAGGCAGCGCCGCACAGGACTGAGGGGAGGGGACTATGGCGTCATTAGAAGCGGTATGGTACAGCGCCGCACAGGCCTGAGGAGGCGGGGACTGTGACGTCACGGGCCAGAGCGGGCCGCACAGGAGAGGAGGTGGTTAGGCTGCGTCTTGTGGGCGTGCCTCCCCGTCTCTATCATGGTGCCGCACGGGACGAGGGGCGGAGAGATGGGGCACCCTGGGGGCCCGACTCGAGGTCTGCAGCCTTGTCATTTGCTGGACTGAGGCACAGGAGCGCCGTGTACACGAGAGAGGGCGCAGCGTGCGTCTCGTCATGTACCCTGCGTGACCCGTGCGGTGGTCGCCATAAAGAAGTGTCCTGTGTGACCCTGACGGCCGAGTGCTGCGGAATGCTCTGCGGTGTCATGAAACGTTCTGCAGATCAGTATCCTACACAGCCCTGCCCCTCTGAGCAACCAAATGCTCTGCACCATAGTGCTATATAATGTTCTGCAACCTGCTCAGCACCACAGTGCTATATAATGTTCTGCAGATCTACAACCTGCTCAGCACCACAGTGTTATATAATGTTCCGCAACCTGCTCAGCTCTGCACCATAGTGTTATGAAATGTTTTGCAGATCTACAACCTGCACAGTTCTGCAGCACTACAGTGCTATGTAATGTTCTGCAACCTGCACCACAGTGTTATGTAATGATCTGCAACCTGCTCAGCTCTGCACCATAGTGCTATATAATGATCTGCAACCAGCACAGCTCTGCACCACAGTGTTATGTAATGATCTGCAACCTGCACAGCTCTGCACCACAGGGTTATGTAATGATCTGCAACCTGCACAGCTCTGCACCACAGTGTTATGTGTGCATGGACTAGCCTTCCTGCAGAAGTGGCAGCGGCAAATACAGTGGCGGAGTTTAAGCATGCATGGGATAGGCATAAGGCCATCCTTCATATAAGATAGAGCCAGGGGCTATCCATAGTATTTAGTATATTGGGCAGACTAGATGGGCCAAATGGTTCTTATCTGCCGACACATTCTATGTTTCTATGTAATGATCTGCAACCTGCTCAGCTCTGCCCCACAGTGTTATGTAATGATCTGCAATCTGCACAGCTCTGCACCACAGTGCCATGTAATGTTCTGCAGATCTACAGCTCTGCCCCACAGTGTTATGTAATGATCTGCAATCTGCACAGCTCTGCACCACAGTTATGTAATGTTCTGCGGCCTGCACAGCTCTGCACCACAGTGTTATGTAATGTTCTGCAACCTGCACAGTTCTGCACTACAGTGCTATATAATGTTCTGCAGATCTACAACCTGCTCAGCTCTGCACCACAGTGCTATATAATGTTCTGCAACCTGCACAGTTCTGCGCTACAGTGCTATATAATGTTCTGCAGAACTACAACCTGCTCAGCTCTGCACCACAGTGCTATATAATGTTCTGCAACCTGCACAGTTCTGCACTACAGTGCTATATAATGTTCTGCAGATCTACAACCTGCTCAGCTCTGCACCACAGTGCTATATAATGTTCTGCAACCTGCACAGTTCTGCACTACAGTGCTATATAATGTTCTGCAGAACTACAACCTGCTCAGCTCTGCACCACAGTGCTATATAATGTTCTGCAACCTGCACAGCTCTGCACCATAGTGTTATGTAATGTGCTATGTAATGTTCTGCAGATCTACAACCTACTTAGCTCTGCACCATAGTACTATGTAATGTTCTGCAGATCTACAACCTACTTAGCTCTGCACCATAGTGCTATGTAATGTTCTGCAGATCTGTAACCTACTCAGCTCTGCACCCCAGTGTTATGTAATGTTCTGCAGATCTGTAACCTACTCATGTAATCGGCTCTGCATTTGCTACCAGCCACCCATATCTTCTATGCTATAAAATGTTATGTAGAACGGCTGGGAAACATTCTGTGTGTCCGCATTACAGACAGCGGGGACATTCTCTAAGCCTCGTTCCACTGAATTCTTCACCTTGCACCCAAGATCCCCTTCACAGGCAGATGTGTCCTAGTGTTTTATTGTTCACTCAAAAAACACCATAGAAACCAGCCTCCAGCTTTTTCAATACCGCCTGTAGCTTTTTTCTATACCGCCTGCAGATTTTTTACATACTGCCTCTAGCTTTTTCAATACCGCCTGTAGCTTTTTTCCATACCGCCTGCAGATTTCTTTCATCCCGCCTCCATCTTTTTCAATACTGCCTGTAGCTTTTTTTCATACCGCCTGCAGATTTTTTCCATACCGCCTCCAGCTTTTTCAATACTGCCTGTAGCTTTTTTACATACCGCCTGCAGATTTTTTTCATACCGCCTCCAGCTTTTTCAATACTTCCTGTAGCTTTTTTACATACTGCCTGCAGATTTTTTCCATACCGCCTCCAGCTTTTTCAATACCACCTGCAAATTATTTTTCCATACTGCCTGCAGCTTTTTTCCATATCTCCTGGCGATTTTTTACATACCACCTCCAGCTTTTTCTATACTGCCTGCAGCTTTTTTTCTACACTGCCTACAGATTTTATGGCATTTTTAAGGCCTCATGCACACGACCGTTGTTTGGGTCCGCTTCAATGGGGCCGCAAAAGATGCGGACAGCACTCAGTGTGCTGTCCGCATCCGTGGCTCCGTTCCGCGCTTTGCGGACAAGAATAGGCATTTATATTGCCGGTTCCGTTCCGCATATTGCGGAAGGCAACAAGGGCGGCTTCAGTTTTCTGCAGACTGAAAAAAACGGCACGGCCGTGTGCATGAGGCCTAAGGGTGATTTTCTCTAAACAACTGTGTGCAACTTTGTTTCTTGTTTTTTTCCTTTAGAAAAAAATGTCAAAACGCCAGAAAAGCAAAAAGCTTCAACACGCTGGATGTTGGAGGGAACCTTTCAGCTGTTTGGAGCCGCTGAACCACAAGTTTAACTTTTAAATGACCCTTCACAACGTGTTGAGACACAATTATATTTTTGTTTTTACAAATGGTCCGTAAGACCAATGGCTGTCTCTAGGTTGACACGTGTGATAATTTTCTAAATTAAAACATAACATTTATTCTATTCGGTTATAAAAGATTCTGCACACTAGACTCACATTTAAAATTATCAGCTGAGCCTGCTATCTATGTGATAATTTTTTTTTAAATAGTGTTGATAGCGTCTAGAGATCCTGGTGGAAGTGCTGCTGTCTATCAGATTTAGGCTGCTTTCACACTAGCGTTCGGGTGTCCGCTCGTGAGCTCCGTTTGAAGGAGCTCACGAGCGGACCCGAACGCAGCCGTCCAGCCCTGATGCAGTCTGAATGGAGTGGATCCGCTCAGACTGTATCAGTCTGGCGGCGTTCAGCCTCCGCTCCGCTCGCCTCCGCACGGACAGGCGGACAGCTGAACGCTGCTTGCAGCGTTCGGGTGTCCGCCTGGCCGTGCCGAGGCGAGCGGATCCGTTCAGACTTACAATGTAAGTCAATGGGAACGGATCCGCTTGAAGATGTCACCATATGGCTCAATCTTCAAGCGAATCCGTCCCCCATTTATTTTACATTGAAAGTCTGAACGGATCCGCGCAGGCTACTTGCGCACTTGCGAAATTTTTTTAAGTTATTAATGCAGACGGATCCGTACTGAACGGAGCCTCCGTCTGCATCAATATGATCGGATCCGTTCAGAACGGATCCGATCAAGCGCAAGTGTGAAAGTAGCCTTATTTGGATATCCTAGATCTGTTTGGCTGCTTAGTATACAGTAGCCGCCACAGATACTAGCTGTTACCAGCTCTGTTATGCCACTGTAATGTGGTTCCTCACAGTAGCTGGTGCGTTCACACTCTTATCTATTGGTATCAACAACTATGCACAGTTTCCCCCGATCTACTGTCTGACTGCTATTTAACTTGCTCGTGTTTACTAATATGCTGCAGGCTTTCACTGTTTAAAACACATGCTTTACAGCACTCTGCCCCCCGACATGTTTCGCCAAATTAACTTGGCGTCTTCAGGGGATTGGGCAGTCTGCTGCTGGGGTGGGCGTGACCTGAGCTTATATAACCTCCCTTGGATGATGTCATACACATTGTATCCACTCTGGATACATTTCGTGACCCACATGTTACTCGGGCCTATCAGGGATCAGCTACTATTTTACCTTCATTTCCACCTACGTTTGCCGTCCATTCAGCTTCTCCGTTTCTTTTTTGTAGTTGCGCATGCGCTGACTATATCGCTGCCTACTACTGCGCATCCGCAAGTACTTAGACTCAGCGCTCTCTTTATGCGCTGAGCCCGAGGATGACAAACTTTTTATGCGCCTGCGTCCTTCTGTTGCTATGGTGCCGTTAACTAATCATGGACTCTGATGCGCATCTGTAAGATCTCGGGTGCCGCTCTTTCGTTATGCGCTGGATCCTGGGGGACAGATTGGCTGTACACCTGCATATCTACATGGCTGTACACCTGCATATCTACATTTTGTTGAAAAACTCAATAATAATACAGTAGGCCTCAAGTTCACAGCAGAAATAAATAGTAACAAACTTAATTTTTTAGATCTTACTATTGTCCTGGATAGAAGTGGCAGCATTGCTACTACAATATATAGAAAACCCACCGCCACAAACAATTTGTTATATTGGAGTAGCTACCATCCAACTCCACTCAAAAGAGGTATTCCGGTGGGACAATATCTCCGAGCAAGGAGAAACTGTTCCACAGATGAGGCGTTTGAAGAGCAGTGTAAACATCTATACGGGAGATTCATTGATAGGGGTTACCCTAAAAAAACATTACATAGGGCCTATAATAAAGCTAAAAAAAGCAATAGGAGTTCACTGCTCTCTGAAGTAAAAAATCAACGCAAAAACCAAAAAATTGTACGGTGCATAGGAAATTACGATAGCCAATATAATAAGATCCGAGATATATTAAGTAAACATTGGCACATTTTGCTCGCAGATGAGGAACTTAAAGAAATTCTTACCCCCCACCCTGCCATTACCTACAGAAGGGGACCTAATCTTAGGGACAAATGCACAGCCATTACACAGTAGGAAAAATATCAGGTAAACAAACATGGCTGAGCACTACAGGCTCTTATCCCTGTGGCGGATGCACCTTCTGTGCAAAAATGGTGCCCAAAAAGGACTTCACCAATCCGGTAGATAATAAAAAATATACAATCAGGGAATACATCAACTGTAAATCCACTGGGGTGATTTATGCCATCCAATGTGGGTGCCCCAAATTATACATAGGAAAAACCATCCAAGAATTGAGACGGCGTATATCGAAACATCTGAGCACCATAAACATTGGATCCGACACGTCCCTATCAAGACATGTCAGAACGGTTCATCAAGGGAATACAGATACTCTGACAGTGTGGGGAATTCAAAAAATGACAACAGGACAGCGGATGGGAGATTTAGACAGAAAACTCCAGCAAGAAGAAACGAGATGGATACATCGTCTCAAAAGCCTGGCCCCCCATGGGCTTAATGAGGGGTTCACATTTGTATCCTTTCTCTAAATGGGCAACCCATAGAGGAAGCTATACAGTATAATTGAAATTAGCCTACTGAATAAATAAGAGATATACACATCAATATAAATAAACAAATAAGAGTAACATGCGAATAGGGTGAGATCAATAGAGCTTTATATTAGGGCACCTACAAAATTATAACTAAAAACATGGTACATCAGGATGTATATAAAAAATCTATATTCCTCATTTTCAACCTCTAAAGTCAAGTCCATTAAATGGTATTACACTTACCTAGTTGAGAATGATCCGACGGATGAAGTATTCGGCAGAAAGAGCCTTTGAAAATAAAAAATAAAAACAAAAAATATAGAAAAACAATTAATTAATAAAAAATAACTAAAAACAATATAAAATAAAAATATAAAACAATGAAAAAGCTATAATAATGAGGAAAAGAAATCTAGACAAAGGGATAAGTAAAAGAAAATGTAAAGGCCATTTTATAAATAATGAATAGTTCAGAACTTTAGAAAATAATAAAAATTAAATTAATTTGAGGAGACTGTCAAGATGACTATATACATATAAAAAAGCGGATCACGTATCAATTATATATATACATAAAAAAGTGGATCCTGCATTAATAAAAGGATATAATTATTAATAGTCAAACATATATATATATAAAAATGTAAAGTTAAGTCTTCATAAGTAATCATGCAAAGGCCATCAATAGGGCAAGTAGTAATATGTCACAATTTTCATTAGAGATATCCCATTATTAGCAAAAAATAATGCAGATTTTATACACCCACCAAAAGAAATAGTTTAGGATACGATATCTAGGGAGCTAATGCCATGTAGATATGCAGGTGTACAGCCATGTAGATATGCAGGTGTACAGCCATGTAGATATGCAGGTGTACAGCCAATCTGTCCCCCAGGATCCAGCGCATAACGAAAGAGCGGCACCCGAGATCTTACAGATGCGCATCAGAGTCCATGATTAGTTAACGGCACCATAGCAACAGAAGGACGCAGGCTCATAAAAAGTTTGTCATCCTCGGGCTCAGCGCATAAAGAGAGCGCTGAGTCTAAGTACTTGCGGATGCGCAGTAGTAGGACGGGTAGCCGGCAGCGATATAGTCAGCGCATGCGCAACTAAAAAAAAGAAACGAAGAAGCTGAATGGACGGCAAACGTAGGTGGAAATGAAGGTAAAATAGTAGCTGATCCCTGATAGGCCCGAGTAACATGTGGGTCACGAAATGTATCCAGAGTGGATACAATGTGTATGACATCATCCAAGGGAGGTTATATAAGCTCAGGTCACGCCCACCCCAGCAGCAGACTGCCCGATCCCCTGAAGACGCCAAGTTAATTTGGCGAAACATGTCGGGGGGCAGAGTGCTGTAAAGCATGTGTTTTAAACAGTGAAAGCCTGCAGCATATTAGTAAACACGAGCAAGTTAAATAGCAGTCAGACAGTAGATCGGGGGAAACTGTGCATAGTTGTTGATACCAATAGATAAGAGTGTGAACGCACCAGCTACTGTGAGGAACCACATTACAGTGGCATAACAGAGCTGGTAACAGCTAGTATCTGTGGCGGCTACTGTATACTAAGCAGCCAAACAGATCTAGGATATCCAAATAAATCTGATAGACAGCAGCACTTCCACCAGGATCTCTAGACGCTATCAACACTATTTAAAAAATTATCACATAGATAGCAGGCTCAGCTGATAATTTTAAATGTGAGTCTAGTGTGCAGAATCTTTTATAACCGAATAGAATAAATGTTATGTTTTAATTTAGAAAATTATCACACGTGTCAACCTAGAGACAGCCATTGGTCTTACGGACCATTTGTAAAAACAAAAAAAAAAGCTGAACCACAAGGACACCAGTATGCAGCCTGGATTTAGGTCCCAAACCTAAGCATAGCAGACCCATCTACACCTGTAAAGAATAATAAATGACAATTGAACTTGCAGGAGAAAAGTCCAGGGGCCAGATTTATCATTAGCTCAGGTCAGAATAATGGAGTGAAAAAGTCCCAAACGCTAAAACTGCGCACAAATTTGCGACTTTTTTCTGCTCTGCACTATGCTCGCCAGTTTTCTGAAAGGGGGCGTGTTTTCTTATGTAAATGAATCTCTAGACAGATTTACTATTGGGACTATTTAAAAAGTCGCAATTTCACTCCAGTGAGGACCATGCTTATCTTATGAGACTTTTTTATAGAACATGCGACTTTTTCATAAAAACGTGCGACTTTTTCGTAAAGATGTGCGACTTTTGTAAAGCTGCTTACTGACGGATAAACTGCTACCATCAAACCACATTTATTACAGTCTTAAAGGGCCGATCATAAATCTGACTTTAGCCATATGTGAAAGTGGAGTGAGCTGTCAGAGTCATGATAAATCTGGCCCCAGGACTGTTTTCCAGAAACATCAGTCGCATGTGCACTGTGGTGATGCAGAACCTACACCTTGCTTGACATGAGCAGTGTGATGTGCAGCGCATGCGCAGGGAACTGAGGTGTACTGTTCTAGTCTTCCTCAGCAAAGACTGGAAAAGAGTCCTAGACTCTTCTCGCTGCACATTCGATTGTCATTTACTATTATTTGCAGGGGCGGATGGGTCTGATATAGGTGCGTTTGGGACCCTAAACACCAGCTACGTAATGGGATGCTGATGGTTCAGTTGCTCCAAACAGGTGACAGGTACCTTAAATAAAATATTAAAAAAACAGACCTAAAAAGCTCCACCTAATGCCAGTAAAAAAAAAACGCTTATGTGTCCTGGGCTACACCGCAATGTCACATAATTATGACCCACAGCTAATATCTAGGGACAGCAGCTAGACAGGCTGGGAGTAACTCAGTAAGAACCTGGTAGGTGGTCACAGGTATCTGGAGCCATACTGACTGCAGTGCATCCCACAGCTGCTGGAGGGTGCGTGGGGGAGCATCCACAGAGCGCACACGATTGAGGGGGTACGACTGATGCTCACTTGGGTTCAAGTCTGGGGAATTAGGGGGCCAGAGTAGTTCTTGGAAGTCTTGGTCATGCTCTTCCAACCAGTGTCGGACATTTCTAGCCGTGTGACATGTTGCATTGTCTTGCTGGAAGATCCCAGCATGTATGGGTGTACGTGATCTTCAAGGATGGATTCATACCCAAATCGGTTGAGGGTGCCTCCCACATGGATGAGTGTCTGATCTCTGAGGATCCAAGCAGTCATGTGTCACGGCCTCTGTTGTGTGCGCTGTGACTCGGTTGCCCGCGGCAACGTGTTGCAGTATGTAGGTGGCTCCTCCTTTCCCCTGGGTCCTTCCCTCTGGTGCCGGAGGGGTTAATTATCTGGCTGGTGGTGATTTAGGTGTGGCCTCTTGGCTCTTTATATGTTGTGTTCTGAGCGTGAGGTCAATGGCCCTCCAGCCTTTGTGTGAGCTGGAGTGTTGCTCCTTTCCTGGATATACCATCTGTCCAGTGGGATGGCCTCATAGCTAGACATTCTGTCACGGTGGGGGGAAACTCCCCACCATATAGCATAGGAAAACGGGGAAGCAGCTAGGCCTGGACACCAGGAAAAGGGAGCAGGTCACCTCCTATTGCTTCCCTAATCCTCGCCCTGACTCCTCACCATATGAGTGGACCTGAATGGTAGGATGGTTCATACCCAGGAACTTTGGACCCTGAGTCGCCCTGATAATCCCTTAAATAGAGAAAGGGCTGAGACGACCTGTTCATCCCAGACACGGATGAACAGGAGTCTCACCGACCAAGATGCAAGGAAAGGGACAGGCAGTGCACAGCTACGGAATCTGCAGGTAAGATCCCAAAAACAACTGCACTTAACTGCCATGGCAACAACAACAGCTGGAGCCCCATGCCGACAGGATGCATGGCGGCCCCTGGCATTGCTGCACACTGTCTTGTGGTTCCCCCTCTGGGGGAACCCTGAGACGCCCTTCCGGAGGCGTTAGCGCGGACAACAGCATGCACGGCAACTGTATCACGGCGCACACAACAGAGGCTGTGACACCATGAGAAGCGGGCTCCCAGAGTTCACCCCCTTTGTGTGGTTATTGAGGGTCCTAGTGGTTAGACCCCAATGATCAGACACCTTTCTCCTGCCCTGTTGCTAGGAGATTAATGTTCTTAGTGGAAAAACCCTTTCAAGAGGCACCACTGTGATAAGGTTGGTACATTTGCAGCTTCATCTAGTTTTAAAGAGGACTTGTTCCCTCTCCTGACATGTCTGTATTAGTAACTACTTGCATTCCCATACAGATGGGTGTAACCAGTTGGGGGGTGTCCCTGCACAGTCTGGCTCCAGCAGCACTAATTGGACAGAGTCCAACAAAGGCCCCAGTAAAATGAATGCCCCATTTTGCACCTCCTAGTATTAAAAATGTCCCATTAGTGGCCCCCAGTATTAATAAGGCCCCCACTAGTGGCTTCCAGTACTAATAATGCCCCGTTAGTGGCCCTTAGTATTAATAAGGCCTCCATTATTAATCCCCCAGTACTAATAAGGTCCCCATTAGTGGCCCCCAATATTAATCATGCCCCATTAGTGGCCCCTTGTATTAATAAGGGCCAAATTAGTAGCCCCCAGTATTAGTGATGCCCCATTAGTGGCTCCCAGTATTAATAATGACCCCTATTAGAGGCCAAAGTATTATTAATTCCCCCTTCCCCACTCTTTTTGTGCAAAAATAAAACTAACCTCGTCCATTTGATCGTGACGTGGTGAACACTCGTCACTCACTGGGACAGGACCTGTGACCCAGCGTGATGACGTTTCGCAGGTCCTGCTGCTTCCAGTCAATGCTACGAAACGTCATCACCCTGGAGCACAGGTCCTGTCCTGTGCATCCAGTGAGCAGCAAGTGTTCCCCACTGTGCGATTAAATGGATGATGTGAGTTTTAGTTACGGTATGTTTTAACACAAGCAGAGGAGGGGGACAAAGGCTGTACTAATGAGCTCTCCACAATGTTGCACTCATTAGTAATAGTGCACAGGTGGCAACCCTATGCACGGCCCACACAGAGCCGCGTGCCCACAGAAAGGGCTCTGCGTGGCCCCTCTGGCACGCGTGCCATAGATCTGCCATCACTGCGCTATACTGTGGATACCTATTAGATTGTTGGTGGTTCTACCGCTGGGACCCCACTATTCACAAGAATGTGTAGCTGCTTCATTCGTTTCGGGAGGAGTTCCGGAGATAGCTGAGCGATGGCATGAGATGAGTTAAAAACAAGGGAGTATATTTGAATCACATTAACCTCTTCTAGACCCAGCCAGTTTTTACCTTCCTGACCAGGCCTATTTCTGCAAATCTGACGTGTCACTTTATGTGCTAATAAATTCTAAGCGTGTTTTCTCGTGACACATTGTAATTTATGTTAGTGATAAATATAGGTCGCTAAAGTTTACTTTTATTTATTTAAAAAAAATCGGAAATATGAATTTCTCTGCTTTTAAGACAGTGGTACCTTATAAAAATAGTTATTAACATTCCCCATATGTCTACTTTATGTTGGCATCATTTTGTAAATGTCATTTTTTTCTTAGGGTACTTTCACACTTGCGTTAAAGTTTTCCGACATTGAGTTCCGTCCTAGGAGCTTAATACCTGAAAAGAACTGATCAGTTTTATCCCCATGCATTCTGAATGGAGAGCATTCCGTTTAGGATGCATCAGGATGTCTTCAGTTCAGTCACTCTTATGGTGTTTGGCCGGAGAAAATACCGCAGCGCTGCAGTATTTTCTCCTTCCAAAATTCCGGAACACATGCTGGATCCGGCTTTATTTTCCATTCAAATGCATTAATGCTGAATCCGGCACCAAGTATTCCGGCAAAACTGCATGCGCAGACCTTTAAAAATGCAACGTTTTTCCGGTGTTTCAATGCATGTGTTTCGGATCCGTCTACAAATGCTAGCCGATGGCACACGAATTTCCGGATCCGGCAGACAGTTCCGGCGACGGAACTGCCTGCCGGATCTTCACAACGCAAGTGTGAAAGTACCCTAAAGGCTTAGAATTTTAGAAGCAATTTTTCAAATTATAAAAATTTCCAAACCCACGTCATTTTGAGAGGCCACTCAAAAATGACCCCATTTTAGAATGTACACCATTCAAATTATTTAAAACTAATTTTAGAAACATAGTTAACCCTTTAGGTGTTCCACAGAAATTAGAGGAAAATGGAGGTGGAATTTAAAAAAATAATTTTTGGACAAACCCCTCCATTCTGTCATACCTGCAAAGGGAAGATGACTTATTTGCTTTCTGGCGCTCCTTCTCCTCCTGGCCTGTGCAATGCTCCACTGGATTGCATTGATGTCAACATCCGGTTTGACATCGCCACAACCAATCACAGGCCACAGTAGTGTCTGACTCCCCTTGCGTCATGTGACATTTTCCTTTATGCCTCCATTGCATATTATTGTGCTTACTTACAGCTGCGGTTTATTTTGTATATGTCCTCTATACAATGCCTTGAAAAAGTATTCATAACCCTTGAACTAACTTTTCCATACTTTTTCATGTTACACCCACAAACTTAAATGTATTTTATTGGGCTTTTACGTGATAGACCAACACAAAGTAGCAAATATGTGTGAAGTGAAAAGAAAATGAGACATAATAAAAAGAAAATTGAAAAGTGTGGCGTGTATTTGTATTCAGCCCCTGTACTCTGATACCCCTAAATAAAATCCAGTGTGACCAATTGCCTCCAGCAGTCACCATATTAGTAGAGTCCACCCGTGTGTAATTTATTCTCAGTATAACTACAGCTGTTCTTTGAAGAACACAGAGGTTTTTTTTAGAGAACATTAGTGATCAAACAGCCTCATAAAAACCAAGGAACACACCAGACATTTTGTAGAGAAGTGTAAAGCAGGGTTAGGTCATAAAAAAAAACATCTCATGGAGCACTGTTCAATCCATCATCCAAAAATGGATGGAGTATGGCACAACTGCAAACCTACCAAGACATGGCGATCCACCTAAACTGACATCCCAGGCAAGGAGAGCACTCATTAGAGAAGCAGCCAAGATGCCCATGGTCACTCTGGAGGAGCTGCAAAGATCCACAGCTCAGGTGGGAGAATCTGTCCACAGGACAACTGTCAGTCGTGTACTCCACAAATCTGGCCTTTATGGAAGCGTGGCAGGAGAAGGCCATTTTTGAGAGCAAGCCATAAGAAGTTCTGTTTGTAGTTTGCCACAAGCCACGTAGGGACACAGCAAACATGTGGAAGAAGGTGCCCTGGTCAGATGAGACCAAAGTTGAACTTTTTGGCCTAAATGCAAAATGCTACGTGTGGCATAAAACTCCACACTGCACATTACCCCTAACACACCATCCCCACTGTGAAAGGTGGTGGTGGCAGCATCATGCTGTGGGGATGCTTTTCTTCAGCAGGGACAGGGTATGCTGGCTAGAGTTGATGGGAAGATGGATGGAGCTAAATACAGAGCAATCCTGGAGAAAAACCTGGTAGAGGCTGCAAAGGACTTGAGATGTGGGGAGGTTCACCTTCCAGCAGGACAAAGGCCCTAAACATACAGCCAGAGCTACAATGGAATGGTTTAGATCAAAATATATTTTTGCGTTAGAATGGCCCAGTCAAAGTCCAGACCTAAATCCAAAGCTGTTAGAGACATACGCCAAAAGACTTGACGCTGTAATTGCAGTGAAAGGTCGTCCTACAAAGTACTGACTCAGCGGGAAGGGGGGGGGGCTGAATACAAATGCAGGCCACATTTTATAGATTTTTATTTGTTAAATATTTTTTGTTAAATATTATTTATTTTCACTTCACACATACTGTACTTGCTACTTTGTGTTGGTCTATTCCATAAAATACATTTAAGTTTGTGGGTGTAACATGGAAAAATGTGGAAAGTTCAAGGGGTATGAATACTTTTTTAAGGTACTGTATGTCATTTTATTCCTCTCCAGCACATTTTCTTCAGCATCCATCATATTCTTATGTTATATATATCCTTTATTGTTACTTTATTGGCCAACACTTTTTTTTGTACTATCACTACTATTATATTTGTATAACTTTATTTTATGCACTTCTATAGCGCTACTATGTTCCGCAGCGCTTTACAGACATTAACATCCAACTGTCCCCAATGGGGCTCACAATCTAAGGTCCCTATCAGTCTTTGGAGTGTGTTAGGAAACCGGAGAACCCGGAGGAAACCCACACAAACACTGAGAGAACATACAAACTCCATGCAGATGTTGTCCTTGGTGGAATTCGAACCTAGGACCCCAGCGCTGCAAGGCACCAGTGCTAACAACTATTATTTACTGTAATGTCATTGCGGCTAGCACCTTGTGACTTACTGACTTTCCATATCAACCATTCGCTAATAGACGGAGACCCTTGGATATTATGATGAATTTTCGGTACAATTTTTATTTGTATGTATTTTCAAGTACTCTGATGAAGACCTCTAGCCAAAAACGTTCAAAATATACAGGTGAAACTCGAAAAATTAGAATATTGTGAAAAGTTCATTTATTTCAGTAATGCAACTTAAAAGGTGAAACTAATTTATAAGATAGACTCATTACATGCAAAGCGAGATATTTCAAGCCTTTATTTGTTATAATTTGGATGATTATGGCTTATAGATTATGAAACCCCCAAATCACAATCACAGGTCCCCTTTGCTCAGGGGGTATGGATTAATTAGCTGACTAGACTGTGACACTTTGAGCCTAAAATATTGAACCTTTTCACAATATTCAAATTTTAAGTTGCATTAATGCAATTCCTTTTAAGTTGCATTTCTGAAATAAATGAACTTTTGCGCGATATTCTAATTTTTCAAGTTTCACCTGTATGTGACTGTGTATTTGATGAAGTGCAGGAGTCTTTATTTTTATCTTCATTTGGCTTGGGACCCATCTCCTGCAATCACACTTAAACGTGGTGTGCCATTGGAACCTGTTCAGAATCCTGCATACTAATGCCTGAAGCTGTCATTAGCATTCGCACTATAAGACACATTTGGGGGGAGTGTGTCTTATAGTCTGAAAAATACAGTAATACAAAAAACTTGATGCACAATATATTTGATGACAAACTTGTCAAATAGGTATTGCAATATTATGTGCCAAAGATTAAATGTGGATCTGAAATTCCAGAAAATTGTGTAGCCACCCCATCCCGACTGCCATAAGGCTATTTACGTAGTTGGTTGGGACTTTAAAGATGGCTCCTTCTCTTAAGTGGAACGGGCATCATAGATGCAAGATGCCTGCTGTTTCATATAGAAGGCACCCGCAGCTAATGTCTACGATGGCCAGTAATGCCGATCGTGGATATTTAACACGTCAAATGCCACTGTCAATACTAAAAACGGGCATCTGAATGCTGAAAACCCAGAAGCGCATGCTGGTGGAGATCAGGGGAGCCAGAGTGTGTTAGCAGCAGCCCCTGTCCTTTTGTGAGACAGGAGGCTGCTGCTAAGTAATTTCTATGGAGCCTAAGGCTCCATAGAAATACAGTAAAATCCTCATAGACTCCGATGCTAATGCATTGGAGTCTATGAGAAAAGCAATCCAATGATTGCTTTTTATAGTTCCTTATGGGAACTATAAAAAAAGTAATCAAAAATTTATCGAAAAGTTGTACACACCCCAAAATGGTATAACTGAAAAGCACGGATCGCCCTGCAAATAATGAGTCTTCACAAAGCTCCGCAATCATAAATCCCAAAAAGTTATAGGGGTCAGAAAATGGAGACTAAAAGAAAAAATTGGGTTTTTTTCAAATATTTTTTTTTCCAGTATCAAAACATAATTAAAAGTATACATATGTGGTATTGCTGGATTCGTACTGACCTGGGGAATTAAATTAACTGGTCGGTTTTATTGTATAGGGAATGCCGCAAAAACAAATCCCCCAAAACTTGTGGAATTAAGTTTTTCCCATATCATCACCATGACGGCCACAAGGAGATTGACCCATGACCTCTGTGGGGGCAGGAAACAGAGAAGAGGTTAAATTGCCCCCTCCCACCACCGCACCTCAGTGTTCCTGTCCCCACTGTGGCCAGGGTCAGAGAAGAGTCTCCCTGCGGCGGCAGGGAGATGAAGATAGGATTTTGTTTATTATTTTTTCGTTGTCTCCAGGGGCCTCCTGGTTACCTGAGGCTCATCGGAGCTCCCCCAGTCCGCCGGCGGCCGCGTGCTCATGCTGGGCTGGGGGGTATCGGGAGGACTCGCTCCGGCTGGTCTGGAGCCTGCTCCCGGGCCGCAATTCTCCTCCTCCTCCCCTGTGGGTCGGGCTGGTAGCGGCCGGCGTGTGCGCACGCCGACGTCGGTGACGTCACTTCCGGGTTCGGCCGCAACCCGGAAGTAAAGCGCAGGAGCAGAGCAGTTTGAATAAAAGGCGGGAGCTGCCATAAGGACGCTGATCTGAGGTCTGTGAGTACTGCAGCTGCATTTTACCCTACAGAATGTCAGGTCCTGAGGTACAAACTGTTATGGAGCTGGATGCTCCCCCTCTGCCTCCTGTAAGTATCCCTCTGGGGATCCGCTTGTCTTATGGCATGATATTCTTTCTTTGCCAAGGCCTTATTTTCTGATACCGCTATTTCCATATCTGTTTCAGGCTAAAGAGGCGCAAAAAAAGCTTAAAAAACCTCCTCGCTGCATCTCTTGTGCAAGGAAACTGCCTGACGATTATGGAAAGAAGCTTTGTAAAGCATGTATTTCTGATGTAATCCAGGAGGAACAGTCGTCCCTTATGGAAAATATCAGATCGGTGGTTCAGGAAGAAATTCGGGCCGCTAGAGTTGCTCAGTCTGATCCCCAGGACGAGCCTTCTCGCAAGCGTCCGCGTTCCAGGATTTTTTCTTCCGGATCCGAGGACGCAGGCGATAAAGCTTCTACCTCCACGCAGTGGGAGGATGATCCATCTCTCTCTGAGGGGGAGGTATACGAAAATAATAAGTTTTATTTTTCCTCGGAGGACATGAATGACTTGTTAAAGGCAGTCAGAGCAACAATGGGGATTGAAGAGACCCCTAGGTCCGTTTCTATTCAGAACGAAATGTTTGGGGGACTCAAGGTGAAAAAATCCAGGGTCTTCCCCATAAACGAACACATTAGACAAATGATTCTGGAGGAATGGTCAGAACCTGAGAAACGATTGGGGATTTCCAAAGAGTTTAAAAATCGATTATTATTCGACCCCTCTCAGTCTAAGCTGTTTGACGGGACCCCTAAAGTTGACGTGCAGGTGGCAAAGGTTAACAAAAAAACTGCCCTGCCGTTTGAGGATGCTGCCCAATTGAAGGACACCATGGAGCGAAAGGCAGATGCCCTTTTAAGGAAAGCTTGGGAGGCCTCCATGTTTAACATCAAGACCAACATTGCGGCAACATCGGTAGCCAGGTCTATGTACCTGTGGTTAGGGGAACTTGAGAACCACCTAAGCAGGAAGACCTCCAGGGAAGAGATCCTGCAGTCCATACCGCTACTCAAATCAGCTACAGGGTTCCTGGCAGATGCATCTGCTGAGTCTATCAGATTCTGTGCTAGGGAGGCAGGGTTGTCCAATGCGGCTCGTCGGACTTTGTGGATGAAGTCCTGGTCGGGCGATAGAATCTCTAAGCTAAAACTGATATCCATCCCCTTTTCAGGAGAATATGTATTCGGGCCGGTCCTAGACGAGATACTTGAGAAGGCGGCCGACAAGAAAAAGGGATTCCCAGAGGAAAGGTCCTTTAGGAAGAATCAGTCCTTTCGGTCCTACGGCGGACAGAATAAGTCTGTTAGAGGGAAAGGCAAGTCAGGCCGCTGGTCTTATCCCAAAGGGGGTAGAGGAAGGGGCTTCCTTCTCAAGCCCCAGTCCAAATCTGAGGACAAACAATGACGCCGTTGTAGGGGGGAGACTGAAGGATTTCCTGGGTCCATGGTCATTAACATCAAGAAATCCCTGGGCCCTGGACATCATTCAGCAAGGTTACAGGATCGAGTTCACCTCTCTCCCCCCTGCAAGATTCGTCATCACGAGGTTGCCTACCAGACTCTCCAACCTAAACATCTTTCAAGGAGTCCAGGACTTGGTGAAGAAGGGTGCTGTAATCCCGGTCCCCGCATCTCAGAGGTGTCAGGGGTACTATTCAACCCTATTCTTAGTAAGGAAAAAGGAAGGAGACTTCCGGACCATCATAAACTTAAAACAACTGAACAAGTTTATTCTTTACAGGAAGTTCAAGATGGAGTCTCTCAGATCCTTAGTGCCGTTGATAAAGCTAGGGGCATTTATGTGCTCGATCGACCTGAAAGATGCCTATCTGCACGTCCCCATTCACCCAGATCACCAGAGGTTTCTAAGGTTTGCTGTCCTAGACCCTTCCAATCGGATTTGTCATTTCCAGTTTATAGCACTGCCCTTCGGGATTTCAGCCGCTCCAAGGCTCTTCACCAAACTTGTGGTAGAGATGATAGCCCCTCTCAGACAGGAGGGATTAAATATAGTGCCATATCTGGACGATTTCCTAGTCATAGCGGACTCAAAAGATCTCCTGCTGTCGGACCTGGAAGTATTTCTGTCCCGCCTATCTCAACTAGGTTGGATAGTGAACGAACCCAAGTCAATGTTGGTTCCATCCCAGAAGGTGAGATTTCTGGGAGTTACTCTAGACTCCGTAACTCAGTCGACCTTTCTTCCACAGAGCAAAATTCAGTCCCTGATAAACAAGGTGAGGCGCTTCCAACGGGGGAAAAAATGCTCAGTGAGGGAAGCAATGAGCCTAATCGGCCTCCTAACCTCCTGTATACCCTCGGTCGAGTGGGCACAGGCTCACTGCCGTGTGATTCAGACCTGGCTATTGTCCCACTGGAACAAGAAGAAGGGTTCTCTGGACTCCAAGCTCCCAATCCCAGGATTAGTAAAGAAGTCCCTCTCATGGTGGACGAAGGAGAGGAATCTGTCCCAGGGAGTCCCATGGATCAGATCACCGTCGATTACCGTCTTCACGGACGCCAGCCAATCCGGTTGGGGAGCAAAAATCGACAGAGCCTATTTCCAAGGAACGTGGAAGCGTCTGATATCTGCTCAGTCTTCAAATTTCAGGGAGCTGTATGCAGTAAGAGAAGCCCTTCTCGCCGCCAAGCAATTGATACGAAATCAGCACGTGAAGGTCCTATCGGACAACGTGACTGTGGTCTCCTACCTAAAACACCAGGGGGGTACTCGATCAAGGAGACTCCAGAGTATCTCAGAGGAGATCTTCTCCTTTGCAGAAAAGGAACTAAAGTCCATCTCAGCAATGCACCTGAAGGGATCCCTGAATGTAGAAGCGGACTTTTTGAGCAGACAGGTAATAGATCATACAGAGTGGGCACTGAACCCAGAGGTCTTCAATATGCTAACCCGAAGATGGTCTACAATAGACCTGTTTGCATCAAGGAGAAATACGAAGGTGCAAACATTCTGCTCCCTAAATGCTGGGGACCATCCCTGGAGAGTAGACGCCTTCTCCCTAAAATGGTGCTGGGATCTAGGGTACGCATTCCCTCCATTGCCGCTCATCCCGAGGGTCATTCAGAAGATTCAGGAGGGGAGAACCACGGTAATACTGATCGCTCCGTTCTGGCCCAAGAGGAGTTGGTTCGCCCCTCTATTAAAGCTAGCAATAGACGAACCAGTGAGACTCCCACTCAGGGGGGACATCCTATACCAGGGTCCTTTGCTACATCCTCATCCGGAGTTCCTGAAGCTCACGGCTTGGATCCTGAGGTCTCCCTCTTAAGGTCTCAGGGCCTGTCAGACCAGGTTATAGCCACCCTGAGATGTTCTAGGAAAAAGGTCACTTCAGCGATATACCTGAAGATCTGGAAGAGATTCTGCTCATGGTCGGGCGAGGAAAATCCAAATTCCGTGGGGCCCAGTATCCAGAAAATTCTGGAATTTCTACAAAAGGGCCTGGACATGGGCCTTTCTCCATCCACTTTAAAGGTTCAAGTTTCGGCATTGAGCGCCTTCTTTGATTCCGACCTGGCAGACCATAGATGGATCAAACGATTCATTAGAGCTGCACGTAGACTGAGACCCACACTTAGGTCCCGCAGCCCAACCTGGGACTTAAATTTAGTTCTCAACAATCTTATGTGTTCCCCATTTGAGCCGTTGGAGGATTGTTCAATCAAGTTGCTTTCATTTAAGACTGCCTTTCTTATAGCAATTACCTCTGCCAAGAGACTGGGAGAGATTCAGGCTCTCTCCATTAGGGAACCATACCTTACCATCACTGAGGATAAGATTGTGCTTAAACTAGACCCAGGTTTCCTGCCAAAGGTGGCCTCAGACCGCAACAGAGGCCAGGAGATCCTACTTCCATCCTTCTTCAACAATCCCAAGGATCAGGAAGAAGAGCAATTTCATTTCCTTGACGTTAGGCGTGCAGTTATTAGATACTTGGAAGCCACTAGGGACTTCAGGAAGTCTGACAGTCTGCTTGTCCAATTTGCTGGAAGGAATAAGGGATCCAGGGCCTCAAAATCCTCCATTGCAAGATGGATTAAGGACACTATTACCTTATGTTATAAGAACCAGAATCTGGATCCTCCTTCCAATATTAGAGCCCACTCTACCAGAGCTGTATCTACTACCTTCGCTGAAAGAGCAGGGGCCTCCCTGGATGATATATGCAGGGCCGCCTCCTGGTCTAGTATTCACACATTTGTGAAACATTACCGTTTGGACTTGTCTGGAACCTCTGGCCTCTCTTTTGGTCAGAAGGTTCTCCAGGCGGTTGCCCCCACCCATAAAAAATAATTTTATAACTCTCCTTGTGGCCGTCTGTCACAACCAGACAGCTGAGAAGCTCTGACAGAGGCTTTTCAGAAACTCCCCCTTGAGTTTCTGTGTTGTGGTATTCAGCTCCTCCTCTCGTTAGTCTCTCTCAGCTGTCATGTGTTGGACTAATGGCTTCCCTTTAAATTCTTCCCCAGAAAGCTTTTCTGGGCGGCTTATATTTCTTCCTGGAGTATGTGTGCATGCCCAAGCTGGTTCTCCTCTCCTCTCCTCTCCTCTACTAAGTTAAGTGTTAACTGTTATCTGTTATTTTCTGTTTGTTGGATCCCAGGTGACCCTGACTCCCTCCGTGTCTGGTGTAGGGAGCCGGTGGTCGTGTCCCCTCACTATTGTAGGGTGCTCAGGGCTTATATAGTCAAGGTACGTGGATATGCATACCTCCACCATTTGGATCTATGCATAGGCTGAGCAGCCAGGGAAAGTGCCAGGTCTTCTACAGGGGTCTCCCTTTTTGTTCCTTAGCTTTTGGATCCAGCGAGTTATTTATGCATGTTGTTTTTCATTGTTTCCTGTACACTGTCCGTGACATTATAAGCCGCCATAACCGTCTCAAGCATGGATCCGGTTTCACTTTTGGCTGAACGCCTTCAGGGTCTTTCATTGGAGGTAGCTGATCTCCGCAGGACTTGTTCTCAGCTTCAAGTGACCGGTTCAGCTGGCGTTCATGGAGTTTGTTCTGAGCCTAAGATCTCGCTCCCGGATACGTTTTCCGGGGGTAGTGAGAATTTTGTGCGTTTTAGAGAGGCTTGCAAACTCCATTTTCGCCTTCTTCCCCATTCTTCTGGTGATGAGGAACGGAGGGTGGGAATCATTATATCGCTGCTCAGGGGTAACGCTCAGTCCTGGGCCTTTTCGCTGCCGGAGGGGGCACGGCCCCTCCGTTCAGTGGAGGAATTCTTTTTAGCCCTGGGTCAGATATATGATGATCCGGATCGTATTGCTCTGGCGGAGTCTAGACTACGTCTCTTATGCCAGGGTAAACAATCCGCAGAAATATACTGCTCAGAATTTCGGAGATGGGCAGCTGATACTGGTTGGAATGATGCTGCACTCCGAAGTCAATTTTGCCATGGTCTTTCAGAGGGATTGAAAGATGCATTTGCCTTTCATGAGAGGCCTATTTCTTTGGACTCTGCTATGTCTCAGGCCGTTCGTATTGACAGGCGTCTTAGAGAGAGAGGAGAGATCTCTCCTTCCTGTCATACTCGGTCCCAGGACTGTGCAGCGGTCCCATTCTGTGCGCAGGGGTCTCAGTCGCTGTCAGCCCTTTCTGAGCAGGAGCCCATGCAGCTGGGGTTCATTGCTTCTGACAATAGAAGATTCAGCTCGCATGGGAGGGTTTGTTTTTGTTGTGGAGGTATTAATCATTTGGCAAATATTTGTCCCTCTAGGAGATTCAGGCAGTTCTCTGAGTATAATAAAGAAACAAAGAGGAAAAAATCTTTTAAAAATGTTCCGTCTGTTACTATTGGCAGGGTTGAGGCGGAAATTGAAGGTTTTCCGTTTGCTTGTAGTTCCCGTTTTGTCCTGCCGGCTAGGGTGGCGCTAGAGAGCAAGAACATTTTTTGTGAGATTTTTGTGGATAGTGGAGCAGCGGTCAATCTCATTGATAATCAATTTGCGATAACTCATGGATTCCAGGTGCGCACTTTGGGAAAGGATATTCCTGTTTTTGCTATCGACTCCGCTCCACTTTCTCAAAAATCATTAAAGGGCATAGTTCACAATATCCGTTTAATTGTGAGTGATGCTCATGTTGAGGATGTGTCATGTTTCGTCCTTAGCGGTTTACCCACCCCTCTGGTGTTGGGGCTGCCCTGGCTCACTAAGCATAACCCCACCATTGATTGGCAAGCGAGGCAAATAAATGGTTGGAGTGACTTTTGCAGAGAGAATTGCCTCATGACATCTGTTTCTGAGGTTGCTACTAAGACTGTACCATCTTTTCTCTCTGAATTTTCGGATGTCTTCTCTGAGAGTGGAGTTCAGGATTTGCCCCCGCACAGGGAGTACGATTGCCCTATTAATCTCATCCCAGACGCCAAGCTGCCTAAATCTCGTTTATACAATCTTTCCCAACCTGAAAGGGTCGCTATGCGTGCTTATATCTCTGAGAGTCTGAGAAAGGGACACATACGACCCTCGAAGTCACCTGTTGCCGCTGGTTTTTTCTTTGTCAAGAAAAAAGATGGTTCTTTAAGACCTTGTCTGGATTTCAGGGAGCTGAACAATATCACAATTCGTGACCCTTATCCGCTTCCTCTCATCCCGGACCTATTTAACCAGGTTGTTGGGGCTAAAGTCTTTTCCAAATTAGATTTAAGAGGGGCATACAACCTGGTCAGGGTCAGAGAAGGGGACGAATGGAAGACGGCCTTCAATACCCCTGAGGGCCATTTTGAAAATTTGGTTATGCCTTTTGGTTTGATGAATGCCCCAGCCGTTTTTCAGCATTTCGTGAACAGCATTTTTTATCATTTGATGGGAAAATTTGTATTGGTGTATTTGGATGACATTTTGATTTTTTCTCCCGATTTCAAAACTCATAAGGAACATTTACGTCAGGTCTTGCTCATCCTGCGGGAGAATAAATTATATGCGAAACTGGAAAAATGTGTGTTTGCGGTTCCAGAAATTCAATTTCTGGGGTTTCTTCTCTCCCCTTCTGGTTTTCGCATGGACCCCGAGAAGGTCCGCGCTGTGCTTGAGTGGGAGCTTCCTGAGAATCAAAAGGCGCTGATGCGTTTTTTGGGCTTTGCCAATTATTACAGGAAGTTCATTTTGAATTATTCTTCTATTGTTAAACCACTCACTGATATGACCAGAAAGGGGGTAGATTTTTCTTCTTGGTCAGTAGAGGCGCGTAAGGCTTTTTCTGATATCAAGGAGAGTTTTGCTTCCGCTCCCATCTTGGTGCAACCTGATGTTTCTTTACCCTTCATAGTTGAGGTTGATGCTTCTGAGGTGGGTGTGGGTGCGGTCTTGTCTCAGGGTTCCTCTCCTGCCAAATGGCGACCGTGTGCCTTTTTCTCGAAGAAACTCTCCTCCGCAGAGAGAAATTACGATGTGGGAGATAGGGAATTGTTGGCCATCAAGTTGGCTTTTGAGGAATGGCGCCATTGGCTAGAGGGAGCCAGACACCCTATTACCGTATTTACTGACCATAAAAATCTGGCCTACTTGGAGTCAGCCAAGCGTCTGAACCCGAGACAGGCCAGATGGTCGTTGTTCTTTTCTAGGTTTAATTTTGTTGTCACGTTCCGCCCTGGAGTTAAGAATGTGAAGGCAGATGCCCTGTCACGTTGTTTTCCGGGAGGCGGGAATTTTGAAGACCCGGGTCCCATTTTGGCTGAAGGTGTGGTGGTCTCTGCTCTTTTTCCTGAATTGGAGGCAGAGGTGCAGGCAGCCCAGTCAGAGGCTCCTGATCTTTGTCCTCCTGGGAGGTTGTTTGTGCCTCTCACTTTAAGACACAAGATTTTTAAAGAACACCACGATACGGTCCTTGCTGGGCACCCGGGGGTAAGAGCCACACTGGATCTCATCGCTCGGAGATTCTGGTGGCCTGCGCTTCGTAAATCGGTTGAGGGTTTTGTGGCAGCCTGCGAGACTTGCGCTCGTGCCAAAGTCCCTCATTCACGGCCATCAGGTCCTCTCCTTCCCTTACCCATTCCTTCCCGTCCTTGGACACATCTGTCCATGGACTTTATAACGGACCTGCCTCGTTCCTCGGGGAAGACTGTGATTCTGGTGGTGGTGGACCGTTTTAGCAAAATGGTGCATTTCATCCCTTTTCCTGGTTTGCCCAATGCTAAGACGCTGGCGCAGGCATTTGTTGATCACATTGTCAAATTGCACGGTATTCCTTCAGACATAGTCTCTGATAGGGGCACGCAGTTTGTTTCCAGATTCTGGAAGGCTTTCTGTTCTCGCTTGGGGGTTCGGTTGTCATTCTCTTCTGCTTTCCACCCGCAGTCGAATGGCCAGACAGAGCGCGTCAATCAGAATCTGGAGACATATCTGCGTTGTTTTGTGGCGGAGAATCAAGAGGATTGGTGTTCTTTTTTGTCCCTTGCTGAGTTTGCTTTAAATAACCGTCGTCAGGAGTCCTCTGATAAGTCACCATTTTTTGGTGCATATGGGTTTCATCCACAGTTTGGGACTTTCTCGGGAGAGGGGTCTTCTGGTTTACCTGATGAGGACAGGTTCTCCTCGTCTTTGTCATCTATTTGGCAAAAGATTCAAGATAATCTAAAGAGCATGAGTGAGAGATATAAGCGTGTGGCTGATAAGAGACGTGTGCTTGGTCCGGACCTGAATGTTGGTGATCTGGTGTGGTTGTCTACCAAGAATATCAAATTGAAGGTTCCCTCCTGGAAGTTGGGTCCTAGGTTTATTGGACCTTACAAAATCCTGTCTGTCATCAATCCTGTTGCATACCGTCTTGATCTTCCTCAGACTTGGAAGATCCATAATGTTTTTCATAAGTCCTTATTGAAACCTTATGTTCAACCCATTGTACCCTCGCCTTTGCCTCCTCCTCCAATTATGGTTGATGGGAATCTTGAATTTCAGGTCTCTAGGATTGTGGATTCTCGTCTTGTCCGCGGTTCTCTTCAGTACCTTGTTCAGTGGGAGGGGTATGGTCCTGAGGAGAGGATGTGGGTCCCAGTGACGGACATTAAGGCCTCTCGTCTCATCAGGGCTTTCCATAGGTCCCATCCTGAGAAGGTGGGTTCTGAGTGTCCGGAGTCCACTCGTAGAGGGAGGGGTACTGTCACAACCAGACAGCTGAGAAGCTCTGACAGAGGCTTTTCAGAAACTCCCCCTTGAGTTTCTGTGTTGTGGTATTCAGCTCCTCCTCTCGTTAGTCTCTCTCAGCTGTCATGTGTTGGACTAATGGCTTCCCTTTAAATTCTTCCCCAGAAAGCTTTTCTGGGCGGCTTATATTTCTTCCTGGAGTATGTGTGCATGCCCAAGCTGGTTCTCCTCTCCTCTCCTCTCCTCTACTAAGTTAAGTGTTAACTGTTATCTGTTATTTTCTGTTTGTTGGATCCCAGGTGACCCTGACTCCCTCCGTGTCTGGTGTAGGGAGCCGGTGGTCGTGTCCCCTCACTATTGTAGGGTGCTCAGGGCTTATATAGTCAAGGTACGTGGATATGCATACCTCCACCATTTGGATCTATGCATAGGCTGAGCAGCCAGGGAAAGTGCCAGGTCTTCTACAGGGGTCTCCCTTTTTGTTCCTTAGCTTTTGGATCCAGCGAGTTATTTATGCATGTTGTTTTTCATTGTTTCCTGTACACTGTCCGTGACACAGTCATGGTGATGATATGGGAAAACCGGAATTAGACTTACCGGTAATTCAGTTTCCATGAAATCACCATGACGGCCCATACATTCCCTCCCTTCTTTTGTTGAAATTTTGTTTTTCACCGGTATTTTTCTGGTATGGTGTAATACTGGGAAATACTAGGACACTTCTGGCACTTGATATCTTTGGAACACTGAGGTGCGGTGGTGGGAGGGGGCAATTTAACCTCTTCTCTGTTTCCTGCCCCCACAGAGGTCATGGGTCAATCTCCTTGTGGCCGTCATGGTGATTTCATGGAAACTGAATTACCGGTAAGTCTAATTCCGTTTTTTTTACAAATTCACCCCATTTATAATTTTTTTCCTGCTTCCCACTACATTGTATGTAACCGCAAATAGTGCCATTAGAAAGGAAATTTTGTTCCGCAAATAAACAAGCCATCGTACAGCTATGTGAACAGAAAAATAAAGAAGTTATGGCTTTGGGTGGGCTGGGAATTAAAAAAAAAAATCGCCTGGTCATGAAAGGTTTAATTAACCCCTTCCTGACAAAGCAATTTTCTGTTTTTAATGTTGCATATCATGAAGTGGAACGCTGGAAAAAAATTGGAAATGGGGTGGAATAAAAAAAATGCAATTCTGCCATAGTTTTATGGCTTTTGTTTTCATGGTGTTCTCTATGTGGTAAACCTGACCTGTTACCTTCCTTCTCTGGATCAGTACAAATACAACAATTGGTTAATGAAACAGAGAATGTCGCACAAAAATGAGGTGGAGAACCACACAGGGGTGCACCCACTTAACAGACAACACCCAGTCTGAAAGTGATAAGTAATGAATAAATAATGAAAGTGGGGCACACTCTAAAAGTATAGGGATCTTTATTAACACTATTAGTAATAAAAGCACTCAAATAGTAGCAGATATTAAAATGACAGCAGATCTTGAAAATAAAATTACGAAAAAAGGTCTAAAAGTATAATATTGTAGACAATAAGATTAGACCTTAAATTATAAGTTACCATAAAATGGATAAAATATAAATAAAATCTATTAAATAGAATACTATGGTTAATTTCATGGATCCCAATGAAAACTTAGTGTACGAGTGATCGATCACTATGTGAACACACTTGTTGCTTGGTACAAAGTCCCATAAAGTTGGTATATTATTTATATACTTTGCAGAAAGTCCTTGCTTGCCAATGCTGGCAGTAATCAGTAGCGTATGCAGCCTGTAAATTAAATGTTATACAGTGTTCCGGCTGTTCATACGCACAGCGGCGTCCCGCTGTATTTGCTTTAATAATGCGATCGCTTGGCGAGAATCTGGAGAGGCTTACCCGAGGGTCTTTTAGAGCTGGATGTTGTACTCGCGACTCGGCATACCTGTCTTGATTCCGGTCTCACGAGCTGGTGTCCAGATTTGAATTTTTAAGCGCCAGTGGAGTTTGTTTGTTGCACGCGGTGTCGATGTCTTTCATCACCAGCGTGACAGCAGTTACTCACTTCGGCGGCTCACTGGTAAAAAGATGATTATCCAGACTTCCTCAGTTTTGCAGGGTCTCTCTACTCCATAGGGGGGCTGATACCAGACGCGTTTCGGGGATTTACGAAAATGACCCCTTCCTCAGTGGTTAGTTACCCCCTACTTGTGTTCCATTTTTATAGTGGATGAAGTCTATCAGAAAAGCTGGTTCAAAGTCCCGGATTTTTTTCTCGGATTGGGATCCATGTATATCATTTGGCTTCATACATATGTCAAAAATGGTGTTTTCAACTATTCCATCAGTATCTTATATAAATAAATAACACACATTGTTTAAAAAGTATATATATATATTATCTAAAAGTGTAGGTACCAAACATATGAATATAAAATCATTAAATATATAGATATCAAAGGGGGAAAGAGTGGAATCTTTATATCCTGCTTCAATGAGAGTATATCTCATTGCAACCATAGTATGTAGGTGGATAGCAGGTTTTTCTTAATGCAGACCTACTTACATTATTTAACAATCTCTTTCAATGAATTTCATAAAACAAGGGATCATACCCATTTTATACACACATCACAACAGACGCATATAGATCGCATAAAAACGCACTGGTGTACTTGCAATATGTCCCCAGATAATTTTAATTTGCTCCCCTCCTCAAAGGTCTTTGATTTATTTTATTCAAATAAATAAATAAATAAGTAAATAGATAAATGGTTGCGGTTCCAGTGCGTTTTCATTAACAGTTTGATATTGCAGAGTTACCCTTGATTTTTCTTTTTTTCAAAAGATAATTTTGTTTTCAGAAAGCTCTGCAATATTCAATGTATTATAATCAAGTAGTCTAACTGTCAAATTATTGTTAACTTCAATCTCAAGGAGAAAACGCCATATTAATTTCACAATGTCGTGCGGTATGAGTGCGGTTCCGATATCTTCTTTTGTATAGTTGTTCTAACGAATACTGTATTTATGTATCATGTTCTACGTAAACATGATACATAAATACAGTATTCGTTAGAACAACTATACAAAAGAAGATATCGGAACCGCACTCATACCGCACGACATTGTGAAATTAATATGGCGTTTTCTCCTTGAGATTGAAGTTAACAATAATTTGACAGTTAGACTACTTGATTATAATACATTGAATATTGCAGAGCTTTCTGAAAACAAAATTATCTTTTGAAAAAAAGAAAAATCAAGGGTAACTCTGCAATATCAAACTGTTAATGAAAACGCACTGGAACCGCAACCATTTATCTATTTACTTATTTATTTGAATAAAATAAATCAAAGACCTTTGAGGAGGGGAGCAAATTAAAATTATCTGGGGACATATTGCAAGTACACCAGTGCGTTTTTATGCGATCTATATGCGTCTGTTGTGATGTGTGTATAAAATGGGTATGATCCCTTGTTTTATGAAATTCATTGAAAGAGATTGTTAAATAATGTAAGTAGGTCTGCATTAAGAAAAACCTGCTATCCACCTACATACTATGGTTGCAATGAGATATACTCTCATTGAAGCAGGATATAAAGATTCCACTCTTTCCCCCTTTGATATCTATATATTTAATGATTTTATATTCATATGTTTGGTACCTACACTTTTAGATAATATATATATATACTTTTTAAACAATGTGTGTTATTTATTTATATAAGATACTGATGGAATAGTTGAAAACACCATTTTTGACATATGTATGAAGCCAAATGATATACATGGATCCCAATCCGAGAAAAAAATCCGGGACTTTGAACCAGCTTTTCTGATAGACTTCATCCACTATAAAAATGGAACACAAGTAGGGGGTAACTAACCACTGAGGAAGGGGTCATTTTCGTAAATCCCCGAAACGCGTCTGGTATCAGCCCCCCTATGGAGTAGAGAGACCCTGCAAAACTGAGGAAGTCTGGATAATCATCTTTTTACCAGTGAGCCGCCGAAGTGAGTAACTGCTGTCACGCTGGTGATGAAAGACATCGACACCGCGTGCAACAAACAAACTCCACTGGCGCTTAAAAATTCAAATCTGGACACCAGCTCGTGAGACCGGAATCAAGACAGGTATGCCGAGTCGCGAGTACAACATCCAGCTCTAAAAGACCCTCGGGTAAGCCTCTCCAGATTCTCGCCAAGCGATCGCATTATTAAAGCAAATACAGCGGGACGCCGCTGTGCGTATGAACAGCCGGAACACTGTATAACATTTAATTTACAGGCTGCATACGCTACTGATTACTGCCAGCATTGGCAAGCAAGGACTTTCTGCAAAGTATATAAATAATATACCAACTTTATGGGACTTTGTACCAAGCAACAAGTGTGTTCACATAGTGATCGATCACTCGTACACTAAGTTTTCATTGGGATCCATGAAATTAACCATAGTATTCTATTTAATAGATTTTATTTATATTTTATCCATTTTATGGTAACTTATAATTTAAGGTCTAATCTTATTGTCTACAATATTATACTTTTAGACCTTTTTTCGTAATTTTATTTTCAAGATCTGCTGTCATTTTAATATCTGCTACTATTTGAGTGCTTTTATTACTAATAGTGTTAATAAAGATCCCTATACTTTTAGAGTGTGCCCCACTTTCATTATTTATTCATTACTTATCACTTTCAGACTGGGTGTTGTCTGTTAAGTGGGTGCACCCCTGTGTGGTTCTCCACCTCATTTTTGTGCGACATTCTCTGTTTCATTAACCAATTGTTTACCACCCATTATGTCTGCACAAAATGAGGAGGCGACCAGAAGTATATGGGATCATGTGGAAACAAAAAAACAAAAAGTAGATAATTTTTCCTTTGTAACTAATGAGACTAATTATAATAATGATACTGTATCTATGAGAGATACTTTTAGAGAATTAGAAGCTCTTTTGGTCAGACAATTGAAACAAAGGTGGGAAGTAAAAACATTAACCCGTTACATAGAAAGCAACCATATCCCCAAAGGATTGAGATTAACTAAAAACCCAGCTCAAGACTTATGTAGCCAGGCTTTTGTCAAAGAATGGGATGATACATTACATCAATACTCCCTCTCTCTTGTCAAACTAATTGTTAAACGAAGACTGGAGATTTTAACAGAGACATCCAATAAAATTAATGAACTACGTCCGATCGTAGATAAACTACCTCAAAATATGGAATTTTTGACGTCCCAATCCAGACTATGCACCAATTTGGATAGAATTGAGCAAGAGATTATAGATAAAAAAACTAAAAAGATCAGTTACGAAAGTAGACTAAATAAAAGAAACCTTGACAGCGGGGAAATACAACGGGATACATTAACTAGACCCAGCACACCCAATCTTACACAAGGTGAGGGTAGATCTAACAGGGAAAAGTATACAAAAGAAGACACATTCTATGACTTCACTATACCCGTCCAAAATAGATTTGAAGTTTTGGAAGAACGGGAACATTTTTTAGACAGGACACCGCCACATCACAGAACACGGATGAGACACGAATCACCACAAGGGAGAACACATACACGACACAAGGAACCGCAAATAGAACACCAATACAACCTCAGACACAGACTTCAGATTCCGCACGAACCACACAGGACACAACATTTCAGAATAGAAAAAACACAACAACACGAGCACTACAACACCCAGGATCACCGGATGAAGACAAGAAATCACGGAGAAAGGGAAAGATACGTAGAGGAGGGAGAAAGAAGAGGGAGAAAACACAGATAGACAATACAGTAATCACTAATGATTCTATTATCAATTTGAGCACTAAAAACTTAACTAATGCACAGGTCACTTTATTAAATAAAGGTCTTAAATTTGCTCCCACGAATAAATTGAATAAATTTGACACCTTTATTGGTGTCGAAAAATTCATAAGACGTCTGTGCCTAAAAAAATATTTTTTGAAGAATCCCATAGATCGAGAAATCGTAATTGACAACACATTTGCTCATACTAACTTAAAAAGAACGTCAAAGAAATACCCCAGAAATGAGATAAGCCAAGAGATGGCTAGTTTCAAAGAATGTGTGGAATACGATATCCGTAAATTAAAAGAAAAAATTAGATACAAACGCAATAACTTGACTAACACTGAGGTAAAAGCCCTGAAAGAACTACAGAAAGAAGAGAGCATCGTTATTCGCCCCGCGGATAAAGGCGGGGCAATAGTAGTGCAGGACTTAGAAAAATATAATGCTGAATGTTTACGTCAGCTTGCAGATAGTAGCACATACAAAAAACTTTTAAATGACCCGACTGAATTATTTTTAACGGAATTAAGAATATTATGTAATAAAGGTAGGGAAATGGGAATTTTAAATGAAGATGAACAGAACTTTTTAATTAATAAATCCCCACGTATCCCTGTTTTTTATTGTCTGCCTAAGGTGCATAAAGATAATGTGAACCCACCTGGCCGCCCGATCATATCAGGGATTGGATCACTGACCTCAAATCTATCCAAATACATTGATGTAATACTACAACCTAGAGTAAAACAAATCCCTTCATACGTCAAGGATACAACACAGATCATAAAAACTATTGAAGCACTAAATGTGGGTGAAAATTGGATCATGGGTACCCTTGACGTACGGTCACTCTACACCGTGATCAAACACGAACAAGGCAAAAAGGCAGTTATATCCCAATTGACAATGGAGAGTATTTTAAATCAAACGCAAATTCAATATGTCGTAGAAGCAATAGATTTTATCCTGACCCACAATTATTTTTATTTTGCAGGAGACTATTACATACAGACACAAGGGACAGCCATGGGCACCAGGTTTGCCCCCAGCTATGCCAATCTGTTCATGGCACAGTGGGAATATGAAAACATTCAACCCAGGCTGGGGACGAACCTGGTGCTCTGGCAAAGATATATCGACGACATATTTTTCATTTGGCAGGGAGATGAGGACTCTTTAAAAAAGTTTTTAGACGATATTAACAAAAATGAGTGGAATCTGAATTTTACAGGTAATATTAGTCAAACTACATTAGAGTTTTTAGACCTACGGATTTTAAAACAGGGAGGCAAATTACAATGTACAACGTTCAGAAAACCAACAGCTTGTAACAGCTACATTTTATATAATAGTTGTCACCTTCCTAATTGGTTGATAAATATCCCACAGGGACAGTTATGGAGAGCGAAAAGAAATTGTACATTAAATGAGGAATTTGAAAAAGAAGCTGCAGTTATGACAAATCAATTTTTAGAAAAAAAGTACCCTATGGAGATTTTAGATGTGGCCTTTAATAAGGTTAAAGAAATGAAAAGGGAAGAATTTTTTATTGACAGAAAAATTAAACGAGATAGTGAAGTTGATCAAATGGATGCAAATGTGCGCTTGATTTTGCCCTTCAATGGAGACTTTAGGAAAATACAGTCCATTGTCAATAAACATTGGCACTTACTAAAAAAGGACAAAATATTGAATGCATTGATACCAGTTAAACCTAAAATTGTGTTCACTAAAGCACCTAATTTAAGTATAAAAGTAGCACCTACTGTTCCAGTGAAGAAAACATGTATTCCGACCATTCAATCTTGGGCAAATATTAAAGGGTTTTTCCGCTGTGGCAGATGCGGCAACTGTAAATTGACCTCGTTCCCTAAAAAAACAACAGAAATTAAATCAACCACAAATAAACACTGCCATAAAATCAATGAATTTCTTACCTGCAGCACAGAAGATGTGATTTATGTAATAGAGTGCCCCTGTAAACTCCAGTATGTGGGAAGAACCAAAAGAACCTTAAAAAAACGAATTGCTGAACACATTGGGAATATAAAAAAGGGCTTTGAGAATCACTCACTGTCATATCACTTTAAAATAAAACATAACCAAGACCCCTCATGTTTAAAATATTCAGCAATTGAGAAAGTACAAAAAGACTGGAGAGGTGGCAACCATGTTGAGAAGATGTCACGTTTAGAGACGAAAAGAATTTTTGAATTAAACACACTGCAGCCGTCCGGTCTGAATGCGGATTTCGAATTATTTGGTTTTCTATAGGATGGGTACCACCTGTCGATGATTAACTGTGCGATATTTTAAAGTCGCATAGTTTCTCCTCTACACTTGGTCCCCATCCATTGACTACGTAAACATGATACATAAATACAGTATTCGTTAGAACAACTATACAAAAGAAGATATCGGAACCGCACTCATACCGCACGACATTGTGAAATTAATATGGCGTTTTCTCCTTGAGATTGAAGTTAACAATAATTTGACAGTTAGACTACTTGATTATAATGCATTGAATATTGCAGAGCTTTCTGAAAATAAAATTATCTTTTGAAAAAAAGAAAAATCAAGGGTAACTCTGCAATATCAAACTGTTAATGAAAACGCACTGGAACCGCAACCATTTATCTATTTACTTATTTATTTATTTGAATAAAATAAATCAAAGACCTTTGAGGAGGGGAGCAAATTAAAATTATCTGGGGACATATTGCAAGTACACCAGTGCGTTTTTATGCGATCTATATGCGTCTGTTGTGATGTGTGTATAAAATGGGTATGATCCCTTGTTTTATGAAATTCATTGAAAGAGATTGTTAAATAATGTAAGTAGGTCTGCATTAAGAAAAACCTGCTATCCACCTACATACTATGGTTGCAATGAGATATACTCTCATTGAAGCAGGATATAAAGATTCCACTCTTTCCCCCTTTGATATCTATATATTTAATGATTTTATATTCATATGTTTGGTACCTACACTTTTAGATAATATATATATATACTTTTTAAACAATGTGTGTTATTTATTTATATAAGATACTGATGGAATAGTTGAAAACACCATTTTTGACATATGTATGAAGCCAAATGATATACATGGATCCCAATCCGAGAAAAAAATCCGGGACTTTGAACCAGCTTTTCTGATAGACTTCATCCACTATAAAAATGGAACACAAGTAGGGGGTAACTAACCACTGAGGAAGGGGTCATTTTCGTAAATCCCCGAAACGCGTCTGGTATCAGCCCCCCTATGGAGTAGAGAGACCCTGCAAAACTGAGGAAGTCTGGATAATCATCTTTTTACCAGTGAGCCGCCGAAGTGAGTAACTGCTGTCACGCTGGTGATGAAAGACATCGACACCGCGTGCAACAAACAAACTCCACTGGCGCTTAAAAATTCAAATCTGGACACCAGCTCGTGAGACCGGAATCAAGACAGGTATGCCGAGTCGCGAGTACAACATCCAGCTCTAAAAGACCCTCGGGTAAGCCTCTCCAGATTCTCGCCAAGCGATCGCATTATTAAAGCAAATACAGCGGGACGCCGCTGTGCGTATGAACAGCCGGAACACTGTATAACATTTAATTTACAGGCTGCATACGCTACTGATTACTGCCAGCATTGGCAAGCAAGGACTTTCTGCAAAGTATATAAATAATATACCAACTTTATGGGACTTTGTACCAAGCAACAAGTGTGTTCACATAGTGATCGATCACTCGTACACTAAGTTTTCATTGGGATCCATGAAATTAACCATAGTATTCTATTTAATAGATTTTATTTATATTTTATCCATTTTATGGTAACTTATAATTTAAGGTCTAATCTTATTGTCTACAATATTATACTTTTAGACCTTTTTTCGTAATTTTATTTTCAAGATCTGCTGTCATTTTAATATCTGCTACTATTTGAGTGCTTTTATTACTAATAGTGTTAATAAAGATCCCTATACTTTTAGAGTGTGCCCCACTTTCATTATTTATTCATTACAAATACAACAATACCACATTTGTATAGTTTCCTAGTACTAAAATTTTTTTTTCCTTTCATTGCCATATTCTGACACCTATAACTTTCTTATATTTACGTCAATGGAACTGTGTGAGGGATAATTTTTCGTAGGGTGATCTGTCGTTTTTAGTGATACCTTGGAGTGTGCATATATGACTTTTTGATTAATTTTTATTATATTTTTTTTGGGGGGGGGGCCATTTTGTTTTTTTTCCCGTTACGACGTTCACCATATGGGATAAATACATATTTTAATAGTTTGGACATTCTGGTACACGGTGATGCCTATGATGTTTATATTATTTTTTATTTATTTTAATCTTGGAGAAAGTGGGGTGATTGAAATTTCTCTTAGGGAACCTGAACGTGCAATCATCAGATTGCTTTTCCTACACATTAATGTAATTTAATTCATTAGTGGATAGGAAATCCACCTGCAGGACTATATTGGAACCCAGCCTATCAGTACCAAGGAACAATTTCCTCGATCTCAGTGTGGGAAAGCCACCTCAGATGTCATAGTCACAATTGACCAGGGCATCTGAGAGGTTCAATGTCTGCGATTTGCATTATCACTGATCACAGACACTAGCCCCGGGTGTCTGCTGTGTGAAGTGGAGCAAGCGCCATCTTGAAAGACCTGACATCCGCCATACATGTATGGCGGATTTCAAAAAGAGGTTAAAGGGGTTGTCCCATTACAACAACTTAGCTTCTATCTAAAGGATAAAGGCTCATTCACACAGCTGTATTTATATGTCCACATCCGTTCCGCAATTTTGCTGAATAGATGTACTGTCCGCATCCATACTTCCGTTCTGCAGCCCTTCAAAAAAGAGCATGTCCTATTCTTGTCCGCAATTGTGGACAAGAATAGGCATTTATATCATAGGGCTGGCCATGTGCATTCCACAAAATGTGGAATGCACACGACCAGAATCCATGTTTTGCAGATCGCAAAACACATACAGTCGTCTGAATGAGCCCTAAGGCAGGTGTGCAGAAACCTTTGGGTTTTTCTTTTTTTGGTCTGAGGGTCAGTGGCTGAACGAAGTGGCGGCACACATGCCATTCCATTCAAATGGGAATCCACCGGTTTCCATGATCAGCGGGGACCCTATCGGTCAGACCCCTGCCAATAAGTTATGTGACAACCCCTTTAAATCTGCTTGAACAAACTGGATTGAATATAGCACATTGTGCACTTTTTTATCAATCTCAATTAATGTGGCCCTATGGGTCTTCTTGTGATAATAGGGACATTTTCAGAGACCGCTGCGATCACTTCATGTGTGCCCGCACAGTATATAGTATATACCAGTCATCTGTGGTGGGCAATACACAGACATGTCAAAGGGCTGCATGGAAAGCTGATATGTACCTCTGAAGGACAGCCGCACACTGCATACTCACTATGGGGGCATGCCCTGCAGTCCTGTTACTATGACAACAAGATCCATTGAGGGGACTGTGCCCAGATTAACCGCTCCTCTGCCAGGACTCTGAAGAGTCCAGTCACTTCCTGCCCTGGATGTCTGTGTAAGTGATTCACCTTGTCTATGATTTTCTACCAACCTTGTAGTTTACTCCAAAATGTGACTAGAAACTGAGCATATTTTATAAGTAACAACCAAAGTTAATAAAGATTACAGCAGAGTAATAAATAACACTGGGAATCAATGTATTAAAAAAGTAATAATAGTGAGGTGCTCAAGGCATAAATTGTCTATAATGTATTATATTTATTTATAATAATTGAATAGAGAATATTTAAGAATCAAGAAAAAAGGGATTGCTTAGTTAATAAAACAATTCATATATTAAAATAAAATTTGTGAATTATTTATGTAATGTATGACTTGTAATGTATTTTTATACATTTTTTTACTTTAATGTATTGTTTTATTAACTATTAAAATAATCATATGTACATCCCTTTTTCTTGATTAGTATATATTCTCTATTCACTTACTATAAATAACTATAAAACATTATAGCTAATTTATTCCTTGAGCACCTCACTATTATTACTTGTCACTTTATTAATTGGTCTGTGGGCACCAGATAGTGGGGAGCTCGGCATATTTTAATGACCTTACATACCATACATATATGTGAGCCATCTATTATTACTAATTCATTGTCCTTTACGTATTTTAAAAAAAGCATCTGCACCTACCCGCCTTCTGTGTATAAGTGAAATACACAAAATGCTGTATTTTTGTGTAGGACAATAAGAAAAAATATGTTTCATTAGACCTCAGATCAAACCAGCAATCAGAAACCAATGTTAATAAGGCCCTAATAAGACCTCAGATTAGACCCATAATCAGACCTTAGCTCAGACCCCAATGTGAATAACCCCCAATCAGACCTCAGATCAGAGCCCAATGTCAAAAAGACCCCAATTCAGACCTCAAATGAGACCCTCATGTCTCATATCAAGCTCCTGCCATATTCCATCACCATCAGCCATATTTCATTGCCCCCAGCCATGTTTGATCAGCCCCAGCCATGTTTCAGCAGCCCCCAGCTTCAGATCACAAGATAAAAAAGCTGTCACTGTTGCCAGTCCTCCGGTACTAATGAGTTCATTACTCATTAGTATTCACCCCCATAACACGCAGTGACATTCCCCCCCCCACACTTTAACATAGTAACATAGTTTATAGTAACATTTTTTTGCCTAATTTTCCATTTTAACCCATTGTTTCCATTAACAAAGCAAGGGTTAACAGACAAACAAGACTGTATCTTTATTGCCCTGACTCTGCTGTTTACAGAAACACCCCATATGTGGCTGTAAACTACTGTACGGCCACACAGCGGGGCGTAGAGTGAAAGGTGCACCGTATGGTTTTTGGAAGCCAGATTTTGCTAGACAGTTTTTTTGACACCATGTCCCATTTAAAGCCCCCTGATGCACCCCTAGAGTTGAAACTCCATAAAAGTGACCCCATCTAAGAAACTACACCCCTCAAGGTATTCAAACTTTGTTAACCCTTTAGGTTTTGCACAAGATTTAATGGAAAATAGAGATACAATTTCTAAATTTCACTTTTTTGACAGATTTTCCATTTTAATATTTTTTTTCCAGTTACAAAGCAAGGGTTACCAGCCAAACAAAACTCATTATTTATGGCCCTGATTCTGTAGTTTACAGAAACACCCCATATGTGGTCGTAAACAGCTGTACGGGCACACGGCAGGGCGCAGAAAGGAATGCCATACGGTTTTTGGAAGGCAGATTTTGCTGGACTGGTTTTTTTGACACCATGTCCCATTTGAAGCCCCCCTGTTGCACCCCTAGAGTAGAAACTCCCAAAAAGTGACCCCATTTTAGAAAGTACGGAATAGAGTGGCAGCTTTGTTGGTACTAGTTTAGGGTACATATGATTTTTGGTTGCTCTATATTACACTTTTTGTGCGGCAAGGTAACAAGAAATAGCTTTTTTGGCACGTTTTTCTTTTTTTTGTTATTTACAACATTCATCTGACAGGTTAGATCATGTGGTAATTTTATAGAGCAGGTTGTCACGGACGCGGCGATACCTAATATGTATACAATTCTTTTTATTTATGTAAGTTTTATACAATAACTTCATTTTTAAAACAAAAAAAATGTTTTAGTGTCTCCATAGTCTAAGAGCCATAGTTTTATCAGTTTTTGGGCGATTATCTTGAGTAGGGTCTCATTTTTTGCGGGATGAAATGACGGTTTGATTAGCACTATTTTGGGGTGCATATGACTTTGATCGCTTGCTATTACACTTTTTGTGACGTAAGATGACAAAAAATGGCTTTTTTTTACGCTTTTTTTTTTTTTTTTTTACGGTGGTCATCTGAGGGGTTAGGTCAGTGATGGCGAACCTTTTACAGACCGAGTGCCCAAACTGCAACATAAACCACTTATTTATCGCAACGTGCCAACACAGCAATGTACCTTGAATACTACAGTCCAATATAGTATATCTTCCATGTATTTTATAATTTATCTACAATATCCTGCCTACATTCAGTGCGCTGCCTGTGCTGTTCATGGTGCGCCCTGCGCTGATGACTGACAGGAGAAGTCTAATGCATATTGGTACACCATAGACTTTTTCCAGGGTGTGGGTGCCCACAGAGAGGGCTCTGAGTGCCGCCTCTGGCACCTGTGCCATAGGTTCGCCATCACTGGGTTAGGTCATGTGATATTTTTATAGAGCCGGTCGATACGGACGCGGCGATACCTAATATGTATACTTTATTTTTATTTATGTAAGTTTTACACAATGATTTCATTTTTGAAACAAAAAAAATCATGTTTTAGTGTTTCCATAGTCTAAGAGCCATAGTTTTTTCAGTTTTTGGGCGATTATCTTGAGTAGGGTCTCATTTTTTGCGGGATGAGATGACGGTTTGATTGGTTCTATTTTGGCGTACATGCGACTTTTTTTATCACTTTTATTACCTTTTTTGGGAAGTAAGGTGGGCAAAATTTCATTTTTCTCATAGTTTTTTATTTTTTTATTTTTATGGCGTTCACCGTGCGGGGAAAGTAACATGACGGTTTTATAGATCAGGTCATTACGGACACGGTGATACCTAATATGTGTAGTGTATTTTATTTTTTTTAATTTTTATTCAGTGATAAATGTTTTTATTTATCTTAACTTTTTTCACCTTTTTTTTTACATTTTTTTTGACCCAGACCCACTTGGTTCTTGAAGATCCAGTGGGTCTGATGTCTGTATAATAGAGTACAGTACAATATATATTGTACTGTACTGTATTTTACTTACAATTTGTCTGCACAGATCTATTCCTTTAGCATAGATCTGTTCAGCACCATGGACAGCAGGACGCCTGAGAAGGTGTCCTGTTGCCATGGGAACCTTCCCCGTCTGCCACAACTTCGCAGACGGGGAAGGGTAAACACAGAGCTGAGGGGGCTGTCGGGGGGCTCCCTGACCGATGACAGTTAACCTTTTCCATACCGCAGTCCGTACGGACCGTGGTATGGAAAGGGTTAAACGGCTGACATCTGCACAGATGTCAGACGTTTATACCAGGGTGTCGGCAATGTGCTGACACCCTGGTATACCCACTAGAAGCCAACAAATTTTCAAGGGGAGGCGGGCGGGAGATCGCGATCCCTCTTGCCGCACCGCCCGCCTCCCGCAACGCCCCCACCGCCTGCGACACCATCCCCCCCTCGCACCACCCGCCAGCATAAAATCGTGCAGGGGTGCAGGGGGGGGTGAAAAATCTTTATTTTAGGCACTCAAAAGTTTCTGATCCCCACGGTCAGGGACCGCGGGGATCAGAAACTGCAAAAAGAGCAGCAAACCGCAGGTCTGAATTGACCTGCGGTTTTCTGCGATCGCCGACACGGGGGGGTCACATGACCCCCCCCCTGTCGTTGTGACAGGATGCCGGCTAAATGATTTCAGCCGGCATCCTGTTTAGATTAACCCCTGGGGCGCCAGAATCCCGATCTAAAGTTAGGACGTACCGGTACGCCCTGCGTCCTTAAGGGGTTAAGGGGAAAAAAATTCCTTCCCGACTCCAATCAGGAAATCAGAATAACTCCCTTGATCAACGACCCCTCTCTAGTAACTATAACCTGTAATATTATTACACTCCAGAAATACATCCAGGCCCCTCTTGAACTCTTTTAGTGAACTCCTCATCACCACCTCCTCAGGCAGAGAGTTCCATAGTCTCACTGCTCTTACCGTAAAGAATCCTCTTCTATATTTGTGTACAAACCTTCTTTCCTCCAGACGCAGAGGATGTCCCCTCGTCACAGTCACAGTTCTGGGGATAAGTAGATGATGGGAGAGATCTCTGTACTGACCCCTGATATATTTATACATAGTAATTAGATCTCCCCTCAGTCGTCTTTTTTCTAAATTGAATAACCCTAATGTTGATAATCTTTCAGGGTACTGTAGTCCACCCATTCCAGTGATTACTTTAGTTGCCCTCCTGTGAACCCTCTTCAGCTCTGCTATGTCTGCCTTGTTCACAGGAGCCCAGAACTGTACACAGTACTCCATGTGTGGTCTGACTAGTGATTTGTACAGTGGCAGGACTATGTTCTCATCATGGGCATCTATGCCCCTTTTGATGCAACCCATTATCTTATTGGCCTTGGCAGCAGCTGCCTGACACTGGTTTCTACAGCTTAGTTTGCTGCTCACTAAAATTCCTAGGTCCTATTCCATGTCAGTGTTACCCAGTGTTTTACCATTTAGTATGTATGGGTGACTTGCATTATTCCTTCCTATGTGCATAACCTTATATTTGTCAGGGTTAAACCTTATCTGCCACTTCTCTGCCCAAGCCTCCAATCTATCCAGATCCCTCTGTGGCAGTATACTGTCCTCTTCCGTGTTAATTACTTTATACAATTTAGTATCGTCTGCAACAATTTGTATTTTACTGTGCAAGCCTTCTACAAGATCCTTAATAAATATATTGAAGAGAATAGGGCCCAATACTGACCCCTGAAGTTCCCCACTAGTGACAGTGACCCAATCTGAGTGTGTACCATTAATAACCACCCTCTGTTTTTTATCACTGAGCCAGTCACTTACCCACATACAGACATTTTCTCCCAGTCCAAGCATTCTCATTTTATATACTAACCTTTTATGTGGTACAGTGTCAAATGCTTTGGAGAAGTCCAGATATACGACATCCATTGATTCGCCGCGGTCAAGTCTAGAATGTGCCTCCTCATAGAAACTGATTAAATTAGTTTGACATGACCAATCCCTCATGAAGCCATGCTGATATGGCGTTATTTGCTTATTTTCATTGACGTACTCCAAGATAACATCTCTTAGAAAACCTTCAAACAGTTTACCACTGACAGATGTTAAACTTACCGGCCTATAGTTTCCGGGCTCTGTTTTTGGACCCTTTTCGAATATTGGCACCACATTTGCTATGCACCAATCCTGTGTAACACTCCCTGTCAGTATAGAGTCCTTAAATATCAGAAATAAGGGTCTGGCTATAACATTACTTAATTATCTTAGGAAACAGGGGTGTATGCCATCTGGTCCTGGCGATTTGTCTATTTTAACCTTTTTAAGATGCCGCTGTACTTCTTCCTGGGTCAGACAGGGCACTTTTAATGAGGAATTTACTTTTACATTCTGCATTTCATCTGACAGTTCAGTTTCCTTAGTGAATACAGTGGAGAAGAAAAATATTTAATAGCTTTGCTTTCTCCTCATCGCTCTTTGGAACTCCCCCCTCATTACTCTGTAAAGGGCAGACACCTTCAGATTTATATAATTGAATAACATTTTAGGGTTAGTTTTGCTCTCTTTGGCAATTATTCTCTCGGTCTCTAGTTTGGCTGCTCTTATTAGTTTTTTTTTTACATATTTTGTTTTTTTCCTTTTTAGTTTTTCAGTACTTCCTCGCTATCCTCCTGTTTTAGTGATTTAAATGCTTTCTTTTTGTCATTTATTTCTTTCTATACAGTTCTATTTATCCATTTTGGTCTTTTCTTGTTCCTTAACATTTTATTCTCATAAGGTATGTACGGTACCTTTCACAATTAGATTTTAGGATGTTTTTAAAAATGTCCCAGTTAGGCCTATGGCCTCTCTTAGTTGGCTAAATTTAGCTTTTTTGAAGTTTGGTATTTTTGTTTCTCCCTGAAGAAACACTCTTTTGAATGACAATTGGAAGGTTATTACTTTATGGTCACTATTTCCCAGGTGTCCCCAAACCTGCACATCTGTTGTTTTGTCAGGTCTATTAGTTAATACTAAGTCCAATATGGCAAGTGCCCCCCCCCCTCCTATGTATGTTGTCACTACTACTTGTGTCACTGTATGCTAAGAGCCATAAGAAGGCTTCTTTTTTTTGTTGTTGTTTTTATTGACACTATTTTAGGGTAAATACAACTTATTTGGGTCATTACAAAGAACGGCATTTCCCTCTGTGTTGGTGGAGAAAACACCTAATTTATGATGAGGCTTAGTTCTTGTCATAAATTAGGCGCACCACCAGCAATCTGTGTCATAAGAAACTTTGGCTGGAGTTTGCAAAAAAGTAGACACAGTGGACAGTAGAAGATTGAAAACAGGTGATTTAGAGCAATGAGACAAAAGTCAATAGACAGGGCTCTGATGGTGCAAATTGGTCTGGAAGAAACAAGGGAAAAAGGGGGTAACAGATTGAGAAATTAAAGGAACTGTCACATTTGGTGAAAGAAGCCTGATGATAAGGAGCTGTTTCACAGCCAAAAGAGTTGGATACTTGACCAGGATCAAATGCGCTTTGAGTCCTAAGCGCTTTACAAATGTTATTGTTATTGATGGTGGTCTCAATGCTGAGCTATATGTGATTATCCTACAAGATGAGTTAGTTCATACACTCCAGTACTATGGGTATCAAAAGGACAACATAGTGTTCCAGCAGGACAACGACCCAAAGGATACATTGAGATTTGCAGAGAAATGCTTCAATGACAATGAAGTAGAGGTGCTGGATTGGCCCCCATAGTCCCCAGACCTCAACCAAATCGAACACTTGTGGGTAGAGTTGGAAAAAAAAGCTGTATTCATACCCAAGGGAGTCGACCAGTATGCACCAACATTGAGAATGTGAAGAAGAGCCCTAGGAACAGATTTCAGTCAAGACATGCTTGAATCTGATCTAGAGCATGCCCAGAAGGATTCAGGCAGTGTTGAAAGACAAAGGTGGATTTACAAAATACTATAAAAATAATAATAATAATAATTCAAATTTATAATTTTAGGAGTAACATTCAGTTATATGACAAGAATCTGCTTAACTAATCATATGCTAAATAGATGCAAGTCCAATTCATGTATGAGATACCCAAGATGATTGTCTATAAAATGATGGAAGTCCCACTTTCGAAGCTGTAGTGGATGGTGAGATATGGAGCCTAAAAGTCAAAAGTTCTAAACATTGTTACCCTTTTGCTCATCAGTGTATTACACTATGTTTCTGCCAACACATACTCACCAATAACCCCCTGCTCCTCTTCTGTGCCCTGATTCCAGTCTGGGTATAAGGCCAGGCAGATGTTATTCCAGACTTGTTGGCATTGGGCATTATTTTTATATCTAGACCTTTCTTTATCTCATAAAAGGGGAGTGTTTCCACCCATAAAACATCAAAGAAATACACAAAACATGATTTATTTGTATAAAAACATAAGTTGCACTTTACATTTTCTGATTGTGCAGCGACCGGGACTGTAGGGGCAATACGTGAGTGTGGTGGTCTAATGGGTGCAGTAGTTGGTACTTACGTTTCTGCAGCTCCCTGGGCCGGCGTGCAATCATGAGAAGAAAGGCACCGGATTTCTTCGGGGCACACTCTGGTGTTGAGGGATCTCCTGCCAGATGGTAGTGGAGGTGCCCTTGGAGGTATAGGATTTAATGTGCAGGGAAGGCAGGGTCCCTGATGTTGTGGTGCCTGCACCCCTGGATGCAAATGAGGGTAAAATAATGAGGAGTCCGTTTGAATAAAGAAGTGGAACCGCGAGACAGTGACAGGAAGAGTGATTGATGGCAGGTACTTTCCCCTAGAATCCTGTCATATGCAGCTTAAGCTCCAGGGAATGCCCAGTATGCAGTGGAAAGCCTAATCTTTCCTGAAGTGGCTTTGTAGAAAAGCTGGTTTAGGGCCTGGAGTATTGGTTTGGGGAAGAGTTGGACAGGTTCCCCAATCCGCAGTCCACTTGCATAAAGAGAACCCGGGCAGAGAGTCTGGGCCTGAGAGCTGGATGATATCGCTGGTGCTGTGGTGAACTTCAGTGCTGATAGTACCGTACCTAGGACAGTCAGGGTAATACTGTTTAGCTAGTGCTCAGACGAGCAGGAATTGTTTTGTGTTTTGCCTGAAAAGTCAAGGCCATTAATTTTTGCTGTTTAAAGAGGACCTTTCACTACTCTACAAACTAAAAACGAACTAGATCAGTGGGCAGAGCGGCGCCCAGGGGTCCCCCTGCACTTACTAGTAAGTCTGGGCGCCGCTCCGTTCGCCCGGTATAGGCTCCGGTGTCTGCGCTCCCTCTGACTGATTTCTTGTAGGAGGCGTGTCCCTTGCTGTAGTGCTGGCCAATCGCAGCGCACAGCTCATAGCCAGGCTATGAGCTGTGCGCTGCGATTGGCCAGCAGTGCAGCAAGGGACACGCCTCCTACAAAAAATCAGTCAGAGGGAGCGCAGACACCGGAGCCTATACCGGGCGAACGGAGCGGCGCCCAGACTTACTAGTAAGTGCAGGGGGACCCCTGGGCGCCGCTCTGCCCACTGATCTAGTTCGTTTTTAGTTTGTAGAGTAGTGAAAGGTCCTCTTTAAACCACAATAAAGTGGAACTTTGTTTGGACTTCATCTCGTGTGTCACTGTCTCTGACTCTCCGCAAGCCGGACAATCCTGCCTCTATCAGAGCTAATACCCACAGAACATTTTCTGAGATTAACTTGCCTTGAGGTGCTGTAGATGTACAGATTATTGCAGTGTAAAGCGGTAGTTGTAATCCAATTCACAGGACATCACTAGTTAGGCTACTTTCACACTCACGTTTTGTGCGGATCCGTCAGATGATATAACCACCTACATCCGTTCAGAACGGATCTGTTTGTATTATCTTTTTTTTTATAATTGTATGTTTATTATGGTATTAAACAGAAACGTGAATACACTTTTACAGTAGCATAATGCACAGAAGTACAAGGTAAGGACAATACACTAAATATATCACATACATATTGGATGGGCATATGTAACACTTGATAATATTCAGTGATGAAGCATTGAAGACCGAACAAAAATAAAGCATTGAATTGAACTAACTGAGACTGCGTCTATCTGTAACCAGCCCGAGGAAGGACTGCTGTCCAATATGTCTTAAACAAAGAAACATTAGGTAGAAGTGAGAGAGCCATAAGGACCTTAAGGCCCAGAGTTTCTCAACCAGTAATACCCAACCCAACAAATAAATACCCAACAGACATGACAAATGACATGGACTAAGACATAGAAAAAAAAGGGGAGGTGTGGGGGAAAGCATTCCTTTCACCAGAGATCTTCAAGGTTGCCTATTGGCCCAATAATTGTCCCATATGGAATTAAAGAGTGCCATTTTGTCCTGAGACATAGCAGTGGAGTACTCCATTGTTTGGACCTCCTCACCCTGGCATACAAATCAGAGACCCGTGGTGGTTCGGGGCTTTTCCAGGCTCGGGAGACTAGACAACGAGCTGCTGTTAGTATCAATAGCAGCAGCTTGAGTGCATGTTTTTTAACTTGTATGGGGACCACATTAAGCAGGAAGGACACAGGTTCCGGTCGGATTTCAATTCCAAGAACATCGCTTAGGAGGGCGCCTACTTCAGTCCAGTAAGGGCCTATCTTGGGACAGTCCCAAAAAATGTGAGGCAATGTACCCCTATGTAAGCCACCTCTCCAACAATCACCCGGAACTACTGGATTCATTTTATAGACGACATCAGGAGTGTGATACCAGAACATTAAGATCTTATATTGGTTCTCCTTATGAAGTACTGACATAGATGATTTCGCTGCCCTCCTCCATATAAGGTGAGTGCGGCAAGGTCCTCCCCAGAAATTCCTCCCACCGCACCATATAGGAATGCCTTTGGACCCGATCAGGGAAGGGAGTCAGCAATATGGAGTAAATCTCAGAAATTAAACCTTTCGCATGTGCCTCTCCCTGCATAGGCGCTCAAAGGGGGTCGGAAGGGAAACCGCGACCCCCGAAAAGATGGACTGGGCAAAGTGCCTAATCTGGAAATAACCATTTGTATTAACTTTAACACAGCCAAGACGGATCCGTCTTGAACACCATTGAAAGTCAATTGAGGACGGATCCGTTTCTATTGTGCCAGATTGTGTCAGTGAAAACTCAGTTTCATCAGACGGACAACAAAACGCTGTAAGCATCGTTTTGGTGTCCATTTCCAAAGCAGAATGGAGACTGAACTGATGCAAACTGATTACGTCTGAGCGGATCCTGTTCCATTCAGAATGCATTAGAATGCAAACTGATCCGTTTTGCACAGCTTGTGAGAGCCCTGAATGGATCTCACAAACGGAAAGCCAAAACGCGTGTGTAAGAGGAGACTAAGTTTCTCTAAGTATCTGTAAGGCCTCTTGCACACGAACGTGACGAATTAGGTCAGGATACGTTCAGTGATAATCACGCGATTTTGCTTGAGTCTGGCGTCCGTTTTGTATACGATTGCATTGCGTTATTGTGTTTTTCCCGCGCGGATGACATGCAGATTGTATGCATTTTTAACACGCGTGAAAAAAAACAGATCCTTCCTCTAGATTCACCTTTTACTGCAAACAGATAAATACCCCCAGCATGCATTGGTTTTTAGGACAGCTCCATTTGTTTTGGGAGATTTGGTCATTTGGCTGGTTTGTGTGTTTGGTTATTGGGTTTTCCTTTGCAGGATGTCCACTTTCACTGCATCATCCACTCACCATGTGTTCTTGCACTGGCCGGTCTTCCGCTGTTTTGGAGAGTGGCCAGAAATGATGGAGGAGGAACCGCGGAGGAAGCGTATGTGGGTGCATCCTATCATTTCACAGCGGGCCAGCAAAGGGCAATGTGTTGGTTTGTACTCTGACCTCTGTACGCGCCCTGTTAAGTTCTTTAATTATTGCTGCATGTCGGTGGGTACCTTTGATCGGCTGTTGGGGGAGTTGAGGCCAGCCTTGACTTTCCAGGACACCAACATACAGCAGAGAGTGTCACCTGAAGAACGTCTCATTATTACTTTAAGGTAGGACTATATTATCCGACTCCTACATGAATGACCCACTGTTTGCCAATACATAGCAGTTTGGTCTGTGGCCTGTGTATTCAGAACTTTACCTGTTCTGTGTATAAGTACTTAGTAGTAGTACACATGTATTATATATTGTACATTTTGATTAAGAAACTGTGTGTGCTTTTGGGCCGGCCACTTTCTATAAAGTCACTTGGTGTACTACCAAGTCATTGATTAGTCACACCAGATTCAAGGTCCGCAGGGGTTAATTTTTCTAATCCTGGCTGTAATGATGAGGATACGTCACCTGTCTGTACCGTATATGGTAATGGTCTGGAAGTTGATGTAGCTAAACGGGTTTCCTTACTTTAAAGTATATATCAATAAAGTATTGAGTCCCAATCTTGGAGTATGTGCTAATTTTATTTCAACTTGCCAGACACATTGCCATTAAATATATGTGGTAATGTAGTAGATTTTAAAACCTGTGATATTTTGTGTATTAATGTTTTTTTTTTCTTTTTTTTTTTTCTTTTCAGATATCTGGCGACTGACAATTCATTTTCCTCTTTACATTTTGAGTTTAGAATGGGGACCTCTGCAATTGCTGGCATGGTACAGGCTATATGTGCCACTATTTGGTTAAAACTGAAAGCTTCGGTGCTGCCACATCCAATCAGGCAGCAGTGGCTGGATATAGCCCAGGGCTTCCTGGAGAGGGCTCAATTCCCAAATTGTATTGGTGCCCTTGATGGGAAGCACATAGGGGTTAAGAAGCCACCGAACTCGGGATCCCGATTCTATAATTATAAACAATCGTTCTCTGTAGTTTTTTTGGCCTTGGCTGACAGGTTTATAATTGTAGATATTGGGTCCTATGGAAGTACTGCAGATGCTCGTATCTTCAAAGCTTCCAGAATGGGTCGGTGGCTTCAGTCCAACCAACTGGACATACCACAGCCAGCAAACCTTCCTGGCTCCTCTGGTCCACCAGCGCCTTATGTGGTTGTAGGGGACGAGGGTTTTGCTCTTTCTACCCACCTCCCTTTCCTAGGCGAGGTTTGGATGCTAAGAAACGCACTTTTAATTATCGGTTAAGTAGGGCCAGAAGGTTTGTGGAGTGCGCCTTTGGGATTTTTTTCTATTAAATGGCGGGTTTTTCTTTCGCCCATACACCTGGCCCCCGAAAATGTCAATGTGGTCATCAAAGCATGTGTAGTGCTGCACAACTACATACATACCTATGAGTCGACACCTGATGAAGACGCCAAAGTCTATAGTCCGCCATCAGGAAGAGACACTTTCCAACTTGGAAGATCTGGATCTGCTGGACTGAGAGTGAGGGACTTATTTTCTGAATATTTTATGTCCCCTAGCGGTTTATTCCCTTTTTAGCAGTAGTGCTCGACTCATGGAAGTTTGTGTTTGGCACTTTTTATTTATTTTTACCTGGATGGTTATTTTTTAGTTAGTTTTTGTATTTTTTAGTTAGGGACTCGCAAGATAATGAGGTCCCTTGACGTGGGGTGCGAGCTTACATATATTGTTTCGAACAGGGTATGTGAAATATGTACTAATACCTAATTCATAGAAAGTGTAAAATTTCACCCAAAATGTATGCATGTTTTCCCATAATCATTAATAAAGTTGTAGTTGGCCTCATTCTGATGTAATAAAAACTATCATTACGTGTGTCATGGCACTTAACTCCATCTGTATTGTGTTTACTATCGTGTGCTTAACCACTTCCCAGCCATTAACGTACTGTCACATCATGGGAACCGCTGAGTTCCGGCAATTTGACGTAATAGTGCGTCAAAGTGATTGCGCGGGCACCGGAGCAGTGCGCGCGCGATCACTGCAGGGGCCAGGCAGTCCGTGGTAGCCGGGCCCCTGCTGTATCCGCCGGCATCGCTGTAAAAGTCAATGCCGGCAGGTTAACCCCTTCTATGCCGCAGTCCGCGCTGACCGCGACATAGAAGAGGTTTGTGTCAGGTGAACGATCGCATCGAGTCCCTGCGCTGCTGTGGCGGGGACCCGATGCGACACAAGGCAGTCAGATGCCGTGCAGAGGCTGCCCAATGCCTTGCACGGCATCGGGAACTGCCTTCTACGGGAGCCGAGGAGATCTCCTAGGCAACCTGTTAGTGTATTACTCTGTGTCATACACTTATAGGCAATGCATTACAATACATGAAGTAGACATATGGGGAATGCAAAGTAATTACTATTTTTGAAGGTATTACTATCTATTATAAAAGTAGAAAAAATAAATTAGCAAATGTGCTAATTTTTCAAAATTTTGGGTAAATTCTCCGTCGGGTCGTTGGGAGGAGTGGCTGCACCAAGAACGATTCTGAGAGCCGATTTGGTTCTCCGTAATCGTTCTGGAGGCAGCCAGCACAAATAATGGGCCAGACTACGGGCAAAGAGGTCTAAATGATCCTCCTGCTGGGCTCTAGATAAATACTCCAGAACCTAGGTATTTATGAGAGATTCGGCAGGAGGCATGGCCCATCTTCTGGCCTGGCTGGGTAGAGCCAAAGGGCCGTGCTGGGTCCTGGGGCATTCTCGGTCTGCACTGGCCCAAAGGGAGTGTCCTCCTTAAAGGCATTTGACTGCTGCGGAGCCGACTCATCCCCTTCCTCCTCTAGGTTGTCTTCCGTTATAAAACACATAGCACATTACTATATGAACACTATTTTGTATTACAAATATTCACGTCACATATTATTGTCATCAGCAAAATACATTTAGCACATAGTACTACATGAACTCACCAACATATTACATATGGGGTCATTTAGCAACATTGGGGAAATTAGAAGTGTCATAGCTGGCCACAGCAACAATTCCTAATACACTTGTCATGTTGTTCACCTACTTTTGCAAATGAAAGGAGAAATCGGAATGGTTGCTATCGGCAACTATGACATTTCTAATTTACCAATTGTTACCAATCACATTACCTACCCACATGTCTACATACAGTGTGTATCGATAAACATGTAGTGGTCAGTGTCTAGAAGTAACTTACAGACGACGCAGCTCCTTTTCTTTGGGGATTCGGAACCACAACGCCCCTGGTGCTGCATCTCTTTGCTGAACTGGTCCCTGCAGCTCCGCCAACATTTCTTAAATAGTTACATAATTACATAGTTAATACAGTTGAAAAAATACATAAGTCCATCAAGTTCAACCAAGGGATAGGTGGGGACGCGAACAGGGCCGGTTCTAGGTGAAATGGGGCCCTGGGGCGAAAAACAATAAGGCCCCCCTCCTACATGACACTTGCTGGCTTTAACATCCCCCCATCACTACAGAAATTTAGCGCCCCATACCTCTTACATCCAGTGGCGTCTCCTTTGATGTAGATGTTCTGTCCTCGTCTTTTCCTTCAGACCAGACCACCATTTTGTCGCCATTTTCCGTCTCTGCAGTTTGACAACAACAAAAATCTTAGTTTACTACTTTTCCATCATCCTCCAATCTTCTGCACAAATCATCCTACTACCCCCAATACTGTGCCACTGTGCTCCCCAATACTATACTGCAGAAACAGATAATACTAGTACAACACAGAGCCCCCCATAAAAAATACCCCTTCTTTGTGGCCTCAGTAGAGTGCCTCTCTTCCACCCCCCATGTGCCAGTAACAAGTGCTTCTCCATGCCCCCATGTGCCATTAACAAGTGCCAAACCCCCCCATGTGCCAGTATCAAGTGCCAAACCCCCCCATGTGCCAGTATCAAGTGCCAACCCCCCCCATGTGCCAGTATCAAGTGCCAAACCCCCCCCATGTGCCAGTATCAAGTGCCAACCCCCCCATGTGCCAGTATCAACCCCCCCCCCCATGATGGCACATTTCTCCCCCTCCATGGGCCAGTGGCAGCAGCACATCTCTCCTTCTCCCCCAGCCCCCCCCCCCCCATGATGGCACATTTCTCCCCCTCCATGGGCCAGTGGCACCAGCACATCTCTCCTCCCCCCCATAGCACATTTCTCCAGCACATGCATTCTAACCCCTAATCCCCCCCGCCCAAATGCACATTTCTCCAGGCTAGCACATCTGATTTCTGCGCCCAGTCACTGGGACGGGTGAGATCTAGCTTATTTGTACCTGTTGGCTGTGTGTGGGCCTTCCCTGGCACTGGCTGGCTGGCCCTCGCTCCTTCTTCTTCTCTGGGGGCGGAGCTGGCAGTGGCAACGTTACAGACGCGAAGACGTGCCTGTGAGGCTGCACGGTTCAGCAGCCACTGCTATCTTAAAGAGGCAGGCAGCAGAGAGGGGCTCAGAGCGGCCGTGGACCCCGCTGCAGTGTGGCTCGCTGCCTCAGTCTTTCTATTACTCCGGACTCCATCCGCTTAGCGCTGTTAGCCGGCTGCAGCCCGCCACAGAAATATAGTTAGTTGGGGGCCGGCCCCTAAGGACTCGGGGGCCCGGTGGCAATTGCCCCCCTTGCCTTTATGGAAGCGCCGGCCCTGTACGCGAATCCCAGAAGAAAGGACCTCATCAACTTGTATTAAAAAGACAAGAAAGGAAAATGTATCCAAATATACAATCCTACAGAGGATAATGTATCACACGTGCTATACTAGGGAGGATAACTTATCACATGTACTATGCTAGGGAGGATAACGTATCACATGTGCTATACTAGGGAGGATTACCTATGACATGGCCCATGCTAGGGAGGACAGCAAGGATCACACATGTATACATTGGCTACTTACCCAAATTCTGGCGACTTTGCCTTTGGTTTTCTCCCAGATGGTGGCAAACAGTTCCTGGGTTATTTCCACCCAGATCTTTTTTATACCGGTGGTGGTAGTCCCCCGACCTGGTATCCCAAATGCAGGGCCTCTCCTGCACGAGGACAATGAGCCTCTGCACATCCATTGCCCTTGGTGTCTTCAGCATGCTGGAAAAGGTCCGCAAGGGCTTGAAACTTCACACTAGATAGAAAACTCCTGTCTCATGTGCTGCCTGGAGCCAGACGCTGAGAAACTCAACTTCCTGTCTAAAATACATTCACTGTTGCTAAGTTACTTGCGTTAAAAACACAACGCATTGCATCCGGATGCAATGCGTTTTTCACGCAGACCAATTTACTTCTATGGGGCCAGCATGGAGTGAAAAACACAGAATATAGAACATCCTGTGATTTTCACGCAACGGCGAACTGATGCGTGGAAAACAACGCTGATGTACATAGACCCATTGAAATGAATAGTTCCAGAAGCAGTGTGGGCGCCAAGCGTTCGCATCACGCATTGCACCTGCGTGGAAAACTCACTCGTGTGAAAGGGGCCTAATCCTAATACCAGGCTCTTGGTGAGGTACTGACTCTGGTCACACTCAGGATATTGTAACTTCTGGCTAGCTTCCAGGTGTAGAGTATACATTAATAAACTTCTCTGTTTCACACGGCGAGTGCATATATCTTGCCTTCCTGGCTTACTAATGTTGTAGAAATATAATAGTTGTAATCAGTTTGCATCAAAGTTTGTATAAGGAAAAAGGTAAATCCCCTTTCCCTCAGCCGCAGTCAGAGACAGACCCAGTTGGTACCATCTTGCTTGAAATTCTGAGCAACTCCTCTCCTCCCTGCTCAACCTGTTCCTTTTATTTACTCACAAAAAGGTGTAAAAGGGGCTGGCCCAAGACAAGGATACAGGAAGTGATAACATACAGGAAGTGATGACATATCAAAGGACAGGGAGGGGCAATCAATGTGGCTGGACAGACAATGCACACACCCCATCCCTCTATAAAGAAGGATGAGTCATGTCCATTGTCTGACCAGCCAGGTGGCCGCCCACCCCCCATCACTGTCAGCATGGACCTCATTCAATACTGCTCAAAAGTGATCAGTATCTAATAAAGATCATTCTACTGGTTCTTATAGGTTTGAGATTATCTGCGAGACATTGCTACGGCTATTATCAGTATACGGTACGAGTATACCGACAAGGCAGATATGCATGTCTTAAAAGCAGATATGTATCCAGAAAAGGAAAGCGAAGCCGCAGCAGAGGTATAATATGTATCTCTCGTTATGCAGACTTCACTTCTCTAATGTGTATAGACATTTGAAGGGAAGAAGCCCAGTGCTTGCACTTGGTGCACACAAACCGGCAAATGCCCCCCTACACACTGAGAACACGTCTCCAAACCCATGAAAAGGTTTTCATACTGACGGTTTTACCACTGGTCCCGATTCAGCCAAAGTACCCTCTGCTAGAGCATTCTTTGGCTAAATCCGACACAGGGAGACAGATGACAATCTATAAAAACACACACATCCTAAAATAAAATGCCTGTATAATAAAATTTCCACAACAGTCCCTCCTCTTTGTCCCCAGTGTCCCTCGACGAATCTCTATCTTCTTCTTTGAAAAAAAGGAAAAGTCATGAATCCATAAAACAAAACAGATGATAGAAAACAGAAAGTCAATCTTGACACGTAGCTTCTTTTCTTCAGGAGGTGACTTAGGAGGTGGTGTTTCGCGTTGGTCGCCGGCTGGTTTGGGATCCTCTGCATTTGGTCCATGGTTTGGTCTTCAGGGCGTCTTGTCTGTTCGGGCTTCGGTAACTCAGTCGATTAGACATCAGGAACATCTCACTCCGGCGTATAGAAGGAATGGAAACAAAAAAACATAAGTACATGTCCTATTTCCTTTCGCCTGGATCCAATGGAAAACCAGTGAGCCCCAAGACCTCCCAAAGCTTTAAAAAGGATTCTGACCCTCACTAGTCATAGCTCCGCCTCTGCCCTGCTCCTGTCAGTATGGGCCTGACCCTTGTCAATGGTGTCTGCTAGCCAAGCATAACCATATACCTTCCTCACAACTGGAGGATCCCACATCTACGGGTCGCCTAGCTGCCCGGACACCCATACAGGATTAACAAGCGAGAAGCAGGAGCCAGAGCTAATATTAATATTACCCTCTAGGAATGTATCGTCTATCAACAAATGCCTCCTTGCAACAAATAAACAAAAGTGATACTCTGCATTCTTTGACTTAGTTGAGCAGCTTCTTGCAGTGACCAGTGTGGATCCAGTTGTCTCGTCCCTCGAACTTCAGAGAGGTTGGCGTCATCAGCAGCACCTGGAATGGCCCAAGATATCTCGGCTCTAGTCCCGTCCTCGGATGTTTCTTTAGCACGACCCAATCACCTGGTTGACTAGATGGAACACTGGTTATTGAGTCTGGGTCCGGGAGAAACTCCCGAACCCAGTGGTGAACATCAGGTGATAACCCGTGAGGCTGCCTGGCGGCATACCTGATGGAATAAAAGGGTTACAGCGGAACATTCAGGACATGGATCGGCCGTGATTTTTACCTTCTTTGCAAAAATCTGACCCAAGTACCATCAAAGAAAAGGCACTCGTGATGGTTCTTAACGTAATTCCCTACTAGGTTAGAAATTGATTGACATTTGAGAGGTTAGAAAGTTTGAAGATTGTTGTTTTCTGCACCACTTTCCCCCCTTCTCATCGTCCTTAGAACCAGGACGAAGAGAAGCTGGATTAAAGCGAGCATCGGACGTCACTGGGCTCGGCGCATGCCCAGTGACGAGGATGAAGCTCCTGCCCTCAGTCTCCTGCTGATCGCACAGGCGCAGCCCTCAGTGGGTACTGCGCCTGTGCGAGAGTTCGTTCGGCGTGAGGGAGGGGGGGAGGAGAGGCTGTGGCAGGCTGGGGGCGGTTAGACAGTGCAAGGAAGGCGGGCTGGGCACTGTAAGAGGGGCGGTACTGGGCTCTCTAAGGGGAACAAAACGCCCCTCTGGGCACCTTCAGGACACATTTGCATATCAATAAAAGTCGTTTTTTGCAGAAACTGCTGGACGGATTACAAGATAAAAGAGCACAGCCTAATTAAGGTAAGCTGTGCTTCATGGCTTTAAAATCGTTTTTTGGGTTAGGGGAGGTGACAGAATCCCTTTAAAACCCAAAACTCAAATACAAAACCTAAAACATTAGGAACACATACAATTGTATAGGACTGAATTAACAAATCAATGTCTTGGAGGGATTCCCCTGAAACCGTACAGGAGAATTTCTACCCGCCCAGTCATTGAAATGTTACTTTGCCCAGCCCCAAACAGCTTCAGATTCATTTTACCAGAGAAGCAGGATTTAACATTGCAAGGTCCCAAAACCGTTTTTTCCTAGGGGAAGGGATTCTATTCAAATTAGGTCTTAAGCGTTAAAATGGTTTACAAAGACCTTAATGTACCCTTCTTTGGCACACAAAAATTAGAAACGCTACTGAATTCCAGGAACCGATCTCTTTCCTCTATGAGCTTCACATTTTCACATTTTAACCATTCATATTGTGATTTAAAATCTACTTCATTGATAAATGACCTTGGCTGTCCCTGGGTTCTCTGCCTTTGCAAAGAACAATGTCTGGGACCATTACCCCACCTTGCTGAATAAACCACTTCACTTCTAGGTGTGGTTCTGGGGTACTTAACATGCCTGTGTCTGTTGCCATTAGCAACATTACAATATCGTGCAATATGCCCGTATTCCCTGCATGCAAAACAAAGGATAGCTCGCCTCCCTGCACAATACCTTGTCTGGGCACATGGCGATTTGACTTGGCGCAAAACATTAACCATCCTAGCATGACTAGATCCCACACTACTATCTGTATTGAGTCCACTTACCGCGGACTCCTCTGAGGAATCTTCTGGCCTTGTGTTAATACGTCCAACTCCAGTGTCAGACACATTGTCCATCTCCATTCCTGAGTCGGTTCCACTATCTAAACCACAGTCCTCAGACTTCTCCATGATTACAGCCCATACATTTCCTCTAACCCCAGACACATTACTCTCCAACGGTTGTTTCAATAGCTCTGGCAATTCCCTTACAGCATCCTGTGCATGTGTCAGGCTTTCAGATAAACATTCATTCTCCTTGCGCAGCTCAGTATTACACCTCACAGTACATTCAAAATTAGCGCTATCTTCAGCTGCCTGTTGGACAAGAGATCTCAATTTAACAATTTCCACTTTTAAATCTTCCACTTCTCCTTCCAAACTCAGCTTCAGCCTACAAGACTCCTGATATTTATCCGCTATCCACCCAGCAGCAAAAATCAGAGCATACTTGCCTTTCCTTTTGCGCCATTTTTTGGTACCGATCAGGTTTGCTACACAATTCTGAGCCTGCAGCCATGGATTAGTAGATCCCTGCATAGCCTGAAGAATGGCCGCTATGTCATTCAACTTTGCTACTTCTTTAAAAATACTTTCCATTGCACAAAAAACAAACACCACAATGGTTGCTACAAAAAAATACAACACACTAGTACCAATTTCTAGGAGTTGTCCCAATACTTTTGGCACAGAACCTTTCTACACTGTAGTACCCGTATTAATTATGCCAAACAAGTCTACAATTCAGTGTAACAGCCACAGATATACAAACATTAAGCAGAATCATCAACTATAGGACGATTTCACCACTAAACTGCCACTAATGTTCATACAATGATTCCTGTATCAGACTGGTCACTGCGCTATACCATAACCGAACACTCAACTGATATCCAGCACAAAACTTATGAAAACAAAATCAAACTGTACATAGAAAGGTTACAAAAAGACAAGATAACTATTCTGGACAAAACTAACATTTTAGGCAAAAACAATCAAATCGCTTTCTATAGCAAACTAACTAAGATGGCCGACAGAGCACACGGTCCCAAAGATGGCCGACGAGCCACATGGTCATAAAGATGGCCGACAAGCACATGGTCATCACACAAAGGAAATCAAGACAGTGTCTACAAAATCGAAAATAGAAACAGTTTCTATATTTCCTGTTCCCTACCCCCGAAACCAGAGCAAAACCTCCACTCTGTGGGTTATTTACAGCTTAACAATATAAAAATACTCTCTAAATACTGTCTCTAATGTACAAACACTAAACCCAATTGCTGCCTCTATAAACCTCTATAAAATCGCCTCTTACAAAATCACAGTAACATAAAAGTTAAGAAGTAAAAAAAAAACACAATACCCTGTACTGCTCATCATACAATCTCTGTACAATCAACTCAGATCCACCAAAAACTACACAACAGAAAAACTCTTACCTTATCCTTACACCCCTTGACGCAGCAGACAACAACCACATACACCAAAAGGTTCTTTAAATTGATTTTTTTCTGATACCAGCAGATTGGAGTACACAGATTTCAGTTCACAAAGAGCAAAACTTTCTCAAAAATGAGAGTAAGGAAAAGGATATTACCTTATGCCGGCCTTTTTTGCTTTTTGAAAATTAAGCTGTGTCTCCTTTAAGTTCTGCTGATAACGGGGGGGGGGGGGGGGGGTCGAATTATCTCCTTACTGAGCTCGCCAAACTGTTGTAGAAATATTAATAGTTGTAATCAGCTCGCATCAAAGTTTGTGTAAGGAAAAAGGCAAATCCCTTTTCCCTCAGCCTGTCACCGCCAGACATCTGAGAAGCTCTGCTTTTGTTTTGTCATCTCGTTTACCTCTCTCAGCTGTCATCTAGTTGCACTGATTGCATCCCTTTAAATCCCCTCCCATACTGCATCACTTTGCGGTTTATACAACTTCCTGGAGTGTGCTGATGCTAAAAGCTGTTACTGCTGCATCCACAAGATAAGTCTGTTTTCTTTATTTCTGTTTGCCTGTGGGCTTGATCCCAGGTGACCCTGACTCCCTCTGTATTTAGTGTAGGGAGCCGGTGGTCGTGTCCCCTCACTATTATAGGGTATTCAGGTGTCATACAGTCGAGGAACGAGGGTATGCAATTTTCTACCATTGAGATTTTTGCATAGGTTGAGCAGTAAGGGAGAGAGCTAGGGCTCTTACAGGGCTTACCCTCCTGTTCCTTAGTTTTGGATTAAGTCAGTCGTATCTTCATTTGTGTCTTCTAGTTTTCAGTAACACCATCCGTGACACAGCCGCAGTCAGAGACAGACCCAGTTGTTACCATCTTGCTTGAAATTCTGAGCAACTCCCCTCCTCCCTGCTCAATTTGTTCCTTTTATTTACTCATAAAAGATGTAAAAGGGGCTGGCGAACACGTCTCCAAGCCCATGAGAAGGTTTTCATACTGACGGTTTTACCACTGGTCCCGATTCAGCCAAAGTACCCTCTGCTAGAGTGTTCTTTGGCTAAATCCGACACAGGGAGACAGATGACAATCTATAAAAACACACACACATCCTAAAATAAAATGTCCACATAATACAATTTCCACAACATTAACAATTTCCAATAATAGGTCCACACTGTTTATAGAGGATTGCAGCTCTGCTTACAGCTTGTACTTCACTGTACAGTGTGAACAGGCACCCTGGGCTAACTGCTGTCTCACATTGGGTGCAAACTGAGGTATCACTCCTGTCTCCACTAGTCTCTCCTTATACTCCTCAACACACTGGGTTTCTGTTGTTCCTCTCTTGAGGCCTATGCTTGGTCTGCGTAAAACTCAGAGAGGTATCCACTTGTCAGCACAGACTCTGCAGTCTGGCTGTGGACTAAACATATGCTGACATATGCACTGCTCTCAACTGCTGCACTTCACTTCATATGTATTGTGAAATTACATCCTGCAAATACCCATATATATACAGGGCCCCGCTACTATTACGGAGAGGGAAACTGCAATTGGCATCTGAGCCACAAAGAAAAGCCTACATTTTCCACCAACATATATATAAAAATTTTGCACATATTAAAATAAGGTCTTGATTAAAAAAAACATGGGTTGAGGGTCTACATAGCTAATTTTGCTACATCACAATTAACACTGTTCATACTGATATATGTCAGGAGTCTGATGGCACAGATTACTGACTATTCCACACCGGTGACAGGTTCTAGAAGATCTGAAAGATTATCTGCACATTAGTGATCTGACAGCCTCTTTTGGTTTTGGTTTCACTTTGTCTGTGTGTTGCTTGTATGTCCACACCTCCTGTTCAGGTGTGGATCATGTGACCTTTACCTCCCCCTATTTAGTCTGACTTTACCCATCACTCCTTGCTCTGGATAGCTATTTTTGGTTTTTGGAAGAGCTGGAGTGTGGTTCTAGTTGAAGTCCTGTTCATCCATCATCCATCAGCCTCAGAAGTTAAGTGTTCCGCTTGTTGTATTTTGTATTCCCCCCCACCTTTGCTGTTTACTAGGCCTCAGCGAGACGCTGGTTCTTTCACCAGGGAAGGAGCGGGTTGTCTCTGCCCTGTCATTACCATTAGGGCATCCGAGGGCCACCAGGGTTTTCTAGGTTCCTGTGTATGGGCATCTCTACCATCGAGAAGTGCCCATACGGATAGGAGTTAGGGCCAGGAGCAGGGTTTCATAGGTGGTGACCCTTTTCCTTCCCTAGCGGTGAGGCCTAGTGTCTTTTCCCTTCTTTCTTGTTGTCTTTTGGTGTTCTCCCCTACTACATCAGTGACACCTGACCCTTTTGTGACCACCGCCATATATTTAAACAGCAGAGACCCAAGGCTAATGTCTGCGATCAGCCATGAGGCCGATCACAGACATTTAACTCCTCAGATGCTGTGGTCAAATCTTACCACTGCATCTAAACGGTCAAGACGCGAGAGCCACGTGCTCCTGCGCCCATAGCAGCCTTCTCCGGCTGAGATCAAGGAGGCTGTTATTTGCCGGTGATAGCTCAGAGCCTCAAGCAAGTTCCAATGCCTATCATACAATTGGCCATCTAGGGTGACTTAAAAGTAAAAAAAAAAATAAATCAATTAAAAAAAGACATCATAGGAATTGCCATGTCTGAGAATGCCTGAACTATTAAATATAACAATATTCCTTACGGCAAATGGCATAATGGTATACTATTTAAAACGGCCAATTCGCAATTTTTTGTCACTTTACCTCCCCAAAAAGAATTAAATAAAAAGTGATATATACTTCAAAATCATATCAGTGAAAAGTACAGATCGCCCTGCAAAAAAATGAGCCTTCGCACAGCTCTATAGACATAAATATGAAAAAGTTATAGGGGTTAGAATATGGCAATAAAAAGCAAAAAAAAAAATCACAGTATTAACAAGAGAAACTATACAAATGTGGTATCATTGTAATCGTACTGACCTGGAGAATGAAGGTAACAGGTCAATTTTACCATATAGTGAAAGCTATAAAAACAAAATCTATAAAACTGTAGCAGAATTCAATTTTTTTCCAATTCCACCCTATTTGGATTTTTTTTCCTGCTCCATCATATGCAATATTAAATGGTGCCATTAGTAAGTACAATTTATCCCGCAAAAAACAAGCCCTCATACAGCTATGTTAACAGAAGAATCAAAAGTTATGGCTCCTTGAAGGCAGAGAGTGAAAAACAAAAACGGAAAATCGCTGTGTCCTCTAGGGGTTAAAGAGCCCATATACTGGTATGTGGTAAATGACAAGTATTGTCTACAAAGTATACACAATTGATGCAGAAAACAATGAGAAATTAAATGGTTAATATATGTTCATGATGGCAATACATAATTTTAGTTATTGGGAAAAATGAGCAGAGCAATTAAAATTATGGCAGTGGAATATTGTAAACCAAATAAATCTTCAGACCACATCTCACTATAATGAAATAATTTTTTTTGCCAGTATGGATAGCGGTTTGTTAGCAAACGGAGGCAGTGATGCAGTGCAGTGTCATTGAACTTACTTCAGAGATCATTGCCTCTACTGTACATCAATGTCCATCCTCCTGTATGGTGTAATTTTTTTTTTACTCTGAATGTGATCTGTCTGTATATGTATTATCACTTTTCAGTCAACTTTGTATTCATTTAGCCTTTGTTAAGCCTATTTTATTCCTGTACTTTAGAATCCACTGTAAAACACAACTAAAATCCCCCTAGGAAGAGGTAAATCTAAAAATTACAATTGGAAGCAATGCAGCAAGTAAAATAATTAATCTGGATTTTATATATAATAACACATTATTTTTAAAGATTGTAGACAATGTGAAACTATGTGTTTAACTTCTTTACGACATGCGTCGTACATGTACGGCCGATGTTGCTATACCTACCGGGTTCTGCTGTTTCACACACTAAACAACCAGGGCTAATGTAATACTACTACTGCCCCAGTTTATATTGATCTTAGACACCATTTCAACTCCTTTAGCACATCCACCATACATGTACGGTGCAGGATTTAAAAATGTTTTAAACAGAAAAGACCCAGGGCTAATGTCTGCAGTTGGCGATAATGTCGATCGCAGATATTTAACCCCTCAGATGCTTTGGTGCATTGGGACCGTGGCATCTAAGGCAGCTTTCCCTGGGAGTATTGCGTTCCCGGGACCTGAACTGTTTCTCCGATCTAATATCACCCATGCTATTACAGCTGTACAGGGAGTGCAGAATTATTAGGCAAGTTGTATTTTTGAGGATTAATTTTATTATTGAACAACAACCATGTTCTCAATGAACCCAAAAAAACTCATTAATATCAAAGCTGAATATTTTTGGAAGTAGTTTTTAGTTTGTTTTTAGTTTTAGCTATTTTAGGGGGATATCTGTGTGTGCAGGTGACTATTACTGTGCATAATTATTAGGCAACTTAACAAAAAACAAATATATACCCATTTCAATTATTTATTTTTACCAGTGAAACCAATATAACATCTCAACATTCACAAATATACATTTCTGACATTCAAAAACAAAACAAAAACAAATCAGTGACCAATATAGCCACCTTTCTTTGCAAGGACACTCAAAAGCCTGCCATCCATGGATTCTGTCAGTGTTTTGATCTGTTCACCATCAACATTGCGTGCAGCAGCAACCACAGCCTCCCAGACACTGTTCAGAGCGGTGTACTGTTTTCCCTCCTTGTAAATCTTACATTTGATGATGGACCACAGGTTCTCAATGGGGTTCAGATCAGGTGAACAAGGAGGCCATGTCATTAGATTTTCTTCTTTTATACCCTTTCTTGCCAGCCACGCTGTGGAGTACTTGGACGTGTGTGATGGAGCATTGTCCTGCATGAAAATCATGTTTTTCTTGAAGGATGCAGACTTCTTCCTGTACCACTGCTTGAAGAAGGTGTCTTCCAGAAACTGGCAGTAGGACTGGGAGTTGAGCTTGACTCCATCCTCAACCCGAAAAGGCCCCACAAGCTCATCTTTGATGATACCAGCCCAAACCAGTACTCCACCTCCACCTTGCTGGCGTCTGAGTCGGACTGGAGCTCTCTGCCCTTTACCAATCCAGCCACGGGCCCATTCATCTGGCCCATCAAGACTCACTCTCATTTCATCAGTCCATAAAACCTTAGAAAAATCAGTCTTGAGATGTTTCTTGGCCCAGTCTTGACGTTTCAGCTTGTGTGTCTTGTTCAGTGGTGGTCGTCTTTCAGCCTTTCTTACCTTGGCCATGTCTCTGAGTATTGCACACCTTGTGCTTTTGGGCACTCCAGTGATGTTGCAGCTCTGAAATATGGCCAAACTGGTGGCAAGTGGCATCTTGGCAGCTGCACGCTTGACTTTTCTCAGTTCATGGCCAGTTACTTTGCACCTTGGTTTTTCCACACGCTTCTTGCGACCCTGTTGACTATTTTGAATTAAACGCTTGATTTTTCGATGATCACGCTTCAGAAGCTTTGCAATTTTAAGAGTGCTGCATCCCTCTGCAAGATATCTCACTATTTTTGACTTTTCTGAGCCTGTCAAGTCCTTCTTTTGACCCATTTTGCCAAAGGAAAGGAAGTTGCCTAATAATTATGCACACCTGATATAGGGTGTTGATGTCATTAGACCACACCCCTTCTCATTACAGAGATGCACATCACCTAATATGCTTAATTGGTAGTAGGCTTTCGAGCCTATACAGCTTGGAGTAAGACAACATGCATAAAGAGGATGATGTGGTCAAAATACTCATTTGCCTAATAATTCTGCACTCCCTGTAGTTCTAATGGCGGTCTACAGGTGGCAGGGCTCCATAAGAACATAGCGAATTTGCCATTCATTGCAGTGACAATACATTACAATGTTAGGCCTCATGCACACGACAGTTTTTTTTCACGGCCCGCAAAAACGGGGTCCGTGATCCGTGACCGTTTTTTCGTCCGTGGGTCTTCCTTGATTTTTGGAGGATCCACGGACATGAAAAAAAAGTCGTTTTGGTGTCCGCCTGGCCATGCGGAGCCAAACGGATCCGTCCTGAATTACAATGCAAGTCAATGGGGACGGATCCGTTTGATGTTGACACAATATGGTGCCATTTCAAACGGATCCGTCCCCATTGACTTTCAATGTAAAGTCTGGAGTTCTTTTTATACCATCGGATTGGAGTTTTCTCCAATCCGATGGTATATTTTAACTTGAAGCGTCCCCATCACCATGGGAACGCCTCTATGTTAGAATATACTGTCGGATATGAGCTACTTCGTGAACCTCAGATCCGACAGTATATTCTAACACAGAGGCGTTCCCATGGTGATGGGGACGCTTCAGGTTAGAATACACTACAAACTTTGTACAAGACTGCCCCCTGCTGCCTGGCAGCACCCGATCTCTTACTGGGGGATATGATAGCACAATTAACCCCTTTAGGTGCGGCACCTAAAGGGGTTAATTGTACTATCATATTCCCCTGTAGGAGATCAGGGCTGCCAGGCAGCAGGGGGCAGCCCCCCCCCCTCCCCAGTTTGAATATCGTTGGTGGCACAGTGTGCCAACCACCATCAGCCCCCCCTCCCTCCCTCTATTGTATTAAATCGTTGGTGGCACAGTGTGCCAACCACCATCGGCCCCCCTCCCTCCCTCTATTGTATTAAATCGTTGGTGGCACTAGTGTGCCAACCACCATCGCATAAGTGTGCACACCCTCTCTTATAACTGGGGATGTAGCTGTGTTCGGAATTAAGCAATCACATTTATAATCATGTTAAATAGGAGTCAGCATACACCTGCCCTCATTTAAAGGGCCTCTGATTAACCCCAAATAAAGTTCAGCTGCTCTAGTTGTTTTTTCCTGAAAAGTCGCATCCCACAGCAAAAGCCATGGTCCACAGAGAGCTTCCAAAACATCAGAAGGATCTCATTGTTTAAAGGTATCAGTCAGGAGAAGGGTACAAAATAATTTCCAAGGCATTAGATATACCATGGAACACAGTGAAGACAGTCATCATCAAGTGGAGAAAATATGGCACAACAGTGACATTACCAAGAACTGGATGTCCCTCCAAAATTGATGAAAAGACGAGAAGAAAACTGGTCTGGAAGGCTACCAAGAGGCCTACAGCAACATTAAAGGAGCTGCAGGAATATCTGGCAAGTACTGGCTGTGTGGTACATGTGACAACAATCTCCCGTATTCTTCATATGTCTGGGCTATGGGGTAGAGTGGCAAGACGAAAGCCTTTTCTTACGAAGAAAAACATCCAAGCCAGGCTACAGTTTGCAAAAACACATCTGAAGTCTCCCAAAAGCATGTGGGAAAAGGTGTTATGGTCTAATGAAACCAAGGTTGAACTTTTTGGCCATAATCACAAGAGATATGTTTGGTGTAAAAACAACACAGCACATCTCCAAAACAACACTATACCCACAGTGAAGCATGGTGGTGGCAGCATTATGGTTTGGGGCTGTTTTTCTTTAGCTGGAACTGGGGCCTTAGGGTCCATTCACACGTTCTGCGGAACGGAATTGCAGACCCATTCATTTCTATGGGGCAGCACGATGTGCTGCCCGGATACGGAATTGCGGACCCACACTTCCGGGTCCACAATTCCGTTCCCGAAAAAAATAGAACATATCCTATTACAAGAATATTCTATCAGTGCCGGCAATGTGCGGTCCACAAAATGCGGAACGCACATTGCTGCTGTCCATGTTTTGTGCATCCGCAAAACACGTTACAGACGTGTGAATGGACCCTTAGTTAAGCTAGAGGGAATTATGAACAGTTCCAAATACCAGTCAATATTGGCACAAAACCTTTAGGCTTCTGCTAAAAAGCTGAACATGAAGAGGAACTTCATCTATCAGCCTAACGACCCAAAGCATGCATCCAAATCAACAAAGGAATGGCTTCACCAGAAGAAGATTAAAGTTTTGGAATGGCCCAGCCAGAGCCCAGACCTGAATCCGATTGAAAATCTGTGGGGTGATCTGAAGAGGGCTGTGCCCAGGAGATGCCCTCGCAATCTGACAGATTTGGAGAGTTTTTGCAAAGAAGAGTGGGCAAATCTTGCTAACTCAAAATGTGCCATGCTGATTTTTTATATTTTTTTTCTTCCCTCTACCTAAAAGATTTCAGTTTGTTTTTCAATTGAGTGGTACAGTTTTAACAGGGGTGTGTAGACTTTTTATATCCACTGTATATAATAATGGTAGAGGCACATGTAAAATGTTAATTTTAGGTGCGGGTCACAAGTGATTGATTAGATGCGGATTTCCCATTGTGGATTTTCGTCCAGCAATTCCGCAGCATTGTACAGTACCAACAAAGTGGATTAGAATTTCAAAATTCTCATCCACATGTTACGTAAACATGGCAGAAAATCGCTGTATTCTGGATTTGAAATCCGCATTATGTGAAGCTATACAGCAGATGTCCTTGCGAATTTCACCCTTTCCAATTTGCTATCTTTTCCACGGCAAAAACCTCATGTAATACATGTAGTTTTGTTGTGGTTTTTCGTGTGATTTTACAAATGGATTTTCAATCATTTGTGAACCCGGTAACATATGAAGTGAAATTGTGAGCTCCGTGTTTTATACTACTGCAGCACAAGCAATATGTGAACACTTCGGGAGTCCCTGAAATAGTATTACTTCGGGGGGATTTTAAATCACTGTAATCCAACGTGTTCTTTAGGGTTTGCGAGATATGGATATTTGCCGCTTTTGGGGATCCCTTGAGCAAAAATTGGACTTTTTGAAATTTTACACCATACACTCCAGTTCTGAAAAATTGGAGTAAAAATGTGTGTGGTTTGCTATGTTAATGATTTTCATTCCAGATTTATCACTGACACTTTTTAAAATGTAGCAAAGAAGTTGCAAACTCACTCCAGTACAAGATTGGAGTAGGAAAACTGGAGTAGCATCTCTAGACAGAAGTGTTAGGCCTCTTTCACATGGGCATCACGTTTTGGCTCAGGATGCATCCCGGGTGCATTGCGGCAAACACGCACGAGTAGGTACGCAATTGCAATCAGTTTTGATTGCGTTCTGTTGTTCAGTTTTTATCGCGTGGGTGCAATGCGTTTTGCACACGCGTGATAAAAAACTGAATGTGGTACCCAGACCCAAACTTCTTCACTGAAGTTCAGGTTTGGGTTCAAGGTTGTGTAGATGTAATTATTTTCCCTTATAATATGGTTATAAGGGAAAATAATATTTTTTTTTACTCACCTTAATCCACTTGTTCGCGCAGCCCGGCTTCTCTTCTGTCTTCTTCTTTGCTGATCTGTGAGGAAAAGGACCTGTGGTGACGTCACTGCGCCGGAGAGGAAGCGTGAGAAATCACCGGAGAGGGAGCGTGAGAAAAAGAGACCAAATTTAAGGGAGATAAATTTATAAAAAAATGTTGGGATCGAGCAGAAATGTGGGAAAAGCTATTGAGGTGCAAATATGGGACAAATTACAGAAGCGCAAATGTGGGCCAAAAGAGTATAACGGAAATGTGGTACAACTTGTTTAAGTTTAAGCATTGAATCAAAGCAGGTGGCTCGCATCAATTAAAGAAGCATTTCAGAAATGTTATTCCCTGTCACCTATGCAGAGCAGGGGTTTATTCACGTCTAAAATTGTATAATGTCAACCCAAGAATGTAACAGAAAAATTACAGAAATTAATTAGCCTGTCTACTTGGTAGAGCAGGGGTCTATGACAGAAAACAATTGTTTATTGTCACCCGAAAATGTTAAATAAAATTATTGAAATTTATTACGGTGTCAACTAAACTAAAATTTGTGAATTTGACCCTAAAATGTAACTGACAAATGTTTTTTTTTTTTTTTTACCGGTCTAATAGGTATAGCAGTGGTACATCACACCAAAAATTTGCTGAATTTCACTAGAAAATGTAACTGCCAATTTTATTTTATTTTTTACCGGTCTACTAGGTAAAGCAGTGGTACTTTACACCCAAGAATTGCTGAATTTCAACTGAAAATGTAACTGACAATTTTTTTATTTTATTTTTAACCGGCCTACTAGGTATAACACTGTTACTATACACCCAAAAATTGGTGAAATTCACCAGAAAATGTAAATTACAATTTTTTATTATTTTTTTAACCGGCCTACTAGGTATAGCAGTGGTACTATACACCCCAAAATTTGTGAATTTCACCCGAAAATGTAAATTACATTTTTTTTTATTGTTTAACCTGTCTACTAGGTATAGCAGTGGTACTATAAACCCAAAAATTTGTGAATTTCACCCGAAAATGTAAATGACAATTTTATTTTTTATTTTTTTTTACCGGCCTACTAGGTATAGCCCTGGTACTATAAACCCAAAAATTTGTGAATTTCACCCGAAAATGTAAATGACAATTTTATTTTTTTAAACCTGTCTACTTGGTATAGCAGTGGTACTATACACCTAAAAATTGCTGAATTTCACCAGAAAATGTAACTGACAAAGAAGTGAAATGATATAAAATAAAATACGTACAAATAAAAAAAAATTGATTTATAAGGTAGAGTTCTATATGGAGTAGGAGTTTGAGGAGGCGGTGGACGTAGCAGTGTAGGTGGAAGCGATGGTGGAGGAGGACGAGGTAGCCAACACAGGTTTTTGGTTTAAATTATTATTTTTTTGTTAGGGTACACTCTAAAAGAGTGTGAAATATCCAAAATACAAGAATGAGCAATTGCGCTGCAGTATAACAATGGCTGGTTAGTGCCGGTATAAATGTTTATTCTGCACAAGGTACGAACAAGTCCTGAGGGATCCATGCCTGGTTCATTTTAATAAACACGAGCTTGTCCACATTGGCTGTGGACAGGCGGCTACGCTTGTCTGTGATGACGCCCCCTGCTGTGCTAAACACATGTTCAGGTAACACACTGGCTGCAGAGCAGACCAGAACCTCCGAGGCGTAAAGGGCAAGCTCAGGCCATGTGCCCAGTTTGGAGACCCAGAATTTGAAGGGGGCAGACTCGTCATTCAGTACCTGTAGGCGTGTGCACACATACTGCGCCACCATGTTGGTGAAATGCTGTCTCCTGCTAAGACGTTCCATATCAGCTGGTGGTGCTGGTTGTTGTGGCATGCTGACAAAGCTTTTCCACATTTCGGCCATGCTAACCCTGCCTTCTAAGGTGCTGGCGGTGCCCCAGCTGCGTTGGCGACCTCTTCCTCGTCCTCTGCCTTTGCCTTCTGCTTCCACTGTGCCCCCGCTGTCAGGTGGGAATGTGTCACCGCCAGCTCTCTGAGAAGGTCTGGCAGCGGTTCTTCTGTACCTCTTGCATGATGTTCTTTGTTTTGGTTTCACTATGTCATCTCCTTTCCTTCTCCCAGCTGTCACCTATTCACACTAATTGCCTCCCTTTATATTCCCTCCCATACTGCCTCACTTTGCGGTTTATACTACTTCCTGGATTGAAGTGATCATTGCTGGAGACTTCTGTTACTGCTTGTTCAGATAAATCCTTTCTTGTATTGTGTTTCTTTGCTGGCTTGATTCTAGGTGACCCTGACTCCCTCCTTTTTAAGTGCAGGGAGCCAGTGGTCGTGTCCCCTCACTATTATAGGGTTTTCAGGTGTCACACAGTCTAGGTACAAGGGCATGCAATCGTCTACCTCTGAGACCCTTGTATGTGCTTAGCAGTTTTACAGGGGTCATCTTTATGCTCCTTAGTTTGGGGTCAAGCCAGTCGGATGTTTATCCATAACTTCCAGCTGTAACGGACCGTTTCAGCAGACAAGGGGTTAAAATCCGTTTAGGCGATATGCCCCTTTCCGAGAGACAGGCACAGCTACTGCAGAACACCAACCTCCCGAACTGGATACAAAATAGCACTCCAAACTGGAACCTCGCAAATAGCTGTCAGCAGACGAACAGGAAAAGCGTACACTCGGCTTACACTCCTGGCAATCAGTCTCCAACAGCATACAGGGAATCCCCCCAATAACGAGACAAGGCTCCGTCTTGAGGGTCAAACAGTGGTCTGACTGTACTTCAAGTACAGCCTCTTTTATTGATAAAAACCAAACATAGTACTGCCCACAGGGTTTTGAAATCCAACCAATCAGTAATTCACAACACACACAATGTAAATACAGCAACCAATCGTTCCCGCCCCCTAGAGGACCAGAAGGGAGACTGCGACACAGAACAGATACAACACATCCCCACAATGCATCATGGTTTCCTCCTCTCTGCCTGGGAGACGACCGAAGACAATCCAATTATCTCTCAGGACAAAGGGGAGATCACCAATACACACGTGGAGACAACAGGACAGACATCACCATTTAAACACACAATGGGACAATGGGACAATAGAACCACACCCAGCATATTCCTCCCAAGCTGACAAGTTACACTTATTATAAGTTGTTATAACTTTGTGAGGTTACATTGTCCATACATATAACTTACATCAATTTAAACAGTATAACTTGGGGGACAAACCTATCCAAAATTCCCTGAAATAGGTTCAGGGGTTTAAAAGTTACTATGGGCCATAATCCTGAGGCAAGAGGCTTTTAAACAGCCCCCTCCAAAACCCAGTGGCGAGGTTGGTTTCGCCACACCAGCCATATGCAATATCATCTGTGACAGAATGCCACCAACAGCGCGTCTACCAGCATGCGCTTGTACTCACGCATCTTACGATCACGCTCCAGTGACGGAATTTAGGATGGTACATTGTCCTTGTAACAGGGATCCAGCAGCGTGGCCACCCAGTAATCAGCACAAGTTAGAATGTGGGCAACTCGGCGGTCGTTGCGGAGACACTGCAGCATGTAATCGCTCATGTGTGCCAGGTTGCCCAGAGGCAACGAAATGCTGTCCTCTGTGGGGGGTGTATCGTCTGTGTCCTCTGTATCCCCCCATCCACGCAACAGTCATGGCTTTTTAAACTACCTGCTGTCGTTTACCCCTGGCTGTGCTGAAGTTGGTGGTGAAGGTGTTACGCTGACCGGATGAGGAGCTGGTAGAGGATGAGGAAGTAGAGTAGGAGGAGGAAGCAACAGGAGGCAAACTGAAGCGCCCTGCATGTAAAGGGTGTATCTCACACGGCCTGAACCAGACTAGGCCTCAATTAGATTTCTTTGCCCAAAATGGCTGTATTTCAAATACCTGAATCCAACCCCTGTATGTAAAAGGGTATATCTCACACGGCCTGAACCAGACTAGGCCTCAATTAAATATTTATTTGCCCAAAATGGCTGTATTTCAAATGCCTGAATCCAACCCCTGTATGTAAAGGGTGTATCTCACACGGTCTGACCCAGACTAGGCCTAAATTAAATATTTCTTTGCCCAAAATGGCTGTATTTAAAATGCCTGAATCAAACCCCTGTATGTAATTTGTGTATCTTACATGGCCTGACCCACTGTAGGCCTCAATTAAAGATTTATTTGCCCAAAATGGCTGTATTTCAAATGTCTGAATCAAACCCCTGTATGTAAAGGGTGTATCTCACACGGCCTGAACCAGACTAGGCCTCAATTTAAGATTTCTTTGCCCAAAATGGCTGTATTTCAAATGCCTGAATCAAACCCCTGTATGTAAAGGGTGTATCTCACACGGCCTGAACTAGACTAGGCCTCAATTAAAGATTTCTTTGCCTAAAATGGCTGTATTTCAAATGCCTGAATCAAACCCCTGTATGTAAAGGGTGTTTCCCTTTCGTCCTAACCAGCAGCACAAGTGGGGATTTGCCCCTGTGAAGCTGGTCAGGACAGGCAGAATTTTTATTGAACAATAATTAATTAATTGATGCCACCCCTATATAACCCGCCCCCTGCCTGGACAGGGTTGCTTTTTTTCTGTCCTGTGGACTGGAAATGGACAGGCTAAACTCCTTTAGGAGTTTCTCCCCTGGTAGGGTTGAGTATGTTAATGTGTTTTACATATTTGTTTGTTTTTACAGGTCCGCTGCTGCAGACGATGGATCCGGCCGGGATATGAGGAGCGTCCGCTTTTCTCTCCCCTTCCCCCCCTTTTTTTCCTTCCCCCTCCAATGCTCATAGCCTTACCCTGCAGGCTAGTGCTGCGTGCGTACACTGCATCTCTCTGCCATACTCGTAAAACCGTAAGTGCGTCATGGATCAATTCCGGTTTCGGACGCCGATCATGCGCTCCGAAAAATAATAAAACAAGAAGGCTGACTCCACTGGGGCTCTTTCCCTCAGTAGTGCATGCAGGTTCCCTTAGTTTGATTAAAATCAAACAAGTTATTAGTACCTCCAAGGGCTGGGGCGGAGGGGGCGGGAGCAGGGGGGGCCCCCCGCCCTATTTAAACCTCCAGGTGCTAGAGCTCAGAGTTGCATTCAGTTTTGTATGCAACTGACCTGTGCTTTGAGTGGTGTCTTCTGTGTCTCCAGCATGTCGGCCAATCCAGATCCCTCTATGCCCTCTCTTGGTAAGGTGGAGGTCAATTTTTTCCTAAGGTAAGGTAAAATACATTTATATTAACTGTATTATTATTACTATTTCTAGGGAAGTCTACGCACAAGCAGAGACATCTGACTTGTTCTAATTGTAGCACCCCCTTGCCTGATGGATATGAGTTCCACCGCTGTCCAGGTTGCCGACCCAGACCTGCGAATCCAGAACCTACTATGGTGGAGATGTTCTCCTGGATGAAAGAATTCATGGACACCTCCGTTGCGCAGATAAAAGGTGCGGTTTCGAATAAGAGACCTAGAGAGGCCTCTCCGGGGCCAGTCCCCATGTTAGAAGAAGTCGTCTCCTTATAAGAGAATTCTTCCTCTGATGATGAGGACGCGCCATTTTTCTTCCAGGCCCAAAAAAAAATCAGAGGTTACTTCGCTCCATCAGGTCAAGGGACCAGGATGTTGAGCATGGGGAAGCTCCACAATCCACCTCTAGGGGGCCAAGGGCCTTCAAAGTGGATGATTCTTTGAAAAAAAATGATGGCTTTGAAATGGAAACACCCGGAAAAAGGTCCGGTCCTGACCAAATTAAGGTTTCCCCTACAGGAGAAAGACTCGCAGAGTTAGTTTCCACATCCTAAAGTAGATATGGCAATATCTAAGCTTTCTAGGAGAACTCTTGTTCCCTCTGATGATGGAAGTAATTTAAAAGACCCCCTAGACAGACGAGCTGAATGTTCACTTAGACGCAACTACACTGTGGCTGCTGCCTCTGCCTCTGTGGCTATCGCCAGTAGTGAAGTCTCGAATTTCATCCGCACCCGCACTCTTAGAATTCAGTCTGAGCTGGATTCTGGGGTTGCCAGAGATGATATACTGGACCAGTTCAAGACCCTTTTGTTAGGGATAGATTTTTTGGCTGATGCATCCCAGCAGCAGCTAAAGTTAGCTACCAAATCTATGGCACTTTCCTCAGCCATTAGACGCCTCTTGTGGCTGAAGCCATGGGCAGCAGACAACACGTCGAAATTCAACCTCTGCTCCCTTCCCTATAAACCGGGTAGACTATTCGGTTCTGAGCTGGATCGCTTAATGGAGGACCTCGCTGATAAAAAAGGGAAGTCCCTTCCTCAACAGTCCTTTCGGGGTTGAGGAAGAGGTAGACCAGCAAGGTTCCAGAGGGGAGACAGGACCCTGAGGCGTCCTGAAGGAAACAAAAGAGGCAGAGGCCGCGGTCGTGGAAACCGCAGGGCTGAACCATGACTCTCAGCAGCCCGCTGGCCCTCCATCCCTACCCGCTGTTCCAGCCCCAAACCCTCAGTTAATTCCTCCAGTTGGAGGTCGTTTAAGTTTATTTCGAGTCTTTGGAATAAAAAAATTCCAGACCCATGGGTGTTAGAAGTCATAACATCAGGGTACAAGATCGACTTTATTTCCCTACCTCAGTAGAGGTTTATCCTGACGAGGGTTTTGACTCCCACCAGGCAGTTAATCCTGGAAGAATCAGTATGACAGTACGAACAAAAGGGGGCACTGGAGGAACTTCCTCCGCGCGAGCAAGGTTGAGGAGTCTATTCTCCCATATTTCTGGTCCCAAAGCCATCAGGGGATTGGCGTATGTTAATCGACCTACACTATTTAAACAATTTCATCAGAAAGAAGCGTTTCCGGATGGAAACCATTCGTTCAGTTCTAAACATCTTAAACCCAGGAGATATGATGGTGACGATAGATCTGAAGGATGCTTACCTTCATGTTCCCATCCATCCAGCGCACAAAAAAATACCTCAGAGTTGCGGTGACCATAGGCGGTGTAGTGAAGCACTACCAATTTGCTGTGTTGCCCTTCGGCATCTCCTCTGCCCCGCACACCTTTACAAAGGTGGCGGCTCCTGTTGTAGCGCATTTAAGGCTTCTAGGGTTAGAAGTTGTCCCCTATTTAGACGACTGGCTTCTAAAAGCCGCCTCCGCAGTCGTCTTGCAGACTCACCTCCAGCAAGCTCTCCACACTCTGCAGACTCTAGGTTGGCTTATAAACTGGGACAAGTCACAGTTGATCCCATCCACCACGAGAACATTCCTAGAGTTTGTGATCGACTCACAACAGATGATCCTGTCCCTCTCACTACAGAGGAAAGACAGAGTAATAAAAGCAGCAGAGTTTCTACTTGCACCCAGACGGGTGTCTATCAGGGTTCTCATAAGGATGTTAGGCCACATGTCAGCATCTGCAGAGGCAGTTCCATGGGCCCTATGGCATCTACGCCCACTTCAGGAAGAAGTGTTAACCGTATGGAGTCGCAAGCCAAAGGACTTGGTTCGGATGCACTCGCTGTCTGTAAAAGCCTGTTCTTCACTCAGGTGGTGGAGGAACCTGACAGATGGGAGGTCCTTGATCCAACCGCGTTGGATTACGTTGAGCACAGACGCCTCCCTTCTAGGTTGGGGAGCCCATCTGGAGGACTATCCAGTACATGGTACCTGGAGTCCTCAGGAGAGACTTCTCTCTTCCAATTTGAGGGAGTTGAGAGCGGTCAGACTAGCCCTCAATCATTTTGCTCCTCTCATTCGCAGTCAGGCGGTGAGAGTCCGGACAGACAACACAACAGTAGTGGCTTATCTAAACAGACAGGGAGGTACGAGATCCCAGACTCTCCTGAGGGAGGTGGGACTAATTCTCGCTTGGGCAGAGACAAACCTATCCCACCTAATGGCGGTTCATATCAGAGGAGACCTCAATGTAGTGGCAGATCGCCTAAGTCGGGGCCTTCCCGTTCCAGGGGAATGGTCATTGAACGAGAACATCTTTTCCAGGATTGTCCAGCGTTAGGGTACTCCAGAGATCGATCTGATGGCAACTCGTTTGAACGCCAAAGTGAACAGGTTCTGCTCCCTTTACAAAGAGGACAACCCTGTAGCGATAGACGCTCTGTCCATAACTTAGAGGTTCAGGCTGGCTTATGTGCTCCCTCCAATTTCCATGATACCAAGGGTATTGATGAAGATCAAGCAAGACCAGACCTCAGTGATAGCCATCATACCATTCTGGCCAAAGAGGTCTTGGTTCACCCAGCTCATGCAGATGAGTCAGGGCACATATTGGAGACTTCCCCTAATACAGGACCTAGTGTATCAGGACACAGGTTCCTGTCTAGATCTGAGGAGGCTCAGTCTGACAGCCTGGAGATTGACAGGTCCCTTTTAGATGCTAGAGGGTTATCTGCGGAGGTCTTGAGAACAATCTCGCACTCCCGGGCGGAGTCCACAAACAAGAAATACTCCAGGATATACAAAATTTTCATTCTATGGTGTACTGAGAGAGAGGTAGTTCCCTCAGATCCTCCTCTCTCTGCGATCCTACAGTTTCTTCTAGATGGTCTAGACAAGGGTCTAAGCCCATCTACACTCAGAGCTCACGTCTCTGCTTTGTCGGCATGTATTGGTAGGCCGATTTCTCAAGAACCCCTAATCAGGAGGTTCCTTAAAGGAGCTCAGAGACTTAAAGGGGTTCTTCACTTTCATTTAACTGATGATCTATCCTCTGGATAGATCATCAGCTTCTGATCGGCCGGGGTCCGACACCCGGGACCCCCGCCGATCAGCTGTTTGAGAAGGCAGCGGCGCTCCAGCAGCGCCGCGGCCTTCTCACTGTTTACTGCCGGGCCGCCCGCCCACTGACGTCACGACTAGTATCAACTAGAGTGGGCGCGGCTAAGCTCTGTTCACTTGAATGGAGCTTAGCCGCGCCCACTCTAGTTGATACTAGTCGTGACGTCAGTGGGCGGGCGGCCCGGCGGTAAACAGTGAGAAGGCCGCGGCGCTGCTGGAGCGCCGCTGCCTTCTCAAACAGCTGATCGGCGGGGGTCCCGGGTGTCGGAGCCCCGCCGATCAGAAGCTGATGATCTATCCAGAGGATAGATCATCAGTTAAATGAAAGTGAAGAACCCCTTTAAACCTAACATCCTGAGACCGATCCCTGAGTGGGATCTAGCAATAGTGCTAAAGGGGTTGTGTGTTCCCCCCTTTGAGCCACTAGACGAGGTAGACTAGAGATTCCTATCTCTCAACGTCACCTTTCTATTAGCCATTGCCTCGGCTAAAATAATTGGGGAACTTTAAGCTCTAGGAGCGGCAGAGCCATACCTAACTTTCCTCCAGGACAGGGTCCTGTTGAGGTTCCTGCCAACCTTTTTGCCGAAGGTGCCTTCATTTGCAAATCTTAACCGGACAATAACATTACCAAAGTTTTCCCCTGCTCTAACGTCTTCAGAGGAGGAAAAGTTACTCACCCTGGACATTCTAAGGGTTCTAAAGATATATTTGCACAGAACACTGGACTTTAGAAGATCTGAGAATCTCCTTCTAGCCTACTCAGGGTAAAACAGAGGGCTTAAAGCCTCCAAGCCTACTTTGAGTAGGTGGATCAAGGACACTATCCGCTTGACCTTTCTATCACAAAATCTGTCACCGCCGTCATTTATATCTGCCCATTCAACCAGGGCAGTATCTACGTCGTATGCTGAAAGGAAATTAATTCCTTTAGACCAGATTTGCGCTGCCGCCTCTTGGAGTTCCCAGAACACCTTTATTTCTCACTACCGTATAGATTCAAGGCGAGCTGAAGGAGCTGCCTTTGGATACTCCGTTCTAAGTGCTGCGCTCCCTTAGACTGAGAGAAATGATTTGTTTGGTATATATGTTCACACATAATATTTTGCCCTCCCAGATTTGTGTAAAGTCCTTGCTACTTCCCCACTTGTGCTGCTGGTTAGGACGAAAGGGAAGCGTCGATTTTGACGTAAATTTGTTTTCCCTTAGTCCTAACAGCAGCACACAAATTTCCCACCCTTTTGGTTGTGTGAATTACTTGTTAAGAAAGCTACCCCGTCCAGGCAGGGGGCGGGTTGTATAGGGGTGGCATCAATTAATTAGTTAATGATACTTGGCAGAGATTTTTTGTTCAATAAAAATTCCGCTTGTCCTGACCAGCTTCACAGGGGCAAATCCCCACTTGTACTGCTGTTAGGACTAAGGGAAAACAAATTTACGTCAAAATTGACGCATCTCACTTGGCCTGAACCAGACTAGGCCTCAATTAAAGATTTCTTTGCCTAAAATGGCTGTATTTCAAATGCCTGAATCAAACCCCTGTTTGTAAAGGGTGTATCTCACACGGCCTGAACCAGACTAGGCCTCAATTAAAGATTTCTTTGCCCAAAATGGCTGTATTTCAAATGCCTGAATCAAACTCCTGTATGTAAAGGGTGTATCTCAATTTTGAAGGTTCAAATATCAGAAGACCCAGTAACCTGTATATTAGGGGCATCTGAACATCTGAAGTTAAATAAAAAGATACGACTGGTTCTGAGCAAAGTATTATTCCAAGCTAGACTCCTTATACTTAAGAAATGGGTAAATTTAGATCCTCCGACAGTGGGACAGTGGAGAAAAGCAGTTGACAATTTGATTAAAGAAGAACGGGTGACGGAGGGCCATAACAAAATATCACAAAATCTGGATGAAGTAAAGAAAAGATGGTTACTTTAGGGCTGGATATGTTGTGTTTTTTTATTTATTTATTTTTCCTCTCGTGGGTGGGTATTTGGGATAGAATAAAAGGGAAAAGTAAAGGGTGGTAAAAAAAAAAACTGCAATTATTAATGGTTAATATGGACTTTTCTATTGTTGAGTTGATGTGTTTTGGGTACAAATGTACATGTCTCTATGAAATTGAAATAAAAAGATTTATATAATAATAAAAATAAAAAAAGATTTCTTTGACCAAAATGGCTGTATTTCAAATGCCTGAATCAAACCCCTGTATGTAAAGGGTGTATCTCACACGGCCTGAACCAGTGTAGGCCTGAATTAAAGATTGGTGCACCAAATGGCGGTATTTCAAATCTCTGAATCTAACCCAAATGTATTAAAGGGGTTATCCGAGTTATTTTTTTGTTCTTACTATGTTCCTAACTAAGCAAATGTAACAGCTTTCCAATTCACTCACTTTGTGTCCGGTGCCTGGTTTCTCAGATTTCACGGAGGGTCACATGACCTGTGATGTTAGCTTCTCTCCCTGCTCTGATAAAGGTTGTTTACAAGCCTGTAAGCGAGACGTCACTGTGCTGGCCACGCCCCCCCCTTTATTGCCGTCTACTCTCTGCTAGGATTCTTAACCCCTTCAGCTGCACAGACTGGGTAGCTCTGCAGGCAGTGAGGAGACAATGCTGGGCACTGGAGCTGATATACTAGAGAGAGCATTACACAAGAAGGTAGGGGGAAGATCCTGTGTGTATTAGCAGTGTCATTATACAGTCCTACACATGCAACATGCTGCAGAGTCTCCCAGCACTCAGGGCAGCTCTTGTATCCACTCCCTTACCAGTGTCATTATACAGCTGGGACTGGTAGTCCTACACATACAACATGCTGCAGAGTCTCCCAGCAGGCAGACATGTCACTCAGGGCAGCTCTTGTATCCACTCCCTTAGCAGAGTGGGGGAGGGGGGGGCAGAGATTGTTTTTATTGCATGTAAACAAAGGCCTAGAAAAGAACCAGGGAAATGAGGAAAAATATTTATTTATTTTTTGCATAAAACTTGCTTAGCTCAGTTATATATCAGATTTACAGTGCTACTTTCTTTTTTTTTCATGACTCGGACAACCCCTTTAAGGGTGTATCTCACAATGACATCTGCATTAAAGCCTGCCAACTACATTTTTTTTTGCCCAAACAAGTGTTTGTTTAACAACTGAATTTGACAGCAGTATATAAGCCTGTAATTTTACACGTGCTGATGCTGCAAGGCCTGAAAATAGTGTTTTTTTGCAAAAAAAAAAATGCACACTGACTAATCCAGATGTTGTATATTACCCAAAAAGTGTTTTTTTTGGTAACAGAATATGAAAGCTGTATATATTAAACTTGAATTTAACACTTGCAGATCAGGAAAATAGGGTTTTTTGGCAAAAAAGCGTGTTTTTAAAACCCCAGAAAATGATGGCTGTACTTCTAACCTTTAATTGCACACTGACTAATCCAGATGTTGTATATTGTCCCAAAAGCTCAGATGCAGTGCTGGTGCACTGAGCTTGCATACAATGGCTGCCGCCGCCCACCTAACTGACTTATTGAAGTTATTTTTTTTCAGTCAATGGGCTCAGGGCAGGAAAAAAAAATTGTGCCCTGCACCCACAAAGCACGATGTATGTAGATCGCTATCCTTGTCCGTTATGTGGACAATAATAGGACATGTTCTATCTTTGAACGGAACGGGAAAATGGAAACGGAAGGCATACGGAGTACCTTGCGTTTTTTTTTAAGATCCATTGAAATGAATAGTTCCGTATATGTAAAAAAAAAAACTTTGTGTGCAAGAGGCCTTACTCTCATGATAAATATTCCCCATAGCGTTTTTTCAACACTATGCAGTTATGCACAATGGTGATCCTTGATTGCTTGGATTAGTTATCTTAGAACAGGTGCTTGTTCACACTAGAAACTGTTATACCTGGCTTTCTCCGGAACTCCCTTAGAAATGAATGGAGTGGCCATGCGCATGCCCGATGGAACTGATGAAAATAACTGACCAAATAAAGTAAACTCAGCCTAAGGGCTTATGCACACGAACGTATATTCTTTCCGTGTCTGTTCTGTTTTTTTTTGCGGACCGTATGCGGAACCATTGACTTCAATGGGTCTGCAAAAAAAGTTACTCCGTGTGTATGCCGTATTTCCGTTCCGTTAAAAAATAGAACATGCCCTATAATTGTTTGCATTACGGACAAGGATAGTACTACTCTATGAAAGGCCAGCTATTCCGTTCTGCAAAATATGGAATGCACACGGATGTCCTCCGTATTTTTTGCGGATCCGTTTTTTGCAGACTGCAAAATACATTCGGTCATGTGCATGAGCCCTAAATCTATTATTGGGCTCGTTAATCATTAGGTCTCATGCACACGACCGTTACGTTTTTTGCGGTCCACAAAAAACTAAAACCGCCCGTGTGCCTTCCGCGATTTGCGGAACAGAATGGGCGTCCCATTGTAGAAAATGCCTATTCTTGTCCGCAAAACAAGAATAGGCACGGAACGGAGCAACGGATGCGGACAGCACACGGAGTGCTGTCTGCATCTTTTGGGCCCCATTGAAGTGAATGGGTCCGCACCCGAGCCGCAAAAACTGCGGCTCAGATGTGGACCAGAACTACGGTCGTTTGTTTAACCCTCTCATTTCTATAGCGGTGAAGGTCCCAGCAGTAGGATCCCCACCGGTCTAATCGTTGTAACCGGAATACCCCTTAAATAATAGAGGCTTTTTGAATATACAGTTAGATATTCTAACTCCAAGTGGTCTCCGTGACTGACCAGATTAAACAATAAATACACAGGATTTTGTACTTACTGTATTTTTCCATCTCTAAGGCTAGTTTCACACTAGCAGCAAGGAACTCCGGCAGGCTGTTACGGCGGGTGAACAGCCTGTCGGATCCGTGCTGCCGCTAGTGCACACATTCCCCCGGACTACCGCTTCGGCCCCATTGACTATACTGGCGGCAGCAATGCAAACAAGCCAAGAGAAGGCCGGAAAAAAACTACGACACGGAGCGGTAGTCCGCGGGCACGCGTGCCCTAGCGGCAGCACGGATCCGACAGGCTGTTCACACGCCGGAACAGCCTGCCGGAGATCCTTTCCGCTAGTGTGATAGTAACCTAAGATGCACCAAAAGTGAGGGGAAAGTGGCAGTGCGTCTTATAGTCCGAATGCTAATGACCGCTTCCATTATGGAAATGGGGGAGGAGCAGGGAGAGAAGCGCTGCAGAGCTGTACTCACCCTCCCCGGTCTTCTTCCCGGGGTCCGCTCTGCAGTGTGTCCTGGCACAGTGGTGTACAGCGACAGGACGTAGTGCATGTAGGCACGCACTATGACCTGATACTGTGTGATATCAGGTCAAAGTGCAGGGCAGGCTGGAAGAAGACCAGGGAGCGATGAGTGAGTGGCAGCTCCCTCTGCAGCAATCAAGGTACGTTTATTTTATTTTAATTTATTTTATTTTTTAAATGGCTTCTGTCACCCACACTAAAGTCATTTTTCATTTTTTGGCTACTTAAAATCCTTATACTGCGATTTATCAATATATAGGGCTCTTACTCTTTTTTGTTCAGTAGTTTCTTCAAAAAACGCACTTTTATAATATGTAAATTACCTCTCTACCAGCTGGTAGCAGCCGCATCCTCCTTTCAAATAAACGTCCCTCCTCCTGTTGATTGACAGGGCCAGCGAGCTCTGTCGTCCTCTGGCTAGCCCTGTCTGCCTTCTAAATCTCGCGCCTGCGCCGCACCGGTCTTTAGTCGGCGCAGGCGCACTGAGAGGGGGACACTCGCTCGCTCCATCCTCAATGCGCCTGCGCCGGGTGTAGATGTGAGGTCATCGGTGCAGGCGCATTGAGGATGGAGCGGCCGAGCGAGCAGTGTGCCTGCGCCGACTGAAGACCGGTGTGGCGCAGGCGCGAGATTTAGAAGGCAGACAGGGCCAGCCAGAGGACGAGAGCGTTCGCTGGCCCTGTCAATTAGCAGGAGGAGGGGGCGTTTATTTGAAAGGAGGATGCGGCTGCTATCAGCAAGTAACCGCTCTACTTGCTGGTAGAGAGGTAATTTACATATTATAAAAGTGCGTTTTTTGAAGAAACTACTGAACGAAAAAGAGTAAGAGCACTAAAAAATGAAAAATGACAAAAAATGCAGTACTTTCTTTTTCATGCTTTTGCTTATTTATATGCATTTGTTCATTCATCTGGATCCATGTGGTCATCTAATACCCAAAATATTTTCATTTGTTTTATCCCTCACAGCAACAGGTATTGATTATATATTAGTTATGTATATTTCCACACTCCTCACACGTTGCCTTAAAGGGTTTGTCTCACTTCAGTAAATTACATTTATCATGTAGAGACAGTAAAGAAATACAAGACACTTACTAATGTATTGTGATTGTCCATATTGCCCCCTTTGATGGCTTTATTCATTTTTCCATCACATTATTCACTGCTTGTTTCCAGGGGTTATGACCACCCTGTAATCCAGCAGCGGTGGTCATGCTTGCACACAATAGGAAAACGCACCGGCCTATGCGCACTTCCATGGTCCTGGCCACCAGAGAGGTGGTGCCATTTCCTATAGTGTTCAAGCACAGCTGCTGAATTAGGCCTCATGCACATGACCGCGTGCTGGCTGGGCCCGTGCTGCGAACTGCACGACCGTGGGGCAACTGCATGTTGATTGCAGACCTATTCACTTGAAATGGGGTCCGATATCTGACTGTCCGCACAGCAAAAATGTAGTGCATGCACAACTTTTCTGCAGTGCGGACGCACGGACAGAAAACCCACGAAAGCACTCCGTAGTATATACACTGAACAAAAATATAAACACTTTCGGTTTTGCTCCCGTTTTGCATGAGCTGAACTCAAAGATCTGAAACATTTTCTACATACACAAAAGACCCATTACTCTCAAATATTGTTCACAAATCTGTCTAAATCTCTGTTAGTGAGCACTTCTCCTTTGCCAAGATAATCCATCCCACCTCACATATCAAGGTGACAGCATTATTATTGCACAGGTGTGCCTTAGACTGCCCACAATAAAAGGAAGGGGGGGGGGGGGGGGGTCAGAATACCAGTCAGTATCTGGTGTGGCCACCATTTGCCTCATGCAGTGCAACACATCTCCGTCGCATAGAGTTGATCAGTTTGTTGATTGTGGCCTGTGGATTGTTGGTCCACTCCTCTTCAATAGATGTGCGAAGTTTCCGAATATTGGCAGGAACTGGAACACGCTGTCGTATACGCCGATCCAGAGCATCCCAAACATACTCAATGGGTGACATGTCCGGTGAGTATGCTGGTCATGCAAGAACTGGGATGTTTTCAGCTTCCAGGAATTGTGTACAGATCCTTGCAATATTGGGCCATGCATTATTATGCTGCAACATGAGGTGATGGTCGTGGATGAACGGCACAACAATGGGCCTCAGGAGCTCGTCACGGTATCTCTGTGCATTCAAAATGCCATCAATAAAATGCACCTGTGTTCGTTATCCATAACATACGCCTGCCCATACCATAACCCCACCGCCACCATGGGCCACTCGATCCACATCGTTGATGTCTGCAAACCGCTCACCCACAGGACGCCACACATGCTGTCTGCCATCTGCCCAGAACAGTGAAAAACGGGACTCATCCGTAAACAGAACACCTCTCCAACGTGCCAGACGCCATTGAATGTGAGCATTTGCCCACTCAAGTCAGTTACGACGACAAACTGCAGTCAGGTCCAGACCCCGATGAGGACGACGAGCATGTAGATGAGCTTCCCTGAGATGGTTTCTGACAGTTTGTGCAGAAATTCTTTGGTTATGCAAACAGATTGTTGCTACAGCTGTCCGGGTGGCTGGTCTCAGATGATCATGGAGGTGAACATGCTGGATGTGGAGGTCCTGAGCTGGTGTGGTTACACGTAGTCTGCGGTTGTGAGGCCGGTTGATGTATTGCCAAAATTCTCTGAAACGCCTTTGGAGACGGCTTATGGTAGAGAAATGAACATTTGTTGCATGGGCAACAGCTCTGGTAGACATTCCTGCAGTCAGCATGCCAATTGCACGCTCCCTCAAATGTTGCGACATCTGTGGCATTGTGCTGTGTGATCAAACTGCACATTTCAGAGTGCTCTTTTATTGTGGGAAGTCCAAGGCACACCTGTGAGGTGGGATGGATTATCTTGGCAAAGGAGAAGTGCTCACTAACACAGATTTGTGAACAATATTTGAGAGTAATGGGTCTTTTGTGTATGTAGAAAATGTTTCAGATCTTTGAGTTCAGCTCATTTAAAATGAGAGCAAAACCAAAAGTGTTGTGTTTATATTTTTGTTCAGTATAGCAGCTGTGATTGGTATCGCGCTCAGCCCCATTCACTTCTATGTAGCCAAGCTGCGTCTAAGTCACGTGACCAATAAACGTGTCATTACTGGCCTAGGAAAAGCTGAGAGAGTAGGCCATGGCGCTAATGCCTTCTCAAAAAGCTGATCGTGGGGGGTCCCAGGTGTTGGACCCCCACCGATCAGATACAGGTGACCTATCCTGAGGATAGGTAATCAGTATTAAAATCTCAGAAAAACCCTTTAAGTTAAGCCCCCTGTACACTAACAAGCATTTGTAGGAACTCTTGTTAGCAATGATCTTCCAGTGTAAAGGTGCCACCGATCACCCAATGAAAAAGGAAAATGCTCGTTCATGGGGTAATTGTATCTTTCATGTGGTCACCTAAATAATCATTTGCTGGCAGCAGACCATGCCATCTCATCAGCCTTTGCTGCCAGCAAACTGATTTTATATGGGGGCAAGCGATGGCATTAGAGATCACTGCTCCCTATACTGTGGAGGGGATCGCTGTCTGTAAATACAGAGGTCTCCATCACCGACGAGCAGGCGAATGCTGGGAAGGAACGTTTCCTTCCCTACAATCACCTGCTCAATTGAGAAGTGTAAAGGGGCTTTTAATCATTACAATGGCACCTTTCAAGGGTGTTGAATAAGTTTAGTGTACAAAACTGAAGTCAATGTTTTGGAACCAGGTCCAAGAAAGGACAAACTGACAGGGTGATCCACCCAAAACTCAGATGTGTGTGGGAGTGAGGGCTAGTCAGGGGTGCACCTAGCCTTGCTGCTGCCTGAGTTGAAAACTGAAACTGCGCCCCCCCCCCCCCCCAATGCCAATTTCTTAACCCATCCCCTTTGCCACAATGAAAACGCTCATTGCCCATGGTCATTTCGCTGCCCCCCTTTTGTCTCTAGCTGGTGCTGCCTGAGGCGATAGCCTCCCCAGGCCTCATTGGTGGTGCACCCCTGGGGCTAGTCTGTCTGGCCTGATCCCCCTCAAGAGCTACTCCTACAAATTTTATATAAGAAAATCCACGGCACCTCCGTATGGTGAAGAAATTGTCTCCTTTATTCACCCATGCAACGTTTCAGTCCACTTGCTGGGACTTTTTTCAAGCAATACTATTGCTTGAATAAAGTCCCAGTAACTGGACTGAAATGTTGCATGGGTGAATAAAGGCAACAATGTCTTCACCATACGGAGGTGCCGTGGAATATGATATATATATATATATACATACACACACACATACACACATATTCATGAAGTGTATTATAGGTTCATACTGTATGTGTGTACATATATAGGGATAATGTGTGATGGTGAAAATAATACGCCTTACCCTGTGTGCACACTGCATTTTATCAGGTCAATCAATCTCTTCTGAAAATTTATAGACCTGTAATTAAAAGGTTGTGATTATACAGAACAGCAAATGCTGACATTACAATGTTTCCCGCAGACGGTCTATATGCAATGTGCTGCCTATGATGCAAGGAAAGCAGTTTGCATTTGTCTGCAGATACCAGTTAATAGAAAATATGTGGTGTGTTAGCATAATACTGACCGGGGAGGGTGGAAGGGATAATGAGGACGCGTGAGCAATGAGCCCCTCGCCTGAGACTAGGAATACCAACACCTGCACATATGCATAAGACAGCGCAATTCTGTATAAAAAAGATTTTATTTCAATAAATAGTTCAATAAATAACGATATGTTCCCCGGACAAAAGTTAGGGAGCAATGAGGAGGACAAAAGGGATGTTGGGCATCTTGTTGCTACCCCCTCCATTTGGCAGATGCCCGGTTTCACAGTGTAAATAGGGGATTTAATGCCCGAGGTAATTCAGTCTCCTGTTTGGAAGATTTAAGACACAGATATTGGGGGATGGGCAGGAGTTGGCATGAAAATACCCCTGGAGGGAGGGGAAAAGGGTGCTACGTTTCAAGCAGATACCTCATTTTCTCACAATGTCATATATATATTTAAAAAAAAAAAATTATTGCACATAATTCTTGTTGCAAATCATTTAGTAAAAATATTGTCCAATATTATCCATTTTCTGCAAGTAGAAAACCCTGGTATTCAGTGTTCATTTTATGATGCAGCCCTGTCCACCGGCTGAAAGGGATTACATTTGTTATCCGTCAGATTAATGTTATGTAATCATTCCAGTTCTTCTTCACCCTAAGCCTTTTGGCCAAAGCATGAATCAGTTGTCTTCAGTTCCAGTGCATGAATTATATATGAATGGGCACATAAAACCGTTGATTACACCATTAATATGCAAATTAACCCTCAGTATGGCGAGGACAAACCGCATTTCTGTCTATTCACCCCATAATTTTAATAATGTTCTTTTCATATGAGAATAGCTGTATACAAGCTGCATAATCATACATTATAAATATTGGAGCAGCACCAAAAATGGCTGCCATATGTGAGGATGGCAGGTGCGCTTCACATTTTTTGATTTTCACATCAGACGCTTTAGTATTTTTCTAGCCTTCTTTACTCCGTGGTAGTCTGCTGCTCACTTAAGGAGAATAGGAATTAAGGGATAACACACTGCTAAGGAAAGAGCTAGCAACCATAATCTAAATGCTACATATAAATAGGTTTCAGGATGTCTACACTGGCACGATGCTACTAGTGTGGCGCCCCATTCTATGGGCCAGCCTTGGGTGAATGCAGGACTTTCAATACAACCACTACCTTATTTAAGTCTCTAGTTGGCCGGGCTTACGGAAACTGACGAGTGCACCGCCACTCCCCGTTTAGTGAATGGGAGCTACACAAACAAGCTATGCTGCTTCCGTAACTCCTGCTCGGCTGTTTCCGTATGCCCGGCCACCCGATGCTGTCGCTTAGTCTCATCTTGCTGTGGTGACAACGACATGAGACATCCCCTTTAAGAAGTTTGAAGGGATTGTCCCAAGAGTTAATCTTATCACCTATACAGGGAGTGCAGAATTATTATGCAAATTAGTATTTTGACCACATCATCCTCTTTATGCATGTTGTCTTACTCCAAGCTGTATAGGCTCGAAAGCCTACTACCAATTAAGCATATTAGGTGATGTGCATCTTTGTAATGAGAAGGGGTGTGGTCTAATGACATCAACACCCTATATCAGGTGTGCATAATTATTAGGCAACTTCCTTTCCTTTGGCAAAATGGGTCAAAAGAGGGACTTGACAGGCTCAGAAAAGTCAAAAATAGTGAGATATCTTGCAGAGGGATGCAGCACTCTTAAAATTGCAAAGCTTCTGAAGCGTGATCATCGAACAATCAAGCGTTTCATTCAAAATAGTCAACAGGGTCGCAAGAAGCGTGTGGAAAAACCAAGGCGCAAAATAACTGCCCATGAACTGAGAAAAGTCAAGCGTGCAGCTGCCAAGATGCCACTTGCCACCAGTTTGGCCATATTTCAGAGCTGCAACATCACTGGAGTGCCCAAAAGCACAAGGTGTGCAATACTCAGAGACATGGCCAAGGTAAGAAAGGCTGAAAGACGACCACCACTGAACAAGACACACAAGCTGAAACGTCAAGACTGGGCCAAGAAATATCTCAAGACTGATTTTTCTAAGGTTTTATGGACTGATGAAATGAGAGTGAGTCTTGATGGGCCAGATGAATGGGCCCGTGGCTGGATTGGTAAAGGGCAGAGAGCTCCAGTCCGACTCAGACGCCAGCAAGGTGGAGGTGGAGTACTGGTTTGGGCTGGTATCATCAAAGATGAGCTTGTGGGGCCTTTTCGGGTTGAGGATGGAGTCAAGCTCAACTCCCAGTCCTACTGCCAGTTTCTGGAAGACACCTTCTTCAAGCAGTGGTACAGGAAGAAGTCTGCATCCTTCAAGAAAAACATGATTTTCATGCAGGACAATGCTCCATCACACGCGTCCAAGTACTCCACATCGTGGCTGGCAAGAAAGGGTATAAAAGAAGAAAATCTAATGACATGGCCTCCTTGTTCACCTGATCTGAACCCCATTGAGAACCTGTGGTCCATCATCAAATGTGAGATTTACAAGGAGGGAAAACAGTACACCTCTCTGAACAGTGTCTGGGAGGCTGTGGTTGCTGCTGCACGCAATGTTGATGGTGAACAGATCAACACACTGACAGAATCCATGGATGGCAGGCTTTTGAGTGTCCTTGCAAAGAAAGGTGGCTATATTGGTCACTGATTTGTTTTTGAATGTCAGAAATGTATATTTGTGAATGTTGAGATGTTATATTGGTTTCACTGGTAAAAATAAATAATTGAAATGGGTATATATTTGTTTTTTGTTAAGTTGCCTAATAATTATGCACAGTAATAGTCATCTGCACACACGGATATCCCCCTAAAATAGCTAAAACTAAAAACAAACTAAAAACTACTTCCAAAAATATTCAGCTTTGATATTAATGAGTTTTTTGGGTTCATTGAGAACATGGTTGTTGTTCAATAATAAAATGAATCCTCAAAAATACAACTTGCCTAATAATTCTGCACTCCCTGTACACAGGACTGGCAATATGTGTCTGATCAGTGGAAGTCCAACCGCTGGGACCCCACCAGTCACAAGAATGGGACCTGCAGCTCCTGTGTGAAGGAAGCGGCAGTCAAGTATGTGCTCTGCCGCTGCAAAGGAAGACAAGTACAATCCTCAGGTATCTCCAACAGTCCCACAGAAAATAAATGAAGTGGTAGCACGCATGCTTGTTCACCACTTTACTCATATGGGGGACCACAGAACCCCGGTTATTGTGATGGGTGATCTTTCTAATGGTCGGATCCTCATTGATTATACTCAGGATAGGTGATAAGTTTAAATATTGGGACCGCCCTCCTTAAAATGTAAAATACATCAATAGCCTCAGTTACAGTTTCATCAAATACTGAGGCTGCAGAATTTAGACTAGGAGAGATCAAAAGTCTGTGGGGATTTGGGACTGCAGTTGCAGATTTCATAGGAAGTTAACAGCTGGTCTGCTGGGGTCTGAAGCTGCTTTCTCTATGGACACAGAAGCTATTTGCTGGTGGATCCTGACACTGCATTTCAATGAGGAGATAGTTTGGAAGGTTTCGCATTTGTCTTGCTTACTGTGCAACATCAAAATTGGCTTCTTCCATCTTCAGTTTTTTTTTTTTGTCTTACGCCTCGTCTCACACATCACTCTCAACACCCCTCAGTCTGGGTACAAGGATTCTTGGGGTGATGCCTGCGTTTAGATCCGATTCAAACTCCAGGAGCTGCCCCATGAAATTCAGATTGGGTGATATTATTGGACGCTTGCCCTTCACAAACTTGTAGGCATCTCCCACAGTCATCAGTGTGTGCTTCATCAGATATGCAATGACCACAGTGGCAGAACGAGAGACCCCGGCCTGGCAGTGAATCAGGATGCCTTTGCCTTCCTGTTGTGCCTCTTCTACAATAAGAAAGACAAACCGTGTCAGTTACCAACAATATATCCTCAAGAAATACACAGTGACTGTCTGTTTCCAGTAGATTATGCCATGCCTACATCTTGCTGTAGGGGTATGCAAATGTAAATGGCAAAGACACAGTAACATAAGCAGAATATAGCGAGTACATACAAAAATACATACGGAGAAAAAGGTATATCCACATGGCAGATGTGATGCAGACATTTCTTCAACTGTCCCATTTATCTGAATGGGATTTTCAAAAAAAAAAATCTATTTGCTTTCTAAGAACCCCATTGAGATGTATAGAATGGATTTTCTGTAAATCTGCCAAACGCAAATATACCCTAAATGTAGAACATCCAAAGAAACAACGAAATAAAACTCCTCATTCAAATGTATTTGGATCAGAAAGAAGCAGGTTCTGGGGAAAAGTAAATGTAGACAAATAGGAGCCATATTCCTACAAACTTCAGATCAGACCCATATCTGGCTGTAATTACTGTTCTTTCTGCAATGGGAGACGTGACACACTGAACCCGCTCTTGCCCGGGCACTCAGTTGCAGCCTAGGGCACAGTTCTCATGACAGTCTTCACTAGGCAGTCACTTGCTTTGTGGAGAAGCAATTCTTTCCCACCAGCCCGAGGAATCTACTTTAATATCCATGGTCTGTAAATGGCACATTTACATTATGCCATATAATGAACTCCACTTCTTCACCAGTAAAAAAACAAACAAACAAAAAAACTCCATCATCTACTAAAACAACATGGAGTGGAACATTGTCAAACAGCAGCTTTTCTAGTCTTTGGCCTGAGGAAGAGAGACCAGCATTAAAAGGGTTCTCCCATCAACATTTATCATCTATCCACAGGATAGGTGATAAATGTATGATCTCTGGGGGTCTGATTGCTGGGCCCCCCACTGGTGGTCTTAGAGTCCACTGTGTGACTTTAGCAGCCTCAGGTTCTAATTATATAATATAGGCATGTGGCCATGTTCTACACAGACTGGGCCAAGTTCAAAATGTCAAATTTTTAGAGTTTCTAAGGCTACTTTCACACTTGCGTTCGGAGCGGATCCGTCTGGTGTCTGCACAGACGGATCCGCACCTATAATGCAAACGCTTAGATCCGTTCAGAACGGATCCGTTTGCATTACCATGAACAAAAAAATAAAATAAAATATATATATATATTTTTTTTTTGTTCATGATCGTGCAAACGAATCCGTTTTGACTTTACATTGAAAGTCAATGGGGGACGGATCCGTTTGAAAATTGAGCCATACTGTGTCAACTTCAAACGGATCCGTTTGGTGTCAGTCTGCTGAGCGGAGCGGAGGACAAACGGTGCCAGACTGATGCATTCTGAGCGGATCCGCATCCACTCAGAATGCATTGGGGCTGTACGGATCCGTTCGGGGCCGCTTGTGAGAGCCTTCAAACGGAGCTCACAAGCGGAGCCCCGAACGCAAGTGTGAAAGTAGCCTCAGGCTGTATTCACACATTTGTCTCCATGCAGGAGACAAATAGAGCTAAAACCAGGACTGGATACTATCATATTTGGAGAATTTGTGCCAAGATTTATAGGGGTTGTCTAAGATTTTGAGAATGATGGCCTGTCCTTAGGTTAGGTCATCAGTATCTGATTGGTGCGAGTCCAACTCCCATGACGCCAGGTGATAAAGCTGCGGCCTCCTCGCAGTTTATCCTAGACCAGTGACGTCACGTTCATTGGTCACATGGCCTAGGCACAGCTCAGTCCCATTCAAGGGAATAGGGCTGAGCTGCAATACCAAGCACAGCCACTATCCAATGGACAGTGCTATGCTTGGTAAACGGCGAGGAGGCTGCAGCACTTACTAGAGTGCTGCAGTCTCTTCAAACAGTTGGTTGGGAGTGCGACACCTGGCACCACCTCCACCGATATGATATTGAGGACCTATACACCTTAAGGTGTACACTATGCACTTTAAGGCTAGTTTCACAGAGAATGCAGGGAATCGGCCGGACACAAACAGCAGCATGCAGACATACTGCCTGGTAGGGCTTACCATGCTGATTAAAACTCTGTATGCTAAACAGCTGCAGAGAAAACTGGTTTTTATTCATATGCAAATTAGACTTTCGAGCACCAGGAGGCGGGGCCAGTGCCAGATTAACATAGGGGCGTTCGCATCGGCAGCCCCGGGACTGGCATCGCTGGGTGGCCCAACGCCAACCCGAACACCCACATACTGTGGCGGGGAACGGGAGGCATAGTTCCCTGCCCCGCCGCCGATCACCGCCATAGGCTTTAAGTCTAGTAGGCCTGAGGCCTATGTGGTAGGATAAGACCCCTTTCACTCGAGCGAGTTTTCCGTGCGGGTGTGATGCGTGAAGAGAACGCATAGCACCCACACTGAATCCGGACCCATTAATTTCAATGGGTCTGTGTAAGAGTGTTTTTTTTTTCCACGCATCAGTTCTGCATTGCATAAAAAGCGCAGCGTGTTCTATAGTCGGCGTTTTTCACGCAGCCCAGGCCCCATAGAAGTGAATGGGGCTTCAGTGAAAAACGCATTGCATCCGGAAGCAGGTGCGGATGCAGTGCGTTTTTTTTTTACTGATGGATGCTAGGAGATTTTGTTTGTATACCTTCAGTTTTTTATCACGCGAGTGAAAAACGCATCAAAATGCATTGCACCCGTGTGGAACGCAAATCGCAGACAAAACTGACTGAAGTTGCTTGCAAAATGGTGCGAATTTCATTGAACGGACCCTGAACGCATCTGGACCTAGTCAGTAACACTCGTGTGAAGGAGGCCTAATCCTGGCGCAGGCGTGCGTGATGACATCATTGTGCCTGCGTCAGGACGCAGGACCATGAAGATTGCGTACCTGCTGCCTGCCTCACCATCCCGGACACAGGTATGCATTAGCCTTTAGTTTTTTTATTTTCTGTGTGTGCTAACCTTGGGGGGCAGATTATTACATGGGGCAAATTACTTCATTGGGGGAGCAGTGTGGGGGCAAATTACTTCATGGGGGCAGTTTGAAGGCGTTGCTATTAGGGGATATTTTTGGGGACACTATACAGGTATTATTACCTGGAGCAAAATATAGGGTGTTATTACTAGGGGCACTCTAGGGCAGTGGTCCCCAACCTTTTTTGCACCAAGGACCAGTTTCATGTCAGACAATTTTCCCAGGGACCGGGGGGTGGTTAGGTTTCGGGCGGGGCTTAGTGGGTGATGGTCGGCGCTGACTGATTCACGCGCATAACAAAACACAAGGTTCATATTAAAATAGATAACTATTACATTATTTAAATGTGACTCAAAACTGACTAGGGCCTCTGCTGCACTGCTGATATTTTCAAGGTGACATGGAAAAGGAACTGCAGGTCATTCTCCCACTCCCTCCCTCAGATACTATCTGAAACTGGATGCCAACAACCCCCCCGCCTTCATGTTCATTTCCATTGGTGGGGCAATGAGACCTAATCAATCCCTCCCTCACTAGCCCTTTTCAGCTTTCTCATTGGTGGCAGTGGCTGGCCCAGCATCACAGTTGGAAGGAAGGAACGCTCTCCTTCCGACCCGCTGTGTGTGATATGTGCGTCGGGCACGCATACGTCTGGCGCAGTTGCGCAACTAGAATTCTATGGGCCCCAGGGCAACGTTTGAATTTGGGCCCCCCCTCTGGCAATAATAACCATGAGCACCACTGTGCCCCTCATGTGGCCGACGTGGTAATTATTGCCAAAGTTTTGTCAGTCGCCCCCTCTCTCACTATATTTAATTTTGCCCCCACTCCTATATATTTCATTTTTTGCCCCTCTCTGTATACATTTCATTTTCATTTTGCCCCCTCATTATTTGCTGCCCCTGCCCTCATATGGCCCGCTTGGGCCCCCCTTTCTGAATTCAGACATTAGTGCCCGTTATTATAATGTGATATGATATTACGGCAGGGGCAGCAAATAATGAGGGGGCAAATTGAAAAGGAAATATATAGATAATGGGGGCTAAATAAAATATAGGTAGAGAGGGGCCACTGACAAAACTTTGGCAATAATAACCCAGTTATAATTGCCAATGTTTTGTCAGAGGCCCCCTCTCTACCTATATTTCATTTTGCCCCCCATTCTCTATATATTTCAGTTTTTGCCCCTCATTATTTGCTGTCCCTGCCCTGCCCTCATATGGCCATTGCGGGCTCCCCCCTTTCTGAATTCAAACATTAGTGCCACTGATCATCATCTGCCCCCCATACTTGCAGGCTGTGGCGGGCTTCAGTTCGGTGCGCAATCCCGTGGCTCTTCCTGCGGCACACCACCATGTCATTCCAGCAGTGATCCCGCGAGACCCGCCGCAGGAGGTCACGGATCTCGCGGGATTATAACAGGTTATGAAGCGCAATGCAGGCGCACTCAAAATATAAGGAGGGCCCGGCCGCCGCACTGAAAAAAAAGCACTTGCGGGGCCGCGGCCCGGTGGTTGGGGACCGCTGCTCTAGGGGACATTATAGGGACCTTTGGGATAATTTATCAAAGTGCTGTAAAGTAGAACTGGCTTAGTAGCCCATAGCAACAGATTCCACCTTTCATTTTTGACAGCTCCTTTGGAAAAGTAAAGGTGGAAACTGATTGGTTGCTATGGGCAACTAAGCCAGTTCTACTTTACATTGATAAATTACCCCAATTATGAGAAATCTAATATGTCTGTGTAACAAACTCTGTGGAGAAGGTATGCGGCTGAAAGAATTTGTCATGGTGGTCTGGGTCAGGCTACTTTCATACTAGCAGCACAGACCTCCGGCGGGCTGTTTCGTCGGGTAAACAGCCTGTCGGATCAGTCCTGCCGCTAGTGACCGTGTGCCTCCGGACTGCATTATAGTCAATGGGGAAGGGACGGCAGTCCAGAGGCACACGGTCACTAGCGGCAGAACGGATCCGACAGGCTGTTCACCCGACGGAACAGACTGCCAGAGGTCCGTGCCGCTAGTGTGAAAGTAGTCTCAAACGGAGGAGAAAAGGAAAGAAAATATCTAAATGACAGGCGAGGTCACTGAATGTAACAGGTATGTGGTGCTGTATTCTCCTACATGTAGAGCTGGCTCACTACTGTGACTTGCATCTCATCTTCTCCTCCAAGTCTTTTTAAAATGCATATGATTATATTAAAATTTGACAACTGAAATTTTAAATTTGTCACCCGCAGTCCTATGTAACAGCCCAGATGTGGGGTGTTACATAGGACTGCAGGTAACATCTATACTCAGAGAGTTATAAGATGGCGAGGGTCCGACTCCTGGCACCCCCGACAATCAGCTGTTTGAGGAGACTGCGATGTTCCAGTGAGCGCTGCAGCCTCTTTGCTCCTTACCAAGCACAACGCTGTCCATTTGATAGAACTGTGCTTGGCACGGCCGCTCAGCCCCAATCACTCAGATGGGACAGAGCTGCACCTAGACCATGTGAACGATGAACGTGATGTCATATGGCCTAGGAACATACTGTGGTGCTCACAAAGCACTGCAGGCTCTTCTTTACAGAAACAATTAATAAAAAAAAAAAAAAAAAAAAAAACTTAAACTAAAATGAAGGGAGGGTCCCGAGTTGGGTAGACGGCCCCGGGCCTATCATGCACTTAATCCACCCTTTGGGGAGGGGGGGGGTCTGGTATTACTACTGGCACATGATTGGAGGGGGGGGGGGGGGGGTCTGGTATTACTACTGGCACATGATTGGAGGGGGGGGGGGGGGTCTGGTATTACTACTGGCACATGATTGGAAGGGGGGGGGGGGGGGTCTGGTATTACTACTGGCACATGATTGGAGGGGGGGGGGGGTCTGGTATTACTACTGGCACATGATTGGAGGGGGGGGGGGTCTGGTATTACTACTGGCACATGATTGGAAGGGGGGGGGTCTGGTATTACTACTGGCACATGATTGGAAGGGGGGGGGGGGTCTGGTATTACTACTGGCACATGATTGGAGGGGGGGGGTTGTCTGGTATTACTACTGGCACATGATTGGAGGGGGGGTTGTCTGGTATTACTACTGGCACATGATTGGAGGGGGGTCTGGTATTACTACTGGCACATGATTAGATTAAAATATTTTAATTAGCTATTAATTTTCAAAAATATATTTTACATTGTTAAGTGAAAAAGTCCTTTTTTCTTCAGATTGACAGCTGACTGCACGATCCTGTATATAGCATTAAGGTAAGAAACAATATATGCAGTGTTATATTTGTTTTAAATGTCGCAATGGTTTTGCGGCTCCCAGTTGTTTTTTTCCTTCGGAAACGGGTCCAAGTGGCTCTTTATGTCTTAAAGGTTGCAGACCCCTGGCATAGGGAGAGCAGAGCTGTGTTCTAGCACATCATACTTTATGTACTATAGCTTAACCACGCTGAGATCTGCTCAGAAAGATATAATATATATATTTTATTTTTACGGCTTTATTCAGACACAATATAATGATCATAAAGACACTAGTACTTGGTTTTGCATGTAGAGATCCCAGGTTTGAATCCTGGGAAAGACTTACATAAACTTGTTTTTCTGTTATTTTTTTTCTCTCTCTCATTTAACCCATAATAAAAGGCTGTACTACAATACATAATATACAGTAGTAAGGAATTTTATTGATTAAGTGTTTTTTATTCATTCACAGGCACAATATATGATTATAAAGAACCCAGCAATATTTACAGTATATAATTTTTTAGCTTATTAAGCATAAAAACATTATTCTTAATATGATATAGACTATAGGATATAGACTTATTATGGGTTAAATGTGGAGGTAAATAATCTCTCTCCCAGGATTCAAACCTGGAATCTCTACATTACTTACAAGTACTTACCAAGCTATAGCATTACCACATAGAGATGCAAGTTTTTTTCTATTGTTATAAGCTAACTGTGAGGAATATAGATTATTATTTTATGTCAGCCATGTTCCCACACCAGCCATCAGCTGTCCCGATGGCAGAGGTAGTGAACTCCACAGGAGGCCCCTGCTTCAAAGCCCAGCCATATGGCAGAGAACTTCTTGGAGGCCACTTTTGTTTCCAATTTCTCACCTCCGTTCAGCCAGCCAGGAACCCAGCTAACGGAACAGGAAAAACCTCTCTGCGGGGGTCTGGGTCATTCCCCAGTTCAATCAAAATTTATCAGACATTTTGGATCCGGCGGTTCATAAGGTTTGTGGGTCATTTGCTGCCAGCCCAGAAGATGGGGGAGGGTCCGGCTACAGATTAAAAGGCTTGTGCCAGCAAGTGGGCGGGTCTTTTCTCTGAAGGAGGGTCACATAGTGCCATGTGTTTAGGGGGACCTGCAACCTGCTGACATAACTGCCCTCCATGTGACTACAGAAAATAACTCATCACCACCCAAAGGACTTCTATACCTGGTAAACTTTTGTTCTGTTTAATCCTGTTTGTACCACGCCATCTGTATTTGTAACCTCAGACCACTGTATATATTCTTTGTGTGTACAGTGTTATTTCTAGTGAGCCCTTAAGGTGATTAACCCCTTAAGGCTAGGTCTACACGACGACATTTGTTGCGCGACAAAAAAGTCAGGCGACAGATAGGGCGCAACAGTTGTCGCGCAACAATTTTTATAATGGCAGTCTATGGTGTCACACTGCAACATGTTGCGACTGCGACGCGACAGTCGCAGAAAAATCCATCTTGAATGGATTTTCTGCGACTGTCGCGTCGCAGCATGTCGCATGTTGCAGTGCGACACCATAGACTGCCATTATAAAAATTGTTGCGCGACATTGGTGCAACAAAATGTTGCGCGACAAATGTCGTCGTGTAGACCTAGCCTAAGGACTGGGCAATTTTTTGCAAATCTGTCCAGTATCACTTTAAGTGCTGATAACTTTAAAATGCTTTGACTTATCCAGGCCATTCTGAGATAGCTTTTCGTCACATATTGTACTTCACGACACTGGTAAAATTGAGTCCTAAAAATTCATTTTTATTTATAAAAAAAAAAAAAAAAAAACATATACCAAAATTTACCCAAAATTTGGAAAAATTTGCAAATTTCCAAGTTTCAATTTCTCTACTCCTAAAAATAGTTATTACTTTACATTTCCCATATGTCTACTTCATGTTAGGATCATTTTGGGAATGACATTTTATTTTTGGGGGACGTTACAAGGCTTAGAAGTAAATCTTGAAATTTCTCAGAAACCTTCAAAAACCAACTTTTTAAGGACCAGTTCAGGTCTGAAGTCACTTTGCGAAGCTTACATAATAGAAACCACCCAAAGATGACCCCATTCTATAAACTACACCCTTTAAAAGGTATTTAAAACTGATTTTACAAACTTTGTTAACCGTTTAGGTGTTCCACAAGAATTAATGGAAAATAGAGATACAATTTCAAAATTTCACTTTTTTGGCAGATTTTCCATTTTAATAATTTTTTTCCAGTTACAAAGCAAGGGTTAACAGCCAAACAAAACATCAATATTTATTGCCCTGATTCGGTAGTTTACAGAAACACCCCATATGTGGTCGTAAACTGCTGTATGGGCACACGGCAAGGCGCAGAAGGAATGGAATGCCATACGGTTTTTGGAAGGCAGATTTTGCTGGACTGGTTTTTTTGACACCGTGTCCCATTTGAAGCCCCCCTGATGCGCCCCTAGAGTAGAAACTCCAAAAAAGTGACCCCATTTTAGAAACTACGGGATAGGGTGGCAGTATTGTTGGTACTAGTTTAGGGTACATATGATTTTTGGTTGCTCTATATTACACTTTTTGTGAGGCAAGGTAACAAGAAATAGCTGTTTTGGCATAGTTTTTATTTATTGTTATTTACAACATTCATCTGACAGGTTAGATCATGTGATATTTTTATAGACCAGGTTGTCACGGATGCGGCGATACCTAATATGTATACTTTTTTTTTTTTTTTTTTTTATGTAAGTTTTACACAATGATTTCATTTTTGAAGCAAAAATAAATAAATCATGTTTCAGTGTTTCCATAGTCTGAGAGCCATAATTTTTTCAGTTTTTGAGCGATTACCTTGGGTAGAGTATGATTTTTGCGGGATGAGATGACGGTTTTATTGGCACTATTTTGGGGTGCATGTGACTTTTTGATCGCTTGCTATTACACTTTTTGTGCTGTAAGGTGACAAAATGGTTTATTTAGCAGTTTTTATTTTACATTTTTTACGGTGTTCATCTGAGGGGTTAGGTCATGTGATATTTTTATAGAGCCGGTCGATACGGATGTGGCGATACGTAATATGTATACTTTTTTTATTTATTTAAGTTTTACACAATAATATCATTTTTGAAACAAAAAAAAATGTTTTAGTGTCTCCATATTCTGAGAGCCATAGTTTTTTCAGTTTTTGTGCGATTGTCTAAGGTAGGGCCTCATTTTTTGCGGGATGAGGTGAAGGTTAGAATGCCCACCAAAATAGTACCAAACGCCTTTTTGATCGCTTGCTGTTGTACTTTTTGTGATGTAAGGTGACAAAAAAAAAAAATTGCTTATTTAGCAGTTTTTATTTAAAATTTTTGTGATATGTTTATGGAGCCGGTCGATACGGACGATTTTTTTTTTTTTAACTTTATTTGGGGAAAATGATGTTTGTTTATTTTTACTTTACATCCTGCACCGATTAACCCCCACCGCGCCACAATGCAATTTTAAACTTAGGGCGTACCGGTACGTCCCAAGTCCTTAAGGGGTTAAATATATAATTTAATATTGCGTTGTCTTGTATCTCGATCACGAATCCCCACATCTGTGTTTCGGCCTAGTTATACGCTTCCGAGCGTTGTTTCTTACCCTATATAATCCCGTTGGCGTACCGGGCTTATAATCAAACCAGAAACTGGTGGCAGTCTTCCCGGGCTGAGAACGCACTGTTTCACTGGGGCAGGCTCTCTCAGCTTGTTGCCTCTCTGTGCCCGTGTGGACAGGAGGAGTCTGAAAACTCTACCAAGACTGACCTTACCCGCTCCTCCAGGAGGGCGTAACGTCACGCCTTGGTAACCAGCGACCATACCGTATCTCGCTGGCTCTACGTAGTCGAAGTCCGACATCAGTCGGGGTACGGTATTCGTCACACTAACTCATATTACTGGTGTCTTTATAATCATATATTGTGCCTGTGAATAAAGCAGTGATATGTAGATTAGCTTTCTGAGCAGATCTCAGTGTGGTACAGCTATAATACATGATATGTAGATACAAGGACACAGCTCTGCCCTCAGCATGTCTAGACCTGTCAATCAAGGGGAGAGTGGAGTGTATAGGGCACAGGGGGTGTTATAAAGCAGTGCTCCAAGGATTCAGCCCTGCCTCCTGGTGCTCTAACTTCTCATTTGCATAGGAATACAAGCACGGATTTTTCTGCAGCTGCTTAGCATACAGACAAAGGAAAGGTATTGTTTTAATCAGATGATCAGCTCTACCAGGCTGTCTGGTTTAATAGGGCCGATTCTGGTGACACCGTTGCTTTAAATCACTTTTAAAGAGGACCTTTCATGGGTTTGTAGTAAGGGAGAAAAATATCTGTACCTGCGGGGTTCCCCCCCGCTTTGCTGCCACCCTGCCTGTTTTCTTAAAATAGCACTCCGCCCCCTTGCTGCAGCGCTGTTCAATCGCAGCGCAGAGCGTCACAGCCAACGCCCACAGAGAAAGACTGCGTCTCCTCCCCATTGCGCCGATGCTCAGTATTAGCATACTGAGCGTGAAATTTGCAGGGTGTCATAACAGGACACAGGAGCGCCATTTTAAAAAAACAGGCAGGGTGGCAGCACAGCGGGGGGTAGCCCGCAGGTACAGATATTTATCTCACTTACTACAAACCCATGAAAGGTCCTCTTTAAATTAAAGAAGAAGAAAAGGTTTCCCAGAAACTACCCATGAAGTAAAGTTTACCATCTCTTTCATTCATGAATGTCAGCAATGAATGATTGATGGCATCTCTATAAAAAACAGGTATTTTCATATCACATTACTGCTGTTACAGGCACCTTCACATATCATTTATGTTCAACTCTACTAAAAAAATGAAAAACACCATTCTAAGCGATTTGTACCATAGGTTCTGAATCTATCAGTAGTAATAAATCAGAGCACCTAGACGTTAGTAATCTGACTGACCGCCTCAATGACAATGGCTTGTGTGAGAATTCTCCCCCATTAAATACTGGTGACTCGCGCTTCAATCATAGAGGTGTTGGTTGCATGTGCATGACTGAAGCTATTAGGTGTGGTTAAACTGCCTCAGGAGAGGGGTTTCAGATGCATTGTATGCACCATGACCTGAATGAATGAGAACTTCACAGACAGGTTCTCAGCCTGTGGTACATGTAACCCAGGGGATGCATGCCATGTCTCTAAGGTGGTACGCTCTGCTCAGGCTATGCTTTTAATAGGCAGCCCTGTGTACGGTTTTAGCCTTCGGGGAATTTTGGGGTGCTAGGCATAGTAATATTGAGCAGCACTGAATCTAGGTTATAGTGGACCAATTAATGGGTTTGTGTTTTATAGTATATCTGTGTAGGTAAGATGTAAGTTATTAATTATGTGTCTTTTTAGGTGATGAATGGAGGACAGAGCGTGGCGTTCCGATTTTCCTTTAGAAGAAACTTACCAATGAATTCAAAGGCCTCCTCAAAGTACTGACGGAGGTCCTGCTTACTATTATCAGTGGCTGGCAATCTCTTGTAACGCAAGGCTCCGGATTCAGCGTGGTAGAGAGGCAGGTGGGTGGTGACGTTCAGGACATGTCCTATATTTAGAGATACCATGCGACCCAAGTCTTGGGCATCCTTTTCATTGCCCAAATAGAGGAAAGGCAAAATTAGGCTCAATTCAGCTTTTTCAACGTCAGGAGACAATGGTGGAGCTGGAGTCACTTCTGGCGGTATAACACAGTCATCCGAAGGGGGGTCAGCCATAACTGCCAGAAAATGACAGTGTTAAGATATCACAAACACTAAAATACAAGTAACAACTGAAAGGTACGGGCTCTGTTCATAATGGAGCCTGTAACAACTAGGCCTGATCCATATCTGAACAGATACCAGCTAATCCTTATTGACCCCCAACTATCTATAATAGGCGCACAGGGATTTAAATTTTTTTGTATCATAATTTTTTCCCCAAACACAACATTTGTTGCCATGTTTTGTTCTATAATGTAATTTGGATTTTAAGATTGGTGCTCTTCCTTTTGCTCTGTATCACCATGCAGGGGGTCGAGTCAGAAACGCAGAGGTGTCACTACGCGTGACACAAATAAAAGCAGAGCTCTCTCATTCCTTTCTGTTTATGAGGTGACTTTTCATGACTTGTTACATGATGTAATTGAATGACAGTCGACTGTCTCCAACCGACAAGTTCCTACTTGGACTGCACATTATGTCACCAGATATCTATGTGGATATGTCATAGTCACCATTGTATTACACATGTACATCTGTTATCCATGATTCATTTCCTCTCATCCCTTCATTATGATTTAGGTTTTCCTATGTGTGCATTACCTAACAAAATGTTGATTTTGTCTTTTCCCTGAAATCTCCTCTATTTTACATCCCTTTACAGAATTAGTAAAGGATTATGAATTTATGAGCAGAAATAATGTTGTCAAGTACAATTTACTGGTTCTCTATTGTACCTCTAGTGGTAATTTCAGCTTACACTGACCGGTATAGACATTAGAAATGCCTCCTGTCAACCTTCATTTGTATTAAAGATATAGAGGCTTCATTTTACAAAAGGCCATGTAATTTGCTAGTTTTCTCTTAGGCAACATCATAAACTTACTAAAAAATAAATAAAAATCAAACCTACAGAGCATGAAAAAAAAAAAAAAAAATGTTTAGGTATGTTCATGAATTACCTCTTCCTCCTGCAGAATTTTCACTCAAGGGCTCCAGAAGAAGGTATAAACTTTGAAGTCTTCTATTTGTCCTAAATGGAGACTTTGGTGGTGGAGTGGGGGGAGGAGGTGGAGAGCATGGAGGCACTGGATCATCTACCTCCAATCCCTCTAAACCTCTACAGTCCAGTAACAGTGGTGTCCCTCCAAGCATTCCCCCATGTGTTCGAGACATAATTTTCCGGGCCAGCTCATCTGGCCAAATGGCTCGTACACTATAGTCATCATCATCATAGCTTACCCTTGAACTACCCATAAATTGTGGGTCAAACGTCACAATAGGATCACAGCTGCAAGATGAACCCACAGACTTCCTTGGAGGGCGAAGCAGTCGCCAACAGCCTCGGCAGCCACATTTTAGAGGGTGAAGAGCCCAACGGAAACATGAAGGGGATCGTGGGGAAGATGATGGAGGACTCCTTCGACGAGGCTCCCGTGGCCAGCAGGGAGGTTGGGGAAGCAGTCCAGGCAGAGTGAGGTCAGCATGGGATGGTGCCCTATGTCCCAGCTGAAAACCACGGACCTCAGGGGCCATTCTTGATTGGGGAGTAGAACGTAATGGAAGGGAGCGGGGACGAGGCAGGGGGGCTGAACGATCTTCTAAAGGCACAGGGGGCATGATGCTGATGAGAGAGAAAAAATAATAATAATCAAAACGATATAGACATTAACACATAGTACTGCAGCCTGCATTATTTCATACATTAATTACATCTCATTCATGGCTGTGGAAGTTCTGGAGACGCTGCAGAAAATAAGGCACATTTCAAATCCAACTTTTAGCAAAAACAGGAAGACTATGCAAACCGTCCCTAGATACCAGTCAATGGCTATGACCAAGAACATGCATGTCACAGTACTACAGCTATGTATGTAAGGAGCACATACATATAGCCCGATCCTTCCCCGTCCTCTCTGCAGTAGATGCGTCTCCTCCATCTATCTGCACAGACCACCTTCACATAATGCGGGGTTTCCACAAGTCTCCTCACACACTACAAGCCGCAGACCTCAGGGAGGCACATGCATCACCTGTGATATAGGGGACAGCTCCAGCCACAGACATGTACTCTGCACACAGATGTCACCTTCCCTGGTGCATTGTCCGCTAAACAGTCATTGGTAAAGCGCAGAATGACTGTGATGCAGGTAATGGCGCTGCGGGCTCACCTCTGTCAGCTGCTCCCCTCCTCGGCACACTCGGGCGGCTGTGTGCATGTCCTCCTCCCGGGTGTCACGTCCTTTGTGTGCGCGCCCGAGTCAGCGACTTGTGAGCCCACAGTGTGTGCAGGGCGCCACTGAATGAAGAGCCGTCAGCCCCTCCCCCTGCACGCGAGATGACATCACCGCCGACCAATCAGCGTTCGCCCTTATTGTACAACTAGACAAAACAGCCCGGGCCGATTACCGGCTCACGTTCTGCTGATTGTAGAGAACAGCAGCACAAAGCCTGACAGACGGTGACCGGCACACAACCGGGGCCTGCGCCGTGTCCTGTCCACGTACCAGCGCTGTATAGCCCTCACCGATAGTAATAGGGTAAAGGCTAAATACTATAAGGACCTCCTGACGTCACAGTATCACGTGACACACGTGGGTCGGCATCCAGCGAGCTCTGCTATCACAGGCACTGGCTGACTGCAGAGTAGGAAGGTCAGAGATGGCTGAGAGGGGAGTCTGACAGTGCTGGAGGGGTGGATGTGACTGCTGGGGCTGACAATTGTATGCAGCGAGGGATTCTGTGTGGGATTATATACTGGGGGGTGCGGTGTGGGATTATATACTGGGGGGCTGCTGGGTGGGATTATATACTGGGGGGGCTGCTGGGTGGGATTATATACTGGGGGGGCTGCTGGGTGGGATTATATACTGGGGGTGCTGCTGAGTGGGATTATATACTGGGGGGGGGGGGTGCTGCTGGGTGGGATTATATACTGGGGGTGCTATGTGGGATTATATACTGGGGGGGGGGGGTGCTGTGTGGGATTATATACGGGGGGGGGGGGTGCTGTGTGGGATTATATACTGGGGGGGTGCTGTGTGGGATTATATACTGGGGGCTGCTGGGTGGGATTATATACTGGGGGGGGCTGCTGGGTGGGATTATATACTGGGGGTGCTATGTGGGATTATATACTGGGGGGGGACTGCTGTGCGGGATTATATACTGGGGGGTGCTGTGTGGGATTATATACTGGGGGGGGGTGCGATTATATACTGGGTGGGTGCTGCTGGGTGGGATTATTTACTGGGGGTGCTGCTGGGTGGGATTATATACTGGGGGGTGCTGCTGGGTGGGTTTATATACGGGGGGGGGGGGGGCTGCTGTGTGGGATTATTTACTTGGAGGGGGGGTGTTGGGTGTTGCTGCTGTGTGAATGTTCCCTTACCGGTAGTAAACTACACAGATTGGATGCACAGAAATCCAGCATTTTATTAATATGCAAATAAATCTCAGCATACAATCCCACACACAACTCCCCCCACCCCCCTCTCAGCATAATTCCACAAGGCACCCCCCTTCCATACAATCTCACACGGCAGACCCCCCCCCCCCCCCCCCTCCATACAATCTCACACAGCAGCCCCCCCCCCCCTCCACACAATCTCACATGGCAGCCCCCCCCTCCACACAATCTCACACGGCAGCCCCCCCCCCCTCCATACAATCTCACACGGCAGCCCCCCCCCCTCCACACAATCTCACACGGCAGCCCCCCCAGCATACGATCCTAGTTATCATGTCTCCCCCGTCTGATATCTTCTACTGTACACATAGAGGAGAAATCTGTCGGTTTTCTTGTCTTCAATAAGAACTAATATTTTTATCAATTTTTTTTAAATTGACTAGTTTTTCCCCACTATCCACTGGCGTTCTTCTGTCTGCTTGGCGCTTGTAGCTGTGGATAGAGATCGGCACAGACGTCTACAATGACCCCACAGACCTCCACACTACACCGCCTCCTGACTAGCATTTACTGCTACAAGGGGCCTTCCCAGCTGCCCAATGTACATATACAGTACCTCGGCAGTTTGGTAGTTAGAGAAGGCGCCTGCTCGTGAGCACCATATCCCCGGGGGCCTGGTGTTTTAAACGACAGGCACCCAGGACTAATGTATGCAATTAACAATGACATTGATTGCACACATTTAAAGGGAACCTGTCACCGGGATTTTGTGTATAGAGCTGAGGACATGGGTTGCTAGATGGCCGCTAGCACATCCGCAATATCCAGTCCCCATAGCTCTGTGTGCTTTTATTGTGTAAAGAAAACCGATTTGATACATATGCAAATGAACCTGAGATGAGTCCTGTATGTGAGATGAGTCAGGGACAGGACTCATCTCAGGTTCATTTGCATATGTATCAAATCGGTTTTTTTTACACAATAAAAGCACACAGAGCTATGGGGACTGGGTATTGCGGATGTGCTAGTGGCAATCTTGCAACCCATGTCCTCAGCTCTATACACAAAATCCCGGTGACAGGTTCCCTTTAAGCCCTCAGATGCTATGGTTAAGGGTACCTTCACACTAGCGTTTTTCTTTTCCGGCATAGAGTTCCATCCTAGGGACTCAATACCGGGGAAAAAAACTGATCAATTTTATCTTAAAGGGCTTCTGTCACCCCACTAAACCTTTTTTTTTTGCTTACTTATAATCCCTACACTGCGATTTATGGCTACATGATCAAATTAATCATTTTGGTCCTGTAGATTTAGTTTAAAGGGGTTCTGCACTTTTATTTAACTGATGATCTATCCTCTGGATAGATCATCAGCTTCTGATCGGCGGGGGTCCGACACCCGGGACCCCCGCCGATCAGCTGTTTCAGAAGGCAGTGGCGCTGCTCGTGCACCGCTGCCTTCTCAAACAGCTGATCGGCGGGGGTCCCGGGTGTCGGACCCCTGCCGATCAGAAGCTGATGATCTATCCAGAGGATAGATCATCAGTTAAATGAAGGTGCAGAACCCCTTTAAAATAAGCTTTTAAAATATGCTAATTACCTTGCTACCAGCAAGTAGGGCGGCTACTTGCTCTCAGTGCGCCTGCGCCAATTGAAGACAGGTACGGCCGCGGCGCAGGCGCAAGATTTTAAATGCAAACAGGCATTTTCCCTGGCCCTGTCAATCACAATGTGGAGGGGGCGTCTTTACGATCGGAGGATGCGGCTGCTACCAGCAAGTAGCCGCCCTACTTGCTGGTATCAAGGTAATTAGCATATTTTAAAAGCTTGTTTTAAACTAAATCTACAGGACCAAAATGATTAATTTGATCATGTAGCCATAAATCGCAGTGTAGGGATTATAAGTAAGCAAAAAGGTTTAGTGGGGTGACAGAAGCCCTTTAATGCATTCTGAATGGAGAGCAATCCGTTCAGGATGCATCTGTTTAGTCCCTCTTACGTTTTTTGGCCGGAGAAAATACCGCAGCATGCTGCAGTTTTCTCTCTGGCCAAAAATCCTTAACACTTGCCGGAATGCCGACATTAATTTCCATTGTAATGCATTTAATGCCGGATCTGGCCCTGAGTGTTACGGCAAAACGGATCCGGATTTCTGGTCTGCGCATGCACAGACCTTTAAAAATGCAAAAAATAAATAATTCTAGGAAACACTTTTGAGGTCAAAATGCTCACTACACACCTTGAAAGATTCCTTGAGGGGTGTAGTTTCCAAAATGGGGTCACTTTTTGGGGGTTTCCACTGTAGGGCCACGTCAGGGTGTCTTCATATGCGACATAGCTCCCAATTACCATTTCAGCTAAATCCGCTCTCCAAAAACCATATGGTGCTCCTTCCACTCTGAAGCCTGCTGTGCGCCCATACATCAGTTTTTGAGCACATATGGGGTGTTTCTGTAGACTCCAGAATCAGGGTAATAGATTTTGAGTTTTGTTTGGCTGTTAACCCTTGATGTGTTGCAGGAAAAATTTATTAAAATGGAAAATCTGCTAAAAAATTTGACATTTTAAAATGTAATTCCCATTTTCCTTGAATCCTTGTGGAACACCTAAAGTGTTAACTAAGTTTGTAAAATCAGTTTTGAATAGCTCGAGGGGTGTAGTTTCTAAAATGGGGTTCTTTATGGGTAAATTCTAATATGCAAGCCCCACAAAGTGGCTTCGTAAATGAACTGGTCCTTAAAAAATTACATTCGGTTTTGGAGATTTTCTTAAAATTTTAAGATTTGCTTCTGGACTTCTAACATCCCAAAAAAAGAAAATGTCAATTACAATTCAAACAAAGTAGACATATGGGAAATGTGAAGTAACTATTTTAGGAGGTATTACTATTTATTTTAAAAGTATAGAAATTGAAATTTTTAATGAAATATTTTGACTCCTATTTACCACTGTCAAGAAGTACAATATGTGACAAGAAAACAATCTCAGAATGGCCTGGATAAGTAAAAGCGTTTTTAAGTTATCACCACATAATGTGACATGTCAGATTTGCAAAAAATGGCCTGGTCCTTAACTCCTTCACGCAACATCACGTACATGTACGTGGGGGAATGTGGTGCCTCACCGCATCCCCACGTGCATGTACGTCATCGGCTTTCACTGTCAGCGCAGGGACCTAAGCGCTGAAGGTTCAGTGAAGCCGGCGTGCTGGGGTTGCTAGGCAACCAGAGAAGCCAGAGGGAACTGTATTGGAGCCATGACCTAGCCATGACCCGCCCACGATCGCTGTGATTGGTCCAATACTGCAGAGGGACCAATCGCAGCGCATCGGGGCAGGTAAGGGGGGGGGGGTTAGGGAGGGACTGTGTGCTTCTCCTTCTTTGATCGTCCTAATTCCTGTCAGGGAAGCGATCAGAGAAGGAGATAGTGTGAAAATCTGCTGTACCTATGACATGTATACTAGTCATGGAGCACTGCTACTTAGCGCTCCATGACTAGTATACTCGTCATGGCATTCAACTGTCACCATGGCTGCAGACATGGTGACAGCGCTGAGTGCCGGCTGTTACACACAGCCAGGCACCTTGGGTCAATGCCGAGGGGGGTCCACCCCACCCCCCCCCCCCCCCCCCCCCCCGTATCGGCGATCGCTGCAAACCACAGGTCAATTCAGACCTGCGGTTTGCAGCGCTTTATGTAGTTTCTGATCCGCAGGGATCGGAAACCTACAAATTGCCAAAATCTAATTTTTTTAAGCCCCCCCCCTGCACCCCTGAATTTATTTATGTGGCGGGGTGCAGGGGGGCGGTTTTTGGGCGGTGCGGCAGTTGCCCGCCTCCCATTATAATAATCGTTGGTGTACAGTGGTATACCAGGGTGTCAGCACATTGCTGACACCCTGGTATAAACGGCTGACATCGGTGATTCGATGTCAGCCGTTTAACCCTTTCCATACCGCAGTCCGTACGGACCGCGGTATGGAAAAGGTTAACAGCTCAGGGAGCTCTCTCCCATCGGAGGGCTGCTGTACCTTTGCAGCCCCCCTATGGAGAGGGAGAGAGCCCCCAGACAGCCCCCTGAGAGCCCCGTCCTTACCCTTCCCCGTCTGCTAAGTTGTGGCCACAACTTCGCAGACGGGGAAGGTTCCCATGGCAACAGGACGCCTTCTCAGGCGTCCTGCTGTCCATGGTGCTGAACAGATCTATGCTAAAAGCATAGATGTGTAAGTAAAATACAGTACAGAACCCTATATGGTGTACTGTACTGTATTATACAGACATCAGACCCACTGGATCTTCAAGAACCAAGTGGGTCTGGGTCAAAAAGTAAAAATCAAAAAACACATTTATCACTGATTAAACATGAGAAAAATAAAATTCCCTACACATGTTTGGTATCGCCGCGTCCGTAACGACCTGATCTATAAAACGGTCATGTTACTTTTCCCGAACGGTGAACGCCATAAAAATAAAAAACTATGATGAAATTGAAATTTTGCCCACCTTACTTCCCCAAAACAGGTAATAAAAGTGATCAAAAAAGTCACATGTACGCCAAATTTGTAAAAATCAAACCGTCATCTCATCCTGCAAAAATCATACCCTACCCAAGAATATCGCCCAAAAACTGAAAAAACTATGGTTCTTAAGACTATGGAAACACTAAAACATGATTTTTTTTTGTCTCAAAAAAGAAATCGTTGTGTAAAACTCGCATAAATTAAAAAAAAAGTATACATATTAGGTATCGCCGCGTCCGTATCGACCGTCTCTATAAAAATATCACACGACCTAACTCCTCAGGTGACCACCGTAAAAAGAGAAAATGGCGTAAAAAAAGCGATTTTTTTTTTTTGTCATCTTACATCTAAAGTGTAATAGCAAGCGATCAAAAAGTCCTATGCACCCCAACATAGTGCCAATCAAACAGTCATCTCATCTCGCAAAAAATGAGACCCTACTTAAGATAATCGCCCAAAAACTGTAAAAACTATGGCTCTTAGACTATGGAGACACTAAAACATTTTATTTGTTTTAAAAATGAAATCATTGTGTAAAACTTACATAAATAAAAAAAATTGTATACATATTAGGTATCGCCGCGTCCGTGACAACCTGCTCTATAAAATTACCACATGATCTAACTTGTCAGATGAATGTTGTAAATAACAACAACAAAAAAAGATGCCAAAAAAGCAATTTCTTGTTACCTTGCAGCACAAAAAGTGTAATATAGAGCAACCAAAAATCATATGTACCCTAAACTAGTACCAACAAAACTGCCACCCTATCCCGTAGTTTCTAAAATGGGGTCACTTTTTTGGAGTTTCTACTCTAGGGGGGCTTCAAATGGGACATGGCGTCAAAAAAACCAGTCCAGCAAAATCTGCCTTCCAAAAACCGTATGGCATTCCTTTCCTTCTGCGCCCTGCCGTGTGCCCGTACAGCAGTTTACAACCACATATGGGGTGTTTCTGTAAACTACAGAATCAGGGCCATAAATAATGAGTTTTGTTTGGCTGTTAACCCTTGCATTGTAACTGGGAGAAAAAAAATATTAAAATGGAAAAATCGGCCCAAAAAGTGAAATTTTATCTCTATTTTCCATTAAATCTTGTGCAACACCTAAAGGGTTAACAAAGTTATTAAAATCTGTTTTGAATACCTTGAGGGGTGTACTTTCTTAGATGGGGTCACTTTTAGGGAGTTTCTGCTCTAGGGGTGGATCAGGGGGGCTTCAAATGGGACATGGTGTCAAAAAAAACAGTCCAGCAAAATCTGCCTTCCAAAAACCGTATGGCATTCCTTTCCTTCTGCGCCCTGCCGTGTGCCCGTACAGCTGTTTACGACCACATATGGGGTGTTTCTGTAAGCTACAGAATCAGGGCCATAAATAATGAGTTTTGTTTGGCTGTTAACCCTTGCATTGTAACTGGAAAAAAAAAAATATTAAAATGGAAAATCTGCCAAAAAAGTGAAATTTTGAAATTGTATCTCTATTTTCCATTAAATCTTGTGCAACACCTAAAGGGTAACAAAGTTTGTAAAATCAGTTTTCAATACCTTGAGGGGTGTACTTTCTTAGATGGGGTCACTTTTAGGGAGTTTCTGCTCTAGGGGTGCATCAGGGGGGCTTCAAATGGGACATGGTGTAAATAAACCAGTCCAGCAAAACCTGCCTTCCAAAAACCAAACGGCGCACCTTTCACTCTACGCCCCGCTGTGTGGCCGTACAGTAGTTTACGGCCACATATGGTGTGTTTCTGTAAACGGCAGAATTAGGGCAATAAAGATACAGTCTTGTTTGGCTGTTAACCCTTGCTTTGTTAGTGGAAAAAATTGGTTAAAATGGAAAATTAGGCAAACAAATTGAAATTCTCAAATTTCATCCCCATTTGCCAATAACTCTTGTGCAACACCTAAAGGGTTAACGAAGTTTGTAAAATCAGTTTTGAATACCTTGAGGGGTGTAGTTTATAGAATGGGGTCATTTTTGGGTGGTTTCTATTATGTAAGCCTCGCAAAGTGACTTCAGACCTGTAGTGGTCCCTAAAAATTGGATTTCAGAAAAATTTCAAGATTTGCTTCTAAACTTCTAAGTCTTGTAACATCCCCAAAAAATAAAATATCATTCCCAAAATAATTCAAACATGAAGTAGACATATGGGAAATGTAAAGTCATCACAATTTTGGGGGTATTACAGAAGTAGAGAAGCTGAAACTTTGAAATTTGCAAATTTTTCCAAATGTTTGGTAAATTAGGTATTTTTTTGATGCAAAAAAATAATAATTGGGGGACTTAATTTTTCCAGTGTCATGAAGTACAATATGTGACGAAAAAACAATCTCAGAATGGCCTGGATAAGTCAAAGCGTTTTAAAGTTATCAGCACTTAAAGTGACACTGGTCAGATTTGCAAAAAATAACCTGGTCCTTAAGGTGAAATAAGGCTGTGTCTTGAAGGGGTTAAGGTGAAAAATGGCAGGGTTCTGAAGGGGTTAAGTAGAAGCATGCAATGGTGATTTCCTCATCACAAACAATTTATTGAAACAAAAGCCAACAACAGTGGTGAGTATAACCCACAAAATGTCTACAGAACTTGTCATGTGGCCTTAAGCATCAATTACAGCTTAACAACGTCTCCTGCTGTTCTATGGCATCCCACTCTTCTTGAAGGGGCGGCCCTCAGGTCATTGAGGTTCTAGGGTACTGGATTAATGATGTTCTTAAAGTAGTCTGGACCATTCACAAAGTTCTTTATTGACTGGACAACTGCCCACACTGTAACACCACCACCACCAAAGGCTCATCTGGTGACAACAGTGGCTGATGCATAGCGCTCTCTTTGATGTCTCCAACATAGTTGGCATCCATCATTTCTGCTCAGCATGAATCAACTTTCATCAGTGAACAGCGCTGAGGCCCACTGGTCCCTCGTCCAGCGTAGATGCTCCCTGGCCCATGCAAGACGATGACGCCTGTGCTTGGTGGTGTGGTCAGGTACCCTTGCAGGTCGTCTAGCACGCAGACAGCGCTGATGTAAACGGTTTCCAATGGTCTGACGTGACACTTGGGTGCCTCTCACCTCCCTTGTGCCAGGGCATTGCTCACAATAAAGTGGTCATCAGTTTGGGATGTGGCCAAAGGACGTCCACTTCTCTGCCTTTCTGTGACTCTTCCAGTCTCTCTGATACAACCTGCTGGCGACTCTCTGTGACACTCTAAGCTCAGTGGCCACTTCTATCTGAGAACATCCTGTTTGAAGCCTCACAATGGCGAGGTACTGCTGATCAATTGTTAGGTGTCATCATGGTCTCATGATGGTGAAATGTGAACAGCATGATGAGGAGGACTGTTTAAACACCAATTCTTATTGAACTAGGAAATGTATTGCCTGATTCATGGATCAAACACCTGTTATGAATTTTGCCGTTAAGCTCCTTGTTAGAGAACAGCAAGTTGTGCAAAAAGTCCTGAAACACTGAATAGTTGGACATGTGCATTTTAGGTTCATCCTGAAACTTCACCCACAAGCCAAATGAGTGGTGTTGATAGTGTGAGCAATTTAGTGTGTGAATACAAGCAAATATTTATTTAACCCCTTAACGACCCAGGACAAGAATTCTCATCCTCAATCACCGACACTTAGCGATCGAGGACGAGAGAGGTCCCCCCCGATCAGCAGCAGAGATCCTGCGGTTACTGACAGCCGGATCCCTGCTGCATCCACCAGCATCGGCGATAACGCCGATGACGGTGGATTAACCCCTCATATGCCGCGGTCAGCGCTGACCGCGGCATATGGGAGGTTTGCACTCCCTCACCTCATACATCGGGTCCCTGCGCTGCTGTGGCGGGGACTCGATGGTTGCCATGGCAGCCCCAAGCCATTCCAAGGCTTGGGGCCTGTCATGCGAGGAAGCCTAAGAGGCCCTAGGCACTGTATTGTTCAATACAGCACAATACATATATTTTGTGCTGTATTAAAACAAGGATCAGACCCTGTCCCATGGTAGGACAAAAGAAAAAAAAAGTTTATAAAATTAAAGTTTTACAAAAAAATTTAAAGTTTCAAGTAAAATCCTTGATTTCCTTTTCCAAAAATAAAGTTAAAAAAAATTGGGAAAAGACTCTATATCAGCATTTACTGTGAGCTGTAAAATTATGAGAATTACCACCTGTAGGAATGCGCAAGGGTCAGTCATTGACGGAAGGTATGTGTCACTGAGGTTCCTCGCCTTGGTGAGATAAGAACTGGTAATTTTGTGCGTCAGCGGCAGCTAGTGCTCGCTGACACTGTTTACTTAGTGTGGATGTAAAGCCAATCCGGACCGGTTCTTATTGGGAGCAGCCAAAGAGCAGGGTGGGTGGCTGTTCCCCACGTCCAGGCCAGGTTTTGGGCTGGGGTTTAAAAACCCAGCCAGCAGCTCAGCTGGGTGTGGTATGTTCCTCCAAGTGATAGTGGAAGCTCTGTGGTTTTGGGAGCTGAGGAGAGCTGCCAGCTGGGAGTCAGGCGCCCTAAAGCCTGCTGTGGTCTGCCAGGTGATTTATGCTATTTTAGGAACTCTTGCTGTGTGAACTAACACCAGGACCCTGTAAAGCATTGTTTTTCTTTTCTGCCTTCTCTGTGTGAATAAACACAGGACTTTAGTTTTTTCTACGGTGGTCTTGCCTCTGTATTGTGTCCGCTTACCCTGCCTACCAGAGCAAATCCCTACAAACCATAATAATCCAGTAAAGTACCATCAAAAAAATCACAGACATAAAAAAAAAAATCATGGGCACAGGAAAAAAGTCACCTATTTTACTCTCCAGGAATTTCTGGACGGTTGGCAACCCTGACCAGCAGGTGATCTGGAGAATGTTGGAATGGGAGTGGTGGGAGATCAGTATTTTTATTTTCATTGTCTGGGCGACCCAATGTGCTGTAATTTTTTGCTAAAATTAAATGGGTGTTTATGTAAAGATGGAAGGGGAATGGGTCTCTAGGCCACGGATGCTCAACCTGCGGCCCTCCAGCTGTTGTAAAACTACAGCTCCGACCATGCCCTGCTGTAGGCTGATTGCATTGCACCTGCTGAGCTAAGCAGGAGAGTGTGCAGCATCCCATTACTACCATAGCGGCAGGGGTGCACCGCCAATGAGGCTAGGTGAGGCAGTTGCCTCAGGCAGCACCAGGTAGGGGCAAGAGGGGGGCAGCTTAAGGGCCATGGGCTGAAGGGAAGGCATTAGCTTAAAGGGATTCTGTCACCAGGTTTCACCCCTGTCAGGGGCTCTGCCTGATGCGCCCGTGCGGACTTCTCCATTTGGATTCATACAGCGAAGTGCGCATGCGCCGGCACTTCGCTCAACCCCTGTATGCGTGAGATCTTACAGCAGGAGGAGGGGGGAGGAAGAGAGAGCGAGAAGCGGCACAGAGGATTAGGAGGCGGCGCAGAGGTCTGGAAAGGCTGTGCTGGGCACGAACTGCGGCAGGTGCAGCCGGCACCTTGCATCCATTAACATCCCCTTGGGCACCTTATTTGTTTGACTGACAGGTTAGTAATAGCTGTTTTTTAGCTAAATAAGCCTACAGATGACATTTATAAGCCCACATTAGGAATCGTGAAGATGCCCTGAACATCAGCATATTTTTATCTGACAGGGGTGAAACCTGGTGACAGAATCCCTTTAAGAAATTTGCATTGAGAAGGGGGGTGGACCGTTTCAGTTTTCGCCTCAGGCAGAAGAAAGGGTAGGTGCACCCCTGCATAGCAGTACTCTGCATGAGAGTGAAAATTGTGTTTTTATGTGGTATGTACATTTACTGTACTTATTGCATGCAGAGAGTTAAAGGGGTATTCCCATCACAGACAATGGGGGCATATTGCTAGGATATGCCCCCATTGTCTGATAGGTGCGGGTCACACCTCTAGGACCTGCACCTACAATGAGAACGGGGCGGGGAAACGAACGGAGGGCACACTGCGCATGCATTTTTATGGGGCCGCCGAAAATAGCCGAGCGCTGGCTTGGCTATTTCCGTCTGCCCCATAGACATGAATGGGAGAAGGGACGGTGTGTGTGCGGTGCACTCCCATTCAGTTCTATGGAAGCAGCGGGGAGCAGTGCTTGGTGGTGGACGGAACCTTGGGAAATCCGGGGTCCTCCAGCCACAGCTCTCCCCGCTCCGTTCTCATTGTAGGTGTGGGTCCTACCTTGGGACCCCCACCTATCAGACAATGGGGGAATATCCTAGCGATATGCCCCCATTGTCTGTGATGGTAATACCCCTTTAAGAGTCAATCAATATGCCCCCAGTAATAATAATCTCCCCATATGTATTAATGGGCGCCTATAGTGCCCCAGTAGTAATAAAGCCCACCACAGTTCCCTTCAGTAATTATAAAACCAAGCATAATGCCCCAGTAGTATTAAAGCCCCCACATTGTGCTCCAGTAGTAAATATGTCCACTATAGTGCCCCGTAGTAGTACTAAAGCCCTAATAGTATGACCCAGAAGTAATAATTCCTGCCTATAGTGCCCCCAGTAGTAATAAAGCCCCAAAATGTGTGCCAGTAGAAAAAAAATGCCCCCCCCCAAGTAGTACTAATGCCTATTTATCATTTGTGCCCGCAGAAAAAAAATGTCCCTTATAGTGCCCCCAGCAGTACACATGGCCCATTATAAAGTGTGCCAGTAGGAACAACAACCCCTTATTATAGAGCTCCCAATGTCCCCATAGTGCTCCCCCAGTTAAAGGAAAAATAACAAACGCCAATACTCACCTGCCTGCCACTGTCTGTGATGTGGTGCAGGACCATGCATCTCCCACCCCGCTTGCAGCCTAGCTCAAGTGGCGCGATGATGATGTAATCATGCCGCCTGACTGAGCCGGCCTGTCATAGGATACAGGCACCAGGCCTGAAGACTATCAGAGTGCGACTATCAGCGTTCAACTGAATTGACATCCTCAGGACTGTCATTTAGTTGAATATTGAGATGCCCTAGCAGCCAGCAATGAAATTGGCTTCTATGGCAGTCCGATGTACCCCCTCACCTTGTGCCATGTACCTCTTGGGGTATGTGTATTTAAAAAGTACAGGGGCAACACTGTTCTGAGGAGGGCATCATTAAGGGCCAACACAATTGTGAGGTGGTCTCTGAGGGGCGACACAATTGTGAGGTGGTCTCTGAGGGGGCAACACAATTGTGAGGTGGTCTCTGAGGGGCAACACAATTGTGAGGTGACACATTCTTATTCTGACAGTATGTCACACAAAGAACCACTATGCTGCTGCACATGTTGCCCCCCTTTGATTGTTGTATGGTAATGTTCCCTTATAAGGCTGGTCTAGACAGACAGGTCACCCCTCCTGAAAAAGTCTCCACTTTCAGTAGTTAAAATACAATAATCATGATTAGTAATAGTATTTTAGAGGTCCATGGCGAGGCCCCCCCCCCAGTACAGAGGAGATTGGCGGGGCCCCCCAGTAGGCCCGCCCTCCAGGGGCCAGCTGTAAGTAGGACTGCCTCTACTGACTACTAGTATGTTTATACCGTAACAGCCATGTACGGCCCCGTACCACGTGATATGACGGGCTCAGATGAGGCGTGGCCAGCCCTTCCTATAGTACAGGCGACCGTAGTAAGGGGCGGGACAATACTGTACATGGGTGCATACATTGAATTTGCAGTGGGCGTGGTCTCGTTGTGGCGGGGTTTTCGAGCGCGGTCCTGTCTAATCTGGCGGGAAGTGGCCAGGTACCTGACAGAGGAGCATGGAGCGGTCACCGGAGCTGTATGTGCTGTGCGATCCACAGAAGCCCCCGGTGCGGCTACAACGGTAAAGTAACGGGGGGAGGCTTGTGTCGTGTCACCTGCCAGAGTCAGAGTCCCCTGTCACGTCGCTGACAGCTTATGACTGGGCGCTCTCATAGACCACAGAATAGTTTTCTACAAAGTGTCTGACAATATCCAACCCATCCACCATGGCCCCGGCTCCTGTCCGCTCTGTATACGATAGGCTGGACGTCTGTGCAGTAAGGTTATGTTCACACTGTGGATTCTGTGCTGAAAACGGCAGCATCTGCCATGAAGCCTAAGAGTAAAAGACAGCGGCTACACCCACCAATCGGCTATAGATCTGAGGGGCTCACCCTAGGGCTGTGTAGAAAGAAGTAATTCTGTGAGATATGAAGGGTACTCTACATTTGGGATCACACACAGGATGAATATGGCAAATTTACATTTAATAACAGTTAATCTTCACTAAAAATACAATCCCAAAATGACATAAAATGAATCAGCCTGTTGCAGAATATCAACTACTAATAAAATGCATCAATTATTTATACAATAATAATGTTAAAATCTGCCACTGTATAGGGGAGAAAGAAAGGTAAATTGTCCGCTGTATATATCTCCTCCTCGTGGTTAGATAGGATTTGGATATAGCAATGTAGCAGTAGAATTCCCAGATAGACTGTTCAGTGTTATAGTTGGTACCAACTGATCTTTGTTGTTTTTTAAAGTGCAGTTTGAAATGAAATATGCAGTCCATGCAGCTTTATATAACATGGTCCAACCTTAATATGCAGTCCATGCAGCTTTATATAACATGGTCCAACCTTAATATGCAGTCCATGCAGCTTTATATAACATGGTCCAACCTTAATGTGCAGTCCATGCAGCTTTATATAACATGGTCCAACCTTAATATGCAGTCCATGCAGCTTTATATAACATGGTCCAACCTTAATATGCAGTCCATGCAGCTTTATATAACATGGTCCAACCTTAATATGCAGTCCATGCAGCTTTATATAACATGGTCCAACCTTAATGTGCAGTCCATGCAGCTTTATATAACATGGTCCAACCTTAATATGCAGTCCATGCAGCTTTATATAACATGGTCCAACCTTAATGTGCAGTCCATGCAGCTTTATATAACATGGTCCAACCTTAATGTGCAGTCCATGCAGCTTTATATAACATGGTCCAACCTTAATGTGCAGTCCATGCAGCTTTATATAACATGGTCCAACCTTAATGTGCAGTCCATGCAGCTTTATATAACATGGTCCAACCTTAATGTGCAGTCCATGCAGCTTTACATAACATGGTCCAACCTTAATGTGCAGTCCATGCAGCTTTACATAACATGGTCCAACCTTAATGTGCAGTCCATGCAGCTTTACATAACATGGTCCAACCTTAAAGGGGTTGTCCGGGTTTGGGGACATTTGTCTATTAGTAATCTAATAACATAAACATCACAAACATGCATGTGGTACCTTTAGAGCATATTGCTGAAGCCCTGTTTTCCTGGTTTCAATTCATGGCCGGAAGTGAGTATTTTCTTATCTTCAGTGACGTACCGGGTCCCTGGCAGGCGAGCAAAGCTTCCTCTTCCTCTGCTCACGGAGCCCGGTGACGTCACTGGCAGTCTAGATGATAATGCAGAGAGGTTGGAGGGGCAGTTACTTGTCCGGCCGGCATCGCGGTAAGCCCCGCCCCCATCGCGCTAAGCCCCGCCCCAGTCGGTGACATCACTGGCAGTCTAGGTGATAATGCAGAGGTTGGAGGGGCGGTTACTTATCCGGCCGACATCGCGCTAAGCCCCGCCCCCAGTCGGTGACGTCACCGGGCCTTCAGCATTACAATGAATGGAGGAGGATTACTATGCTTGTTAGCATAGAAAACTCCTCCCATCAGAATTAGCTAATGGGGCAGAAGGCTTTAGAAAGGAGGAATTCCTTTCACCACAGGATGGCCGTGCTAATTGCATATATTGCATTTAGACAATGGCATGTTGATTTGTGTAAAAAAAAAAAAAGAGATAAAACAATGGCTCAGTTGAAAGAAAAGGTAATATTAGTGTAATCAGTCAGCTTTTTTTTTTTTTTTTGTTGATTTGAAATAAACGGATAATCCTATTTATGTAATGGGGCTGCTTTTGTCTAGTTTAAAATAATTTTTTTAGCCCCGTACTTGTGTTTTGGAATGAATCTTTTTTGCACATTCTCCTTTTGGAGCTGCAGTGCGAGCATTTCCCTTTCCTGTGGTCATACATCGGTCTCAACTGGTCAGTATATAAGGTTTACCTTGATATAAATATAGAGATTATATATATATATATATATATATATATATATATATATATATATATATATATATATAAAGTGTGCCCCTTACAGTGTGACAGTGTCTGGTATGTTTATGGATGCATGTGGGAGCGTGCCCCTTACAGTGTGACAGTGTCCGGTATGTTTATGGATGCATGTGGGAGCGTGCCCCTTACAGTGTGACAGTGTCCGGTATGTTTATGGATGCATGTGGAAGTGTGCTCATGACAGTGTGACGGTGTTCGGTATGTTTATGGATGTATGTGGGAGCGTGCCCCTTACAGTGTGACAGTGTCCGGTATGTTTATGGATGCATGTGGAAGTGTGCCCCTTACAGTGTGACAGTGTCCGGTATGTTTATGGATGCATGTGGGAGCGTGCCCCTTACAGTGTGACAGTGTCCGGTATGTTTATGGATGCATGTGGGAGCGTGCCCCTTACAGTGTGACAGTGTCCGGTATGTTTATGGATGCATGTGGAAGTGTGCCCCTTACAGTGTGACAGTGTCCGGTATGTTTATGGATGCATGTGGAAGTGTGCCCCTTACAGTGTGACAGTGTCCGGTATGTTTATGGATGCATGTGGGAGCGTGCCCCTTACAGTGTGACAGTGTCCGGTATGTTTATGGATGCATGTGGAAGTGTGCCCCTTACAGTGTGACAGTGTCCGGTATGTTTATGGATGCATGTGGGAGCGTGCCCCTTACAGTGTGACAGTGTCCGGTATGTTTATGGATGCATGTGGGAGCGTGCCCCTTACAGTGACGGTGTTCGGTATGTTTATGGATGCATGTGGAAGTGGATGCATGTGGAAGTGTGCCCCTTACAGTGACGGTGTTCGGTATGTCTATGGATGCATGTGGGAGCGTGCCCCTTACAGTGTGACGGTGTCCGGTATGTTTATGGATGCATGTGGGAGCGTGCCCCTTACAGTGACGGTGTTCGGTATGTTTATGGATGCATGTGGAAGTGTGCTCATGACAGTGTGACGGTGTTCGGTATGTTTATGGATGCATGTGGGAGCGTGCCCCTTACAGTGTGACAGTGTCCGGTATGTTTATGGATGCATGTGGAAGTGTGCCCATGACAGTGTGACGGTGTTCGGTATGTTTATGGATGCATGTGGGAGTGTGCCCCTTACAGTGTGACAGTGTCCGGTATGTTTATGGATGCATGTGGGAGTGTGCCCCTTACAGTGTGACAGTGTCCGGTATGTTTATGGATGCATGTGGAAGTGTGCCCCTTACAGTGTGACAGTGTCCGGTATGTTTATGGATGCATGTGGGAGCGTGCCCCTTACAGTGACGGTGTTCGGTATGTTTATGGATGCATGTGGAAGTGGATGCATGTGGAAGTGTGCCCCTTACAGTGACGGTGTTCGGTATGTCTATGGATGCATGTGGGAGCGTGCCCCTTACAGTGACGGTGTTCGGTATGTTTATGGATGCATGTGGAAGTGTGCCCCTTACAGTGACGGTGTTCGGTATGTTTATGGATGCGCGTGGGAGTGTGCCCCTTACAGTGACGGTGTCCGGTATGTTTATGGATGCGCGTGGGAGCGTGCCCCTTACAGTGTGACAGTGTCCGGTATGTTTATGGATGCATGTGGGAGCGTGCCCCTTACAGTGTGACAGTGTCCGGTATGTTTATGGATGCATGTGGGAGCGTGCCCCTTACAGTGTGATGGTGTCCGATTGTCTCTAAGCGCTGCAAACACTGAGCACATGACAGATGCCAGAGATAGAGCAAGGAGGAGTTTATGGGTGTACATATGGGGGAGGAATATGAGGCAAGAGGATGAATATGTATGAGGGGGCGGATCGAAGGAGGAGTGGATGCTGTGCAGGATGCATGAATATGTATGAGGGGGCGGGCACAGGGACACGATGTTAGACAGGAGAAATCAGCAGATGCTGCCCTGCACTGAGACCCACAATGCAGTGCGGCAGGAAGTGAAGAAACAGATAAACAGATATGTAAACAATGTGTTCAGGGCTGTAGGAGCCATGCGCCAGTGTAAAAGACACCTCAAACCACCTTGGGAACATAGACTTGGCTACTAAAGGTGAGTAAGATGTTTTAAAAAAAATAAGTTTGATCCCGGACAACCCCTTTAATGTGCAGTCCATGCAGCTTTACATAACATGGTCCAACCTTAATGTGCAGTCCATGCAGCTTTACATAACATGGTCCAACCTTAATGTGCAGTCCATGCAGCTTTACATAACATGGTCCAACCTTAATGTGCAGTCCATGCAGCTTTACATAACATGGTCCAACCTTAATGTGCAGTCCATGCAGCTTTATATAACATGGTCCAACCTTAATGTGCAGTCCATGCAGCTTTACATAACATGGTCCAACCTTAATGTGCAGTCCATGCAGCTTTAAATAAAACAGGGTATGCCGCTCTATTACACTGCACTGAATATATCAGCCTGGCGGCTGTATGATGCGCTGTTGTGTCCGGACCTAAAAGTAAATGTCTGTTACCGGACTCTCAATGTGCCGCTCACCCGCCTCCCAATAATCAGCGTCTCTTACCGGCCCCCCGATTCGCGGCGTCCTCCGCTGCCCTGCTCCTCACCCTGTACGCGGCGTCCCACGTGGTGATGCAAGCGTCGGCGCAGTGTCTCACGTGGCCCGGAAGGGGTGTTACTTGCCGGTCAGCTGATCGCGTTTGACGGAGGTCCTGGTCGGACTAAAGCAATTCATAGACAGGCCTGTCGTTCTTAGTTCTGTAGTCTTTACGTGCACATCAGTCAATTAAGCTCACTTGCTGGGACCATACGCGTTTCGGGGACAACCCCTTCTTCAGTGGGTATCAGGAGTGAGCTTTGATACTCATTCTTTATAGGCGGATGCCTGTCAATCAACCGTGCTAGTGGTTTATATCCAAAGTCCGGACTGGAATCCTTATTGATAATCTTTCCTCTCTCTCTCTTCACTTTTAAAATACTATACAAATTATCATAACATGCTAAAATAATTCATAAATAGTTAAAATTGAAATTATATTCCTAAAATATACATAATATTCATACCCAGGCCGTTAGTGGCAATTCATTATAAAAGGATTCATGTATTGTGGCAACATAAGTAACAATTTATTTGGGGGGGGGGGGTATTTTTCTTCTTGGGGAAAATATTATAATCTATTTTATTCACACAATATATCCCACATTAGAACACTGAGTTGGTTCGCCTTGACATTGGGCGGATACTTGAATGTCGAGTGGGATAATGGTGATGATGGAATAGGCGGAGGGAGACATGTAGGGAGAGGAGATCTGCTATGAAGCCGCCTCTGTCTGCGCAGGATTTTTACCTGCTGTTTTATGGAGCGCCCCAAGAATGGAAATCCCTATTTTTGGCATGGACCCCAGGAGAAACCGCAGAAGGGAGAATGCAATAAGTTGGGAGAGGGACGTAGCTTTGCGAATGGAAAACGTGGCGGTGTTTGCTGAACGCGGCAGCCTTTGTCATAATTAATTGTGTGAACATAACCTAGATCTGTGACGAACCAGCAAAGTGCATGAGATTTTAGCAAACCCACAGACTGCTGGTAAAATCCATGAGTGTGGATATCTGCAGCATGTCAGTGAATGGAGATCTACTGCAGACTGCACCTCTGCAATGCACAGGTGAAATCCACAGCAAAATCTGTCGCCAAACAAAGGAGCTTTTAAAATTGAATGGTGGAATCTGATTGGTTGCTATGGGCAACTGAGACAGTTCTACTTTACACCAGTTTGATAAATGACCCCATTGCACGGTTAGTGGGTCTTGGGGACCAGGTGCGGCCACCACTAGTACAATGTTGAAATGATCTGTTTGATAAGTTAGGAGTCTCTCACATCACCAACACTCATCCTCCATCCTGAAGAATTAAAGGGGTTATCCAGGAATTTATCCTCAGGATAGGTAATGCGTATGAGATCTATGGGGATGAGACACCAGTGACCCTGGCAATCAGCCAGTGACATCACTGTACATCAGTCACATGGCCTAATTGAGCTCAGCCCCATTCAAGTCGATGGGTCTGAGCTGCAATACCAAGCACTGCCACTATACAATATTTGGCGCTGTGCTTGGAAAGCTGCCGGGAGCCTGCATCTATCACCTGAGCTCCGCTGGGTGCAGAAGCCCCCTGAAACAGCTCATCGGCGGGGACTTGGACCTCTGCCTATGTGATAATGATGTCCTCTCCTGCGGACTAGCATTTACAATAATGTATACCTAGCTGAGGTATATAGCCGCCATTTTGTCTTTAGTTTTTTCCCTAGTAGAAAAGTCTGTAACAGAAAGGGGAAACAGTTCAAACACTCCTTTAGTTTACTGTGTGCTATTTGGAATATGAAATGTATCACCGAAAAAGATGCAAAAAAGTTTGAATAACTGACAAAACCATTTTCAAACCCGCAAGTAAAAAAAACAGAAATGTTTGTGGTCGTGAATGGGAGAAAATGGATGGTCTAAATATACCATGTTATAAATTAGTATTTTTCCTATTTCCCAGATCGTCTCGTTCTCATGATACTCTGAAGTTCACTGCCACCTTGCCAGTCCCTTCCCAGATGCTGGTCTTCAGTATGGGTGACTGGTCGGGATTGTCTAGTGACGGTAAAGTGGAGGTTCAGCTGGAAGTTGGTGGAGGAGCTGTGGTCAGAATGGGAACCCTGACCCATGAAGCAAGGTAAGGATGTCTTCTGCTCCCATCTCAGACACAAAACCTGAGATTCTGGAGACAATAATTTTTATTGGAAACAAAAAATTTCAGTACAGTGAAAATGTAAACAATAGAAAAAAACTATTTAATGACAATATTTTGGTAATACAGAAGTAAAAAAATTACATGTAGATTTCAATGGTATATAGTGAAAAACCTGAGAGATTTTGCGGACTTCAAGTTTTACCATATGTTTCAGTGTGTCAGTGAATTTGAGGGTCAATGAAACCAAAACCGCATTCACACATGCAGGGTAAGGGCTTGTTCACACGACCGTGCCGTGTTTTGCGGTCTGCAAACTGTGGATCCGCAAAGCACAGATGACGCCCGTGTGCCTTCCGCAGTTAACGGAACGAATCGCCTATTGTAGAAATGCCCATTCTTGTCCACAAAGCCGACAAGAATAGGACATGGCTTATGATTTTTGCGGGTCCACGGAATGGAGCAATGGATGCGGACAGCACGCAGTGCGCTCCGCATCTTTTGCGGCCCCGTTGAAGTGAATGGGTCCGCACCCGAGACTCAAAAAATGCGGCCTGGATGCGGAACCAAAGCCCGGTTGTGTGAATGAGCCCTAAACCAGATCTTTTCTTGACTTTACCTGGAGGAGTTGTATGTGTAAATGGAAACCTCCGCAATATCTGTCCCGGACTTTACCCAGACGTTTTCTCCCCAGTGCCCAAGTACTAAATCTGGGTTTTGTCTGTGAGTGTATGTGTGAGCACAGCAGTGAATGTTCTGCAAAATCACAGTGGACGTGTACTTCCCGAAATATTTCCCCTGTAGTGAGAGCGAACCTCTCCGGGCTGATAGCTACATTTATGAAAGGCTAAATCTAGTAAATCTCCAGACATGAAATTTATGAAAACAGATAAAATTGAGCATTTGTTAGACTTGCTGAATCAAAATCAATTTTAACCAAGGTTTTCAGATCCTGACGTACACCAAAAGGTGTGATCAGTGGGGGTCTGACACCCGGGACACTGGCCGATCAGCCGTTTTGAGAAGGAAGTGGCACTCCTGCCAGCTCCGCGGCCTTCTCACAGCTCACCAAGCACAGTGCCGTACATTGTATAGTGGCTGTGCTTGGTATAAAAATCTCAGAAAGCCCCTTTAAACAAAAATTTAGCGGCCCAGATTTACTAATCCTATAATGGCATAAACTTTTAGACCGGCACCATATTTATTACAGGAGCTCAGACTGCGTGGTGGATCTGGTGAAGAGACTGTTCTCGGACTCTATACCAACTATTGGTTGTCATAATGAGACAGGTTTTTACCCAAGAATTGTTGTGCATTTTTTTTATGCACAATGCTGCCTCTTAGGCCCTCTCATTTCTACTAAGCTCCGTTCCTTTGCCAAGCATCTCAAATAAAAGTGTAGCAACCCTAGATGCGCCAAATTGTGCTAATTTGGGACACTTTTTACACAGAGTTTTGGCGCAGATACATTCCTCTGGGCCAGAGTTTGTACAGGGGCATATGGTTACTCACTGAGCCCCCATATCGTGCCTCTACATTTTTCAGGGTATTTTTTTCTGTATGTGGATGTTGCATTACACGCAAACTATTTATAAGACTTTTTGTGACATTTTTTTTCTTTCCCAATATGAGAGTAACTTGTATTGCATCCATTCAATTGTAATGTGGATTTACAGATGTTTCCTGTGGGAGCATACGTCCAAGGATGACTACAAAAGCTGCAAATCAGGGAACGGAGAGTTTTCTATCAGCATGGTTATACAGAGACAGGTATCATGTATTTTTTTTACATATATGTTCCAGTCTGTATTAAACAAGTCGACTTGTGTATGTTTATTGCCAGCAGTCTGCAATAAAGGCCCAATTTAACTTAAATCCTAATCTAATTATTTTATTTATGCAGTGACTGTAATATATTTAACCGCTTGCTGTGAATGACATGGCCTAATATGATGATCTGTATTTATGAACAGGCATAATACACTGCAATACATATGCATTACAGTGTATTATACCTTTGATCAAGCCCACTCAGGGCTCCAGATGGCGACCAAAAGGGTCGCAAATGCGACCTAGAATTGCTAAATGGCTACAAGTTTTTGTAGTCTTGTCGCCATTTGCTTTTAGACCTCTGCCATTTGCTCCTAGACCTCTGCTGCTTTCACATTAGTGACATGGCACGCGCTGCCATGCTCTTCTCAACAACACAGGGGAGAAGGAGGCAGTCCCTCCCCCCTGTACTGTACGGGATTATATATTGGAGAAGCTGACAGGAGGGCTTGTTCACACCACTGCTATTTATTTCTGTTCTTCTGCTCTATTAGAGAAGCAGAAAAATGAAAATAACGGATGTTCCGAATCGGGCACATAACTGACCGGGACGGAGCTGAACAGACTCCACTTACTATAATGAAGTCTGTCTTTTTACCAGACAAAAAAGTCTTGCATACAAGCCTCCAACACAGATGGGAACAAGTGTAGGCCTACGTTTTATGCATTTTAATTGCTGCAACTTTTGTACTCCTCCCCAGCTAAAAACATTCGTCAAAAACGGTGAGAAGAGTATTTTTACTGTTTTGGAATAAAAAAATTAGTGCAACCTCTAGTGGACACAAATACTGTATTGCTACTCTTCCTAATCCTTTGTTGTACGTGGATAGAGCCCTAGTGTGGTAAGATGTCCGCTGAAATAATAATATAACAAATACAGGTGCACTCTGCAGTCTCACTAAACCCTCAAACTGATTTTAAAATTGAGAGATTAGTCAACATGTCCTACGGTGTAGAACATGTCTAAGCCCGGGCACCACGTCAAGGTTTCTCAAGTAGCCCGAGACCTAACGCTCTCCTACCTGAGCCGTATGGGCGATACCAGGAGCCAGTGGGCAAATTACAGGAGCATGAGGCCGACTCACAAACAGCTCACCTGTTACCTCCAGCATGTAACCGCTGAAATAATACTGCAGCTTCAGAAGCGACGGACTCTCCATACCAGTGATCTCTCTGCATACTTCAAAGAGCAGAGAGAGGGGAAAGACTGAGTATGTGTGTCCACCTCCATACATTTACTGAACACAGAAAGACTGTTCATAACAGCAGCGGGCACTACACTAACAATATTCCCGGAATATCTGCAGATGTAAGCATATTTCTAAGTGTTAATACAAAAAAGTTCATAATTATGGGCTGGATTTAACTATTTGCACATTTTTCATGGGACAATCCCTTTACTGGGGAGACTTTCAATTCATGCACTGAAATTTGAATACTATTTCCACCCCCTGAAAAGCCGGCTTTGGTGGTGTATAATTTTTATTTATTTTTCCATGTTCCAAAAAAATTAGATATTGCACATTAGGGATCGACCGATTATCGGATTTACCGATATTATCGGCCGATATTCAGGATTTTGAACACTATCGGTATCGGCATCTATTTTGCCGATATTCCGATAGTGTATGGGGAACACAGATCGCGCTGCTGTCAGCGCTCTCCGTGTTCCCCTTAGCAGCACAGGGGAGAAGGAGCAGTGTCTCCTCCCCCTGTGCTGCTCCTGCCGCTGCCACCAATGTAAGGACAGGGGACAGGAGGAGGGGAGGAGCTATGGCCACTGCTCCACCAATGAAGTTTAATCTATCATTCATTCATATACAGGAGGCGGGAGCTGCAGGATCACATAGCCGGCTCCCGGCCTCTATGAGCTGTAGCTGCGATCTGCGGTAGTTAACTCCTCAGGTGCCGCGGATCGCAGCTACAGCTGATAGAGGTCGGGAGCCGGCTATGTGATCCTGCAGCCAGCTCCCGCCTCCTGTATATGAATAAATGCGAGATTAAGCTTCATTGGTGGCGCAGTGCGCCCCCCCCAAGCCCCCCAGTATCAGACATTGGTGGCGCAGTGCGCTCCCCCCCAGTATTAAGCATTGGTGGCGCAGTGCGCCTCCCCCCCCCAGTATTAAGCATTGGTGGCGCAGTGCGCCCCCCCTCCCCCCCAGTATTAGGCAGTGGTGGCGCATAGGGCCCCCCCACCCCAGTCGCAGTGCGCCCCTCCACAGGATCCCCTCTCCCTTGCTCCTCCGATCGGAGCCCCAGCAGTGTAATGCTGGGGCTCCGATCGGTTACCATGGCAGCCAGGACGCTATTGAAGCCCTGGCTGCCATGATAACCTCCATGCTGCTGTGTGCACAAAGCACACAGCAGCAGGGACAGTGTGAGCTCCTATTCACCCTGATAGATCTCTATCAGGGTGAATAGGACAAGGGTTCTAGTCCCTAAGGGGGCTAAAAGTTAGTTAAAAAAAAAAAAATTACAAAAAAAATAATAAAAACACCAAAATATTAAATATAAATGAAAAAGAAAGATTTACAAAAAAAAAAATACACATTAACAATAAACATTAATTTTCAGCAGATTTGTGGGAATTTTTTATTTTTTTTCAAAAATGAAAATTCCCAGAATATCGGTATAAATTATCGGCTATCGGCCTGAAAGTTCACAAATTATCTGTATCGGCCCTAAAAAATCAATATCGGTCGATCCCTATTGCACATTTTACACTGGTACTCCCATGGGTGTAGGAACCCCCAAAAATCTGGGGGGGGGGGGGGGGGGGGGGACACACAGCATTTTTGCTCGCCGGGTATATTCTTATTCAGTAAACTGCGAGTTGTTTATATCGATAAATTTTGTGTGTGTGTGTGTGTGAAAAATCTCACAACAAAAAAAAAAATGCAAAAGGACCAGTTCTTTGTTTATCAGGTCACAGAAATTAACCAAATGTTTGGCATATATTTCAGACTCAAAAATCATGTGCCAGTAATAGGGCTCCCCCATTATGTGCCAGTAAAAAAACAAAGTATTGTATATAGTTTAAAAAAAATTAATACTTATACTTACCTCTTTGGAGCGATGCGATGCAGACCTCTTCCGGCCTGTGTCCCGACTGCAGCGCTGTACGGGTCAGGTGGCGCAATGACGTCATGGAAGCGCTCATCTCCGTGCCTGCCCCGCCGCTGTCGCACACACTGCCGCTAGGGGGGATTTGACCAAACCTGTCCCCCCCCGCATTAGCGAGCAGGATATGAAAGGTGGCATCCTTGTTATAAAACTGGAGGCAGGTAACTTCTAAGTAATATTTACTGCAGGTCTCTGTTAAAGCCAGTCACCAAAACCAAGAACGCAAGAAGAGAAAGAGGCTGAAAGAAGAAGAGAACATTTGTCCTAATAAGGGACCCGTGAAAGGCCCAGTTACACAGCAAAGGGCCAAGAGTGGTAAAGATGGAGCCCTCCCAAAGATGACTCCTGGTAAAGGAAATGGGATTATTTCGGGTAAGTAAAATTATTGCTCAGTGAAGATACATTTTCTCTCACATTTAGGGCCTAGGAAACTGGATGGGAAGTCCTACAGGCAACCAAAGTATTTGCGAATGTACTGAATACAAAGGATTAACAGGGATAAGGTTGCATGGTTTGGAAAGATGGCTATTTTATTTCCTCAAATAAAAACAATAAAATATTACTTATTAGAGGTTTTCTCTGTCCTTTTCCAACCTGTTCTTTCTTAAGAAATCCAGTATTCCGTGCAAGAGGAGAGCTGACATTTTTTAAATTTAGTCTGTGCACTATATTATAAATGATGCCTACCAATTTAAAGCAACAGTAAATGTACAACATCATAATAATAATAATCCTTGCAATTTAATACCATTCTTTCCTGTTTCCTATTGCAGTCATTATTGGAAGACATTCTTGTATGTGTCTCAGGAGATTAGCCATAAACCCTCCATTCTCACAAAGCTGTAAGACAACTGGTTACTGAAGGAGTTATCAAACCCCTGCAGAGCCGGACTCCTACACCTGCCCGCTCTCCAATAGTAGATGAAGGGCACCAGGCCACTCCACTTGTATAAGAACCAACTACTCAAGTCAATCAGAAGAAAATGGAATAGACTGAAGATATAAACACTTGGGGAGAGATTTATCAAAATGGTGTAAAGTAGAACTGGCTTAGTTGCCCGTAAAAACCAATTGGATTCCACCTTTCATTTTCCAATATAGCTGTGAAAAATGAAAAGTGGAGTCTCATAGGTTGTTATGAGCAACTAAGCCAGTTCTATGTTACACCAGTTTGATAAATCTCCCCCTTAAGTTCTCTGCCGGATTTCTACAAAACTATTTCAGTAACAAAGACCCCTTTACACTGCCGAACATCGTGCTTGCTAGCGTTAATCTGCTGGTGTATAGGTGCCTCCGATTACCCGATGAACGAGCAAAACGCTCTTTCATGTGGTCATCTAAATAATTGTTTGCCAGCAGCAGATTGTGCCGTCTAAACAGCCTCTGCTGCCGGAAAACAATGATTCTATATGTGGACAAGGGATGGCATTAGAGATTGCTCCTCTACGTACTGTGGAGGGGATCGCTGCCTGTAGATGCAGCAGTCACTTCCACTGACAAGCAGGTGATTGTTGGGAAGGAACGCTTCCTTACCAACAATCGCTTGCTGAATTGAGCAGTGTAAAGGGGCCATAAAATCCTACAGACTAACAAATAGTTGCTAGAGAAAACTATATATCATATCAGTGGGTGTCAGAGTTGCACTATCCAGAATAGCATACAGCATTCCTGGGTATTGACTGATGTTAAAAACCACGGGGCACGTTTATTCGGACCGGTGTCTATAAAGCACTGCACTGGCGGTGGATCCGCTGCAGTTATGTAGAAGTGCCAGCCTCTCCATAACTTCGGTGGATCCACTGCCACTTCTAAATGTAAGACAGCTTCCTCGCTATCTTACATTTAGACTATTATCTACTCCTAAACCAGATGTAGAAAATTGTAAATGAGACTGGCCTGTCCCCCTTCCTCATCCACACCACACCCACTTTTTTAGGCCTGGCGTGAGTGAGTTTAAGTTGCAGAGTGTGATGTAAAGAATCTTTGCGCCACAATTTGCGCCAGAAATACGCCTAATTTAGGCGTATTTCTGCCGGTGCACCATGCTCTTTTCAAGCAGCTGATTGACAGAGGTGCGAAGATTAAGATCCTCACCAATGTAACATTGATAGCCTAGCCTAAGAATTGGCCATCAATATTGCCTTTTCAGAAAAAACAAACAAAAAACTTTTAAAGAGGTTTTCTCATCAGAGGCGACACCATTCAAAATACAAGTAGAGTGGCGAGCAGGTGATCGCAGTCGATAGTCTGTCAATCATATTGAAACCTCCAATTATAGTCGCCTCACAAACTTTTCACCTCACCTGCATGTGTATCTCTTCATTTAGGTGTTCCAACAGGACGCTGGGGGCATGCCTTATGTCATGCTGACTATCAAACAGTGATTCTCATTGGTGGACAAGGAGCACGAATGCAGTTCTGTAAGGACTCCATGTGGAAACTTAATACAGGTAAAAAAAAATCTAATCTTAAAGGGGTTATCTGGGAATTAAGAAAATGAAAATACTTAAATATTACTTCATTATAAATATATTACCAAATTCCGTATTTTTCGCTTTATAAGACGCACCCCAGGTTTAAGAGGAGGAAAATAAGAAAAAATATTTTTCATCAGATCAGGCCCCCCATAAATATCAGGACATCAGATCAGGCCCCCCATAAATATCAGGACATCAGATCAGGCCCCCCATAAATATCAGGACATCAGATCAGGCCTTCATGTCAGAACCTCTTATATCAGCCCACATAGCGAGACCCCCATCAGACCGCTGTACGCGGTCAGGACAGTGCAGCGCCGGCCCCAGGAATGAAGACCTGGAGGGTGAGTACAAGAGCTTGCAGCGCTTCACTCCCTACTCCCGGCACCTAAAGCATACTAGTGAGCGCTCACTAGTATTCGCTTTATAAGACGCGCGGCCATTTTCCCCTCACTTTGGGGGAGTGCGTCTTAGAAAGCGAAAAATACGGTACCTTTCATTAGTTGTAATGGCTCGTTTTGTCCTGGGAGCAATCATTAGTAAAAATAAAATGGCCGCCATCCTACTAGTCCACACAAAACCTGTCCTAATTACACAGGAGGACAAGTTAAAGAGCTGCGCCATCTTCCTCTCACTTGTCAGAGAGTATGATCCTGAATACAGTTTAATATGATCTTCAGATCATGAGGAGACATGAAGTACAGGGAGGATAGTGGGGATGTAGATAATGAGCAGCAGCACTTGTATGCAGTCTACATTACCACGGGCCTCACATTACCTGTCCTGTCCGTCCTCTCTGTACTTCATGTCTCCTCATGGACTCCATCTTATCAGCTGTATTCAGTATCTTAGTCTCTGACAAGCAGAGTAGAGAGGAGGACGAGGCAACCCTTTACCTCAGTGTTGTAAAGTAACTTGTCCTGCTGTGTGATTAGGCAGCTATCTAAATTATATGGCCTGCCTTATGAGAAACAGTAAAATGCATTTATTTGCAAGATAACCAAAAGATGAAGCTCTTGATGTAACTTGACTTTTGTACAACGGTCTTGAATATAGAGAGCAAGACCTGGTCTCCTGTGGAAGCGTTGGCAGATGGCTCCACTCCAGAAGCACGTACAGGCCACACTGCAGTGTTTGACCCTGAAAGCCACCGAATATATGTGTTTGGAGGTTCAAAAAATCGAAAGTGGTTCAATGATGTTCATATATTGGATACTGTGGCATGGAGATGGAGGAGTGTGGAGGTCAGTGATGTTTGCTAATTTAGGTTATTTTTTATCTATAGCAGTTAAAGTTGCATGAGCAATACTGTACTTACTATTTTAGTTTATTTTATTGATGTATTTATTTTTCTCATCCGTCTCATTGGGGGACACAGGCTTGATTATGGGTATAGTTGTTTTTGCCACTAGGAGGCGAACACTAAGCACACAGTGTAAGCTCCTCCCTCTTCAGCTATTCAGTTTTAGCTTAGTGTCTGTCGGAGGCAGACCTTACTGTGTTGCAGGTCTGCTAGTTACAAATTTAGTCTTTTTCTTTTCCTTTTTCTTATTTTTTTTTTTTTCAGGCAGTCTTTTGAACAGCCTGCACTTCCAACCAGGAGACGGAAGACCATGGGGGTCACCCAAATCCCCTGCTCGTTCCTGCTCTACGGAAGAAAAAGGAGGATCAGAGGTTCCCGTAAAAACCTCAGTCTCCGCCAGCAATCGCATCACCACAGCTGCCCCAGCAAAAGTCCCCTCTGTTTCCGGTGTAGCATCCCTCACTAAGGGGCCACACATCGAAGGTGGTTATCCAGCTGGAGCCAGGGGGGCAGAAGATTTCGGACAGGTGAGTAGGAGCAGTGCTCCCCTCCACCATCCGTCCAGTAACTCCTTCAGTACCGCCTCTAGGGACCCCCTCCAGTATCCCCTACTTGGGCAGCAATCTCCCTTTAAAGGGTTAATTTACCTGGGACGCTGCTGCAGCAAGGGGGTGGCTGCCTTCTGTGTACATGCCGTGCGTCTGCTGTGGCTTCCCGGGTGCCACCTCCGGGTCGGCGCATCGGTTTTGGGGCCGTTGTTAATGGAGGCCCCGACGTCTGTGCGGTCTATTCATGCAGGGTCCCCCCCGTGGCTTATTGACCCTGGCCAGTATCTGAGACGGCCGGGGATGGCAGCATGGTTCCAGCGAGCGTGGGGTTTTGTTCGCCCCACCCCCACGTCAGCGGCAGAACAGTGGGAGAGGGAGAATGGGCTTTGCCCACTTCTGGATTTTTAAAGCTCCTGGCAGAAAATTAGGGTGTTTGCCTCATAGGGGTGTCATTATGTCTGAACCCAGGTCCTGAAGCAGGCGGTCCCTTTGGTGCGTCATTTTGCCTGCGCATCATGTCGCCCAAAATTTCCATTCCCTCAGTCTGCTTTGCTTGTGCTGCGCCGCCATCAAGTGGCTTGGCTCCGGACCCGTTGCTTCCCGATGCCAAACCTACTGAAGAACCGGAATGGGCGCGTTCCCTGTCTAGGGTGGTACAGGATGTCTCCAACACCAACAAAGCTATTGTGGATATATTGGGGCGTTTGTCGGCAAGGCAGTCCTCTGACCTGTCAGACTCTAGGGATCATGGGGCTCGTTCCCATCGCAGCCGCCCCACAAAACGGGCCAGAACTTTCTCCCCCAAAAACGGGTTCTGTGTCTCCTGTGTCCTCGGCCTCTCATCCTCCTGCTAGAGAGTCTCACTCCGACATGTCCTCTGTTGAAGAGGCATGTTCCGAGGAGAGAGTCAGATGAGGAAGTTGTCTCAACGGAGGATCAGTCGCCCAAATTAGCCTCCATGGTGGACAATTTAATTATGGCAGTTATTGAGACGTTGCAGGTTGAGGATCCAGTTCCGTCATCTGCCAGCGCGGGTGTTTCCTTTTTTTTGAAAGTCCCGTCATTCGCACAAGTGTTTACCCAGCCACCAGGAGTTTCATTCCTCTCTCTCTCCAAGGAGTGGAATTTCCCTGATAAACATTTTATGTTGCCAAAACGCTTGAACATCCTTTTCTGGAAGATTTGACTAAGAAATGGTTTGCTCCACCTATAGTGGACCCTCCAGTTTCCCGCTTGGTTAAACATACTACCTTGCCAATGGCGGATGGGGCTTCTTTTTCTGATATCAAAGATAAGAAGCTGGAAGCGTTTGCAAAATCTGCCTTTGAAGCAGTGGGCACAGCGCTGCAGCCGGTGTTTGCCTCTACATGGGTGAGCAAGGCTATGGGAGAGTGGGCAAGTAATTTACGTCAGGGTCTCGACTCTGGAGTCTCCTCGGGGGAACTTGCAGATGTGGCCCTGCAGCTCAGTGCATATATTTGTAAAGCATCTTTGGACGCGGCCAGGTTTATGGCTCACTCGTCAGCCCTGTTGGTGGCTATTCGCTGATAAGTTAGCCGCGGCCTTCCTGGCATTCCCATCAACGGGGCTCAAAGTCTTTTAACCCTAAGAGCTCCGCTGCACAATTGGTGGCTCCCGGCACCCTCCGTTTGGGTGGGCGGCCGGCTTCATGTATTTCGGCATGTTTGGCTGGCTCATGTCTCGGATGCGTGCGTGAGGGAGGTCATTGCAAAGGGCTACAAGCTGGACTTCAAGTCCTCTCCTCTGACCTCCCCCGCATCCGCAGATTCTTTTTTTTTCCGGACAATTCACACGCTGGTGCAGCAAGTTGCGATTGTTCCGGTTCCTGCGCAAGACCGTTGTAAAGTGTATGGCCACCATTAAAGGGGTTCTCCGGGAATTAAGAAAATTTGTGGTTCCCAAAAAAGAGGGGACAGTCCGTCCCCGTTCTGGACCTCAAGGCGCGCAACCGTTGCCTTCGTGTCTGTAGATTCCGGATGGAGTCACTGAGGTCGGTCATTGCGTCCATGGAACCGGGGGAGTACCTGTCCTTGATAGACATCTAGGACTTTTATCTTCACGTGCCCATATGCATCAGTCATCAGAGGTTTCTCCGGTTCGCAGAGGGTCCATTTTACTACCAGTTTGTGGCCCTCCTGTTCGGCCTGGCTACGACTCCCAGGGTCTTTACGAAGGTTCTGGCGGCAGTCATGGCCCTGCTCCATGCCGTGGCGATCCTGTACTTAAACAATATCCTGGTAAAGGGTCAGTCGTTCCAGGGGACGGCGGACAACTTGAACATTGTTCTAGACACCCTGGGGCACTTTGTATGGATACTGAACAGGCAGAAGTCTTGTCTTTATCCATCGCAGCGGTTGACTTATCTGGGCATGGTACTGGACACTTGTCAGGTCAAGGTGTTTTTTGTCTTCAGAAAAACTATCCGCTCTTTGTCTGCAGGTTCTTCCATATGCTCAATTCCATACCAGAAACCTTCAGCGAGCCTTTCTGTCCAGCTGGGATTGCTCCCCAGCCTCATTGGATCAGCCAATGCGTCTCCTTGCCCCAGTGCATCGGGCCTTCAGATGGTGGATGGACTCTCGGCGACATTGGGTCAACCATCTCAGGGGTTGTCCGGTGCAGTCCGTCATTTCCACGGCGGTGGCGTACATCAATCACCAGGGCGGCACATGGAGCCCGGCAGTCATGGCGGAGACGGTGCTGATTCTCAGCTGGGCGGAGAAACATGTTCCAGCACTGTCTGCAGTTCACATACCTGGCGTCGACAACTGGATCGCGGACTTCCTCACCCAGGAGCGGCCGAATGTGGATATCATGACCTCACGCTTCAACAACAGGGTTGAGGACTAAGTCGTGCAGTCCAGGGAACCCACGGCCCTGGCATGTGACGTGCTGGTGATCCTGTGGAGACGGTCCACGTTTCCTTACGTGTTACATCTTCTTCCTCTCATTCCGCGTCTTCTCCGGAAGATCAGGCAGAGGGACTGCCCTTTATTCTCGTGGCCCCAGATTGGCCGCGCAGGGTGTGGCACACGTTCCTAGTCTCCCTTCTCGTCGACTTATCTTGGCTCCGGGAGGACCTGCTCTCGCAGGGGCCAATCTTCCACCCGAATTTAGGGTCGCTACATTTAACGGCATGGCTGTTGAAGCCGCCATATTGAAAGCTCGTGGGTTTTCGGATGCGGTGGTCCAGACCATGATTCGGGCCAGGAAGCTGGCGTCTTTCAGAATCTACCACCGGACCGGGAAGTGCTACTTTAGTTGGTGCGAGCAGCGACAGCTGTCTCCTGTTCATTTTTCTTTGCTACAACTTTCCTGCAGTCGGGCATGGACTTGGGGCTGGCTGTCGGCTCTCTCCATTCTTTTTCAGCAAGATTTAGCTTCACTTTCGGCAGTTCGGCCTTTTCTGTAGGGGTTGGCGCATGCTGCGCCCCCTTTCCGTCTTCCGTTGGATCCTTGGGATCTTAATCTAGTGCTCAACGCTCTCCAATCTTCTCCGTTTGAGCCTTTGCAGCAGGTGTCGCTGTGCTTCCTGTCTTTATAAGGTGGTTTTTTTGGTTGCAATTATTTCTGTCCGTAGAGTGTTGGAACTCGCGGCTCTGTCATGTCGGTCGCCCTTCCTGATCCTCCTTTAGGATAAGTTGGTCCTTCGCCCTGTGCAGTCCTTCTTGCCGAAGATGGTGTCGACATTCAATCTAAATGAGATTTATTCTTCCTTCATTTTGTCCAGACCCGTATCATCCTTGAGAACAGTCGCTCCATACTCTGGATCTGGTGCGTGCAGTGCGTATCTATCTGTTCCAGACGGCATCTTTCAGGCAGACGGATTCCCTGTTTGTAATTCCAGAGGGGCCGAGACTAGGACTGGCAGTGTCTAAGACTTCCATTTCCAGATGGATTAATTTGGCTATTCTGGAAGCTTACCGCGTTAAGGACTGGTGACTGCTCATTCGGCTCGGGCAGTAGAGCCTCTTAGGAGGTGCATCATGGGGCTTTGGCCCTTCAGGTGTGCAAGGCGGCGACCTGGTAGTCTTTGCATACTTTTTCCAACTTTTACAGAGTGCACTCCTTTGCATCTCTTCTTTGGAGCGTAGAGTTTTTCAGACAACGGTTCTCAGATTGACAGGGGGGTTGAAGTTAAGCCAACCCTCAGGGACTGCTCTGGAATGTCCCGTGGTCAAGGCCTGTGTCCCCCAATGAGACGGATGAGAAAACTAGATTTTTGTACTCATCGTAAAATCTGTTTCTCTTCCGTTCATTGGGAGACACAGTTCCCACCCAGTTTTTTGTTTATGGGCCTTTTCGGGCCTGTGTGGTTCTGGGTTTGCACATAATGTGATTTTCTTATGTCTGGCTTCTCCTACTGCTTTTGCACTAAACTGATTAGCTTGGTCCCTGCAGGAAGGATATAGCTGGAAAGGGAGAAGCTTACACTTTGTGTGCTTAGTGTCCGCCTCCTAGCGGCAACAGCTATACCCATGGTCAAGGCCTATATCTCCCCCCCCCCCCCCCCCCCCCCCCAAAATGAACGGAGGAGCAACAGATTTTACGGTGATTACAAAAATCTAGTTTTTCTGTCCCCTCCCCCCTCAGGCTCAAGGCAAAGTACCTCCTCTTTCCTATCACACTTGCACTCTTATTCGGGGAGAGTTATTTGTGTTTGGAGGCGTTTTTCCATGTCCCAATCCTGAACCGGATGGATGCAGCGACTCCGTTTATATCTTTGATCCACAGCATGAGATCTGGTACCAGCCCATTGTTTTGGGGAATAAACCTGCTGCACGCTCTGGGTAAGAAATATTAGGTTATAGACTACATGTTTTATGCACTGAATTCATTGCCTGCTTGGAAAACCTCCTGGTCATTTCCACATTCATTCATTCAAAAACGAAAAATTTATCCTTTGGCCAAAGTCAAGGAGCTGTACATGCTCCCAAAGTTCTATCTTCATAAATGGTTCCATTACAAAGAGTCCCAGATGTCCCCTACTAGGCCACAGCTGAAGCCTGAGCTGCCATAACTACAGAGCAGTGCTGTCCTGAGACGGTATAAAAAATATACTGACAGAATCGCATAATGTGACAGACATGACTACTACTATGATCCAAGTTATCATTGGGGTTGGATATAGTTAAGATGTTAAATGACCTCAGGTTTACAGTTGTGTTCAAGATAATAGCAGTCAGACATCACTAATTTGATCAATCACTGTTTTTGGTAGAAATTATATTTCTACATGGCAAATCATTTACTAGCAGGTGTAGTAGAGTAATAGAAACCCAACAGACATACATGCTGCTGATTCTCTAATTCAATCACTTATTGAAAGGGGTATGTTCAAATAGTTCAAAATAATAGCAGTGTGGAGTTCAATGAGTGAGGTCATTAATTTTTTGAAAAACAGGTGGCAATTATTGCCCTTATTTAAGGAAGGAAGGCAGCAAATGTTGTACATGCTGTTTACAGTGCATTTCTCTCAAATTCTGAGGAAAATGGGTTGTTCCAGACATTGTTCAGAAGAACAGTGTTCCTTGATTAAAAAGTTGATTGGAGAAGGGGAAAACATATAAAGAAGTGCAGAAAATGATAGGCTGCTCAGCTAATCTTATTTCACTTGCACCTTTGATCCCAGAATGTTGGATGAAATCCTGCTGTTCAGCAGCATTTTACTGTTTGCCTGTTCTTTTTCTACTGATTGTGTATGTATGTTGTCCTGTCTTCTTCTTTTCAGGCATTCAGCCTGCCTTCTGGACAAAGAGCTGTATGTCTTCGGGGGCTGGGACACACCAGTGTGTTACAATGATCTTTATCTTCTTGATCTTGGTGAGTAATTGTGGCCAGTGTTTGACAAAAGAAGTGTGTGCATTTAATATACACAAGACCACTACCAGAAAAAATAAATAAAAAAATAAGGATCTCAGAAAATGGTGGGTCAAAAGCATTTTTTTTAAATACCTTTTATGTGTAAAAGCAGCAAGACTGAGAAAAAAGATGAAACTGTCATCCTGTAATTGTACTGACCAGCAGAATAAAGATAACATGTCATTTTTTTCCTGTGGCGTACACTGCAATAACAAAACCCCCAAAAAAGCAATGGTGGAAGTGCTGCCTTTTTCTTTGTTGCTTTCCTAAAAGTGAAATAAAAAGTGATCAAAAAGTTGTATGTACCCCAAATTAGAACCAGTGATAATGCTAACTGAATAAAAAAAAAAGCCATGACGCCGCTCTATCAAGAGAAAAATAGAAATGTATGGTTCTCTGAGAATAGCTGTACTGGTACCTCAGAAACAGATCAAAAGCAATCAATCCATCAAAATCTTTGCTGCAAAAGCTAAAACTTGGTCTTTGCCTTCTGAACCTTGGAGAGTACCCAAAAAGCAGTCAAATTTGTGGCATTTGTGTACCAAGTAGATCCTGCCTAGCAATTTAAAGGGCTGTGTGTGTGTGTGTGGAGCAAGCTGGGCAATAAAATCTGCAATTTTAATTTTGATTATTGCAAAACCCCTGTGGGGTCAAAAAATGCTCACCCCACCCCATAATAAATATGTTGATGGGTGTAGTTTCCACAAGGTCATTTCTTACACTGTCCCTGCTCCCCTGTGCATAGTACACACAGCAGCAGGGAGCTTACCATGGCAGCCAAGGCTTCAGTAGTGTCCTGGCTGCCATGGTAACAGATCGGAGCTGCTGCGGCCACTGCCACCAATGACTTTAATACGGCGGGGGGAGACGACCCACTGCGGCCACTGCCACCAATGACTTTAATACGGCGGGGGGAGACGACCCACTGCCACCAATGACTTTAATACGGGGGGGGGGGGGGGGGCGGCACGCACTGCGCCACCAATTATAATTATCTTTTAATACAGGAGATGGGTACAGCCGGCACCCGCCTCCTGTATTTGTATTAAAATTATCATTGGTGGCACAGTAGCCAGGCACCTGCTATGCTGGCTTTTTGACTCTGGGGAGGACTCTCAGGAGGATGCTGCTGTTCGCTGAGCACACTAGCTGAGACGGTGCAACGGTAAACCCTCCCCTGTCCCTCCTCCTGCTTTAATATTAGCCAGACATTCATTGGTGGCAGTGGTGCAGGCAGCTTCAGAGCCCGCTTATTTTATTGGGCTCTGCGGCGGCCGCGTCATAAGAGGGAGGGATTCCCTCCCTCCCTCATTCTCCACTGAACATGGCGGCGCGCCAAGTGCTATCTTTTTTTTTTTTCATAAGTGAGCAGCGCTGGACGCAGTATCGGCATATACGCAAGGTTAGATGCAGATACCGATAACTTTGAAAATCATGAATATCGTCCGATAATATCGGTAAGTCCGATAATCTGTCGATCCCTAGTTTCCAGTTTCCATTGTGGAGGTACCTCAGGATAGTTTCAAGTGTGATATGGCGCCCAAAAACCATTCCAGCAAAATCTGCCCTCCAAAGCCAGATAGCGCTCCTTCCCTTCTAAACTTGTGCCCATACAGCATTTTACGATTACACATTAGGTGTTACCATATTCAGGAGAAAATGGTTAACAAGCTGGGGTGCTTTTTCTACTGTTACTCCTTGTGGAAATTAAAAACACTTTAATTTTTCTGTTTCACAGCCAAGTGTTTTCAAATTCTGTGAAACGCCTGTTGGGTCAAAGTGCTAACTACACACCTAGATAAATTTGAGTGGTGTAGTTTCCAAACTGGGGTCACTTTCCAGAGACTTTCACAGAAGGGGTGCCTTTGGGTCTTTTCAACTGTGACATAGCTCCCTAAAACCATTCTAGAAAAATCTGCCGTCCTAAAACAATCAGGTGCACCTTCCCTACTGAATCCTGCAGTGTTCCCATACAGCAGATTATGAGTACATATGGGGTGTTTCTGTAAACTGCAGAATCAGGCTAGCAAATATTGATTTGTTTTGCTGGTTATCTTTGCTGTGCTACAGAGAAAAATGGATTAAAATAGAAATTCTGCAAAAAAAAGTGACTTTTTAAATGTTATCTCCATTTTGCTTTAATTTTTTACGGAATACCTAAAGGGTTAACTGTGCAAAAATTGGGGGTGGTCTCTTATGGAAGCCCCTCAAAGTCACCTCAGAACTAACTTGATCTTTGGTCACTTTTGAAAAACTGATTTTAAAATTCTAAGCCTTCTAATGTTCTAAAAAAAATTAAATTAAAAATTGAAATTTGCAAAATGATGCCAACGTGAAGTAGACCTATGGGGAATGTTAACTATTTTATGAGGTATGACTATCTGTCTTGAAAGCAGAGAAATTCTAATTTAGAAAATTGCAAATTTTGCCAACTTTTCAGTAAATTTTGGACAAGAATAGAACATGTTCTATTTTTTTTTTCAGGAGCTGCAGACCGGTAGATCGGGGCCGCACTCCGGAAATGCAGATGCGGACAGCACACTGTGTGCTGTCCGCATCTCTTCCGGACCCATAGAGAATGAATGGGTCCGGATTCATTCTGCAACGTTGCGGAACGGATCCGGACCCATTCTACGGACGTGTGAATGGACCCTTAGACAGTTGGTGGCAGTCGTATAATAAGGAGCTGATCTGCAAACAGACAGACTATCGCTGGAGGTCCCAGCAGCATGATGCTTATCTTTGATGGACCCTTTGCTTTAAGGGTGTTGTCTACTTTAGATGATCTCATTATTAAAATCCTTGAATGTAAATTTCTGTACCATATGTTATTTTGCTGCCAGGACTTATGGAGTTCTCCCCAGTTGAAGTGAATGGAAGCTCCCCCTCACCCCGCTGGTAAGTGACTTTGAATTTAGAGTTACCACCACCAACTTATAGGATGCCTCAAAATGTCTTTGGCTTCTTAGGAGTTGTCCCATTGTTGATGCCAGTTAAGTGCAGGACGTGAGAGCTGAGGCCACTGGCTGCAGTGGTCATTTGCCAACATGGCAAAAACAGCTGGTGTCAGACCACCATCGATTTGATATTGATGACCTACCCTAGGCTAGGCCCTCAGTATCTATGTAACGGAAGATATCTTTAACCTCCTCCACGCATTATCACTAGGGATGAGCGAATTGCATATTTTGAGGTTCGTGTTGTGGTATTTACTGAATTGCGTTATGGATTCCGTTACCATGGACCATAATGAAATTCCATAAGGGAATGCCTTTAGATACATTATTCATTCCGTTATAATAGAAGTCTATGGGCTGCATAGGGGATCCGTCCGGTTTATGTTATGCTGGAGTCCTCTCCTGCATGTATGTGATGGTGATCTTGTGGCACGCAAATCTCTGCCCACGCTGAATGACATCTGGAAATGATAGCTATCCTCAAACACTAATGGCTGGAATCGGAGAAAGTGCTTATCCAGACAGTTTAACCATTTCTGTACCACAACTAACGAAGCTCTTGGTTGGGAAGGGACTTCTTTGGTTCTGTTCCTGTCAGCCTGGAAATTTGACAAAGCCCATAGCTTAATAAAGGTCCCGAAGCTTTATAATATGTCCCAACAGATACCTAAGTATTTAGACTCGTTACAGTACATTGAGGGTGTTTTTTTTTTTTTTTTGCCTTAAGTAGTTTAAAAGTTAGTTACCTAAGGAAATAAAAAGTCAAATTGTGAAAACCATAGAAAATTGAGAAACCATTATTGGAAATGTGTTTTTATACATTCCCCCTACTAAAACAATCAGATAAGTTAAATGTTGCTATATATTTATCTGAAAATGATGGTTATAAAAATGGCTTGTACTGTAAAGAACGAAAAATAGCTACTGAATTTTTCGCCCTTTAAGATGCACCTGCTCATGAGATGCACCCAGGTTTTCAAGGGGGGAAAAAATAAAAAATACAATTTTTCATCAACTCAGATCTCCATGTGAATGACCCTATTCAGACCTCAGATCAGACCTTCATATGAATTACCCTATGCTCAGATAAAAAAATAAAAAAAAATAACTTGCCTCTCCTACTCCAGACGCCGCTCCTTACATCCAGAGCTATTCTTCCTGCCGTGCACTTTGCTGTGACCTGACACACAGAGCGTGAGGACACTGCGCACTTCTTCACGCTGTGCGCAGTCACAGCACAGCGAGTGGCCGAGAACCAGAAAGTGGTAACTGCAGAGCCAGGGGAGCGCTGCATTCACTGCTTCCCGTTCTGTTGTACTAATGAGTATTTGCCCCATAAGACGTGCTGACATGTCTCCTCCCCACTTTAGGGGAAGGGGCGAGGGGGAGGAGAGCATCTTATAGGGTGAAAATTATGGTATGTTGTCTTAAAAGATTAGAGAGAGATGCTGTCTATGCAGCGGTCTCAAATGTTATATTGTTAAGCCGCCAGTGACAGACCACCACACATAGCGGAGGAGCGCAGCTACTGGCAGGATGGAAAGGTAAGCATTCTCTCCTTCCCGCACAGCGCTCGCTCCTCTCTGCAGAGGCTACCCTGCCACAAATGATTGAATACATACTGGACACAGCACGTTCCTAGGGGAATGCATGACTTTGATAATGTAATGACACTGATTCCATATAACGTTAATCCTGAATTACCAATGATTATTAGTGAGGCACAGTGCAGGCACCAGAAAGACAGGGCTTTTAGCCCGGTCAATTGAAGGCTAGGGGGAAGTGAATAGAGCAATGAAGGTGGTAGCAGTAATAAAGAAAAAATGTGTAAAAAAGAGTGTTAATCAAATAATTTTGGATATATATCCAAAATTTGGGAATAACTACACAGCGCCAGAGAGAGACAGATCACTAGTGGGGTTAGAAGAGGGAGGCTGCCTGTGTGGCTATAAATGTAGAGCAACTACACAGCAGAACGGATTAATAAGGTACAAAATTACAAAGCGGAGTGATAACCACTATATGGCACTCAAAGAGAGAAGTATTAAACCCATAAATAAGTAAATAAATAGAAGGGTAATTATTGCCTGTGTCCAGAAGGAAACATACAGCCTCCAATGGTTAGGCAAAGGGGATAAAGGAATAAGGTAAAAAGGATTATAGTTTAAAAGTAATGCATTATTTACAAGTAATAATTCACTTTACTGGGGAGGTGGTCTGTAGGATAAAGCTCAAGACACCTGCAGACTCACCCTCCCCCACCGGGATCTCTTGTACTATCAGGAATAACGGCAGCCCTCAGATGGTGCATCTGATAGATTCCTTTACTGGTATCACAAGCAGCTCAACGTGTTTCGGGGGTGTTACCACAAACCTCCTTCTTCAGGAGCATTAAAAATTACACAATAACATAACCATAAAACAACAAAATTGCATCTCACCTGTAGGGCTCAGAACAGGAAGGGACCTAAAATCCTGCCTAAACTTCCCTGTTCCGTAAGTGGGACCGGAAGCAAGGTGGAGAATACATCACTTCTGGTTTCTTAGAGTTATACCGATCGTGTGTTCCACAGTGGAACGCATATAAATGAATATATAAATCTAAAGTTGTTGTCATCAATGATGGGGAATGGAATCATAATAATATATCTACCTAGTGGTCGGTTGTAAGGGAAAGTGTTCCCTACTCTGTCCGAGTTAACTGCGAGGGCAGAAGATGAAGAACTTTCTGTTCCACTAGTGTGGAACGCACTTGAGGGATGTGGCGTGAGACGCACGCCAAAGGCATTGGTGCGTTCCATCTGCTGGGAAGTGTGTAAGGCTAAAAAGATCTTGGAGCACTAGGTTGGGGACTACTTACTAATAAAAGGGAAGAAAATAATAATGTCCCCCACCTAGTGCTCCAAGTTCTTTTTAGCCTTACACACCTCCCAGTAGATGGAACGCACCAATGCCTTTGGCGTGCGTCTCACGCCACATCCCTCAAGTGCGTTCTACACTTGCGTTCCACACTAGTGGAACCGGAAGTTATTCATCTTCTGCCCTTGCAGTTAACTCGGACAGAGTAGGGAACACTTTCCCTTACAACCGACCACTAGGTAGATATATTATGATTCCACTCCCTATCATGGATGACAGCAACTTTAGATTTATATATTCATTTTATATGCGTTCCACTGTTGAACACACGATCGGAACCTAAGAAACCAGAAGTGATGTATTCTCCACCTTGTTTCCGGTCCCACTTACCAGGAACGAGGTTTAGATGGGATTTTAGATCCCTTCCTGTTCTGAGCCCTACAGGTGAGATGCAGTTTTGTTGTTTTATGGTTGTTATGTATATGTGTATTTTTAATGATACTGAATAAAAAGGGGTTTGTGGTAACACCCCCGAAACGTGTTGAGCTGCTTGTGATACCAGTAAAGGAATCTATCAGAAGCACCATCTGAGGGCTGCCGTTATTCCTAAAATACTGCAAACGATCCCGGTGGGGGAGGGGGAGTCTGCAGGTGTCTTGAGCTTTATCCTACAGACCACCTCCCCAGTAAAGTGAGTTATTACTTGTACATAATACATTACTTTTATACTATAATCCTTTTTACCTTATTCCTTTATCCCCTTTGCCTAACCATTGGAGGGTGTATTTTTCCTTCTGGACACAGGCAATAATTACCCTTCTATTTATTTACTTATTTATGGGTTTAATACTTCTCTCTTTGAAATTCACTGAGGGTTTGGTGCCATATAGTGGTTATCACTCTGCTTTTTAATTTTGTATCTTATTATTCTGATCAGTAGCAGTGCTCAGTGTTACAGCCTGCCCCTTGGTGCTCCAGCTGCCTGATTTGCATAAAGATAAAAATCCTCATCTCCACAACGCTGCAACCTACAGAGGTAAATAAGTGATCATTTTAATCAGCATGATCAACACTACCAGGTTCATCGATGGGCTTAATAGGGCTTATCATGCTGACAGAGGCTCTTTAATTATAAGCCATTTTGTACCTTGTTTGTTCAGTAAACATTTTAATTGTCCAGCCATTCTGGCCAAGCAGTAATCTATTTTGTACTGTACTCTGTATATGGCATTATTACAGTATTCTTTCAGCATTTGAACCATTTACAGTTTGAACTAATACTACTAGATAATATGGCCTTTATACCTGGGGATATGGTGGCATATAGCCTTTTTTTGTTTGTTTTTTGTTTTTTTCCCCTCTTCGCCCCCATAGTGACATTGTGTGACTTATGCATGGATATTCTGATCATTCTCATACACCCTTTCCTTCTAGCTGGCATTCCTCAGCCTCAGTGTCCAGTTCCCGTTTCCTAATCCATGGTGGTTATGATGGAAACCAGGCTCTTAATGACACTTACATATTCAATACAGGTAATTTATAGATATGTATTTGTGGAAATGTATTTTTACCACCGTACTAACAAACACTTTTTTAATGTTAAGATGGTCGTATTTGTGTCTTTATAGTTGCAACTGCTTTTATATTTAAAGATGTCAATATAATACTACCAAACTGTATATCTTACAGAATGCATTGGGTATACGTTACATTAATTTGGAATGTTTTTTTTCTTCCCTTTTACAGTAACAAAAACTTGGACTACATTGGTCCATAATTCACTGCCATGTTCTCCTCGGGCTGGTTATTCCATGTTGTCCCTCCCTGGAGTGAAGGGTGATGATGAGGAACCTACCCCTAATGAGATTCTCATCTTTGGAGGAGGAGACAATGAGGGCCAGTTCTACAGTGATACAGTCAGGCTGCAGATATCGGATATCCTTGATTACTAGCTTCTTATGTGTGGATTTCCCTTTTACATTACTAACCTTTCAGAATTTTCCTTTTTAAGTGTATATTTATAATGGTGATTGTAAATAGTTTTAATATATATATGTTTCTTTCAGAAGTTTGCTTTCTGAAATAAAAAGCAGAAATTTTCCAGATGTACTATGTACCAAAATGTGTCAATAAAAATTAACATAGTATTTTCATTTCTCCCACGACAGCACCACAGAGAGGATCCGCCCCAGGGACAGGAAACCTGCAGAATAAAAAGGTGGAGCCTCTCTTCAACCTCAGTGGTTTCCTGTCCCTGGAGCGGGAAACTTGCAGTGTTCCTTTCATGTACTGCTAGCCTAGGAGATCCCAGAAATGTTCTGGAGGGCTATGTGGAAATACCTGCCAGGGTCTATCACCCATAGTTTTGGGCTGACAGGACCCTAGGAACCGGGTGGGGTGACGACATTTGAACCCCAGATCCATGGTTAAGAGGAAGCAGCCCAGAGGGGTATTGCATTCCACCGCATGCAGCACGGGTCCATGCAGGGTCTGCTCATGGGAACATGTATTCCGGTGCATTCTCCGGAATGCGGCTCAGACGAGGAAGAAGGAGCCTATATCATGCAGCTCCCATGGCTGTGAAAGAAGGTACTCCTTATATTGACTCTACTTAAGTTACACAGCAAATATTTGGTTGTCTTCCTCATGGCTTTGGGGCCTGTCTCATGGATTTGGGGCCTGCCTCTTGGCTTTGGAAGGACTGGATGACTGTCTTCAGGCTTTCTTGCCTGAACATCTCTGTTATGTTGGTTTTTCTGATTACTGATGCCTATATGGCTAAAGTTATTTATATATAGATATAGTAATATATATATTCACACATACCTGCTTGGTGGAATGTCTTGCATTTTTTTGGGCTGGGCGGATTGACGTATGTTGCGTCTATACTTCTTTGGCTTGCCCCTACCACATCTGACTGGTCTGCTGAATACCTGTAGCTTTTAGGTCACCTGAACGCCTGTAGAGTCTATGCATGGTCGACTGAATGTGTGAGCCTGTGTCTGTCTGACTATCTGGTGGCCTCATGTCTTTGTGGCGGTCTATCTTGGTGGCTATGCATGCAGGGTGAACTAGTTCTGTGCCTATGTTTGGTTGTCAATATTTAGTTTAATAGTCTACAATAGGCATAGCACTCCAACAAAGCCCTATAATTTTCCTGATGAGGAGTGAGAAAATGGGCTGGACCATATTGCTTGAATGGCCTACAGTATGTATGGTGTATCAACAGAGCCCTATATGGCTCCTGGTGTGGAGCCATATCGACTGGAACATTTAGTCTGGATGGTCTACAGGATGTATGGCGCACCAGCAAACTATAAATATTTGCAGCGGATCTAGAATCCCAAAACTGAAGGGTTCAGTGTGCTCTTTGGACCTCTGCCAGCAGACCCATGAGCTCCCCCTGGGAAATGGAGGCCACGGTAGTTTTCCATCACGGATACCAGAGTGCGAGGAAGGAGATTTGACGTCTAAAGTTCTTCTGGTAGATATAACACAAGACCTCCAGTGGATCTTGGATCAAAACATCTGTCTTGCAATATATTCTGCACCAAAGAAATCGGTATTCAGCAGTCATCTTCAGTTGGTCATTCCTTGTCAAGATAAGTACGATTATTTTGATAAACACTTGATGAGAAACCCATTTGAGATTTATTTTATAAGGTTATTTAGGTTCAGACCTCTTGTTAGCTTTTAGATTCCCTATGCTTCCATCTGGGTATCCTTACTGGTCCTTACTTTTTAAGCACTTCTGATAAGCCCAGGAATCTAAAGGTATAAGTCACCACTGTCCGGACTTTTCGGAGATGCCTTACACGTTACCTAGGGGTAACTAAGGATTGGAGAAGTCCTCTGCGCTTTTGTTTCCTTTTTTGGCATAAATAAGGGTAAGGTGGGTTTGAAGAGTTCACTAGCCAGATAGATTAGGACATTTTTTTCTCTGGCTTGCATCTCTTCTGCAATTAGCTAAGACAGTAGCCCGTCAGAGGGTCAGTATGCCAAGGCAGTATGTCAAGTATAGAATATTCACAGAGTACCACCCTAATTAAAACGTAGCCTTTATTCAAAGCGCTAAAATTACCCACAAAATATGAAAAAAAAATATATATATTAGGGCTGCAGTAAACGAATATTTTTGTAATCGAGTATTCTATCGATTATATTTCTCGATTCATCGAGTAATCTAATAAGAAAAAGCTACTTAAAATAACGTACGTAATTGGGTATGTATAAAGTTATTGGTTTGAAGGGGTTAATAACTTTATACATGCCTAATGCCAAGGTGCTTCCATTAACCCCTCCAAACCAATAACTTTATACATGCCCATTGGGTTTGGAGGGGTTAATGGAAGCACCTTGGCATTAGGCATGTATAAAGTTATTGGTTTGAAGAGGTTAATGAAAGCACCTTGGAGGTTCCTTCATTAACCCCTCTCTAAACCAATAACTTTATACATGCCAAGGTGGTGCTTGCAGCCTCCATTAACCACTCTCTCTCCATCTGCCTCCCCCCAGCCTCTGATCTGCTTGCCCCCAGCCTCTGATCTGCCTCTCCCCCCCCAGCCTCTGATCTGCCTCTCCCCCCCCAGCCTCTGATCTGCCTCTCCCCCCCCAGCCTCTGATCTGCCTCTCCCCCCCCAGCCTCTGATCTGCCTCCCCCCCCCCCCAGCCTCTGATCTGCCTCTCCCCCCCCCAGCCTCTGATCTGCCTCTCCCCCCCCAGCCTCTGATCTGCCTCTCCCCCCCCCAGCCTCTGATCTGCCTCTCCCCCCCCCAGCCTCTGATCTGCCTCTCCCCCCCCCAGCCTCTGATCTGCCTCTCCCCCCCCCAGCCTCTGATCTGCCTCTCCCCCCCCCAGCCTCTGATCTGCCTCTCCCCCCCCCAGCCTCTGATCTGCCTCTCCCCCCCCCAGCCTCTGATCTGCCTCTCCCCCCCCAGCCTCTGATCTGCCTCTCCCCCCCCCAGCCTCTGATCTGCCTCTCCCCCCCCCAGCCTCTGATCTGCCTCTCCCCCCCCCAGCCTCTGATCTGCCTCTCCCCCCCCCAGCCTCTGATCTGCCTCTCCCCCCCCCAGCCTCTGATCTGCCTCTCCCCCCCCCAGCCTCTGATCTGCCTCTCCCCCCCCAGCCTCTGATCTGCCTCTCCCCCCCCAGCCTCTGATCTGCCTCTCCCCCCCCAGCCTCTGATCTGCCTCTCCCCCCAGCCTCTGATCTGCCTCCCCCCCAGCCTCTGATCTGCCTGCCCCCCTCCCCCCAGCCTCTGATCTGCCTGCCCCCCTCCCCCCAGCCTCTGATCTGCCTGCCCCCTCTGGTAACGCAACCCCCCCTCCCTCCCCAGTATTAATCATTGGTGGCAGTGGCCACAGGGTCCCCCTCCTCCCCGATCGGTTACCATGGCAGCCAGGAGTCACGCTACTGAAGCCCTGGCTGCCATGGTATGTTAGTGAGCAGAGAGCAGCGCATTATACTCACGTGCGCTGTGGCCGCCGGTCGCTCCTTCTTCTGTCTGTGAGGCGGATTGCTAATGCTTACAGCATTAGCAATGCGCCGCACAGACCTATGAGAAGGAGCGACCGCCGGCCACAGCGCACGTGAGTATAATGCGCTGCTCACTAACATACCATGGCAGCGAGGGCTTCAGTAACGTCCTGGCTGCTATGGTAACCGATCGGGGAGGAGGGGGACCCTGTGGCCACTGCCACCAATGATTAATACTCCGATCGGAACTGACACTGCCACCAATGATGGGGGGGAGGAGGGGGACCCTGTGGGATATGGCCGGCACAGTCATTGGTAGCGCAGTGGCCACAGTCCCTCCCCTCCTCCTCCTACTCTGTCCTCATTGGTCTTCAGCGGCAGCTGCGCACAGTGGGGAGGGAGGGACTCCCTCCTCCTCCTCAGCTGTGCCGGCCGGCTCAGTCCTGCCTCTCTGGCCTCTGTAGGACACTGAAGCGGTGAGTGAGACGCTTAATTTCACTCCCGCTCCGTGATCACGTGATCTAAATGATTCCTCGATGCAGGGAAACTGCATCGATGAATTTTTTGACTCTATTTAATCGAGTTATTCGAATAATCGTTTCAGCCCTAATATATATTAAATCAAAAGAATGTCGATGTAAACGCAGCAGTTATTTGTATTCCACAATAAGGGACAGATAGGGCAGATTTCTAGGCAGGATGGTGATGGTCTAATGGGGGACCTTTCCTTGATTCTCACCCTATGCTATTGATCCCTGCCTATAGAATGGAATGGCCACCCCGATGGGGGCGATCCCGTATTCAGGAACCTCCTACAAGCCCTCAGATGGCCCTAAAAAGATATGCAAGGCACCTAAATAAGGTGCCTTAGGGTGGGTCCATTAGATACCCTACTATGAATATGAAAAATAATAAACGCTGAGTACACACAAAAAAAGTACATAAAAATAGATGCTCAGTACATCAGAGTAAAAAAGTTCTGAATACATCAAGATGAGTCATTGCTCAATCCATAACGATTAATAGATGCTTAGTACAATTCCTGCAATATTGAATTGTATCCTGATTGGCACAAAAAACCTTCAGTTTGCAGAGGTCATCGCAATTAATTTATAGGTCCCTTTACACACTGGGAGAAACGCATTGGAATAAAGTGGGCTGATTAGGAGACATAGATGCAGTATTTAGATAGGCATCAGAGGTATTATTTCACAAATAACTCAACCTGGTGTCCAACAATTTTTTGTTACGCCAGTTGATCATAGGTAAAAGATAGATGTTGATATTCATTCAGCAAAGGCAATAGTGAGAAGGTAGGGAAACGTTTTCTAATTGCGCAGTCTACCTCTTGGGAGGGCTAATGTTTCTATTGTGCAAACCTTTTAGGCTGCCACGTGGTCTTCTACCTTACTGTCACTATTGGCTCCAGCTACATTCTGCCTCTTTTCTTCTGTCGGTAAGAAGTTCTGCAAGTGGTGCAGTCGGTAAGGAAGGGGTATTCTTTGTAATTTCTGTGATGATTACACCGGATTTTCCAGACCTCACGACAGCACCCTTCCTTATTCCCTCCCTGATGTTTCTGGTTTCAAGACTTAAGTTACACAGGGTGTGAAATATTATTTATATATATATATATATATATATATATATATATATATATATATTACATACACACACAGAGTACAGACCAAAAGTTTGGACACCCCTTCTCATTCAAAGAGTTTTCTTTATTTTCATGACTATGAAAATTGTAGATTCACACTGAAGGCATCAAAACTATGAATTAACACATGAGGAATTATATACATAACAAAAAAGTGTGAAACAACTGAAAATATGTCATTCTGGGTTCTTCAAAGTAGCCACCTTTTTGCTTTGATTACTGCTTTGCACACTCTTGGCATTCTCTTGATGAGCTTCAAGAGGTAGTCAACTGAAATGGTCCTCCAACAGTCTTAAAGGAGTTCCCAGAGATGCTTAGCAATTGTTGGCCCTTTTGCCTTCACTCTGCGGTCCAGCTCACCCCAAACCATCTCGATTGGGTTCAGGTCCGGTGACTGTGGAGGCCAGGTCATCTGGCGCAGCACCCCATCACTCTCTTTCATGGTCAAATAGCCCTTACACAGCCTGGAGGTGTGTTTGGGGTCATTGTCCTGTTGAAAAATAAATGATGGTCCAACTAAACGCAAACCGGATGGAATAGCATGCCGCTGCAAGATGCTGTGGTAGCCATGCTGGTTCAGTATGCCTTCAATTTTTAATAAATCCCCAACAGTGTCACCAGCAAAGCACCCCCACACCATCACACCTCCTCTATGCTTCACGGTGGGAACCAGGCATGTAGAGTCCATCCGTTTACCTTTTCTGCGTCGCACAAAGACACAGTGGTTGGAACCAAAGATCTCAAATTTGGACTCCTCAGACTAAAGCACAGATTTCCACTGGTCTAATGTCCATTCCTTGTGTTCTTCAGCCCAAACAAGTCTCTTCTGCTTGTTGCCTGTCCTTAGCAGTGGTTTCCTAGCAGATATTCTACTATGAAGGCCTGATTCACACAGTCTCCTCTTAACAGTTGTTCTAGAGATGTGTCTGCTGCTAGAACTCTGTGTGGCATTGACCTGGTCTCTAATCTGAGCTGCTGTTAACCTGCGATTTCTGAGGCTGGTGACTCGGATGAACTTATCCTCCGCAGCAGAGGTGACTCTTGGTCTTCCTTTCCTGGGGCGGTCCGCATGTGAGCCAGTTTCTTTGTAGCGCTTGATGAAGACTGCACTTGGGGACACTTTCAAAGTTTTTCCAATTTTTCGGACTGACTGATCGACCTTCATTTCTTAAAGTAATGATGGCCACTCGTTTTTCTTTACTTAGCTGCTTTTTTCTTGCCATAATACAAATTCTAACAGTCTATTCAGTAGGACTATCAGCTGTGTATCCACCTGACTTCTCCACAACGCAACTGATGGTCCCAACCCCATTTATAAGGCAAGAAATCCCACTTATTAAACCTGACAGGGCACACCTGTGAAGTGAAAACCATTTCAGTTGACTACCTCTTGAAGCTCATCAAGAGTGTGCAAAGCAGTAATCAAAGCAAAAAGGTGGCTACTTTGAAGAACCTAGAATATGACATATTTTCAGCTGTTTCACACTTTTTTGTTATGTATATAATCCCACATGTGTTAATTCATAGTTTTGATGCCTTCAATGTGAATCTACTATTTTCATAGTCATGAAAATAAAGAAAACTCTTTGAATGAGAAGGTGTGTCCAAACTTTTGGTCTGTACTGTATATATACACCGTACAGACCAAAAGTTTGGACACACCTTCTCATTCAAAGAGTTTTCTTTATTTTCATGACTTTGAAAATTGTAGATTCACACTGAAGGCATTAAAACTATGAATTAACACATGTGGAATTATATACATAACAAAAAAGTGTGAAACAACTGAAAATATGTCATATTCTAGGTTCTTCAAAGTAGCTACCTTTTGCTTTGATTACTGCTTTGCACACACTTGGCATTCTCTTGATGAGCTTCAAGAGGTAGTCACCTGAAATGGTTTTCACTTCACAGGTGTGCCCTGTCAGGTTTAATAAGTGGGATTTCTTGCCTTATAAATGGGGTTGGGACCATCAGTTGCGTTGTGGAGAAGTCAGGTGGATACACAGCTGATAGTCCTACTGAATAGACTGTTAGCTGCTTTTTTCTTGCCATAATACAAATTCTAAGTAAAGAAAAACGAGTGGCCAGTGGAAATCTGTGCTTTGGTCTGATGAGTCCAAATTTGCGATCTTTTGGTTCCAAACACCGTGTCTTTGTGCGACGCAGAAAAGGTGAACGGATGGACTCTACATGCCTGGTTCCCACCGTGAAGCATGGAGGAGGAGGTGTGGGGGTGCTTTGCTGGTGACACTGTTGGGGATTTATTAAAAATTGAAGGCATACTGAACCAGCATGGCTACCACAGCATTTTGCAGCGGCATGCTATTCCATCCGGTTTGCGTTTAGTTGGACCATCATTTATTTTTCAACAGGACAATGACCCCAAACACACCTCCAGGCTGTGTAAGGGCTATTTGACCATGAAGGAGAGTGATGGGGTGCTGCACCAGATGACCTGGCCTGCACAGTCACCGGGCCTGAACCCAATCGAGATGGTTTGGGGTGAGCTGGACCGCAGAGTGAAGGCAAAAGGGCCAACAAGTGCTAAGAACTCCTTCAAGACTGTTGGAAGACCATTTCAGGTGACTACCTCTTGAAGCTTATCAAGAGAATGCCAAGAGTGTGCAAAGCAGTAATCAAAGCAAAAGGTGGCTACTTTGAACAGCCTTGTAGGGGTAAGCACGAGCCCAGTATGCACAGTCAAGAAAAACATGCCACCCTCCAAAAGAAATAAAAATAGAACTTTTATTCACGCATGTGGAACAAGCAACGTTTCGGCTCTGCAATAGAGCCTTTCTCAAGCAAATAATCATGACAAAGTGCTCAGTACATATAGCATACTCAAGTGAAAATTACAACAAAGCCATGATCAATAAAGCCAAGTAATGGTGCAAAGTGACAAACCATGATATAAAACACTTAAAAAAAAATAAGTGCAAAGAATATTACAATATATAATCCAATAAAAAAATTATATATAAAAACCATCAATATTGCATTTATAAATCAAATATAATCGCTAATCAAGGTGCATATGATACAGCTTACATTGGCCTGGGACAGCTCATAGAGTCCTATGGCTTTCAGTATCACTCCTATGCTGACGACACACAAATCTACCTCTCTGGTCCAGACATCACCACCTTACTATCTAGAATCCCACAATGTCTATCTTCTATATCATCCTTCTTCGCCTCTCGCTTTCTTAAACTTAACATGGATAAGACAGAATTCATAATCTTTCCCCCATCTTGTTCAACCCCCCCAACAGACCTATCTATCATGATCAATGGTTGCACACTTTCCCCAGTCAACAAAGCCCGCTGCCTTGGAGTGATCTTGGATTCTGCCCTTTCCTTCCGACCGCACATCCAAGCCCTTTCCACCACCTGCCGTCTCCAACTCAAAAACATCTCCCGCATCCGCGCTTGCCTTAACTTTGAATCTGCGAAAATACTTGTACATGCCCTCATTATCTCCCGCCTAGACTACTGCAACATTCTCCTCTGTGGCCTTCCATCTAGCACTCTCGCACCCCTCCAATCTATCCTCAACTCTGCTGCCCGACTAATCCACCTCTCACCCTATTACTCCTCTGCCTCTCCCCTTTGCCAATCCCTTCACTGGCTCCCCATTGCCCAACAAATTCACTTCAAAGTACTTACAAATACATACAAGGCCGTCCATAACCTGTCCCCTCCCTACATCTCTGAGCTAATTTCCCGATACACCCCCACACGCACTCTCCGATCCTCACAAGACCTCCTTCTCTCCTCTTATTGCCTCTTCCCACAATCGACTCCAGGATTTCTCCCGTGCATCCCCCATACTCTGGAACTCGCTACCCCAACATATCAGACTCTCACCTACAGTGGAATCCTTCAAAAGAAACCTGAAAACCCACCTCTTCAGACAAGCCTACAACCAGTGAGCCTGCTGCCTCTATACCGCCATGACCAACTTAACCCGCTCCTACTGTGTCCTTCTCCCATACCATGTAGATTGTAAGCCCTCACGGGCAGGGCCCTCTCTCCTTCTGTACCAGTTTGTAACTCATTTTGTTTATGATTAGTGCAATTGTCTGTATTATGTATGTGCACCGCTTATCATATGTACAGTGCTATGGAATGAATGGCGCTTTAATAATAAATAATAATAAAAAGGATGTGTGTAGATCATTTGATTTATGAGAGAGGCGGCATGGTAAAATAGCAAAGTCCACTGACCAGATGAATGGTGGCATCAGCATGGCCAGCGCCTGCTTCAGCATGTCAACAAAAGAAATGCGCATGCCCGGATAACGTTCCTATCCAGTGTTACCTCATCACGTAAGGACGGCACTTCGGGCATGCGATCAGCCATCCTAACCTAGCCACGGCCATATTGATTAAGGGAAATCCACCGCAATCCACCTGGTGCATGCGTACACATACTACATAGTTTGCGGATCGCAACTGACAGATATGTCCAAAAGGCAGAACTTTCAGACGAGAGCATCCTGCCATCTTCCGTTGTAATCTTACTGACCCAGAAAATGAAGGGCACAGGTCAGTTTTGCAATAAAGGGAACACTGTAGGGACAAAACCCCATTTGGAATTTTTTTCCTGCTTCCCACTACATTGTATGCCATGGAAAAATAAAAAAGTTATGGCTAAAGGAAGATGGGGAAGAACAATGAAAACGCAAAAATTAAAAATCTCCAGTATCCAAGGGGTTAAATAAACACGTACACAGCATGGCATTTATTGCTCCAAGTATGAACTTAAATGGCTGTTTTGCCGGCTTGGTCTGAACAAGACACCAATTACTAATTTCTTGGGTTATCAGATATTTTTTTTAAAGTCTGCAGTATACAGCGTGAAGAGGAAAGGAGCAAGAACCGTACCCTGAGGTGTCTCTGTACTTCAGACAGACAGATCTGACTCTCATGTCCGGGCTCTCACATACTGAGGTCAGTTTATCAGGTACTCTAGGATCCAATTGGAGAGGTGGTGGTCCACTCCCACAAGATCCAGCTTCTTTTAGTAGCCCTGGCTGTATAGTGTTGAAAGCACTGCAGAAATCAAAGAACACTGTTCTCACAGTGTTCCCTGGTTTCTCCAGGTGAGAAAAAGCTTGGTGTAGAAGGTGGCCATGTAGAAGAAGGCCCAATGCCAGGCAGATAAACAAACTGAAGGGAGTCAATGGATGAGCCCACTAGAGGCTGGAGATGTGCGAGAGCCAACCTCTCCAAGACCTTCATCAAGTTTTCTGGTGTAAATCAAGCCAGAAATCTATGGCCTCTCTGAGCTGTCGTAGATTTCTGGTTAGGCCCACTGACCGCAGGAGGATGCGCCTAATTTATGACGAGACGCATCCTCTGGCAGCGCAGGGGATATCGAGACAGGCGCAGAAAGCACCAGTCTTGAAAAATCTTCCACAAAGAATTTACAGAAAATGCTACTGCAAAAAAACAAACAAAAAGGGACATTTATCAAAACTGGTGTAAAGTAAAACCTGCTTAGTTGCCTATAGCAACCAATCAGCTTTCAATTTTCATAGCTCCTTTTGATTGAAGGATAGAACCTGATTGTGTATATAGGATATCCCCACCATATGCCCTAAAGTGAAGTTCCACTGATGCAATCTTAGTCTTTGGCCAATTTCACACTGATGCAATCTTAGTCTTTGGCCAATTTCACATGAGAGCATTCAGGTCGGGAAACACGCTCCGTGTGACGGATGTTTTTCCCGAACTGAACTCTGCTTCTCAGCCTTGAACTCCCCGCATCATCATGATTCATGATGCTGTGTGTTCCTGCCTGACGGTGGTGGGTCTTCTGTACTCATGGCATTATAGGAGTACGGTACAATAGACCTGTAGTCAGGCAGGAAATGGACAGCACACAAATGCCATTCATTTCCAGAGGTGGTTGCCAGGAGGTGCTCAAAAGAAGTGAAAGTGTTTATTTGAGGGCCATAAAACATGATGACATAATGATAATACCATATGAACAGTTCACACTAAAATATCAGGAAATGTTTTCAATTTCATATTTTTTGTTTCTCCGCATAAAAAATTTCTATCTATTCTATTTCTGAATTTTTGTTGTTGCACCAAACGATCACTGAAGGTTGAATGTGGCTCGCAACATACTAAAGGTTGGGGACCTCTGCTCTAGAGATCTGGCTGGAGGGGCTGAGACAATACTGCACGCAGCAAGTGCAGTATGTAAAGCTACCAGAAGGTGGCGCTATTTGTTAAATATTAGAGAACTTGAATATTTTAAATCTAGTCACTGGCTTTGAGATTAGTGAATATTTATTAAGCCCTGCACATTGCACACACTGGTCAATCTATCCCCTGCTCTGCATGCCTCTTAATAAGTGAGGCACATCTGTGCAGGTTCGTACACCCAAATGGAAATCTACACCAGAAATGGAGCTAGTGCAGATTTCCAGTATAAGCTACACCAGTTTCCTAGCGTAGATTGTAATAAATGTGCCAGTCAGGCTATGGTTGCCCCAATGCCACCCACTCCCAACTACACCCACCTTTCTAGTGAGGGCTATAAACCCCTATTAAGTAAGAAAATTTTGCAGATTGGTAAATGTCCCCCTTACGGCTCATGCACACAAATGTATTTTTGGTCTTCATCCGATCCGCATTTTTTGCGAGTTGGATGGGGACACTGTCACCTCAATGGGGCCGCAAAAGCAGCGACAGCATACTGTGGGGTGTCTGCATCCGTATGTCCGTTCCGTTGCACCCACACACAAAAAAACAGAACGTGTCCTATTCTTGTCCGTTTTACGGACAAGGATAGGACGGTTCTATAGAGGGCAGGTTTTTCTGTACCGCAAAATATACACTGCCGGTATCTGCGTTTTGTGGATCGCACAGCAACAGCTACGCCCGTGTCCATGAGCCCTTATTGTTTTGGATTCATTTTTATTTCTAGTGACTAAAGCTGGCTTTACACATCTATTACTCCTAACTCCACTACAAGCATAAACATTCTTCATGGCCATACATGAATAGTGACTGGAGAACAGACCGCTGTCAAACCACCCTGACACCAGTTTATCTTCCACTGTGGACAGTCGGGAAGACCCCCCTTCCCTATTAACATTAGATATGTATGGGGAATTACACTATGTTTGCAGCGTATGCCCAGCACATATGCCAAACATGTCCATAGATTTCTGTGAGCCTGATGTATGCCAAAAGAGTGTCGGTTAGTCTTTTGTTTCCTGATGTAGTGGAAAATACAAATGTTCTCCTTTCTATACAGATAGTTCAAAACATTAGACCATAGAACTACCCTCAATTTTTTTATTTTTTTTCCAGGAATCCTTCTGTGCTCCACAGTATGCCTCTGACCAGCTGCTTGGGATTTTATAAGATTAGTCTGCTTCTTCTGTGGCACATCAACCTTGCTGAACACCTGAAGGCCACCAAATAAAAAAATGACAGACCACCCAATAGGATTGGGCATCTTCTTTAGTGTGCCTTCCGACAGAAAATCTGCAGATTTTTGGGTGTAAATTATTGTGCAGATTCTACGGTGGTAAACACTGCGGAACGATCAGAAAAAAAAAATCTTGTTGCGGATTTTTCCACGCTAATTTTTCCACAGCGTTTTCCTCTGCAGAATGAGTTTGCCATTGAATTATATGGAGAGATTCTCATGCAGAAAATCTGCAACACAATGGGGCACATTTATTTAAGGGACTTGCAACTATTTAAGGTGGAAAATCATTGCAAGTCTCATTTTTTAAACAGTTTTACGCCATGTCTGACAGTTGGGTGTGACAGGAGTGTTTCGGGGCTGAGACTCTATCCCTGGCAACTTTACTAACATTTACACCTGCAAACAAGGACTGTCACAGATATGCACAATTTATTACAGTTGACAAACCATATTTATGAACGGATAATAAATGAGGCACAAATTGATGGCAAACTTTGTTGTGTTTTTTTTTTTATTATTAATTTTTTTAATCCAAAAAAAGGCGAGCTTAGTAAATGTGCCCCTAGGATTGTTGAACCATGGGGCACATTTACTAAGCTTGCCTTTTTTGTGGAGTAAAAATAAAAAGACGTATTGGCAAAGTCTGTCTTCAATTTGCGCCTCGTTTATTATCCTTTCATAAATATGGTTTGTCTTTTTCTGTTTATCTAGTGGTTGTTTTCTGCTACAGATGGATCTGGATAGATTGGTGGCAGAGAAGTGGCAGATGAGGTTTAACACTGACAAATGCAAGGTTATGCACATGGGAAGGAAAAAATGCAAGTCACCCGTACATACTAAATGGTAAAACACTGGGTAACACTGACTTAGGAAATGACAGTAAACTTAAAGGGATTGTGCAGCCAGTAAATATTGTACAACCCCTGCTGAGCAGTGCTCATGCTAGTACTGCTTCCTCCTAAAGATTATACTGCGCGCCATCTCGCTTGCAGTTGTAAGTAAGTAATTACAATTTCAAGTAGATTAAGCAAGCACTTGTAATTACACTGGGCCTGTTTGAAGCCTCCTTTTCAAAGAGCAGATCGGCGAGGGTGCCGGGAGTCAGACCCCCGCCGATTTGATATTGATGACCATCTTTAAAGTAGGGCCAAATTGTATAACAACCAAATGGTTGCAAGAACAATGTTATGCAGCACTGATTGATTATGTAAATGGCTGATGGCACAAACAGTGGAAGGAACTGTCGGTCAGCTAATGAAGTAGACTGATGATAGATAGTCAAGTTTTGAAACAGACGGATGAAGATAACCAATAGACAATAACTGACTATGACTCTAGCTTTCCCTGAATACTGACCGTCAAACCAAATAACTGACCTCAATATCCCTGACGATATCACTATGGAAAACCCTCATCTGAAATACTAACCCTAACATGCGGGTCTAGATACACTATACAAACTGCTAGATACAAACACAGAGCTTATACTATCACTGACAATATTCAAAACAGAGCCCAAAAATATTTAAAGTAAGGCTAACCAATCAGGAAGTCCTTCCCAAACAAGACTGGTCTTCATCAGTGATCAGCTGTGAGACAGTTGTAAAGCAACTACCCCAAACTAAAGAATAAGGCCTCATGCAGGCGGTTTTGTTGCCTGGCCTTGTCTGTATTGCGGCCCGCAAACCTATATGCTCACCGCATCACGGTTGTTGACCCATTCACTTGAATGGGTCTGGAAGCACGGAATCCCACAAAAGCAGTATGGACTGCTTCCGTAGGGTTTCTCTCCGTGCCTCCACACCGCAAAAAAATAGAACATGTTCTATTTTATTTTGCTGTGCGAACAGATCATGGACTCGTTCAAATTAAATGGGTCTGGAATGCACGGACCGGCCAAGCAACGACTGAGTGCATGAGGCCTAAACAGAAGAAGACGATGCAGTAGGAAAAAACCTGATGGCTACAAGAACAAATCTACCGTATTCTATGTGGAGCTGAGATATCTGTTCTGATTTCTCCCTGCACTGCATGTTCTTCTTTACTCATCTTCACACAGTGACTGTTTGCTCTTTTTGTGCACCAGCGCTAATACTTTTGCTCTCCCTCCTCCGCTCAGTGTTTTTTCTTGTCTGCTGTTGTTAGTCATAGCACTAATTGTATGTGACTGTCTGGACCAATTACAGTACAGTGCCAATGTAAAAGATAGGACAAAAGAGAAATTAACTTTACATGGCATTTATAAGTTTTAAACATTTTCAATACAAACTAGTTATTACAAGCACAAAAGACTCAGGTGTTAATCTCACTTATTCAAATAAGTGAAAATTCATTATGAAAAATGAATGACAAGTATATCACTAAGGCTGCCCATGAACATTAGTCTTTTGTCAGCGAACACGCCGTCCTCGACAGTCTAATGTGTCTGGAGCTCCCCCGACAGTTGATGTAGCTGGAGACAAGGATTGGGTAAAATGAATATTTTTGCCTGATCCTTTTGTTCTCTTGAGAGATAAGCCACCATCAGAAGTGTCTGGCAGAAGCTTTCTCCCCTAGAATAATTGTTTAGTGGAGCTGAACGTGTATGTGTATGGGCAAGCGGGAAGGGATTCATAAGAGATAGCTGTTGGGCGTAAAATTGCTCGTATGGGCACCTTACAGAGGACCTGTCACCACTCCTGACATGCCTGTTTTAATAGCTATATGTATTCCCCATGTAATAACAATTCTGGAACATCTATTCTTATGGCTCTATGTTGTGTCGTTCCTTTATTATTTGTACTAGAAGTTATGAATGAATTGCAGTAAGGGTACAGAGGGGAGGTAACCAGTGTGTGTGTGTGTGGGGGGGGGGGGGGGGTGTGTACCTGCACAGTCTTAAAATGACCGCACTGATTGGATAGAGTGAGACTGTGCAGGTACACCCCCCAACTAGTTACCACCCCTCTGTACCCTTACTGAAGAAGGCTACTAGCAATTCATATATAACTTCTAGTACAAATAATAAAGGAATGGCACAACATAGAGCCATAAGAATAGATGTTCCGGAATTGTTACATGGGGAATGCATGAAGCTATTAAACCAGGCATGTAATGAGGGGTGAAAGGTCCTTTTTAAGCATTCTTGAGTACAAGTATAAAGCAACAAGATAAAAATAACATCCAGGAATGATTATTCTTCAATGGGTTCTTCGACTTGGACAATCCTTGCTTTAATAAGCGTCCCGTAAAGGGCATCTGTGAGGAGATTTGTACCTATGACCTGTTACATGTGCACTTGGCAGTTGAAAGCATCTCTGTTGATCCCATGTTCATATGTGCCTGCATTGCTGAAAAAAATAATGCTTTTATATATGCAAATGAGCCTCTAGGAGCAAAGGGGGCGTTGCCGTTACTCCTAGAGGATCTGCTCTCTCTGCAACTGCCACGCCCTATGCACTTTGATTGGTAGAGCCAGATGTGATCATGTTTTAACCTGTCAATCAAAGTGCAGAAAGAGCAGAGCCTCTAAGTGTAATGGCAACACCCCCTTTGCTCCTAGAGGCTTATTTGCATATATGAAAACATTTTTTTCAGCAATGTGGGCACATATGAACATGGGACTAACACAGATGTCTTCGACTGCATAAGGCACATGCTACTGGTCAGCCAGTTTCATAGGTACAAATCTGCACGAAATTTACCTGCCGTGCGGATTTCCAAATCCACAGCTTGTAAATTATGTTTGTGGTTGTTTGTGTGTTTCTACACCAGATCCACAACAAAAACAGCATGTGTTAGGCTACTTTCACACTCGCGTTTGGTGCGGATCCGTCTTGTATCTGCACAGGCGTATCCGCACCAATAATGCAAACGCTTGTATCCGTTCATAACGGATCAGTTTGCATTATTCAATCAAAAAAAGTCTAAGTCAAAACGGATCCGTCTTGACTTACATTGAAAGTCAATGGGGGCCGGTCCCCTTTTTTAATAGCACCATATTGTGTCAGTGAAAAACGGATCCGTCCCCATTGACTTACATTGTAAGTCAGGACTGATCCGTTTGGCTCTGCATCGCCTGCAAGCAGCGTTTTAGTGACCGTCTAAAAAATGCAACGGAGACCAAACGCAGCCAAACTGATGCATTCTGAACGGATCCTTATCCATTCAGAATGCATTGGGGCTGAACTGATCCGTTTTGGGCCGCTTGTGAGAGCCCTGAAACGGATCTCACAAGCGGACCCAGAAACGCCAGTGTGAAAGTAGCCTTACGTGCAGTTTTTGATGCAGATTTGATGCATATTTTCCACAGATCTCACCCTTGCACTGTTCAGCTGTTTATCTGGATGTCTGATGGCTTCTGGTGTCACGAATTAGGGCGCCTTCACATGCTGCAGATTTTACGACTGAAAATCAGTTCATTTGAATGGGGCAGCAAGCACATGGATTTCTGCGAGCCCATTTAGGTGAATGGAACTGATTTTCAGTCGCAGAATATTTTCAGCCACGAAATCTGCTGTGTGTGAAGACTCCCTGAGGCAGCCAGCAGGATACTACAGTACAGGAGAAGTGAATGGAGTCAGTGTCCGGGCTACAGAAGTGCAGAAAAGACACCGCACATAGCAGGTTAGGTGGATAGAGGCCGGTAAGAAGGATTGGATTGTGTGCATGTATGACCACCATAACCAGGAGCCACTGGTGGATGTAATCAGGAGGGGCAGGATTTCTAATCAAATTGGGCACATGAACCAATGGTAGGCAAATATATTTCTATACATGCAATTTTATTGATTGAGTGTATTCTGCTGTCACACCTAATTAGTGATATCTCCAGACTGAGATTTATGTTAATGGGACAACCCCTTTAGGTAGTGCTGCTGACCCTTCTTTCTGAGGACTGGTGGTGGTCCTGGCAGTAGGATGCTCACTAATCCAGAAATGTTGGCACATCCTTCCAATGTGCCATCTATTCTTGTGGTGGGAAACCCTTTTAATAATCATAATTTTTTTTTATAACCAGACAATTGTTTAATATAATTTGACATGCGGCCAAATGTGATTAATCACAAGATAGGGAATGTCATTAATGTGTTGACTGCTACATTGATTCAGATACCGACGGTTGCATCACAATGTTGCTATGCCATGATGCATAGTGATATAATGAATAATAAAAGCTAGCATTGCTGCCAGGCACACTACCCGTATGCTATACCGTGTGGACCAGAAATGTGACATAGCTTACAGATGTGTAAAATCGCTTGAGATAATAGTATGATCAACTTTGGTTCATTGTTATGCATATGTGTAAATTTGCCCATGTGCCAGTTCTGGCTTGTCCATGTGATCATCCTCCCTAAGACACCAGTCTTTTCTGAAGTGGGAGACACAACGACACAGGAGCTTATCATGCACCACAGTGGATGGTTTCGTGCCCACAGAAGTGGGTGCCTAACATGTATCTGTCATGGGGCACTGCCAATCCCGCATGAGGTAGGTCAACTGCCAAGGAAGGCAACAAAAAGGACTTTTCTGACATAATGCCTTTAATATAGTAACATATATATTAGAAGGGTTTACCGGTCGTAGTTGTGCTTTAGTTGTATATGTTCAATGGCCAGTTTGGTTATGTGGAGATATTGACTATCTAATGCTATGACAGCATATACAAATATTCCAGATTGATGGGGCATATGGGAAAGAGATATACCCAGGTTGTGGGGACTTGTTAGACTATATGTGTGTCATATATTATAATAAATAGGTATATTAACCAATTTTACTGTCTTAATGTGATTACCCCTTGTAGAGAAATTGTAAATTCCCAGGGCTACTACACCTTAGTATGAATTTTATCCTTACAGGGGTATTAAAAATCTTACCCAGTCATATCTCAAAGGGCATTTTAGAACATTTGATGGCTTGAAACAAGAGTTTCATTTCCAGCAATCCTACCTTTTTCAATACTTTCAGTTAAGGCATGCTTGTGTGGCACAATTTGGCAAGTGTCCTATTAGTGCTGAATGCTGGGTTGTTAAAGTGGTTGCCTGACAGGAACACCTATATACGGTAAGCCAGTTTCATCCTTTTATAAGGTTCTTATGTCTTAAAGGCTATTTACACCTTCAGGGACAATTTTTTATGATTGCATTTTACTAATTTTGAGCTAAAAAAATAAATAAAATTCCAGTAAAATAAGCTGTTCTGTTACAAAGGGTTAACTGTCTAGCTGTGAGAATCGTATTTTCACTTTGTGTCGGTCATCTAATAAACTTTATCTCTGAATTACTAAAAGGTCATAAACCGATATTTAAGCCACAGTTTTATCATTAGGATAAGTGAGTTATCATGAGTGTTTACAAGGGCAGCGATCGGAGATAAGGAGCCGTCAGCTGAGCCGCTTGATGGAGCTCAGTAGAAATATAGGGCCTGCTACAAGAGAATCTCAAGGCTGTACAGAGAAATTGGCTCAAAATTCTTAATAAAGACCAATTGAAAAAACTGAATTTTAGCTAAAAATTAGTACAGTGCAATAATAATAGCAAACAATTACCCCCAAAGGTGTACATAGCTTTCCCTGAAGTGGATAATTCAAGTGTTGCAATAGTGACATTCCAACCTTGATCAACTGATCCAAACAGTTTGCACAGACTATACCTGACTCCAGTCTGCATGGTCTGGATGAGTAAGCTTATTAGTATCAGGTATGGTGGGGGAAGGGGTACTCTAATACATATAATGTGGGAATGCTCAGATATTTCTGCGTTTTGGACTGAGGTGCTTATGTTTCTTAACATCGAAGTTTAGTGGATGTGTGTCCTCTGAGAATAGCTTGCAGGGTTCGGTCAATGACCTCCTTCCTACTAAAAACTGTAGAATACTTTATAGGCTCCATAAGTTTTATGCAATGAAATCCATTCTTCTGAGGCTACTTTCACACTTGCGTTCAGAGCGGATCCGTCTGAGACGGATCCGCTCATATAATGCAGACGGTGGCTCCGTTCAGAACGGATCCGTCTGCATTATATTGTTAAAAAATTTCTAAGTGTGAATGTAGCCTCAGACGGATCCGTCCAGACTTTACATTGAAAGTCAATGGGGGACGGATCCGTTTGAAAATTGAGCCACAGTGTGTCATCTTCAAACGGATCCGTCCCCATTGACTTACATTGTAAGTCTGGACTGATCCGTTTGCCTCCGCACGGCCAGGCGGACACCTGAACACTGCAAGCAACGTTCAGGTGTCCGCCTGCTGAGCGGAGGCTGAACGCTGCCAGACTGATGCATTCTAAGCAGATCTGCGTCCACTCAGAATGCATTAGGGCTGGACGGATGCGTTCGGGGCCGCTTGTGAGCCCCTTCAAACGGAGCTCACAAGCGGACACCCAAACGCTAGTGTGAAAGTAGCCTAAACTGGAAAACCCCTAGGAAACCTTCTGTTCTCATTGAATGCAACTTTATCATTGTATAAATCAAGGTACAATACTTGGCTAGAGGGACACCTGATCATTTTGATAAAATACTCGGACCTTGGCTGGGGCCCAAATAGCCTAGACCACTGTGTGACTAATGTTTGTGTGGTACTGCAGTGTGAATGGATATGACCAAAATACGCTACTCACCAAAAGTTAGGGATATTTGGCTTTCGGGTCAAATTTTTGGAAATCGTAAAAAGTTTGTGCTACAATGATATTATATCATGAAAGTAGGGCATTTAAAGAGGACCTTTCACTAGTATACAAACTAAAAACTAACTCTATCTGTGGGCAGAGCGGCGCCCAGGGGTCCCCCTGCACTTACTAGTATGCCTGGGCGCCGTTCCGTTCGCCCGGTATAGGCTCCGGTGTCTCAGCTCCGTCTGTTGTACTGGACTGATTTTTTGTAGGAGGCGTGTCCCTTGCTGTAGCACTGGCCAATCGCAGCGCACAGCTCATAGCCAGGCTATGAGCTGTGTGCTGCGATTGGCCAGCACTGCAGCAAGGGACACGCCTCCTACAAAAAATCAGTCCAGTACAACAGACGGAGCTGAGACACCGGAGCCTATACCGGGCGAACGGAGCGGCGCCCGGGCATACTTGTAAGTGCAGGGGGACCCCTGGGTGCCGCTCTGCCCACAGATAGAGTTAGTTTTTAGTTTGTATACTAGTGAAAGGTCCTCTTTAAGTAAAAGCATGCAATGGTGATTTCCTCATCTCAAACAATTTATTGAAACAAAGCCAACACCAGTGGTGGGTATACTGCCATAAAAAATGTCAATGTCTCAAAAACTTGTCATTTGGCCTTGAGCATCAATTACATTTTGACAACGACGTCTCATGCTGTTCACAACTCGACTTATTGTCTGCTGAGGCATGGCATCTCACTCTTCTTGAAAGGCGGCTCTCAAGTCATTGAGATTCTGGAGTACAGAGTTACGAGCCTCTACACGGCAACTCATATGATCCCATAGGTTATGGGATTCAGGACTGGAGAAAGTTCAGGCCACTCCATTTGAGGTACTCAAGTCTCCAGCAGCCGTTCCCTAATGATGCGACCTCGATGAGCTGGCGCATTGTCGTCCATGAAGATAAAATTAGGCCTCTGTTGTTCATGCAGAGGCACAATGACTGGATTAATGATGTTATTCAAATAGTATGGGCTTGTCACTGTACCATTCACAAAGTGTAGGGCAGTTCTGTATTGACTATACACACCTGCCCACACTCTAACACCACCAAAGGCAAACAGTGGCTGATGCATAGTGCTCTCCTTGACGTTTCCAACATCATTGGCAGCCATCATTCCTGCTCAGCGTGAATGAACTTTCAACAGTGAACAGCACTGAGGCCCACTGTTCCCTCATCCATGCTTTCTGGCCATGCAAGACGATACACAGGTACCCTTGCAGGTAATCTAGTGCGCAGACCACACTGATGTAAATGGTTCTGAATGGTCTGATGTGACACACGGGTGTATCTCACCTCTCTTAAATGTACTTGGAGTTTTTTGGCATTCATCATCTGGTTCCAAAGGGCATTGTTCACAATGAAGCTGTCATCAGTGTGGGATGTGGCGAAAGGACGTTGTCACTGATGTAGTAGGAGAGAACACCAAAAGACAACAAGAAGGAAGAGGAAAGACACTAGGCCTCACCGCTAGGGAAGGAAAAGGGTCACCACCTATAAAACCCTGCTCCTGGTCCTAACTCCTATCCGTATGGGCACCTCTCGATGGAAGAGATGCCCATACACAGGAACATGGAATACCCTGGTAACCCTCAGATGCCCTAAAGTTAATGACAGGGCAGAGACAACCCGTTCCTTCCCTGGTGAAGGAACCAGAGTCTCGCTTAGGCCTAGTAAACAACCAAGCGGGGGGATACAAAACACAACCAGCGGAACACTTACCTTCTAAGGATGATGGATGAACCGGACTTGAATAAGAACCACACTCCAGCTCAGAGGTAAAGGTCACATGATTCACACCTGAACAGGAGGTGTGTACATACCAGCAACACACAGACAAAGTGACAGTACCCCCCCCCCCCACCCATTCTACGGGTGACCTCTGACCACCCAGGACCGACCTTATCAGGATGAGGTCTGTGGAATGCTCTCACCAGACGACTAGCATTAACATCGGTCGCTGGAACCCACATCCTCTGGTCCGTACCCTCTCCAATGAACAAGATACTGGAGGGATCTCCGGAGAACTCGGGAGTCCACAATCCTGCTGATCTGAAATTCTAAATTGCCGTCCACCATGACAGGAGCGGGAGGTAAGGTTTGACACATTTCTTTAACAACGATTTATGAAATACGTTATGGATTTTCAAAGCCTGAGGAAGTTCAAGACAGAAGGCTACAGGGTTAACAATGGCAGTGATCTTATATGGACCAATAAATCTTGGGGCCAACTTCCAATAAAGTACCTTAAGTTTAATGTTTCTTGTAGACAACCACACAGAATCACCCACTCTCAGGTCCAGACCACTCATACGCCATATGTCAGCCACACACTTATACCTGTTGCCCATCTTTTTCAGGTTATTTGGGATTTTCCGCCAAATAGAAGACAAAGAAGAGGAAAATCGTTCCTCCTCAGGAATGCCAGAATTTTGAGCACCAGAAAATGTACCAAACTGTGGTTGGAACCCATATGCCCAAAACAATGGCTATTTATCAGTGGATTCCTGTCTACGGTTATTTATAGCAAATTCAGCTAACGACAAAAAGGAAGACCACTCTTTCCGATTCTCTGAAACAAAACATCTCAAGTAAGTCTCCAGATTCTGATTAGTGCGCTCCGTCTGTCTGTTCAACTGAGGATGAAAAGCTGAAGAGAAAGACAATTGTACACTCAGACGAGTACAGAACGCTTTCCAAAATCTGGAAACAAACTGAGTCCCCAGATCAGACACCACATGAGGGAATGCCTTGTAGTTTCACGATGCTGTTGACAAACACCTGTGCAAGAGTGTTAGCATTGGGTAGACTAGGTAATGCAATAAAGTGTGCCATTTTACTAAAATGATCGACAACCACCAAAATCACGTTTTTTCCTGAAGAAATCGGTAAATCTGTGATAAAATCCATGGACAAATGGGTCCAAGGTCTGGACGGGATGGGCAATGGAAGCAGAGATCCAGAAGGCTGAGTATGTGTCACCTTAGCACGTGCACAGGCTGACACAGTCCTCAACACACTTACGCAACCCCGTCCACCAGAATCTGCGAGAGATGAGATCAACAGTCTATCTGCTCCCAGGGTGCCCAGCAAGCACCGTACAGTGATGTTCCTCGAATACCTTGTGACTTAATTCGGAGGGAACAATTTCCACAGAAGACAAGAGACCGGAGCATCCTCCTGTGCCTCCAACACCTTGGCCTCGAGATCAGGATAAAGAGTGGATATGACTACCCCTTCAAATAAAATGGCACTAGGGTCATTAGACTCACCCCCCCAGAAAAGCTACGCGACAAAGAATCCGCCTTGACGTTCTTAACCCCAGGCGGTAAGTGACGAAGTTAAATCTGGTTAAAAACAATGACCATCTGGCCTGCTTTGGGTTCAGTCGCTTAGCCGACTCCAGGTAGGCCAGATTCTTGTGATCCATAATTACTGTAACAGGACGAATTGCTCCTTCCAACCAATGACTCCATTCCTCGAACGCACAAACAATTCCCTATTCCCCACATCATAATTCCTTTCAGCATTTGAGATTTATTTTTGAGAAAAATGCACATGGGCCCACTTATTGGGTGAAGGACCCTGCGACAAGATTGCTCCTACCCCTACCGCTGACGCGTCAAGCTCAACAATAAATGGCTGAGACACGTCCGGTTGCACCAGAATAGGGGTCGAAGTGAAACATTCTTTCACAGCAGAAAAGGCCTGTAATGCCGCATCAGACCAGATAGAAATATCAGCACCCTTCCTAGTCATGTCTGTTAAAGGTTTAACCACCGATGAATACTTCAAGATAAATTTACTGTAGTAGCTGGTAAACCCCAAAACAGCATAAGCACTTTCAGAGTTTTGGGTCGATCCCAGTCCAACACGGCACAGAGCTTCTCGGGATCCATACGAAAACCTGAGGATGAGAGCAGGTAACCCAGAAATTGCACTTCCTGTACAGCAAATACACACTTTTTCATCTTAGCATAAAACTTATTCTCTCTTAGGATCTGTAACGCCTGTCTCATATGATCCTGATCAGTCTCCATATTAGACGAATAAATTAATATGCCATCAATATATACAACTACAAACCTCCCCACCAAACGATGAAAGATGTCATTGACAAAGTGTTGAAAAACCGGAGGAGCATTGGATAAAGGCTCATGCACACGACCGTATGCCCTCCGAGGCATACGGTCCGTGATCGGCCAAATGTCCCAGAGCGGCATACATCGTGCGCACGGGAGCGCACAGCATCATAGGTTACTATGATACTGTGCGCATCGGACCGCCCGTGGGGCTATTGTCCTGCACTCATATGAGTGCGGGACAATAGCACCGCGGGCGGCCTGATGCGCACAGTATCATAGTAACCTATGATGCTGTGCGCTCCCGTGCGCACGATGTATGCCGCTCCGGAACATATGGCCCACTCACGGACCGTATGCCTGGGAGGGCATACGGTCACGTGCATGAGCCCTAACCCAAAGGGCATGGCCAGGTTTTCAAAATGACCCACGGGTATTAAATACGGTCTTCCACTCATCCGCCTCCTTGATCCTTACCAGATTATATGCCCCCTTCAGATACAATTTAGAGAACACCTTGGCACCGATAATCTGACTAAACAAATCCAGAATCAAAGGAAGGGGGTAAGGATCACGGACGGTAATACGATTGAACTCACGGATCACGGACGGTAATACGATTGAACTCGCAGAAGTCCAGACATGGCCTCAGGGTACCATCCTTTTTCTTTCCAAAGAAAAAATCCTGCAGCCACTGGGTACCTGGATGGTCTAATATGTCCCTTTGCCAAACTCTCAGTGATATACTCTTGTATGGCCTTTCTTTTGGGTTCCGAAAGACTATACAACCGAGTTTTGGGCAATTTAGTTCCGGGAATAATATTGACGGGACAGTCATACTCCTGGGGCGGAGACAACTCCTGATTACCACTCTCAGAGAACACATCATAAAATTCAGAAATGAACGAGAGAACAGTTTTAGTGGCAACCATAAAGAACAATGCATTAAGACGGTTGTCCATGCAAAAATCACTCCTATCGAGAATCTGTCTCGCTTGCCAGTCGATGTTAGAGTTATGTTTGCTTAACTATGGTAGACCTAACACCAACGGAGCAGGCAGACCATCCAACACATAACAGGAGATAGATTCCTGATGAAAATCACCCACTCTTAAATGAATGTCATTCACTACCTGCGACAGACATTTTTGGGTGAGAGGTGCTGAGTCAATTGTAAAGACAGAAATACTTTTCTCTAATGCATTAGTAGTCAACCCATGAATGCAAACAAACTGTCCAACAATCAAGTTAACTCCTGCCGTGCTGTCGATAAATGCTTTGATTTTCACCGTTTTGGACTCTAGCGCCACCTCAGCAGACAGAATAAAACGGGTACTGCCAGTAGGTTTTCTTGCTCCCCACCCACACCACCAATAGTAATTTGGGGATTAAACGTCTTTTTCTTTTTGTTTACACCTTGATGCTGCAAGTACGGACAAATATTCACAAAATGTCCATTCTTGCCACAACAAAAGCAGACTCCTTTAACATGACCCAAGCTCCTCCTAACTGCAGAGGATCATCACAAGGCGCAACCACCAGTGTCTCTCCACCATAAGTGTCAAAGGAAGTAGTACCCTTGTTGGACAGTACGTCCTGAAGGTGAGCACTTCTAGATCTCTCCCTCAGGCGTCTATCAAGATGTACAGCAAGGGACATAGCTGCTTCCAATGACATAGCTGCTTCCATCTCCTAAATTCAGAGCAATACGTCTCCGCGGAATGTTCTCCCTGCTGCAAACCCCGTAACTTGGTCTCGGCCTGAGAGATCCGATCTGGGTCATCGTAGATAAGACCCAAGACTCTAAAGAATTCATCTACCGACCGAAGGGACGGTGATCTGGTCAGCAGAGAAAAAGCCCAAGATTGGGCATCCTCTTTAAGCAACTAAATAATTATACCCAAACGTTGACACTCATCCCCAGAAGAGTATTGACGCAGCCTAAAGTATAATTTACATGACTCTTTGAAACTGATAAAATTGTCACTACCCCTGGAAAGGGACCCACCACCGGAACCAGCAGCCTATGGACTCTGAATCTGCAAGACCGTCCCGCGGAGGTATCCATAGCTGCACAGATCAGAACAAAAAATTGCAGTATAGGCTTTGAATAATGTCACGGATGTACTAGGGGAGAACACCAAAAGACAACAAGAAGGAAGAGGAAAGACACTAGGCTTCACCGCTAGGGAAGGAAAAGGGTCACCACCTATAAAACCCTGCTTCTATCTGTACGGGCACCTCTTGATGGTAGAGATGCCTATACACAGGAACCTGGAAAACCCCGGTAACCCTCGGATGCCCTAAAGTTAATGACACAAGCCCTTACTTTTTGTGAGTAGTATATTAATCACCCCTGAGGAGTTGGGTGCGATACACATGGGGGTTGTCCTACAGCATTTTGATTGTGAGACCTCTCTTAACTTTTTGTATTTAGGGTTGTATGTATTATAACACAATTTCTTTACTTGAATGCCACATTATTGTTATATCTAATTTTTGCATTGCTATTCACAATGATTATATTATTTGAGGATATCTTCATTTTGTTATTGCATAACCCTTATTAGGGGGGTGTGCTGTGGCAATGGAGGGATTTTTGACCATCAACATTTTTGGCACCTCTAATAGTATGCAAATGTTAGTGTTTTTAACTCTTTATAGTTGGTTTTTATAGTCCTATGCATTTAATAAAGTTGGTGTACATTATAGATTTAGGTGTGCTCCATTTTTCTGTGTACTTTTTCTAATAATTTTGCAGTGTGAATGTTATTTGAGTGGGTTATACCAACTGGAATCCTTGTTTGAATGGATGCGGGTCATCATTGTGGAAGGTACTGTTTTTTCATTGACCTTTGTTTTGTTACTTCTTGTATCACGGATCTGTTATTATGGTACTGTATGAATGAAATGGTTTTCAATTGTTCTCTCATGTTTAACTCTGTATTTGCTAAAAGTGCAAAAATAAAAGCTTTAAAAAATGTGTGTTGTATAAGTCATGTTATATTTGCTATGCGGTTGCATCTAACTATGGCAAACCTGTATGGTTTCTGCCTGGTATCTAATGTGAAAATTAAGTGCTAGATGCAGCCCCCCTAGGACTTTACAGTTGTTATATTATACATTAGTTAATGAAATTAGTTTGAGGCTTTAAAGAGATTTTCTGGGAAAAATGTATTTTCATCGGGCATGCCTCCTGAAAAAGAAGATTCATACTTACCTGCTGCCCGTTGCTGCAGTCTTCTGCTGTGTCCATGTTTCGGTCCCACACCTGGGGCTGCATAAGCATGGTCACATGCTGGCTGCAGCCAATAACTGGCTTTAGTGGTGATGTGCCGCTTGTGACAATGAAGCCAGTCGTTGGCTTCAGCAAGAGCATGTGACCATGCCCATGCAGCGCCACATGTAGGACCGGACATAGAGGAGGCAAAGCGGCGGGCAGCACGCATGAATTTTCTGTTTCAGGTGGCAGGCTGCTGGTGTTATCTAAAAAATAATGAATCCCGGACAACCCCTTTAAGGCACTAAAATCTGCCAACCGTCCTGACTTTCAAAGGGCAGCGCTGGTACCCCATATCCAAATAAAAAAGCTGGACTGTTTTCATGGGAAGGAGAGGGAATAAGCTTTCCTATTTTTGTATCCAGATTTTTTACATTTCTCTTTGAAAAGAGGACTTAGGGCATGTTCACAAGGTGCTTTATTCTGTTAGTAAAATCTAGTGCAGATTCTGCAATAGAAATCCAAGACTGACCTTAGGATTTCTGTCACAGATTTGCATTTGTACATGTTTCAAAAAAGGTTTATTGTGAAGCATTTTCTAATGGCCATTCTATCCATCCTTGCTTTGACAGCAGCTATAGAGAGACCCAGAGTTCTCCAACATGAATTCATGCAGCAAGGAGAAACTGAGCCAGTTTAAAGGAAGCTAACATCATCCCCATGGATCTAGCACCCAGGAGGCAAACAGTGGGAAGTTTGTAAAAAGTGATACCCAATGGAGGACCAAAAGTCCCTCACCACCGGGCAAACCCCTAAAACACAGCGGGAGACTGGTGGGTACATACGATAAAGGCATTCAGGGACGTAATAGGCCCTATGAAGCATTTTAACAGCGGTTTCAACAAGGCTCACCTGCCAACTACGCCAACTAAAGCCCCTTGCAGACGAGCGTGAGTGGATTAGGTCCGGATGCGTTCTGTGAAAAATGTGCGATTTCGCAAGCAAGTTCGTTCAGTTTTGTCTACGATCACGTTCAGTTTTTATCGAGCGGGTGCAATGCGATTTAATGCATTTTGCATGCGCGTGATAAAAAACTGAATGTTTACAAACAACATCTCTTAGCAACCATCAGTGAAAAACGCATCACATCCGCACTTATTTTCACACAGTCCTATTCACTTCTATGGGGCCAGCGTTGTGTGAAAATCGCAGAATATAGAACATGCTGCGATTTTAACGCAACGCACAATTGATGTGTGAAAACCAACGCTCATGTACACAGACCCATTGAAATGAATAGGTCCGGATTCCGTGCGGGTGCAATGCGTTCACGTCACACATTGCACCCGCGCGGAAAGCTCGCCCGTGTGAAAGGGGCCTAATAGTTTCACAACAGGAGTGCCGCCTAGACTGGTGGATATCCTCCTCCCATCGTAGCATAAATGGTAATTTACTCTCAACAAGAGGAGTATTAAGCCAATTATAGACATAAAAGACGAGTCCCCTCCTACGGAAGGAATAGAGGACAAAGTGCTCAAGGGACGAATAGGTTGTATCGCTCAATAAACCAACCTTACAGCATTTGCATCAATCTGCACATGCATTTAGCCTCATTTAACCCCTTTAAGGACCCTTGCCGTACATTTGCGTCACAACTGGACGTGACTTAAAGGACCTTTCACCACTCCTGACATGACTGTTTTAATAGCTACATGTATTCCCCATGTAATAACAATTCCCAATGAATCGGTCAGCACCTGTCTCCTCCGAGGTGAGCCAGGGGACACCACTGTTTATAGCGCTGCTCCAGCCAATGGCAGCGCTATAGCTGCACAGGAACCTCCCTACATGCAGCCATTCTAGCTGGTGACTGCATGCATGGTTCTGTGCAGCTTGTTGGCTTGCTGGGACTTGTGGTGCACCACCACTGCGATTTCAACTTTTCCTACGAAAAAAAAGAATATCTGGAATTGCTGCACTGGATTTTTTTTTTCACTTGCAGCGGTTCCAGATCCCTAAACCCCCCTCCGTCCCTTCCCGTCCACCCCATCCTTTTTTTACAGACGCCATTTGGTCCGTGTGCTTTTGTGGGTCATTTATTTTTTATTTTTTTTACAATTTTCCAGCTCTGCACCACTTTTTCTGAGTGAGAGCTGTGACCGCCAAGTGCTGTTCAGTGCATACCTGCCTGATCAGCACCTGGGCACTATTCTTTGCGCTTTTTTTTTTCACATCTTTATTGATTTCTTTTGCCAATTTTTACTTTCTTTTTTGTTCAAAAAGAAGAAATTCTAGTTAGGGCTTTATATAAATATATAGTTTTGTGTATATATCTATATATATATATATATATATATATATATATATGTTTCTTTTTATCCAGTGTTTACTTTTTAACCAGTCAGTATCTGGTGTGGCCACCATTTGCCTCACGCAGTACAACACATCTCCGTCGCATAGAGTTGATCAGGTTGTTGATTGTGGCCTGTGGAATGTTGGTCCACTCCTCTTCAATAGATGTGCGAAGTTGCAGAATATTGGCAGGAACTGGAACACGCTGTCGTATACGCCGATCCAGAGCATCCCAAACATGCTCAATGGGTGACATGTCCGGTGAGTATGCTCGCCATGCAAGAACTGGGATGTTTTCAGCTTCCAGGAATTGTGTACAGATCCTTGCAATATGGGGCCGTGCATTATTATGCTGCAACATGAGGTGATGGTCGTGGATGAACGGCACAACAATGGGCCTCAGGAGCTCGTCACGGTATCTCTGTGCATTCAAAATGCCATCAATAAAATGCACTTGTGTTCATTGTCCATAACATACGCCTGCCCATACCATAACCCCACCGCCACCATGGACCACTTGATCCACAACGATGACATCAGCAAACCGCTCACCTACACAATGCCACTTACGCTGTCTGCCATCTGCCCTGAACAGTGAAAACCGGGACTCATGAACGCGTGAACAGAACACCTCTCCACCGTGCCAGATGCCATAGAATGTTAGCATTTTCCCACTTAAGTCGGTTATGACGACAAACTGCAGTCAGGTGAAGACCCCCATGAGGACGAGGAGCATGCAGATGAGCTTCCCTGAGACGGTTTCTGACAGTTTGTGCAAAAATTATTTGGTTATGCAAACCGATTGTTGTTGCAGCTGTCCGGGTGGCTGGTCTCAGACGATCATGGAGGTGAACATGCTGGATGTGGAGGTCCTGGGCTGGTGTGGCTACATGTGGTCTGCGGTTGTGAGGCCGGTTGGATGTACTGCCAAATTCTCTGAAACGTCTTTGGAGATGGCTTATGGTAGAGAAATGAACATTCATTGCACGGACAACAGCTCTGGTAGACATTCCTTCAGTCAGCATGCCAATTGCGCGCTCCCTCAAATGTTGCGACATCTGTGGCATTGTGCTGTGTGATCAAACTGCACATTTCCGAGTAAACTTTTATTGTGGGCAGTCTAAGGCACACCTGTGTAATATTCATGCTGTCTAATCAGCACCTTGATATGCCACACCTGTGAGGTGGGATGGATTATCTCGGCACAGGAGAAGTGCTCACTAACACAGATTTAGACAGATTTGTGAACAATATTTGAGAGTAATGTTTTTTTGTGTATGAAGAAAATGTTTCAGATCTTTGAGTTCAGCTCATGCAAAATGGGAGCAAAACCGAAAGTGTTGCATTCATATTTTTGTTCAGTATATACAGTTGCAAGAAAAAGTATGTGAACCCTTTGGAATGATATGGATTTCTGCACAAATTGTTCATAAAATGTGATCTGATCTTCATCTAAGTCACAACAATAGCCAATCACAGTCTGCTTAAACTAATAACACACACAGAATTAAATGTTACCATGTTTTTATTGAACATACCATGTAAACATTCACAGTGCAGGTGGAAAAAGTATGTGAACCCTTGGATTTAATAACTGGTTGAACCTCCTTTGGCAGCAATAACTTGAACCAAACGTTCCCTGTAGTTGCAGCTCAGACGGGCACAACGGTCAGGAGTAATTCTTGACCATTCCTCTTTACAGAACTGTTTCAGTTCAGCAATATTCTTGGGATGTCTGGTGTGAATCGCTTTCTTGTGAGGTCATGCCACAGCATCTCAATCGGGTTGAGGTCAGGACTCTGACTGGGCCACTCCAGAAGGCGTATTTTCTTCTGTTTAAGCCATTCTGTTGTTGATTTACTTCTATGCTTTGGGTCGTTGTCCTGTTGCAACACCCATCTTCTGTTGAGCTTCAGCTGGTGGACAGATGGCCTTAAGTTCTCCTGCAAAATGTCTTGATAAACTTGGGAGATTAATTTTTCCTTCGATGATAGCAATCCGTCCAGGCCCTGAGGCAGCAAAGCTGCCCCAAACCATGATGCCCCCACCACCATACTTCACAGTTGGGATGAGGTTTTAATGTTGGTGTGCTGTGCCTCTTTTTCTCCACACATAGTGTTGTGTGTTTCTTACAAACAACTCGGCTTTGGTTTCATCTGTCCACAGAGTATTTTGCCAGTACTGCTGTGGAACATCCAAATGCTCTTGTGCAAACTGTAAACGTGCAGCAATGTTTTTTTGGACAGCAGTGGCTTCCTCTGTGGTATCCTCCCATGAAATCCATTCTTGTTTAGTGTTTTACGTATCGTAGATTCGCTTACAGGGATGTTCGCATATGCCAGAGACTTTTGTAAGTCTTTAGCTGACACTCTAGGATTCTTCTTCACCTCATTGAGCAGTCTGCGCTGTGCTCTTGCAGTCATCTTTACAGGACGGCCACTCCTAGGGAGAGTAGCAGCAGTGCTGAACTTTCTCCATTTATAGACAATTTGTCTTACCGTTGACTGATGAACAGCAAGGTTTTTGGAGATACTTTTCTAACCCTTTCCAGCTTTATGCAAGTCAACAATTCTTAATTGTAGGTCTTCTGAGAGCTCTTTTGTGCGAGGCATTATTCGCATCAGGCAATGCTTCTTGTGAAAAGCAAACCCAGAACTGGTGTGTGTTTTTTATAGGGCAGGGCAGCTGTAACCAACACCTCCAATCTCATCTCATTGATTGGACTTCAGTTGGCTGACACCGCACTCCAATTAGCTCTTGGAGATGTCATTAGTCTAGGGGTTCACATACTTTTTCCACCTGCATTGTGAATGTTTACATGGTGTGTTCAATAAAAAACTGGTAACATTTAATTCTGTGTGTGTTATTAGTTTAAGCAGACTGATTGTCTATTGTTGTGACTTAGATGAAGATCAGATCACATTTTATGACCAATTGTTGCAAAAATCCATATCATTCCAAAGGGTTCACATACTTTTTCTTGCAACTGTATATCGCTATCCTCAGGACAGTGATACAGTTGAATACTGTGGTGGGGACTGCAGTATTTTATTCTGCTGGGGTATTTTTATTTTGCTGTACTATGGTATTGCCCCGCCTACTTCTGTTGGCATTGCCTACTTGTGTTGCCCACCTTCTGTCAATTTTGAACCGCCTACAACATGAGGCCACTTTTAGGTTTTCTTCCAAGGCCACTTTAAGTTCCCAGTACATCCCTGCCACCTGGAGTGTGGTTTGGGTGCACAACAGTCATTCAGAAAGTATGGTAGCCCCTCCCCCCTGGGCGACCGTTGCAGGTAAGCACAACCAGGGGGTTTCCTTTGCTTTGTGCCAAGAAGGTCTGTTAATAAAATCGACTCCTGTCAACATTTTTGGCAAAGGAATGAAAATTGCAGTAATTAAAGGGGTTATCCAATTTTAGACAATGGGGGCATATAGCTAGGATATGCCCCCATTGTCTGATAGGTGCGGGTCCCACCTCTAGGACCCGCACCTACAAAGAGAACGGAGACGGGGGAGTTGTGGCTGCAGGACCCCGGGTTTCCTGGGGTCCATTCACCACCAGGCGCAGCTCCCCATCTCTCCCATTGAAGTGAATGGGAGCGCACTGCGCATGCGCGGCCACCACTCTCATTAATTTCTTTGGGGCCAGCGAAAATAGTCGAGCCGGCGCTCAGCTATTTTCGGTGGCTCCATAGAAATGAATGGAGGGCGGCTGCGCGTGTGCCCTCAACTTTCTCCGCTCCGTTTTCCTTGTAGGTGCGGGTCCCAGAGGTGGGATCCACACCTATCAGACAATGGGGGCATATCCTAGCAATATACCCCCATTGTCCAAGATAGGATAACCCCTTTAAGTTCCATAGGGCTTAGTTTGTGCACCCCTTATCCATACGTTCCAATTGTACTCATTCTAGCTTGGCAGTCCTGGATTTTAGCGGCTGTCCAATGATGGCTGAGGTATGTCCCGATTTCAAATGTACGGTATATGCATCCTAAGGATGCAGATACAGTTGAATAAAATGGTGAAGCATGGGGCTGCCCACTTCCTGCTCCACCATTCACCAGCCTGTGCTCTCCCCAGCAGCAGGTGCAATGCAGTGCCATCATTAGGATAGCATATAGGCCAGGGGATCCTGCCCGGCCTCGGGAATCTGCCTGTGTGCTCTCCTGTAAGGCTCAGAAGGCGTGATGACGGCATCGCATCGCATTGCCCCTGCCGCTGGGGAGAGCAGGATGTGCTCTGATCATTAGGGGAATGGGGCTAGGTGAGGGCACCAAGAGGTCAAACTACTGTTTAGGCACTTTTTACTGTGTGTGGGGGCACTATGTGGACATCTTATTGTGTGTGGAGGCACTATATGGGTATTTTACTGTGGGGGGGGGGGGCCACTATGTGGGCATCTTACTGTGTCTGGAGTTACCATACGGCCATTTTACTGTGTGTGGAGGCACTATGGCGGCATTTTACTGTGCCTGGGGACACTATATGGGAATAAGCATTGTACAGGGTCAGAGGCTATTCTCCCTCCTTCTGCTTTTCAATAGTTGGAAGCTACGCTTCTTAGGGCTACTTTCACACTTGCGTTTTTCTTTTCTGGCGTAGAGTTCCGCCCTAGTGGCTCAATACCGGAAAAGAACTGATCAGGTATATCCCCGTGCATTCTGAATGGAGAGCAATCCGTTCAGGATGCATCAGGATGTCTTCAGTTCAGTCATTTTGCCTTTTCAGCATGCTATGGCTTATCTCCGGCCAAAAATCCGGAACACTTGCCGGAAAAAAATAAATGCCAGATCCGTTTTTCCGGATCAGGATCCTGATCAGTCTTACAAATGCCATCAGTTGGCATTCCTTTTCGCCGGAGACTGAACTGCCTGCCAGATCCCTCTGCCGCAGGAGTGAAAGTAGCCTTATACTTTTCTGGGTCCCTGTTTTTAGCCCCGATTCACACAAGACAGGGCTTGCATCAGTATCTATAACTTTCACCCATCACCTTTGTTATGCTAGGTTTGAACAAGGCCATACAAATCCCCATCAGTACATCTTACATGATCTGATTGCTCAGTTTCCCCCACTGTAAAGAAACGCGTCAAAATGTAAAATGTGAACCCAGACTAAGAAAGGACCGTGAGCAAGTTCTACTACTTTCTGCAGTCCAGACTCCAGCAGCAGCAGCAGCAGCAGCAGCAGCAGCAGCAGCAGCAGCAGCAGCAGCCCCCCTCCTCCGTTTCGGTCCCACACAACAGCGCCATCTATCGTAGCTCACACGCTTCTTCCCAGCACAACACCTACGGACAGACTGGTGACGCATGCGCAGCTTCGGGTCGGCCAGGTCCGGGTATGCGCGCGCAGCCTGTAAACGCAGGAAGCTATCGCGGGCCGCCGCTCTCTAGTCAGGTGACTTCGGGGTCGTGCGTGCGCGCCCCTCCCCCCTCCACAGAGAGCTGCGAGAGCGGGGACACACCTGGAGCCGCGAGCGGGAGATCAACAGCGCGCACTGGGGGGGAAGGGGGAGGCGCCAGACCTGGGCGGGAGAGTTTACCTGTGTCACCCCCCTCCTCTCACTCCATAGTCGTCACCCCGCCCCCGCCTCGCACACAACCTGTCTGACACCTTTGGAGACTAGGTCCGGCGGCTTCCATTACTCATTAGCTCCCGGCAGAGGGGGCGGGCAGCCGGCTCTGCCTTCAGGAAGGGTGTGTGGCGCTCATGTGTGCGGCTCACCTGAGTGTGTGGACACCGCTACCCAGGAGGGCGCCACCCTCAGGCTGTGAGAAGTAGTGTGCCTGAGCTGGGCCTAGTCAGCCTGTGGGGCCGCAGGACTTATGTGTTGAGGTAGTTGTAGGCGGCAGAGCCCGAATAAAGCCCCTTCTTAATACCCCTTCAGTCTCCTCACATGGGTTATAAGTGCAGCACAGGGGCCCCTCTAATCTAACCCATAATCTGTGTATAATAATAAGACCCCCTCCTTATCGCACACTTTGCCCCCCATCTGCCGCAGCTTTCATCCTCTTGTCCAATGCTGTCCCTAAAGTGGATCTATAACTAAGTACCATGTCCACGCGGACCCCCCTGCCGACCGTGAATGAGCGCGATGCCGAGCAGGTGAGTATGAGCTCAAGATGTCTCCTGTCCGTGTCTTGTCTGTGGGAACACTGCGCTTTGCATGGTTGCTATGAGAACTGAAATGTCTTGAGAGCCCTGGATCTCTCCGTATGTAGACGCTTTACAAGACGTCTTACCGATTGCACGCGGCGTTCTCTCTGTTTACATCGTATATGAGTGGGCGACCACCCTCCGTCCAGCTGTGGGGTCAGATGGGCACCTCCAGCCCGTCCAGAGTTCTTCACAGCCCTAGACTTTTCTGGACTTAGCTGCCCCCCATAGTGGGGGTCTAAGGCCTCGTGCACACGACTGTATCCGTCTTCTGGTCTGCAGATTGCGGTTCTGCAAGGCATAGATCCTGGCCGTCTGTACGCCACCATTGTTTTCAAACTCCTGTAGAAAAGTCGTATCCTTGTCCAAAAAATCTACAGGAATTGCACATTGTTCTACTTATGGTAACTAAGAGCCTCCCATCAAATGTGGTCCCTTAAGATGACCCGACTCCACGCCTGACGTGTGCCATAACTATTCTAGAGCGTCTCAACTCTGGTGCTGTGCCTCTGTTATTCCTCCTGATAATGTATGTCTGGTTCAACAATCAGATGTTACCGTTTCCTTTGGGAACCTGTCACCAAAATATTCAGTGTTAAACCAGGCACAATGTATCCAAACTGCATAGGAATGAATCTTTGTTGCCCATAGCAACCAAACAGAGCTCAAGTTTAATTTCTTCAGAGCCCTTTAGGAAATGAAATGCAAGCTTTGATTGGTTGCTGTGGGCAAATGTCTGTCTATAGAGTCGTCCCCTGCATAGCGGAAACAGGACGGATCTGATATGAAGCCCACAGACTTCTATTATGATGGAATGTCTCTAAAGGCATTCCGCCATAGAATTGCATTATGGTCCATGGTAACGGACTCCATAACACAATTCACCTTTTACCGCCAAACGAAGTGTGAACAAACCTCATAAGCGGATATTCGCTCATCTTTACTTAAAATTAATACAATACAATAATTGAAAAATTGCCCCCAAAGGTGTACAAAGCCTTCAAGGGTCTGTTGTTGGTCCGTGGGTCCATGTATTCCATGTGCTCTGCTAGGCTGAAAATGGATTTCCAGAGCCCTCCAGTGGTCAGTGAGAACCAGCGACAGCGCAGATGCCATCCGTGTACTGTCAGTGGTTGTCGGACCCATAGATGTGTTGCGTTTCCATCAAGGACCAAAATAGTTTGTGCCCCCGTTGTTTTCCCACTTAGGCCTCATGCAAACGACCGTTGTGTGTTTTGCGGTCCGCAAACCGTGGACCCGCAAAACATGGATGGCGTCCGTGTGCGGAACGTCACGGACAGCCCTTAATATTACTACCTATTTTTGTCCGCAAAACGCAGACAAGAATAGGACAGGTTGTATTTTTATTTTTTTTGAGGACCACAGAACAGAGCAACGATTAAAGTGAATGGGTCCGCATCCGAGCCGCCCAAACTGCTGCTCAGATGCGGACCAGAATGGCCGTGTGCATGAGGCCTTAGACTCGGTCAGTGGAAAAACAGGGATGTGTAATGAAAGGCCTTAAGGGCTGTTTCACACGAGCGGATGAAAGAGTGCCAAGACCCGATGCAGACTGCAGAGGCACGGAGCATTAACACTGTGATTTCGTAGTAAAGAGGTCACAGAGAGGCACCGAGCATTATCATTCATGTTAATGCTCCGTGCCTCTGCAGTCTGCATCGGGTCTTGGCACTCTTTCACGGAGCGGATGTCACGCACGGCATCCGCTCGTGTGAAACAGCCCTTAAGGCCTTTCATCACACATCCCTGTTTTTCCACTGACCGAGTCTAAGGCCTCATGCACACGGCCGTTGTTCTGGTCCGCATCTGAGCAGCAGTTTGGGCGGCTTGTGAAACAGCCCTAAGGCTCATGCACACATGACCATATGTATTTTCCGGTCCGTAAAAACCGGATTCGCTAAAAATACAGATGACATTCATGTGCATTCTGTATTTTGCGGAACAGAACCGCTGCCCCTCCATAGAACAATACTATCCTTGTCCGTAATGTGCAGCGTGGGATCCTGCCGCGGTCACTTCCATGTTGGAGTACTTATCTATTGCTTGTCTTTTATGCACATGTCCGCTCTGTAGCTTGCACATTACGGACTCATTCATAACTGCGTATTTTGTATTCATAGTAATTCAGTTTTTTTCCATCGAAAGAACATTGCCATTTTATTCACTTTTCCCTTTATTATATATATATAATTTTTTTTTTATGCATGGCCCAGTGGAGCCTTATCACTACTATTTTTAGCCCATAGAAGCCAATGTGTAGAAAACAGGCATGTTTCTTGTTTGTGTAGTTCACACGTGCATATTATACTCTGTATTATTACAGCAGCAGGAAAACAATAGTTGAAGGGGCTGTCCCATCTGGGACATCTATGATTTGCCATAAAGGCCTGATGCGTACAGGTCCCGCTTCTGTCTGAAGAACCGTTCACTAATGATATTTATCATGTAGAGACAGTTATGAGGCACTTACTAATGTATTGTGATTGTCCATATTGCCTCCTTTGCTGGCTGGATTCATTTTTCCATCGCATTGTACACTGCTCGTTTCCATGGCTACGACCACCACCGTGCTTGCACAGTATAGGAAAAGGTGCACTCTGGTAGCCAGGAGTGCACATAGGCTAGCGCTTTTTCCTATAGTGTGCAAGCACGACCACCACTGTTGCTAGTTGCAGGGTGGTCGTAACCATGGAAATGAGCAGTGTTTAATGTGCTGGAAAAATGAATCAAGACAGCAAAGGTGGCAATATGGACACAATACATTAGTAAGTGGCTTCTATTTACTTTCTCTACATGATAAATGCCATTTACTGACATGAGGTAACCCCCGCACTGCACAGCCACCCCTCCATTCACCATTGTGGGACTTCCCAAAATAGCGATGTACTGAATCAGCTGGAAGTCCCATAGCAGTGAATAGAGAGGACACAGCGCATGCGCAGTGTGCTGCTATGGGACTTCCAGCATCTATATTGTTCAGCACCCACAGCTCTTTACTTTTAGTGGCAGATGAGTCGGGTGTTACAGGTGCTTGAGATCGGTGAAGGTCCCATCTGTGGGACATGCTCCTAAGGGACATTTATGGCATATCCAATCAATATATGCCATAAATATCCCAGATAGGAACACTCCTTTTAAAGCGTTTGTGCTAAGTTTCAAACGTATTTCCTATCTGCCAGTTAGGAAGGATATTAGTGTGTGATTGGTGATGGGCTGACCATTGGGGCCCCAGGAATGGTGGCTTTTATGTGGCCCTGCACCTCGGTGACAGGCAGCCTGCTTGGCACCCGTTTTCCCTTCCTTTATTTGAGCACCTCTTCCTTTCATATAGAAATGAAATAATTTTGTAGATGTTTCCGTGTTAGGAAATCTAGTTTGGATAATGTTACCAAACCTGTTAGTCCGGAGATGTTTGGCCGCTGCGATGAGGATCGGGTAATAAAGCGTCTTGTCATCAGCGTGTAAGTACTTCAGTGCAGGCCGCCCCATAGGAAGACCCTGATCTTCTACTTTCATATAGAATAATTCTGCTGGTGGAGTAATGCCTGCTGGCTGGTCTGCCTGCCCATGCTGAGAATGTGGAATAACAAGACTGGCAAAGTGCTTGTGCCCCTCTGTGCTGCCAGTTCTTAACTCCTTCAGATATCGAGATGATATCACTAGAACATGCATTATTACAGGCAGGGTATTACTGCCGCGCACACCTCCTTATTTTCTGGTCATTAGTATCTTTGCTGTTTCAAGGTCACTGGTTAAAAACTTATGTACAAATTGTACTTGGAGGTTTAGCCCGCTCTCAGTGTCTGCCGTGCCCATCAGGGGGTTTCTTGGCGTATACCTATGGCTGGTGGTGAGCAAAGTATTGGAAAATTTGAAATTACTTTGTCATAAAACACATTTCTTTAAGCGATTGCGCCACTCCTTGTTATTGTACCCCTCAGCTGATCGCGGCATCTGATAGCAATATTAGAGTCGTGTAAAATAAAAATTGCATCATACTTACCTCATCCATTTGCTCGCAATGGGCCAGCTGCCGCCGTCTTGATTGAAGATCTTGTGTGGCCCGTGATGACGCCATAACGTCATGCGGCGTGGTGGAGTCACATGTCACTGCGCGCGGATTTCGTGAAAGATCTTTAATTAAGATGGCGGGTGGGCGATTGCAAACAAATAGATGAGCTAAGTATGATATTTTTTTTCTCCATTTCAGGTAAAATCGATTCGCTATCACAAAGCACAAAAAAATTTGGCTTTGCGGCGAATTGGATTTTCCCTGAAAAGTCACTCAACGCTACTTATGACATCTCCAGTGGAGTGTACAGTGTCACTCATAGGATCCCAGGTTAAAATACAAGTTTATACAGGGTGTCCCATAAAGTAGCCTGCCTCCTAGTAAATCGGTCTTGGTTGTCCACAGCAACCAATCAGAGCTCAGCTTTCATTTTTTCAGAGCCCTATAGGAACTGAAAGCAGATCTCTGATTGGTTGCTATGGACAACTAAGACAGACTTATTAGGCAGTTTGATTGGAAGGTATTGGAGGCAGGCTACTTTTTCATGGGCAGGCCCTGTACCTAAGTCCCCGTGATCCTGTTACTTTGACCCAGGACACACGTCCAGACTTCGCTGTAGTATGGATGACACTGATACGACATCATATAGACATTTACTGATATACCTGTGTGGAACAGACTTGGGCTACTTTCACACTGGCGTTTTGGCTTTCTGTTTGTGAGATCCGTTCAGGGCTCTCACAAGCGTCCAAAACGGCTCAGTGTTGCCCTAATGCATTCTGAATGGAAAAGGATCCGCTCAGAATGCATCAGTTTGCCTCCACCCTGACACACAATGTAAGTCAATAGGGACTGATCCGTTTTCTCTGACACAATAGAAAACGGATCCGTCCTCCATTGACTTTCAATGGAGTTCAAGACTGATCCGTCTTGGCTATGTTACAGATAATAGAAACGGATCCGTTCATGACGGATCCGCCCAAAACGCAAGTGTGAAAGTAGCCTTAAATCTTTTGTACCCATTAGTCTGAAACCCAAGTTGTAACCATGTATAGTCTGCCCCCGCATTCATGCTTCCTACATTCGGTAGGTTAGCCAGTAGTGGACCGATGACTGCAGGATCAGACTACAGAAGTTTTGTTTTCTGTTACCATGGAGACATATAGGTCTGCAGCGAGACCCAGTGCTGCCATCATGGACAATGTGGCCATCCATACGTGAAGTCATTAACAGCTGGGGAGAAGCAGGCAGCAGACCACATATTGAGGGGAACTGGTACATGCAGCTGTCGGGGGCAATTTATTTTTATTAGCTTGCAGAAAAGGAATTAAGCTTAAAAGGGAACCTTTCATCTGTTTCATGCTGCCCGAACCATGATCGGCGTGAAATCCCTCCTTACAGAGAGTTATGATTAACTCTTAATGGCTGTGGCATTTCAGAGAGAGTTTTAAAAAGTGGACTTTGGGAGAAGTCATATGGGTGGCTCTCCGCTGATGTCTTCCCATCTGGCTTGATCTGATTGACAGGTCTATCCCTGTACATAGTGGTGCTGAGCAGAGCGGGTAGAGGCCACATGACAGATTCTTCTCCCTGTGCCCGGCCACATGCACACAACCATAATTTCAGTCCATACCCCAATCCTGTTTTTTATTTATTTATTTTTTGTAGCTACACCCCTCAAATTATTCAAAAGTGATGTTATAAACTTTGTTAACCCTTGAGGTGTTCCACAAGACCGTTAGATTGATACTATTTTGATTGCTTGCTGTTGCACTTTTAGTGATGTGATTGTTTTGTTTTTTTAGCACAGTTTTTATTGTATTTTTTTTTGACAGTGTTCACCTGAGGGGTTAGGTCATATTTGTATAGAGCCGATCGATACGGACGCAGCGATACCTAAAATGTCTACTTTTCTTTTTTTTTTTTTTTTTTTTTTCTTCCTATTTTTTTCCAATTTAGTTTTTTTTACTTTATTTTGGGAAAAGGATGTGTTTTTTTTTTTCTTAAAACAAAATATTTTGGGGGGGAAAACTTTTTTTTTACTTTTTTTTTTTTTTGTCCCACACTATGACTTCAACTTTTGGGGGTCTGATCCACTTTACAATGCATTACAATACTTCTGTATTATGATGCATTGGCTGTAATTGTATTACAAGGGGCTGTAACTCACAGGCTCACATGGATGGCAGCCACGATGCCTAAGGAAGCGTCGCGGGGGCCCAATGGCCACCCATACCCGGCAGGATACCTCATGTGCCATGGTCAGGGCTGACCGCGGTAATGCAAGGGTTAATGCGCCGGCATGGGTGTTTTTACCGATGCTGGCGCATATAGCAGGCGTCCGGCTATCAGTAACTGCCGGACCCCTGTGCCCGCCCGATTAGAGCCCTGTACATGTACGGCGCTGGTATCCTACAGGTTAAGTAGTTTCTCTAGAAATAGCAATTTAGTTTTAATATTCTAAAACCAACTGAAAATATTGTATATGATATTTCAGTGGGAAATGGGGCCTTGGCCTGTTTTAGGCGTAGACTGTATAATAGATATGTAAATAGTCCGTCCTGTCCAGTACGGCTTCCTCTTATGGCAGCTTACTGCTAATGTCACACGAGCGAGCTCTGCATCCGGATGCGTTCTGTTTTGCGAACGGACAACATCCGGACTGTTTGCACATGAGCGTTGTTTTTAACTGACCTTCTGTCTGTTCAGGAAAAATGGCGGCATGTTCTGTACTGTCCATTTTTCACACAGCCCTTGCCCCATGGAAATGAATAGGGCTGCATGAAAAATGGATCCAGATGCAATGTGTTTTTCACCGATGGTTGTGTTGTTCTTCCGTTTTTCCTCTCACTAGTGAAAAGCGAATACAATCCAGACTGAAAGAAAAGGAAGGAGTGCAATCGCAAACTGATCAGATTTCACTGAAAGACCCTGACACATTCTGTATTGTGAAAGAGGCCTTATAGGGGTCTGCTGGGCATTATGGGTCTTAAAGGGTGAACGAGTGTTTGCTGGCACCTTTTACGTAGAGGAGTTCTCAGAAACGAGCATTTCTACATACTCGTCCCCGATAATAGACTCTAATAATTCGTCCTTGTAAAAGGTGCAGCAAACACTTCATCGGGCAATTGTCTTTCAGGCGCCACCTAAAATCATAGTTTACGTGCCGCAGATCGTGCTGTCTAAACGGGGAACAGTGATATTCCTTGGGGACAAGTGATTGCTATATCGATCTCTTGTCCCCACAGCGCGGAAGTGATTGCTGCATGTTCCAGATAATTGCTGGAAACATTGGTTCTATGGACTGTAAAAGGATCTTTCTTTAGTATCAGATCCCACCAAAATCAAAGGGATCCAGTGTCCCAAGATGTAACTATGTCAAGACTTTGTGACTTGTTTTTTATCTCATGAATATGTATATACCCTGATGTGACGCTAGCATGAAGTTAGGAAGTGTGCCACTTCCCTCTGTAATATGCAGTAGAACCTGTTTAACGTTACACTTGTATTTCTGCCTCTACAAACTCAAGGTACAAATTATTATAATTTCCGGAGTGACAGCACAGGAGTCCAGCGTCATACGTTTGTGGTTAGACTAATTTGACTTGAATATTGTACATTGTACATTCAATACTTAGCTGGTCACATTTATAGGCACGTTTTCTTCAAAGTAGATCCCCAGACAGGTAAAAGGAGTTTTATAAAATGGCTAAGAGAGCACTTCTGTGGTGGTGTAGGTCTCTATAGAGCTCCTAACATTACCATGACTTATGTGCAACTTCACTATTTTCATGTAGGAAAGACAGAGCCGGCAGGCGAGAAACCATCACCAAAAAGGAAATTAGACTTACTGGTAATTTGATTTCCAGGAGTCCCTCATGACAGCACCACTGGCGGTTTCCTTTTACCACCGTGGGGCAGGTAACTGAGAGGTTAAGAGGTCCCACAACCCTCTCCGTTATTTTCCAGATTCCTGCACCAAGATGGATGCAACAGATTTATTAAAACATATAGGATTTCTTTATATACTAAATTCACATAATAGCTAAAGGGAGGGAATGTAAGGGTGCTGTCATGAGGGACTCCTGGAAATCAAATTACTGGCAAGTCTATATTCCTTTTTCCAATCCATTCCTCATGACAGCACCACTAGAGAAATACCAGAGACGGTTCTTTAGGGGGATCCAAATCCTAGAGGACAATATGTCCCAGACAGAGATCCCACTAGAACCTGTCTGTAAGATCAGGGGAGGATGTCTGAACTCACTGTTCAGGATTCTGAGCTATTCGAGAACCGCTCCTCAAACGTAAGGAAAGACCATGAGGAACCCAAGAGATCTGACTCTGAAAGAAAAGGTAAACTCTGAATCTAAGATGGTACGCCATCTAAACTACTCAACATTAGGTGGGTTTATAAGATAAGTACCACTGAGGAGCGAGCAGAGACCCAACTGCCAAAGGAGCGCAATGACGAGAACTGTATATGCACAATACTTCTTTAGCCTCTGCAAGTCCCCTATACACAACACAGAAAATAACATATCTAATTTACTGCTTCCCATTATAATACATTGTAACATTATATGTAAATGCTGCACTAGTCATTAAGAAAGGCTTAGATGAGAAAGGGTCTTATTAACAGTATGGACATAACACGGGGGGTCGCTTTACTGACAGATATATCCCTGGATCTGATTCTTGTCACCAGGGACTGATTTCTTTATAAAGGTAACAAACAAAAAAAGTCATAGATTGACCAATTCTTGGCCTATACGATAATTCTTACAGGTTGTTATGGAAAATTAGCATGCTATTACCAGTAAAACTGCATATTGCAGACTTCTTTTCATATATATATATATATATATATATATATATATATATATATATAAATTTATAAAATTAGGAACTTCTGAAGAGCCCGTTATAATATGATAAATTGACTACTCAGCTGGACTGAGCTACAAAAAGCATAGGTAAGTAGTCTGAGCTAAGGCCCCTTTCACACGAGCGCAAATTCTGCCCGGGTGCAATGCATGATGTGAACACATTGTATCCGGCCATTCATTTAATTGGGGCTGTGTAAATGAGCATTGTTTTTCACGCATCACTTGTGCGTTGCGTGAAAATCGCAGCATGTTCTATATTCTGCGTTTTTCATGCAACGCAGGCCCCATAGAAGTAAATGGGGCTGCGTGAAAATCGCATTGCATCTGCAAGCAAGTGCGGATGTGATTTTCACAGATGGTTCTAAGGAGATGATGATGAATAGGGATGAGGTCCATTCACTTTATTATTTTCCATTATAACATGGTTATAATGGAAAATAGCATTCTTTAATACGGAATGCCAAGTAAAATGTCCCTTGAAGGTTAAAGAATAATAAAAAAATAACCTCATCCACTTGATCACGCAGCCGTTATCGTCATCTTTGAGGACCTGCAAAAGGACCTGCACTTCTGTCATCGTGCTCACCACTTGGTGAGCGCTGTGACGTCAGCGCAGGTCCTGCTGAATAAAGATAGATCACCACGTGGTGAGCGCGATGATGTCAGAGCAGGTCCTTTTTCAGGTCCTGCAAGAAGAAGAAAGAAGACAACGGCTGCGCGATCTAGTGGATGAGGTCATTTATTTATTTTTAACACTCAAGGGACATTTTACTTGGCATTCCGTATTAATGAATGCTATTATTTTCCATTCTAACCATGTTAGAACACCGAACCCAAACCTGAACTTCAGTGAAGAAGTTCGGGTCTGGGTACCACATTCAGTTTTTTATCACGCGCGTGCAAAACACATTAAAACGCTTTGCACTTGCGCAGAAAAAACTGAACAATGGAACGCAATCACAGACAAAACTGACTGAAATTGCGTGCCTACTCACGCATGTTTGCCGCAATGCACCCGCAACGCATCCGGACCAAATCTGTGACGCCTGTGAGCAAGAGGCCTAAGTCATCGGGCGCAGGCCCAGCCTCAGGCCTCAATAATGTAAGGGTCAGGAGCAAGCCAGGAGATCTCCACTATAGTAGATACTGGCTTAGCCACATAAGGTAGGAAGGGAGAGGGCAAACCCACTGCAAGCAAGGCTTAGAGACCTTAGGCAGGCATATGGGTTCTAGTGACTGCTAGGAGACTTCTGCCCAGAAACTGGAAGGACACATGGGCAGAAGAAACTGAAAAGCGCTCATAGGGTAAACATGAGATAAGGTGTGATGGTAAAAAGAGGCTCACTTTCTGAGTTGTGCACAACACTCAGGAAAGCTTATCGTTAATACATCTGCTGCCATGCCCTGATGCCCTGGATACGCTTTTCTGAACAGAAATTTGTAGTGAAGAAGGCGTGTGACATAGGGTTCGCAAGCCTATATTGTAGGTGCAGGAATGATGGATGGAGTACTCAAGGAATTATGAGTGATAATCTGTTTAATGAGTAAAATCTTGTTTAAAAAAAGTGTTTCTAGGACCCATTTCTGAGGTTGCAGAATAAATAAATATACACTTAACTATAGTGTTTCCCCAACACAGTCATGCATCTTCTGCCAACTTCTGTGTGCCATACAGGACGTTGATGTGGAGAGGAGAATCGCCTGCCAGTCTAACTTGCTGACAGTTTCTAGCACATTGGGACACAATCCTGCTGTGAACCTCACTGAGGAACAGTGAATCTGAGCTCCCTGAACCCATAGCCATCAATAGTGAGGAAACCCCAAGATGAATTACTCACTTCATAAGGGTCAAGAACAAGCTAGGCGATCTCATCCACTGAACATTCTGCCATGGCCACATAGGGTAGGAACACAATAAGACAGGCAGGTGGACTACTTGAGTCCCACTTTTAGGTGATAGCTGGCTGGCGTAAAACCATTACCCGTAGGCACCAGATAACATTTTATTGAGTGCTTTCACATGGACAACTTATTTCTGAGTATTCAGGACCCATTTTTCTAGACTGAGGCTTGTGAGAATGCCGCTCAGGGCCGCAGCGGTACAGAGCTGGCACATGCAGTATCTGTGAGACAATGGTCTGTCGCCTAATGCCTGTCTCTCTCCTTGTGCGCCTTTCTCCTCCTTTGGTTGTTTGGCCTCTCCTCTTGGAGACCTAAAAAAACACCGACCTCCATTTCTACACTTCAGACACTCACTGGAGTTGTGCCAAACTTTGCACACATCAAGAGGGGAGCAAAGTATAGACCTTATTGAAGGACTTTGTATCTTTACGTATTCACCCTATGAGTACCTCCTCTCATTGGCCATCCATTGTCACATAGGGTAAGAAAGGAGAGGATGAAAACCCCCACCAAGATCTTACCCAGGCCGACCAAGAACCCACCTATAGGTTCAGAGGTGGGATTCAGCCAGGTGGGTTCACATGGCCATTAGGTGACTTCTGCCCAGAAAGGTGCTAGTGATTCTACTTAGGAACTGGAAGGTGAGGCAAAACTCCTGCATCAAGTCCCAGCCTTAGAAGACCTTGAGTGGGAGGTTGGCTGGTGCTTGTGAGTCACTGGCATTGTACTGTAGTAGTTGCAGATTGTTTTGGTGGTATTTGCACCAAAAATCTGCAACTAAGACTACTTTTACACTAGCGTTCGGGGCTCCGCTTGTGAGTTCCGTTCAAAGGCTCTCACAAGCGGCCCCAAACGCTTCCGTCCAGCCCTAATCCATTCTGAGTGGACGCGGATCCGCTCAGAATGCATCAGTCTGGCAGCGTTCAGCCTCCGCTCCGCTCAGCAGGCGGACACCTGAACGCTGCAAGCAGCGTTCGGGTGTCCGCCTGGCCGTGCGGAGGCAAGCGGATCCGTCCAGACTTACAATGTAAGTCAATGGGGACGGATCCGTTTGAATATGACACACTATGGCTCAATTTTCAAACTGATCCGTCCCCCGTTGACTTTCAATGTAAAGTCTGGACGGATCCGTCTGAGGCTACTTTGACACTTAGAATTTTTTTTACAATATAATGCAGACGGATCCGTTCTGAACGGAGCCAACGTCTGCATTATATGAGCGGATCCGTCTCAGACGGATCCGCTCTGAACGCAAGTGTGAAAGTAGCCTAACACATCAAAGCGTCTATCCATATAGATCTGTAAGTGTTTGTTTGATTTGGTGATCTGGTATGATCTGTTACACCCCCAACTCAGGCTACTTTCACACTAGCGTTCGTCGGTCCGCTCGTGAGCTCCGTTTGAAGGAGCTCACGAGCGGACCCGAACGCCTCCGTCCAGCCCTGATGCAGTCTGAATGGAGCGGATCCGCTCAGACTGCATCAGTCTGGCGGCGTTCAGCCTCCGCTCCGCTCGCCTCCGCACGGCCAGGCGGACAGCTGAACGCTGCTTGCAGCGTTCAGCTGTCCGCCTGGCCGTGCGGAGGCGAGCGGATCCGTTCAGACTTACAATGTAAGTCAATGGGAACGGATCCGCTTGAAGATGACACCATATGGCTCAATCTTCAAGCGGATCCGTCCCCCATTGACTTTACATTGAAAGTCTGAACGGATCCGCGCAGGCTACTTGCGCACTTAGAAATTTTTCTAAGTTATTAATGCAGACGGATCCGTACTGAACGGAGCCTCCGTCTGCATTAATATGATCGGATCCGTTCAGAACGGATCCGATCAAGCGCTAGTGTGAAAGTAGCCTCACACAGCTTGTAATGTGCCTGTTAGGTTCTGGCCTTTAAAAGGCACCATAAACCAAACGGGTTGTTTTAGTGTTTTCTGCACTCACTCTTGTATGTTTTTCTGTGAAATTGGCGACTTTGCTAGAGGGTCACTCCTAAATATGAGTTTTACTCACTGCTTGCCTGAGGACTAGTGTTACCTGTTCAGACTGTAGTGAAATAGTTTGTTTTTGTGCTCTGAAAAGATCAGTTCATGACTGTTGGTATGTGTCGCAAGAGCCTTTACAAATGTTTAGCCTGTGTTTCTGCATTAACAGCACATCCTTTTTGCATTGTTCTTTTTTTTTTTTTTTGTCTTTTTGGAGTACATTCAGGTCTAAACAGATGTCAAGGTGTACATTTCCCCCCAAATAATCCTTTAAATATCATATAGACACCAGGAATATGAACTTCTTATTTTATAGTGCTCCACACGAAATGTCCACATTTCAGTTTCATGAAGATTTGTTAGGATTGGCGCTACATATCTGAAGAAATGGAAACTTTTTGTTGCTTAAAGCATTTTAGTGTCCACAATATTAAGTCCTCCATAGTTCTAACGAACCCTGTGGTGATGTAGGCCTGGTTCAGCCATGTGATAGTGGTCTTCTGAACAGTCTCCACATATTACATTAGCATGTGAGACCCATGCAGACGGCATCTAGGTCACACAGGGTGACTGGCTTTACTTATGACTTTCTTCCCCTCCTTTTACAGGGCAACATGGATAATGCAGTAATTTATTTATATAGGAATTCAAATAGGACAGTCCTGTTTCCCTGTGGCTTCCCATGACGTGTTCTGGGTCTCCATACTAGAAGCACTTACTCCCTCAAACAGCAGTTGCCCCTCACCTTGGTAGAATCAAGATTTCACTGTCATAACCCCGTTTGTAATGGCAGAATTTTAAAAAGGTTTGGTTTCTCACAAAGATTAATAGAAAGGAAGGAACAGGTCATAATAAAAAAAACTAAGAAAAAACTTTGCAATGTAAATGCTTTACAAATGGTTTTGCTGCCCTGAGATTATTTATATTGAAGTCACTGATGGCATCCCCTGGTTTTTCGAGTACTTTAATTTTTATTTATTTTTTGGGCCAGATGTACACCGTTGATCTTCCCTTCTCTGCAATAATGCATGTGTCCACACGGTTGATGTCCCCCCATGAATATGCTTCTGCACTGGTCAGAGCAGAAGTGAAGCATACTGTGTGGGGACAAGGAGAAGAAACTTAGGGAACCATTGTATACCATCTCTAATTTATTGGTTTGGGAGAATGCACTATTTTCTGTGTTAATGTGTTAAACAGATTTTCTGCTTATTCACATTAAATGCTCTAGTCCAGGGGAAGGCAACCTCCTGCACTACAGCTGTTGTGAAACTACAACTCTCAGCATGCATACTTGCTACAGATCATCGGTAACAAGTGTTCGTAGGAATGCTTGCTAGTGATAATCTGGCAGTGTAATACTGCCGCCGATTACCCGATGAATAAGCAATTCATCGGGTAATTGAAATCTTTTAGCTTAAAAATCCTCCTTTGCCTGCGGCAGACTGTGCCGTATAGCCACAATCTGCTGCCAGCAAACAGTGATTCCGTATTGGTTCGAGCGATAGCATTATGATCGCTCCTCCCTATACTGAGGAGGAGATCGCTGCATATAATAGCAGCGTTCTCCTCCTCTAACTTACGCTTCCTTCCCGACAATCGCCTGCTCATCCGCAGGTGTAATAGGACTCTACAGCTGGGTTTCCATGAGTAGGACATTTTTTATTATGCCTTGTATTTCATCAATATCTCTCATAAGACAGCATTTAGTCTGCATGATTTATTCATTATACATTGGCCAGTAGTTTCAGTGTTTGTAGCAACCTTAGTTCAGTTAATTTGTAACTTTTAAAAGGAACGTGTCGCGTATAATTTTATTCTGCCAATTAAAACCAGGTGGAGACACATCCTATTTTGTAATCTGATAGCAATTTTTTTTTCTATTTTCTGAACATGATTACGGGGCTGTCATCTTGCCTGTTCTATTGCTAACAGCATTTAGAGGGAAGCCTTTAGGCCGGATTCACATCTGTGTTGTGAAATCCAGCATGTAGTCCGGCTATTGTATCCAGTGTGCATGCCGGCGTTCAGCCAGACAAAAAATGCTACTCGCAACTAGGGTTGTTTCGATAGCAAAATTTTGATGCAATTTCTATACCATAAAAAAGTATTGCGATACTCAATATCATTCGATACCAGGCAGAAAAAATAAAACGCCAAAAAAGCAGCGTGCATTCCGCATTTTATGGAAAGTCCAGCCCATAATCGAACAGTCCGATCATATTTTTTGGGGGGACGTGGTGACTAAAAATGGTGAATCGTGCGGTAAGCCATGTTCTCTCATACTAGGCTGATACTGATACTAGGCTGCGCAGTATCACAGCCTAGTATTGGTAAATGTCAAATCCCGGTATCGAATCGATAACGGTGCAAAAGTATCGATTGGGTATCGATTATTCACTACAACCCTACTCGGCCTAAAGTCTGCATATATGCTAGAAAGCTGCCAGACCCCATTACAGCTATGCCAGATACAGTGAACTCCGGCAGTCTGTTCCTCTGCTGAAACAGACCGTCGGAGTTCACAGCACAGATGTGAACCAAGCCTTAGGCATGCTCTATGATCTGGGAAGAGCTCACCTATTGTATATGGTGGGTCCTGTGTTATCTATAGAGGTGATATCTCATTGTTATCCCACCTGTGATGATGAGTTGACTGCTGAAAAGGGATCTGTACAGACCAAGAAGTGGTACCTATTATTAGGCTTGGTGGCCAGTGTGAAAACTGCAGGACTTTAGGATATTTTTACATGTAATGACATGAAAAATACCCACCAAAAATTCTTTAAAAATATGATTTAAATTAGTTTTCTGGGAGTTTAAAGGGGTTGTCCAAATTATTTTTACTCTGCGGATAGGACATCAATACCAGATCAGCGGGGGTCCAGCACCCGGCCTTTCTGACGATCAGCTGGTTATAGAAGAGAAGGTGCGCGCTGTGCCAGCATGGCCTTCTCCATTGTTTACCTGCTCGTAGTCGCAACTGCAACGGGGAGAAGTAATTACGAGAAGCCGTCAAATCCACTTCTATGGGGCGGCTCTGTAGTATACACTTGAATAGGAATGAGCCGTCCCATGAAAATGAATGGACAGCTTCTTGTAATTACACTGCTCACCTCTGTGGTTGTGACGCTGAGTAGGTATTCAATGAAGGGAAGGCTGCGCTGATACCTCGCACCCTCTCTCTTCAATCAGGTGATCAGTGGGGGTGCCGGGTGTCAGACCCCCGCCAATCTGATATTAGACAACTTGGACAATCCCTTTAATAACTATGTTTCTGATGACAGAAGCCCTTGAAAGGACACTTGCATAGATAGAGTATGTAATTTAGGGTCACTGAGATGTATCCGGCAGGAGCTGATATAATAGTAATAATCTTTATTTTATAGCGCCAACATTCAGGGGTTCATGTACAAACAGTCATAAATAACATGGCAACAGAAAGATGTGTCACATTTGTGTAAGGCTACTTTCACACTGTCGTTTTGCTTTTTCGTTTGTGAGATCCGTTCAGGGCTCTCACAAGTGTCCAAAACGGATCAGTTTTGCCCTAATGCAGGAAAAGGAATTGCTCAGAATGCATCAGATTGCCTCCGTTCTGTCTCCATTCCGCTCTGGAGGCGGACACCAAAATGCTGCTTACAGCGTAGGGGGTGGGCGATATGCACGATATGAATCTGTGCAACGATAAAGATTTTGTTTATATCGCTGGACCGTGATATGACCACGGAGTGGTAGTGAATTGAAGAAGCTTCTCTCAGCTCCGTGGCTCCAGCTCCCGACTCCACAGTCTGCACTGTACTGGCTGACGCTGTGTGTGACGTCCGGTCCCGCCCAAGGCATGCTGGGAAGAAAACGTGACACCTGTGGACTGCCGAGCACCCTGCAGGAAAGGCAAGTATAGGGATTCTTCTGGGGGGCCTGGAGGATCGGGGGGGGGGGGGGGGGGGAAATCTATTTGCAAAGGATGGCCATGGGGCTGATCTGATGGCACTGGCTCTGGGGGACATGTCTGATGGCAAATGCCATGGAGCTTGGGGCTAATGACACTGGCTCTGGGGGACATGTATGGTGATGGCAATTGGCAAGTGCTGATGGCACTGGCTCTGGGCCAAGTTTTGTCATTTGTATTTTTGGTATACATACAGAAGAAAATATTATATCGCAATATATATTGCATATCGCACATGCTTCAAATTATATTGCAGTATAGATTTTAGGCCAAATCGCCCTTCCCTACTGCAGTGTTTTGCTGTCCGTCTGACAAAACTGAGCCAAACGAATACGTTTGGCACACAATGTAAGTCAATAGGGGCGGACACAATAGAAAATGGATCCTTCCCCCATTGACTTTCAATGGAGTTCAAGACGGATCTGTCATGGCTATATAAGACATAATACAACCGGATCCGTTATTGACGGATGCATGCAGTTGTATTATTGTAATGGATCAGTTTTTGCAGATCCATGACGGATTCGCCCAAAACGCTTGTGAAAGTGGCCTTACTGGTTTCTCCTGTGATGTTTTACGCTGTTTGGGGGCAGGGAACTTTTCATTCTAGCATTCTTTAGAAGAGCAGGAGGGAGGGAGCAAATGGCCTACTATGGCTGTGTGTGCTTCTTACCAAGGGTGCATTGTCCTGGAGGGCTGGATCCACAATGGCCGTTATAATAAGGTGCTTAGGTTACCCAAACCTATCTGTCCTATGGACCCGACTACATTTTCTAAGCTCGTATTGCTATTTTTTGCTTTGGAAATGAAACGCATTGATTTTGCAGACCCTTTATAGGTGCCCTATGCGTTTTCGTGTGTTCCTGGGGTCTGGTGGTGGAAATATTATTCTAAATGCTCAGTCGTGGTGGTGTTTGTCTAACTCTATAGGGTTTAATTACAACAAATATACCTGATCTCTGTGAGACTGGATTGTGACATGTGAAGGCTGCTGTATTTCTTGTCCCTGGGTCTATAAACCTCGGCGCTGTCAAGTGCATCTGGAGGGATATTTGGATGAAGGGCGCGTACTCCCTTTTCCCTCCCAGTTTACTCTTTGCTCTGTTGCACAAGAAGAAGCAACAGTCAGAAAAGGCAAAGCTTGAGAGTCTTGTATAGGAAGAGGAGGAGCAGAACTTGCTTGGTTGAGGGGGTTGGGAAAGGCAGAATTACCTTTCTCTCACAGAGCAGTTGAGGTTGATGAGAACTGCATCCTCTCAGCTGCTGTGCACCCAATGCCATGATGTCAGCCTGTGTCTCCGCAGCTTCACCTGCCCTAGTGAGGAGGGGACAGGTCAGGCTCTCCTCCCTGCTTGCGTGATACTTCAGGGTGGTAACTTCCTGCTTTCTAGTTTAGTAAAGGAGAGAACGTGAGCAAGCAAGTAGGTGTACCTCCCCCCTGCCTCAAAGTCTGGACTGACGGATTAAAGGAAAAAAAACTATCAGGCAGTCTGGCTACAGCCTTTTTATCTACATGAGAGGGATTCATTGAAAAAAACAAAAGCCATGTTAGAGGATATAGCAGCAAAGCGTCGTGACCACCCTGACTCCTGTACAAGCCCACTGCTTTCTCTTGAGGTTTGTAACCATTTATGTTCTCCTCGAGCTGTTTTGTGCCTTATAATCCTGTGTTGAGCTCCCTTGTTGATTGCTCCGTGCGGTTCGGTACTTCGTGTCACCTGTGTAGTAGTAAGAAACGAATGTTAATGATCTATGTCATACCTTCTGAATGTTAAGTACTCTCTGCCGACGTAAGAAGGAGATATGGAAAGTGCTGTGGAAGGAGCGTTAGCCGGGCTTATCTCTGAGGAGAGTAGTGTTGGACTCGGGAGCCAGTGTCTGGTGGACTTGTAGATTCTGGTGACCAATCTGTACCATTGTGTTACCGATTAATGATTAAACTGCTCGGGGTGTTCTACTGAAAATTACGATATATATTCTGTGCTGATTACCTGTCCTTGGCTTTTTACTACTGTAGTATATAGGTGTAGGCGTGTAGGCCTCAGCCAGGGGTGACCTGTTCTGGACTCTTCATGTTAAAGGAGCACTTGCCTACTCAGAATATTTTGGACTTGAATTGATATGTTTATCATCCTGAAACGCTAGAAGCTTTATGGACCCAGAAAGCCTTTAATTGTAACCGAAGCGTGACGAAACACAGTCTGATGACTAATACGTAGATTTCTGAATGTACCTTGTGCATTTATTGTAAAGAGGATGAGTGGTGACAGGACGCCTTCCAAGACTGACGTAAGATGGGATCATTTTCAAAAATCTCTGTCGTAAGTTTGGAATCTCAGTACCTGAGTGGGAGCAGGATCTCTGGGGTCACAGCCGAACGTACGTTATAAATGTGTATCGGTGCCAACTGGCTGGTTAATTGGAAGGGGTTCTGTGGTACTAAAACTTTGTAGGAGTTTCTTTGGCCCCCAGTGAATATACGTTTTGGACCCGCTACATTCATCTGAACCAAGGCCCTATTGACATCACTTCAGTCAGAGGAATACAGCAAGATCACTTCTCCCTGTGTATCGGTGACTGAAGTGCATGTGTCATTTATAGAGTCACAATGTAAAAAGAAAAAAACCTATGCTTTAGTTTTTTTACTGGATGCCTCTATATGGAATGGCGTAGTCTAATGAGCTATTCCATAAAGTAAAATGAAATGGTATGCTAATGCATACAGGCCCGGGATGTGCCAAAAGGGTGCTCTCTGTAACCTGCACTTAGAGAAAAGCCCCAAAAGAGCTGATCATAGCTGAAGTGTTGCTGTAAGATGCCCATATGGGATAAATAAAGGGACCACATAAGAGCATAGGAATCCGGTCATTGGTGCGATAGGTGACTGAGAATGCATACCCACATACTGAAAGGTGCGTAGGGAGCCCTATGTATACTTTGGCTTAGGAAATTAGAATGTGCGCTGAAACAAATGTAAGCGGATTTGTAATCCTGTAGAAGAGTTTTATTGCTGGTTTTAAAAGGCTATGAAGTATGGTGCCCATAGAAATCTATGGGTCCATGCTTTGCCATGTGTTTGCAGCAGTAAACCACCCGTCATACAGATGACAGACTTTTGGCAGATACACCCATGTCCTCAGACAGGCAGTAGTGGCACTCGCTGATAATAAAACATCCGGCTTTTTATTATGTCCTTTAGGCTACATGCACACGACTGTCGACTGTATGTGTTTTGCAGTCCACAAATAGCGGATCCACAAAAAAAGTCTGTATGTCATCAATTTTTTTTTATTTAAGGCTCCATTGTAACCATGTCTATCCTTGTCCACAAAACATACAAGCATAGGACATACGGAGTGGACATACTGATGTGGACAGTGCTGTCCTCATTTTTTGCGGACCCATTGAAATGAATGGGTCCACATCCTATCCGCAAAAAAAAAGAGGAACGTACACTGAAACAAAATACGTTTGTGTGCATGAGGCCTTAAAAACAGCAGGCACTTGATGCAAGTGTTAGATCTGAGACCAGCATGCAGGACTATGCGCCCCCCCATCATCGCCATAGTAACAATAAATGCACATTAAAAAGACCAAGTATATCTCTATATCACTAAGATCGTGCTTGTCAATAAGCGCCGGAGGACCCATAGCATTTGTCCGGATTCTCCACCTGCCCTCCCTCTGCAGCAGTAACTTGTGACCGCTTCTATCCCCGTAGATTTCCAAAATACCTGCATTACCGTGATGCCTTTCCCTCACGTTTTCAGGCGAAGGTGTTCCATAAATCTCTCGTAAACGCATCTAATTGTTCTACCTCTGGACAGAAGATGACACAGACCACGTATTTGGTTTTGCAGTTTGATTAAAGGGAATCTGTCACCATGATTTTAGACTTTTATCTGCAGTAATAGATGAGTAGGATTACAGATAAGCAGCCCAGATCTCTTAATTTTCCTACTGCTTCTCATTCCCTCGCTGTCAGCTCGGAGCCTTACTGCAATCCTCAGTCCGGACTGCTGCACTGTGCTTACATAATGGAGAGGACTCCCTTGTGTTCTGACGCTGTGCTCTCACCCAAACCAGCAGTAAATGCATTGAGAGGACTCCTGACCGAGTCCTCTCCATTATGTGTGAGCACAGGAGTCCCTTACACTATACACTGATTGCTCTCTAGTTTGGGAGGTGTTTGTGAGCTGACAAATTCCCTTTTACGTGTGGACAATGTTCACATTGCCCCTATACACATACATGTCTGGTGGTTAATTTCCCAAGAAAACGAAAAGCTTGGGGATTGAAATTTAGCAGGCCCAAACCTTCCTTACCCCTCCATCTGTCGGGGGAGGATCTGGAGCTTTTCATACATATTAGATTGTTGTCCAGTTTCACTAAAACCTGACAGTTCTGCATACAATAGTCTACGTGTGTGGTGGCCTGTATTCTCAAAGAATAGGAGGACTCTGCAAACAGCAACGTGTCCCAGATAAGTCCCTTAAAGGGCTTTTCCCATAAACAACATTTATCACCTAACTGATAAATGTATCATTGGTCGTCCTGAGTCTCCTGTGTCGGTAGACTGGTAGTACGCATGCCTGACCACCGCTCCACCCAATAGACTGAGCTCGCCCAGTGCTGTACTCTGCCTAATCCACATGGCAAAACTGCATGTAGATTTGCAGCAGATTTCACTGTATCCTTTTTCAAAGGACGAAATCTGTGGTGAAAATCTGTCTGTAGCAGATTTGGTCAGGGTGCCCTCACGCGGAAAATTCTGCCAGAAAATTCGCCACATCAAGACTTCCCTCCATATTATCCGATAGGGCTGAAATTTGTCTATCCCTGTGTTGTTCTGCTGCGGAACGTACATTCTACGGCATAGGTAATGTGTTGCAGATTTCCTGTATAAGAATCTCTCCATTCAGTTCAATGAGAAGTGGATTCTGCAGTGGAAAACGCAGCAGAAAAATCCACACTGATTTTATTGCAGATTTTTCCACTGCAGAATCAGTTTCCCTTTGAAATAAATGGAGAGATTCTTATACAGAAAATCTGCAACAAAACCCACACCAAGAAATCCCCAACTTTTCTGGCAGAAAAATACGGACATAAAGCTCTTTAGTGCACCCGCCGCTTGTGCACTTGCCCTCCGAGTTCTTGTTGAATGACTGCAATCTTGAAGACTGTGACTGAAACTTGTGTAACTTTTCCTTATATAAATTATATTTTTGTGCTGAAACCTTTATATTATGGCAAATCATGGATCCATTTACGATACTTCAAGGGGATGTTTACACGCTGGATTTTATCATGGAATTTTGGCATGGACAGCCGTACCGAAATTCTGTTGGAAACCCGCCGGCAGCCACGTCCTTTCTGCCTCACATACATCTCAATAGGAGGCAGTGCTGAAGAAGGCACAGCAGCGTCTTACAACCGCAGCCATGCTGAGGAGAGACCTGTCCTTTCTCGCCTCGGCTTCAAGCGGTTCATCCCATTGAAGTAATGAGAGGCAGAAAGGACACTGGTTTTCAGCAAAATTTCAGCGGCAGCTGTCCGCGCCCAAATTCCACAGTACCGCTGTAAAGGGGGTATTCCAGGATTTTTGTATTGATGGCTTAAGATAGGTGGTTTCTGAAGTAAATGGGAGCAGTGCTACAATAGCCACCTCTGTCCATTACAAAATGGACATCTCTATGTAGTTCCGGTGTGAGAGCTACTGAAGGACAGCTGATTGGAGGGAGTTGGGGTGTCAGATGCCTGCTGATCTATTACTGATGGCCTAGGGCAGGGATGCTCAACCTTCGGCCCTCCAGCTGTTGTAAAACTACAACTCCCACAATGCCCTGCTGTAGGTTGATAGCTGTAGGCTGTCTGAGAATGCTGGGAGTTGTAGTTTTGCAACAGCTGGAGGGCCGCAGGTTGAGCATGCATGCCTGCCCTAGGTGATAGGCCATCAGTATAAAAATGCTGGAAAATCCTTTTTAGGGTCTTGTGCACCTGACCCCATTAGTGATATATGTATCAAACAGATACATACTACTATTACCAAGGTAATAAATGGGCCCAGCCCCATACTATGTCTGTGTGCCATGTAATGTTACATTCTGCACTTACTGTTTTTTTTTTTTTTTTTTTTTTTTTTACCCTTAGAAGTATTTTATGGAAGAGTATAGCGCCTCACAGAGAACTATACTAAGGCCTACAGAGTACTTAAAGGGTTATTCCCATCTTGGACATTAGGATAATATTACTAGGCTATGCCCCCAAGGTCTGATAGATGCGGATCTCACCTCTGGGACCTGCACCTATTCTTGGAATGGAGCCTGTAAAGACCCGGAGGGCACACTGCGCATGCGCAGCCTCCCTCAGCTGGGCTTTTTTCATAAGCCCCATAGAAGTGAATGAAGCGTTGGCCACACTTGCGCAGTGTGCTTCCAATTCATTGAATTGGGGTTTTCGAAAATAGCCGTGCCCACCGCTCGTCTATTTTCTGCAGTCCCATACAAATGAATAGTGCCGCCACGCATGCTGTGTTCTAAGTATAGGTCCTGGTCCCAGAGGTGGGACCTGCATCTGTCAGACATTGGGAGCGTATCCTAATGAAATGCCTAGATAAGCCACCGCGACGCAGCTGTGTCTCGTGGATAGGCTTGCATTGGATGAGTTGTCCACCTTTTATTAAGTGATGGCCTATTCCCAGGACAGGCCTTTACTAATTGATCGGTTTGGAGGTGGAACCTGTTTTGCAATATTTGTAGTGGACTGAGCTTATCGCTGTAGTGCTGCTCCCATTGACTTCATGACTTCATGGCACTGCCACAGCCTAATGAATATAATGAGACCTAGCGGGGATCCGGCCTTTTTCTGGCATTAGTGCAAACTGCAAGTGGCGATTTTTGTCTGGCAGAATCCCAGCACTAATGCTGGAAACAGGCCGGATCCCCACCAGTTCACATTATTAATGGGCTCCGGGGGGGGGGGGAGGTAGTATCTGGCTATGCCAGATTTGGTGAACTCCAGCAGGCTGTCCCTCTGCAGGATATTACCGCTAGTGTGTCCCGAAATGAGGCCATGACAAATACTTCTCATTCTGCAAAAGCAAGCCCTCCTGTGGCTGTGCTAACATAAAAATAGAGATGTGGCTCTGTGAATGCGACACACAGATGAGAAAATCCAGTGGGCCATAAAGGGGTTGTCCAACACTGACCTATTTTTTTTTTTAATTCCTTATCATCCTTGCATGTAATCGGCAGCGGTCCCCTGTGCCGCTGCAGCCAGTGGCTGACCTCAGCAGTGACCTTTCCAAGCGGCACATCTCTACTAGGTCATGTGCAGTCTAGGGAACAGGTAAGTATGCTTCTCTTCAGAGGTCCGGCCTGAAGGGGTGGTAGTGGTATTCATAAAAAAAAAATGTAAATGTTGAAGAACCACTTGAAAGACGTACCTGTCTCTTGTGGAAAGCAGTCAGTGCGGCTGCTCTGTAATCTGCTTGTTTTTATTCCTTTCAGTCTAAAAAGATTTGACAATTGATGGGTCCTAGTAAATGTCAAAATAGGCTTGACACTTAAAGGGAACCTGTCACACTGAACTTGATATCTGATCTGCAAGCAGCATATTTGTAGAGCAGGAGGAGCTGAGCACATTGATTGATACCATCATGGGCGAAGATTGAATATAACTTACCGTAAATGTCTGCTCTTTCTATACCTGGGAGTTCAGTGGGCGATCCTACTCGGTGATGGCTAGCTCTGTATGCACACTTAGGCCTCATGCACACGCCCGTTGCCTGGCTCTGCTGGTCCCCAATATATGGGCACCAACCGTGCACACACCATATCACGGTGTGAAGGAGTTCTATATTTATTTTTGGTGTGGACGGATCACTGACCCATTTAAGTTAAATGTGTCTGCATCATTGTGCAGCAACCGCACGGATGGTGCCCATGGATTGGGGACCGCAGAAAGGGCTGTCAGTCACTAAATAGGAACACACTCTGAAATAATAAGTATAGAAGAGCATTTATTTTAATTTTTTATATATTTTTTATATATTTTTGTAAAAGTAAGACAACTCCAAGAACAGAAAAAAAAAAGTCAGACATGCCATTATATTAAAGGGGTTTTCCCATCTCAGACAGTGGGGGCATATCGCTAGGATATGTCCCCATTGTCTGATAGGTGCGGGTCCCACCGTTGGGACCTGCACCTACAGTACAGACCAAAAGTTTGGACACACCTTCTCATTCAAAGAGTTTTCTTTATTTTCATGACTATAAAAATTGTAGATTCACACTGAAGGCATCAAAACTATGAATTAACACATGTGGAATTTTATATACATAACAAAAAAGTGTGAAACAACTGAATGTCATATTCTAGGTTCTTCAAAGTAGCCACCTTTTGCTTTGATTACTGCTTTGCACACTCTTGGCATTCTCTTGATGAGCTTCAAGAGGTAGTCACCTGAAATGGTTTTCACTTCACAGGTGTGCCTTGTCAGGTTTAATAAGTAGGATTACTTGCCTTATAAATGGGGTTGGGACCATCAGTTGCGTTGTGGAGAAGTCAGGTGGATACACAGCTGATAGTCCTACTGCATAGACTGCAAAGCAGCTAAGTAAAGAAAAACGAGTGGCCATCATTACTTTAAGAAATGAAGGTCAGTCAGTCCGAAAAATTGGGAAAACTTTGAAAGTGTCCCCAAGTGCAGTCACAAAAACCATCAAGCGCTACAAAGAAACTGGCTCACATGCGGACCGCCCCAGGAAAGGAAGACCAAGAGTCGCCTCTGCTGCGGAGGATAAGTTCATCCGAGTCACCAGCCTCAGAAATCGCAGGTTAACAGCAGCTCAGATTAGAGACCAGGTCAATGCCACACAGAGTTCTAGCAGCAGACACATCTCTAGAACAACTGTTAAGAGGAGACTGTGTGAATCAGGCCTTCATGGTAGAATATCTGCTAGGAAACCACTGCTAAGGACAGGCAACAAGCAGAAGAGACTTGTTTGGGCCTAAAGAACACAGGGAATGGACATTAGACCAGTGGAAATCTGTGCTTTGGTCTGACGAGTCCAAATTTGAGATCTTTGGTTCCAACCACAGTGTCTTTGTGCGACGCAGAAAAGGTGGACGGATGGACTCTACATGCCTGGTTCCCACCGTGAAGCATAGAGGAGGAGGAGGTGTGATGGTGTGGGGGTGCTTTGCTGGTGACACTGTTGGGGATTTATTCAAAATTGAAGGCATACTGAACCAGCATGGCTACCACAGCATCTTGCAGCGGCATGCTATTACATCCGGTTTGAGTTTAGTTGGACTATCATTTATTTTTCAACAGGACAATGACCTCAAACACACCTCCAGGCTGTGTAAGGGCTATTTGACCATGAAGGAGAGTGATGGGGTGCTGCGCCAGATGACCTGGCCTTCAGTCACCGGACCTGAACCCAAACGAGATGGTTTGGGGTGAGCTGGACCGCAGAGTGAAGGCAAAAGGGCCAACAAGTGCTAAGCATCTTTGGGAACTCCTTCAAGACTGTTGGAAGACCATTTCAGGTGACTACCTCTTGAAGCTCTTCAAGAGAATGCCAAGAGTGTGCAAAGCAGTAATCAAAGCAAAGGGTGTCTACTTTGAAGAACCTAGAATATGACATATTCAGTTGTTTCACACTTTTTTGTTATGTATATAATTCCACATGTGTTAATTCATAGTTTTGATGCCTTCAGTGTGAATCTACAATTTTCATAGTCATGAAAATAAAGAAAACTCTTTGAATGAGAAGGTGTCCAAACTTTTGGTCTGTACTGTATATCAAGAATGGAGCCCCGAAAGTGAAGGGGGCGCACTGCGCATGCGCAGCCGCCCTCCGTTCATTTCTATGGGGCCGCCGAAAATGGCTGAGCTCTGGCTTGGCTATTTCAGTCAGCCTCATAGACATGAATGGGAGCATGGGCTGCGCATTCGCGGTACGCTCCCATTCACTTCTATGGGAGAGGCGGGGATTAGAGCTTGGTGGTGGACGGACCCCGGGAAATCTGGGGTCCTCCAGCCACAGCGGCAGGATGGATCCGACAGGCTGTTCAACCGACGGAGCAGCCTGTTGGAGCTCCGTGCCGCTAGTGTGAAAGTAGCCTCACATGTGAGGCCTCCAAATTGTCTATATCACACTTCCATTTAGCAAAAGATTTGAGTGGAGAATCTTGCTCAGCCAGCAGTGTCGCATATAGGGTTGAAACTGCTTTAGCCAGCTGAGCCCTTCTCATCACCGCCTCAATAGGGCCACATTAGAGGAGCAGGGATTTAATTAAAATATGTAAAATTAGTTATATGGAATCTTTCCCCACAAACCTTTATATATTACCCTGCTCAGTTCCTCCTGCTCTAGAGGATGCTGCCCACAGGTAGCATTGTACCTACTACATTACGGGTTCCTTTTTAAGATGTAAATAGCCATATTACAGAGGGGCCCCCATGTGCTGCTACAGATTTCTCACACATGACTGTGTGCTTGAGTCCTAGGGCTTGTATCTGTTAGTGTACTTGTAAGTGGGACATTTTATATTAGATGATTAAATTTTTCTAGAATCACTTGTCTTTTTGCTCCATACAACAGGCTACAAACAGCCCCTGTGTAATCTGCAGCCTTCCTTTATGTGAGCATACATTCAGTATGTTACCAGTAGAGAACTGATGGAAGTGCCACTGCGGAATCAGACTACGCAGGCTTTGTTTGTTGTCTGTTACCATGGAAATGCCCAGGTTTACATAGAAGCTGTCTAAACAGAATTTTAGGAAATTCAAGACCTATTGCTTTTAATGAATTGTTATTTTAGATGCACTGACACAAATATACGAAAATGCTCTGGAACACGGGCGATACGGAATGCGTCGGGGTCGGTTTATTTATTTTTTTATGTCAGGATTGCATCCATTTTTCTCGCACATAAAGAAAAACTGAAGAATAACGCACAGCATCTCTTAGCAAACATCCATAAAAAGTAGAGTGCGTCTGTGACCCATTGACTTGAATGGACCAGTCCTGCATGAAAAACGGATGAGGATAGAGCAGGCTGTGATTTATTTTATTTTTTTTCTTCTGAATGGTCAGTCAGGGTTCAGTCTAGATGCTGGCTGTTCACATAACACAATTCTTCTGAATGGAAAGCTCACTAACGGGCTTGTCCAGGAGTGGAAATCTAGGGCTAGGCCCAGTGTAAAATCAGGAGTCACCGCTGAGGCCATTGATTGGCTTGCAGCGATGATGAGTATTGCTGGGATATCACACATCCAGTCAAGGGGAGATCAGAGCTTGGCAATGAACCTGGAACATTATGCCTAACCATATGGAATTTAACTTCCACTTTTGGGCAACCGATTTAGCATGTTCCTTTGGCCAAAGCCTGTAGATGCAGTTTTTTTGGGGCTGTGCTGCAAACTTCTGCTAGGTGTGAAAGCACCTTTTAAATTGGCAGAGAGAACCTATTAGTTACACCTTAGATGTTAATAACCAGTTTGAAATAATACACAAGGGGATTCCAATTAGTCATACTCCAAGGGACTCTGCTCATTTCACAGCCATAGCTGCAAAGGAAATCTGGTACTTTTCACTTGTTTGTAAGGCTGTGCACGTGGTCATGTCCTCTACCTGTGCAAGCACCATGGCTGGAAACCACCACAAAACCACGACCATCTTGTTCTTGGCTACATGGCAGTCAGCAAGTTTTTGGGCTGAAATGAGAACAGACTGACAATTTAACAAATCAATTTTGCTTGTTTTAGATCCATTTACATGGAGCATTCATCATGACTATAGTCTTTGTTTCCCCTCCACGCTGCCAGAGAATTTGGCTGATTAATGGCGCGGCGTGTGCCTCATCATAAATTAGGAATGCCTCCGACCGTCTGTGCACCTGCAGTGGAAACTACTCCTGCCCCTGACTGGGGTAGTAGTCTTCATTCCTCTTTTGTTGGGGCCGAAATCCCGAACCCTCGCCACTCCCAGTTGGCGAGTAGGACGTAAAAACTACTGTGCGACAAAATATTGTTGCATGTGCATTAAAGTCGCAAAACGGGATGTTGTGACGGGGTCTTGAAAACTTTGTCTTGTCAAAGTGGGGAGGGAGTAGCAGTTGCAGAGAGAGTGGAGCGTAGGTGTAACAGTAACGCCCCCATTGCTCCTAGAGGCTCATTTACACATATTAAAACATTTTTCTCAGCAATGTGAGCACATGTGAACAAGGGACCAACACTGATGTCTTCGGCTGCCAAGTGCACATCTAACAGCGACCCATCGTTGTGCCAAGCGGATCTGTCACTAGTTTATGCTGCTCTTAGTTGGGACACTAGAAAACAGATTCCCGTCCCATAAGACTTACTGTAGTCTGAGCAAAACACGACTTTTACCTTGAAACAGGTCTTTGCTGAGCAAATGTCTGCGTTTTCTCTTCCCTCTAACTGCTTACCATTACAGTTGTACTGCAGGCTGGTCCGATTACCTTTCCTGCTTCAAATGCAAGCCTTTGATGACAAAGTGAAGGCCTCACACTTCCTCCTCTGCCTAAGTATGCGGTAATTTGAGCAGTTTGAGTAAGATGTGACCTGGCATTAAGTAAATTTGTTGTATCTTTTTCTTGTCCATGTGCCAAAAAAATACATTTTTGCGGTAAATGAAAACAGTTATAAAGAAGAAAGAAATTAATGTTTTGCTTGAATGGTTATTTTTTTTTTATTTTCACTTCCTCACTTTCTCTTCCTCGTTAATTAAAAGGGTTTGTCCAGGATTAGAAAAACATGGCTGCTTTCTTCCTAAAGCAACACCTCCGGTGTCCATTGATTGTGTGCGGTAATGCCTGACACAACCCATGGAAGGGGGCTGATGCTGTTTTTCTAATTCTGGACAACCCCTTTAAATCTGGGCTGGAATAGAAGTACAATTGTTATACTGTAGGCCAGGGGTCAGAGACCTTCGGCACTCCAGCTGTGGTGAAACTACACCTCCCAGCATGCACATTTGCTTGGCTGTTCTCAGAACTCCCAAAAAAGTGAATGGAACATGCTGGAAGTTGCAATTTTACAACAGCTGGTGTGCTGGAGGTTGCGGATACCTGCTTAAGGCCTCATTCAGATTTCCGTGTCAGTATTACGTATGTGAAAAAACATCCTCATTTAATCCATGGATGGTCCGTGTGTGTCTTTTTTTTTATTTTTATTTTTTTTACCGTCCGTGGATTATGCTCAGCTGAGAACTGAAAATTAAAACTTTAAGAGCGTTTCCTATGTGTCTTCCAAGAAAAACGTACGCACCACGGATGCCATCCATGAAGAGGACCAAATACGCCCATTGAAATCTATGGGTCCTTGAAAATCGTGAACAGAACACTGTTCTGTGAAAAACGGAAATGTGAACGAGGCCAGAGGCCAGTATGCATGCTGTTCCTCATTACATAAGTGAAAAACATTTTAAAAAGTTTCTGGCGTAAGTTATAGCCAAGTTGCAGCATTTTTGCACAGATGAAGCCTGCGCTAAAACTTGTATTTTTGCGCAGCAGTTTTCTAGTGTAAAGACTGATGAATTCTCCCCATTGTGCGTCTTACACACTGCTGTATGTGACTTGCTTGAATATTAATGGACTACTTTGGGGCATCTTATGAGGTTTATTAGGTTTTTATGTTAATGATGCTGAATAATTTTATCATCACTGCTGCTTTCACATCTGCTGCCCTTTCTAATGTTCTGTTCTAACAGAAAAACAGGAAAATCGGTCATTTAATGGATCATTTAATTGACCAATAATGGGGTCTTTTGCGTTACCGTTTGTGAGTTCAGCATTTTACCAGACACAATAGTGCAGCATGCTTGTAGCACGTTCTCCAGGTAGGTACAGTATGACGGCCTGGACGCAAGCTCTTACAGCTCATGCACACCACTGTAACCTTTTTGCGGTCTGCAAATTGTGGATCTCCAAAATACGAATCTCAGCTGTGTACATGCCACCATTTTCTTTTTTTTCTTTCTCAAGCTTCTCTAAAAATGACCTTTCCTTATCCGCAAAACTGACAAGTATAGGACACGTTCTGTGGAATTGACATACGGATGCATACAGCAGACCGCAGTCTGTCCACATCTGTTGCGGCCCCATTGAAATGAATGGGATTTGATGTGGACAAAACATACGGTTGTGTGCATGAGCCCTCAGGGTGTATTCAGGTGTGGTCGGGTGCTCTTAAATCCGCACGGTGGAAAAAAGACGAGCAGGTTTTACAGCAGTGTCTGATTTTATTTTTTTTAAATCTTTCTTTTGACATGGGAAATTGATAAATGCGTTTCATGTGTTAGAACCACAACCACATTGAAAACCGCTGCAAGTTTTAGCTACACCGAACTACACCATCTAAATTCCCCCTAAAGCTCATAGAGGATCAGCTGAAAATATTGCTGTGCCACATCTCATCAGTGACCAGGGCTAGATCTGTATTGGTTTTTAGAAACTGAGGGAAGGATGAATGAAGCAGACTCCTCTCAGGTCTACACTGCCAGCATTATACAGTAAGTTCCCTACTTTACCATAGATGAAATCACTGTCCGTCACGACTTCATGTTGCAAAAAGTGAATGATGGGTTCCCTTGTAACCTTGGGATTTACAGACGACTATAAACTCTCCACCATAGACTCAACGTTCTATTATAACCGCCTCCCAACACAATGGTCAAACCAACTCTAGACATCTTTTACCGATATTTTACTATCCTGCGTTCTGTGCGTCGGATCAGAGGCCATCATCTGTGTTAGAATCCCTATTGTGATGCCTCACGAAAGCTGCTCATGAGGACGGGGTAGCAGAGTGCCTCCTATAAGGGGGTCTAATCCCTTATTTTTCTGTGGTACAAGTTTCTGTCTCCCCTGAGGCATGCATTGTGGAGCAGATGGCTTATGGCGAGGAGGGGCTGAACCTGTACCCAGTATGGAATGACGTCAGGAGCAGGAAGTGCCCCCTTATCTGCAAAGGACGGAGGACTGTCATCATAGTTATAGCTGTTCCCCTGAAGCCTGACCCAGGGAAGAGTATGGGTCTCTGTGACCCCGCACCGCAGTGTTGGGGCTCATTCATTCTGCAGATCCACAGCTTGCGGACCACAAATCACTATGGCCGTCTGAATGAGCCCTTAGAGATATTAGAATTTCAAAGAAGATTATTTGTGTAATGAAAAGTTCTCTATATCCTCTGTATGATTCCTATCCGCATTCAGGATTTTTGCCCCACGCCGTTTCCACAAGGGAATGAACATGGGGTGGATTTGAAACGCTCGGTTTTCCATGCAGAACCTTTTCTGTACATGTGGATGGGATTATTTTTGAAACACACTAAATTGTGTGGAATCTGCACTAGAAATCGGCCATTTCTAGACCTGGCTTAATTTAGGCAAGATCTACCCAGGGTCAGCAGCAGCAGCAAGTCATGCAGATGTCATTGCACTTCAAGGTGAAATCCACGCAAAATATCTGCAGCGTACTGTAAATTTACGTAACGTGGATTTAAAATCCTGAACACTTGTTTAGTTATATGCGGATTTGGATGAGATTTTATAAATGTACTGTACACCGCGATGTGCCGTATTCCACACGCAAACTGCGTTCTTTGCAATACAATGCAGGTAAACAGTTTCACAAAATCCTGCATTTGGGGGCCGGGGGGATTGGGGGGGGGACCCACTTGTTTGTTCCATGGCCTGGAATAGTGTTCAATTGGACTGGACCCGATGCTGAGTGTTACTTCCAAAATGGCTCCTTGTTTGCATCTCACTTGAATAGGTATGTAATGCCCATGGCAGAACACGCATATAGTTTGCAAAGTTAATTTACAGAAAATAGTGTGTGTAGGCTGCTCTGATCTTTGCTTTAATTTTCTAAAGCTACTTTAAAAATATCTGATTCTGTGTAACGCCACGACTATTGGTATTGTTTGTGGCCCATAAAGCATTACACATGTCGGCGTGCTGCACAGGAAAGACCACCTCCAAACTGTGGACCCCACAATATCTAAACGGATAGAAATGATTGATTGATTGAAAGGGTCCCCAGGATATATGAGAAGCTCACCGCCCTGTGAAATCTAGGCTTCAATTCATGCATCAATACTTGTAGAAGCCGTCCAACGTATGTACAAAAAAAGTAAAATCCAGCACTGGATTAACGTTTTCAAAATGTCTTCCAATGTATTAATAAATCGGTAAAATCCACAGTATGACAGCACGGACCCCCGGCAGGCGGTCTACGTGTTTTGGACTTCCTGTAGGCTTTATTTTTGGCTTTGATCCAGGTCATAAATAATGGACTACGGTCTGGGTGATGGGGACCCTCTTTGAATGGAGCGGTAGTGTGCTTGTTGTTCCACCGCTCCATTCACAGCTATAGGTGTGACATTGCGCTCCATCAGTCCCATAGAAATGAATGGCTCTGTGGACTAACATGAGGGGACTTGGGGACCCTCTCGTTTATTGGATCATGGAGGGTCCCAGTGGTGGGATCCCCTGTGATCCGTTATTGATCACTTATTCTTTGGTGGTTTTGTGATGCAAATGACTTGACCTCTTGTCTTATGCCCCTTACAAAAATGGCTTCCGCTGTATGTCACATGTAGTGTGCAGGTCTTTGTGTACTTTGCCTGGTGCCAGTTTTGACCTTTGAGCATGAAGGTAATTGGAGAAGGGACGTACTGAAACCATGCTAGACGTAATCGTAAATGATTCCATTCCATAGTTTTTCTGGGTTTAGGATGTGAACTTCACAGAGAAGGCCTCCCAGGTGCAGCCATGTATTATATAGTTTGGCTTTCATTTCAGTGTACTCCATATATCATCATTACCTTTCCTCTGCAGCAGAGAATGTCTGCTTGCCTTCAGTTGTGGCAGTCCTCATCCCGTGCCCATGGGATACTACTTTCAGATATGGATTGTCATACAAATACAAGTGGCTAATTCAGTTTTCCATGTTTATGCTGTATTTTTGTTTGTCCTTCCAAAAATCCAGAATAAAAGGCCACATGTTTTTAGTTTTTTTACAGGTCCAGTTGACAAAAAGATAAAATTTAGCTTCCGCAGTATAGTCGTCTCTGCTTTTTTGTGCTTATTGAGTGAGTCCAGCAGGGCAGAGACTCCCTGAGCAGAGTCTACATTTCCTGTCTCCAGTCTTAGGAGAAGGCCTCAGAGCTCCGCAGACGCAGCAGGTGACCCTGTGACAAACCACAACCCTGTCCCTTTAATCCAGTAATTGCTGCAGTGTTAGATCACAATGTACCAGCATTCATTTGCGCTTTGCGAGCTAGGTTTGGAAAGGATTGTTCAGTGAGTGGCTTTAAGTTATGGTGTGTGTGTTGTTTTTTGTTTTTTTTTTAATTTTTTTTTGGTGTGAATTCTTTCATACACATTTACACGTCACCTGATTATAGCCACTGAAAATTAATAGACAAAATGCTGATTGAGCAGTTTAGTTTTTCATAGTAGGCTCATGTGTATTATTAGTCTCTTATTAGTCTCTTTTGGTTGATTTCTTTGCTATCTTTGAATGATTGACCTGTGCTTTCAGCTTGAACATCATCACTTGGCATCAGAATATCTAAGCTCTGTGCTCCCTCTATTCTTATACTTGTATGTAGGTCCAAAAATATCTAAGCCGTGGGAGGAAATGATTCAGACCAAGCTGTAGAACATGCTTGGTGCAGTATTTAACATGGCAAGCAGGAGATTAAGGGGAAACCATCTTTCGCTGAGAATCATACGACATTTCTTTCAGGTCTTGATGTTGTAAATGCGTTTATCGAGGGATTTCTGTACAACTTCTTGGAAATGTCCTTGAAACTCCAATCTCCTATTATTTGATTTTCAGAGGGTGTGTGTTTTCTGGGTTGGTTTCTGGTAGTGCTTACAGCAGAAGACCTGTGAGGGACAGAGCGGTTGTCCAGTCTGTAGACTATACCATCCTGGGGCCTGTGTCGGAGGCTTATTTCAGGGCTTCGGTCCTAGATTCTGTCATTAGCGGACAGAGTCGTGCACATTGGATTATTATTTTCCGCTAAGAGAGTGGACTTTTGAAGTACACCATCCTAGTCGGTAGGGTCAGTTTGTGCCGTTGTTCTGCTTGGGTATGTGTGGAAACCCATCATCCTAGACATAAAGATCCTCCATGTCGGTGCCCCTTCCAGTCACAACATATCACTCATGTCACATTTAGGTTCTGTGTAGTAAAGGAAGAATAAGATACTGCAGTGACTGGGGTTATTATGAAGTCTTGGGTCACCTTCAGTGAACCTGCAGCTATATTGCTGGATTATTTGAAGTTGCTCTCCAGCAGAGGGTGTTTCTAGCTCTGTTTCCACCATGTTTAGGCTTTACTTGTCATGACTGTAATCATATACATGAATAGCTGCAATCAGGTGATGGAAGGCTTCGTTCACACACTGATAAATGCAGGCCTAATCTGTACACTGTGGTGCAGGTCTGTTATAGCATGGGCTTCATAGTAAGGCTTGGGCCTCATGTACACTGTGGCAAGGCTTGGGCTTCATAGTAACATTTGGTGGAACAAGGTCTTGGTCATCCGCACAAGAGATCCGTCCCGTTCAGATTATCTGGGTTGGTTGGATGGTTGCATTGTTTTCTATAGGGAAACAATGACGTTGTGGTAGCGTTGTCATTTTACAGCGACTTTTCAATTTGTAGCCCTTGTAAAAATGTAACAGATTTATCACTGAAACTTTTATTTTTTATAAAAGAAGGTCCCAATCTTACTCCAGTTTGAGGTTGGAGGAAGAAAACTGTAGTAGTACCAAGTGTCTAGTACCGTCTATGGTGGAATTGCATTATCTATGATTTCCTTGTATGCACTCCCTAACGGAAGACCCACGGCTCCTAAACTTAGGCCTTATTCAGACCTCTGTGAATCATGGACTCCATGCACAGCACACGTACCTATTGATTTTAATGTGCACATTCACACACCCGTGATTTACCATGGTCTGGGGTTACACCATGGAAGCGTGCCCAATTTTTGTCCATGTTTACGGATCCATCACACCCATTATAGTCTATGGATCCATGAAAAAACAGACCCAACACAGATGGCGTCCTTTTCATCCATAATTTACGGATCATTGTCAGGGGATGCTCTTGAAATTAATTTTCAGCTGCACTGTGTTCGTGAAATATGGATGACGGAGGTAAAAAAAAAAAAAACTGACACCCAGATCAAACAGGGGCATTTCCCAGACATCTTCACCATTTTGCCACTGATGTCCTCACATATGTGTGAATGAGGCCTTACACAGGAGGCTGCTGCAACCAAGAAATCTGTCCCACGGTTGGTCCTATGGCCAATCTACAAACTATATATATAGATATATATATCTATATATATCTATATATATATATATATTGTATTATAGTATAGACTTGAGACTGTCCCTTTTGGTTGTGTTTTATTGTTTAACCAAGCAATATTATTTTGACTCACTGGAGGTGATTAGTAGACAACGTTCTGTGAGTTTAACCATGAACACGTCACTAACATGCTGAGGATTTGTCAGGCAAGATGGTGACCGCCAAATTTAAATACATATTATAATTAAAAAAGACTTGGAGGAGAAGATGGGCCAGTAGTGAGCCAGCTCTACATACAGCATACTTACTGCCAGAACTAGGAAACACATAGGAGTCTACAGCAACACATACCTCTTCCATCCATTGACATCTCCTGTCATGTAGACGTTCTCTTTTCTCTTCTCCTTTGTTTGACCCAGACCTCCATGACAAATTCTTTCAGCCGCATCGAGGCTCTGCAGAGTTTGTTAAAAACATGTTAGATTTCTTATTTTTTTTATAAGCCTCCCCACATTTTCAACACAACCTCCCCACCCTGGTTTCCCAACAATGTCATCCTGCTGTCCCTCCCAGCCCTTTGCCCACTGTGCTTCCAATGCCCCTGCTGAAAAAATAGTGACCCCAGTAGACAGTGTCCCTATGGTGCCTCCAGCAATTATAATGCCCCCTAGAATGCCCATCCCTAGTAATGTCTGCTAAAATGCCCCCAGTAATAATAATAATAAAACCCTATATTGTGCTCCTAGTAGTAATGCCTGTATAGTGTCCCCAAAAATATTGTCCCCTATTATGTCCCTGTAATAGAAATTACCCTACAGTGCCTCCAGCGTTAATATCTCCTATTTTACCCTAGGTAAAAATGCCACTATAGTGCCCCATAAATGTCCCCTATAGTACCCCTAGTAGTAATGCCCATGTACAAAAAATTCAGCTACAGTGCCCCAGGATTAAAATGCACCCCAATTGCTTCCAGTAATGCCCTATATAGTGACCTCATTAAAAAAATGCCCTGGTAATGCCCCCTATAGGACCTCAGTGTTAAAAGTCCCCAGTGCCACCAGTAATAGCCCTTGTACTGTCCCCGTATAAAAAATTCCTCTAGTGCCCCAGTTATGCTGCCAGTTATGTCTACCACAGTGTACCCCAGTATTAATGTCGCCCACAGTTCCCTTCCAGCAGTAATGTCCCCCGCAGTGCCTCTCCTGTAGACGTGTCCCCCGCAGTGCCATCTTTCCTGTTAGTAAAGGCCCCCGAGTTGGCAGTGGAAAAAAAACACTAATACTCACCTGTATCCCACGTTCGCTGGTGTTCACGATGCAGGCCGCAACCTCTTCCGGTCTACGGCCACATCGCTTCACTATGTCCCAGCGCAGGCAGGCGTGATTATGTCATTACACATGCCTGCGCAGGTATTTACTACCTCATAGGCTTCAGGCCTTCTAAGCCTGACGCCTATGAGGGTGATCGGCAGCAGGGCAGAGAATTATCATCTCCTGTGCCCCGCCGCATTATTGAGCTGCAGCGCCGTGTCTAGTCGCATATGGCGACAAGACTAAAAAGTCTCCTTTGGCAGACCTGCAATTGACAGCATACTTACCTGCCTACTGCTCAACTCCCAGAATGTAAACTTTGTTTTGATGCTGCTGCAGCCTATCACTGGCCACAGAGTGCCTTGTGTCATGTCAAATGGTCACGTGAAGCAAGAGGGGCAGGTTACCTCTGAGGCGGAGGTTAAGGCTACTTTCACGCTTCCGTTACTGATCATAAAAACATCTGCATCCTGTTGTATTATCTTTAACATAGCCAAAACGGATCCGTCATTAATTCCATTGAAAGTCAATGGGGGACGGATCCATTTTTTATTGTGGCAGATTGTGCCAGAGAAAACAGATTCGTCCCCATTGACTTACATTGGGGGTAAAGCCGCATCCGTCTTGCTCCGCATCATAGGACGGAAAGCAAAATACAACATGTTGCGGGTTGCTCTCCGGTCTGGGAATGCAACTAAACGGAATGGAATGCATTTTGGAGCATTCCGTTCTGTTTTGTTCCCATTGACGATGAATGGGAACAAAACTGAAGCGTTTTTTTTTTCTTCTGGTATTGAGCCCCTATGACGGATCTCAATACCGGAAAACTTTAACGCTAGTGTGAAAGTACCCTTACACCCTGCAAGCGATGAGCCAAAGTGGGGTAGGGTGTTTTTAGTAAGGTTTAAAAATGTCAGATCCAGATATTAGCTGCAGGTCTAGAAATGCCAAACGCAGGACATGCAAGTTTTTTTTTTTTTTTTTTGCTACCGCCATTTTTAGGCTTTATTGTTTTGTCTCAAAAAGGCAGGAACCAAAAGCCAGTGGGCAAAGACAGCAGGAGGCCAGAACCCTGTGATTATTCAGTTTCAGTGGGAAAGTGTAACTTTGTGCGTGTAAGGACCATAAAGAGGACTTTTAACGTCTCTGCCTTCAAGGCTTTACTCTTACACGTCTAATTCCATGTGGAATGTAGTGGATCATACAGAGCCCGGACAGCCGTGGCGTCCTCCCTGTGCACCTCCTGCCATCCTGGTCAGTTTCATCTTCTCCCAGGCGGCTGCAGTAATCTAAACGTTTTGTTTGTGTTACTAAGCTGTACTGCGGGGAGGGGTGGAAGATTACTCCTCAAACATACAGGAACACCCGACTCTGCCCTCTTACCTGTTCTGTGTACTCGGAGCACTTCCGCCAACTCCTCTCAGTCTAGCCGCTGTGCCTCTTCTCTCCTTCAGGTAGGGCGGGATAATTGCCTTGTTATTATTATTATCATTATTAGCTGTATGAAAGTATTGAGTGATGAATATCTTCGGAAGGTTAAATTTAGATCTTAATTATGTGGTTGAGTTTCCTGTGGTTACTAAGTTCCATTCACAATGGAGGAGTCTAATCCCTGGGGAACGCAGGAATATGGATCTCACAAAGTAGTTTTGTGGATCTTGATGCATACATGATGTCCTTTTGTGCATATTTCCGGCTCTTTTTGTGCACCTTCTGTAAATAGTTTTAATACCTGGTCCTTGTGTTGTCCACATGTCGTATAATTAGAATAGATGACACCAGGCGTGTAGTCGATGTCTGCTCTGGTAAAACCTATGACAATGTTCTTGTGGTTCAGGGATCAGCAAGCTCCGGCACTCCAGCTGCTGGGAAACTACAACTCCCAGCAAGCAAATGCTTGGCTGTTCTTTTAACTCCCATAAAAGTGAATGAAGCACTCAGAGTTGTAGTTTCCGAGCAGCTGGAGGTTGCGGATTCCTGAACCAGAAGAACATGAGACGAGGCGATGCTGGACACCGTAGGGTCTGTACTGCTTACTGTAAACTGATCAATAGGGTGGGCAGGACACTGCCATGATGATCTATCTAAGTCTTGGCATGATCTGGCTATATGTGAAATGGACAGTTTGGCTCCCACTTTACCTTTGGAAATTAGAATGACGTCAGGTCGGTAAGGGTTGTCACTGAGTCACACTTGTGTGAAATCCTCAGCACTTTACTTCCGTGGATGTTGAATAAGACCGCGAACACAGGTTATAGCCTGGAGAGCAGGCATGGCTACCAGGCAGCAGGCGGCTATCAGTTTGTAGGTCACTGCTGTGTTAACATCTGTTCACGCCTGGCACATTCACCAACTTATCCATAAACCCTTGGACGCCCAGTGTGATGCCAACACGACAAGCACACATGCGTGTAATATCATGCCCGCTGCCAGGTTTACCTGTAATAGTGTATCCGTGCACGCACAGTATTTGCTGCTGTATTAGTGTTCAAATATCGTTATTCAGGAGTTGTATGTGCCGCCTGCTGCAGCAGTTTGGCTTCGATCACGAAAAGTATGTAAAAAAAACTTGCCATAAGGATGCACACAACCATAGTTTTGGTCCGTGTCCAGTCTTCATTTTTTGCGGTTCCCGTACGTATCTGTGGGTCTGCAAAAAATGTGGACTGCACACCGATGTCATCTGTCTGGCTGTTCCACAAATGACAGAACCTTTTGCAGGCAAGCATAGTAGAAAAATATGGCATGCACAAAGCCGGTGTCCGAATTTTTGCATATCCCTGGTTTGCGGACCACAAAATAAAGACTGTCATGTGCTGAGGACTAAAGAAGTAGTCCGAGAATGTAACCCGTGCGTCATCCTCATGATGGTGCTCCTCACCAGTCAGCATGGAGCAGTTTCTGTCCTGTGCCAATTTCTCCAGTCAGAAACTGGCGCTGGATAATGCGACAAGGTGACTATATATGAGTGGATTGTCAGTATTACAGGACTGCCCCACTGAAACTCGGACCATTGGTTGTCATAGGGTTAAAGAAGTCCGAATTAACACCTACTGCCATGATGCTATAGCATATAAAACATCAGGGCGGCCATCTGTTTGCAGAGTGTATTGACTGCTGTTACTAATATTTATGGCAGTGTCTGTGTATATAATACCTGGAGGCCTATTTTATGACATTATAGCCTATATCTATCCAGTCTGTTCTGGTTCCTCCTGGTCGGCCTAGCTCCGGACTGTCATCTGTCCGTCACTTATTACAGCTGACGGTGGCCACAAGAAACCTGATCTGTGCATGAGCTCATCTCTGCCGGCAGCTCTGCCTGTGGACAATAGTTTAGTTACTTTCCCCTCCACCTTATCTACCAGTGGCTGTATAATCTGCCAGTTTACAGGGTCCTAACTGGGAAGTAAAAGTGACCATCATTGTGAAGATCTGCAGTATCGGGCATTGTGCCTATCTGTGTTTGCCACATGTATGGCGGCGTGGTCTATTTCCTTCCATATTATGAAGCCACCTTACGCCCGTATCTGTGATGTGGACCCTGCTATGATTTTTACACGTAAATTCTGTATTAGAGTGTCTGCCAGCAGATCGGTACCTATGACACTGGCCGACCTGTTACATGTGCGCTTGGCAGCTGTAGGCATGGTGCCATGTTCATATGTGCCCGCATTGATGAGTTTTTAGGATGAGGCAGTGAAAACATCATCACGCCTGGTCCTGTAAATAAGGGTTTAGACCTATGTGTTTAAACACTTTTCTCAGCAATGTGGGCACATGGACATGGGACCAACACAGATGACTTGCACATGTATAACTCGTCAGCCAGTGTCTTACAAATCTGCTGACACATGCCCTTTAATTTTGAGGAAAATAATGACTATGAATTCAGTTATATGGAGGTATGGTACAGGTCCATGGGTTTGTACAGAGCCATTGTATGAAGCTCAGTGTAGTTGTGTGCCTGAGACCATGCAATTAAAGGGGTTCTGCAGTTTGTTTAAACTGATGATCTATCCTCTATCCAGCTGATCGACAGGGGTCCCAGGTGTCGGACCTCCACCGATCAGATGCTGATGACCTATCAAGAGGATAGATCATCAGTTTAAACAAACTGCAGAACCCCTTTAAGCAGTAATTTTTCTCAGAGCCTCCTCTACACCAGCAGCTTTGATGCAGGACAGATTTCGTACCGGACATGGGAAACACTAGGGGTCCTTTCACATGGATCAATGTGTCAGACATTTATCAGGACAGAAAGATGTTCCCGATAATTCCCTGATCGTCAGTGGAGTTGCGGACTGCATGCAGCAGCTATGTGGTTCACATTAGGAAACAATTGTTCCTGGGCAGCAGATCCCTGTTTAGACAGCACAATCTGCTGCACAGGAGCAGTATGACAATGACATAGTCACCGGATGGACGAGCGTCTGCTTGTTTATCGGGTGATTGTGGGTACGTTTTATACCAACACTCATCCCTAATAATCGAGCTGATGATTGGTCCCAAAGAGACCTCATGTACGGCCAGCTTGATGACCGCCTTCCACTGCTGTCATCACAGCGCTGCCGTGGTGTCTGCAGGCACGTTCACCTGATAACTAGCACACAAAACACAGGCCTAAGCCGTATCCTCCGAATCTGACAAAGTCACATGTTGTTTTTCCCCGCAGTTTTGCAAACTCAAGAAAAACATTTGGGATTTCACTTCTCTGCTTGTTTTGCTATTGATTAAAATTGTCATGGCTGCTTAGTTAAAGGACAATAAGGCAAAAAAAAAATATAGGGATTTGAATGGGGTGACCTCAGGGCCCCCGATGGTGACCAAGACTTTTTTTTTTTTTTTGCCTGAAGCTTTGTGACCTTTTTTATTTTTTGGAGTATAGAAGATCTTCTACAATGGAGGCTAATGCTTTTGTTTAATCTACAAGTTCCAATAAATTAATAATTGAAGATGTTATAATCCTTTCCTTACTTTGATGACACGTAGCAGTTGAGTATTCTCCACCTTAATAATCGAGTATACCCTGAGGGATTTTCGGGATCTTGGGTCTCTTCTTGGTGCATACTGTTCTAGTCGCACCTTTCCTTATCCTTAGGGTCCATTCACACATCTGTGTGTATTTTGCGGATCCACTAAACACGGACAGCGGCAATGTGCGTTCCGCATTTTTTGGACCGCACGTTGCCGGCACTAATAGAATATGCCTATTCTTGTCTGCAATTGCGAACAAGAATAGGACATGTTCTATTTTTTTCGGGAACGGAATTGCCCCATAGAAATGAATGGGTCCGCAATTCCGTTCTGCAAAATAAAGAACTAAATTGCGGACGTGTGAATGGGGCCTTATCCATTGACAACATAGCCCCCACCCCTGTAGAAGGAATGTGTTTAACCCCCCCCCCCCCCCCTTCATATGGAAATAATACATATGCTGCACAACTAGTACAGTATATAGACTATGCACACTCCCTACCAACACTGCACACGTGCGACACATGGATCACTCATTCTATATACATGCTGATGTCACACGACTGCCGCACTGTGATGAATGCTTACCACATTTAAGATTTGTCCTTTCTTGCCATTGCAGAATCTGCTGCCATGCTAGATATTACTGTTCAGTCGGCTCTTGCTCACTATACATGATTTTTTGGGGAGCGTCAGCTGTAATCGGCTAGGCGGGTATTTAGTAGCAAGTCCTCAATACCCCTATAGCTCCATCACATGGGAAATAAAACATTACGTGGTGCCCATTGAGATCAGTGGACTGTACATGTAATCAGGGCAGGCGTCAATGCCTAGTATGTACAGGTGCCCACTGCTGCTCTGTGTTCTGCATTTACTTCCTGAATGGGTTGAAACTCAACCTGATTTTTTGGTCCTTGGGATGGTTCGTGGTTGCCTCTTTCCATAGAAATATTATGGTGCCAAATTGCATGTTAGTGGAGGCCTATACCATAACATGAAATATGGTGTAATCCTGTCTTTAAAGTGGATCTGTCAGCTCCCCGTTATCCTGTCTGAGGGGTTGAAGCGGAGCTCACATCTATATGTAGTTTTCCATGGTTTTACTTGCTGTCAAGAAATATACCTCTGCAATAAAAAAACATGCATTGTTTTAAGGTATCGATGTGTAAGCTGCATGTAAACAATTTGCAGACAATTTTTTAAGACCAGAAACCCTTTCAATGAATATTGTCCCTAAAAGGGTTTTCTGAGGTTTTAATACTGGTGACATATCCTCTGTATCTGATCGGTGGGGGTCCGACACCCATTCACTTCTATGGGGCTGAGCTGCTCCCAGACCACATGACCAATGAATCTGGCATCCCTGGCCTAGGGAAAGCTGAGAGAAGGCTGAAACACTACTACGAGGGCTGCTGCCTTCTCAAACAGCTGATAGGCCAGGGTCTCAGGTGTCGGAACCCCACCAATCAAATACTGATGACCTATCCAGAAGATAGCTCATCAGTATAAAAAAAAAAAATAAAAAAAAAAAAAAATACGGATTATGTCCGTCTGCATTCCGTATTTTGCGGAACAGAAAAGCTGGCCCTTCATAAAACAGTCCTGTCCTTGTCCATAATGTGAACAATAATAGGACATGTTCTATTTTTTTGTGGAACTGAAATACGGACGTACTGAAACGGAATGCATACTGAGTACCTTCCGTTTTTTTTTCTTTTGTTGTTGTTTTTTTGCGGACCCATACAAATGAATGGTTCCGCATACGGTCCGCAAAAAGAACAAAGAACGAAATGGACACTGAAAGAAAATAGGTTTGTGTGCATGAGCCATTAAAGTCTCAGAAAACCCCTTTAAAGACTTTTTTTTTTTTTTTTTTTTTAATACCCTTTCCATAAGGCTCCATTCACACGTCTGCAATTTTGTTCTGCATTTTGCGGAACGGAATTGCGGACCCGCACTTCCGGTCCTCAATTCTGTTCCCCCAAAAAATAGAACATGTCCTTTTCTTGTCCGCAATTGCGGACAAGAACAGGCATATTCTATTAGTGCCGGCAATGTGCGGTCCGCAAAATGCGGAATGTACATTGCCGCTGTCTGTGTTTTGTGGATCCGCAAAACACCTTGCGGACGTGTGAATGGAGCCTAAGACAAATGTATGAGCAAAGATAAGAAACCTCATGATATATCTTCTTATTAGCAAAATGCCTCTCATCAGACTCCTCTCTTTATATCTCTGCCTCCTGCACTGATCACTCCCTCTCTGCCTCCCTTTATCACTGATAAAATGCATATTTAGGAGCCTGTACACTGAGAGGTCAGGTTAGAGTTGCTGCCCATAGAAGTCTGGAGCAGCTGAAGAGGGAGAGAGACGCAGAGGAGCTTCTTCTGTCTAGAGCTACTTTCACACTGGCGTTTTGGCTTTCCGTTTGTGAGATCCGTTTCAGGGCTCTCACAAGCGGTCTAAAACGGATCAGTTTTGCCCTAATGCATTCTGAATGGAACAGGATCCGCTTAGAATTAGGGATCGACCGATTATCGGATTTACCGATATTATCGGCCGATATTCAGGATTTTGAACGCTATCGGTATCGGCATTTATTTTGCCGATATTCCGATAGCGTATGGGGAACACAGATCGCGCTGCTGACAGCGCTCTCCGTGTTCCCTCAGCAGCAGCAGCACAGGGGAGAAGGAGCAGCAGCAGGGACAGCGTGAGCTCACAGCAGCAGGGACAGCGTGAGCTCCTATTCACCCTGATAGATCTCTATCAGGGTGAATAGGACAAGGGTTCTAGTCCCTAAGGGGGCTAAAAGTTAGTTAAAAAAAAAAAAAAAAAAGTTACAAAAATAAAAACACAAAAATATTAAATATAAATGAAAAGGAAAGATTTACAAAAAATAAATAAATATACATTAACAATAAACATTAATTTTCAGCAGATTTGTGGGAATTTTTTATTTTTTTTCAAAAATGAAAATTCCCAGAATATCGGTATAAATTATCGGATATCGGCCTAAAAGTTCACAAATTATCGGTATCGGCCCTAAAAAATCAATATCGGTCGATCCCTACTTAGAATGCATCAGTTTGCCTCCGCTATGTCTCCATTCCGCTCTGGAGGCGGACAAAACGGAGCCAAATGGATCCGTCCTGGCACACAATGTAAATCAGTGGGGACGGATCAGTCTTGGCTATGTTACAGATGATACAAACAGATCCGTTCGTGACTGATGCCTGCGGTTGTATTATTGTAACTGATCCGTTTTTTCAGATCCATGACTGCTCTGCCTAAAACGCGAGTGTGAAAGTAGCCTTACTCCAGTACAGGATTCGTAGCGTTACTGTTCGGTGCTGCTGTATAATGTCCTGCTGCTTGTGGGGTTATGCCAGAGCTCGAAATAAGGGGAGCGGGC